>NC_050578.1:277040529-278336363 GCF_011100635.1 Trichosurus vulpecula | reverse complement strand
TTCTCTCTGGAGCTTCCACAGAGAGCTGTGAGGAATCTGTGTGTGCCACATAGATGTAACCTGCCATCAGGAGACAAGGGGACAGTGATGGAAGTGTTATGTGTCTGTCTCAGATCCCTCCTTGGGCCACCATAGGTTTGCATGCTCAGGGTCCTCACTATGTTTTCATGCATTCAGACCACTCAGAGGAGATCTCCCTTTCCTGTCCTTTCTCCCTCCCACACAAGAACCGGTCAGGAGAGGCCTCCCTGGAAACCCTGGTGCCCCAGAGGCTGAGCTCACCCAGCCCAGGGAACAACACACATGAGCACACGTGTGTAGTACGTTCTTGCATGTACATAGATGTAGACGGATGTTCTAAGCCCACGGGTGCAATGTTCATCGCTACCCTTTCGAAAAGAATGATGATTGCAAATGAAGTGGTATTGATACGTAGGATGGTCTTTTCCTTGCTAGGACAAGGGCAAATTTTGCTTAACGTATGAAGCTTCCATGACCCGCCTCTTCCGAGAAGGACGAACAGAGACAGTCCGTTCCTGTACTATGGAATCTTGCAACTTTGTGCTCACCATGGTGGACCCCAAACAGACGGTGAGTGGACAGAATGCCTGGCCATGCTGCTATGCGCTTGGCTTCAGTGCGCCCATGACTTGTGCTGTCCAAGGTTCTCAGTCCGTCTGTTCCCATACTTCCTTGTAGTACAAGTAGTATGGCCAGAAGGGGGCGCCCCAAGCACGTCATCCTTCAGTTCCATGTCGATGCTCTAAGCTGTGATGGCCTGTGTCCAAGCTAGAGCAGTACACGCAAAAGACGTCATCTCCCAAGGCATGGGGGGTGGTTGGCCTCGAGAAAGCCAAGGGGCCTCTGGAGAATGGGAGGGGAGTTTGAGGGCAGTCCCTGAAGAGAAGGGAATGACATTAGGGCTAGCAGCATGTAGAGTCAGATCAGACCTCAGTGGTGCCTGCGCACTGAAAACACCCAGCAAGATGACGCCACTCCTTTCACGAGGCGTTTCCACAAGCCAAAGAGGGAGTCATCGGTCATGTGGGTCTTGGTGAATGACCTG
This sequence comes from Trichosurus vulpecula, assembly GCF_011100635.1. NCBI lineage: Eukaryota > Metazoa > Chordata > Mammalia > Diprotodontia > Phalangeridae > Trichosurus > Trichosurus vulpecula. Next base: position 278,335,297 of record NC_050578.1, on the reverse strand, counting down.
CTCAGTCAATGGGCAGGGCATTTCTCAAAGTTCCTTTCAGCCCAATGATTTCTATGCATGTTTGTGTTCCAACAAATTCTTTTTTTTTAATTAAACATAAATATAACTAAAACCAGCATTTTAAGTAGAAATACTCCATTACTGGCTAAACCAACGTTGGAAGCTTACTTATAGTCTGTGGCAAAGATGAGTGTGGATGATGGTACTGAGGAGCTAGAGGAGGATTCAATCGTCTGAATGGATATTTTTATGTGCCAGGCCTGTGCTGGGCTCTGAGGACATAAGGACAAATATAAAACAACCCTTGCCTCATGGACCTTCCATTCCATCGAGGGCTAGAAGATGGACACGTGAAGTGAAATACTGACTAGGGAAGGTGGGAACTGGACCAGTGATTTCCTTGTTTGGGGAAACTCCCTCTGTCAGTGGAGGTTGGCACCTTCTCTGAAACTTACGGTCTTAGCAAGGTGCCTGGGGCACCCGGAGGGCATGGGGTTTGCCCAGGGTTGTGTAGCCAGTATGTCAGACCTTCCTAGCATCAAGGCTACCTCACTATCCACTATTCCACACAGCTTCTCAAATATAAAATATATCCTGAGTAATTTTGTGGAGGAGGATGCGGGTCTAATATGGAGGGCAGCTTCCCAAAGAATTATTTACTATATTATTCTAATACCACCTTAATGATGAGTGTGGCCATACAAAAGCTTAGCTGGCCTTCTCCATGGTAAGGGTAAGAGTAGAGGTAAGCCTTTGGAGTTCCATCAGGAGGAGGAGGAGGACACATGGGCCATGGAACCTTTGGTGCCTTGTCCCATAAAGATGGAGGCATGTACTTTAGGTGAACACTGGGGTTTCCTCTGCTGACTCAGCTGAAAATTCTCCACTCCTCCATCTGGGGGCCAGCCGGGCCAGTTTTCTATGTGCGGAGTCGGCCCACCCTCAGCCTCCCTCAGGTGACAGCTCACCCTTGGCCTCATGAATGAAGTTTTTCCAGTTTGAGATTTAGCATATGCTCTGTTGCTGAAGCCCTTTGAAGTCTGGTCACCTCCACACCCCAATGAGGACTTTTGCAGAGGGCTGGGCACATCATAACAATTCATATTTCTTCAAATCTCAGCATTTATTCTAACAAGAAAGGCAAGAGTGAAAAAAATTCTCTTATTTCCATGGGACAATCTATACTGCATCAGTCCATCAATCACCGATGGAGGCCCATTATTTTGGATCCGCTCACTGGCAAGTCCAGCAGCCTTAGAAGACAGTTTTACACACTATATATAGCTTGAAACAAGCACACGTGCATCATGGTTTCTTCTCATTCTCTGTTATTTAGGTTGAACAAAAGCTCAAATTATTCAAAGTTGCAGCTGATAAACACCAACACATGTACCGTCTTGCCATGACTGGCGCTGGCATTGACCGCCATCTTTTTTGCCTCTATGTGGTCTCCAAATATCTAGCTGTTGATTCACCTTTCCTAAAAGAAGTAAGTAATTTTGGCAGAGGTATTTGACTTGTGTCACTCAGTTAAACCAAACCCCACCTTTGGTATCAAACGGGCTGGTTGACAGGCATTTATGAAGTGCCTAGTATGTGCCCAGCCCTGTGCTAAGCATCTAGGAGACAAAGGCAAAAACCAAATAGCCCCTCCCCCCACCAAGAGCTCATACTCTAACACGAAAAGGCCAGAACTTAGGACTGGGAATTTTAATAAAAATGAAAAATATGACCCAGAATTCTAGTGTATTAGATAGATACATGACTCTTCTGGCATAAGTAGATATGAGAGTGAAGGACTAGTCACGTTTGTGTGGGGTGATAAAATGCCACTGTGCTGATTGCTGAAAGAGCATTAGACTTTCCAGTATAGAATCTTTGGAGGGTTGAGGAGGACAGGAAACACCAGGATGTCTCCAAGTTTATATTCTTGTAGGATTCAGATCTCTGTCAATAGCCTCAAACAAGCACTTCATATGGAATCCAGCCTGTTCTCAGCTAGTTCTCCAACACCACTATGAGAGCCTACAGTCATGTCAGCCTGCTTCATTGTCCCAGGGACTAGATTCACGTCCTGTCTTCTGTGTACTGCCTATGTGGTTTCTGGCAAATCCCTCCCCCTCCAAGGACTCCATTTCCCCCCATCAGTTAGATAGGGCAGGGGAGGGGGCAGGAGGGCAGACAGTGATCCTTGGGCTCTTCTTTCAGTCTTATGATCTTCCTTCGTCTGCCACACACGGTCGTTGGGGTGGGGGAGGGGAAGGTATCACAACTGAGCATCATGAGACCGTGTGGCCATCGTACTTCCTGGGGACGTTATTGGCGCTCTGTGTCTAAGAGAAGGTCAAGAGACAAAACAGGGTTGCCAGGGGCCTCTTCATCATCACCCCACCCCCAGTTCTGCTGTACCTCTGCCCCCAAAGCTGTCCGTGTATTATATTAGGTGGGGGTGGAGGGGAGTGTCATTGTACATCCCTAAATTCTACCCATATTCTGCTCTCAAGGTTTTATCGGATCCGTGGAGACTCTCAACTAGTCAGACACCTCAACAGCAGATAGAACTCTTTGATCTAGACAGGAATCCAGAATACGTGTCCAGTGGAGGCGGCTTTGGACCAGTAAGTAAAATATTTTGTTGTTCAGTCGTGTCTGACTCTTCGCAACCCCATCAGGGGGTTTTCTTAGCAAGATACTGGGGTGGTTTGCCATTTCCATCTCCAGTTCATTTTACTGATGAGGAAACTGAGGCAAACAGTGTGAAGTGATTTGCTCAGGGTGACACAGCTAATATATGTCTGAGGCTGGATTTGAACTCAGATCCTTCTGACTCCAGGCCCGGTGCTCTATCCACTGCACCACCTGGCTGCCCAAGTAAAATATAGGGCTAAAAAACGTGCTCTGAAGGAGCATCAGATACACCAACAGCATGCGATGCCTTTGCTGATCAGAGATCTTATTTTCGAGATACCCCCTCCCCGCAGATCTATTCACTACACCATTTTTTGGCAGATTTCTGATTTTGTTCCTGTCTTTCCTGTAGGTCGCTGATGATGGTTATGGGGTTTCCTATATTATAGTAGGGGAGAACCTCATCAATTTCCATGTGTCCTCCAAATTGTCCAGCCCCGAGACTGTAAGTGTGAAAATGGTCCCTCTCTTGGCTGTGATATGTGCTGCCTTCTTACCTTTATTTTTAAAAGCGTGCCTTTTCTACATGTCTGATATCTTACTTAGATTATCTACTGCTGCTAGTGAACTGTGCATTTATTAAACTCCTAATCTGCATAAAGGGCTGCAAAGACAAATGGAAGGGAGTCTTTGCCTGACTCAATCATTATTGGTAGCAAAACCTTAGGGTGGGTCTACACTGCCACGCCAACCTTGGGATTTGTGGTGTGAGAATGTCTCCGAGTTAGAATCGCCTCATAAATGGATGAGGTTCTTTTGGGCCCTTTAGCAGTCAAGTCCTGTTTGATGGAGTCCAAGATAAAGATGTGGGGATATTCCGTACTCAAAACAATCCATTTCTCTTAGCTATAAGGATGAGAGTTAGGGTTGGCCCGTGTGATTTTTCACAGTGGCCTCCCTCACCTTTATGGCTACTATCATTGTTGCTAATGGCGCCGTGTCCCCATGATTCCATTATTAGGATGTTGATGCCTGCCAGCTCTGGGGTTTGGGACCTGGGGATGGTTGGGAGGCCCAGTAAAGAGTTGGTCATAGTAGACAGTCACATTTCTTTTAGGCACTGCCTCACTGAAAGAAATGCCAAGTATTGGTTGGAGAGCAAGCAGATTCTGAAAGCATCACAAAGAACAAAAATCCTCCAGAGCCCCTGTGCCATTCACATGCCCACATGTTTCTGCCTCTCCTCCTTCCCTGGTCTATAGGTGCTCATGAGAGTGACCGAGCATCTTGAGCCAAGCTTGAGGGGTGGGGAATGAAGTGAATGCCATGAGGCTCAGTAGTCTGGAGCTCATGGGGCCAAGGGCGAGAACAGCTTCCACTTGTGAATGTAGGGATGGCAGAAGCCGTTCTTGCGGACATCACCCCTTCGGGCTGTGGGCTGGGCCTGTGCCTGGGTGTTCCCTGCCCTGCCCCCATGCAGAAGGTGGAAGCCTCTGTGGGCCTTTCTGCCCCCAGGTAGAGGAGCCACCCAGAAATCTGGGGACCTTGTTTTATAAGCCTAGCTGCTGCCACCACCCTCAGGCCCATCATCGGTTACTTCTCGTTTTCTGTGTAACTTCACATCCCTCCTCAAGCCGTACTTGTCTTTGTTGTGCTGTCTTTGAGGGCCCTTCTTATGGAGTAATCACGTCCATCTCTACATGGCCCTTTGGTCCTCCCTCCTGCCATTGTTTTGGGGGAGATGGTGGTGTCCCACAGTCAGCATGCACAGGCAAATATTGGTGTTGAAAAGAGCTGCTTTTGGAGGCAGTCAGAAGCTGTGACATCCCAACTGTGACCCAGCCTGATGACCTCTTCCACCTCCTCCTCCTCCTCCTCCTTCTCCCTGCCCTGATTTATGGTGAGCCCAGCTCCTTGTCTGCCTCTTAAGGGAGCACCCTTCAGTGTAGTTCGGCAAATACTGATGAAGCACCTACTAGGTGCAGTGTGGCCTTTGGTGAACCACCCAGCATCCTTATGTTTCAGTTTCCTCCTGTGTAGAAGGAGGGGGTTGGATTTGCTAGTCTGGGGTGTCCCGTTCCCCACCAGCTCTCATTAGTATGATCCTACAAGAGCCCCCCAAGGTGAGATTACCACAGTTTCAGTGAAGTTGTTTTCTCTTGATTATAGGCATGTGGTGAGACACTCCTTTCCCCCCTTCCTTTTCTGTGCTCCCAGGAAAACCTTGGAGCTGTCCTTCCCTCCTTGTATGTGGATGTGGCTCCATTCCATTACCCAGCAGTGTGTCATGAGGGAGCCTTCTCTGGGAAAAGGGTGACTCTTCAGGGCACCTTTACTTATGCAGAGTCCCTGAACTTGGATGCTTGGAATCTGTCAGAGTCCCCAAGGGCAACCACCAAAAGGCTGGGATAAAAACTCCCCCAAGTGCTGGAGAATGGGCTAACTGAAAGAAAGAGGGGAGGGTTCCAGTTCCATGTGGGCAGTATCAGGCACCGGCAGCCCTTACCACCGTTCGGAAGGGAAAGGAGACATAGGAAGGGGCTAGCCTTTGATGGAATCTTTCAGGGGGTCACTGTTTCAGACTTTGCCTTGCGTGTACCCTTGCACTGGAGGGGGGTGGGGAAGGGGGAGTATCAAATAGATGACCACCAACTCTAAGCTGTCATTTCATTAACCACTTGACTTTCTGGGGTGAATGGGTGGTGGAGGCCTAATTTCAAGGATTTAAGACTGATGTCAATTTTAGGAAACCATCTGACACGGCAAGTTTTCACCTTTTGTTCTCCCTTAACATTAAAGGATTCGCATCGGTTTGGAGCTCACCTGAGGCAAGCCATGATCGACATTATCGCCTTGTTTGGACTCCATGTCAACGCCAAAAAGTAATTCCAGTTATGCCTACCACGGAGGAAGTGAAACTCTTCTGAGAAACCAAAAAGACTAGACATTGAATTCCCCTTTGTAGTCGATGGTCAGAAGTTGCTCTTTTCCAGGGAGGATTTTGTTCTTAGGTTTTTTTTATTTTGTTTTTATAGAGAGAGAAGAGATAGGGAGGGCAGAGTATATTATATGAAGAAGTGTAATTTTGCTACTTTTAGGTATGTCCTAATGATGTGAATGCTTGATTTTCCCCCTGAAGTCTTTGTCTTGTTTAAATTTAATAAATGAAGGGATTGAAGTATTGTCGAATTAATGTAAGTAGAGGAAGTTTGATGTAATATATATGTGGGGAACAGAAATATGTTTCCTGAATTGTGACTGTATATCTGGTACTTATGGGCATTTAACTCCTGTTATCAGAGCAGTTATATGTGCATTATATATTTTTTAAATTGTTTAGATTGGAAGTATGACCAATGGACATAGCCATGTCATGCACTAACCAAGAATGGGGCACCTCTTTGGGACAAACTCTTGCCACGATGGATAGCTCAGTTACTTACACTGCCTAAGAGAATAGCCACCCCCATATTTGCTTCATCTCTAGTTTTATTGATGTGAGAATAAACCTTGAGTGTATTTATAACCCCAGTGCCTTAACGATGGAAGGCCCTAAACACAAGAAAAGTCTTACATAGATTGTATTGTAAGTGTAAAGTCCACTGCTGAATTGTGGGATTCCAGATTCCATTCTGTCATCTTTTTACCCCACTTGGGTTTAGTCCTGGAACGAGCTTTTTAGTAGAGTATGAGCCACCCTTTACAGGCAGCCATATGTATCTGGTTTTCTCCTCCAACAGAGTCCAGCTTCTGTGTGTCAGAGAGAGAGGCCACATCAATCAGCTTTCCCTGTTTGGGATCCCCTCCTCCCCAAGTTGGGAGTGTGGCATTGGCTAGAGAAGCTCAGAGCAGCTGTCTGTTGTCACCAGTCGGGCGCTACTCTGTAGGAACAAATGTAACAAGGTGGCTGATGTGAGAGAGAGGATGTTGGGAAGGGAGGGAAGAAAAGTGAGTACAGGCATCCCAAATGACTGAGAATGGAGCCTCTTCATCCTAGCAGCATTGTTTTTGGAGGGGGGGAGGGGAAGAGGGGGAGAATGAGAGAACACCACAGAACAAAACAAAAAACCCCAGTCCCTCTCATTCCCAAAGAAAGAAAAGACCAGGGTACTGGATGACCATGGTTTTTAAAGGACCTAGAACCCTGTGAGTGCTGGGATAAAGCTAACTTCATGAGGAAGGGTCCAACTGGTTTTGTTTTAAAGGCACTGAATCCTCTCTGGTCTTTAATATCAGAGTTAAAGGCTTATGGAATTCGATGACCACTGCCACTGAGCTGGACTGACAGTGTGCGTTTTCTTCCAATGGTGTGTTTAATTATCATCTCATCACCCGACCCTGCTTGGGTTTGCCTCCTCAGAGAGGTCTGCACTCCAGTGATACACAGAAAGGGCTGAACATCTGGACCTGATGGAAGGCACCTGCTGAAGAGCAGTGCAGATTTTGCATATGTATATTTTGTACTGCAGGCATCCCACTCAAATGAGCTACAGAAATTTTTTTAAGTAAAAATAAAAGGATTGGGTTTACTATCTGGGCAAAAAAAAAATCAAGAGAAAAAGCCTATACTGCAGGCAGCAAGGGGGACATTAAATCAGACCACTCGAAGAACCCGCCAGCCAGCCATTCTGGGCTGCGGAAATCATGCACTATTTTATATTGACCACTAACTAATCCATATTAAAATTGCACTTAAAGTTGTATTAGCTTGTAGGAGAGATTTTATTATTAAAGATAGTGTTTGGGCTTGACTCAGGTTTTAAATGTTTCCAATGTAATTGTAGTTAATCAGAGCAGTTATCAATGCAACTTTACATTCTTTAAAAGAATGTAAATAGAACTGGCACAGAAAGTGTCAGTTTTTATTGTACATGTTGAAAGGGGCAGTGAGAGTGTCACGTGTTTAATTTTTATTTAGAAGGGATCCAGATTCTTAATGGAGATATGGTTTTTATTCATTGCTATCTTGGAATGTCCATTGCATGTAAATAGAAAATGCTCTTTGGGATGTAAATCTTGAAAATGCTACATGAATGTAGGCTCTCATTAATAAAGAAATTAACCTCAGTCTTCCACAGTACTGTTTGTTTGGCGCATTTTCCCAGTGGAGTGAGGTGGTTTATAAACATGACACCATCCCATGTGTCCCAGGCTCAGACTTACTGGCAATCTCCACCACACTCAGGATGTAGCAAGAATCCAAACTGAAGCAGGCTTCTGAAAAGTCTTTGGCCCAGCCATGCCGCTAGTGACCATGGACTCCGAGGAGATCAGTGACAGAAAGTGAATAGCCCTAGATACAGGATACTCCATGATAGCACTTTTTTGTGGTGGCAAAATATCCCAAACAAATTGGGGAACAATGGAACAAATTGTGGTCATAGGATCATAGATTTAGGCTTGGTATACCTTAGTCCAGCAGACTAGAAATGGATGTTATTGACCAAGGTCAAGTCAAAGAGCGGGAATTTGAACCCATGACCTTTGGTTCTAGATTTGTTGATGATCAGTCCTTTCAGATCTGACTCTTCATGACCCCATTTGGGGTTATATTGGCAGAGATCCTGGAGTGATTTGCTATTTCCTTCTCCAGTTCATTTTACCAATGAAGAAACTGAGGCAAAGAGGGTGAAGTGACTTGCCCAGGGTAACATAGCTAGGAAGTGTCTGAGACTGGATTTGAACTCAGGTCCTCCTGACTCCAGGCTCACCATTCTATCCACTGTGCCACCTGGCTCCAAAATCTGGCTGCAAATCCATTGTGTTGTTTACCATACCTTGTGGATGTAATGGAAAATTGCAGTGCATTTGAAATGACAAAGACGTTTCAGAAAAACATGAGAAGAATTCTGTGAACTGATTCAAAAGGAGAGCAGAACCAGGAGCACAATGCTTGTACAATACATTACACAATCATCCAGTGAATACAGTTGTGTTCATGAAAACCCTAAAGGGCTGCTGACCCCAGATGAATTGCAGTCTTGGTCCCAAAGGGCAGATGACTGAGAGGAGAGGGAAGAGATAAATCTTGCACACCCTCAGGAGGGCCTCCAGGTTACCGAGGAGGAAGGGTTGGACCAGGGTGGGGTGAGGAGGTGGCTTACATTGGGGAATGACTGAAATGAAAAACAGACATTAATAGAGCATTTTTAAAAATGTGACCCAAGATTTTTTCTATGTTAAAAAGACCTCAGAGCTGCCAAAGTAAGGGTTCTTCAATCCACAAGCATTTCTTAAGCATCTACTACAGGCTTTTGGCTAGAGAGACAGTGACCAAGAGGACACTATGACCCAAGGAAGCTTGTATTCTTTCAGGGGTGGGTGGAGCGAGGGGTGTGCTTAGGGAAATAGACGACATGTGTACACATGATGGGGTAGTTAGGTGGTTTAGTGGATAAAGTGCTGGCCCTAAGTTCACTTACTAGCTGTGTGACCCTGGGCAAGTCACTTAACCCTCTTTGCCTCAGTTTCCTCATCTGTAAAATGAGCTGGAGAATGAAATGACAAATCCAGTTCTCTTTGCCAAGAACACCCTAAATGGGTCAGACATGACTGAAATGACTTAACGCAATGAAGAGTACACATGAGAATGTACACAATATATACAAAATGTGTACCTTTGGGTCCTGCTTCTCTACATCACTTCATATAACTCTAATGTTTCTTTGAATTTTTTTCACATTCATCATATGGAGTTTACATTCTCTTGGTGGATGGGTGGGGACAGAATTCGGGCATAGATAAGTGAATTTTGGGAAATAATCGAGAACAAAAACTAAATGGGGGGAGGGAGTGGGACCTCTAATGAGTGTGGAATCAACCCACGAGTATTTATTAAATTCCTACTGTGAGCCAGGCACTAGAGACACATAGGATATAAATGATATAGGATATAAAGGACACAGGATATAAAGGATATAGGATATAGAATATAAAGGATAGGATATATAGGATGTAGGATATAAAGAATGAAACAGTCCCTCCTAGAAAGGACCTTATGGGAGGCTGGGGATTCTGAATTAGAGGTGAAGAAGGAGCGCTTTCAGGTCTGTTCAAAGGAAGGGCTGGGAAGTGGATTGTTAAATATGAGGAACAGCAACTAGGCTGGCTTTGTGCATGAAGGGGAATGATGATGACATTCTGGAAAGGTAGATGGGAGCCATGGTGCATAAAGCTTCACTGGGAAAGAGTGCTCCATTTGGAGTCCGAGGAGCTGAGTTCAAATCCCAGCTCTGACACTTGGGCAATCACTAACTCTCCTTGGACTTCACCAAGAGGGCTTTTCTCACCTCCTCTCCGAAGGTCTCTTAATTGCCCAAATCTGGGGGTCTTTTTCTCAATTCTCCTCCTTCTGGATCTGTTGGGAGCCTTTGACACTATCCTTGGGTCATAGTGTCCTCTTGGTCACCTTCTCCTCCTGGACTCTCTGCCTTTCTGTGCCCCTGCTCTCTCCTGGTTGACTGTCACCTCTCCTCAATCTCCGTCCTGCCTCCTCCTTTCTTCTCTCTCTCCCAGAGCTTTTTCCACTGGGCCGCCCAGCTGCCATACCCCCGATTGGTTCCCAAGCCTCGTGAATTGTCCCTCAGAGGTCCCCCTTTTCACGCCCATGGCCTTCATCCACCTCCCTCCTGACCTAGATCGCCACAGCCTCTCGGTTGGTCTCCCTGCCTGGGATCCCCTCCCAGACTACCTACCCCCTCAGGTCCATCCTTCACTGAGCTGCCAGTGATATTCCTAAAGCTCGGTCACCTCCCTCCTCAAGACATGCCAGCGGCTTCTTATGGCCTCTAGAATCCAGTGTAAATGCCTTTGCTTGGCATCTAACATCCTTCAAGACCTGGTGCCAGGCTGCTCTTCCAGACAGCTCACGTTGGTCTCCACACTCTCCCTGGTGCAGACAAACAGCTCTGATTGTGGCTTCTCCCATGTGCCATTGACAATCCATCCACTGCAGGCTGCCCCGGCCGCCTGGGAGGTTCATTCTCCTCCCCTCTGCCTCAAAGCCCCTAATGTCCTAGCCCCCCAGGAGGAGGAAACCCCCACCGCCAGAGGCAGCCCCTTCTCCCCCAGGCCTGGCAGCTCTTCCTGACATCCAGCTTGAATGGGCACTTTTTACTTTTGGTGCCCACCCCCGCCCCCGCCCAGTGCCTAGCACATAGTAGGTGCATCCCTTTTATCAGGCTCATTGACCCTAATTCGTCACAATGTCAGAGATTCCAATACGAGTCCCTGCATCCTGAAGTGTCCTTATGGACGGGCCACTAATGTCTTTGTAGAATTCTGATGTTGTCTTTGAGTACGTCTCTAAACGGAAGGCTTGGCATTAGGGGGATCTGTTACCGCCATAGTAGGATCATAGCTGCAGTAGGATCAAAGGCATCCAGTCCACCCCCCTCCTTATACAAATGAGGAAACTGAGGCCCAAAGAGGGGAGGGGCATCAGCTGTCCCCGGAGCTGTGAGGCATCCCACTTTCTCGGACATCCTACAGGTGGCTCACGGTCAGGGCTCGCAGGAGTGAAAGTGACAGGAAGGACGCTCATTTCACCTCAAGGTGGCCCTAGCCCCGCCCGGGGCTCACTTTCCCCAGGCTGGGGGGAGGGGCTGGAGGCCCGAAGCGGTCCGCCCCTCCCCCCTCCCGGGCCCAACGGTCCCTCTCCCCTCCCAACGGTCGCCCCGCTCTTTACGGGCACGGGCTCGGGGGGCGGTTGGTGCGAGCCCAGACGCGCGGTGCCCCCGCCCACCGCCGCCGGGGCACGCGCACGGAGGCAGCGTGCACGCGTCGGGCTCGCTCCCGAGCTGGCTGCGGGCACGCGGAGGCGGCAGCGCGGTCGTTCTCAGCTCCCCTCATCCTCGTTCTGGTACTCGTCCTCCTCCTCATCTTGGTCCTTCGTCCTCCGCGGCTCCTCCGCGACCCTGTCCGCAGCCCCGGCCCGGCGGTGGGTATCCCGAGCCCCTTTCCGGGCCTCAGTCTCCCCCGGTGTAAAATGAGAAGCACGCTTGGCTGCGTGACCCCGAGCTAGTGGCTGCACCTCTCTGGGCTCACGGAGGGAGCCTCCACACTGGGACCACCCGGCATTAGCCGGACGCCCCTCCCTTCCTTCCCAAACCCAATCGAAGCCCACGCCTGGGCCGAGGGGCCGCCCCTGCCCCCTCCTGGCCGGGGGACCCGGACAAGGCCACGCTGCTGGAGGGCACTTCCACTCCGGGAGGGCCCAATGTCAATGAAGTCACAGGGTCCCCTCCCCCCAAAGGTCTGCGTCCTGTTGTCATGGAGGGGGAGGGGAGGAGAGTCCTGAGCTCGGACCAGGGAGGACCGAGTGCGTGTCCATCTTCCCACCTGAGATTCCCGGGTCTGGCCAAAGAGGGGCGGCCGAAAACACCTAGCGCCCCCAGCCCCAACTCCTGAGACAAGAGCGCGGGGACAGAATCGCGGGCCCCGCAGAGGTCGGGGCGCCCCTTCCCTTCCTTTCACAGAGGAGGAAACTGAAACCCAGAGAAGGGAGGGCATTTGCTCAAGGTCTCACAGGGGTTCTCCCCCGAGCTCATGTCATCGGCTTTGCCAGAGAGCCCTTGGACAAGTCCCGTCCCCTCCCGGGGCCCCAGGCCCTTCAGCCCCAAAGTCTGCCTCTCTGGGGGGTGAGAGGCAGCCTGGCCTCCGAGCTGGTGTTGGCTTCGAAGCCCCTCTCACACCCTGGCCCTGCCACAGACTCCCTGCAAGCCTCAGGGGTCTCACTTGTAACGTGACAGGGTTGGTTCTCGCAATCCATGACCCTCATTAGGTCTAGGGGCTTCCCCTGGGAATGTCTGATCTGGGGACCCACAAGTTGGAAGGGCTGATCGGCCACATTCTGCCTGGCCCTGGAGGGCAGAACTAGAAACCCAGACATCTAAAACATGGGGGGACTTTGCCTACAGTATCTCATCTGAGCCCAACAATACAACAGGGCAAGGTAGCTGCTACAAGCACCCATTTCACAGATGAGGGAACTGCACTCAGGCTAATGTCCCAGGTCACTCTAACAGTCCAAGCTATCCAAGGGTAGAATGGCCTGGCTCTGGAGTGGACCTCGAGGTCTAGACAAGGCCAGATAACTTCTCTTGGGTGGGAGGGTGTTAGAGAAGGGTCCTGCTCCCTGTTCAGGTACGGAAGAGTTGGACTCATTGGCTCCAGAAGTCCCCTCTCTATTATTCAAGCACTCCGGGCCTCAGTTTCCCCATCTGTAAAACAAGGGGGTTGGATTCGATGACCTCTGTGTCCCACTGCGCATCCCCAGAATCCTGCATTTTAAAGAATTGCCTGTGGAATGGGGTAGAGGTGGGGAGATGTCGTTTGGGCCCATTTGAAAGACTTTCATGTATTCATTTGTTTTCTAGATGAAAGGATTGCTGGGAAGAAAACTGATTTTGGAAAAAGAAAACTGTAGAGATGAACAGTTTAAGATTTCTTCTGTAGATCTGGAAGACCAGCCCCTACTTGGTGGCATTTCGAGCCCTGAAGATGAAATTGTGACGGAGATTTTTAGCCAAGACAGTCAATTCATTTCTGAAAACATTAACCTGAAAAGCACCGTGATTAGTAAGCACGACGATGATGAAGACTTCCATTCCTTTAAAGACGCCTACTTCACTTCGGCCGACCCCCGGGAGACGCTGCTGCCCTCCTTCAACGCATCCCTCAATGCAGATTGTGGCAGTAAAGTGAAGGTCGAACGCCTGGTCGACGAGAATAATGAGGAAGAGATTCTCGAAGACTATTCGGGTCTGGCCGAGCTCAACCCTTTGGAGGATACCATGCTGCCCTCCCCGTCCCAGCTGCAGCCACATGCCTACAACGTCCACTTCCTGTCTTCCTTAAGGACTCAGCAGAGGAACCCCCCCAGTGTCCTGCCCCTGGGTGCCTGGGCAGCCCGGGAAGGAGCCGCTCATCACAACGTCCGAGTAATTCCAGTAAGGTCTCTCCCTCTTTCCATGTAGGATCCCAAAGTGATTCTCATCAAGGCCTCCGGGGGGAAGGCTCACTATTGGATGCCATAACCCTTGTCAGCCCAAAGCATCATACTTCGTAGGACTTTATGGAAATAGTAGGTTCATAGGTCAAACCTGGGTGACTGGTGCCCATCAGCTGAATCCAGAGTGGCCAATTCAGCGTAGTCCTGGTCATAGCTAATGCAAGGGGATGACAACACTGTGGGTGGGAACACAAATGACCTTATTCCGTGGCAGTGTGAACACTTTCCTAGGTGTTATCATCTGCTTAAATTCAGTGCATTGTGCATAACCTGGTTGATGCTATGTCCCATGCTCCAGTAAGGTGGGAAGGTGCTGGGCTGAGTCCCACTTTGTAAGAAGAGCTAACAGTTAACACTTGAGTAGCTTACAGCTTTACAGCTGTCATCTCACATCATCAGCCTCCACATCAGAGGGGCTTCGTGGCTGTGGGTTAGACTGCCTGCTAGCCCTCAAGTTTATGGGGATTAATCTCTTGACCTTGGCCTCATTAGCTCACACTCTAACCAGTTAAGCTAATTTCCCTAAATACAACTGACTCTTGATCAATTAAAGCGAGTAGGAAGTCTGAGAAAAAGGGCTGAGATGCTTTGTTGACAAGCATGCTCCTTTTTAGCTAGCCTGCTAATGTCATCAATAATCACTAGTGTGATTGATAATTCTATCTGCAATTTCACCTCTGAAAACACTGTATCCACATGATCTCATTTGACCATCCTGGCACTCCTGTGAGCCTGTTCGAAGTGAGCAACAGTGAGTAAGTAGTGGTGGCTCTGGTGGGGGTCACAGTGCCATAGGCCAGGCTTAGAGGATGTGGTCTGTTGTTTCAGCCTCTAATTGGCTCCTAATTGACCTCCACTCCTGCTCTGATGCTGCTTCTGGTCTGTAAGCCATCCTGTGTCCTTGCACTGCGAAGGAAAGGTTTGAAGGGCCCAGACGGTCTGAGCCTTGTCCCCAGAAGGCTGCTTGCTTACAGGTGGTTCTCTTCCTTGTCTGTGTCTGTCTGTCTTATTGTGCCCCACCCTCCCAAGAACAGAGTAGTCCACGGGATGCCAGTTTCAAAGATGTTTATTGCTTAGAAGTGAAAACAATGTTGCCAATCATGGCTTTCACCTAGGACTTCACATTGGACTTGTCTGGCTCTCAAAACTCAGATTTGAGGGACAGCCTATAATTAATAGTGTGTCCCAGAAGTCTTAGTGCAGTTTTACACTTTGAAAGCTTACCACTGCACCAAGATTTGCCCTTTATACAAGGACAAGAAAGAGAAGCTGGGTGGCAGGGGGAGAAGGGGTTGGGGGGAGAGGATGGGAAGAATCATTGACTTTCTACACACAAAGAAAGGAATCTGAGGCAGCTTGGATCCTGTCCTTCCTAATTACCTCCATCCAGACTCTGCATGGAAAGCCCAGATGATTGCAGGAGCTATCAATATCACTCGGCCAAGTTTGCCACCGTGTTCCTGGTTAATGAGCAGTCATGTTCTGCTGGGTGGGGAGGGAGTAAACAGCTCTAATTATCCGGACACGAGGCCAAAAGGGAAAATGAGGAAAATGAGCAAACTCGTTAATTATGTTTCTCTCTACCCCTTTATGATGCCCTGCTTTCCGTGATGACTAGCATTAGTATTCATGAGTAAGTCTGATCCCATGACTCCAGACACGAGTGGACATTTTCAGAGTCTATTCCATGGAAGTTTACAGGTGGATGGCACGTTGGAGGTCCCCAAGGTCAAGCCTCTTTGTGAAGAATGGCCCCTCCCCTCAACATCCCCACGGTTGTCCTCTAGCATCCACATGAACACCGCCAGTGACAAACCGCTCATCCTCCTCCAAGGAAGTCCACCTGACGTTCAGAGAGAGCTAATTATTAGGAGTGGAGCTTAACCTTTCCTTTGTTTCAATCCATCAGTCCTGGTTTTTGCCTTCCAAGGTCAAGCGGAGAAAATGCCAACTCTGTAGGCATTGGACAACTGCCGTCTCTAGACTGATCCTTCAGCAGCTTCCTCTGGGACTTCCTCAGTACTTCCCTTAAATTCTGGCCTTCAGGGCCAATTGGAGGAAATCCCGGGCATCATGCCCTTCCCCCCAAGGAAGGATTTTGTCCTCCATGTCCCTCCCATTCTCCAGATTAATTGAAGTCTGCTGGATTCAGGAGAATCCTCCAAAATTCAGAGAATGTTATCAAGAGTATTTCGTAGGGGACAAGAAAATACAATGTACCCGTCTCTTCTATTTCCCTTTCAGTCCTGACTTTGGGGAGTGCTAGGAGAGGTCCATGACCCTCTAAAACTGCCCTGATGCACTCAGGAGAGTGGGTCTAGACCTGAGGATCCTCAGTCTCATGTGCCCCAAGTTGCAAGAAGGGATGTCTTTGCTCAAGAGGGGATCAACTTTGGTCACTTCCACTTTTATTCACCTTGGGGGTGCCCTGTGGCACAGGGCAGCCTGGCATTGTTGGCTACCATCCAGTGCAATTCTCCAGATTGCCTGTGACCCTCACAGGGTACAGCATCCAGAATGGAATGTGGCCCAGCCGTGGCCAACTTTTCCTCTCTCATGTTGGGCACCAGCCCACAGTCCCCTTTGAGTGTTGGACCATCAGGTCACTCTGGTGACTTGTATTGCCCTTGTGGCCTTCAGACTCAAAAGGTTTTGTCTTAGGATGCCCTCTATGCCTCGATCCTCCCTTTCTGTACCTGGGCAGTAGCACTTGAGGGGTCTGGCATCCAAGATTCTACCATTTTGTCTTTGTTGATTTTGAAAGAAGCATATGACTTGGGAGAGCCTCACACAGCCCCAGAGTCTGGTCTCTGGGGCTGGGGGGGTTCTTGTGTGTACTTTATATAAGATTCCTCAACAGATACAACCACAGAGATAACTTTGTTCAGTGGTCCTTTCATTATTCATATAAAGTGAGGGAAATGGATACCAGGGACACTGCCCATATCATGGAGGTGGGTCCTTATGAAATCCAAACCAAAGATCCCCTGTAGAAGGTGAGGCTCTCCAAATCTCATCTCTTCTCTTTGCCTTGATACAGCAGTGATTACATTCTGCCCCAGAATACTGCAGGGCCTTATATCTCAGGGACCCATAGTCACCCAGGAGATGAACAAGCCACATAGGAAAAAGGAAGGGGACAAACTAAAGAATATCCACTCTCCTGGCTGTAGCACTCAGTTGGATGGCAGCTCATTGAGTTAGCACAAAAGGGTATGTGTCTCAGAGAGACCCTGGAGCTGGAGTTTAATCCTGAAGATTGGGAAGGAAGGAAGCTGGGGAGGGAGAAGGAAGGAAGGACAGAAGGAAGGAGGGAGGGAGGGAGGGAAGGGGAAGAGGGAGAGAGGAAGGAAAGGAGGGAGGGAAGGGGAAAGGAAGGAAGGGAGGAAGGGAAAAGGAAGGAAGGAAAGGAAAAGAGAAAGGAAAGGAGGGAGGAGGGGAAAAGGAAGGAAGGGAAGGGAAAAATAAAAAAGGAAGGGGGGGAGGAAGGGAAAATGAAGGAAGGGAGGAAGGAAAAAAGGGAAGAAGGAAGGGAGGAAGGAAGGAGGGAGGGAGGGAAGGGGAGGAGGGAGAGAGGAAGGAAAGGAGGGAGGGAAGGGGAAAGGAAGGAAGGGAGGAAGGGAAAAGGAAGGAAAGAAGGAAAAGAGAAAGGAAAGGAGGGAGGAGGGGGAAAGGAAGGAAGGGAAGGGGAAAAGAAAAAATGAAGGGAGGGAGGAAGAGAAAATGAAGGGAGGAAGGGAAAAAGGGAGGGAGGAAGGAAGGAAGGAAGGAAGGAAGGAAGGAAGGAAGGAAGGAAGGAAGGAAGGAAGGAGGGCATTAAGCAGCTTTTGGATCCCAAGGTTTAGGGCTGCCTACCCAAAAACCATCTTTTCTTAGTATCAGTATTCTCAGCAATGCTGGCACATGGCTGCAATTCATGAAACGCCAAGATCCTGGATGAAAGAATCATAGGCAGGGGAAGATGCTTGGTGGGTGTGAAGAGACTGTGTATATTTCCAGTGATGACGACAAAGGGGTGTGTGACCTAAAAGGAAGGTGGACTGGTCATACAGCTGGGTCCCCTGTTGCCAGGAACTAGTGAATGATTTAAAGCCAGAATATCAAACACCAATAGAAACAGGGCCAGCGACCCAGACATAATGATCCCTGCTGGCCATGTACTGACTTAGTTTTGAAATGTAATGTTATCTTGGAGTGTTGTAAACTGCAGGCACAAGCCTTGCAGTTTATCGGAAGGTGAGCAGGAAGGACAGGCTGTGTCTCTACTCATGGGAAAGGGCTGTTGGCATTAGAAGAGGGGAGTCTGAGTCGGCAAAGGCAAGATTGACAATTAGTTATTGCCCTGACACAGAATTTTGTTGTATTTGGCCCCACTGCTCAACCTGTGCCAGATCCTGTGGATCTTGGTTCTGTGGTCCACCCAATATTATTATTGTCGCCCATAGATTTGATAAGCAAACTCTGTGACTTCTTGTACTCATTGATAAAAATGTTGGCTAACACAGGGCCAAGCCAGAGGCCAGCAGCAAGGACCTGGGTTGCCATCACTCCATTAATCACTGCTGTCTGGCACAGCTCTGTCAGCGCTGTCCTCCAGCCCCCCTTGCCCCGTGTTGTGCGTGAGAATTTCCGTAATGAGAGACTATGCCAAATGCTTAGTTGAAACCTAAATACCCTGAATTGGGCACAATGCCTTGCACATAGCTACTTAACACGTGCCTATTGACTTTGAATTTGGTGACTGTCTACAGCAGTCTCTCCACCTGCCAGGCTAGTAACCATATCAAAACAAGGAAGTTAGTTTAGTCTGGCATGACTTTTTCTTAACGAATGCCAGGTTGCCTCGGCATGATCGTTGCTCCCCTTCCCAAGCGCTCAGTTTGAGTTTTATACGGCTTCTAATTTACATCAAGGACTCAGTCTCAATAAATAATACCTCATCTCCTGCTATTTGCTTGAACTGGCAAATGACTTTTGCAAGAAATAAATATGGAATCCTAATTAATACAATTTATAACTCATCGCTGCTAATACTGTCTTCATCAAAAAGCTGGCTTTGTCTTTGCTTGGGTTCCTGCCGCAACAGAACAGACTCAGCCTCCCAGGAAATGATTGGATTTGAGCCTGAAGCTGTGAAATCCCACATTAGCACAGACTTGCCCTGCTTCTGAGGCTTGGCTCTGCCCAGCCCATCCTGATCCCTTGGCACCAAGGAGCTCCAGGAAGAGCTGGAACCATTCTGGCGGTGCCACACTACTGTAACTGTAGGGAGGCCGATATGGCTACATCATGCACAAACATTTTAATAGCTTATTATGTGCCTGGAGCATAGCTGGGCAGGCAGCCAGTTGGCACATAGTGCATAGAGCGCGGGGCCTGGAGTCAGGAAGACTCACCTTCCCGAGTTCAAATCTGGCCTCAGATACTTCCTAGCTGTGTGACTCTGGGCAAGTTACTTCACCCTATATCCCTCAGTTTCCTCATCTGTAAGATGAGCTGGGGAAGGAAAGGCCAACCCCTCCAGCATCTCTGCCAAGAAAACCCCAAGGTGAACCCATCAAGTAACCAGGCATGGGTCCAGTGCGAGTGGTCAGCCTGCGAAGTCCAGCTGCAGCTCCAGGGTTTAGCGACTTGGCTTTTCACCCGATGCAGATCTTCCCCTTCTCCTATCTGTTGTTTGACGTGCAAATGTTCACCATGTCCTTCGTCCCTCTGTAGAATTTCATCGTATCCATCCTGTCTTGTAACTAAAACCTCCATAAGTTTGCTAAAATAGCAGCAGGGGCCCACTCTCTATGCTCCATCATGTTGTTGTTGTTTAGTCGCTTCAGTTGTGTCCCACTCTTGGGGACCCCGCTGGGTCATTAGATGTCAGTCGAATTCTGAAAGCTCCAGCTAGGCATGGAACTGGCTCTCTGCTGGCAAAGTGAGAATCTAGGGTCGTCTGTACCTCAGAGTGAGATAGCCATCTGTCTCTGTATCCATCTGTCTGTCTGTACATGTCTGTCCTTCCATCCATCTGTCTGTCGGTCTATCTCTCTCTGTAGAGAAATATCCATGATTGATATATTCCTTTCATCATAAACTTTAAGTGTTTGTTCTCCGCCTCACAGCCAGCTTTCCTTTTGACAAGTTGCTTTCAAGAGTAAACTACTCTCTGTAAGTGATTCCCCTTGGATCACACAAGAGAATTTGAGGAGCTTTTATTTCAGACACACATCTGGCCAATTGAAGGGCCTCTCCCCCTCCTCCCCCAACAACAGAATATGGGGTTCATTTGAATTGAAGGAGCTTTCCAGACTTTGGTTGGGGACATAAGTGCCTGTAAGGCTGATAACAATGAAACATGGATGGTTGATCAACATCAGATTTTTTAAGTAACTATCATTTAAGGGCCTCTTCTACTCTCTGGGGAAGGTTGTTTTCCCATGTTACAGCGGTTTTTTAACCCGGAGTCTGTGAATTCTTAAAAAAAAATCTTGATCACTGTACTTCAGTGTAATTGGTTTCCTTTGTACTCCTATATGTTTTATGAATTTAAAAACATGATTCTGAGATGGGTCCATCAGCTTTGCCCAGCTGCCAAAAAGGCCCATGACACAATGAAGGTAAAGAACCCCTGCCTTGGCATGTCAGCTCCTGGAGGACAGGGACTCTTGTGTTTGAATCTCCAGCACATGGCACCATACTTGGCACATGGTAAACACATTAAGAAATGCTTTTTCATTCATTCACATGTTCATCTTTGTGCTGGCTGATGTGGTCTTAGTGAATATTTGTTGAATTTTATTGAATGTCAATGAGGATGGACTCCTACCCCCAGCTGGTCCACGGCTTAGTTGGAGAGGGGAAACAGAAGTGGTTTCCTTGGTAACAGTAACCCAGCACAAGCCTAGTACTGTGTTCATTGGGCCACACAGCCCCTTTCTCTTTGTTATTAAACCACTGTACTTATTATCGGAATACAAACAATGGCTTTGAACTGGGCAAGAGCCCTCAAATGAACTTTCTAAGTATGATTAGGGAGTGGGGGAGGGGTCCATTCCTTGCAGCTTCAATGACCTCTGTGTATGATGGGAACAGGTTCTTCCAGTCAGACCTCCGTAAAGATGGGAGACTAAAGCAGGTCAGAGGGGCTTCATCCCACCAACAGGTGGACTCCAGATGCCCCATGGACTCTTACTGCATTACAGCTCACTCCATGATACCAGTGATATGTGACGACTCCTGTCTGACATGTCCACTATCACCCTCCCCTCCGCCCAGGAAAGTAAAGTCAGTACTAGAAACTCCTGCCAGAGAAGACAATCACTAGATTTAGGTTAAGGACCATGTTTGCTTAGCAAATATTCTCTTTACTAGAACTAGAGTTGGGATTTCAGTCCTTCATAACTGTCAAGGTCAAGGCCTGAAATTCAGGTTCTGCCATGACTTTGCTTTTCTTAGGTGGAGATAAGGGAAGCAGTTGGTGCAATTACCACTACCAACCAGGAGGAGGCGGTCTTTCAGAATGCACATGCCCAGGAGGCCTGCTGCAAGTTCCCACCCTCACAAGAACCCATGGAGAACTCCAACTGTTCACATAAGAAGGAATCAAACCCAATGGTGAGGAACGCCATCAGGAGTCCAGAAAAGTGACACTGGCAAAGTCTGCAAAGTTCTGAGTCATAGAATCACACATGAATTCATTGACGGGGTTTGCTGTTCGCCTCTTTCCCTGGGGTCTGTTCTCTGGCTTAATTGGTATTCCTCCTTAGTCCTAGGAATGAAGGGCTTTATTCTAATCTGTCGAGTGCTTGGGCTGGACTTAGGTGATCTCCATAGAGATCATTTAAGTGGGATTCTGGACTGTGGGTGACATGAGGTACTTAGCCTGACGTGAGGCTGGACCGTGGGCCCAGGAGCAACCTTGGGAGCATTTTCCGAAATGAGCCAGGTGGCCATGAAGCAACCACAGAGAGAGCAAAGGTGGAAAGGAAAAACCTCCTTGTATAGTGGGAGCCAATGAATTCCCCTGGGATGATACCCAGATCTAAGCCAAAAGTCATCTATGTTAGCTCCATGCTAAGGGAACCAGCACTTAACAAAGCGCCTACTATGTGCCAAGCATTGTACTAAGCACTATGGTCACTTGATCCTCACAAGAACGCTGTGAAACAGGTGCTATTACTATCCCCATTTTCTAGGTGGGGAAACTGAGGCAAATAGGATTAAGTAACCTGCCCAGGGTCACATAGCTAGGAAGTGTCTGAGACTGAATTTGAACTCAGAAAGATGATTCTTTCTGGCTCCAGGGCTGGTGCTCTATGCACTGTGGCACCACCTAGCATTCATTGAAGTAAATAGCTAGTTTTGTTTTTACCTAGGGAGGTTTACAGAGTTTACCGGCTGCACCTCCCTCACCACCCAGGTACAGGGAAGGGACGGTGGGGGTTTACTGGGCTGCCGCTCCAGAGAGCAGATTACACAGGTAGAAACAGGGGATGCAGTTTATTAAGAGCAGTAGTGTTTCTACCATTCTTTCCCGAGGCTCCCAATTCTTGGAGATTGAAGGCATTCTGTGAGGTTTTTATATCCATATCATTGCCCTTTTAAAATGTGGTGTGATTTCTTTTTCATTTTAGGTAATATGTCAGTTGAAAGGGGGCACACAAATGCTGTGCATTAACAATTCAGGCACGCGAGAGCTCAAAGCTGTTCACTTGATTCCCCAGTATCAAGAACAAAATAATTACCTGCAACCAGGTACAGTCAATGAAGAAGTAGCATCTTGTTTATCTCCCGTCTGTACGTTTGGATGAGTAAATGTGATTGACTGTGGGGAGGGAGAGAACCATGATGGGATCGTGATGCTTGGGGGGTGGTTCATCTGGGAGACTCAGAAAGCGTGGATCACTGATGACAAGGGCGAGAAAGCTGCCCTTTGCCTTCCCCCAGGATAAGTGACACACACATTTTGGGTCGAGATAGCCCGTGTCCAGTGGACACCCTCTGTGTCTAGTCTCAGTTTGGGCCAGAAGACCTGTAGAAATTCAAGCAGCCAATGGGATTGTCACAGGTTGGTAACGAGAGTGCAGTCACTGAAAACTGGTTCTAGGCTATTAAATGTTATTCTTGGTTCTATACTATCTGTACTAGAAGCTGTTCTTAAAAATTCGGCCAACTCCAGATGCCTCTTAATAGGCTCTTCTCGGCTTCAACAACACAATGGTAATAGACAGTGGTATGCTTCTGTTGTTTGTGATAATGACCTAAAGTATTATGAGAAACTAATTGTGGTTTCTGAGGGATCAAAGATAAAAATCCAGCCCAATTTGAGTGCTAAAAGTATTGAGTTGCACATGTTGGTAACCTAGGCAGGAAATAGAATACCACAAGGCAGACCTTAACTGACCAAGTCTGCCTGTCTGTCAACAGTTTTAATGGGCTGCTTTGACCCCAGTCTGGTCCCATCCACTCTAGCCAAAGATCTCCATCCCTCCCACCAAGGATGGCAGCATCTTGCACTTCATTAGAACAGATGTGGCCCAAGGAGAAAACATACAGGGATGTTGAAGGAATGCCCAGTCACCTGGTCAGCTCGCTGGGCTCCTGCTTCAGGCATCCATAGCCCGGTACCGCAATGCAGTGAGGCAGCCTGTGCTTAGGAAGGGCCCCTCCATCTTCCTGGCTCCTTTGGGCTTGCTGACCAACCCTAACCAGCATCTAGCTCCTGGAGTCACAGAGGAAGAAGCAGGGGAATTGTTTTGTTGGGCATGTGAGCATTACACAATCTGGGTCCATAGGGCATCATTATATAGGAAATACACCCCATTTAACGAGCCCTGGGATCCAACAATGATTTAATGCAGGAGATGGGAGAAGCTGGGGACTGGAGAAGGGAAGGCAGAAGGAGGAGGCTTTTTTCTGAGTGCTTGGACTGGGGATACCTCATGGGAGTTCCAGGGCAGCTGTTCACCAACCTGGTCAGAAACCTATTGCCTCAGGAAGTTTTGCAAGGCAAAGAAAATATGATAGGATTGATAAGTAGAAGGTGAATTTATAAGCTATAAATTAATTTAAATTATGTTTTCCTTGCAGATGTGCCTAAACCGTTGACTACCTTAGTTGGAAGATTTCTGCCAGTACCAGCTAAATTAAATCTTATCACACAACAAGTGAGTCATTGTTTTATTTTTCTTTTTTTAAAGCCAGGCACTGCTATCTCTATAAATCCAGACTTTTGCCATCAAAATAATTTGGGTTTTGGAGGGTTAACCTTCTATTTTCAGTCAGCAAACATTTATTAAATGTTTAGTATGTGTTAAATATCATGGAAAAATCAAACAAATAAGACATGAGGTGGCATGTTAAAGACCTTTCAATTGGGCTAAAACTAATATAGATGACACAGGGGGTGAAACATCTTGGTTAAATGGTATAAGAAAGTCTTCCAAATCCTGTAGGAGTTCAAATAATGAGCCTCTATATATTATTCATAAAAGGAAAAAAACCAAGCCCCAGGGGGGAGGAGGAGAAGGAGGAGGAAGAGGAAGAAGAGAAGGCAGAAGAGGAGAAGGAGAATAGGAGGAAGAAAAGGAGGAGGAAATGGAGGAGGAGAGTAGAAGGAAGAGAAGGAGGAGGAGGAAGAGGAGGAGGAGGGGGAAGAGAAAGAAGAGGAGGAGTTTGGTCTTGGATGGATAGGTGGGATGTGGACAATCAAAGAAGAGGGCAATGCTGAAGGATGGAAACAGTATAAGTGAAGCCAGGCGATGTTGGTGGGTCTTTAGAAAAGATGTCGTTTGTAATAGGGATTAATTCTGCCCTTTGCTCCTCATCCCAGGCCACCAGAGCGGTGGCCCTGAGGTGGGAGGAAATGTGACTCTGACCCTTCCTGGCTGTGTGATCATAAGCCAGTCTTATCTGTAAAATGGGGTTGATGGAAATCCACTACTGACTTCTCAGGGTAGTTAGGAAAGTCTTCCATAAGCCTCACATCACTTTTAAAATAGAAGCCAAGCATGTCACCAAGACTTGGGTCTGATTCTCCCTGAAGACCAGACAGAGCCCAGGTACTTAATGACCCTTTGGTGATGATCTGGATGACGGATTCTCCTACAAAACATGCATTTATTTTCTAAGAAGGTAAAGCTTCAAATTAGTACAATGTCAAGGATGTAGCCCTGGCCCCTGGTGTCCTGAAATCAGCTATTTTGATGTGTTCCACCAGGCAATTCAGTCCAAAAGCCGGTTTGGTGGTTTTTTGTTTTGTTTTGTTTTTTTAAATACAGAGTGTTACTAAAGTCTGGACACATAGGCAAAAATGCATATTTTCAAGAAATGAAATGAATGAAATTTTCAACATTTTAATTGGAATATTAAAAATAACATCTTCAATATGATTTCCAGCGTTTGCGATGCAAAGGTTGATGCGCTTTGCAAGATTCACATGAACTCGATGCACTAACTCCACATTGCCGTCAATTTTAGCACATTCACTCTTTATGCGTTCAATCAAGTGTGTTGCATCTGTGATTTTCTTTGAGTACACCTTCTCCTTTAGCATACCCCAGAAAAAGAAGTCAAGGCAGCTAAGGTCTGTTAATATTCCAAATACTTCAAAATATGCATTTTGCCTATGTGTCCAGACTTTAGGGACACCCAGTTGTTGGACCAATTGGGCTGCTTGGGCCGGCTGTGTTTGGGCAGTGTAAGCATCTCCTCAGCCCATCAGGGGATGTGTGTTCTTAAGTGGCTGTCGAGGGAAAATGCAGGTCCCAGAGGCGAAAGTGAAGGGAGAAGGCTTTTAGCGCAACACTAAAGAGGGGAGAAAGTTTGTATATCCATTGACTGGGTTGTGAGAGAGTGAGCTTCCTAGACTGCCCAAGAGAGTCTTTCTTGGAGAGACAAGCTGGACTCAGTCATTACTCCCACCTCAAAGATTCTGGACTCTCTGGGCCTGCCTGCGCTGTAAAAGGGGAGGGAACCATAGGCTGACTGCTATTGGATAATGTCTCCTTTGGCAGGGTCAGGACTTTATCTGGCCCCAAGGGTTTGCAAGAAGGCTCTCTGTAGCTTTCTTCCAGTATAGCCCCAGGGCAGGGGGCAGAGGCCCTTAAAGAAACCTTATAAAAGCTCACACTGAAAAGTAAAAGGAAGGAAAGATCCCTTTGTTCAATGGAGGTGGCTAAGTCAGGGGCTTCCTTTAGGAAAGTGAGGCAAACTGGGTTAAGTGACTTGCCCAGGGCCATACTGCTAGTAAGTGTCTGCAATTGAATTTGACCTTGAGTCTTCTTTTTAAAAATTCAATTGTATTTTCAGTTCCAAATTCTCTCTGTCCCCCTCCTTCTCTTCCACCCATTGTGAAGTCAAGAAAAACAGAATTTATTACAAATATGTATGTAGTCATACAAAAAAAAAATCCTGCATTAGCCCTGTCTGAGAGAGGGAGAGAGACAAAGGGGGGGGAGGGGGAGCGAGAGAGAGAGAGAGAGAGAGAGAGAGAGAGAGAGAGAGAGAGGGAGTGAGAGGGAGAGAAGAAAATCTGCTTTAATCTACACTCAGGGTGCATCAGACTTCTCTCTCCAGATCGAGAGCACTTTTCATCATTAATCCCTTGGAATTGTCTTGGACCATCATGTTGATCAGAGTAGCCAAGTCCCTCAATATTGCCATTTCTCTGTAGCTTGTTCAGCTCACCTCACTTTGCATCAGCTCAAACAACTCTTTCCAGTTTTTTTTTTTCTGAAACCAGATCCTTTGAGCATATATCAATGGGGAAATGGCTCTTTTTCTTGTAAATTTTACTCATTACCTCACATTTCTTAGAAATGAGACCTTGATCAGAGAAACATGCTGCAAAGATTTCCCCCCAGTTTCCCACTTTCCTTCTAATTTTAGCTACATTGGTTTTATTTGTGTAAAAACTTTCAAATTTTATGTAATCAAAATTATCCATTTTTCCTCTCTGTTTGGTCATGATCTGTTTCCCATCATAGTAGATCAGAGTAGACAGATAATTTCTTTTGTGTTCCTCCACTTTTTCTTATGATATCACCCTTCGTATCTGAATCATGTACCTCTTGGAGATTCTCTTGGTATGCAGTGTGAGATGCTGGTCTATACCTGGTTTCCACCAGACTACATTCCAGTTTTCCCAACAGTTTTTATTTAAGAGTGAGTTCTTGCTCCAGTAGCTGGGATCTTTGGGTTTGTCAGACACTAGATTATTGTGCTCACTTGCCTTCTGTATGTGGCGCACCTGATATGTCACACCGACCAACCGCTCTTCCGCAGTATCTGATTGTTTCGATGATCGGACTTTGTACAGTTTGCAATCGGCTGCTTGCTTGTTGGCCCTTGCCTTCCCGTTTCTTTTTTCACTTATTCCCTCGATATTCTTAACCATTTTTTCACTGATTCCTTTGATATTCTCCACATTTTCTTCCTAGCGCTATAAAAGTAATCCTTTGGTGGTTTGATATGACACTCGATAAGTAAGTTAATTTAGACGCTATCGTCATTTTCACTACATTCGCCGCGCCCTCCAGGCAGATCTGTTTTTATCTGTGTGCAGAGCGTTTCGTAATTGTGTTCATCTAAGTCCTGTTTGTGACTTGACAGGTGGATTCCCAAGTATTTCATACTGTCTGTTGTTATTTTAAATGCGATTTCTTTTTCTATCTCTTCCCTCTGAGTTTTGTTAGTAATCTACAGAAATGCTGATAACTTCTGGGGGGTTATTTTATGGGTTGTAAATTCGCTAAGTTCATTCTTTCCATTTTTTTAACGTTGACTCTCTAGGCTTCTCAAAGTCAACCATCTTATAATCTGCAAAAATGATGGTTTTGTTTCCTCTTTACCTATGTTTATTCCTCCAATTTATATTTGTCTTATTGCTATAGTTAGCATTTTTAGTACAATATTGAATAGTTATGGTGATAATGGATATCCTTGCTCCACCCCTGATCCTATTAGAAAGGCTTGTGGCTTATCCTCGTTACAGATAATGCTTGGTCTTGGTTTTAGATAGATACGACTTGTTTTAAGAAAACTTCCATTCAGTTCTATGCTTTCTCGTGTTTTTAATTTTCTTTTTGGAGGGGGGAAGGCAGGGCAATTGGGGTTAAGTGACTTGCCCAAGGTCACACAGCTAGTGAGTGTGTCAAGTGAGGTTGGATTTGAACTCAGGTCCTCCTGACTCCAGGGCCGGTGCTCTACACACTGTACCACCTAGCTGCCCCTTTCTAGTGTTTTTAACAGGACTGGGTGTTATATTTTATCCAAAGCTTTTCCTATTGAAAAAATCCCGTGATTTGGTTGTTTTTATCATGAGTAGAGTCAATTATGATTATGGTTTTCCTAATGTTGAACAAACCATAATTCCTGGTATAAATCCCAGCTGGTAATAGTGTATGATCTTTGTGACACATTGTCGCAGTCTCCTTGCTAGTATTTTATTTAAATTCTTTGCATCAATATTGGGAAATTAGTCTGTAGTTTTCCTTTTCTGTCTTGACTCCCCAGTTTAAATGTCAAGACCGTATTTGTGTCAGAAGAAATTTGGTAAGACTCCTTTACCTATTTTAAAACAGTTTATGTAGCATTAGAATTGTTTTTTAAATGCTTAGTAGAATTTACTTGTGAATCCATCTGATCTTTGGGAGCCATTTTCCTTTTGAAGTTCACTTATGACTTATTCAGTTTCTTTTTCTAAGATAGGGCTACTTAGGTAATCTATTTCCTGTTATGATAGTCTGGGCAATATATATTTTTGTAAATATTTATCCATTTCATTTACATTGTCAGTTTTATCGGCATTTAAGTTGGGCAGAATTGCTCCTAATAATTGCTTTGATTTCTTCTTCATTGGCTGTGAATTTACATTTTCCATTCTGAATATCAGTAATTTGATTTTCTTGATTTTTTAAAAAAATCAAATATTAAAATCAAATTATTTTTACTTTTGTTTTGTCTGATATAATTTCCACTTCTGCCTTTTTCATTTTAACTGAAGCAAAATAGATTCTGCTCCATCCAGCCTATTTTAACTCCATGTGTATATTTTTATTTCATGTGTATTCTTTGTAAACATTTTGTTGGATTCTAGTTTCTAAGCCATTCTTCTAGCTACTTCTATTTTATGAGTGAGTTCATCTCATTCACATTCACAGTTATAATTGCAAATTTTGTATTTTCCTTCATACTTTTCCTTCTCTTTTTTCTCTGTCCCCTCTTTAAGAGTCTGTTTTGTTTCTGACCACTGTCTTCCTTAATCTGTGTTCCATCTTATTTCCCATCCCTTTTTCCCTTTACCCCTTTCCCTCCTACTTCCCTGTAGCTAAAATGAATTTCTGTACTTGTGTATATATGTATTTTTTTTTCCTCCTTTAACCAGTTCAGATGAGAGTGAGGCCAGGTGTTACCCTCTCCTCCATATTGCCCCCTCCATTACATCAACTCTTTCTTGCACACCTCATTTATGTGAGATAATTTCCCCCATTCTTCTTCTTCCCTTCCTCCTCTCCCAGTGCATACCTCTTCCCCACTTTTCCATTCTTCTTCTGAGAACATCCATACACAATGGAATCATGTTCAGGCCCTCTGTCTAATTAGACTCCCTCTGAGACTTCTGGTGATTATAAGTTCTGAGGGATTACATATATCCTGTCCCCATATATAAGAATGTTGGTGGTTTAACTTTGTTCAATCCCTTATGATTTCTCAATCATGTTTATTTTTTTATGCTTTTCTTGAATCTTGTGTTTTGAAGTCAAATTTTCTGCTCAGCTCTGCTCTTATTTTCTTCAGGATGCTTGCAAGCCCTGTATTTAATTAAAGGTTATTTTTTTCCACTGTAGGATTAAACTTAGTTTTGCTAGGTAAGTTATTCTTGGTTGTAAACCTTCTGGAATATCTTATTCCAAACCCTTCATTTCCATAAAATGGGGGCTGCTAAATCTTGTGTGATCCTGACTGTGGTTCCTCGGTATTTAAATTCTTTCTTTGTGACTGCTTGCAATACTTTTTCCTTCAGCTCTGTATTTGGACTCTAATATCCCTGGGAATTTTCATTTTGGATTTTCTTTCAGAAAGTGATTATCAGACTCTTCCAATTTCTCCTTTGCATTGTGATTCTAAGATATCTGGGCAGTTTTCATTTATGATTTTTTGAAATGTGTTATCTAGGCTCTTTCTTGTTCATGGCTTTCAGGTAGCCCAATGATTTGCAAATTATCTCTCTTTGATCAGTTTTCCATGCCAGTTGTTTTTTCCTGTACTTTACAATGTCTTCTATTTGTCAATCTTTCGACTTTGTTTTCTTTCTTGATGTCTCATGGGGCACTAGCTTTCATTTGACCAGTTCTAATATTTAAGCAGTTATTTTCTTCAATAAGGTTCTGTATCCCTTTTTACCAAGCTGTTAATTCTCCTTTCATTTCTATTTTCCATATCTCCCATTTGTTTTTTTTTAAATTTTTTGGCTCTTTAAAAATCTCTTTCATGAACTCTTCTAGGAATTCTTGTTGAACTTGTGTCCAACCTTCATTTTTCTTTGAGGTTTTGCTTGTTGGTGTTTTCAAGTCATTGTCTTTTTCTGTGTTTTAGTCTAAAGCTTCACTGTCATCACAGAAGCTCTTTATGTTCAGGCACCTTTTTTCTTTTTCTGCTTATTCTTCCAGTCTATTTCTTGATATTGGACTTTGTGTTAATGTTGGGCTTGGCTCACCTCTGAGGGTGAGAGGGCAAGGCAGAGAGTCTGGCCTGACATTTTATGTCTTTCTGCTTCTTTCATAACTTCAGGTTTTCAGTACTCCCAAAGTATCCAGGGTATCTGCTCACTGCCCTCGTGGTCTGGAAGTTCCTGACTCAGGTAACGATGGCAATTTTACCTCAGAATTTTACCAGTCAGGCTCAAAGGTCATTCTCCTCAGTAAAAAAAAAAAAAAAATGGAAGCAAAGTCCAAGTTGAGTTTTGTCCTTTCTCCACCTGCTCTTGTCATCATCCCACCTGTCCCTAAGGAGCAGTAGTCTCCCCCCTTCTTTGATGCTCCTCTTTTTCCAATATGAGAGGAAACAGGGCTCAATGGAGTGAGAGCTGACCGTGAGACTGTGAATCCTAGGCCCTGGACACATACATGCTATGGGGCCCTGGCCAAGTCTCTTAAGCTCATCAGTGCCATGGGCAGCTCTCTGAGAGTCTGGGGTGCTGAAAGGGTGCTCACCTACATTGTAGAAGGAGCTCCCTCATCTGGGAGTTTGGTTTCCCAGTAAAATCCCAGGTCCAGTCCCCATCCCTCACCTTTTCCTCACTGGTGTCAGCTCATTCTGGGCGTGGTGCTTGGGACATTGTTCTAGGACTGTGCCACACCATAACAATTATTGCCTGCACCAGCCCTTGCTTCCACTTCCTTTTGCAACCACGTCCAGTAGAATTCATTCTTTTGTGTCTTCGGACTGGGGCTCTTGAGGATGAAGCTTTCCATCCCTCCTGGACTGATCGCTGGGGGAATTTTAAGTCATAGGATCCTTCCTCTGAAACCTTGAACGTGCTTCTCCAAAGTCTGAGGTGTGTGTCCACCTCTTCCTGGCTTTCCTCTCTTCCATCAGATTCTAACACATAGTGGTCATTTCCCCCCAGAGTTCTTGTCACTTCCATACCAGTAACTAGCTCCTCCTCTGTGGATGAAAATCAGTCCTAGCAAAGCAGCTCTCCTCATTGCTCCCTTCACCTTTTCATATCCAGACAAAGAGCATGCCCCTGCACCATTCTTTAGATTGTTTCTGCAAAGAAGAGGGGGCAGATTTCAGAGTTCCTACTTTTGTTATTCATACAAAAATAAATTGAGTGGAAAAAGTCTCTTTGGAAGTTAGGGGGAAAGTCTCAATAACCGAAGCTAAGATGGCATATTAAAATGGACCTTCCAGCAAATTGTCATCACCAGCAAACACTTAGCATTGAGTCCCTTGTCATGCTTAAACAAAGGAAATATATGGCTTCTTAGTAAGGCAAGAGGAAGTTCTAACATTGGCCGTTCTGTCTCAAGTGAAAGTAGAGGTGTTTGGATGCACTCACTGTTGCTGATTCATTTTTCTTTTCTTGATAGAAGGGAAAACTGAGGGAAGGCACAGAAAAGGTAAAAGAAAAGGAAGAAGCATAAGAATCTATTCTGGGCCTATGCAAATACTTCTTAAATACATTCAGATTTAATAATTGTTGTTTGTGAAGAAACTGACTGATGTGGATAGCTAAAATCAAGAAATAATTCAAAGACTAGCTTTTAGCTAACAGTTTTTAACTGTACTCCCCAAATCCTTTGAGCAGAGCTACTTACAAAAAAAAAGAATGTAAATTTTACTTCATTCTCTCCTTGGGTACTGGCTGATTGTGGATCTAATGAACAGTGTAATGGTAGAGGAAGAAGTAAAGGAAAAACTGGCTAATTTGTCCCTGAACATGAGAGAATTAAATGAAAAATGTTTGTTGGATTAAAAAAAGGTTATATTTGAAAAAAATCTTGCCAATGTAGAGGTTTGGATATGAAGACTTCTCAAAATGCTAATAATTATACATTTCCGTCCATTCCTCTCCTATCAAAGTCACAGCCAAAGCATTAAGTTAAATACTCTGTGTATGGGAGGAGGGGGAATGGTAGACGGTTGATTTAATTCTATCAGAAATAGATTGTGGTATTTTCTATGAATAGATGATGCTTCTGTACTCATTTTTCTTGTGGTTCAAATAATTTGAATACTTTGCATACATTGCCTCACACCTATTGGTTCAAATCCAAACCCGAGATGTTGCTAGACCAACAACCCCATGCACCTATACTATCACTTGGGGACAGTGAAATTCATCCCAATGTGTAGAAAAGAGTTCCATACAGTCTTAAAGGACACCAGATTATTTTTAAGGAAAAGAATGATCACATAAACTTCCAGAAAAATGAATACTTTTCACCCAGAGGCTCACCGATTGGCATTCCTTAAAAATCAACATTTTAATTTTTAAAATCTTGCCTTTCATTTTGAACAGCTTGATAATGGCACCTTATCATCTGTAGTTAATGGAACCACCTTCCCTTCAGGATCAAATCTTCAAGGGCCAGCAAAAATAACTTTAGCTGGGTAAGGATTTAAAAAATAATAGAAAGTTATTTTAACATAAGAGTATGTGATTTATCTTCATGACAGTATAAAATGTACTTTGTAGTTGAGCCTTTGAGACTTGACCCCCAAATTGTCTTTGTGTTAAAAGATGCTGCCCTCCAATTGCTCACACATGGGCATATGTAGCTAAAGAAAGTTGATGGGCGTGACGTGTATTTGTTCCACACTAATTATCAGTCATTGTCATTATCTTGTGAGTTTGTGCTTTTTGTAGTGGTTCTTCTTTTTGATTATATTTTAGCTCCCATTGAGCCCCTCTGTTTTTTATTGCTTATTAATGCAGTTAATTGGCAGCTGTCTCTCCTCATCCACAAATAGTTCTGATTCCTTCAGGATGCCGTCAGAATGCCTTTTCTGCCCTAGTAGCTTATGATCACCCACTATGTGGTGATTTACGGGCTATATTATTGTTGTCCATCATATAACTGTGACATTCTCTGTGATGTATAGATAAGGTTCATAGACGTCACTAACAAAGCTAAACCTGAAGCCAACCTGAGGGTGTTTGGCAAGTCCCAGTTCAAATGTGCCCTCCCCACCTACAGAGTGGTCTGGGCATTTCACTGGTACATTGGAGTTGGAGGCTAAGCATTCTTCATAAGCACACATCCTGCTCTGTCCTAATGGCCTGCAGAAATAAATGTGGGTGCACAGGCCCAGGGCCTGAAAGGGGGCATTGGGCAAAGTGGGAAAGTGTGACCTATGGCCTGATCACTGTTTCCTCAGGATTCTAATGTCTCTTCCTAAGAGGTGTCTGCGCTGGGGCATTGGTAAGTGTAAGGAGAAGTGTTTTTAGATGCAGATGTCAGGCACAGTTTGGGTGATCGTTGCTGAGACCATAGAGTTTAATGACAATCATGCAGATTTGGGACAGTTCTCTCGTTTTACCTGATGCAGCTCAGCAGAATGGCCTTTTGGTTGTGCTTAGTTGACTGATGACATTCTGTTAGAGAATGAGCCCCCATTGGTGGTTATCCTTGCTTCATGCTGTGGGTGGGGAATGGACTGAACACGAGGATCTCAGTACCCACACAAATGGCTAGCAACATGGAGGACGAACGTGTCTAAGTCCTCAACTATTGCTTGGGTTTTATAAATGAAGGCAGCATGAAGGCTCTTTTCTGCTCCTCCCATTTCACCTGACAGTGCCTTCTTACCATGTGTTGTAGAGTGTCTAGCACATGTAAGGGAACCTAATTCTTACTCTGTAGTGACAGTGGCTTTTTAACACACGTCCTCTCAAAATCAGTGAGGCTTAACACCCTCCCTAGGGTGTGAGTGGTGTGCTTCTCATGCACATGTGGTGACACAGGCACAGTTGTCATCACAGCTCGGAAGTGTTTGTGTTGAATGTCAACCTGCATCACATTTTACATTTTCAACTTTTGTGTCTCTTGTCTTTACTGTGCAGATCACAGGAGGTTTCCTTTTCTAACTGATGTCTCAGGAATTGTGTAATATCGACTCTGTTTTTCTTTTTGTTTTTGCTGCAGATAGTGGCTGGATTTTGAGTTTGTTTTCACTGACATAGTCCCGGTGACATTGTCTCCCTTATGTCTACAATGCCAACGACGAGCTGGAATCTCAGAGTTGTCATCTCCCCATTGCTATTGTCAGGATTTGTAATTGGGAAGCTGACTTAGGAAGCTGTTTGAGGATAAGTTAATCATGTTTAAATTTGCAACCATACATTTGCCTCTTGAATGGGTTCTACTCACAGAGATACTTTTCTAATCCCCAAGTTGGCCCTGGAAGCCAAACTAGTTTTGGGGACCTCAGAAGAGCAGCTATCTCAGCTTGATCTGATTCAAAATTTCTGATCTAAAAGGTAGCTTAGAAGCAGGCGAGCTCAGGCCCTGAACAATGATCTGGTCTAACTTTATTTACAGAGACGGAAGGAGCACAGTGACCAAGGAGACAGCCCTCTACTTCTCCCCTTGGTAGCCCTCTTGTTCCTCATCTTCTTAGTGGAAGTCTGACATCCCAGACAACCAAAATGGCCGAACATCCTCCAATCCCTTGTCAGACAGTGATTTGAATTTTGATACTTTCCTTCTCAGTAAGGGAGGGTGACAATGTGTGTTGCTAGTTTGGAGTCAACTTCTCTGAAAACATTTTTCCTTAAAAGCATAGACATATTTTATTGTGGGTTGGACACTAGAGTTGTAATTATGTCCAGAAGCATGGCTTTGTATGCAGGGAGTTGTCAGATTTCCTCTGACCTCCCTGATTCCCTGATTCCCTGGTGTCTATCCATTAGTAGTCAGTTACTGTTAGATTCCCAAAGCCAGGGGATTCCTCCAAATCTGAACATTGCTGATCATAAGGGTTCAATTCAAAAAGCATTTATTAAGTATCCACTGTGTGCTAGGACCTGGGGATGTAGCCCCTGCCCTCCCTCAAGAAATTTTCATTCTAATGGGAGAAGGGAGGAGGCACAACATTTTAAATAAGCAAGTACAGAATAAATCCAAAGTAATGTTGTGGGCTGGAGCAAAGAGTACTAACTGTTAGAATCTGGAGGCAGCAGTTGAACTGGACCTTGAAGAAAGCTGGAGGTTCCTAGAGACTGGGGCAGGAAGTGGGGGTGGAGGGACAGGAGATGGGATGCACATGGGCTGGATTGGTTGGGATGCAGAATATGTGATATCAGCCTGGAGACACAGGTTGGAGGTGGGTGGTGAAGGACTTTAAGTGACAAGCAAGAGTTTGTATTTTGTCCTGTAGGCAATAGGGAACCACAGATGCCTCTTGGGCAGGGGGTTGGGGTGCTCAGACCTGGATATAATAGGAATAGCACTTGGATGGGTGTAGGGAGGATGAATTGGAGAAGAAAGAGCCTGCAGAGAGCAGGGGTACCAGTGAGAAGGCTCCTGCTGTAGTTACCGAGGAGAGGTGAGGAAAAACTGAGTTAGGGTCATGGATTTAGAGCTGGAAGGGCCCTGGAGGCCAGATGAGGAAACTGACTGAAAGCAGTTAAGTGACTTGCCTAGGGTCATTCTGGTACTAAGTCGATGGGGCAGGATTTGAACTGAGCTCTTCCTGACTCCCAAGCTCAGCTAGGGCAATGTCTGTGGAAGAGGAGAGAATGGAGTAGAAAGTTAAGAGATGTGGCAAAGGGGGATTTACCAATACTTGGCAACTGATTGTATATAGGGGGTCATGGGAAAGGGCTATTTGAGACTGTGAACTTGGGTGAGTAGAAAGATGTCCATGATAGAAACAAGATAGGAGAAGGGACGGGTTCTACTGGATGCCTAGAGTGCCTGTGGTGCTTATGGGTAATGTAGGTGGGATATCCAGCAGGCAGCTGGTGATCTGGAGAGAGGAGAAGGCTGCATGTCTAATGAGATTGGGAAGCCATCCACATGTAAGGAGAGAAGTCCAGTCCCGGGCTTGATGCTCTTCCAGTAGATTTTATTAAATCAGTGTGGAAGGGATCCATTTTCATTCAGTCGATCAACAAGCATTTATGAAGCGCCTGACAGGCGCCAGATGTTGTGTTGGCCACTGGAGGTACAAAGACACAAGAGAAACATTGCCTGCCCTTGGGAAGGCTGGCTCCTCCCAAGGGCCAGAAGCAGAGTACGGGTGGCTGTCTCTGCCATATTGGCTATAGACCTTCCCCTTGGTGCTATTAATCCTGTTTGATTTGTTTAAATTTTTAAAAGTTTTATGGATGCCTTTTGTTTCTGTGTTACAGTCATTTCTGTAAATATCCCCACCACCCAGTTCAGGCCTTCCTCCCTTGCTATAAAAAGTTGAGCAAAGATCCCCAAAGAATATCCATAGCTGACAACGTCTGCCCCATTCTGCCCCGGTTGTCCGCCATCCCTCTGCTGGGGTGGGCACCTTTCATTGTGCCTTCTTGGTCTCAGTTGTTCATTTATTTGGTGCCTGAATTCCTCCAAGGACCATACCTGCCTTCCCATTTCTCTGAACTCCCCACATTCTGAATTTCTTACCATTCATGTGTTGGGGGACTGGGCTTTGTCTCCAGCAAGAGCGAGGCTGTGAATATTTTAGTAGGTGTGGGGTCTCTATTTCTGTCTTTTAACTCCTTGGGGGCACATGCAGAGCAGTCGGATGCTGGGGCTGTTGGGGCCAGCAGGTCCAGGTCCTTGGGTCCTATCCCTTGTATAATTCCAAAGCAATCTGCAGCAGAGATGGAACAGATAGATCCCTGTTTCACCAAGAGTGTGAGCCCTGACAGGTGAGCTCTCTTCCTGGCCAAGAACCTCTGCCTTCCTCTCCAGTCCTTCCTCCCATGATTCTCCAACATATGACTTTGCTTGCATTAGCTTCATCTCCATTTTCCCCTACCTGTTCATTCTTGCTCACCTGGGTGCCTTGGTGTCATTGCCCCACCTGATAGGCCCATCCTTTCCATTAACATAAACCTGTGTTTCTGTCCAGACTCCCCAGGCAATCTTTGCCTGCTCCAGTCCAAAGGGCGATCCTATTTTGACAGGCCTGGACCCCTTGATGCTGGCTGCCCTGGGCTGTTCTTCAGTTGATCCTGGGCATTGGCCCAGCTATAAAGCTCTTCCATGGCCAGCTTAGTGCTGTGGGTGAATAACAATCAGTTAATAAATTGCAGTGAACTTGACCTGGCAATACTACAGGTATCCATTGGACTTAATTCCCTTTTCTCAGGGTTCAACCATTATATGTGCCCGAGCAGGAACACAAAGTACCCCATTGTATTCTTCCTGGAAGGGAAAAGAAATCATTATTCCTTCATTTAGGAACTGCCAGGTCACTGCACCCCAGAGATTCATGGAAAACCTTCCCAGGAGCCAGGTTGGTGAAGAACCAAGAGAAAGTGGGCACCTGCTGGCTTCCACATAGGTGTGCAGTATACACACCTGGAGCACAGTGAGAGGCCCCCTCTCAAAGCAGAAAAGCAGAGGCCCTGGAGACACTGGCGCCAGCACCCCCTAAGCAAGTGTCCACCTCTCAAGGGCACTCATTTTTCTGGCTAAGGGTTGGTTGGTGCTTGGGGCTCGGGGGGATAGTCTGGCCACCTTACCCAGGACACCAGAACACTATTACCTTTCAAGTAAATCCAAAATCACTCATTGATTTAAAGGTCATGATTTTGAAGGGAGAAGGCCTCTCCTGAAGTGATGCCCAGTGAAAAAAGGTCAGCACTAAACAGCAGTCACAGCCTGGCTTGGAAGCTGGGGCCACGGCTCTCTGCAGGAAGATAACAGATTGCTCAGGAGGCAAGGGCGGGTTGAATTGGGTAGGAGCCATCAGCTAGTCTGAGGACTAGAAAAATGGATCGAGAACCTGGCATTTTGTGTCTTGGACCTGTTGGGTGGCATTCTGGTGAAGACAGTATAATCCTTCTCAGAAGAAGGCTTCTAAATGCATAAAATACATGGGCTTACCAAGGAAATCAATTATATTTGAAATAAAGATGTATTTTTTCTCATCCAAGTTCAAGTTCACAGACCCCAGAGATCTGAAAATGGACCCCCATTAAGAACCTTGATCTAGAGAGGAGAATCAAAAGGTGGGCACATGAGAGCCGCAGCTAGTCCCCTGCCTTCCACAGGGGGCTGACCTTCAGTGAGAGCAGAGGGGTTAGGGCACTAGTGACAACCAGATGAGCATGGAAAGAATCCCATTGATCTCATAAACCAATAGCTATTTGGGGAATCATATAATAACTGAAGAACATGACGCCCCAGCTTGGCAGCACCTATGACATCAGCCTACTGGATAATCGCATGTTTACGGGGTCACGATATGCATTTTTACAAAGTGATGCCTCTCTTTATCCTCAGTACACACACACACACGCACACACACACACACACACACACTCACCCTACTGTCATTTCATTTTAACCAACATTTATTAAACACCTACTGTGTACAACGCCCTGGGCTAAGAGGTGCAGATATAAAATGTCCAACATTCACAGCTTCTAAATTTGCTTAGTAAACATCTGTTCTTTCCTTTTTAAAACTTTGGTTGCTAATGCATATTGAATGCCTTACCTCAAGATTTGCCCAGTTAAAGGCATGAATCAATAGAGAAGGTTCTGGGGTAATGCCCACACCTGAGTGTGACTCAGCTCTGGGTGCCCCTTCTCTTGGGTCCCCTTCGGTCTCCCATCCAGGGGTGGGCATAGGCCCACTCCTCCTCGTAGACACTTCCGCAGTCTCCAGTGCCGGAGCAGCCAGAGAGATGACCCCAGCCAGACACTGGCAGTAGCTCTCTCTCCCCACTCTCAGGGAGCTCCGTCCCTGGCTGGCTGACTTCCTCTCTCCTCCCATTCCTGCCTTTCTACATGCTGAGACCCACTCAAACCCTCTGGCAGCTCCTCTGAGTGAGCCCCAAAGTCCTCACTGCCTGCTCACAAGTGTTCTGTTCCCCTTTATCCAGAATGCTGACGTTCCTCTGTCTGACCACAGCCCCCAGTCCTTCCACTGCTTCCATATGCCATTCATGGTCATCTTGCTTTCCATCCCTCCACCCCTGCCTGCTTTCCCAGGCTCGTGCCCCTCCCTTCAGCATCTCAACCATGTCATTAACCAGTTCATCTTTACATTGGCCTGTACTTGTGAATCTCTTGCTTTTCTCTGCTCCCTTCCCAGTCCTCAGCCCTGAATTCCTCTGACCATCAACTTCTCTTGGAGGAGGTCACACAGCTGTGACTCCTGGCCCCGCCTCCCTCTCACTCCTCCTCCTGTCCTGCCCCTGGGTCTCTTCCAAAGCTCCTCAAGGACTTCCCTCTCAGAAACTGCCTCAGCTCATGCTCTTCCAAAAAAAACTGAGGCCCATCTTCCACTCCACAGTTCTGCACCTTGTGTCCCCTCAGTGTCAGCCCCATTCTCTTCTTCTTTGCCCCAGCTTCAGACTATTCAGCGAGGCAAGCCCTTTCGCCAGTGCACTTTATTCCCCCCCACCCAGCCTCCTTGCTGGCCTTCGCTTACCCTCTTTCTTATTTAGGTATCCTTATCCACTGACTCCTTCCAGTCTGCCTACAAAGGTGCCCAGATCCCATCCTGTTCCACCAACATCCAGGAGCCTCCTCCCTTTCTCCACCAAACTCCAATCCCTCCCCTTCCCTTCACTTCTCAGTCACTTGCAGTCTTTGTTCTCTTGGCTGCCAGATCCAATGACCAGGTCTCAGTCCTCCCCTTCTTGACTTGTCTGTGACTTCCTGGTTTTCCTCTTACCCATCTAACCAGGCTGTTTAGGTCCCCTTTGTAGGATCATAATCCATTTTCTGTCCCTTTTGTGGGGGTCCATCTCAGGACACACACTGTCTCTCTGTCTCTGTCTCTCTGTCTGTGTCTCTCCCCCTCTTTCCCTCTCTCCCTCCCTCCTTTCACTCCATCCCTTTCTCCCCTTTGTTCCCCTCTTTCTCCTTCCCCTTTTCTCCGTCTCTGTCATCCTATCTCTGTCTCTAATCTGTTCCAATGGATTACTATCATCTTTAATGCAGATGACCCCAGTTCTACATCTCGAGCTCCAGACCCACCTCATCAACCACATGACATTTCCACCTGGAAGTCCTGTAGGCATCTCAGACTCCACATTTCCAAAGCAGAGCTCATCACCTTTGGATTGCCTGTTGTTATCTTTTGGTTTTCCATCACACCCGTATCTGCAAGTATCCCTCAGTGCCCTTTTTCCAGTCTCCTTTAACAAAGAATAATGAAGGAAAAAACAAGCAGTTCCCCCAAACTAACCAACCCATCAGCTGACTCTGACAGATGGGAGGCAGATGTATTTCTCAGCTCTTCTCTGGAGCCATGCTTGGTCATTAGAATTAGAATGAAGGACCCATTATCTTTGGCCCTAAACCTTCTCCTCCTGACTTACCAGTCATTGGTACCTCCTCCCTCTCTCACCCCTCCCCCCCCATACAAAATGGGTCACCAAGTCTTGTCAGTTCTTCTTTATCAAC
Organism: Trichosurus vulpecula; assembly: GCF_011100635.1. Classification (NCBI taxonomy): domain Eukaryota; kingdom Metazoa; phylum Chordata; class Mammalia; order Diprotodontia; family Phalangeridae; genus Trichosurus; species Trichosurus vulpecula. The sequence goes on along the minus strand of NC_050578.1, from coordinate 278,294,575 downwards.
ATTTCTCCTTCTCTAACTGTGCCCCGACCCTGTGCAGGCCCTCATCGCCTCCCACCTTGATTACTGCAGTGGCAGCTGGTGGGTCTGCCTCCCTCTCCCTCACCCCACCGTGGTCCATCCTCAAATCAGCTGCCAGGGACATTCCCAGAGCGCAGGACTGACAGCGCCACTAACTTACTTGGGAAGCTTTAGTGGCTCCCTATGTCTTCTAGGATAAAAATGGCATTCAAAGCCCTTGGCTACTCAGCTCCAGCCTGTCCTTCCACACTGATGTTCTCCCTTACAAATGTAACCCTGCAGCCGAACGCCTCCATGATATTCCCTCTTCATAACATTCCATCTCTTGCCTTTGCATGGACAGATCCCCAAGCTTGCCCCAACCCTGCCCCAACCATGCCTGGAATGCTCTTCCTCCTCAATCCCTAGTTCCTTCTTGGGTAGTCTCCTACAGGAAGACATCCTGATTCTGCCAGTAATTACTGCTTGCCCCTCCCTGCTCCGAATTACTTTGTTTATTTTGAATTTATTTGCATATTGTTTTCTACCAATAGAATATGAGCTCTCTGAGAACAGAAAGTAACTTTTTTTTTATCTTTGTGTGCCCAGCACCTAGCACAGTGTCAGGAACACACTAGGTGCTTCATAAATGCTTGTTAAATTTACCTGAAGATGACTCCTTGATTGACCTGAGGAAAATCCACAATGATCAAATTACAGAGTGCTTGCAATATGTTTTATTAGTATGGGTCATATTAAAAGTACAAATCATTGGCATAAAAATAATTGTTTTATTAATTTTCTTCAATTTATACTTTCAACTTATTTGGTCTCCAGAGAACCACAAAATCCTAGAACATAAAATGAATACAGAAATATCCCGACACCTAGAATGGAGGTGTGAACAAAAGCAGTTGATGGCATTAATTTGTGAATTACTTCCTTAAGAAGGAGAGCAATGAGTCACCTACTTGGCCACAAAGCTGAATTTCCAGCCCACTCTTTCCATCTCAATGTTTTTAAATCACTCCCACTCTCCTAAGATTAGATTTCACATCAGACACCTACCAATAATTTTAATGGCTGGTGTTGTGACTTTCCATATTGGTTACCACAAAGACAAAACACCAGAAGCTTAATGACTTCTCTTTTTTTTTTTTAAAAGGCTAACTATCTGAATACATTTTCTTTTTTAATCCTTGTAGAGTAACTCTTAGTTCATGGGACTCAAAGTCTAAAAAGCCATGTAACTGTACCAAGTCCCAGTGTCTGAAATTGTAAGTAATCAAAAATCCTTCATTATTAAATATGAAATAAGGTTGTTTAGAAATCAGTAAATGGAGAAAAGTCCAGACAATGCCAGGTTGGCAAAGAGTGTACATGTGGCGATGTTTGGCATTGGGGCTGATGTGCACCAGGGGACCCTGAATGTTCAGTGGGAACAGGAGACACACTCAGGTGTGAACACACCTTTGACTTTGTCACTTGATGCATGAATGGAATCACCTGCCTCTCAGGGGAGGAACCTTCCTCTGCCCTTTGGTGGCATTCACATTGAGCATTCATTAACCCGTCAGATAGGTTGGACTGGACGGTAGTACATTGTTGAACATTAGCTATAAAAACATCTCCACACACATCATCTGTTTTAAGGAAAGTTTTGTGGCATGGTTTACTATAGCCATGGACTTTCTTAGAAAACTAGTAGGCATTTTTGCTTTGCCCACCTAGAGCTGCCAGCTGTGGAGTCTGCATGAGCAGAGAGGACTATGCCTACTTAGATGCACAGATATTGGCCAGAAGGATAGAGAGAGTGTAGCGGGAAGAGGAAGTGCGCCTGGAATACTGCTGTAAGCAGCGCTATGCCACAGGGACTTGTTTCTGCTGCCTGCCAGCCCTGCCCTGCCCTGTCCCACCTTCAGCTCTCTCCATGGCCAGCTTCCTGTCTTTAGCTGGAGACTGAAAGGCCCCAATGGCTAGCAACCCTAACCATGTCTCTGTGCCATGTTTCCCTTGCAGAGCTCCTTGAGAAGTCAAAGGGAGCTGCTTGGTGCAACAGTGGGCATGGGTGGGAAGAGAGCAAGGGAATAAGGGGGCCTGGATTGGGCCAAAAGTGAGCTGACCATCTTTATTTCCTAAATTCCAAAGCCCACAAGGCATTGCTAATGAAGCTTTTACTAGTTGAAAGTGGAGTTAGTACCAAGTACTGATGGAATATAGGGCTGAAGATAAGTAGCTACTTTGAGCCATTGATGACACAGCCTCTGGGAATTCAAGGAGTGTCCATTCCTGGAGGGAATGAAAAGTTTGGAGGGAAAGTCAGCCAATGGCCCACTGGGCTTCTTCTCCTTAGGGGAGAGGAAAGGCTAGGAGGATAAAGTTGGTCTGTTTAGAGAATGCAAGAGAGAAATCCAAGGGCAGTGGAATACCCTGTGTGTTTCTTTTGGGCCTGGGGTCAGGCGAAAGCTTAATCACAGGGAAGATGGTAGGAAGGAATTCACCGGGGGGGGAGGGGCCAAGGTAATCACTCCTAGGAACCTTCCTTCTTTTCTGATTCCTTCTTCTGTCCCCTACAAGCAGAGCTCTTGCATGGGGCAGCAGCATGTCTCCGCTTAGAACATACTTGCTCTGCTCTATAAAGAACCCCTATTGAACATAGGTGGAGGCAGGAATGGTTACAATTGACTGTCTTGCACTAAATGTGAATATTTTGAATTTATAAAAAATTGATTTGTGTGTTTCAAATAAATTGTATGCAAATTTAATAAAATAACAGTTAAAACCTAAAGGAAAAATCGAAGAAAGAATCATTTATTCCCAACACTCCATCAGGCCAGCATCAAATTACAAGTTTCGTGGTGTCCTTAATTTGTGGTTTTTCCAAGTTTTTCAATATTGATACTTCCAGATGAAAGGCTATGGTAGCATCTAATGTAAAGTTCACTTTCAGAATAGGAAGCTATCATGTTCATTTGGGCAACTGCAATTTCCTTGCAATTCAGCAGACATGTATTGAGCACCTATGGGTGTGCAGGGAAGGATCTTACAGCCTACCGAGGTGAGGACCCCAAGCAGAGTTTGCAGAAAGTGTCTCCCAGTCCTTGGAAAAGTGAGCATCTCTAAGAGAGAGGGGTGTTGTGCTCTCAGGGCAATCCTGAGATTCACAGGATGTTTGGCTGCCATTTGCATTCATGGGCGTTGACTCTTTGGGTATACATTTTGACTGTAACATGGAAAAAAATCAGTCCTGCAATGAAGTCACTTCACAGTAAGTCTAGGCTGAATATAAGCTTTCTAGATAAACCACACGTGCCCCTTATTTGCCAGGATATGGGGGCTTTAGCTACTAGATTGCTGTAGTATAGATAGACTAGCCAGATGTTACAGTTTCATGCTATTTCTCCTTTTGCCTCAAATCAGGAGCAAGTTCTTCCTCCAGTTTTCCCTGTTAGAGTTTGGGAAGTCTCCAATATAATCTCTTTCTTTAGCCTTTTGGTCCTATCCCTGGGATAATTTGGCATGGACATCAATGGATGAACTTGGCCTGGGTCTTGTCAGCCTCCCACTCCTTGTCAGGGGTTTTCTCCAGAACTGTACTGCAGTATGAGGACAGGCATCTTTTTTAGGTCTTGTCTAGAGTAGGGAGGAGTTCTGAACCGTTGGGAGCAGGGGGTCCTGGACCCCACTGGTGACAGTCTGGTGAAACCCATGGACCCCTTCTCTCAATAATGTTTTAAAGTGCACAAAATCAAACATGTAGAATGAAAACAACCCAATTATTTGAAATGCAGCTATCAAAAACAGCAACAAGATCCCAGACCCCTGGCCTAAAGGAATTAGGACCCTCCTGAATGGGACATACACAGATAAAGGGATTATTTCCCTTCCTAAATGTTTATTGGCAGACTAAATGTCATTGTCATTTTAAACAGCAAACAGAGTGTGTGAAACATGAAAAAAAAACCACAAAATTTAAAAGTCTTCTTTGTAAATAAGGACTTCACTTCTTTCATGTGCTATAGTTGGTCACATCAACCAAATAAGCATGCTTAGGTTTTAGCCCTTTATGAAATGGCCAAACAGGTGGCAGGAGAAGGACAAGGAGAAATTAGAGGCCCGGAGGAGGCTGAACTGAGCACAAACTAGGGAGTTCCTGGAGAGTTTACAGTAGATCAGACTGTCCTTAGGTCCAAAGAGTCATTATAGCTTGTGTTCTGGGTGGACAGATGTTTATGGCAGGCACATTATTCTCCTTTAAGGATTTTAAATAACTGGTCTAATAGAGTTGGAGTGTTGAGTGCTTACAGGGAAGAAGGAAAGGTTCTATGACAATCATATTTATTGAATATCCCCTGTTTTATTACATCTTTAGGAGGACAACCTGACAAAATGAATTTCCTTCTCCTTTTTTCCAAGACAAGTTTGTCCTAGATAGATTTCCTATGTGGAAAACTGGTCATAAGGTTTAATAACAAAGATAGTAAGATTTAATAGTAAAAAGGTAGCAGAAGAGAAGGAGAAAATTGAAAGTGATTCTTCACCCTCTGTAGATTATCTTTCTCCCTTGCCTCCCCATTTGGCTCCCGCTTGGATTGGAGTGAGAGAGTGTGTCAGGTGGTGCTGAATTGGCCCGGGGTGGGAGGGTCATCTTCCTTCTCGTCTGTAGACTGAGGGGGTTGGATGAGATGGCCTCCCAGGACCCCCAAGTGCCCCCCAGCTCTGGGTCAAGGAGCCTATGAGTGGAGACCTTCAAATCTGTCATGTTTTAAAGACACTTGGAAACTAGTAAGCCTTGAGCAGAGAGGAGAGTGTGGCCATGCCCATGGCCATTGTCAGTCTGAATTTTAATTGTTTGCGGGAAGACATAGCTGACCTTACAAATTTGCAAATGATGTAGAGTTGAGAGGGAGATCTAACATTGGATGACAGGGTGGAGATCAAGAAAGACGGGGACATACTAAGTGTTTAATCTAATATGTTTGTTGACTGACTGATTGGTAGAGGCAGGAAGTGCTAATGGAATTCAGAGCCAAGCAGGACTCTATGTGTTATATGTTCTATCTCATGTCAAAGCATCGTACACGACCATGTTATTAGGATATCATCAAGTCCAACTGAGGTTGCTGTGAGCTATGCTTGGCCTCATTGCTCATGCTATTCTTGTGGATGTGATGGGGGAGATGTGGGCCAGACCACAGAGATGGCAAAGTGAGGATTGCTTCCTGGGAGACTTTTGGCCTCTGAAGGCCCTTCCATTTTGGCTGGAAGTAAGGCTAGGGCTCCTCACAATTAGAGCTGACCCACAGTGGCACAGGCTGCATGAGCCTGAAGGTGGGGGATGGGAACCCCTTGAAGAAGGGCTTTGAACAGAGTCTGGACACTGTTCATCAGGGATATTGTCCAGGGGATGATGAGCTGGGTTAGAGGAGGATCCTTTCCATAATGAGATTCTGTGATTCTTAAATAAACATGAAATAAGTATTCAACCATCAAAGCTAGAAGAGCTCATTAAGCACCTACTGTATATCAGCCACTAACAGTCCCTACCTTCCAGGACTGTGCAGTTTTTTGGGGGATAGATAATGTTCACAGGCTGAGAAATAAAGGTATATGCAGAATAAGTGCATGGTGAGGGGGCCAGGAGTCAGGAAAGCCTTTGGGAGGAAGTGGCTCTGGAGCCTTGAAGAAGAGACAGGTGAGGAGGGAAAATATGCCAGGCCTGGGTAAGAGCTTTGCAAAGGCATGGACAGGAAAGGTGGCAAGTGGTGTGTGAAGAGGAGCAGGTGAGCTTGGCTGCCTGATGGGGAGCCTGCAAAGAGAGGCTGGAGCCACACTTCAGGGGAGGGGGGCTTGTGATTTAGCCAAGGACAGTGGGGAGACTCAGAGGCTTCATGAGCAGGGATGTGACGTGGTCAGACCTGTGCTTTAGGAGCATCTGTTTGGCAGCTAGCTCTGTGGAGACTGGATTAAAGAGGCAGGGAGCCCAATTAGGAGGCTCTTACAGTAACTGGCCTGGACCAGGGGACAGGTGCAGGGTATTGGCCATTCTGTGAACCAATGACTTGGTAACTGATTGGATAGAGGAGGTGAGTGAAAGAGTGGCACTCGAGATCTCTGCTCAGCTGGGAACCAGGGGGTCATGTCCTAGCATGCTACCTTGGACAGCCACCATTCCATTGGATCCTTATAACCCTTGGAGATAATGCAACATGATTTTAATTTTACAATTTGAGAAACTGATGTCGCAAAAGGAATTGTGGCTGAGCTAGGAACAAGAGCCCAAATCCAGTGGTATCATTAAATCATGCCCTGAGAACAGGAAGTGACCCTGTCATGAAAGTTATGGGTCTGTTGAGTCTTCTCTGTCCTTGTCCTGTGCTCCTGAGGATTCTATGTTACCTAAAGCCTTCTTTGGGTCAGAGGTCAGAGGCACGCAAGTGTGTGTGTGTGTGTGTGTGTGTGTGTGTGTGTGTGTGTGTGCGCGCGCGCGCGCGCATGTGAGAGAGAGGGAAAGAGACAGTGGGGGGGTGGAGAGAGAGAGAGAGAGAGAGAGAGAGAGAGAGAAAGTAAGAAAGAGAGAGAACAAGAGGAGAAAAGAGAGATGAGGAGAGAGATGAGAGAAAGGGAAGGGAGGGATGGGGGTATCCCTGCAGCGTGGCTGCACCAAGCCACTCAATGGTTAAGGAAAGAAGTCTCCTTTCTGCCCATTCTGAAACGCTGTGGTTATGGGGCCCCAGGGTGCAGGGTCTCTGGGCCTCCAAGCCCAGCAGCAGATCTAGCGCCTTAGGGGGAGCATGCTAAAGAGCCAGCTCTGATGCTCTCATCTGTCTGAGAGGGGCATTTGGGACAGCCCCTGGGCCTTCCTCCAGCCCCGGGGAATCCTCTCTCTGACAAACATAAAATCACGGGCAGAATGGCCGCTGGGGTTGGCATTCTGCTAGTATATGCATCATTTGCACGTAGAAAGCTAAACTAAGCATGATCGAATTGCCATCGTGCTCATCTCTTTCATAGCTCTCTCCTCTGTAATTGACACAGAGGAGAATTTAGGGACACTCTCGACCTCCCTCTTCATGGACTCGGCAGATGAATTAGCTTTCAGCTCAGAAGATGGCGAGGTGGGAAGCATGGTGGGAAAGGGGCGGGCAGGTTACGTGTTAGGTGGCCCTTTCCCCCAGCAGTGGGCCCACGCCTGTAGCCCCCGTGGGCGGGGTAATAGCCTGAGACATTTGGTAAGGACACGGACTGACCAATGAATAGTAAGCACACTGAGGTGGAGATTCTGTTGGAAAGGAAGCAGGTGTCATCGCAACAGGAAAAATCCATGGGAGAGATTTAGGTGTCCCGTCAGTAGGTGGCTGGAGATAAGCGATCCGGCCTCGGCCACAGCCCGGACCCTCACTCGGGTTCCTGTCACGCCCCTGACCCATGCTGGCTGGGAGGTGCTAGCGAAGGTGGTTCTCCAGGCCCCAGGCAGCTCCCAGAGCCCAGGCCCGTGTGGTGGGGTTTCATGGCTGGTGGAGTTTCATGGCTGGTGTTCCTTATCCTGCCGGCACCCCAAGGCGGGCCGCCCAAAGAGCCTGTCCCCGGCTTGGCACGTTGCACCCCCGGCCCGGCCACACCTTAGCTCAGGTGGTAAAGGCAGCGAGAGCTGCTTCCAGAAGGCCCGGGGCTCGTGTCGCTCGCCCCCCGCCCCGTGCAGTCTGGGTATTTCAGGATCAGAAGCGAACAGGCCCTCGGTGCACTCCCGGGCCCGGGAGGCGCGCGCTGCCGGCCCGGCCGCTGCGATCTTCACCCCCGCTTCTCTTTCAGGTACTGTGACTGTTTCGCCAACGGGGACTTTTGCAACAAGTGCAACTGCAACAACTGTTACAACAATTTACGCCACGAGATCGAGCGGTTTAAAGCCATTAAGGTAAAGAGCCTTGGGGAGCGCGCTCCCTCCGCGCTAGACTACGCGGACTCCGAGGCGCGGGCGAGGACCGGGCGCAGCGCGCCTGGAGGTGGTCAGGGGAGAGGAGGGCGGCACAGCGGGGACCGTGCCCCTGCGCTAACGGTGAGAGGTGCAAGAGGGCGCTTCCAGGAGGTGTGGGTGCCCTCCCCAATCCCGGAGAGTCTGGACACTTAGATACAGGCGGCGGCTTCTGCAGGCTCCAAACCAGGATCAAAGGAGAAGGGAGAGAGAGGCAGGGTCAGGCTTAGAGCCACCTCCATGCCCTAGTGGCTAGAGAGCCAGATTTGGGTGTCAGGGAGACCTGAGTTCAAATCCGACATTGGACATTGCGGAGCTTTGTCCCTTAACAGCCTCAGTTTCCGCATCTGTAAAACGAGCTCCTACTTCCGAGTGTTGTTGTGAGGATCAGAGCTCTGCGCACCTTAAAAGCCATGTGTGGAGGCTGTTCTAGCTGTTGGCTGGCACAGTGGATAGAATGCAAGGCCTGAAGTCAGGAAAACTCATCTCCCTGAGTTCGAATCTGGCCTCAAACAGTTTCTACCTATGTGACCCTGGGCGAGTCACTTGACCCTGTTTGCCTCAGTTTCCTCATTTGTAAAATGAACTACAGAAGGAAATGGCAAACCGCTCCAGTGTCTTTGCCAAGAAAACCCCAAATGGGGTCATGAAGAGTTGGACACGACTGAAAAACGACTGAGCAAAGATGCAGTTATCATCATCATCATTATTCTGCAGAGGCTGTTTACCTCAGTGGTGTTCATTTGCAAAATTAGGGGCCTGCGCTTCTCAGCCCCCTCCTCACCCTGGGTCCTTGGTCTCCCATACCATAAGGAAGGAAGAAGGGCCACAGCCTGGAAACCCAATAGCAGCATCTCTGTTGACAAAGCACTTAACTCCCCATAGCCCTGTGCTGTAGGGAGGGCAGTTATAAGGAGCCCCAGGTTCACTGAGACTCAGGGAAGTGAGCTGCCCACACAGCTAGACGATGGTAGAGCAAAGCAGGAGCCTATTCTGTTTCTACCTAGCTTCTGAAAATAAAGCTGTCATTATGTGAAAAAGAAAATGGCGTTATGTCGACATGGTTTGTGATTGTTACAGTCATTTCAACTAATTTGGACTGGAGAAATCAGTCCTTAATGTGCTGAAAATACCATCCACGTTCTACTGTGGCTGGTTGGCCAGAGAGAGAGAGCCAGATGACGGATTTCCCCCTAGTAAGTGTAAACTTCAACAATCAGGGCATTTTCTCAACGGAAAAAACCCTCTCTAAATTTAACAGTACAAAAATGACTGTTTATAAATTTAGCCGCAAAGGAAACTATTGAAATAAAGGCTAAAATTAAAAACTGAGAAAAAAAGATAATGTTCTGTTATGGTTACCAGGGTTATTTGCTATTTGCTAGGGATGTGTTGCAGATATGGAAACATGGGTAAGGCTGTGTGTGTACATATATGGGTAAGGATGCATTATGTATGTATGTATGTATATATATATATATATATATATATATATATATATATATATATATATATAAACAATGTATTCCTGAAATGGATTATTTAATAATATACACCAAAACTTTGGGGGAGTTTCTCTTCTGCCTCTTCTTTCTCTTTCAGGCCTGTCTTGATAGAAATCCAGAAGCCTTCCAACCCAAGATTGGGAAAGGAAAATTGGGGGATATTAAGCCTCGCCATAACAAAGGGTGTAATTGCAAGAGGTCAGGCTGTCTTAAAAACTACTGTGAGTGCTATGAGGTGAGTCATTAGCGTCTCCTGCCTTTTCCAAAAACATTCACTTTTTCTGACTCAAATAACTAGGTTCACAAAAATGTTTGCCCTATTTCAAAAAGAAAGCTATCACTAATTTCTGACTACAGTGTAAGAGGCTACTAGATTACATTTGTTTCTCAAAAGTAATTTGAATTTTTGGAACCCAGTCAACAAACATTTACTGCTACCTCTACTACTAAGTAAGTTTAACTTCCTACTGAGTTCTGAGGATACAAAGAAAGGCAAAAGGAAGATAACCGTGCCCTGGAAGGCTTATAGTATAATGATAGCTAACATGTACACAGCGCTCTAAGATTGTCCGTGTTAACTCATTTGAGCCTCACAACAACCAAGTGAGGGAGGTGCTATTAGTGTAGGAAATGGAAGCTAAGACTGGGTCACACAACTAGTAAGTGTCTGAGGTAATCAGGTCTTCCTGATTCCAAGTCCCCCAGTCTATCCGCTACACTCTACCTGGCTGCCTTAAATAGCCTCTCTTTCACTCATTAGACAGCCCACACATTGCCTTCTGAAGGATTCCCACAGACAGCAATGCAGAGACTGAGGGTCCAGAGGGACCACTGGGTACCTCCAGAAGTGTAAGAATGATGTGCAGGTGGGCTCCTTCCTCACTGCAGGGCCACTTCTGGGGCTGGTGTTCAGTTCAGAGGGACCACAACTCCTGCCATGGGCACCCCGCCAGCCTTAGCAGGAGCCTTGTCTGTTGGAGACTCCAGGGACATGGATGAGTAGGTTTCTTGCAGATTCCAAGGTCCCGAGTTACTTTGATTAGTCCCCCGAAGTACTGGTTCCTTCAGAAACCAAAGAGCACCTTTTGTGGATTCCCCAGGCCTTCTCTAGGGCTATTCCACAATGAAAGATCTCTGCAGTGAAAGTATGTTAATAGAGACTATTATGTTAATGTTAGTATGTAAATAGAGATTTCCTTGGTCTGCTCTTACTCAAACCTTTGTGCCCTGGGGCGGTCCCTGAAGTCCTCTCAGGACCTCCTCCGATGCCCCCTGGCATGGTGCTCTGGTTGCAGATAGCTCTTACTTAACATATAACAAGATTACAGGTGTCTGACACAGGTCACCTCCAAGATGAGAAGGTGCCAGGTGGCTTCTTCATGGGCAGGTGAGGACCAAGCTGTGGGTTGGGGGCTTTACTGGCAGGAAAGTAGAGCAAGGGGGGTGCTGCCAATCTTCTCCAGTTTCTTCCCTTTTCCTCCTCCCTGTCTTCTACCTCCTGCCATGTTGGAGATGGAAATGCAGAGGAAGAGGAAACTTTTCTTGAATGAGGAACCTTCACCTAAAGAAGGGGGGTTGTCTTTCTTTATTTGGGATCTTTTGCAGGGAGGGGAGACTTGTGAATATTGTGCATAGGCTATTCCAGCCTTCATAATAGGTCTGGACCCCAGGGTCTTGAGTTATTTGTCTGTTGGAGACCTGATCTGCAGAAGAAAGTCTAAGGACTCACCAGCCTTTGAGAAGGTGGCAACAGAGAAGGCTAAAGATGAATGGCACTGCTTTTGTAGAGCCCACCCTGACAATGCTGGCTCCTCTTCTTGGGGTTCCCAATGGGTGTCATTAAGCATGTGTTTCTCACTGTGCCGAATTCATGATCAAAATTTTAAAAATTATCATGAACAGGAAAGCATTCTATTTTATGTCTAGTTGGCTTTGATTATCGACAGTCATCATCATCAATGCCTAATTAATCTCTATCTTTCTCCTATAAAGGTAAAATCAATTTCATTTATAACTTTATAAATAAATGAATTTATTTGTGAGGTGGAATTTGGCTCTGGGATTGTGGCCCAATTATTGGAGTCTCACAAAAAACGACTTACACCACGTCTCCTCGGTTCATAGACAGAGAACAAAGTAGGAGCTGTCACTGTGGGGAAGGGCTCAGCTGGGAGCCGTTGATGGTTCTTCCAAGGGCCCCCTTTGCAGAAGCCCCTGCACCTCCCTAGCATGCTGGGATTTCTAGAAGGAGGGCAAACAACCCCTTCCCTCCCTTCGCTCAGGGCCTGGCTAATTTGCTGGTACTAACACACGTGCCAATGCACGTGCGTGCCCACTCACCCGTGGTCACTTCTCTGTCAGGAGCTGCATCTTGACCCCATCAGTTCAGGGCTCTGGAGAATAAAAAGGAGCATCTCCTCCCGACAAGGAGAACATGATTCTACTCTGCCGTCCCATCCCCATCTGCCGCTTTCTGGCCCCCTCCTCATCTTCTGCCTTTTTTTATGTGGAAACCAGCAGATTTTCTAGGGAACAAGGAGATTTCTCTTCATTGATTACTCCTTTTCTTGCACAGCACCCCCCCCCCACCCTCACCCCCAATTAAGGTTCAAAATGGACTTAATTTTAAATAAGGTTTCTTGACATTTCTTTTGCTCATGGAGCTCTCTCTGCACACTGTATGCACTTTCTAAGTGTTTTCTCAGTTGAATTGTTTTAATCAAAGCATTTATGTTGCCAGGCCAAAATTATGTGTTCTTCTATTTGCAAATGTATTGGTTGCAAAAACTATGAAGAAAGCCCTGAACGAAAAAACCTCCTGAACATGCCCAACTACGTGGAGATTGGAGGGGCTGAAGGCAGCCATCTTTTTTCACCGTCTAAGTTTGCAGTGTTGCCGAAGTTCAGGAAGGACAGGTAGGTAACTTTACATTATAGGAGAATTGTCAGGAGAAAACAAAAATAAAACTTGGAGGGAAGGCAAGAAGGAATCTGGACCCAGCAACATGTGTTTCTCAGGTGTTTGTACTCGTGTTACCGAAGGCAGCCAAAAGCAGGGCTCAGAGCGTCTGTTTGTTTGGAGACCACGGGGGTCAAGTAGTTGCCCAGGGTCACACAACCAGTAAGCCTCTGAGACTGGATTTGAACTCAGGCCTGCCTGACTCCAGAGCTGGTGCTCTATCCACTGGACCATATAGCTGCCCCTTGGGCATCTGTTTTGACTGAGGTTCTAGTGGACTGTAAGTTAATGTGTGTCAACAGTAGAACGTGGCAGTCCCCCAAAACCGAATTTGGTCTTGGGCTGCACACTGCTCAAGACCAAGGAGGTCAGAAGCCCAGTGTCCTCTTCCCTGCTCAGACCATTTCTGGAGTCCTTTAGTTCTGGGGCCACAAAGGACATCTGATGCAGATATTGGTCAGCTGGAGAAGTCCAAAGGAGGCTAGGGAAGGGCCTGGAAGGGCCTGGAGGCCATGTCATAGGAGGATCAGTTGAGGGAACTGGGAGGGTTTGACAGAGAAGGCTCTGAGGGACTTGAGAGCTGACCATTGGGTGTTGGGCAGGAACACGAGAGGCCACCTGAACAAGGGCCTGCTCTGTCACCACCCTTCCCGCCCATGTTTGTCCAACCCTTCCTGAGGAGACTAGCTTGATAGAGACCTCTTCCTCTCCCTGACCCCCACCCCAGCCAAAAGGTAGAGGGCTTTGTCCAGACTTTGAGCCCCATCACCTCCTCTTTTCTGGGATTCAGCATGTCCTGTGACATGAGGCATGCGTGGAACGGGGATGTCTCAGCATGGGTGAACCTGGGCTTCAAACAAGTGAGGAAGATGCCCATCTCCAGCCAACTGGCAGAGGGTGGGTCTGTTGTCTGGCAATGGGCTGAGCTTAGTGGTGGGCTACCTGCATCTCACGGAGACTGTCTGGTAGGATGCGGTTGGGTGGGGGTTGGGAGCTATGGTGGCAGAGTAACAGCAGAAAAATTGCTGATGGTTTTGTTTTGTGATTTTTAGCTCTGGCATAGACATTACTAGAGACCTTAGGTAAAAGGTGACTAATCTGGGTATACCAACCTTTCTGATTAAACAATAGAGATGCATTTAGTCCCAGGGAATTTTGATGTCTGTGGCTCTCCAGGGGCAAAGGGTTTGGCTTGATAATTATTCCAAGGCTGCTTAGAACCTGCCAGGGTCAGGGTCAGGAAGTCCACAGGTTTATCTTCCATAGTGAGATTCTTTATGGGATCTCACTAGTCAATTACGGTGCTGGCTTGGGAGCCCCATAGCAGGCCTTGACCCACTTGCCCTATGACAGTTGATAGGACTCATGAATCCAAACTTTGTGTTGAATATAAGTGGGATTTTTGAAGCACCAGCACTTGAAATGTTGCTCTTACAACCTCTTGTTTCCAATAGACAACCTTATACGTGCATCTCCTGGGAAGTGGTGGAAGCGACCTGTGCTTGCCTGCTGGCCCAAGGGGAAGAGGCCGAGAAGGAGAACTATTCAGAGTGCTTGGCAGAGCAGATGATCCTCGAGGAGTTTGGGAGGTGTTTATCCCAGATTCTTCACACAGAATTCAAATTCAAAGGGTTGAAAGTGGAGTAGACTGAGGTGTCCTATGGAATGCATGCGGAGGTCTCTCCTATGACAATGTTCAGAATGGAATCTATGTCTTGGTATTTGTAGGAAATATGCTGGCAAGGTCTAGTTCAGCTCATCCCCTGGAGCATGAAGGGTCGCATCGCCCTCTGCACCTATGAATGTAGGTAATCTATTCATCGAGTCTCTGGAGGACAGAGCAGCAGGTGAACATCTTTTGAACAAATGTCTCTATGACACTGTTTTCTGGGGGAGGGGGGATTGTGGATTCCTGAAATCCATGACAGCTCTTTGGATTGGGAAATCACCTGATAGAAGCTTGGCAAGTAGTAGGATGGCCTTGAGTGAAAAAAAATCAAGGTTGACTCCAGTTCTCCCAATTTCAGCTTCTCCAGAGAATTCCCTTACAGACAGACGCTGCCCTGCCTTGAAAGCCTTGGGTAATGGTCTTCTCTTTGGAAATTCTTTGGAAGTGCATTTCCCACCTGGGCAGTTATGCTACTGCTACAATTACTGACAAATTGTCAGAATTATTGAATCCCCTGAGAATGTCAATAGTGTAGGTGGTCCCTTGCAGTCACCTAGTTAGCTGATCCATTCTAAGGGGTTAAATAAGCAGTGTATGTAGTAGCAGCTGCAGCCTTTGTCCTCTGGGACTTGTTCTAGAACTTGGAAATCTAGCCCTTGGCGGGTTTCTCTTGAATTGTGGCAAGGATCTCTCTTCCAGTGAGCCTCTGCGTTGTTATTACTATTGCTTATAAAAGCTAGAAAAAAGGGGTGGCCCCGCCTTGATGTGCAGACAGGCTTGATTAGCATTGGGTCTCCTAACATCCACAAATGTTGGAAAGGTCTCAAACATCCCCACAGTGAAACATGCATCAGAACCACTCCCCTCTGTTGGTTAGCGGTGCTTAGTGACAGCAGCCGCCCCTAGAATGGTACATTTGCCCAATAAAGTGATGGACTGGTGGGGGGAGCCTGGTTAAGTGAGTGACATTCATAATACATTACTCCTGTGGACACAGAAGCAGATGAATTGGTCATTACAGGAAGGGCTATCTCTTTGTTCATAGCATGTCTTAACCCTCCATCAGGGAGAAGAGCAAAGCTCAGTCCCTGTGGAGAGACTCCTTAAAGCGAGACAGGGAACACTTAGTCCTTTCCCAACTCCAATCCCCACATAGCATTTGGGAGACTGGAGCCTTTAGGAGAAGGCCAGAAGGCAAGTGAGGCATGGTGGATGAGCCCAAATGAGCAGGCTCTCCACATTTGAGCCCTTCTGGGATTCCTACAGACCCTGACGGGGGTGGGGGGGGTGGGGAGGCAGGTACATCCTCTGCATTTACTGCCTGAAGAAAAGGGCCACCTTGACAGAGCAGTGTAGGGCCATGTGTGCCATGATGTTGGGAGAAGAGAAGGACATAGCTCTCTGGAGGAAGCCTTTAGCCTGACAAATGGAAGTCCATTGCAAAGTTGGCTGCAGAGTCTTTAACAATCCATGGCCAGGCAGGAAGAGAAAGAACCTTGAAGGCCAGGTCAGGTTATAGGGATTCCTCCAGGCCTGTGCTCCTCAGGGCAGGGTTTTCTCACAGCACGCTTGGGGACTGCAGCCCTTGCACACAGCTGAGCTATAGGCAGGGGGCAGTGGTTGTGATGCCAGCTATAGCCAGGTGCCCCTCAACCAAAGCAAGAAAATCTGGTAAGGCCTTAGAGCTGTCTTCCTCTGCCTCAGGGAGGGCACCCTCCTGCCAGACCTCTCCAGAAAGAGAGAACCTGGTCGAATCAACACAGGGCAAGAGTCAGCCATGTACCACCTAATTTTAAAATTAAATCTGAGATTAAAATCTCTTAAGTACAAATATACATGTAACACTACAGTAATGACTGAAATTAATGTCTAGGATGACTACAAACCATACAATTACACTTCTGTTTATTTTCAGTGGGGAAAACTGGTATTGTTATTTAAAACTGTAAAAATACCATGCCCTTGTTTCGTGCGATGGTCAGGCATCTTTCTCACTAGCCATCAAAAAGCACAGATGATGTAAACCTCATGACCTGGGCTTGTAAAGAAGATGAGATCCCCATTTCAGAAGCAGCGCAGTCCAGCCAGCGTAACCTGGTCCCTCTCCAGAACTGGGCAGGACGTTAGAAACCACTGAGAAGAATCTGAAAGGCTTCTCCTCTATTCCTCCCTCTTTGGGCAAATGTCTCACTCGTTCCGGGGACCCTGGGCTAGCTTGTCTGGGTGGATATTTCTCACTTCTCCTTTGATAGACCATAGCAGAGGGTCAGAGCTGGTCAAGTCATCCCCAGGCTCATGGTCTGGGGAGAAGGGGACTTTATTTTCTCTTTGGGTCAGCAGCGAGTGTGTTTTGCTTTCATGCAAAAGGGAAATTGAAGTGGTTGTCAGAATTGAGAAGATTGTCCACCCTCCTGTCCACAGCTATGTTGGCCACTGTCTGCCTTCTAGCCTCCAGAGGCCCCTTCTTCTTCTTGGTATGGGTTTAACCACTTAGCTGTCATTACTTGCTAACTTGGTAAAAGTATCAGTTCACTTATAGCTCATTGAAATGTTTTTTTCTTCTTTAATTCTTGTTATTCTTGGATACATTTATTATTTTCAATAAGCAAATTATCTGGGCCGCCCCTCAATATAATAAAGTAAAGCAAGACAGTTTTCTCTCTTAGCCCCTCAGTCTCTAGTATGAATCACCTAGGATTGAGTGCTCGAGCGCTCTTGATTTGGGCAGCATTTAGCACCTAGTAGGTCTGCAGTGTACACTCTAGACTTAACTATGACTCAAATTATTTATTGCTAGAGAAAAATTGTATCTATTGGTATTTTATTTAGAAAACAAATGCTTATTTTATAATTTTAAGTACTGTGTTTTTATTAGAAAATATTAAATATTTTAATTCTCTTATTAAACATTTTTACTTGGCCGTGAGGTTAACTAGCCTGATGTTTGGCAAGACCTTATTTAGTGTAGTGTGGAATCAAAAACCCTTGGGAGTGGGCATCTCCTCAGCAAGTCTTGTCAGTGATTGCAAGCCTTCTTTTCTTCTAACTTCTAACCATTTGGATGGATGCTGGGCCTTCCCAAGATCCTCCTCCTTTTCTTCCCTTTGTTATCAGAAGAACATTTTGCAAACTATTTGATGTCACATTTCCAAGACTCTGAAATCCCATTTGTATCCAATTGTTCCCAAAAGCACAGAAGGGAATCAAACATGACAACAAAAACTAACACCTAATTTTGGAAAATGTAATCTGCTCCGTACCCCATTAGAGACATTTATATTGGACACATATAGTCATCTGATTTTATTATTTTCTCAAAAAATTTATTCTAGTTATTTACTTATTTAGATGTTTATTTTTATTCTTAGGAGGATGAGATTCTGCTGAGGGTCTGATCCCATACAGGAGCACAGAGGCAACAGCACTCTGTAGGAGGGTCACAAATGAATTTACCTAAGAGATGCTTATTTTATTCCAGTCATAACCAAAAGCAGTGATAGGGTGTATTCCAGATTGTGTCTAAGGAGTTGTCTCTTGTAAAACATGCTCAGTTACTAATCGTGTTCACATGACCCAGGTGTTCCACCCACTCGGATGGCTGTTCACAAATCCTTTCAGATTCTTGGGTAATTTGCTTTCCAGAGCATGCTCTCTATGCAAGTATTCATTAGGTATTAAATAATAGCCCTGAGTAAAGCTGGATGTCTCTTTAGGGTAACACAAAATTGGCCACAAGTCACTGCCACCTAAGATAACTAATTGTGCTAAAATTCTCTTCTTTAACATGGAACAGAAAACGTTTATAGTAGTTATACTATTATAACCTTACAAATTCCTATATCATTGCCTAATTATCCCCATGCCATTGTGAGATATTAAAGGACCTTATGTTATACAGTGTAACAGGCAGAAAGGACTAGAAATCTAGGCTGAATAGCTCAGCTCTTACAACCTGCATCTTACTCTCATAGTTCCGATGTGCTCCAGTATTGGCCCGTTAGATAAAGATTCAGTATGATGTTCATCTCTTCTACTTGCCACCTACTGCGATTATAGAAATTTGCCATAAAAGGAAAACAAGGACATAGCTGTAGCAAGGGAAAAATATTCCCCTGACTTGATGTCATTTCCAGGCTACAATCATATGGACAGCCAATTCTATTGACAAAGCGTCATAGCCAGGCTTAGAGTCAGCCAGGTGGGAAACTTTCCATTCAAGGGGAAATGTCATACTGGGAAAATTGAGTCAGGAGAATCTTACCTCAGCCCATGCCAAAAGTCGTTCTCCCAGCTTTCCCCATGAGACAGAATTCTACCTCTACCAGAGGGTTACCGGCACTATGGATCATTGCCTCAATGGCATTTCTTGATAATCCTACTTGGAACCAGACTCAGAATAATATTCATTACAGTCATGTAAAATTTTACCTTGGATAGCAAGTTTCACTGATCATGCTTAGGGATGGATATAAACTACCCTCATGCTGTTAAAATAAATTTGCTAGCAAGTAACATCAGGCCTTCTAAAAAAATCAAGAGATCTTAACGTTTTGGTTTTTTTTTTGCTAGTATTTCTCCTCACAAACAGCTTAAAATCCTTCATGATATAAAAAGGCAGTCATTAGACGCTAACAAAATAGCATTCTATAAGTTCACAATGATAGTGAATATATGATATCTGTAAACTCCAGACTGATGTATGTCTGTCTCTTATCCAACCCTTAAAGGAAAAAATAAATCCTTAAGACTGAAGTTTATTAAGACTAAGTTGGGTAACTACTAGTTCTGTATCCCAAAAGATTAAAAAAAGGAAAAGGACCTATATGTACAAAAATATAGCAGTGCTTTTCTAGGGGCAAAGAATTAGAAATTGAGAGGATGCCCGTCAATTGGAGAATGGCTGAACAAATTGTGGTAGGTGAGTGTGATGGAATACTGTTGTGCTATAGGAAATGATGAGCAGAATGCTCTTAGAGAAACCTGGAAAGACTCACATGAGCTGATGCAAAGTGAAATGTACTGTGTAATAAGTAACAGCAATCTTGTAGCATGATCATCTGTGAATGGCTTAGCTATTCTCAGCAATACAACGATCCAAGACAACTCTGAAGGACTCATGATGAAAAACGCCATCTACCCCCCAGACAGAAACCTGATGGTGTCTGAATGAGAATTGAAGCACACTGTTTTTTTTGTTGTTGTTTTTTTTTTTACTTTATTTTCCTTGAGGGTTTGTTTGTTTGTTTTTTTGGTTTATGTTTTCTTTTACAACTTGACTTTATGGAGGTATTTTGCATGACTACACATATATAACCTATATCAGATTGCTTGCCTTCTCAATGGGGTGGGCAGGCTGGGGAAGGAGGAAGGGAGAGAATTTGAGAATTAAAACTCAAAGTTTTAAAAATGAATGTTAAAAATTGTTCTTACGTATAACTGGGGGAAAATAATAAACAAAAAATTTTTAATAAAATTTTTAATAAAAGGTCCCTTAAAAAAAGACTAAGTTGGCTAACATATAACTTCAGTCATAGACTACTCCAGCTATAACTTCATAATTCTCAATAAAGAGTCCTATACAATAAACAAATTCCTAATTACCACCTCCCTCTCATCAAGCAGTGTTGGTAGTGGGGGAGGGGATTCAGTTTTATAAGTGGGTAGCCAAAAAACTTTACTATAGGCAAAAAGGAAGTGTCTGTTTCTTAAATGACAGTACTTCAGAATTTTTGCAGTTTTCAAACATTTTCTTTTTAACAGTTCAGCTCATAATGTAGCAACATTCAGATTAGAAGAGAAGCTGCATTCCTAACACTATATCTGCACAATAGCAGAAACCATATTAGGGATTTAAAATATGAAACAAAAACCCATTTCCAGTCAGGTGATGCCCCATTCAGTTGAATACATCTCCAAATGACCTTACCCAAAAAATAATTCTGAGCAAATTTAAGTGGAACTTAGACCAACTGATCCCTAAACTTTCTCCTAACTAGATCTGAATGGCTCTTTTCACCTCTTTAACCCTCAGGTTGAAGCATCTATATTCATTAGGGAAACTGGTCTATAATTTTCTTTCTCTGTTTTGACTCTTTCAGGTTTAGGCATCAGCACCATATTTGTATCATAAGAAAATTTGGTAGTACTCTTTGCCTGTTTTCCCACATAGTTTATATAGTATTGGAATTAATTGTTCTTTAAATGTTTAATAGAATTCACTTGTAAAACCATCTGACCCTGGAGATTTTTTTCTTAGGGAGTTCATTGATGGCTTGTTCAATTTCTTTTTCTGAAATAGGGTTATATAGGTATTTAATTTCCTCTTCTGTTAATCTGGGCACTTTATGTTTTTGTAAATATCCAGCTCTTAGTTTTGTTCATTAGAGCAATGGTTTTCTTAATTTCAATTTTATTCTTCTCTCCTTTGGTTTTCAGAATTTCTAATTTGGCATTTAATTGGGGATTTTTAATTTTTCTCTTTCCAGCGTTTTTAGTCACATGCCCAATTCATTTATCTCCTCTTTATTTTATTCATGTAAGCGTTTAGAGATAGAAAACCTCCCTGAAGAACTGCTTTCTCTGCATCCTGCAAGTTTTGTTATGTTGTCTCATTATTGTCTTTTTTTGGGTGAGGTTACTGATTATTTCTGATTGGTTGTTTGACCCACTCATTCTTTAGGATTAGATTATTTCATTTCCAAGTAATTTTTAATCTGTCTTTATTACATGTAATTTTCATTTCATCATGATCTGAAAAGGATATATTTAATATTTCTGCCTTTCTGCATTGAATTGTGAGGGTTTATGCCCTAATACATGGTCAGTTTTTGTGTAGATGGGGGGCACCTTTTCTTTCAATAATTTTGGGCAATATTGCCTTTTTCCAGTGAGGGCACTTCAGATGGAGACCTTGCTGGCCATACTGCTTATGTCAGGTCCCCTGAGACAGCAGGGAAAAGAATCCCAACAACTTGGGCTGAGATTTCCTGGACTGAAATGAATGCCTGATCCAATTCCTGTCCCACTTTTCCTTTTTCCTGTCTTTCCTTTTCCTCATCAAAAGCATATAAAACAACATCTCTGATGTGCTCAACTAAGATATAAATTATAGAAATGTTTTGGTATTTCTGAAAGGGATGAACAACTTGGATGCAGAGAATATAAGCCTCTCTTAGATGAACAATAGTTGAGCACTTTTGCCTCGTGTGCCCAGTGTCAAAATGATCCAGATCCTTAACCTCTTGTTGCATTGTAGTAGAAGCAGCAGCGGCAGCAGCAGCAGCAGTAACAGTTGCAGTAATGTAACCTTAAAGTGTTATTTAGTAATAAGTAGCAGCAGCAGTACAGGTTCCCCAGCTGGAGGGCAGCCAGGGTGGTGGAGAGCCTGGAGTTCATGCTGTATGAGGACTGGCCAAAGGGACGGGAGATGTTTAGCTTGAAAAAAAGACTAAAGGTGAGAGGCGGGAAGAGGTGGAGGAAGGTCACCATTTTTGAGCATTTTAAATGATAACATGTTAGAAGAGTTCTCTTTGATGCCAGAAGGCAGATGTCAGAGCAATGGGTGGAAAGGGGTAAGGGGTTGGGGAGGAGAGAATTGCAAAGAGGACGATTGAGACCAGAAGTCAGAAAAATGTCCTGCCTAGGAGAGTGGTCCCAGAGTGCAATAGGCAGGAGAGAAATGGAGAATTCCACGTCCTTGGGGATCTTCAGGCAGAGGCTGGATGACCTCTAGTCAGGTATGGTTTAGTGGGGATTCTTTGGGCGAGGCATCAATCTGGGTGTTTCTGAGGTCTTTTCCAGTTCTGAGGTTCTTAGTGGTCCTGACTGCTTATGGCCTGTTTGATGCCCTGCCCTCTTTCTGCAGGACCTCGGAGTCAGGATCAGCATTGATGCTCTTTTATAGGACCTCTGCCTCAAAAGCTTCTATTCTTGTGAAGAAAAACCTCTCTTTATATAGCACACTAACAATAACAAACATGGTCTTAAGTTCAATCTCTTAAATATTCATAGAGTCAGCTCTTGGGTTTTGCAGTTATGGAATAGTCTCATGAAAGTCTAAAGAGCAATTACTCTGAAGATCATTTCTATTTGTCTTTGGACTATGTTCTGAACTTATTTACGGAAGTGAATTTGCTATTCTAATTATGTTAATCAGGTTAATATTAAAATGAAGTTGCATTCCTGTGTGTTATGTCTTTCTGTGAGAGAACAAAGTGTCCCAGGCCTATCTGGAGTAGCAGGAAATATGTTTGACACAGAAGTAGGAAGCATCTACGTTTTAAAACACGATTATAGAGGAATGAGAAAATCAAAATCAATTGCTATTTTTTTATTTTATCACATAAAGTAAAATACTTATGAAAGCAAAATGTTGAATTCTAACATCACATCAGTAAGGGCAGAAGAGACAGGAAGAGTTTACTACATGTTAAGTTTGTAGATTACTGCAAACCACCATACAAAACTCCATTCTGTCAAAGCCCTCTGTAAAGTTTGACCTGAAAGCACACGATCACAGACAAAAAAACCACATTCTTTCAGGATTGATTTGTTTCTTCTGATGAGATTGCAGACTGCAGATTATCAAGGGCCCCGGCTTCTGCAAGAGTCCAAAGAAAGCATTGTTTCAGGGACACTGAAGGACACAGAGGTCAGAGCGGGGTTAGTCCTGAGCGCTTGGCTACCTTTATGAATTACTTTGTCCTAGGAAAGTCACAGCAAATCATCCACTAAATGCAAATAACAGAACATGGGTCTGAACTCTTAGCACTTCTTCACTTTTCTGCACTATTGACCTTCCAAGTCATTCACTTCAGACCACACTACATACATCTATTTTTACATTGCTGTAAAGACAGAAAAATATGCTTTCTACAGAATGTTCTTTAATATTGTACTATTCAGCACAGCAGACAGATCCTTGCTGGAAAGTCTCCTGGACATCATGGACAAAAAGTACAAGGGGTGAAAAACCATTATTGGGCTACAGTCTGTATTAATGGGGGGACTTCTGGCATAGGTGAGACCATATTTCCTTTGGCTACTGAATTGTCCCCTACATTAAGACCTCGCCTTGCTGATGGCTACTTTTACTCTCCTAGGGAGGAGTTACCAACCCTTTCCCTCTTAAAGATTTTTCCAAAGGTCTTGCCATGATTTGAATCAGGCAAAAGGAACTTCTGCACCTAAATTCCTAGGTTTCAGGTGAGCCTCAGTTTTCTCCCAATTCCCTTACTTTTCATTTTACCAAGATACTGATGATGAACAAAACAGCAGGGGATTTGTAATATTTCAGTGCCACTCTGAATTTTTGTAATATTTCTGCCTACTCTCGGAAGCAGTGGCTGATCTATAAACAAACACTTAAACCAGGGGAACTTAGAATGGCTTTTAAATCCAAGAATCGGCCTTAAAAAGGAATGAATGAACACAACTATAATTTCTTGATTTTCATGCTCCAACAAATAGCATTTTGATACTCTCACAGCCCATAAAGGAGATAAATCTCTGTGTGGAATCCATTAATTTTCTTGTAATTAATGGATATATAATTTCTAGTTATATGCATGTACATGTGCATAATATGTATTTGTATGCATATACAAAGTTTGAACAGCATGACTATGCAGCAATGAATCCAAGTTCATGTGTGACTTGAGGCAGCTGGTGGTGTAGCAAGTTCCCACTATTCATCCGAATTAATGAGCCTTTATTTCACAATTCATTTTTCTCCTTCAATATGATACTGTACATGAGCCATCACTTGGACAAACTCGCAGGAAGTCTAAGGCAAATATATGATAACATGGGGTAGTGTTATTAACTCTAGAGGTTAATAAGACTGAGTGCCTGCAGAGGACTCAGCTAAAAGGAACCAAAGAGAAAGCCTGGGCTGTTCTACAGGAGATATTAAAAACGCCAACCAGATCCTCCATCCTTTTCCCTATGCAAGCCCCAAGAGGCTGGCTCCTGAGGAGGGGAAGCTTCCCATGGGAAAAAGGCCAGTCTAGAATCTCAGACTTTCCTTGACTCTCTGATATTGATTGATTGATCAATACTTATTGATTGATTTTAAAAGGAGAGTTTAGCAGGGTCATGGTTCTAACTGCTATTGAGGGTTTTTTTTTAAATCACCAAATTTCAACATGTGTGTAAAACCTGGGTGTGAGAAAGCTATAGCACTCATTGTTTTCTCAACAACTCTCCAGAGTAGTCCAGCATTCTGAGAGCTGAGGAATGAAAAACAGAATAGAAAATGCTTTTACATACCTTTGAGATGCAAATATGTCAGAAATTCAAGTACTGTACGCACAATGTTGTCATCAGCTGTGGGTCTTGCAAAGTTTCCTAGAAAGCAGAAGTAGAGAATGTATACAACATGGCAGGTTGAAGTGCAAGCAGACTTCAGAGGATTGTAGATTTCAAGATGGAAGGGACTTCAGAGATCATTTTGTCCCACTCTCCAGATAAGGAAACTGAGGCCCAGAGAAATGCAATGACTTGCCCAAAGTCATAGGAGTGTGAATTGGCACAGCTGGTATTTGAACCCAGAGCCTCTGATTTCCATCACATACCCCTACATTTTGGCCTCTCCTGTTTTTCTGCTTGGCCCCAGAAGGCAGAGCTAGAGGAAATGGGTTGAAATAAGAGACATGCATATTTCAGCTCAATAGAAGGAATAACTTGCTAGCAAGGAGAGCTGCCCAGAATGGGATGACTCCCTTGGCAGGCCATAGGTTCTCCCTCCCTAGACGTCTTCAGGTAGAGAATGGCTGACTGGTCTCTTGTCAGGGATGGTCACAGGTACAGAATGGACTAGATGACCTCTGAGGCCCCTCCTATCTCTGAGACCAGGTGGTCCTCTGCTTTTCCAACTATATTATTCATCAATATTTTCATGGGTCAGGTGAATGTTCATTCTCTTCTACAGAAAACAAAATTAATACTAGACTTTTAATGTTCAGTATTTTATTTTTTGATAGTATACTACTCTCCTTGTGGTCTGTAAGGGTTCTGGAGGTTCCTAAAAGTATGAAAACTTTGGAAAACGTAGTTTACTTAGCCCAGTTCTCCCCCTAGACGTGAGAACAGCTCATTAGCCTAAGAACATGTAAAGAGATCCTAAGTCTTGTCCTAGAACACAGGGAAGTGGGGAGGGATATCTGGGCTTGTTTGTTGGGAGTGAAGGAAGGGAAGAGGATATGCTGAATTATTCCTAATCACAGCATATAGATTATATGGTTCTTAAAGGGGCTGTGTCAAAGCATGACCAGTATGTAGGAAGAGTAAGTTGACCAAGGTAGCCATACAGTAATTCTCCTACAAGGCCAACTGGATATTTAGGCAGAGAATTAATACATACACTCCATGAAGGATGTAGCCTGTTTGTTCATGGTGTCGGCTACCTCAGGCATCAGGAATTTTCTCTGCCAGTTGAGAATGGTTCTGGCCAGAAGGGGGAGTTCATGTAATGTGATCGAGATGAGTGCTGGACAGTTCTCCCTTTGGTTCCTAGGTGCCTAGATTGTAAGGTCGTAGAAGTCCTTCTGGACCAGCAGAAGAGTAAAATAAGACAATTGTCTTTTAGTTCTCATTTCATCCAGTCCAGAAGGAGTTACCACTCGATGCCTAAAGCACTGGACCTGTCATTAAGGGATATGAATAAGATGTGAAAGACATAGTCTCTGCCCCTAAGGAGCATATGAGCTTGTGGGGGGAAATCAATCATGTGACAAACACTACTGGAAAAACCATGACAAGTACCAGAGGAGCCAAGAAGGCCAAAAAGAAGGGAGTTCTTTCAGCTGAGGTGCTCATGGTGGGCAGGATTTCAGTAGGTGGAGAGGGAAAGAGCACAGGCAAAGGCTTGGAGGAAGTACAATGTGAAAATGGAGACTGCCTGGGAGTCCAGTTTTGCTGGAGCTAGGATTCCTGTAAGGAAATCATGGAAGAGGAGCTGGAAGTGTAGATGAGATTAGATTGGGGTGGACTTGGAATCAGGATTATGCATTTGAATTGGATTCTCTAGGCAGTAAGACACCACAGGGGAGTAACATGATCAAGACAAGGCCTTATGAAGGTTAATCTGGCCATGGTTTGTAAGTTGGATAGAGGTGAGGCTAGAGACCTAGGGAGAAAGCTGTGATGGTCTCAGTAGGAGGTGATAGGAACATGAAGCGGAGTGACCAGGAGGGGATGGGAGAGGGGCTAGGAAGGATTCTGAGGACTCAGTGGACATGTGGACAGACTAAGGAGAGAGAAGAGTCCAGTTGGTCTGGGGGATTCCTTTAGTCATGGAGGCCACAAGGAGCACATTGGCCACCTCTCTGGCTCTGAGGCATTTTGAAGCTAGCTCACTGGTTGTCTGGGAATGTTTTCCACCGTGCCTGCCACTTTAAAACCAAGTCTGAGCTAACTTCTGTCCCCTGCTTTAAAAGTGCTGCATGGAAAGCTCCTTTCAAAAAGACTCTTAGTGCTTGCCATGGAAGTCACAATCAGCAGAGATTTTCTGAAGATGCTTTTTAAACCCTTCCCTGAAATAATTCCTTTTAAATTTGGACTTCAGAATGCCCCACCCAGATCCTGCTGCTGAATATCTTAATATGTCCATTCCTAGGTTTCCTCTTCTATAAAAGGGAGAAAAAGAATACACCGACAACATTTGACAGTAGATGTGAAAGGTTCCCATTGGTATGTGCATGTAAATGGAGCAGCAGAGGGAGACCACCTAGAAGCCAAAGCACCAGACCCTCGGCTCTGGGTTCTGCCCCTTCCAGGAGCGCCGAAAATAAGTTACAGGCAGAAATGAATTAAGGAAAATGTCTGCAGCAGATAGGAAAGTGGCATGGCAGTGCTCATATCCTTACCTGTCTTCATGCCATCTTCGGCCTGGAGCTCCCGTTTGCCAGCGAGGCCATGCTTGTCATTAAATGATCTATGGTTGTCAACTGCATCTATTGAGTCAAGCAAAGAGGGAAAGGGTTTGGGGCCTCTTCCTCGAGCAGGGCCAGTGGGGTTGTATTGAATTCCTGGGCCAGGGGAAAGGGTTTAAGAGCTGCTGTCAGCATTGCAAAGAAACAAGGACCAACAACATTAAGTTAAGAACCATTGACTAAGGCTCCATCTGGTGGAGACTCAGGCTTCTCTTCTGACATCAACCCAACAAGAGAGCTAAAGACACCTCACTGTCTGAACAGTATGGTCACTGGGGACGGGGCGGGGGGGGGGGGGTGTGTGGCAAGTTTGCAGCTAGCCCCATTGCCGATCCCTCCATACAGAACATAAGCAAAAACTGTCTTTATTTAGGATTTGAGACCCAAGACAGTTAGAAGCTAGCTACTCCCAACAGAGACCCTCAGGAGACCTCCATTTGCTCCAAAAGAGAATCATTCAGGTTCTCACATGACAGATTTCTGGAATGGATCCCTCATGGGGCTGTTGAAATGCCACCACCTTTATTATGAATCTAGATGAGGTTATTCCTGGGGAGGAGGGATTTTTTTTTGCTGCTTTTGTTGCTGTTTGAGTATTCCTGGAAATTCTTTTGTTTTCCCCTTTGTAGTGGCAAAGCACAAGAAAATCCCTGGGGAGCTATAGAGGAGAGAAAAATGTCCTGAAGGACAGAGGAGCAACCTCTCTCCCATTTCTGTAAGTAAGCTCCCTTGAGGACATCCCTTTCTAGGTAGCCTCTGGTGCACAGTCATTTATTTATTCCACAAGCATTTATTAAATGCTTGCCACAGCCCAGACACTAGGCTTCATTTTGTCTTTATTAAAAAGGAAACAGCCTCTGGCTGGGAAATAACATATACAGAGAGAAGCAAATAGGGAATGCAGACAACATGGTGACAAAGTGCTTTGATGGGTAGGAATGAGCAACCGGAGGCATTCAGAAAAGCCCCCTGTAGGAGGTGGCCCCCGAGCTAAGTCTTGTTACAAGACTCAAAGGTGAGGAAGAAGGGCATTCCCGGCAGGGGCTGGGGAAGGACAATCTGTGCCAAGGCTCCTCAGGCTGAAATCTGAGCTCAATGCTAAAATATCTGCAGATGCTTTTCCTTCTATCTGATGGTCCAAATGCTCTTTGTGCCTTTAGAGACTGAGGCTTGAGCCTGGCTGTTAACATAACAGGGCAGTGACACCCACGAGGGGATGCTGACAGTGATGAAGCCATTTGCTGCTTGGATTCCTGGAGGGGAGGGGATCATGGAAGCTACAAGGAGTATGTTGGTTACCTCTCACTAACTGGAGCATTTAACAGCTAGCTCTGGCTGTCTGGGAATGTTTTCAATGCCACAAGAAACCCACCATGCCTACCACTTTAAAGCGAATTCTGGTCTAACTCCTATCATCTGCTTCAAGTGGGATGCATGGAAAACACCCTTCAAAAATACTCTTCTCTTTTCTAAGGTTATAATCTGGAGGTTTGTTTGCTTAATGAGATATTTCAGAAACCATATAAAGAAAGGAACAGTAGCTGTGATACAGTCAAAAAGCCTGGCGGGCTGAGTCAGACCTAGCTTCTTGTCCCCCAAATTGACACTAATTAGCTTTAAGATCCTGAGCATAAGCCTGGGTGCCTGTTTCCTCATCTGTAAAATGCCAGGGTTAGCCAAGGCAAACTATACAAACCCTTCCAAAGCCAAGGTTCTGGGACCCCTTGTGTCAAATACAACAGGATACACAAGTGTCTGCGGATCACAGACTGCAACTACCAGGTCCCTGAAGCTTCATGCCTCTCTCCATGGTAGCTAGCATTTGGATTGGTTGACACAATCCATCCTCCCCAAATGAGGAATTTGACACAGCAGAGTCACTGAGAAGTCAAAAGTGCCACCTTCCTGGGCCAGGTCATCTGCATGGACACTATATATAAGAGCCTTGCCTCCAAGTCCACATCCCTACTCTAACAAAGGGCACTCATGGTATGCCCTGCCCTCTCTCCCGGGGACCCTGAAAGAGCATTTACAGTCCAGAAAGAAAGTCTCTTCTTATTCAGATTGGAGTTACTTAACTAGAGAGGTGTTTTCTAATCACCCCAAAAGAATGATGAGTTCCAAGGGGAGCAAGGACTTGGCCTTATGAGTAGGAGTGAGAAAGCCTAGGACAGTGCCTCAATAACGCACAAATAGTGCCCAGCACTCCCCTCTCCCTCACCTCCAGCATAGCTAAGTGCTTTCTTGGGACCTATTGATGAAAACTTCAAGGTAATTCACAGGTGAGTAATTCTCCACCACCATCTCTCCCTGCTCATATGAATCAACCTAATTTTATCCACATTCCCCCAGATTCATTTAGAGGTTTAGTGTTCTGTAGAATCTTTTTGTTCAGACTTGCTTATCTTTATCTGTCCCAGTCTGCACATTTTAATCCATTCCAACAGTGAATAACTACTACACATCCCTTTATAAAGGAGGGGATTTAGAAACATGGAATTTGCAAGTTAGAAGCTTGGTCCAACCCCTTCAATTTATAGATGAAGAAACTGAGGCCTAAAGCAGGAAAGAGATTTGCCTTAGACAACTTAGCTAGTTAAGTCAAGCTCAAAAGAAAAACTCGACATTTGTCTTATTCACCTTGGAGAAGAAAATAAATGTTTCTTTCACTTACGTGGACCAAGGAGATAACCAGCACTGTTCAAGGTCCAGCCTCTCTTTTCCTTGGCCTTAACCAAAGGGAAAAAGAACAGTTAGGTAAATGGATTTTTTTAAACCTGCTCTAGGTCCTAGCTTAAGGAAAAACTGCCCATTATGGAACCTCTTCTGGTATGATCTAACGTGATGTGAGCTGAGACTTAACCCTATTTCAAGTAACCTTGTATTTAATGAGTGAATGAACATAGCCCAGGTAACTTTTATGATGTAGAACAAAGCCCACCACCTTTCAGGATGCCAGAGAAATAGTTTATAAATGAGTGTGTGGTATGAGCCACAAGGAGCCAGATTCTCCTGGGGTCATCAGCAAACTGGGGTGATTTAAGTAATATTGGAAACTGCATTAACTCATTGAGACTAAGGTACTTTGGGCCTCAATTTCCTCACCTGTAAAAATAGGTTAGACTCGGTGATCTGTGGGGGTCCTTTCCTGCAATCTCATCTGTGATCCAGCATTATGTACAGGTGATTCAGTGCACCTCCCTTTAAATCTCATACACAAAAATTCTGATTCTTTTGGGAGTTCTGACAGTGACTGGCACACCAACTCTTGCATAAATTCAATTAACACAAAGAGTATTCATTTTGCAAAATGGTTCTCTTCAGGGTTCTTATGATAAATAAATCTCTTTTACTGAATTTTCAATGATCTCATTTGTCAATCTTTTATTTACACACAACTTTGCAGGTATCCTCCAGTGGCCTGCAGACAGCAAGTGTTGTTTGTTAATAAGCGTTAATGCCCATCTCTGAAACCTCCTCTAGCTTAAAGCTCTGAGGGTCATTAACTTTAGGGTTAGAATTGGTTGTACAGATTGAGGCCTACCTGTAACTCATTAAATGTTTGCTCAGCTGGCTGATCTAATACAGTTTCCAATATGGTGGAATAGAGCCCCAGGAGCTGTGGATTCCTTGGGAGAATCAGAGTCAACCATGGGCTTAGTTTCCTCTCTTGCTCCCAAACCCGGACCCTCCCTGCTTGACCTGTAGCCCCCTTTTCCAAATCTTCCTTTCCAGCTCCTCCTGGGGCCTCCCCTTTAGGTGGCATTGCCTGGAGCAGTACAGCACACCTAGAGGTTTGCAAGCCTTCTTTCCCTATGATGAACGGAGATATGGGGAGACTGTTTTTTTCTAGCTCAAAGCTGAGAATTTTTTCTGTGCACTGCCAGCTATACATAAGTTAGTGTTTCTACTATTCCGTGAGATAATAGTGGGAGTTTGCTCCTGTTCCTCTCCCCACCGTAAGAAGCAGCTGAAGTTCAGATGCACTTACGGATAACATGAGTCCCAGGGTCTCTGACAGGGTGGCACAGAGGATGAGGGACGCAAAGAGGAGGCTTCGGGTGCACCTCTGCATCTGAAAGGTGAAGACAGGGTAGTGGTGGGAGGTAGGAAGAGCAGAGGGACTGGCTGCCTTGGGATCTTGCCCTCCAGCCCAGGGGAGAAGAAAGAAAGCAGGAAGGGGGCCATCAGACCTTAGAGGTTGGGCAGGAAAGGAGCTTGGAGGGCATCGGCTTCAACTCATTTTGCAACTGAGGAGTGTGAGATTAGAACATGAATTCCATGGGACAGGGTTTGCACCTTTCTCTGTATGCCCGGTGCTTAGGGAATACCCAGTGCCTGGCACACGGTGAGGCAAACTAAGGCTTCCAAACACTTCTGCCACACCCACCTCTAGTGCCTCTGGCCTCCAGGCTGTTCCTCAAGCAGGACCCACCATTTCCTGCCCAGGCATTTTCTCTGGCTGCCCGCAGGCCTCAAAGGGTCCCCTTTTCTCTCTGCCTCCTGGCTTCCCTGAAGTCTCCACTAACATCCACCTTCTACAGGAAGCCTTTCTTGATCCCCCTTAACGCTAGGGCTTTCCCTTGGTTGGATTTCTCTAATTAGTCTGTCTCTGCCATTAGACTGTGAGCTCCTTCAGAGCTGGGACAGCCTTTTACCTCTCTTTATATCCCCAGTGCTTAGCACAGTGCCTGGCACCTGGTAGGTGCTTAATAAATGTTTGAAAGTGACGTTAAGGCACTTACCCAAGGTCACACAGGAAGAATAGGACAGAGCCCCCAATTTCAAAGCCTTAGAATCTGCCCCAAACCAAAGTCAGGGAATAGGAAAACCACTGACATCAGCCACTCAGGGGCAGTTGCAGCCTGCTTGCCTGCCTGCACAAAGGGGCTGCTGCCAAGCTGTTCCATGGACACAAGGGCTGCAGACACTCGTTCCAGGACCAATTTGAGGAAGGACCTTTTACCAGAGAGAAATAAAGAAAGCCGCCCCTTTCCCAGCTCTAGCTCAGGGGCTCTTAACCTTGTCTGTGTCTCTGACCCTTTGGACATAGTCTGGGGAAGCCTGAGGACCCTTCTCAGAATCATGTCTTTAAATTATTGAAGGAAATGGCTAAGTGGCCGATAGAGATGAATGAAGATAAAGCTGTAATTTTTTTTTTTCCTCGCTCGCCAAGTTCCTGGACCCCCGACATCTGTTCACATCTTAACATCTCGTTAAGAACCCGTGCTCTAGACTCCCTGGCGGTTGTCTGCTCCTCTGAGCCCCAGGACAGCTTGTGCCAAAGATACAGCGAGTGGTGCCCTGAACTGCGCTGGGACGCTCCCTACACTCAATCATCAGCGGGGTGGCACGCCTAGGAAGCTCCTAGCGCTCGGAAGGAGAAGATGCTCTGAGATCCCCAACAACCTGCACTGGACGCCCGCCCAGAGCCAAAGTTTAAAAGAAAGGCGGGGTGCCAAGACTCTTACCGGGAACTCTAGTGGCGGCCACGGCTACGGCCCGGTCCCCACTACCATCCCCCAGGCCGGGCCGGACGCTGCCCCTACCTTGAACTCGGAGTGCTGATGCACGAGCTTGGAGAGGAGAGAACGGGCGAGGCTGGTGGACCGTGGACAGCGATCTCGGGCTGGGCGGACTCTCACTGCATCCTTCGAGGGCCGGTTGGAGAGCGAACGCTGGCAGCCCCGACGGGCGGGCAGGGGCGGTGGCGGGCTGGGGCGGCTAAAGACAGGTGGCTCGCCTCTGTCCTTCCTCCCCACTGAGTTCTGGCTACTTATGGGGCGGCGCGCGCCCCGCGGGGGAGCCGAGAAGCGGCCACGTCACCGGCCCGCGCGCCCCGAGGGGGATAATTGCCCCTTAGGCGGGCCAACTGCATTAGGGCAGGACACAAATTACTGTCATCCAATTAGAGGCTTTTGGAAAAAGCTCAGTGAGCCGAGCTGCCCGCCAGGAGGGGGGGCGGGGATGGGGAGGATGGCGGAGGGGGGCCCGGAGATAAGAGCCCGCCGCGGAGCAATTATGTCACATTACCTGCCGTCGCCCCCGCCTCCTGGGAGGCGGCTGGCGGGGACTTGAGATGAGATAAGCAACTCCGCACCCCGCAGCCCAGAACCCTGAGGCGGAAGCACTAGCTGTTCCTCCCACCCCACAGGCAACCCTGCCCCTCCTCCCAGTGGGGGGCCTCGACCACCCCAGAGCTCGCCTCTGTTGTGAACCAGCATTCTGTTTGGGGCCGGGAAGCAAGTAGGGTCCTGGGAGCTGACCAAGGAAACTGGTTTCTGGAGGCTGAGAGAAGGCCCGGGGGTGGGGGTAGGGGTGGGGGTGAGGGGCAGGTGGGAGCCAGATCCCTTCTGCTTTCCCCACCTGCGCCCCCTCAGTGGCAGGTTGGCATCTCTTCCATGGAGTCCTTACCCCAGGGGATGGTCAGAGAGCCCTCTCTAGTCACTCCTCAAGTTCCCTCCTCTGTAAAATGGAGCGATTGAACCAACTGATACCTGAGGTCCCTTCTAGCCGCAGAACTGGGTTAGGGTGAGGGTTAGGACCCATCGTCCTAAGGGTCCAAGCGGAAGCCAAAGTCAGACTTCCCTCAGGATAGCTTATCTTCCTCTCCACCGAGACTCTAATGAGCCCGTGTCTCTAAAAGCCCTTTATTGTTAGACTTGTTCTCAATTGTTCCTCAGAACAAGCTTGAGTCCTGAGAGTGCAGGGGTTATTTGTTGTCGAAGTGGAGATGAGGAGGTTGAGGCTCAGAGAGGTCGAATGAATGAGCAGGCCAGGATCCCACAGCTAGCCTGGGCCAACTCCTCAGGCTAGGCTTCTGCTGTCTCCTTGGTGGCCAGGATCCTGACCTATGATCATCTCTCAGTATGTCCCGAAGGAATCTGGAAATCTGGGCTTAGGTGGGTGCTCAGCAAACCCAGACTGATAGACGATGTCCCAGGGGCAGGCAAAATAGGCCCACTTCCCTTCAAAGGCAACAAGAACCTTGAGCAAGGGCAGGGAGGGGCTGGACCAGAACTGTTAAGGGGCTGCCTCCTCCGGCTCTACATCTCCGATCCTATGATCCTGAGCCTCTGTTTCCCTATCTGTAAAATGTGAGAGTTCGACTAGGTGGCTTTCAATCTCTGAGCCTGTGGTTGTAACAAATGATCCTTCAGCATTTCTGGGTTCTGTGGTTTCCCCTCCTGATGTCATCGACATCACTCATGAAGGGGAAAGAAGTCTTTGAGCTCTGGCCTCCAGGCAACCTAGAAGAGCTTATTCCATCCTAGTCCAGGCTGACCTTTGGACAGCAGCCACACTGCCCTCAGTCTCCGGGCTTGGCTGGAGGGGGTTGCCTGAGCTCCCACTCCCCTAGTTCAGACAGAGTTGCTCAGTCACTGTTAAGTTGTACCCCACTCTCCAAGACCTCATTTGGGGTTTTCTTGGCAGAAATACTGGACTGGTTTGCCATTTCCTTCTCCAGCTCATTTTACAGATGAGGAAACTGAGGCAAACACCAGTGAAGTGACTTGGCCAGGGTCACACAGTTAGTAAGTGTTCGTGTCTGAGGCTAGATTTGAACTCACAAAGATGAGTCTTCCTGACACCAGTCCTGGTACTCTGGCTAGGTGAAGTCTAGATAGAGGTAAGAAATGGTCACTTACATGAAAGTCCCTCCATGACTCTGAGGAAGATGACAGGTTCATTATTTCTTTTGCCAACCCTCCCTTCCCCACCCCTGACCCATCATGGTGCTTCATTATGTATCTGGCCAGAGTTCTCCCTTCTCCTCTCCGCTTATGCGCTTGAGTCAATCAGACCACATTGGTCAATCTCTCTCAGAGCCAGAGGTCACTCATGTCCTCAATTTTCCTTGTCAAAAAAGCACTTAGTCTTTTTAACAGAGGAAACGGTAAATCGGAATTCTCAAATTGCCTATGAAATAGTCTTAAAACCAGCTTGTTTTCATCATTTGTTTAAGCTATTAGTTGTCAGCATCAGGGTTGGCCTCCCCCTCTTTCTGTTCCTCTTTTTCCATTAAAAGGAACTTTGGGATCATTTGTCTGAAAAAAGACATTTCTATTAAGCAGGAGATTTTCTGGTGACCCCAGGATAGCCTTATGAAGTATTTCAATCCCATCTGGAGAGCTTCTATCGAAGATAATGAGGCTTATTCTGACTTGGGACCAGAAAGTACTTACCTTGTGATCCTGCAGCAGGATGGGATTTGGGCCCATTTACATGGCAGTTTGGAGGTTCTCCCATGTGCTCCAAGATCTCCAGCATCCTACAGAAAAATATAGGCAGCCCAAAGTTAGCCTATTTCTGTAGCTTTGGACCATCTAGTCCTCTCCCAAGGCTTTCACTAACTTGCCCACTCGCACATTCATTTACTCATTCATTCATTCTCTCATTTATTCATTCATTCACTCACTCATTAATTCACTCATTCATTCATTCACTCATTCATTCATCCACTCACTCATTAATTCACTCATTCATTCATTCACTCACTCATTTATTCATTCACTCACTCATTAATTCACTCATTCATTCATTCACTCATTTATTCATTCATTCACTCACTCATTAATTCACTCATTCACTCACTCATTTATTCATTCATTCACTCACTCATTAATTCACTCATTCATTCACTCATTTATTCATTCATTCACTCACTCATTAATTCACTCATTCATTCATTCACTCACTCATTTATTCATTCATTTGCTCACTCATTCTTCAACAAACATTTAAAAAATTTTGTTGAAGTCTTTTGTCCTTACTTCATAGTCATTTTTGCTTCTCCCTCCCCATTCCAAGCCAGCTCAAACATCCTTTAAATAAGAATTTGTTAATCACCTATCATAGCATAAAGACAATTTTTCTTTTAAGGGGATGAATTATTTGGGGAAGACTCTATCAGGACCATGCACAAAGATATGAGGGGCTGCAATCTGAGTCAGCAAAGTAGTGACCCCACCAGGGAGATCTTTCAATCTGTTTGATTACTGCAAATATCTATGCTAAATGCTTAGAAAAGACAATTAAATACACATCCCTGCCCTCAGTTTTCACTGACCTCTGGGAAGAGAACACACAAAGAAGAGGATGGAAGGAGCTGGAGACAGCTCCTCCACTTTGGCCACTTTGCAGTTGGATTGGGAGTTGGCCTTGGCTGGGGAATCAGTGTCAGAGACTACACAATGGCCTGAGATCCTCCAGGGATAGAGTATTGTACTTTAAAGGCCACACATAGCAATAGCCTCCCCTGTCTTGACTGGTGAGCGGGAGCTGGAAGTGCTCAGCAGGACTAGGAGAGCCCCAACCTTCAAAAGGACTTGAGTTCAAATCTGGATAAGCCATTTAACCTCTTAGTTTCCTCAATTGTAAAACAGGGATAATAACCATGCCACCTTCGAAAGGCTGTTGTGAGGATAAAATTAGATATTTGTAAACCACTTAGCCCAGACGCTTAATGATTCCTTGTTCCTCTCCCTTCCCCTTCCTGGGGTTGGCCAACAATTCCATCAGGATGAAACTGGCAGGAAAGGTTTGTTAATAAGGCTGCTTCCTAGGGCCTGAAATCTGTGGTGACTTTGTTATTGAAGGTGGCTGATGCTCAATGGTTCTCTGAAGATGCATCATGGCAGGCATGTCTACACCTAGAATACTGCCTTTAGTTTGGATTTTTGTGTCACCTTTGGGGAGACAGAGGAGATCTGGACAAGATGTAGAGAATGAGAATGAAAGTGTTCTTCTGCCCTAGGCATCTCCCAGGGGCGTGGGCAGGAAAGCTCTCTGAAAATCCTAATGGGAGAAGTATGGGCCGCAGTAAGGACTGTCCCACAGACCAGAAGCCATCTACACCATCCCTGAAAAATGATAGTCATCTGGCCTTTGTTTGAAGACCTACAGCAATGGGAAACTCACTCCTTCTTAAGGGAGAGGGTGGAATGCAAGGCCTTCAATGCCCCTTCCAGCACTGAGTCAGCCTATGATCCTGTGGCTGACAGATGGCCTCATTTAGCCCAGCTGTCACTGGGAATTTTAGCTTATAAGGCAGATTCTGAAGGGCAGGTTGGGAGAGAGGTAGAGACTTGGGATGGACCAAGCCCAGCTCTCACTGAAGGTCCCTAGGCCACGGCCCAAGGTGATTCCAGAAAATGCAAGGTGACCCTGGGGGGGGTACTGTTCTTCCCTCTGGGGTGTTCACCTAGGATGGGGAAGGGCACCTCATAATCTTCATGACCATCACAGGGAAGAGTCTGCTAGGGGGAGGGGGCATCAGGCACCCTCCCACACACACACACCCTGACACCCTAGAGCAAAACCCAGATTCCTAACCCACTCATACAGCTCTGGTGGAAAAGAGCCCACAAAGGGCTGAGGGCTCATTAAACAGGAGTGGAGAGGGGGGTGGTCGGCCCATAGATAACCTGCAGTAATGAAAGTCCATTTGCAACAAGGGGCAAATGAAACTCATTTTTCTTTTGAAAATGCCTCCATTACAGTACATTACATGTCTTGGCCAAAATTCTCTCTTCTCATTTCTGTTCATGCTCCCAGGTCAATTAGATCACCCTGGCCATGTTTTCCCAGAACTAGCTTAGCCATCCATATCCTCCTTCAAAGCTGGCTGCTGCCTGAGAGCCACCTCAGTGGGTTTGGGGTATGAACTCACCCAGCCCCAATGGTAAAGCCAAGGTGCTGTTACACCCTGAGGCTGAGTCACCCAGGCTTGGGCCAGGGAGAGGCAGCTCAGCTTGTGAAAAATCCTGAGGATGGTCATAGCTTGAGCTCAGGGCTGATTCATGGAGCCTCTCGGCTTTGGGAAACATTGAGTCCAGTCTAAATACTGATTCTAAGAACTCCTATCTTGCTGTTGCTTTCAGGTTTACAAAGTGCTTTCCTCCCAACAACACTGTGAATGAGTGTGGTAGGTGTTCACACTTTGCAGATGCATAAACTGAAGCTGTCACACATAGCTCCGAAATGTGAAATGAGGATTTAAATCCCAACCTTCAGAATCCAGACTTGAGGCAGCTGCCCTTTCCAGGCACCCTTCAGGAACACCAAAGTGTCACCTAGACCCCGGCCCCCAATATGATGGATCAGGGACAGCTTGAGATGGTTTCACAAAAGGTCTCTCACTTGTTCCCTCACTCAATGGAATCCAGGGAATATCCAAGCCTGCCTTATTTGGGTCTCTCCAAAAGGACCCTTACTTCACCTACTGGCTAGCAAGACATAGGTATGACCAGCTTTATTGAACACTCCACAAAAACAGTAGCCCACACTACAGATTTCAGGAGAGCATCAAGTAACTATACCATCCAGTGTGTCCCATATTGTCTATAGACCTACACCAGTCCACATGACTAACAATACCAGCAAAAATGAGCCTGGGTTTGTTCTGAATGCGCACGATTACCTGATGCTCCATTTACTAGCAAGGACAAGATCCATAGGTTTGCTCCTTCCCTCCTCCTTTTGCTTTGGTACACGTGATTCCCTATAGCCCACGCATGGATGCTTCTCTCTGGGCCCATGGGAAGCTCAGTGTCTCTTCTCATGGTCTTAAACTTGAGTCTCCCTTACATTCCTTCTGAAAGAACTGTTCAGAAGCGCCATCGTTTTTGCTATGCCACCATCTATGAAGAACAGTCATAACAATAATGGCAGAGGCAGAATTGGGCAGAGGAGGACAAGGAATGAGAATGTGGGCATTGGGGAGAGGTCGCCTCGTCAGGGTATCATAGAAAGAGGCCACAAGTAGTGAGGGTTGGGGACTCCCTACTGAGGGCTACTGAAGTAGGTCCTGGTGAGCAGAGGATAACGTCTATTCGTGGGTTTGCAATGGAGAGGTCTGCTGTCCTTCCGGAGCATGGATCCTAGGGTTGGAGCCAGAAGGTACCTAAGAGACTCCTAGTCCGGCTTCCTCATTTGGCACATGAGGAAGGGACTCAGACTGATGGGACTTCCCGATATGATGCTGACTCTTTCTTTCTGGTACTTCACATGAGCGTATGGGGGCATTGCAAAGTCAAGAAACCAATGAGCCCAGGGCCATGAACGTTGGGAAGGGGGTGGTCACATCCCTGCTCTTGATTGAAGGCAAAGACTTCAGAAGAGAAAAGCAGATCAAGGAAGTCACATGTTCTGAGGCATGAATCCAGTCTTTTTTTGCCATACATCGGTTTAATTTTCCCAATTAAAAATTGTTAGTAAAAGCAGAAGTAGCTGTCTGAGAAGCCAAGAAGGGCTAGATGCTAGATGCAAGGTGTCCTTATGATAAAAACTGGCTCTGTGACCCTGGACAAGAGACTTAACCACTCTGTGCTCCAAATGACTCTAGAACAGGTGCTGCTATCAAAGGCTGGGGGAAGCCTCTGTTGGTGGGATTTCAATAGGACACTTACTAGCCGCTGAGTTTTCCAACTGACTTGGTCCCTGGCAAAAAGTGGCTTGTCTATGGACCTGCTTTTAGAGGTGGCCTCAGGCAGCCCCTGAAAGGGTCATGTGATGAAAAGATACACGGTAGGTAGGAGTTGGCTGTGGTCCATCACTCATGATGACTTGTGCCCAAGACAGCATAAAAGAGAATAGGAAGGACCTGTATGATGGGAAATGGAGGTGTGGATACCAGGGCAGCCCTAAGACAGACCAGTTCTCTGCCTTCCTCCTTTGGTCCTAGCTTGGTTAGTAATCAGCAGGAAGGAAGCTCATCCCTTGGGGGTCATGGGCAGGTGGCATGGGAAGCATGGTATGGTAGGGCAGGTACAACACTAGCTTTCAAGTCAGTGGACCTGGGTTCAAATCCTGACCTGCTATAACCCGTGTGACCCAGACAATGAAGCATGAGAGAAGAATGAAAGGAAAGGATGTGTTGATATTGATTGAAAACGAGAGAAGAATGGGATCAAGTCCCTGAGTCCCACAGGACATCATTCATTGGCAGTCATTCGAGACCATGAGATCTAGAGCTGGGTGGGGTTCATGGGTGGCCCCAGGGAGGAGGAAGCCATGGTCAGCCATGATGAACCAAACACGCATCCAGTTTTTTGGTGCTCAGACCAGGATTGGGAATCTTGTAGGTCAACACTCAACTAGAGACATGGCTTGAATGTGAAACAGCACCCAGCCCACCCTTTGTTTTTCTGCCCTGGAGACTTGTGAGTGACCCAAAAGCCAAAGGGAAATAGCCAAGTTAAATCAGATTAATAAAAACATTGAGACAGTGGTCAAGGAGGCTCCTAACAACCCATGAAGTACCCAGCTGTAGCTTATAGCTGAAGGAAGGTTTTGTCCAGAGCTTTTAATGCTTTGTGGATACCAGGGCAGCCCTTGGGTTCCCCATCAGTATCTCTATCTAACTCTCCCTGTAGGACAAACCAATCTCCATTTCCCATCATACAGGTCCTTCTATTCTCTTTTATGCCATCTTGGGCACAAGTCATCATTAGTGATGGACCACAGCCAACTCCTACCTACCATGTATCTTCTCATCACCCTTTGGGTCAAACTTGCAGGTGACTGAAAGGGCCTTGGGAAATGTGGGTGTTATAACTAGAATGGTTAATGAAGCAGATAATATGATTTCTGCCGTATCTTCATGGCTCTCTTCGGTCTTCTCCAGGCTGCCCACCTGACCCTGGACTTTCTCTATAAGCCCTCTCTCCCCAATACCTTCATCTCTTCTCACCCCACTCCTATTTTTCAGCTCCCTTTGGTGGGTTGTTTCCTGTTAGAGCATAAGCTCCTTGAGGGCAGGGACTGGATTTTTTTTTTCCAGTTTATATGTATATTCCCAGAACTTACACACAGTAAGTACTTAATAAGTGACTGTTGGCTTGATTTGCCATGGGAATGGGATCACCAAAGTTGATGGGAATCTTGCAGTGGACCCACCACATTCATGAGCATGGGAAGGCATCAGGGTACTTCTAACTTTTATACAATCATCCAAATCCCCTTTTAGGACTCCCATACCTAGCACAACCTTTTAGAGTGCTTTTACCCCAATACTCTTTTCACATCTGTCTATGAGGTCTCTTCTTTGGTGAGATCCCAGATGTCCCAGGGCACACCTCCCACCTCCCAGCTCCTCCAGGGTCTGGTGTCAGGACACCAGCCAGTCTTGAGCTGGACACTCCCTCATCTTCTATTCCAAGGAAAGGGAAGCTTCTTTTCTGTTCACATCTCCTTTTGCATCACGTAGATCCTTGAAACAGCCCTGTAAGGGGGCGGGGCAGACATGTGCTGTCTGTTTCACAGATAAGAAAACTGAGACCCAGAAAGAGAGAAGTGAATTTCTCAAGGTCACACAGCTAATTAGTGACAGTTCTAGCAGTAGAACCCAGGTGTCCACAGTTCTCCAGAGCAGACAAACTGGAAGCCTTGTGTTAGTCAGTCAGTTATTTGTGTTAGTCAGTTATTGGTAGATGCCCTCGGGACTGTGGGCATAATATTCCCAGCATTCCAGCTGCTATGGGGCATCCCCAGCATTGGAAAGTGAACCTGACTCACCGGCTTAGAGGAAAGCTTTGGGCTGGGTTTCACTGTTTGCCTCTTGTCCACAAAGAACATACATTCAATTAAACATTTATTAAGCATTTCCTTTGTGCCAGGCATTGTGCTAAGTTCTGAGTAAGAAAGGAGTACAAAAATAGCCCCTTCCCTCAAGAAGCTAATGGGAAAACCAATCTGTGTGTATGTACGTATCTATAGAATGTACACAGATGGGTATAGGCACATCTATATATTACATACACACAGAGATTTGTGCATGTGGAAGATACCAAATAACTCTAAAGACACATTGGAGGGGCATTAGCTGTGATGTGGACAGGGGTGGGGTGGGGAGGGAATGGAAGACTTCCTACAGAAGGTGGCATTAGAGCCAAGGAGGAAAAGAAGCTGGAGATTCTAAGGGTCAGGGGAGGAAGGAGAGAGGAATCCTTCCATTCAATCTCACCTCCATCCCTTTGTTCATGGCTGGTTTTCCAGTCTCCTCCCTCTTTTTCCCATTCCAAACCCTACTCACCCTTTACAATTTCCTCCAAGTCTCATCTCCACCAGGATGGCCCCTGTGATTGCTCCAGCCCACACTGAGGACTTTCATCTCTCAACCTCCTACCTTTGAGGTAGTACTTGGAAATTTCACACTTGGGGATGCAAGAGGAGGACAAGTTTGCATCCCTGCCCTCAAAAAGCTTACATTTGAGTTGAGAAGGCACACAATGAGCAAATGCGATGAGTTTATTTCCAGCATTTATGAAAGCCCTGGTCTGATGAAAAACCAAAAGGTCAGAGACCCTGTTGTGTTTTTAAAATAAAGCACAGATCTGGCAGCAAATGGACCTTGATTGAAAGTAAATCAGTTTGGCAAATCCTTAGCAATGATGGGATTTTTCCACCCAATGATACATTGGCATCGGAATAAGTCTCAACCCTGGGAAAAAAAATTAAATTCTCAAACCCTGTTATTATATTTGAAGAGTCAGACCAAGTTGCCAGAGGAAGGACATTGCCAATTAACATTACCAGGGACATTCTTCTTGGAGGATTACTGCTTCTGCTCCAGCCTCAGAGCCCAACATCTGTCCCACCTAAGCACAACAGGATAATCAATGATACCATGGAAACTCACGAAATCTGCCTGGCTGGGGATCGTCTCTGTGAATTCAGAATCAGAAGAAAGAATTATTCCATCACAGACTCCTTCAATGTCAGAGGCAAAGGGGTCTTTAGAGGTCATCCAGTCCAATGCCCTCTTTGCAGCAGGGAAACTGAGGCACAGAGGAGCAGTAACCAGGTAACCCAACTCATTAGCACAGAACTAGGACCCAAAGGCTCTTCTTCTATAGGCAACTCTTCATTCTGTTTTCCTGTTTGGACAGCCCTAAAGGCTTACCTCGTGGAGGAATTATTCAGAGGATTTGAGCAAAAGGACTTTATAAATAATATTAATCCCTTGCATATGTATGGTGATTTACAGTGTAGAAGCCACCTCCATACTCCAGTCGTCCTCATTCTGCATGATAGTCAGGGCAGGTGCTGCTAACCCCACGTTACAGATGTGAAATGAGGGGATTGTATAAATGACCTCCCAGGTCCCTTCCACCTCCAAATCTACGTTCCCACAATTCCATTAGGAGAGATGCATCCACACGTATGAAAGAAAATACAAGGTAACTTGGGGCGGGAGACACCAACCCCTGAAGAGATGGGAAAGGGTAGGGCTGAGCTAAGCTTTGAAGGGAGCGAAACTCTAAGAAAAAGGAGCGGCAGGAGGCAGCGTGTCATTCTGAGAATACCGAGCAATCCAGTTTGGTCCGAGAGTCAGGAGCACGACAGGGAGTCGCTGGAAATCTTGATGAAAAAAACAACGCCCCTTTGTTTTGGTCCAGCTTCATTGATGGGACTAAATGGGAAAATATAATGCACGGAGGGAAATAAGCATTTATTAAGTGCTTACTATATGTCAGGCACTTGCGCTAAGCACTGGGGGTTTACCCGTAGGAGTAAAAAGAAAGACAGACCCTGCCCTCAGAATGCTTACACTCTAACAGGGAAGGCAATAAAGGGGGGGTTGATCTTGAAGTCCAGAAGTGAGGAGCAAGGTCAAGAGGGACAGAGGAAAACTTTGGGATTCAACAGATGCAGTTTGGGGTAGAAATCTAGTTTAGACATTAGATAATCTGCAAGTTCACAGACCTCCAAATTACAGAGCTGCCAGAGGCTGTCTTGAAGTGGAAAGAACACTGGGCTTCAGACCTGGAAGATGAGGTTTAGCCCTGACCCTGCCTCAGGCTTGCTGGGTAGTTTTGGCCAAGGCCCTTCCCCTCTCTGGGTCTCAGTCTCCTCCTCTGTGAAATGGGAGGTCCGGACACCAATACTCTGGGACTCAGGGAGGCTTCTGCCTGGGGCACAGAGGAAAGATGGAGACACAGAGGAGCCGAACCTCAAACACCAGAAGATGCGCCAGACTTTATTTTATATGGCTCCTGTTAGAGGGTTATGACCCAGGAACAAATGGAAGAAAGTTTCAGGGAGACAGATTTGGACTGAATATGGAGAGTGTTGTTCCTCGAGACAATGGAGCCCTCTCACTGGAGTGTATTGGCTCCTGGACCTAGGGCTGAAATGGACTTTGGAGGCCATCGTGTCCAACCAACTCAT
This sequence comes from Trichosurus vulpecula, assembly GCF_011100635.1. Lineage (NCBI taxonomy): Eukaryota > Metazoa > Chordata > Mammalia > Diprotodontia > Phalangeridae > Trichosurus > Trichosurus vulpecula. The sequence goes on along the minus strand of NC_050578.1, from coordinate 278,250,369 downwards.
TTTACAGATGAGGAAACTGAGACCTGGAGATGTTCAGAGACTTGTTCAAGGTGACACAGCTCCAGAGAATCTAAGACAGCATTTGAACCACTGTCTTCCTGACCCCAGCCACTTCTGTCTCAAGGCAGATGCTGGTTCAGCCTGTCAGGGACACTGTGGAGGAGCTCTTAGTCCTGAGTGCCAGTCTGAACTAGGTGACCTGGAAGGTCCTTTCTGGCTCTTGTTAGGAGACTCTGGAGACTGTTGGATTTGGAGACTGACAGCCATAGGGAAGGCCGAAGGGTGCTCACAGGGCTGTAACGACCCGAGCTAGACAAAGCTTCTCTTCAGCCTTTCTTCTGTGGGAGGGGCCCAAGAGAGACCAGGCTGCCTGACTTTCTCTGGCTCTATTCAGCCGTGGAAGCAGGGGTGGAAGAGGCAGATGGGGGAAGGGTCCTGGGCAGGGGGTTGGCCATTTATAGCGGGGCCAGACACACCCGTGGTCCTTGAATCCTGTCCAGAGCTGGCTCAGGCAGTGCTTGGCTCAAAGGAGACGTCTCCATTAGGGGCCGTCAGCCCCGCGGGGAAGAGCAGCCTTGACTGAGGCTCTGAACCGGCTGATTTGGTTCCTCCACAGCAGCAGCTCAGCTTCAGACGGAAAGGAAACCCGTCTCCTCTCCCCTAGGAATCTTTCATATTTTCAGTGTCCCGGGTCGGACGTTTGTTCTGATCCCGAGCGCCCTGGAATCCTCTTCTTCCTGGGAGCATTCCACGGAGATTCGTGATGCCTCCTCCTGGAGGCTGGGACCCCTCAGCCAGGTTTGTTCTGGGGTCAGAGTCAGACGCCCTTTCTTTCTGTTTAGTCATACTAACAGCTCGAGCTTATACAGAGCTTTGAGATTTGTAAAGCCTTTCAATAGTGGTCTTAATAGCCGATGTGTATATAGCGCTGACTAGGTGCCAGGCACTGTGCGAAGCGCTTTATAATTATCACCTCATTTGATCCTCATGACAACCCTGGGAGGGAGGTGCTATGATTGTTATCCTCATTTTACTGCTGAGGAAACTGAGGCAGCAGAAGTTAAGTGACTTGCCCAGGGTCACACAGCTAGCAAGGGTCTGCCTCACACCCATCAGATTAGCAGAGATGACAAAAGAGGAAAATGACAGATATTGGACAGAGGGGCAGGAAAATACTGGAGCTCTGAATTGGTCCTGCCATTCTGGAAAGCACTTTGGAACCGTGCCTCCCAAATGGCCAAAGCACGCAGGCCCTTTGAGGCAGCAATGCCCTTACCAAGCTTATACCCCAAAGAGACCAAAGAAAGAGGAAAAAGACCCACAGACACAAAGATGTTGATGAAAGCTCCCTTGGTGGTGGCCCCAAACTGTGCATGAAGGGGGTGTCCTCCTATTGTTGAATGACTATGTGGTAGCCAGGGTGTGGGAGTGTAAGGGGATGTTATTGGTTTGACATAAGAAATTATGAAACAGATTGTTCAGTCTCAGAAGAAACTGGGCAGATTTTTAGCAAACTGAACTGGAGTGAAGTGAGCAGAACCAGGAGAAAATGTATACAATGACAAGAAAAACATAGAGAAAAACAACTTCAGAAAACTTTATTTAGAGCTCTGACCAAAGGACTGAATCTGGGAAGTGAGACCCACCTCCTGCCAGAGAATCCAGAATGAGACAGACATTCGGGGGCATGGCCAATGTGGGAATGGGCGGTACTGGGTGAGATATGTTTTAGTTTGGGGTTTTTATGTTTTTGCCCTTCCGCCTATTTTATTTTTTTTAGTGACAATATATATGATGAGGTTTTTTCTAGTTGTTCATCATGGGAGAGATAATGAATGCATGTAAAGGTAAGTAGATAAGCATTTCTTTTTAAAATAAAAGGGATCAGAGAGAGGGCATTGGGCACCTGTGCAAGAGGGAAAGGTTGCCATTGAGAAAGGAATGGAGAAATGGGGGTGAGGAAGGAGCCCCAGGGAGAAATTTCCCCACTTTTCACCTGAGTGGAAACCAAGAGACTCCACCACCACCCACCAAATCCAAATGCCTGCTGTGTCAGAGGCATCAGGGCAGAGTGGACGAAGAAACAGCCTTGGAATGAAGAAGATCCATGTTGGAGCTCCATCTCTGACACCACCTGGTAAATCACAGTTTCTCAGCCCTGGGCAGTTCTTTAAGACTAGCATCCCCACTAGTGGAGGGGACTTCCTCAGTGCTCTGAATGCCCCTCCTTGCTAATAACAAAACAAAACAAAGAGCATGCAAGGACCCTGCAGAGCCCTGTAGGATAAATGACAAAACAAAACCCATTTCCCCAAAGGGCACAAGCTCCCTGAAAACAAAATCAGGAATTTTTTTAAAATCAAACAAGACCCCACATCCTCAGAGACAGGGTTTTCCTTGGCCGGCTTGACAGCAACATTTCCATAGCTTCTTTATCCAGCTGAGAGTAAACCAGGTTTCCTCTCCCCCAGGGGACCAGTGCCCTGTTCCCTCTTCCTCCTAGGAGAAGATTGGATCTTCCCGACGCCCAGGAGCCATGCAGGCGACAGAGTCTAGAATTCTGGGAAGACCTGAGGCCGCCCTCCTCAGATCACCAGTGGCTCCACATGCCCCAGCACTTTTGGAGAGGTCTCAATTAAAGAGATTTCCTCTTATCTGTTTTCAATGAATTGATTCAATTTCACTGTCCAGTTTTCTTCAAGTGTTGCAGTAATGAAGGCCCATTAGTTTAATAAATGGAATCTCCTGGCTCATTGAGAACAATTCCATAAAGGCTTGTGAACTTCCCATTCAAAGATTACACACTTGGTCATTAGCCTGGTTGTGTTTGTATTCCTATTGCAACATGCCTCTATCCCTTCCTAATCATCTTACATTTATGTATTCACTTTGTATGTGTTATCATTATTATCAACAAGCATTTATCAAGTGCCTACTGTGTGCCAGATACAAGGTTAAGTGCTGGGGATGCACTATTGTTCATTCAGTTTAGTCATGTCCAACTCTTTGTGATACATTTGGGGTTTTCTTGGCAAAGATACTACGGTGGTTTGCATTTTCTCCTCATTTTACAGGAACTGAGGCAAACAGGGCCAAGTGACTTGCCCAAGGTCACACAACTAATGAGTGTCTGAGGTCAGATTTGAGCTCCTGAAGATGAGTCTTCCTGACTCCAGACCCAGTGCTCTATGCACTATGGTGACACCTAGCTGCCCCCTGGGCAAAGAAAGGCAACCATATGGTCCCTGGCCTCAAAGAGCTCACATCCTAATAGGGGAGATGTCTTAGCAACAACGATTTTTTGGATTGATTGATTTCATCTCATCACAGTGACATGATGTTGGTGACATTGGCTCATTTGGTCATTTCTGCTATGAAAGTCTGCAGAAGACTCAGTCTTGCTTCACCCTCATGGGGGGAGGCAAGGGGGATGAATGAATCATTGAATGAATGAATGAAGTGCTTACTCTGGGTATGCGGAGCACTGTGGGTGCCAGTGGAGTCAGGGAGGACAATCGCTGCCCTCAGGGAGGGCAGACTCTGAGCCCAAGGTCTATGTGACCAGGGTCCAAGCTCTGATGGGAGAGGACCATATTATGTCAGCTGCTCAACCCTTCCCTTTCCAGGCAGCCATAGCTGGGAACAATCTATCCAGCAAAAGAAAATGTCACCAACCCAGCACAAGGGACAAGGACAGAGAGTGTGACCTTGGGGGACACCCCAAGAACAGACCTTTTGGAGAAGAGGGGAGCAGAAAGTAGGTTTCATTGGCCAAGGAGGCACATCCCCCCTTCTGTTACATTCCTGGACACAGCCCAGATAGATGGAAGCAAACAAGAAGGAAGGGGAGGCCATGGGGAGGCCTGACTTCATGGGCTGTCTTGTCTTGTACAGATTTTGGGGGAGGCTGCCTTCTTCATGATACGGTTAAAGGCTGAGTTTCTCTCCCCTTTCTTGATTCAGTTTCCTCTTTCATCTCTCCCAGATGTGAAGCAGTCATTGGCTAAGAACCTGCAGTAGGTTCCCAGCTCCATCTTTGAGTCCAACAGTGTTTATTAAGCATCCGGCTCTACGTACCAGGCCTCAAGCTAGGCAGACCTGTGCCTTCCCTCAGTGAGCTCACAGTTTTCTGGGGGTAGAGGTGTGTGGCTACGACATGGACAAGGATGAGCTCCTAGAAAGTAGTGGGCATTTATGGAGCACCTTCAGGTTTACAAAATACATAACCCTGGGAGTAGGTGCTGTTATCATCACCACCACTTTACAGATGAAGCCTGGGGAATGGCTACAGGACTTTTAGAATATTTGCTCCAGGTAGATGGAAGGAGCTCGTTGGATTGGATATTCTTGAACCCGAGTTAGAATCCTACCCCTGACACTGACCACGAGCGTGACCTTGCTATCATTTCCCTCCTCGTGGCTGGCCCAGGTACGTCTCAGCTCCTTCCTGCCAGTGCCCTACATTTCCACCTCTGTGAGGATGGATCTGAAACTCAGTCACTAGTCATTCTACCCTCTCCGATTCGATGACCCATCGAAACTCCCCCAATTCTCTGCATCATCAGAGATGTGTCACGGAGCCATCATCCCCTGAGTAATGGGATTAGTTTTATTTTTAAGAAGAAAAAAATGCGACCTCAAATTCTATTCAAATACCGCACACACGCAAAATCAGCTCAGAAAATGTTTTTGCTAGTTTCAAAGCTCAGACCCCAAATTGCATTTTGGTTCTATTAAAATAACATAAAACTGGTTAAAAACAAAAAATGATGTTCCTGTGGAGTTGAGATATTGCATGAATAAATCTGGAGTCATCCGTGCCCTCCTCTTTGCATTGATTGCTCAGACACTTAATGTAGAAAAATGCTTTTTTATTACAGAAATTCTAGGCTGTCAAGAAATTCAGAAGGGCACCATGACCCTCCAGAGTCGGATGGCGTCGTCCCAAGTTCTCCCAGTCCCCCTGCTGGGTCATCGTGATTGAAAGGCACTTATAGAGCACGGTCACTTCTTTGGGAAAATCTCAGCTCCTCACACCTTCCCTGGCTCAGATTCTTTCTCTCTCTACTCCATTCTTCTGTCTTGGAAAATGAAAGACTGAAGGCAGACTCTTAAGGACCCCAGAGAGTAGCCAGGCTCAGGCTAGCCCATTGCACAGCACTCAGTATTTTCTAGTGGCAGTTTGAACCTTTCCTTGTATGCCCAAGCTCTGGCACACAGCAGGTGCTTAATAAATGCTCGATGACCGATCAATTGGCCCATGAGCATGGCCAGTCACCCTCACCCCTCCCCTGCCTGGGGAACTTGACTCTCTTTGTTTTTTTTAAATATATTTTATTTATTTCATTAAACATTTCCCAATTACACTGAACAATTTTTTAAAATTCATTTTTAAAACATTTGTGTTCCAGATTCTCTCCTTCTCTTCCTCTCCTCCTCCCTCCTTGAGCAATGATGTCCAGTATACCTGTGAAGTCATGCCAAATGTATTTCTGTGTTAATAAGGTTATAAAAGAAAACACACACACACAAAAGCCCTAAGAAAAATTTAAAAAGTGAAAAAGTCTGTTTCCAGCTGTCCCCAGCTCCCCAGCTCTCTGGTGGCATTCTTCATCACAAGACCTCTGGAGCTGACCTTGACCCTCCTTGGAGCGGGGATAGGACACAGCTGGGGGTGGGAACCACAGACTCCAGGGGCAGGAGGCCCCACCAGCTTCTGGAGTTCAAAACCACAATGCGGCTTGTCTGACCTTTACCAGAACCTGTCCTGTGACCAGAACCCAGGCTATCAATGAACTCCTTTGCCATCAAAAGAAGGTAGAAACAAAGAGGGTGGAGGGTCAGAAGGCTTCTCAGAGCATATCTGGGGAGGCAGCAGAGTACAGAGGGAAGAGTGCTGGCTCTGGGAGTCAGAGGACCCGGGTTCAAATCCTGCTCTGCCATCTACCACCCGTGTGACCGTTGGCCTTAGAGCAGGGTACTCTAGACCCTGCCAGGCTGTGTGGTCTTGGGGGAGCATCTGGCCTCTCTGAGTCTGTGCTATGAAGGGATGGGACATGAGGACCCCAAGGTCCCTTCCAGCTGGAAGGGTGTGTGAGTTTAGGGGATGGCCCCTGGCCATGCCGTTCTGATTCTTTCCATGGATGGCGGTGGATAGCGACTCACAGAGGAGGTACCATCCACCCTGGCTCAGCACAGTGCTGGGCACCCAGAAACTCCTTCGTGAAGGCTCGTGGCCAGCCTGTCTACCCAGCTGTCTCCTGCCCAGGTGTGCCCCAACTCTGACTGGGCACACTACTGCTGGTGCCGAGCCTTGTCCCAAACGATCATTTCAGAAGGGATGCAAGGGAGGCTTTGTCCGATGATTAACTGCCTGCTCAGCGCTAGGGATACAAAGAGAGGTAAGAGACAGTGCCTGCCCTTGAGGAGCTCACAATCTAGTGAGGAGACAACGTGCAAACACATGTACAAATAAGCTAGAGATGGGTTAAAAGGAGTCATTAATAGAAGGGAAGCTCTGGAATGAAGGGACTTGGGGAAGGCTTCCGGTAGGAGGTGGGATTTTAGTTCGGCCTTAAAGCAGGGGTGGGGAACCTGCAGCCTCAAGGTCACATGTGGTCTTCTAGGTCCTCAAGTGCAGCCCCGTTGCTGACCTGCCCCAAGGGAACCCTGCTCCGTGCTCCCCAGGCATGTCCAGCCCAGGTGCCAGGAGTGCAGGTACGGAGGGCAGACCAGTCCTGTTTTCAGGACCTGATGCTCTAATGGGGGAGACTACAAGGACACTTACAAGTTCAAAGGGCACAGTCGGGTCCTGCTCCCAGGCACTTCTGAACGTGATCAGATGAGAAGGATCTATCCCTTCCTGAATTAACTAAAGCTGCCGCAGACAGGTGGTGGCCCTGCTACTGGACTTCAGGTCAAGCCCTTAAGGTCCCTTTAGTCCCAGGCCCTCGGCCAAAGCTGCTTGGGTCAGTCATTCTCAGGGTTGTCTCCCTACCTCCTGACTTTGTCCTGGGTCCAGGTAGTAGAGGAAGGAGAAGGCTTCTACCCTACCCCATTCTCCAGCCTGCAAACCCTCCCACGATGTCCCAGGCAGGGGAAGAGAGGAGAGGAGGAGAGGGGAGGGGAGGGGAGCAGGAAGGACCTCTGAGGCCAGGGGCATCTACTTCTGGAAGCGGGGCAAACTTGCCATCCCCCCGGCTGAATCACATCCAGATGTTTCACGGCTCCTTTCCCCCTGCCTGGATGCTGGCTAGTGGGTGGGTGTCTGCCATGCAGAAGATGCTAATCTCTCCCCATCCCAGACCTGTTTTCGATCTTTGCTTGGGACTCGATGACCATTCTCATCACTGGTGAGTCATTGAGCTGTCTCCAATACCACCAGGGAGGCCTGTTCTCATTTTCTCCAGAGAAACATGATTTGATTGGAGGGAAGCTGCTCTGGATAGGGATGTTTTTCTCAGAACTTGCCTCTTAATTTTCCCAAGTCCTTGTAGCATTGGTGGGCTACATTCCAGGCCTGAGGCTCTATCCACTGTGGTGCCACCCAGCTGCCCCCATCAGCTCCTGCTGAAATCCCAGCCCAGAACCGATGGGGAGGGGAAGGCCAGGGGAGCTGTGGACACAGCACCAGGAGGTAGCCTCGGCTGAGAGCTCTGAACTCATGTCAGAAACACCCTAGCAAATCCTTGAGCCTGGTCAGGAACATGTGCCTGCGCAGAGTAGATTTTGAGCCCCCCAACGCTGTACTTGAGGAACACAAAATGTTTTTTGCATTTCAGCATTTTGTCCAGTGCCTGGTATACAATAGACACTTAATAAATGCTTGTTGACTTGACAGAGTAGATGCTTAATAAATGCTTGTTGATCGATTGATAGAAGCATTCATGTAGCCAGAGACCCACCAGTCAACAAGCCTTTATTAAACTCCTGCACTGTGCTAGGTGCCCAGAGGAAGTGGGCTGCCCACACTGGAAAACCACAGCCTCAGTGTACTTGGAAAAGGGAGTTCCATTGTGGGCTGGTCATGCCCACGCCCAGGGCACTTCGTGTGTAACTCACTAGTGTGAGGGCATGAGGAAGGGCCTGCCTGGTCTCTGAGTGCATACCCCAGCTGCCTCCAGCCTCCAGTCAGCACCTTATCCCTTTAGGTCAGAAGTCTCCGTCGATGGTCCAATGATGCGCAGGGCTCTGCAGATGTAACGGAGATCCTGGCAGTGGTTTTCCAGCACCCGTGGATGACTCACCTTGTGAGGCTTCATCGTGGTCTGGCAGTGCCCTGGGCTCCCAGACTGCACCAATGGAGAGCAAGCTCAATCCTGCCAAGGTGGAAAAGCTTTGGGCAGAGGTCCAGTGATTGCCTGGGCTGTTGACTAGGTCTGGGAACCAGGCGAGTTGAGGGCAGAGTCTCATCGCTGGCTTGGCCGTAGGGGGATGACTTCTTCCACCACAACAATCTCATCGAGTGTCTGTTAAGTTGTAAAAGGGTTGCAATCTGGGACAGTGGAGGGCCCACCCACACCTGTGAAGCACATCATGCATCTTTGAAGTGCTGAAGCTTCAGGGTGGATGAGGTGGTTCCAGGTCCAGAAAGAGAAGAAACAGAAGGGAAGGGAAGGGAATAACCGTGAATACGGCTCCTATGATGGGCCAGGGCTGCGCTAAGCATTTTACAAATATCTCATTTGGTAGGAACTGAGGGGCCGGTGGACAGCAGAGACAGATCTTCCCACATGGCCCTGGCCAAGCCCAGTTCAGGTGGTGTCTGTTGGCGCCATGCCCCCTCTGCCAGGTGTATCTGTTGTCTGTCACACGGGGAGAGGGCATTTAGCTTCTCCTGCCCCATCCCCTCCTGCCCCCTTCAGGGACTACATCGATGGATCAGTGCATAACCCACTCGCTCCCCACTTCATTGTGCTCTGCACAGGACAAATTCAGGACCGTCCCAGTCCTGCCTAATTCAAATCTTCGGGAATGTGTTTCTGGCTGAAACTCCACGTTTCTGGGTTCTGCCTTCCTGCGTGCCCCCCCCCCAACTAGAAGGCTCCCCTTTCGTTCTCTCTAGATGAGCAAACCCTCCTCATCCTTAAAAGCCCAGCCACAGTCTCCTTTTGGCCTTTCCATAAATGGTCTCTCCCTGAACTGAACGCCCAGACTACTGACCATCTACCCCACACAACTAAGTTTCCCCAAGGTATGTGGGTGTCTACCTTGTAAGGTCCTGGAGGCAGAGCCCACATCAGCCCCAAAGCAATGTCTGAGCTGGAGGAGACCTTAGAGATGAACTAATCCCACCCATCCTCCCTTTTTTTTGAGACAATCAAGGTTAAGTGACTTGTTCAGGGTCACACAGCTAGTAAGTGTCTGAGGTCACATTTGAATTCAGGTCTTCCTGACTCCAGAGCTGGTGCTCTGTCCACTGCACCACCCAGCTGTCCCATCCCACCCTTTCTTATGATGATTGGAGAAAATGAGGCTCAGAGCTGAGGAGGCTCTAACCCTAGAGCACTCAGGCAGCTAAGCAATAGCTGAGACCGGATTCAAATTAATTAGGTACGATGAAAAGAGAGTCAGTCCTGGAGCCAGGGTCTTGAGTTTCAATCCCACCTGCTCGACCTTTAGAAGGTCACCTCCTTGGGCCCCGGAGTCCTCATCTGTAAAATGGACCCCAAGGTCCTCTCCATAACTAGGTCTGTGACTCTGTTCCCCAGACTCTAAAGCTGGGGCTCTTCCTACTAAACCACACAGCCTCTCACCGCACCAGTCAATAGCTAAGAGCCCCACCTTTTCCTCCTTCAGCCTCCTCCATTTAGTGAGTGCTCCGTGGAAGGGCCTGGGACTCCACAGAGAAGGCTGACCCCACCTTCTACTTTTGGATGCTCTTGGGGACACTGGCGCCTCTGCTTCAAGCCTTTTTTCCTGAGGAGGTCAAAGAGCTCTGCTGGGCAGATTGCAGAGGCTCAAGGTTGGCCCTGGTCCCATGGGAGAAGTGGGAGGAGTTTGTCTACAAGGGTCACCTTCTGGGGTGCTCCGTTGACCCATTATCCAAGAGATTGTTCTAAACCTTTTGCCTTCTTTCTCTCTCTCTCTTTCTCTGTGTCTCTCTTCTCTCCCTCTCCCCCTCCCTTCTCTCTCTCTCTCTCTCTCTCTCTCTCTCTCTCTCTCTCTCTCTCTCCCTCTCCCCCTGTGCATGTCTCTCTCTTGCTCTCTCTGTCTCTATCTCTGCCACTGTCTCAGTCTGTCTTTCTCTCCCCTCTCCTCCTCTCTTTCCCCCTTACTCTTTTTCCCCTTCCCTCTTTCCCTCCCCCTCTCTTTCTTCCTCCCTCCTCTTCTCTCTCTCTCTCTCTCTCTCTCTCTCTCTCTCTCTCTCTCTCCCTCCCTCTTCTTCCTTCTTTCTCTCCCTTTCCCCATCCCCTGGGGAGCTCATTCATTCTCTCCTCCATTTGCCACCTAAAGCTGATGGTAGACATCTCTCTCTCACCCCCTAGCTTAGTCTCTTAAACCACAGGATCCTTGACTCCAGATCCAGCATTCTTAACTGCACTGTGAGGTGGGTTTGGGGGTCTGAGAGTACTACATAATTATATAAACCCCATGGAGAGACGATGCTCTAACCTCACTCTCCCAGATCAAGGCCTGCTACAGTCCTCCTCATGATTCTAGGGGCACCACTGAGGGATTGGGTGTCTTTCTCCAATATTATTGGCTCCACCTGCCATTCTGGTATGTTCTCCCCCCTGTGAGCTACGAGTAACTAATGTCCCAATTCCATTTAACTAGTTAACATCAGTTAGCTTTTACAAACATCCATTGCTACTGACACTTTTGAATTGTTGTGTTGGAGAAGACTTTTGAGAGTCCCTTGGACAGTAAAGAGATCAAATCAGTCAAATACTTAAAGAAATTAATTCAGGCTGTTCACCGGAAGGTCAAAATCTGAAGCTGAAGCTTACATACTTTGGCCACATAAGGAGAACATAGAAAAGACCCTGATGTTGGGAAAGACTGAAGGCAAAAGGAAAAGGTGATGGCGGAGGATGGAATGGATGGAGAGAGTCATGGAAGCAATGAATATGAGCTCAGACAGACTTTGAGAGACAGCAGAGGACAGAAGGGCCCAGTGTGCCATGGTCCATGGGGTCACAAAGCATCTGATAAGTCTGAACAACAGCAAAGCTTTTTTACAAAGAGATGTTTACTGAAGAGATGTTGTAAGAACAGAAGTACAAAGCTTTCCCCCACCCAGCCCTTGAGGACACGTTCTCCCCTGGGGGTAGGGGAGGAGACTCAGACATAACTCAATGTCTACAGAGCATTCATCCCACCAAATTTGCTTCCAAACCCATTTTAATTGCTAGAGTAATCCCTGTCTCAGCTCCCACAGGAAGCGCTGTTCCTTGGAGCAGTGAGGCTGGGCTGGCTGGCTGCTAACCCAGCCGTGGAGTCTGCGTCTGCCTCTCCTGACCTTTTGGGGCTCACTGGGTCCTCACAATGTCCGGTCTCCACCTCAGAGCAGGGGAATAGACACATTAGAGAAAGGAGCAACAGCAGGGTCACATGTTCATGGGCAACATGGCACCTCCTCACTTGAACCCAACAGTCAAGAAAAAGCCGGACCAAGGGCCAGGCCCAGGCTCACCAGTGCTTTGGGAGTGCCCCCCCAGTTCGGGCTCCATAGCCAATCGAAAAGGCTCTTCTTCACCACGGAGTCAGTTGTAGAATGTCTGTCTGTGCTTCTCATGACGGGGTTTCTTGGCCAGTCCCCCATTACGCTAGGTCCAGAGATTTAAAGATGGAAAGTATCTCAGGGGTCATCTAACCCAACCTTTTCTTTCTACTGAGGCTCAGAGAGGTGCAATCACTTGGCCAAGGACACATGGTAAGTAGCACACCTGGGCTTTGACCTTAGGTCCTCTAACACCAAATCTACAGTCTCTGATACTTTTTTCGTTACTGATCATCAGGGAAAAAATTTAATTAGGCCAGTCTGGGTGGGGTCACTGCCAGATGGGCAAACACCCATCCTAACAGACAATGCTAGTCTCTAACATCTATCAGTCCTATGACCTCAAGACAATCCTTTTTTCCTCTGTGAGCTTCAGTTTCTCAACTGTTGAATGAGAGATCCCCCCAGAAGTTACTCAGAATTTTGTGTATTGCGATCCCAAAGCCTGACAGGTATAGACGGAATTGAATTGAGTGGGGTTGAGCTGAACTGAATAATAGACCCACATTCTAATAGAGTGACAGACCCAGCCACATCACTGCAACATCCCCTTGGTGTTGGCTAATCATGGATTCATAACATTGAAAAATGACCCTATTGATGCAGGCTTCACCTGAGCATTTTTCTTTTGGACTATTTTCCCTTTGATGTGCTTCGGGAGTGGAGAAGGCCCCTCCATCGCAGAGCCGGAGGAGACCTCTGCGGCCACCGGCCCCAGCCCCTCCCGCACCAAGCGTTCGCTTGCAGCCTTTCGCCAAATTGCCTGGGATTACTTCTTGTCGTGTTTCGTTTATTTCCTTCTGATTTCGGCCAGATTTGCACTTCAATTACGACAGAAAACTTACAGGCTCCATTTTCTCAAATTTAATTTAGCTTATTAAGTTATTTCTGCTTTATAAAAAACCTTAAATATGCCTGGCAGGCTTCTCCTTTAATTGAATAACAGATATCAGATGAATTTTGCTGGAGAAAAAAATAACCCTGGAAACATTATGGAGAGACTTAAGTCAGCCTTTCCCCTCTAACTTGATAAATACTTTCTCAACAGGGAAAGATCGTGAGATCATCCATCTACAGTTGGAAGGGGCCTTGGACATCATTTAGTCTGATCCATCATTTACAGAAGGGGAAACAGGCCCAGAGAAGGGAAGGCACTTGCCCAGGGCCACTGAGAGCTGGAATTCAAACAAAACTTCTTTCTGCACCTGGAGTGGAATGAGCAGGGATGCTGTAGAAACCTAGATCACCAGAGCTGGAAAGGACATGGGGGCAAGGCAAGCCAGGACAATGGCCTCCTTTGGCAGATGAGGAAACTGACTTCAGAAGATGAAATGACTTGGTTAGGGTTACATATGATACAGCTAATAAGTGATAAGGGCAGAATTTGAATTCAGGTCCTCTGACACCAGGTCTGCTAGTACTGTGATCATGACAGACAGAGAGAGAGAGAGAATCATGAAGAACCAGGTTCAGATCCAATTTCTGACATTTATTAGTCATGTGACCTTGGGCAAATCACTTGCCCCTCTGAGCCTCAGTTGGACTAAATGACTTAAAGATCCTTTCTAGATCTAAGACTTTTGTGCTCACTCCAAAACCCAAGCACAGCCAAGTACAACATCCTTTAATAATGTTATGACTACATCAGGGCCAACCCCCACCATCAATACTGCAGTAACACCATTGGGCTGCTCACCTACCTATAACAAGGTTCCATTAAACGCAGTTCAATCTATCCTGGCCAGGCCTTTGTCATCACAATGCCCCAAATTCTGAGTAATCCTCTGGGCTCTGAGGAGCCAACACACCCCTCTCACTCCCACTCCCTGGGGGAGCCTGCCACACTTCTCCATCTCCAACCTGCCCGCTCCCCAATTGAGCTATCAAGAAAGCCCCAGGACCTCCAGGGATTCTCACCCAAAGTCTCTGGTATAGCCTCAAGTGACTGATACCCATGCTCTTCCTCTCGACACACCGACACCACACAGACTCACAGTGCCACCGTTTACTTACACACTCACACAGATGAATGAGTCTTTCTCTGTGGTCCATATATCCTCGTACACTCACATTCTACTGAGAATCTATGCTGTCCCTCCCCTCAGGGACCACCTTCCAATTGCCCACCCCATCTATTGTGTCTGGAGAATATCCTGACACCCCACTTTGGCTTAAGGGGTAAACACCAATTAGAGGTGTTCATGATTGGGATTTCCAAGCCCTGCTCTCAGCCTTCCACATCCTTCATTCCCAGCAGTGTGCTAACAAATATATATATATATATATATATATATATATACATATATATATATATACACATATATATATATATTTGTTATATACATACATATATAATAAAATTTTCCTTTGAATGGCATGACTTCTGGTGCTGGCTGAGACCAGAGCAATTTTAATAAAAGAAAATGTTAGATTTCTCATCTGTCAGGCCCCGTCTCAGTTCTGCCTACAGTGCGCTGTAATGGAGAGGGCTTTGGGGTTGGAGTCAGAAAGATCTGAGTTCAAATCCCACCTCACACACTTTGTAGCTGTGGGACCTTGGGCAGGTCACTCATTTGAATCTTTTTCTGCCTCGGTTTCCTCTGTGTAAAAAGAGGCAGTCTCTTCCAGCTCTAAATCGGATCCTATTTCCTTTTCTCTCCCTCCCCCGCCCCCTCCCCCACTGTTTTCTTAAACCGACTAAAGCCCTAGAATGGTTTGAAAGGGGAGCCCTTGAGACGAGGACCCGTACCTAAGGAAGCAGGCTAAGGGAGCTGCTATAGGTGGAGGCCCCCTCACCCACGTCCATGCAGAGCTATGTGGGGCCCCGACAGTTCGGCCCCTCCTCCGGTTGCCTTTACTTTGTGAAGGGCTTTCTTCTCTCAGCCAAGGAGATAAGGTGGGGCGGGGTGGGGGGGTGCGGCAGGGACTGACACAGAAGGTCATAGCAATGAAGGAATTTGCCCAGAGTTGCTGAGCCCCAGCCTCCCCTAGGTCTTCCAAGTCTGAGAATTGGTGTTTTCTCTGGAAAGAGGAGGTTCCCTGGTCAGTCTGATGTGGTTACTGACACTCAAGCTTGCACCCTTTGGCTTCCTCATTATATTGTAGGTCCTTGAAAGCAGAGTCTCTCTTTTTGCCTTTCTTCATAACCTCAGGGCTTACTCAGCACAGAGCCTGGTATTTAGTAGGCACTTAATAAATGCTTATTCACTGAGTGACTTCTCATGCTCCTCTCCCCATATGAGGGCTTGCCCTTGTTAAAAGAATAAAAGCCAGCTCCTGATGAGTCTCATACACTTTGGTGGCTGTCCAAACTTAAACATTTAAACAGTCATTGTCCTCTATCCCCGGGGGATTCCATTAATATCCCCACATGAACTAAGTTCCTACCAAAGCCTCCCTGGCTTGGTCTCTCAGGGCCACTGAGCCCCCAGGCCTCCAACAGGAGCTATGGCCATGGCTCATGTCCTCATGGCTCTCTGTTCAGCCCAGAGAAGGATGTGGGCATGGGGTGGCTCTGTACCTAATTGGAGTGTGTGTGTGTGTGTGTGTGTATACATAAGGGCCCACAGGACCCCTCTACCCCAGCCCCTCCCCCGGTACCCTGAGAGGACAATAAGACCCTGTAATCATCCTTGTCAAGCACTCCCAGGGGAAAGCAGATAATAGCCCCATTTCTGCTGAAATTATTGGTAATTTGAGTACATTGGAGCCCATGCAGTAATCACGGCTGCTTCTCAACACAGAATAATAATGTTCTCTTGGAAGGCGGCGTGTCTGTGTTCACACTTGGACTTTGTTTTGTTTATTCTCTGTAGTAGAAATGTGAGCTCCCTTCTCGGATGGACTTGGGTCTGCCTCTGAACCCCAAAACCCTCACCAGCTTTGGGAAACTGTGACCTAAAAAACAGGCCAGAAACTGAGAGGCTGTGAGACCTCGTGGCCCTGGAGGACAAATGGGGCTGGCCAACTCACCCAGCCACATTTGCATCTTTATCCCTTCACTGGCCTCTCTGCTCCTCACTTACTGGATGTTCAGGGAAACTGATGGATTTCTGAAATCTCGACATTTAAATATTAATCTGTTTTGCAATTCGTCTGCTAAAGTGAGCCATTTATTTAAATTTGGCTAAGTGCCACTTAAGATTTGAGACTTATTTGAAGCTATTAAAAGATAGATAGATAGATAGATGGACAGATGGACGGACAGACAGACAGACTGATAGATGGATGGATGGATGGATAGATGGATAGATAGACAGATAGACGGATGGATAGATAGATAAATAGATAGATGGATAGATGGACGGACGGATGGACAGACAGACAGACGGATAGTCAGATGGATGGATGGACGGATAGATAGATAGACAGATAGATAGATAGATAAAAAGATAGACAACAGATTAAGCAAGTCTGCTAGGATTCTGCATCTCTCCAAGAAGACTCTCCCAGATCAGTCAGTCCCTCTTCATGAGACTCAGAGCTTCTGGGGTTGCTTAGGAATGGCTTGACTCCAAGTGTCCCCATTTCCTTTTGCCTTCTCTTCCGTCAGGGGAGTTTGGGGCTCAATCAGGCCAGGCATCCCACACAGACTGACTGGGCAGCAGCTCCCAAGGGGCAGAACAAAGATAATTATAACCGACATTGTGAGAGTACAAAGTGCTTTTCCTCACCCATTTCATTTGAGCCTCAAAACCACATTTTGAGGGGGCTTCTATTAGAATGTCTCCGTTTTGC
Organism: Trichosurus vulpecula; assembly: GCF_011100635.1. NCBI lineage: Eukaryota > Metazoa > Chordata > Mammalia > Diprotodontia > Phalangeridae > Trichosurus > Trichosurus vulpecula. Next base: position 278,233,907 of record NC_050578.1, on the reverse strand, counting down.
AGTGTCTAGCACACAGTAGCTGCTTAATCCATTTATCAGCTGATTTAAACAGAGACTCAGGGAGGATGTGACTTGTTCATGTGTGTCTGAGACTGGATCATAGGAAAAAAGATCTAAGACCAAAAGGGACCATACATAATCCAACCCCCTCATTTTACAAATTTGAAAACTGAGGCTTTCACTAGAGAAGTGAAGGGATTTGTCCAAAGTCACTTAGCGAAGTAAATATCAGAGGCAGGTTTTGCACCTGACCCTGTCCATCATACTTTGTCACCTCTCATAATTAACAACGTAATGAGTAATACCTAACCACTAAAAAGCAGACAGCCTCCCCCAGAGGCTGCCCTCCCTTGGTCTCCTGTCAGCAGGCCAGTGACTGGATCCTAGCTCTAAGGCCACTCTTTAGCCAGGGAGAATATTCACACATGTCACAAGGGGCCGAAACCCAGCCATCAGTAGGCTGAAAAGGCCTTCCTCTTTTTTCATCCTCAACCAGGCCTTGGTGGAAATGGAGCTGCATGCAAATGAGAAGAAATCCATTCTTGGCTGCCCAGGGAGCTCTCCAGCCTTCCCTGCCCCACCCCACTGCTGCCCCCCCCCCCCCACCTCTCTAGGAGGGTCCTTGAATGGCTCTTAATGACTAGCAGGCCTCTTATTCCCAAGTGCATTTTCCCAGGAGATGACCATTAAGAGCTTCCAAAAGCCCCCACGCTTATTATCTACTCGGTTCCTCCAGGGGATAATGGGGACAATTACAGCCAGGCCCATGAGAAGTGAAAATCCAGCTTCTCAGCACTGGGAAGTGGATGAGCCTTTCAGAGCAAAGAAGGGCTACAAAGTATCTGTCTTCCCTTCGTTTCTGGACACCCAAATCTTAGCACCTTAGCTGTGTTTTGTGAAGCTTCAGACATGTGGAGGTAACCACAGAAGGGGCTAGGAGCTTGGGTGGCTGGAGAAACAATCCTTCCTTCCTTCCTTCTCTTTCCTTCCTTCCTCCCTCTTTCCTTTCTTCCTTCCTTTCCTTCCCCTTCCTTCCTTCCCTTTCCTTCTTTCCTTCCCATTCCTTTTTTATTCTTTCCTTCCTCCCTTCCTCCCTCCCTCTTTCCTTCTTTCCTTCCCTTTCTTTCCCTCCTTCCCCTTCCTTCCTTCCTTCCTTCCCTTTCCTTCCTTCCTTTTCCTTCTTTCCTTCCCATTCCTTCCTTCCTCCCTCCCTCTTTCCTTCCTTCCCCTCCCTCCCTCCTTCCTTCCTTCCCCTTCCTTCCTTCATTCCCTTTCCTTCCTTCCTTCCTTCCTTTTCTTTCTTTATTTCCCATTCCTTCCTTCTTCCCTCCCCTCTTTCCTTGCTTCCTTCCCTTTCCTTCCTTCCCCTTCCTTCCTTCCCTTTCCTTCTTTCCTTCTGTTCCTTTTTCCTTCCTTTCTTCCCTCCTCCCTCCCTCCCTCTTTCTTTCCTTCCCTACTTCCTTCCTCCCTCCCTCCTTCCCTCTTTCCTTCCTTCCTTCCTTCCTTCCTATCAGCATTCCACTAAGTGGTCATCATCTCCCCCATGGGTCTCTGGCTCCAATAAAGCTAGAGCAGGCTGATCAGGTAGGAAGTATAGTCCACTCCAGGGCCTCAGTTTGATCTCTTTGGAGATCCTTGGGCCAGGAGGATCTCTCTGGGAGAGACAGACAGCTGAATCACGAGACTCCATCAGAAGGAGCTGTCCAGCACACAATATGACTTTCCTGGGCCTGCAGACAAGCAGTGGCCGGGGCGGGGTGGGGGGGGGGAAGGGGGGGGTGGGAGGCGGGGGGAGAAACACGCATCCTCTTTGATTTATGGGTCTGATACTGAGAGTGTATACACCTTCCATCCTACCTCTTTTAATTGTCAGGGCACGTGAGTGACTGGATTCTTCCCTTTTGGACTCAAGGATCTGGAAAGAAAAGAACTTGCATAGGTTGCAGGCAAAGGTCTCAGTCTAATACTGCTTGGTATTTGAAGGACTGTCCAATTAAGGAGGGACTGGACTTAGCCTGCTTGGACTTAGGGGAGAGGGATGGATCCAGGAGCTGCAGAGAGGAAGATTTAGTTAGGGCTGATATCAGGGAAAATAGTCCTCATAATTAGAGTTGCCCAAAAGGGGAAGGGCAGGGTCCCCCTCCTTGGAGAGCTTTGAGGAGAGTATGGATGACATACTTGTCGGGTACATCATCGTGAGAATTCTTTTGGTGTATGGGTTGGATTAAACTGCCCATGAGAGGCCCCTTCCAACTCTCAAATTCTGTAATAAAAGTCAAAAGGAGAGCCTTGTGTATATACTTAACCATTTAAAAAGGAAAGCAAGACATTATCACAAGACCAGACTGTCCAAAATACTGTAATAAGATGAAATGTAAGTAGGACAAATGGAAAAATCTTACAATTGGGTTAAAAAAATCCATTTCCCAAGTATAAGATAAGAGAGACTGGTTAGACAGTAGTATGCCAGAAAAACACCCAAGGGGATTTCTCTGTGAGTCAGCCAGGTAATGGGCTACATTAAGAGAGGCACAGGGCTCAGGAAGGAGCTCACTTGAGGAGTACCATGTGTCTCACTGGGCGCCATACTTGAGGTCGAACATAGAAGTGTCTGGAGGAGGGAGACCAGGGTGGCGAAGGACCTTATGACAATGACATATGAGGATTACTAAGGACAGTTAGCCTGGAGAAAAGAAACTTTAGTGGGGATGTGCTAGCTGTCTTCAACTATTTCAAAGATTGTCCCTTGGAAGAGGGATTAGTCTTGCTCTGGCCCCAGAGGGCAAAACCAGGAAGAGTAGGGGTAGTTAAAAAAAGGGCAAATTTAGACCTAATTTCTGGGGGAAAAAATTCCTAACCATTAGAGCTATTCCAGAGTGGAAAGGTCTACCTTCCTCTCATTAAAAGTTATGAAATGAGAGGCAATGTTCTAGTGGCTAGAATGGTGGGCTTGGAGTAGGAAGACCAGCTTGAATCCTGCCTGACATATACAAGCATGGGCAAGTAGCTTTGCTGCTCTCAGTCTCAATTTCTTCATTTGTAAAAATGAGTGGATTAGACTCGATGGCCTAAAAGGTTCCTTCCTGGTCTAAAACTACAACCCTGTGATCCAGAGAGAGATACTTAACTTTGTTAAGTATGTGGAAGAGGGGATCCCGATTCAGGTTCCACTTGTGGGCCACTGAGATCCCACATGACCCTGAGATTTTGTGATTCTGTGAGAAGACACAGTCTCTGTCATCACAGACTGAGGCTGGGGGCCAGGGAAGGAAGTCAAAAGTTGGATACAGATAACCATCGCACACAGCAGACTCTGCTCATGTCTGAAAGGAAGGCACGATCACAGGAAATGCTCAGAAAGCTCCCAGGAGAAGGGAATCATCTCTTGCTCTGGAGCAAGAGGGAGAGCAGGGGATCACAGGAGGAGGAGTTGACTGGAAGGTTTGCCTTTGTGGAGGCAAAGAGAGAGGGGGGCTTGGATCTTCCCTCCTCTGATGTGAGTAACTCCGTCTTGGAAATGGCCCTCCACTTCATAGCCAGGAGGGACAGACTCTTCACTTAACCTTGCACTTTAAAACCTAATGCTAATATAATGTAATGAGGCTACTGTAACGGATCCTCCTTATTTTACTCTAGATCTTTTTTGTGTGTCCTTGACCCCACAGTCAGTCTTGGGGGGAGGCCTAGGGACCCCTTACTAGAATCGTGTTTTTAAACATGTTTAATGAGCAATAAATATATAGAGAGATTTAATAAATATACTGGTTTACAAATGAAACCAATCACATTCAAATAATAAAAATACTGAAAAAAGTTAACAAATTTTTTTAAACCAAGTTGACTGACTCTGGCGGGTGATGATAAAATTCTGTAGATTAGCCCATCTACAAGGCCAATGTGAATAGAAGCTATTCGTTATCCCTAAGGGAAACACATGCCTCCTCTAGCCTTAAAAATGGTGGCCCGGGGAGTGTGCAGCTTCTTAATGCAGTCTTCCATGGCTACATGGGTGTCTCTTGGGCCCCTGTAAGCAAGACATGGTCTTCTTTCCCTTAAACCATGAAACCTTGAAAACTTCTAGGTTTTGGAAACACTTGAGGAGCATCTCATACCACTTACTGGCCCTTGGGCAGGGGGATCCAAGGACTTGTCCATCAGCTCCTTCACAGTTGGTCAAGAAAACCCTTAAAACCATGGCTGGCCTTCCTTACCTTGGCTAATTTCCAAACTGGGTTTGGGCCACAGAACTTTCCCAGCTCTGGTGTTCATTGGTGGAAGCCATGGCTTTCACATCATTGGGATAAGGCTTCCTTGGATACAGGATCTGGGTGGGAGTGGTCTGGGAGCCATGGGTATAGGAGAGCTCCTCTTTGGGAGAAAGAAAGCACCCCCTCCCCAATTCAGCCAGTCAACTTGCATTTATTAAACACCTACTGTGTTCTAAGTGCTGTAGATACGCAGAAAGGCAAAACAGAAACAAACAAACAAAAAAACCCAACTCATTCCTTGTTGTCAAGTAATTCAGAGTCTAATGGTGGATGCATCATGACAGCAATTAGGTACAAACAGGATACACAGAAGATAAATTGGAAATGATTGACAGAGAAAAGGCACTAGCATTCAGGAGGGTTAGGAAAGGCTTTTTGTAGAAGGTAGGATTTGATCTGAAATCTGAAGGAAGCCAGAGAAGCCAGGAGGTAGGGAGGAGAAAGGAGAGCCAGAAAGTGAGCCCCCTTGGATGCCAGTGCCTTGGGGGAAACCTCTAACTTCATGTCACCAAACGAGGGTGAGCTATATCCTTGGATCCTGAAAGAAGTGGCTGATGGGCCTCCTGAGGCCACCGGTGACCCTGGGGGACAGGAACTGTACCACAGAATTAGAGTGTGACTGTGAACCATTAAAAAGTAATTGGACTTGTATGGTCCCAGCCCCCCAGGATACATTCATGTTGTTGTTCAGTCATGTCTGACTCTTTATGACCTCATGGACCACATGGCATGCCAGGTCTTTCTGTCTTCCACTATCCCCCAAAGTGTGTCCGAGCTCATGTTCATTGCTTCCATGACACTCTCTATCCATCTCATTCTCTACTGTCCCCTCTTCCTTTCAAGCCTTCAATCTTTCCCAACATCAGGTTGCAATGAGTCCTGTCTTCTCATTATGTGGCCAACATATTTCAGCTTCAGCTTCAGTATTTGTCTTTCCAGTGAATAGCCTAAATTATTTTCCTTAAATATCGACTGATTTTATCTCCTTGCTGTACAAGGGACTCTCAAAAGTTCTCTTCAGCACCACCATTTGAAAGGGTCACTTCTTCGGTGCTCAGCTTTCCTTACAATCCAACTCTCACAGCCGTACATTACTGCTGGAAAAAACACAGATTTGACTATGTGGACCTTTGTGAGCAAGGTGACATCTCTGCTTTTTGGTGCGCTATCCAGGTTTGCCATAGCTTTCCTTCCAAGGAGCAAGCATCTTTTAATTAATGGCTGCAATCTCTGTCTGGGTCTTAGAGCCCAAGAATATGAAATCTGACACTGCTCCCATTTCTTCTCCCTCTACTGGCCAGAAAGTGATGAGACCAGTTAACAAGATATTAATGTTTGTTTGTTTGTTTGTTTTTTAATGTTAAGCTTCAAGCTAACTCTTCTTTTTCATCCTCATCAGGAGTCTTCTTAATTCTTCTTCACTTTCTGCCATCAAAGTGGTATCATCTGCATACCTGAGATTGTTGATAAATCCTGGCAACCTCCATTACAGCTTTTGATTCATCCAGCCTGGCATTTCACACGATATACTCTGCACATAAATTAAATAAATAAGGTGACAATATACAGCCCTGTCACATTCCTTTTCCAATCTTAAACCAATCAGTTGTTCCATGTTTGGTTCTAACTGTTGCTTCTTCACCCCAGTAGAGGTTCCTCAGGAGATAAGTAAGATGATCTGGTACTCCCAACTCTTGGAAGACTTGACACATTTTGTTGTGATCCACAGTCAAAGACTTTAGTGTAGACAATGAAGCAGAAGTAGATGTTTTTCTGGAACTCCCTTGCTTTCTCCAAATCCAGCGAATGTTGGCAATTTGGTCTCTAGTTCCTCTGCCTCTTCAAAAACCAGGCTGTTCTGGTAATTCTTGGTTCACATATTGCTGAAGCCCAGCCTTTCAGAACCTTAAGTATAACCTTGCTGGTATGTGAATGAACACAATTGTTTGGTAATTTGAACATTCTTTGGCATGGCTTTTCTTAAGGATTGGGATGTACATTGATCTTTTCCAATCCAGTGAGCACTGTTGAGTTTTCCAAATTTACTGACATACTGAGTGCAGCCCTTTAACGGCATCATCTTTTAGGCTTCTCAATAGTTTAGCTGGAATTAGGTCACCTCTACTGCCTTATTGTTACTGATCAACTCTGGCCTGTCCAGCATCAGTGGCTGAAGCATAAACTTTCATTACTGTAATATTGAACAGTTTGCCTCGGATTGGAATAGATGTCATTCTGTCATTTTTGAGATTCTGCCCAATACTGCTTTTCTCACCCTTGTATTGACTATGATGGCTACTCTGTTTTTTCTAAGGGATTCTTGTGCACAGTAGTAGATGATCATCTGAATTCCATTCACCCATTCCAGTCCATTTAATTTCACTGACCCCCAAGATGTTGATGTTTAATCCTTCTGTCTCCTGTTTGGTCCCATCCAGCTCACCTTGGCTCGTAGATCTCCCATTCCAGGTTCCTGTGCAATACTGACCTCTACAGCATCAGATTTTCCTTTAGTCAGCAGAGACATCCACAACTGAGCTTCCTTCAGGCTTTGGTCCAACTAGTTCCTTAGTGCTGGAGCTGCTTGTAGTTGTCCTCTGCTCTTCCGCAGTAACACGCTGGACACTTTCTGACCCGAGGAGCTCATGGTGTCATCTTTTTTTATTATTATTAATTTCATGCTGTTCGTGGGGTTTTATTGACAAAGATACTGGAGCAGTTTGTCATTTCCTTCTCCAGTGGGTCACCTTTTTGTCAGCACCCCCCATCTTGGGTAACCCTGCATGGCATAGGGTTTCATTGATCTATCCAAGCCCCTCTGCCACAACAAGGCAGGGATGGGTATGTGTGTGTTGGGAGGATACATGCATGCCTAGGCTAATAATAAGTTGCCACCCCAATCCCCTCCCCCCACACATATCCAGTCTCTTGCTCAGTATAGGTAAAGTTTTCTCCTTCATTCCTTATTCTCTATTAAGCAATTTAGAAAATAGCCTCTTTTTACCACCTCACACTTATCAGATTGGCTAATATGACAGAAAAGGAAAATGATAGATGGAGGAGATGCGGGAAAATTGGGACACTGATGCACTGTTGGTGAAACTTTGAACTGTCTAACCATTCTGGAGAACAACTTGGAACTATGCCCAAAGGGCTATTACAAAGTCATGCACACCTTTTGACTCAGCACTACGACTACTAGGTCTGTATCCTAAAGAGATTTTAAAAAAAGGAAAAGGGCCGGTCGGTACAGAAATGGTTATAGCAGCTCTTTTTGTGGCGGCAAAGAATTAGAAACTGAGGGGATGCCCATCCATTGGGGAATGGCTGAACAACTTGTGGTACAGGATTGTGATGGAATACTGTTGTTCCATAAGAAATGACAAGCAGGTGGACTTCAGAAAAACCTGGAAAGACTCACGTGAACTGATGCTCAGTGAAGTGACCAGAACCAGGAGAACACTGTGCACAGTAACAGTGATGACCAACTTGATAGACTTAGCTCTTTTCAGCAATACAATGATCCAAGACAATTCCAAAAGACTCATGATGGAATACACTCTCCACCTCCAGAGAAAGGACTTGGAGCCCGAATGCAGAGCGAAGCAGACCATTTTCACTTTTTTTGTTTTTTCTTTCCCGTGGTTTTTCCCTTTTCTTTTGATTCTTCTTTCACAACATGACCAATGTGGAAATATGTTTAACATGATTATACATGTATAATCTATATCAGATTGTATGCCTTTTTGGGGAGGGAGGAAGATTTGGAACTCAAAATTTCACAAAAATGAATGCTGAAAACTATCTTTACATGTAATTGGAAAAAAAATACTATTAAGGCAAAAAAAAAAAACCCACACAAAAAATACAGCGTTTCCCTATGCTTGTGAGGTTGATTTTTTGGACCCAAAATTGCGATCTGACATTGATCTTGTTAGCTTGCCCCCATGTTGGAGCCTTCAGATGCATTAGGTTGTGAGGACTGTTCTTTGCCTCTTTTTGTATCCCCGATGCTTAGTACAGTGTCTGGCACACAGTATGTCCTTAACAAATGTTGATCGATTGACAGCTCTCCAGGGTTGGAGGGGAGGGGTTCCTGCAAGGCCACACCCAATCAGCCATAGCCTCTATGTGTTTGCAGCTCCACCAGCAGGTGAACAAGCTACGGATTTCTGATGGCTAGAAACTGCTTCTTGCGCTAGCCAGTCCAGTGACCAGACCAAGGCCAGCAGCGACGCTTCCAAGGAGGCATTGGCTAATGGGGGGAAGCAGAGAGGACCCCAGGACGGCTCAGGCAGCAGGAGCAGCAGCAGCTGCTCAGAAGAACCATCTTTGGATCTTGAATGGCGTCTGACAAGAGAGCAGTTGGTGAATAAATTGAACCAGGGGGTGAAAAGCTGCCCCTCTGAGCCTCAGAGAAATGGAAAAGCAAGCTTCTTGCTAAGAAGGTTGCTGGGTGAATCCAGTCAAGGTTCACCAAGCCTCACTCCAGGGCAGGAGCTTCCTAACACACCCATGGGCTGCTATACTTGGGGAACCATCCTTTCATTTCCAGAGATAAAGCAAAGAAGTGATGGTAGCCCTGCCCATGGCAGATGGAGCTCCTCTAAGGCCTTGGTCATCCTCTACCACGAGCCAGGTCCAGTGCTAGGCACTGGGGCACCAAAGACAAAAGCAAAACAGTCCCTGCCCTCAAGGGGGTTTGCCTTCTGCTAGGGGTACAGCTAGGGGCATAAAGTCCTGGCCTGAGAGTCAGGGAGCACTGAGTTTGTATCCCACCTTAGACACTTCCTAGCTGGGTGACCCTGGGCAGGTCGCTAAACCATTCTCAGCCTTGGTTTCCTCATCTGTAGAATGGAGATAACGCTACTGTCAATCACCTTCCAGGGTTGTTGTGAAGATCAAATAAGATAACGTAGAGCACACAGCAGGCATCTAATAAATGCTGTTGACTAAGGGTTGACATACACAATGTTCTTTGCAAAACTGAAAGTGCCCTATGAATATGAATTATTATAATTATCACTGTTACTACTGGGGTTCCAATATGTCCTGCATAAAGACAAAATCCTTTTGGGGGCCGGGGCATCAGAAAAAGCTTTCTGGAGGAAGTGAGCTGTGAGCTAAGTTCTTCAGGGAGGCAGGGGCCCCTGGATTTGGAGATGAGGAGGACGTTGGAGACGGGGCTTCAGCGAAGATGTGAAGAGAGAACAGCAAACAAGCCAGTTTCAGTGGAACACAGAGTGTGTGAGGGGGAGGAAAGTGAATTCAGTCTAGAAAGGTGGGATTAAATGCCAGGCTGACGTTCTTAAAAAAATTGCCAGCCATTGACAAAAGAACGAAGGAATGCCCCAGACCGCCAACAATGAGGACTCTGCATATATATTCAGTATAACATAATACAGTATGTATATCTGGAGTATAGTATAATAATACCTTCTTATTAAATACAGACAGGCAGATAGATCAAATCCACTCTGAGGTTTCCTCTCACACTCAGCAAACTGGCAAAGATGACGAAAAATGGGAATGATCCGTGTTGGAGGGGATGTAGACAGACCAGTTAAATGGTCCAGCCATTCTAGAAAGGAATTAGGAATTATACTCAGAAAACAACTCAAATGTTCATGTTCTTTGACCCAAAGATTCCAGTGCTAGGCATGTGCTCCAAGGAGGACAACGGCAGAAAGAAAGTACCCATATCCATAGCACAGAAGCACTTTTTTTGTGGTAATAACTAGAAATTCAAGCCATGCCCGTGGGTTGGGGAATGGCAAACTGAGTTCTGGCATGTGAAAAGGAAGTAATATCACTGTGCTGGAAGGCAGGATAAAGATGGAGAATTCAGAGAATCATGGAAAGGTTTATGCAAACTGATGAAAAGTAAAGAAAGCAGAACCAGGAAGACAATGAACATGATGACTGTAACAACGTAGGTGGAACAGCTCCACCAACAACCAATCCTAAACAGTGTCATGAAACCCCAGGGCTTAGCCTTGAAGAAGTGATGGAAGAGTGCACCTCCCAGCCAACAAAGGTGATTGCTACTTTTCCTCTAAGGCTTTAGGGTCAACCCTAAGTGTCTGGGTGTTTCCAGCTTTACTGCTCATGAGCCCCCAATTAGACATGCTCCCAGGAGCAGCCAGAGAGAATAGTAGTCGACTGAACTGGCCACCAAGAGAGGAAGCACCTGTAGCCAAATGGGTGTGTGTGAGGGGAGAATGTACCACCCACCCCCATTTGGGAGGATTGTTTTCTAACCACTGTGCTTGCTATTATAAATTCTTCTAAAAGCTAATAGAGTACTTCTGGTTGATTGACTTTTTTTTTCTTTCTTGAGACTTGTTCTCTTATTTTGGTCAGGGTGGGAGTACATGGGCTTGACCCCACTGCTGATGGGTATGGAAGCTTTGACCCTGACCCCCCCCTTAGGCAGCCTGGTGGCCCCCCCTCCCTCAGAGGGCTTACCACATTGGTGCCAGACAGTGCAGACATCTGATTGGATTAGCCTACTGTAGCTCAGGGATCCCCAGCTTATGTGATCCATCTGCCAGCAGTCTACAGCCATGTACCACCACACCTAGATGGCTGACTCTTATAATGTGGGGGAGGACCTCAAGGTGACCCCTAGGATTCTGAGGGCAGAAGTAGTCAGGCATGCTCTCGAAACTGTTCGGTGAGTATGAATGTGTGTTGCTGGAGTGAGCCTAGAAGGCTATACCATCTACAAAGCAACTCTGTCAACCTTAATGCATGATAGAAATATCAACTAGTGTTACTGGCTCCTACCAAGCTAAGCTTTGGGGCCAGGCCGGGTCCCAGACTGCACTGCATTCTGGGACTGCAGACCAGCCTTTTGATACAGTGCCTACTGACAGACCAACTTGGAAACCACCATGTGCCTCAGTCTACCGGATGGATCCTCTGGTCTCTGACGCCAGGTGGGGTATATTATGGGACTCCCAAAGGGAGCATTCTCATCTCTGGTGATAATTAGGCCAGGGCGGAGGGCTGCCTCAGAGGTGGTCAGTCAGTCATTGAGAGCTTCCCTGAGATCACACGGCCAGTCTGTGTCAGAGAGGGCACTCATACCAGACATAGGTTCAAGGTAATGTTTCAGTGACAAAGAAGAGCAGAGGGTCATTCTTTGTGTTCAATTTAAGAGACTCTTGTAAAAGGCCCAGCAGTATACAAGTTCACATGCAATCCTCCTTTCCTCTTTCTCTGTAGATTGAAATATTCAAGTTTGTAGATATTTCTTGATTTCATAATAAAAAATACAAGGCCAAACAAATCCTGGGGCCAGGAGGGACCTCTAAGACACCCCTCTGGTCTCTTAAGTCTAGGATAAGACTGGGGGAAAGGGTGGCTACTGCTCAGGAGGAGGTCCTCTGACCATGAGTCTGTAGACAGCATATCCCAAAGATGGCAGGTAGCCCCTTGCACTCTCTGAGGGCTAGCCTGGGGGTCAAGAACATGGGCTTTTGCCAGTGACCCAGGAGGCTGCCTTAGGTTAGAGTCTCCCCCTTCTGGGTCTCCCTCCCTCCACTGAACTACAAGATGAGCTGTGAAGCTCAGGTTTGTCCAGCTCTGACCTTGGAGTGTCCTTGGTCTATGAGCTCTTCCAGGGAGGTGCCCCCGGGGCCCTCAGTAGGGCCCCAGGAGGCTGTGCTGGGGACCATGGAGACCACAGGCAGCTTTCACCCCCTTCCTCTCAAAACCACAAGCTGGCTTTCAGCTGTCAGGCGTTAGGAGGCTTTGACGTCCTCCTGCGGATGGTCTCGGCAGCTTCACTATCTCTAATGCTACCATTTTGCCTCCTACTCAGTTTTCATGTTTTTTAAAAATCACAATAGATTTTCTTTTAGCAGAGAAAATAAAATAATGGTAAAAAAAGAAAAATGCCAGAGCCTTTCATCACCTTTATTTTCTCTATGCTTTGCTTAGGGCTTTTTCCCCCACCTGTTTTCCTGAATTTCAAATAATGTAGGGAGGTTAAAATTAATTTCCGGATAGCATAACCTTTTTGGAAATGCACCCTCCTCTAAATGAACAAGCTGCTTACAGTAATTAAAGTAATGTCATCCTGGGCTCAAATTGCTTGCGCTAAGAAGGCTAATTGACAGCAGCCAGTGAGGGGCATTAACAGTGATTACTCATCACCAGGGCCTGCAATTTTTAGCAGAGAGAGGTCTTTACATCTGTTTTCAATCATCTGTCTGCTCTCAGCATCAGCGAGCTCATTCTCTCAAAGGGGCAGCCTTTTACCTGCTATTCAAAGTAAAAGTTCTCTTTCAAAGATGAAGAGCAGGGAAGGGGGGATATCGTGTGCGTGTGCGTGTGTGTGTGTGTGTGTGACAGAAGCTTATCTCAGCCTAGGTTCATTTTTTATTTTAAAAATTATATATATTTTATGTACACATAAATTATAGGCCATATATGAATTTATTAAAATAACATATTCATATGTGATATGAATATATATTATTTTAAAAAATAAAAACATGAACCTGGGCTCAGGTAAACTTCTTCCTCCATGCAGCATATACACATTCCAGGCTTCCCAACAGGTTCTCTGGGAGCAAGCCTTGGGCAGGCTGAAGGTGACCTAGGGAACTCTGTCCTGGGCCCCTTCTCTTCCCACGCTACACTCTGACCCTTGTGTTCTCCTCTGTCATTGTGGGGTCAGCCATTATATCCGCAGAAGTAACTCCCAAATCTATATATCCAGCCCTAAGTCTGTGGAACTTCAGGCCCCAAAAGCCACCTGCCTAGTGAACATCTGTGCTTCCGGATGTGCCATTGGTACCTCAGAATCAACACGTCCAAAACATCCTCTTCTCCCCGTGCAGATTCCGAGGGTACCAGAGCCTTCCGGTCACTCAGGTGCACAACCTCCAATTCGTTGTCCCAAGTTCCTCACTTGCCATCCCTCCAACTAATTAATTGTCAAAGGTCAGCAGTTCCGCATCTCAACATCTCTGGCTTCAGTCCCATTTACTACACTCACTCACCTGACCACCACCCTCATGCTGGTCCCAATCACCTCCTACCCAAAATACTGCAGCCACCACTTACTCGGGCTCCCTGACTCCCGCATCTCCCCTCTCCAACCCATCCGTCAAACGGCTGCCAGAATAATCTTCCTAAGGTACCCGTCTGGCCACCGTGTCACTCTATTGCTCAAAGATCTTCAGGGTCTGTCTACTGCTCTAGGACCAAATACAAATTCTTTATTTTGACTTCAAAACTCTTTTTTAAAAAAATTATGGATCCGACAAGCTTCAACAAACATAAAAGTCTCTGTATATGAAGAAGAACCAAAAAAGACTGTATACTTAGTTGTGAATATCTATTATGAACGAATTTTTAAGATTTATCATGGCAGTATCAATACTGCCCTGCTTTTAAATCCCTTCTGTCCTCACCTGTGTATTTTTAATACATATTAAATGCTCTTTCTTTTCTTTTCAGTGTGACTATCACACCTCCTCTCACTTGGCCCCCCACACAACCTGCCTACTTTTCAAAGTTTTGAGGAGGGAGACATCTCATTGTAGTCCACAACCTCTACATTCCTGCCAAACCCATCATCTTAATGTTTGCTGAACTCACCACTCCATCTCCAGACTCCACACCTTTGCCCAGGCAGTCCCGGATACCTGAAATGCACTGTCTCCTTTCCTCCTGCTCTCCCTAGTCATTAAGGGGTTCTCCCTCCTCAAAACTACATTGTATTTACTTATCTGTGGAAAGAGTGAATCCTTTCCTAGAAGGTAAAATTCCTTAAGAGCAGGGACTGGGTTTTTTGGTCTTTTTTCCCCCATCACCTACCACAGGGCTCTGCACACTTAATATATGCTTTAAATAATGGTATAAATAAATGATAATAATATACGAATTAAATAGAATTTCAATGGGACGTGAAAGCGAGGCTGGCTCAGATGTGAAGCCTGCAGGAATGGACTTTTTGTCACCAGACAGCCTCCCCTCAGGGTTCCTGCTTTGCCTCACTCCTCTTGTTACACTGTACTGTTGGACTCTTCGTCTAGCCATGAGTACATGAATCGAGGTTTAGCCATACTGCCTCAGGTCCCCACTAGTGGCCAGGCCCCGGCTCATGTGTCCTGGCTTCCAAGCCATTTTCCCTGACTTTGAATTTACATTTCTGTTTATTCCTCAGTCTCCTGTCTACCCCACGGCTTAGAGGTCAGTTCGGTCCAGTGGATCAAAGACACATTGGGGCCAGCTTCCGAAGGGCTTTGAAAGGGAACTTCATCTTAATCTTAGAGGCAATAGAGCCACCGGCTTACTCTGTGGGAGAGGAACACTGATTGAAAATCACTTTGGCAGCTGCATGCAGAATGGAGACTTGAAACAGACAGCTGGGTGGTGCAGTGGAGAGAGCACTGGGTCCAGAGTCAGAAAAACCGAGAAGACATATATGAACTGATGCTGAGTGAGCGTAGCAGAACCAGAACACTGTCTGCAGTAACAGCCACATTGTGCGATGACTGACTTTGATAGACTTGGCTCTTCTCAGCAATGCAAGGACCTAAAACACTTCCAAAAGACTCATGATGGAAAATGCCATCCACATCCAGAAAAAGAAATATGGAGTCTGAATGCAGATCGAAGCAGATTTTCTTTTTTTGTTCTGTTTTTCCTTCTCATGGTTACTTCCATTCAAATTCCTCCATACAACATGACTAATATGAAAACGTTTAATAGGAGTGTTTATGTAGAGCCTATATCAGACTGCATGCTGTCTTGGAGAGGGGGAGAAAACTTAAAACTTATGAAAATGAATGTTGAGAACTAAAAATAAAGTTATTTTTTAAAAAAAGGGTGCCAAGGAGGAGGACAAAAAGCAAAGGTCACTGAAGTTGGCCAGGAGGAGGTCATCAGTGAGCAACCTCAGAACTATTTCAGTGTGAGCGGTAGGGCAGAAAACCAGACTGCAAGGGGCTGAGGGATACATGTGGAACTAATAATTACAGAGCCTGAGAAGGCTGGCCTCAGAATTCCCAGCCTATACATTTATTGTGCCATTCTGGGTGTAGTTATGAGGAAGGGGTGGCAATTTATCCTCTGCCAACAAGCAGAAGCCCACAGCTCATGGGAAGAGATAAGGAGGTGAAGAATGATGGTGTGTGTCTCCCTGTGTAACAGAGGGGCAGGGTGGGGATTCCCATTGGGATGTAGTGATCATGGAGCACCTTCGGCTGTGGTGGAACACAGAGAAAGTCTCAATCCTCCACCCTAGTTACACCATGAGGGCATGGTAAAGAAATGGACTAGACCATGAGGCTGGGTTTTGAGAGTCTGAGCATGCCTTAGAAATAATCTAGTGCAACCCACGCATTTATTTTAATTCTATTTTATTTTCAATTCTGAATTCTCTCCCTCTCCCTCCTTCTCTCCCACCCATTGGGAAGGCAAGAGAAACAAAATCCATTACAAATATGTAGTCATGCAAAACAAATTCTCACCTAAGCCATATCCCCTAAAAGAAAAAAAAAAACCAACACAGTTTAATCTGCCCTCTGAGTTCCTAAGTCTCTATCTGGAGGTGGATAGTATGTTTCCTCATGAGTCCTTTGGAATGGTGGTTGGTCATTGTGTTAAAGCTGATTATTCTTCACAATACTGCTGTTACTATATAAACTGTTCTGGTTCTGCTCACTCGCCTCTGCATCAGTTCATACAGGTCTTCCCATCTCCCCAAACTTCCCATTCCATCTCATTCATATACCGTAACTTGTTCAGCCATTCCCCAACTGATGGACAGCTCCTCAGGGTTCCAATTTTTTGCCACCACAAAAAGAGCTGTAAATATTCTTGGACAAATGGCTCCTTTTCCTTTCTTTTATCTCTTTGGGGTATAGATTGATCACTAGGTCAAAGGGTATGCACAGTTTGGGGGCAGTTTCAAACTGCTTTCCAGAATGGCTGCACTTGTTCACAACTCCAACCCTGCATTCATCAGTCTGTCTGTTTTCCCACATCCCCTCGGGCATTTGTCGTTTTCCTTCTCTCTAATCTTAGCCAATCCAATGGACTAGAGGTTGTTTCAACCAGCATTGCCTCATGGACTTGACCTTGTTTGAATTTGCTTTTCTCTAATTATTAGTGATTCAGAGCATTTTTCATATGGCTATTGATAAAGCTTGGTTTCTTCCTTTGAAAACTGCCTGTTCATACATAGTCTTTGACCTTTATCAATTGGGGAATGGCTTATTCTTGCAAGTATGACTTAGTTCTTCATATATCCTAGAAATGAGATTTTTATCAGAAACCTGTTGCCAGGATCCACCCCCCCCCAATTTCCTGTTTTTCATCTAGTTTTAGCTGCACTAGTTTTGTTTATACAGAAAATTTTAAATTTTATGTAATCAAAATGATTGATTATACTTACTGTGAAATGACCTCTTGTGTGTTCATGAACTTTTCCCCATGTCTCGCTAATCTGCTGCTTCTGATATCACGCTTCATGTTTAAATCATGTACCCATTTTGAGCTTATGTTGGCACACAGTGTGAGATGATGGTCTATAACTAGTTTCTGCCAGACTGCTTTCTAGTTTTCCCAGCTGTTTTGGTTGAAGAGTGAGTTTTTGTCCCATGGGCTGGAACCCTTGCATTTTACGAGTAAAACCCAGGTCTTCTCTCCAAACACAGCACACCCCCACTCCCTGGCTGTGAGGGAAGAAAGAAGATGGCAGCTGGAGGGGCAAATGGTTCAAGGGAAGGTGCTTGGGTTTTTTGAAGGATAGGAGATACCTGAGCACACGTGTAGGCTGAAAGGGGCCTTGAGGACAGGAAAGGCCACAGATGTAGGAGAGGTTCATATATTTAGAACTGGAAGAACCTCAAGGGTCATCTTGTTCCAACTTAATTTACTGATGAAGAGAGAGGTCCACAGGCAAGGGACACACAAACATAAAACATTAAGGTGCCAGACTGGGATTTGACTCCAAATCGACTCTTCTTTCCATTGGACCGCACTGAAAGGACAGTCACAGAGCCCACCGTGGGGTGAAGACTATAGGCAGAATTTGGCAAGGGGGCCCTCTTTCTCCTCCAAGACAAGGGCAAAGGAAAAGAGGATTATGAGGACTTGAAGTCTTAGAGGATGGGAATCAAGGGACATGATGTTGGATGGCCTCATGTCACTAAAGCAAGAAGCAAGGTCATCATGGTAGGGAGATGAACAAAAACACCACTAAATACTCCCAGATGCATTTAGATGACTCGGTCATCTCCCCCCGGCCTCCCAGAGGAATGGCTGGCTAGGCTGTCAAGTCCACTGGGTCAGGGACCACAGAGAGCCAAAGTTTTGCATATCATCAGCCCCTGCCATTTCTTTGCACACACTTAATAAAACAGGTAGGGCAGCTAGATGGTGCCATAGTGAATAGAGCACAGGCTTGGAGTTGGGAAGACTCACCTTCCTGAGTTCAAATCCGGCCTCAGACATATAGTGACTATATGAATCTGGGCAAGTCACTTAACTGTCTGCCTCAGTTTCCTCATCTGTAAAATGAGCTAGAGAAGGAAATGGCAAACCTCTGCTAGCATCTCTGCCAAGAAAACCCCAAAGGGGGTCATAAAGAACCAGACCAACTGAAAAAACGACCAAACAACAATAAAACAGGAATAAATTAGGGTATTCAGACTCGAAGGTTAGTGGGCTGAGAACAAAGGAGCCGCAGTGGGAAGAGGCATTTTGAAGAAGCAGATTGTAGGGTTTAGCATGGGAGAACAGAGAAGAATTTGAAGGCCATAAAGTCAGTCAGTAAGCTTTTATTAAGTGCCTACTATGTGCCAGGCACTGTACTAAGGATCAGGAAAACAAAGAAAGGCAAAAGACAGTCCCTGCTCTCAAGAAGCTCAACATCTAACATGAAAAAAACAATTTTTTTTTTTTTGCATTTTGTATAAAAACAAGATACAGACAGGATAAACTGGAGACAATCAAGAGGAAAAGCACTGGAATTCAGAGGGATCAGAAAAGGCTTCCTGAAGGTGGGATTTTATCCAGGACTTGACAGAAGCCAGGAGGCAGAGAGGAGACAAAGAGTCCCAGGCCTGGGCAAAATTAAGATAAAAACAAGTAGGAGTAGGGGAGCAGGAGGCTTTGATCAGAGAGGTCCCCCCCAGGTCAAAACTCTGAAGATAATCCAGTGATGGGTGGTGAGGGAGAGAGAGCAGCCACAATTGGTGGGCTGGAGGTTTGGCACTGCTATCCATAAGCTCAAACCAGGATGCCACATGAACTCAAGAAATTGTTAAAAGAAATTATGAAATGGAGTGGGGAGGGCAGGGGACAGGAATGCCTGGTTCTTCCGGTATGACTCTCTAGAAAAGCCCACGACAGGCAGCAGGAAAATGAGGCTGCAATCCCACCTTAATCACCAGAAGGTAGGGGTGCAGAGGCAGATGGTGTGAGGATCGAGGACGGGATAAAGGCAGGGAGCGTGAGAAAGAGGATGGAAAGGGGGAGGGGCAGTCGTTCATATAAGCAGGGATTGGAACTGGGAGCACTGAAAACAGGGACCCATGGAGATGAAGGAGGATGTGGGGGCAGGCCTTTGAGGTCGCCTTTTCCTAGGGTTTTTTTGGGGAACAGGCTAACTCCTATCCCTTCCACCTTGAATTAATTCATTAACGTGTCTAAATCACTGCAAAACCACGAGCACCTTTTGATGTTCTGCTGGTGTCTGGAATTCGTCTGCGATTCACAGACTGGAGGACTGAACCCAGGTTACAATCAGACTCCTTTGGGCTTTGGGGCAGCCCCTTTGCAATCCTGTTTCCTGCTACTCCCCCTGTATACCGGCTACTTATAAGTTTACTTACTACACTGATCAGAAGGGGGAGGCTGGGGGACCAGAACAAGGTAAGTACCTGAGGAGGACGGGGTGAGAAGGGGTGAGCCACACGAGTCATGGGGAAGGTGGGTAGATGAGTAACAAGGGTACTCTGGAGTGGGGGAAGTAGAGAACAGGAGGCTTAGGCAAGAAAGACTGAGCAGTGACATCACAAGGGAGTATGCTGAAGCTGGAAGGAAGCGGGGTGAGGGAGTGGATGCCCTGCCTGTAACCTTGAGCAGTAACTGCCTTCTGTGGTCCCTCCCTTTCAAAGCTTGCCTCAGTCGCTCTCTGCTGCCCACGGTCAGTGCTTTGTTCCTGCTTAAGGCACACGGGTCATGTAAGCCCCCAAACTCCAACCCAAGGGGCTCAGGAGCCAAAGCAGAATCCCCCAGAGCCTAGAGCTCACCTGCTAACTAGCTCCCAACCTCAGGCTCATTTCTCCCAGGGCTCCAAGGTTGGACATGTGATCTCCAGCAATCCCCAGAAGATGCTGCCCAGCAGCCTGCCAAGGACACCCCGTGGAGCCTTTGGGGGCATCTTTACTTGAGGGAGAGATGTGAACCGGGCATTGTGACTGACCCAGAAATGACTATGACCAAGGAAAGCTTAAGTGGCACCATGTGCCCCCCACTATCACAGCCTGGGCTCACAGGGGCCCAGAGGCACCAGAAATGGTACAATGGTTGGTCAGCAGGAATTCTGCAGAGCAGGTGACCTTGGGGTGGACATCATTGGCCTTCCTAAAGAGCTGTGATGGTGGCCCGACCATCACAGAGAACATGGAAAAAAGGACTTGCTAGTGAAACTGATCTCTGCTACACATGGGACAAAAATTTTGCAACTTCAGGCCCTCTATTTATTTACCTGGCAGGTGAAGTCTCATGGGCAGGAAGGTGACGGCTTCCCAGGGTGAGGAGGCTAACTCATTGCCCTGGGCTGGCTGTGCTGACCCCTGTCATTTCCCATGTAGGAAACGACTGCCTGTTGTGGTCATGAGGACTGTTTTAGTGCAGCAAGGTGGATGGTTGGACTTGAGGCAGGAATGCCTGGGTTCGAATCTTGTGACACTGTCTGTGGGACTCTGGGCAAAGCACTCAGCCTGTCAGTCTCCATTTCCTGTCCCTGCAGAAGGACAGTAACAACAGGTCCCAGTATATTCAGTGTTACACCAATGTTACGTACACCCCAAGGAGCCTGGTAGCTTTCTTCCTCTCTATCAGACATGAGATTCTTTATAAAAGCACCTGACTTATGAGAGGAAGAGCTACTAGCTCGATTCACACCTTGCCTGCTTCCCTGTTGGACCAACAACAGACATGCTTCTGATCTAATTGGAAGACGAGAGAAACCTACAGAAAAATGAGGATTCAGATGGTTTTAGGTGAAATGCAAAGACTATTTGCCCCTTTGGACGGTGCCCCGATGGTTAGGATTCAGCTTGACTGAATGGCCTGCACATATCTGGACATACACAAGAAGGGAGCACAGGGGCAGAAAAAATGGACTGGAAGACCTGAGTGCTGGGCTGAGGACCCAGGCTGGGGGGTGGGGGGGGGGTGGAACATGAAGAAGGGGAGAGCCCAGGGGATGCCTGCCTGCAGGAGCTGAGAAATGGAGAGATAGCCAAGCTGAGGGGCAGGCAGGCAGTACAAAGGGAAGCCTCGAAGATGACCAGGTGACAGATGGGACACTGAGCTGTCCCTGAGGTCATCCAGCAGGATGCTGGAGCGGAGCTGGCACGCAGCCTCCTGGTAGCAGGAGCTGTGGCCACGGGTCATAGCCCTACCTAGAAGCCAAAGAAAGGCTAAGAGGACAGAGTTCTTGCAGAATTTCACCTTTAACTCTGAAGCAATACACACACAAATACTCAAGACTGTTCCAGAAGGCTTCAAAGCCAGTGATCCTCAGCCCCCTGAACACTGGTGTTTTTCCTCCTGGCAGAGCCAGCCATACTGCAGACCTGCTCCAGCCCCTTTTCATGTTCTGCTGTTCCCACCTGGCTCACCATCACGTGAGGGATGTAAGAAAACTATACTAGAAACTTAGAATGCGGAGGCATTATTTTCTTTAATAGAAGTGTTGTCTGTAACTTCAGTCTCACGATTCTGTACATCCAAAGCAGGTAATACACAGTAATTTAAAAAGAGAACACACCAAATTAGGGGATGGAATGTCTCATATACCATCGAGGCACCTTCTCCAAGCAGCTTTCCTCTTTTTCCTCCTCCTGTCCGACCCTCCATTACACAGGAAAACCCCCAACCTCTGCCTGGTGGGGGCTCCTTGAGCCCTGACTCTCCAGCCACAGGACAGTAGAGAGGGGGAGGAGGGCCCTGGCAACCTCTCGAGGAAGTCGACAAGCAGCTGCCAGATCTCAAAGAAGGACTGGGACATGTTTAAGCCAGCGAAGGGGGTACAAATTTGTCCCCTCCCCTGGTTACCACAGCCATCTTTCAGAGGCCCTTGGGCGCAGAGATCACCCCCCAGGGAACAATGGTCGCTTCCGAAAGGGCCACTCACAAGTCCATCCTGGGCAGGAGCAATGAGGAGGGAGGCCCACCCACCCCTCGACTAAGGAACCCAGCTCTTGGACTGGAGTTCCATTGTAGGTAGAATGGGTGGAGATGCCTCTGGAAATCCCTGGGTAGTTTCTATACTGTTGGAAATGGAAAAAGGAACAAGCAATAAGCCATCATCCGTTTGATTTTTTTTTTTATTTCTGTATGTAATGTAATGTTTAGGCACGCTGCTTGGGAGGCTATTTCTAAAAAATCGTTGGCCATCGTTCAGAGCATCCTTTTGGTTTTAAATACTGGTCAGGAAAAAACAAATGACGTAAAAATAGGTGAAGAACTTTCTATTACAGAAATGAAAAATTGATTTGCATCTAAAAGTACAAGAGGTAACGCAGAAGTGACCCCTTCACCAGGCGGACGACACGGTGACATGCGGCCCATCACTTCTGCTGTTGGAGAAGGCGGGTGGGTTTTTATACTGACATAGAAAATTATAAATTACAATGAATTAGTATCCATAATCACTATATATACACAAACCAGGTCTAAAAAAATACACTGGCTTAGAATTTACGAGTGAAAACTTCACAAGGTACAGGAAAACAATTAACATGCTCAGGTGCCCAATTTTGATTTGTACTTTTAAAATGCTATGCCCAAAAAACTGACCGCATGCTAATTCTATTAGCAGTGCGTGCACTGACTCCTGTGGCTTGCCTATTATGAGGAGAGTATTATAAATATGCAGATGGTTCTGAAATGTTCATTTGTAATGCTCGGTTAACAAGGTACAATTTGGTGAATGAACGGGTTAAAAGGCAGGTGAACTACCAAAAAGGAAAAGAACAAACCCCAACCCCAAACCACAAGCCATATCCACTCCAAATAACCTAGTGTTTCATCGGCGTGAGGAATCGTGGCAAGCAAACGAGACTGAACAGAACATATGGCTTTACAGTTACATCAATTTGTCAACTAAGTCGTAGCAATAAATACTTAAAATCTCTACCAAGAGACTTACATTTGGATCTGTTTGAAACAATACAGAAAACAGTTACCAATTAAAAACTGGTTATAAAAAGAACACCCCAAATTTCTTATTGAAAATCACTTTTGAGAGTCAGAACAACCAAAAGAACCCTTAGAGGGCATTTCAATCCTACAACTTCTTGCCAACCTGGAAGAAAAATGAGTTCAGAATTTTGTACAAGGTGAAAAAATGTATGAAAACGGCCTAAAGACTTTGGTCACACTAACTGTCCAATAGTTATGTCTCCAATACAATAGATCTGTGTATTCACTTTTATAAAACTAATCTTACAGCCATGTGGACTCTAGTATTCCTACTATCATTACATGGGGGGCAAGGTCTCCTTCCACAGGCCACCCATGATTCATAACAATACAATATAAACATAGGCAAAAATGCTTGGTATTTGTCAATGTGCAAGATTTTTACACTTCTGAGTTTCTCTGTACAATGTCTTAAAATCTAGAATATAAACGTTGCTGGTCCTGATCCCTTGCAAAGTTAGCGCAGCAGTGACTGGCTTGGACAGGCTCTGGATGAAATTCTCAAGAAACACCGTTTTTTAACCCATGGCTATCAGTCTGCAGTCCTCAGTCAACAGCAGGAGACATTACATATCATACAGGGCCATTAACAGAGGTCTCTCCTAAAAGGCTTGGCTGATCAGTCCTAAAGAACCAAAAGAAAGACATTCAGAGCACTTGAATCAGACCCCCCAAGTTGAGCAGAAACATTTATGTTGGGCACCGTCAACTGATGGGGTCCAGGATCAAGAAGCTGGGGAAGGAAGGGCTGTTCAGAAAACAAAAACTGTTTTTGGGGAGAACAGGATGGGAGACAGATGGGAACTCCCAGAAGAATAGTATCATCACCTAATTCAGCAACACACACACACACACACACACCCCACCATCACCACCATCACCACCATCACCACCACCACCACCACCACCACCACCACCACCACCACCACCACCACCACCACCCCCCACCCCCCGAGGGAGAGTGGGCAAATTCCTCGCAAAGCTAGGAAGGTGGAAGAGGAATCATCACCTGGAGGGAACAGGGGGAAGGAATGCATGAAGGGAAATCAGATGGACTAAAGCTACAAAGCCAGACCTGGGGAGGGGAGGACCCCGTATACCTGGGTCACGATTCCGTATTTTCTGCTAGAGACAATAGGGAGCCATGGAAGATTTCTGGTCACTTGCATGCATCGGGAAATGACCTGGGCATCACCTGTGCTACCTGGGACGCCTATCCGAGGTCTCTACTTGGCACGAACCATCCCACCAACAGCCAGCTCACGCCTGATTCTAACTGACCTCTGAAATGGAGGGATCACCTAGATAGAAGCTGCTGAGAGGAGCCTGAAAGGTGGAGGGTTTGAAACTTTACAAAGCTGGCTGCGGCCTCTGGAGGCTTAAGGTGCTTCTCATCCATCACTGGTGGGTGGCCACAAACTCACAGGGTGCTGGGAAGGTTTCAGTTGCTGAATGAATCATATTATCTCCAGTATTGAACATCCATCTAACTGCACACAGGAGCCACCCAGATGCTTTAAATGAAGTCAGGGAGGGTTTTCAGTTTGGCTTCTAGAGGTTCACCCTGAGAGGAGTCAATTGTGGAGACAGAGAAGGCCCAGGATCCCTGATGGAGAGTCCAGAGAGGATGGAACTCACTGCTGCTGGCAGCCGGGAGGACCTTTCCTCACCAGCAGCCCACCATCTCTTATTAGATACCCCAAGGCAGTCATGAACTGGGGACATCAGAGAGAGGGCTCTGCTCTAGAAATGTTTGGAAGTGTGGGCGTCTGGAGATGCACCCCACCTAAGGACCCAGTAGCTTTGAAAGTGGACACAAGTGTAAGGCTGACCTTGAGAAAGCTTTATCAAGCCAGTAAGGGAGACCCGCCACCCCCAATTCCAAAGGAATCCTCCTGTTGGTGAGGAAAGCAGCAGGGCCCTTCCTGCCATGGGGATGAGACAGGTCCTGCTCCAGCACTCCTGTCCAAAGGGAAACTGAGGGAACCACTGCTCGGCTGCATACTGCAGAGGTGGCTCAGTTGTACCAGTGTCCACCCATGAGAGTCAAAGGCACCAGGCTTCAAGGCTGGCCTCAATGATGCTAAGCCTGGTAAGGGCCCATGGGAAAGCAGTTCCAAATGTTCCTTGTAGGTATCTTCTGCCACCAACACTAGCACGAATATGAAATTACATCTTGAGGATGAGTTAAAGAAACCAAACTCCTCTTAATTCCTTCTTCTTCTCAATGATTCTAAGAAAGAAGGGTAACGAAGGTCATCATTCTTGGAGCTGTGGCAATCAAAGTTTCTGTCCAGAACCGAGCATCCCCCAAAGGCCTTGGGGTGGCCAAGAAGGCAGCAGCAAGCCTTCTCCCCGCAGGGCTCAGCCAGGGAGCCAGGTGGTCCAGTGGATGGAGATGCCTGACAGAAGCTTGCGTGACTGTGCACAAAGCAGGGACGACAAAAGCACCTTTCACCTGGTATTTGGTGAGGCCCAAATGAGACAACACACATAAAGTGCTTTGTAGATGTGAAAGCTCCATCTAAGTCCTGGGTACTGTCCTTACCACAAAGGTGGGGGAGGAAGGAGGTGCTATGGCCAAGCTGCAAAGAGCTCCCCAACTGGAGACTTGTTCTCACTGCTCTTGTTCCTCCATGACACTCTTCTGGAGGGGGCAGCCCTGTGTGAGCCACCCCGCCTGCCACCAAGGACCTTGGGGTCCAGAGAGTCAGCTTTGTGCCTGCACCCCGAGTGATCAGAGCTGCTTCTTGTATGTGGGCACTGAAAGGAATGGCCTGGGCGTCCAAGGTCAGAGCCGCCCCCCATGCAGCAGCATCCAGTGATCAGTAAAAGGCACGTGGGGATGAGAAGAGAAGAAAAAGGAGACAAGACAGCTTGAAAGCCTCCTCCTGCTAGCTTGGGATGGCAGATCAAGGAGGTCCCCAAAGGAAAGGACCCGCTGCTTAGAAGTAGGTGGTGTCAACACTGTCATTTACAAATGAAACCAGCCATCTTCATAAATGTTTCCTCTACACATTCCTAAAAAATTATCCCCCAGGCTAAATCCCTCCCTTCAGGAAACACGCCAAGGGGTTGGGATTGGATTTGGGAAAGAAAACTCTGCGCTTGGAGCACCCCCTGGTGTTTGTTCCTGATCCAGCCACCTACGGAAGGTAAAAAATCACTAAAAATGAACTCTGCCCCCCACTGAAGGGGCTTCAGTCATTCTAGGTCATAGCAGGTCAGCTCAGTGAACAAGCTCAGAAGCGGGTGGCTGTCATTTTGTCAGAAAACCATTCAGTGTCACCTCTACTTTGTCTGACCAAGAGGGATCCAGACCAGGCTGAAACAGAGGCGGTGATAAGGCAGACACCCAGGTCTGACCCGAGGCCTTCTCCCTCCTGCCCACCTGCAAGCTCATCAGCTCCCATGGACCGAATGACCATGTCTGGGCCCAACCTCTCTGCTGACCTCATCGCACGTCTCCAAGACCCATCTTCAACTCACACATGCAAAATGGAACTTGCCCTCTTCTCCCCACCCCCATAGGAGGGCCTCCAGGCTCCTCACTTTCTCAGCTCCCAATGCAATACAGTCCCAAGGCCTTCTGATGTCATCTCTGCACCCCCTGATCGCTCTATGCCCGGACTACTGTACTAGCTGTTGGGAGGTCTGCCTGCCTCTGGTCTCTCCCCTTTCCAGATCATCCTCATTCAGCCACTAGAGCGCAAGTCCACCCACATTTCTTAGACACCCAGGCACACACCCCTCGCATCAAATGGCAGCTTGGGACAACATTCTCCACAATCCAGTTGTGTCTTGACTCCAGGCAATTCCACTGGCTATCCCCCTATACTCTCCCTCTTTATCTCTACTTCATCCAGGAAACCTTTCTCCTGACTTGTGATGCCTTCTCTTTGCCGATTCTCTCCAGGTAACCCTTCTCTAGCTGGCTTTGCCTGGCAGTTTACAAGTTTTCTCCTCCATGACAGCAGGGGCTGTCTTTGGCTTTTCTTGGCATCCTCAGTGATGGGCACACAGGTGTTTAATAAATATTTACTAACTCCTGGAAAAGTCTCTCCTTCTTAGACAGGCCAAGAACAGTACACATTTTAGAAGGTGCTCTACCATTCACGTCTGTGACCCCCTAGCTAAGGCCAAAGCTCAGGCATGAAGGCCCTGGTATGGTCCCCACATGAGGCACAGCGGAGTCTCAGAGCAGGGTCTGAAGGCTGAGCAGCTATCTCGAGATCAGGCCACAAACTGTACGGGGCTGTGGAAGCCGGGATGTCCTTCTGTGGCGCTATTGCCACCTTCTCCTCAAGCTCCTCCTCCAGAGTTTCCAGGTTATTAGCCAGTGATGAGACAGTGGCAAGAGCCCTTGGGGAAAAAGGCTCCTGAAAACCTGGACAGAGCCTTGTGGCCACATTTCTGCTCTGGAAGACACTGTCACAAAGGAGACCCATCTGGGCAGGGGTCCCCTAAAAGCATGGCTTCTAAAAGGGACCAGGTTTGAGAAGCTGAGCTCCCTCCAAGGCCGACAAAGCCCGTGGCTCTGTGAGCTCCTCCGTGGCTGCCCCACCCCCACCCCCTTCCCAAACAGCCTGCCCTCTCACCTCTGCTCTGGGCTCAGGCCCGCCGGCTGGGAAGCAGCAGGACTGGTGTCAGCACCTTCTGTCCTCTCCTCCACCACATATTTACAAGAAGCATCTTGAGAGGTAGACAATTTTCCTTCTTCACTGCAGGAGAGAAGGTACAGCTGCCATTAGGGTGCCACACGGACCCGGGGGAGTGGGGAGCGCCGGATGACAGGACATGCAATGGCTTTTGGAGGGCGGCGGCTGTGCCAAGTCCAAGCAGCAAGCTCGGCATGCTCGGGGTGGGATGACAACGAAGGTCACAGACACGGGGAGATGGGAGGAGAGCAGCACGCACGAGAGGGATGATGGGATGCCGCCGGTGCTCGAGGACAAACCCAGGTTACCACACGAGAGCGTACATACCGATAGGATTTCAACACTCTGAAGCCAAGTGTGCAAAATAGAAAAAGAAATGTATAAACATTTCAAAATACTCTCGGAAATTAGGGATTTGGGCACAACATATCCTCTACTGCGCATGGGCAAAACGTTATCTTTCTAGAAACAGACTGGTGAAGGTGTTAACTGAATCTGTTTGAAGGAACAAATAGTCATGGTTAGAGGCTGCCCCGGCCCGGGCCGCAGCTCAGGACAGTCAGGGCAGAGCTCCAACCCTGGCTGGCCAATCCTGCCAAGAAGGGCTGGGGGTGGGGGAAGGGGAAGTGAGAAGGGCTCTAGAGCAGACAAGAGGACGCAGCAGCACACGTGTCTGGGGCGGGCCCGCACTGGGACACCCACTCTTCCAGCCTCATTCTGTCGTCAGCAGAATAAAACAACCAAAACTCACTCTGAAAACATTGCCCGCAGTTAGCTCAGACGGAATAGCACTTAGCACACGAGAACACAGGCAACATAAACGCCCTACGTGTCTCACCAAATGGAGCCAGCTTCTTGGGGCTGGTATTCAATTTGGCAAACACGTGACACGGCGCGTAGTTGATGACTGGCAAACGGGGGATCGGGGTGGGGGCAGAAGGGGGGGATCATGCATATACAGATGCTCCTCCCGTAGGAGTAGCAACCCGAGTCTCACGACCTCCAAGCAAGGCAGGAGAGCCTAAGGCTTCATGCCCTGATGCAACACTGCCATCTCTATGGGCTGGGAAAATGCAAAGGGATCTCAGGGCCTAACAGGAAGTGCTAGAGAACATCCCCCAAAGGTCTGGCCTTCACCCGCCCCCTTCCTGTCAGGACACCTGCCTCTGCAACCTCTGAGCACAATCATCAAAGGCAGCCCCCATCACATCTTTTCTGCAAGACAGACATCTCAAGTTCCTACAACTCATTCTAAAATGGTGGTCACCTCTCTAAATACCCCACAAAATCTCCATCTTTTGTCACCCCAAAGGAACTCTAACCGGCCACACCTCCTACATTTTCTTCTCAGAAGCCCCAGGAAAAATGGCCCAATGTTCTAAGCTTGGATCCTGCAGCATCGAACCCATAAACCATCTCTTCCAGATCTGTCATTTGTAAATACTTCTAGGCAGGCACTAATGCTTTTATCTAAATCTATGATCAAAGGGTCAAGAGCCCAGTACCTTGAAAGGTCCCCTCTCTTCAAGTTAACAGTAAAAGTGGAACATTAAACTCCTCACGGGGCCATCCACTCCAAGCAAACCACCTTCTCCCCTCACTCATACTTTCCTATCCTGTCACCACATACTTGCAGCACCCCCACCCCCACTTTTCTGCTCTTGTCACCCCATCCAAACCCCCAGCGGGGTCACCCTTGGTTTGTGTCCTCTGCCCTGGGACCTTTCCTAGACCTCCCATCACGTAGCTCCCTGGTGTGACACAGTCTGGAAATCTCATCCCTGGGCAGAGGCAGAGCTGTGCCCACCTTGCTGACGTACCAACCCCTGAAATGGACAAGAGTGACTTGGGAGTGTCGGTCATGCTTTCTAGATGGCCTCAGGTTTGAAAACAGGGGCAGCTCTCTCATATTGTCCCCAGCCAGGGTGGCCAGGATGTATTCCCTGAGGAGAAGGAGGCCATGACTAATGACAGCAATCACCGCTGCTATTTAAAGCCCCATCCTGTTGGCTCCTAGGAACCTGGCCCTGACATTTAATCTGCCCAGCCACAGGGCCACATGCTTTGGGCCTTGAGACACTCCTTTCTCCAATTCTCTGGCAGCCTGCTTCTCCTCCTGGGCACGTCCGCTGAGGTCACTCTCCTCACAAACCATCATCTGCTCTCTGCTCAGACCAGTGAAGGGCTTCTTGGCCCTCCAGGATCCTTTCCAGTTTTTGCTCACATGCCTTCCCTCTAAAGAAGGCCAGCTGACTGGCCCATGAACCTGCCCACCTGCCTGGTATTACTTCCTCACCTGAGACCACGTTTCTTTGTAGATTGCTAGTATTACATGGCTTAATTGTTGAGGGGAGGGTGGTCAAAGGCAAAGACCCGAGTTGACTGATCCTGCTTGATCCATGCAGCTGCCCCTCTGGGGTTCTTTCCCACTGCTGAGAACGGGCTTCCGAGTTACTACTCTTGGCTATTTATAAACTTAAACCCTGCCCCACCCCAGCAGGGAGGGCCCACGAGCGCCCAGAGGAGGCTGGTCTGGCACATTTAACCCCAATCGATAAACCAGAACGAGCTTAAAGCTATTTCCATCCCTTTGGCAATGAGCTGTGCTTTCTAGGCACTTCGGTCTTCAGAAAAGTGGTCATTCCACATGGCTCTGGTTGATTTTCTTTGCAAAGCCCCGAATGAGTGAGAGAGCATCGCCACAATGACTTCTGGTGGCAACCTGGAAAGGGCCAGACATGGGCCCCCATCCCTACCCGCTGCCCTCCTCCCTGAGCCCGAGTGGCCAACGCACTTTGGGGACGGTTACCTTTTGAAGACGGCAGTTTCAGTTTTAGCATCTACCGTAAGGCTGAGCGTCTCCTTCATGCTGCCGTTCATCACCGTCTCAGTCACCTTGTCGGTACTTTCTGTATCATCTTCTCCATCAGAAGTGGCTTCCATAGCAATGCTACCTGGGCCTACAGAGAGAATCCTTCTGAGAATGCCATTTCTTTCAAGAGGTGACTGGTGCCCTCCCATGCACTGTGGGGTGACCTGTCTGCAGCTCTCAGGGAGTCAGGACTCCCCCACCCCCCACAGGGTGACCCACACCAAGAGGAGCAGAGATGGATGGTCTGCAGAGAGGAATCTTGGGGAGAGGGGAAGAATGGCTCGTTGACTCTGGCAGCTCAGGAAACCTCCTGGCTCTGAGCCCCACGTCAGAAGAGAGCCTCTCTGAGCACTTCTGCTCACTGTATTGGCCGCTCCACAATATCTGAAAAACTGCTCCGCTGAGAGCCTAGAGAGAGTAAACTCTGAGGGGCCACTAGGGGGCGCCAGAGTGTACAAAGTGCGGGGCCTGGAGTCAGGCTGACCCACCTTCCTGGGCTCAAATCCAGCTTCAGACCCTTCCTAGCTGTGTAAGCCTGCGCAAGTCATTCACCCTGTTTGCCCCAACATCCTCATTTGTCAAATGAGCTAGAGGAGGAAACGGCAAACCCCTCCAGCATCTCTGCCAAGAAACCCCAAATGAGGTGATGAAGAGTCGGGCATCACTGAAAAACGACCAAACGACAAAAATTAACTCTTCACACCTGTTGGGCTAAAAAAAGCTGATTCCCAAAAAATTCCTGAAAAAAGCTAAAACATCTGTTCCAGGAAGGGTCACCCTCCTTTGCCACGTTTTTCCCTTTGAGAACTGACTACAGTGATTCCTATGGACAAAGGCAACTCTCCCGGACTCTGTGGCCTACACAGAGCCACAACGCTGCTTCCCACACCCTCCCAAGCACACAGCCTCTCGGTGCTCTATACGTACCCTCTGGTGGTGCCGTCAGTGAAACAGCACTAGTAGTTAACGGGTCCACTGGTTCAGTATTGGTTTCCATTTCCACTGGAGAATTACTCCTTAAAGAATCCTTTGTACTTTTAGGAAAAAACATGGTTTTGGAATTAGGAAGATTTCTCAATCAATCAATCAATCAATCATCCACCATTTATTAAGTGACTACTACGTGCCAGGAACTGGGGATACAGAGAACAAAGCAAGACAGTTCTTGTCCTTGAGAGGCCACACATACACAACCTAAGCATACACAAATGGAGAGGAGGAGCATGTACATGGGCCTTAGCCCATGTCCTCCAGGGGGGAAGTGAGTGTGAGAGGCTCATCCCAGGCCCAGGGGATCCCCAAGATCAAAGACACGGAGACAGGCAGCGGCCAAAGTACAAAAAGGCTGGTCACCAACACCTTCCTGAGACACGGGGGTCATTTGGGTGGAGAGGTCTGGAGAACCCTCCGGCGGGAGGAAGCCATGACAGCCTGACTATAGCCAGGGCCCAGGATGATGCTTCACACATTCCACTTCAGGCTACACCAATGGCTCCTGAACTTGACTGAAATGATAACAATAAGGGCGACGAGGGAATGACGAGACGACCAAGTAGAGATGGTGGGACCTTGTCTGGTCAAAGTGCTCCATCAAGGCAGGTGTCTCAATAACTTCTCCCATTCTTGCAGAGACAGTCAAAGTACCAGAAGTATGAAGTACCATTATCAGTCATCAAGCATGGGAGAGACTCCCCAATGCAAAGACAACATGAAGAATCCCAGGACCGTGCAAGCCTCTAGAATCCACCCAGTGCCCTCCCCAGGAAGCAGACTATGCCCAGCCTTGAGGAAGAAAGCAAGAGTCTGTCCTCCTGAACTGGGACACACCACCCAAGTCACAAGCACATTTGGAGATTTCCATTTGTAGAATTTGGATCTGAGAGCTGACAGTTATTCAGACCCTCCATGGGCTTCAATGCCTCAGTTTCCTTGGTAGGACTACCTGGTAAAGAAAGACCCATCTCCTTAGGAACAGCTTGCTTCCCATTTTCTCTAGTACCAGGGTAACTTACGGGATAACTGATGAAAACAGCCTTTGCCAGATGGCCATAATAGCATTTCCACAAGCAGTAAGTGAAAATGATTTCCAGTATTTAGTTAACAGAAATTAATTACAGGGAAAATTGTGTTGTAATAAATGTTCACCAAACCAACTTGCAGGGCAAACACTGAGCCCATGACCAGTATTAACTGGTCTGAGTTACTGAGAACTGCCCGTGTGCCAATCATTAAGCGCCCCGCTAAGACCACAACTGCACAGGTCAGTCCGTTAGGAGAGCCACATAAATAGCCCAGTACAATGCCCATCTGTCCTAATGTTCACAAGGTCTGAATCAAGGAGCTTCGGGAAGCCAGAAGCTAGGGATCAGAGATCAGTGACCCCCTCAAAGAAGGTGCCCCCACTACTCAAGGAGGAGTTCTAGTCTCTCTTTTCCAGGAACTGTCACCTCACAGCCCATTGGAGTTTCCAGCTGTGCAACAGCTGGGTCCCCAGAGAAGTCAGGGCAGTCACATCGGCTGCCCCTCACCATCAATTCCCAATGGCTGATGGTGGCAGCAGTGACGGCATTATCTCCTCGTGCCTCCAAAGGGGCTGAGATGAGATAAACAGGTTTCCTTCTTTTAGTTCAAATCTATAAATGTCATTATACACAAGTGACCGGGAGCCACAGGAGGGAATTATTTGGGGATATCAAGGATTTTAGCCACGTTAAAAAACCATAGAGAACACAGAAATTGCTCGCACCAGTCAGCAAACTGATACTTGGAAGATGTGAGAGAATTAGAGAAAACAATCCTTACGCAAGTACCAGCACTACAACCAAGACCTGGAATACTTATAATGAGCCATCAGGCAAACACTGAGCAGCTCTTGGTCGCCAGGCTCCTTTGGGGGCTCCGTCTCTGACAACTTCTACACAGGTTGTCACCCTCGGTACCTTCTCCAGACCCTAGGATTCTGGTTTTTCAACCAATCTTATTTTAGGCTCCTGATCTTTGGAGCCCTGGACCATCTCTACCGCTCCAACGCAATCCTTTCAATAGTTTATTAATGATGCTCTTTTCCCCTGATTCTCGTTTCATAAGGACATGAATAGAGAGATGACAAGAAAACGCACAGAAACAAATGAATTAAGTGCCCATTCCCCAAATTAACACACTCAAAGAAAAACCTGGCAGCTGGCTGCATGAATGCTGCCCGAATACTCACCTCAATGGGGATGTGAACTCAGAGAATGAAGCCCACCCAGTCTCTTTAGCTGGCATCGGTTCTTCTGTGTTCCAAACATCAGACCCCACTGAATCAAGGCTGGCGCCATGTGCCGTCTCCATGGGCACATCAAAGTTGGCTGACCAGTTAGGTGCTATGAGAAGAGGCAACACCAACATCAGTAACTGAGAACAGTGGAAGCAGTTCCTGACCCCTACGTCAATAACCTGGTAAGTATCTAGGATCCCCAAGTCCAACCAGGCCATTTGAGGGCACAGAGCCCTGGATACGGGGGTGTAGGGCTGAAGACTAGATCCCAGCTCTGGCCCTGAAAGAACAATCCCCTGTCCCCCATCTTCTGTGTGATAGGTATGCTGCCTTTAAGGATGACATAAAGATTCCCAAGAAATCCTCCGTGCCATGTAAGTGCAGACTATGTCAGAACAGTTATTAGTAAGTTATTTAAAAGTAGACAACTGTCCAAGAGGTACAGCAGACGGCATCAAGAAAAGCGGGCAGGATGTGCCCAGCACAGACTTTGCAAGTTCAGTAAGGACAGAGCGAAAACAACTCACGTTCATTCAGATCTACTTCCATCTTGTCCTCTGGGTTGGCATTGCTGGAGTCAAATAAATCGTGTTTTGCTCCGTCTTCCTCCTCAGAGTCTGTACTTTCTTCGCTGTCTGTGCTCCCTGAACTGAAAGGGGAAAAGTTACATGCTTGTTATTTGCTCGATCCAGAACACTTTCCAACAGAGCCCACTCCAAGGCAGGCAATCATAAAAAGAAAGACCTCCCAGCAGCACAAACCTACAAGCGATGACGCTGGTAACAGTAAAGGGCAAAGAGAACACAGCGGGGCCTCAATGAACTGCACCTCGGTCTCAGAAAACAAACGAGGGAACACGCGTCCTTCTTCACCAAACTGGGGGAAGGGAACCCTACGCTATTGGACAAGGACTCTTTATTGGCTGTCTTGGCTCAACTCTTCTCCTACGTCACTGCCAATGGCGTGCAGTAAGGAACACCACAAAAGTAAATGCCTAAAAAAACCCCAAAACAAAACAAAACCTAGGTGTCAATAAAAAAGCTTTTATAAAAAGGCTGAATGCTGGGCCAGGTTCAAGATCAGAGAAGTAACATATTACTCAGTATTATTCCTGACAAAAATGTGCACACAACTCCTACCAGAGCTGCTTCTGGTCATGACGGCAGTGTTGTGGGAAAGAAGGCAGTCCCTGGAGGTTTAATGACCATACAAAGGACAAATTTAAACTATCTCATTTGGGAGAGTGAGAGTTTTGTGTGGCCTACGACTGAGTTCAGGGAGCTCATTTACACTAGACCATAAATCACGAGAGAAAAGTTTCTGCCATCTACATCATGACATTCCTGGAAGTTGGCACTCCATTTGGACGATGGAAACAGGACTTGAAAGGGAGCCTGGCCC
This sequence comes from Trichosurus vulpecula, assembly GCF_011100635.1. Classification (NCBI taxonomy): domain Eukaryota; kingdom Metazoa; phylum Chordata; class Mammalia; order Diprotodontia; family Phalangeridae; genus Trichosurus; species Trichosurus vulpecula. The sequence goes on along the minus strand of NC_050578.1, from coordinate 278,198,984 downwards.
CTAAATTCAGACAGTGGAACCTAGGGCTGCCAGCTGCGGGCAAGCCTCCCTGTATGATTAGCACTCCTCCCCCCTCACCGCGCCCTCATGCGCCACTCTTCCCCAAGGATGTCAGTTCCTAAAGACCAGGAAAGACCTTCCTTTCCCTCAGCCAGGGTCCAGGCCTGAGCGAAGCCAACTGGGCCAAAAGGGGGCTGGCCGGCTCCCTGCCCATTCCCTTCCTTCCTGCTTGTCCTGCTCTCTGGGGGAGAGTAGGTATTCACCGTCTCCATGTGGCTCAAGGTAGGAACTCACCAGCAAAACCAGAGATCTGTGAAGCATCTCTATAAGGCCCTGGAATCCTGAGTTGTGACCCACCCTCTAGAAGCCAGGGCAGATCCCCTAGCTTCTCATGCACTGGCACAGGGCTAGTTTTGTGGAAATCCAGGATTAGGGATGACTCCACAGTCGCTAACTGCTATTAAGCAGTAAGAGGCAGGATAACAGAGCAGATCTTACAGGTGTAACCTTCCAGGTGTAGTCACAGCCCATAGCCTCAAGTTTTCCCAAATGGAAAACAGGGCTGGTTATGAAAATCACCAGAGTAACAGATGGATGGGCAGGCTCTCCGGGGCGTGGCATGCGCCAACAGGTTCTTTGCTTTCGTCAGCATGGCTGTTACCTAGAGACGAGACTGCTTCCTGATGCGCAAACAAGGCTGGCAATGGGGGAGGCCCACAGCAGGCTCCAACTCTCACCTCGATCGTCGCTGGGATTCCGGAGTGAAGGCGATGTGCTTCTCTTCCCAGATATCTTCCTCATCAGAACCACCATCATCAAACTGCTGTATCCTTTCTTTACAGCACGCTTCAAACAAGGCAATATTTCCCTAAACAGAAACAGGAGAAATATGAAGGAGGAGAAGAGAACCTGTATGAGATTACAACGTCAGCTGCTCCTCTCCCCAAGTTCTAAGGCAGTGCAATGTGCATCTTGGCTGGGCATAGTCCGGTTTGGGGCTGCATAAAGGGTCATTCAGAGAAGCACTCAGTGATGTTCAGCATTCGATCTCTTTTTGAAATGGTGTTTCTTTTCCCATTTCCTTCTCAATAACTAAGCATAGCACATACACAAAAGAAATGTAAAGATCTGACATTACCTTCCCCGGAAGTCAGAGCAGAAGGTTTCCCTGAACAGACTGGACTCAAAACTAGCATACAAGTAGCATGGACCATCTCCTCTTCCACTCTCACTTTCATCTAGTAAGATCATAATTTCATTCCCAAGAGTGAGCAACTCAGAGGCCTCCCGTGCCCCCCACCCTGAGCCTGAACAAGCCACAAATGGACAACGTCGACGGCCATAGGGGCTGGAATGAGAGCAAGCACCGCCAGAACACACCAGCCAATCAACTCATGCTCTCTTCTCAAAAGAAACACCCAACCAGGGAGTTGGGATAGCCTAGATGATAAAAACAACGGCCTGTTGTTCTTCAATCATGAAGATAATACAATTCTCATCACTGATCAGTCAGGCATTAGCTCCAAGGTGCGTGACCTTGAGTGCTGATTCACCTTGACTATCTATCTATTTACCCACACCCTCTCACCCAATGCTCCTTGGAACCAATGGCATGCATTAAAGATGGTTGGCTTAAGGGTGTAATCTGGGCACCGAGTGTTTCTGTTGGTGCTAACTAGTTCATGTGGGAATGAAATTACTGCCCTTGACCTGGCCAGTCCTCTGCTCTGCACCTCAGGCCCTAGCCGGGGAGGCTCCCACAGTCCAGGTGGCTCTCAGTGAAGCACAAACACAGCACAAACACTCTGTGGGGCAGCCCCATCCAGGATGCTTTCACAAGAATCATTACAATCAGGTAGAGATGAGAAGCCTAGCCACAGAATGGAAGCAAAATTTTACTTCCCAATTTCCCTCCCCTCACCATCTCTCATCACGTCTTACAGGAAATTTTCTACTCACACTTTCATTTGTATTGAGGGTAAAGTTGATGTCTGACACCCGATCAAAAGAAACACTGCAAACAAAATACAGGTTTATGCATTTGAGTCCCCATGAATAAGGAGTCATCTTAACTCCACAATATACACACAGTACTGTTAAAATTCCCATATTCCAGAAGCACAGAATCACATCACACTGTCACACGGCCCCTGTTCTCAACTATGACATGGCAAAATGTCAGTCTAAGCCTGCCTGGTGATGGTGAGAGGGGGAGGGAAGAGTCTCGAGCACATTCAGGGACAGGTTAGCTTCTCTCCTAAGCTAACTAACCGCTGCTCTCTCTTACTGTCTGGCACACAGTAACAAGCTGGAAAAGAAGGTACAATTTTAAAATCCAAGTTCCCAGGCTGACTGTGGATCTGTACCCTGACACACACGTACAGACAAACACACCCACCCGTGGCGTGGATAAGCAAAGCTGTAGAAGGGTGAGAAAGTCAAACTCCTTAATTACAACTTCCTAACCAAAATGGGGCCCAATGTCTTGACAACTCTTACCAGGATTCCTTAAAAGTTATCTCAATGTATACAAGTGGAAAACCTGGGCTTTAGCAACTAAGTAGTTCAGTGAGACGCCATGCACTTTAAAGGCAGAGTCTGGGGGCCCTGAGGAACGGTGTGATAGCGCAAGGCAATGCCTTCCCCACCTGCACCTAGCACAGCTCATACAAACCCTTTCCTGGGGAGTGGGATTGGCTATTTGTGGATTTTGTCCAGGTGTGAAGGGGACAGTGGCTGAGCTACCCTTCCCCATCTCCATGGGCTAACTGAAACCACCCCCTCCACTGGCCCCCTCATGCCATCAGAACCACAGGACACTACATACATGGTTTTCCTTTTCTGTTGAACCCTCTGAACATTGCACTCAGGGAGTTAAATCTGTGGGTGTGGCCTGACACTTTCTTTTCCATTACATTTCCCTTCTACCCCACATCCTCCTGGTACAGAGGACACCCCCACTTCTCAAGGGCCACGCAAACAGAGACACCCTCTGGTGGGTTCTGTCATGCCAGCAGGGCTTTGTATGTAAGTCAGCGTGTGGGCTATCAAAGACTAGCCTGAGTCCCAAAGGGCTCCCCAGCTCCCCTGAAGGACTAGGGCAGCTCTGAGAGTGGGGGCTGGGATCAGAAGAGGAGGAACACAATAGCAACCTTAGAGATCTATGCACACACTACATGTGTGTATATTCTATTTACTAAGAAGTGACATCCACAGAAGGTTTACAAAGGGCTTTTACACACATTATCTCATTTGATCCTTATATCAACCCTGGGAAGTAACACCATAGACCCTTTCCCTTCATTTTATAGGAGGAAACTGAGGCTGAGTGGGGGAGTGCCTTGTCCAGGGTCACTCTGCTAGTCAGCATCAGAAAATGGATTCTAATCCAAGTCTCCCGCCTTAAAGAAACATTCGGCCCCTCCATGCTTGAACTCTGTGCACACAGCCACCACCTGCCAAGATGGTGAGGTAGTGTCTGGTGCATGGCTCACAGAGGGCGGCCGCAGGTCCTTTCATGTTCTGGGTCAGATCAGGGGGATTCTTGGTATAGAGAATTCCAGGGAAAGAAACGTGCTCTCCCAAGGCAGCTAAGTCTGGGGCACTTCTGAGGGGCTGGTGACTTGCCCAGGTGTCGAACCCAGACCTTGTGACTTCCGTTTGATGCCTGCTCTCACTGCATGGCCTCCCATGGCGATGCTACCCTCGCTGCTCCCTGGGGAGCCATGTGGCCGAGCCACCCAACACCAGGGAAACCCAGGAATAGCAGGGGCACAGAGACAAACAAGGACCTAGGGGAGTATACTCACTTGCCAATGTCATCTTGATCTGCAAACTTCTCATCATTGAAGCCAAACTGGTCAATAAAATTGGACGTCATTTGTTGCATCTGATAATCAGAAAAGGCCTGGCAACCCCAGGACCAACGACAGTGACATAATGATTCTAAGAATAATCTAAATACTATTTGCCCATTTGTGCTCCAGAAACATTCACTAAGTTCAACACAGGGTTGAACTGGGTCTGTAGTTACTGAAAGCTTTCTTTCTTCATTTTAAAGAAACGACTTTTTCAGACATATTTGCAAAAGGTAGGCTTTGGAATCTGTCCTATTAATGCGTAAATGAGAGAAGACCCCAACCCACTTTCCAAGAACATTCCCCACATTACTTCTACAATAAAGCCTAAGTCATGAGATTCCAACTTTACTGACAGATTCACTTCTGCGATCTGGGGTATAATCAGGCTGCATCGGGCAACTTTCTTACATGTCACTCTAGACACTTCCCAGACACCCTACTATCCCTACAACTAGGGATGGAACACCAAAGGTGACAATCCTTCCAGGTTTACCCTTTTGAGAAAAGGATTATGGAGCGCACAGCAGCCAGGAATGCACAGTCCCCATTCCAGCCACCTCTGAGAGTGCAATGTTGGTGAGTGCGCCTAGATTTTGGCTAAGTCTCATGCACGGACCTGAGATGGATATGTGAATGCCTTGGGGGCAGCCTCAGACCCTCCTGGAGCCCAGGGGCTTTGGAGAATCCGTGGCCAGGGCTCAGACCACTACTTAAATTGGCTCAGAAAGACAAAGTGGCAGAAAGTTTGAGGGAAAGGGGACAAGAAGGTAGTCTCTCAAAGACTAAGGAGATTAGGGGCTTCATTCTTCTCCACTGAAAGAGCCACAAAGAACACAGTGGAGCTAAGGTCCCTCGGGTCAAGGGTGGATTTCTCCACTCATCTTCTCTGGGTCTCAGGCAAATCATCTCCGCCAACCCACGCCCATTTGTACAAAAGAGAACTCTAGAAGGTGCTTAATGAAGGTTTGGCGATCAAGTGCATCATTGGCAATGGGACTGGGAAGATGGAGATCCACCCCCCAACAACGTACCTCAGGTGCATTAAATGGTGGGGGAAATGGCACTAGACCTCCATCAGCGCTTTCCATGCTAACCAGACAAGAAGCTACTACCTGGGGGGCCCCCTCCACCCTGGCTCCTACCTTCCCCCTCCTCACTGAGCTGGTTCCACCCACCCTTCCCCACCCATCTTTCTGTATGGTGGCGGGGGGGAGGGGGGAAGAGTTAAATGCACTGACTACTCTATGTAGAGACAAGGATTTGTGAGTGTCTGTTCAATGAGACTTTTCATGGGAGAGAATGGGCTGAAACTAGATCAACAAAGCATGACTCTTAGGGTCTCCTTCTATTAGCAGAGCTAACAGAGAAGCTTGCATGTATAACATTCAGATGGACATTCTTAGCCCTGTGGTTATCTATTCTTAGAAAGACAGAATGAGCCAGAGACAGTCGAAATAGCAGATATTGTGAGCATTCCTTTTAAGGGTAATTCACAATATGGCACCGGGTTTCTCTTACTCTCCGTGAACTTGAACTGACCATTCCCTATTTCTCCCTTTCCCATTTCCTTGGGGTTTCAATGCAGTCTAATTTCCCGTGCCCTCTCCCACAGGCATGCAGTAGTGATCGGCACATCTTACAGACAAAGGGCTGGAGATGCCAGGGTTGGGATTATGGGCATCTAGGCTCTGGGGCTGGGAGGGCTAGTTGGCTACTGAAGGGATTTGGCACAGGAAGCCTCTCTGTCACCCTATTTTCTGACTGACAAGGGCAGCTAATAATCCCTAATGAGAATGAAAACATTCTCAGTCTAGTTGACAGCTACTGGTAGGTTGACTAAAAGCCCCTATGGGGCTATACTACGGAAAAAAAATTTGATTTGAGATAAATGTGTTTTATGATTTAAAAATGACAAACTACCCTCTTTGTACCTTTAGATATGATACCTTCTACAAACCAAATTTAATACTTGCTGCCTCCTAGAATCATATAAGCAAAAACAAGTTCATTTTTTTTAATCCATGAATTTTAAGTCTGTGGACTTTGAGAAATCCTTTATCGGTTTGTTTGGGTTAGGAGAAGGCTTTTCCAACCCAAAGGAAGGAAAAAGTATTTCCAATCCTTCTGCATACCTTTGGAGGGTACATGGCTCAGTCTAGGGCTGGAAAACCAGTGCTGCTCTCAAAGACTTACTATTTGTAAAGAGCTTACTGACAAAAATAACATGAAAAAACCTTAAGATACTGGTACAAACTATTCTACAGAAAGATGGATAGGAATATGAGAGTTTGGCAAGTGAAATTCAAAGTCTAGAACACATGAAAAAACATGTTTCTGTAACTTACAGTAGCTAAAATGATTCTTTTTAGTGGGAGAAGTGCCCTGCATGGCCAATCAGCAGTCACCACAGTGACACACACACCTCCTAAGAGCTCCCAGCCCAGCCCTGCTGGATGAGACAAGCTCTGATAGCCTGTCAAGCTAGGCTGGGCAGCACTAAAGCTCGTGGTCCCCCAAGCCAAAAAGCAAGGTGCTCCTGGAGCTCTTAGGAGTCCACAACGAGCTAGAGCTTCATTCACAGAGCAGTGAGTTGCCGGGCCCCAAGGGCCAGTGCCACACATGGAAAAGGGACTCAGTCTGAAGCCTGGCAACTGGACCATAGGGTGTCACCCACTGTTGGGCCCTGCTAGAGAAAAGAGCTGAACTTAAACAGTCTCTGGGAAAACCTGGCAACCTCCCTGGTCAGAATAACATAGATGCCCAGGTTGGGGGTAAGCTGCCACAGCAACTAGTGAGGCAGAAGGAAAATTACAATGATGGACATAAAGTTTAAGTGAAACCCATCAAAATGTTAACAAAGGAAGCCATTTGGGGTCTTGGGATAAAAGAAGGCTACATAGCATGGGATTGGGAGTTCTGTAAATTCTGTCTCTGTGTCTTCTCTAGGTATAAATGTGCAAGAGAAAAGGAACCCTCCTGCCACATGGGAGGGATCTTCGAGGATGTTTCCTTCCCATCCCATGGCCCCTCTGCTCATAGGGGCTCTGGAGCTTCTGTTACTCATTCTTTACACCTGGAGGCCTACGTTTTATTAAGGGCAGCACTGGCCCTAGCTGGGACTGAGATTCAACATGAATGCTGGGGGGTTAACTCCCTTCCAAGACACTGGCTGGCTGGCCCAAAAGCTCCCCTTGACCTGCATGTTCTTTTTATAGAAGGAAGGTCTTTATTTTTATGGACTAGGGCAAAGTGGCTCTGTTTACTTAAGCTACTGAGGTGAAAAAAGATAGTGAGAAATTTCAATTATGTTTCTTCCTGAAATTAGTTTTATAAGAAGCCTCAGGTATCTTTATTATTCAAATTAGGAAGCATTATTAGGACACTTCAGTTAATTTGTTAATAACATTGTCTAACAATATTATTTGGAGCTGATATTTTTAAAATGTGCCCTGGAAATATAATCAAAACAAACATATTCCCTTCAGATACTACCTTGGGTCCCCCTAAAAACTTGGCATGAAATAGCATTATAAAATAGAAATATTTGCATTTATACTTAAGCATAACAAATTTATAATATTATGAAGACAGTTCTTAAAAAGTTAACCTGACTTGCCATCCAAAAAATCCCAAAGCAAAAACTATACACATAACTCACTTGCTGTAAAGAAGAGTCCTGCGAGAAACCCGTTTCTTTAAAGTCAATTTCATCATCACTGGATGAATGAATATGGCAGGTTGTAACCTATGTGTAAAAATGGACATAACTATTTAATGCCGGCAGTGAAATTTTCATTATGAAACAGGAACATTCGTTTTTCTATTAAAACACATACAAGAAAATGCACATACAGATTAAATCAAATCAGGGACTGATGATAGTTGTAGCAACATTTAAAAAAAAACCTCTTATCACCCAGTCAACCCAATTATTCTCAGGAGCAGATTCTGCACCATGGATTTCTTCGGTTGCCCTGTGCTATGGACCACCCGGGTTCATTCTACTCTTTATCACCATCATCACCATCACCACCACCACCACCACCACCACCATCACCATCAATAAGCAGACCGGAAAAAACAGAATCGTTCTAACTCAGGTTATCTGGATTTGCTACTAACAGCAGCTTTGTTAGGGAAGTAGGTTAGAATAGTTAAAATAAAATGATTAAGAATGAATTGAGTTTATGTCAAACCACCAATCTCCATCTCTCAGCTAGGGAAGCCTGACTCAGAGCACTAAGAAGGACAGAGCAATGGCCTCGAGCCAGGTATGCATGTTGCCCTGGTGTTAAAAATCCACTAAGGGCACAACTAGAGATCTGGAATGCAACTAGTTACAACTCCTGGTGCATCTCTCAATCCCAGAAAGCACAGCAAAGTCTCTTAAGATTGAGTGCAAATGTGCCCAGGCCAGGAGGAGCCCTGGGCTCAAGGTCAGAGGTCCTCTGCAGCCAGCATGCACAACAGCCTCACTGGAAGCTGCGTGCTCCACCTGTGCCATGGGGTATGGCCGGGGGGGGGGGGGGGGGGATAGTGAGCTGGTCCAGTCTGCCCTGGGCCTAGATCCCATTTCTCTCAGGCACAGTGTCTGCTGTCACACAGCACGTGGAACTTTCTCGCTTGGGTCAGATCCCAGACCCCAAGAGTGTGACCAATCATCATAATGACTAATTAATATGCACTACAATTATATTGTATTATGTGCCTGATTTGGAAAAAAAAAACCCAAAAAACAAAACGAAAACTCACCCTGACCTCATGAAGAATCAACCTGCAGAAAGGGCTCAAACTCCTTTTTCCTTCTTAATAAACTGGGGAGGGAGGCTGCGTAGAGCCCAGTAAGGAAGGACGCAGGCCCCCAGGCTGGACTGGCCACTCGCCTGTGACCGTCAGATGCCGCTGCTGGGGCGTATGTGACGCACAAGCTGGGCCCATGCTCGAGCCCCTGAATGTCCTCTAGGAAGAGCCTCCCCAATGCCTTATTAACGAAGGCGTGTGTCTGTCTTTCCAGGAACTGTTCCCTCAAATGAAGCCAAAACCCTTTCTCTTTTTATTTGCTCCTCACCTTAACTTTCCAAATAAAAACCTGTCACTAACTCAATGAAAATCCTAAGCAAGTCATCCATATGAACCTCAAATCTAGGTCAAATCTGGGGTTCTGGATACTCACTGTGGGCACCCATAACTGGAATCGCCCCCTCAGTCCTCTCTGCTGTTTACACCATTGCTACCACAAGGCCTAAGCTAACAGGCCACAGTAATTCCCCTTTCCATATCCCATTTGCTTCCTCCAGAGGAAGGGCACGGGGAAGCTTACCACCTCACCAACAACTGAATGTGGAAAAGCCAGGAGTGTCAGCATGTCAATAAAAGACAACTAAAACCAGCTTTCCTAGTGACAAGGGCCTGGGGGTGGCCAAATACCATAATGAAAAGGGGGTCTTGAATGAATATGAAGTGAGCCGGCCCATCTAGGCTCTCTCTGCCCAAACATGGTGGTCTCAGGGGCAGGCATGCCCACAGGGGCTTTAAGGGCCAGGCAATTGGGACCCACTTTATCTAAACGATTCTACAGTAACTGGTTATTCAAAAGCAGACAAACTCTGCAGGACAGCTAAAGTATTGTCATTTTAAGTGGAAAATCTAAGCTTCACTGACTTTATATTACATAATTTTTGCATGTTTAGTTTTACTTGAAATCTTTTATGTTTCAGATACTGAAATTAATTTATATTGTCACAAAACATATGCTGGAAGAAAGACATCCTGCCCCTTCCCCCACCCAAAAACGAGACAGGAGGGCAATTGGACTCTGATGGAGAAATGAGCTGATACAAGCTACTCTTGAAAGTTATGGAACCAATGGCTCCTTAAAAAGGAAGAGAAGCCCAGACCTGGGGTGACAGCTCCAGACCCAAGAAAATCACGAAACAAAAGTGGATGGAGTTTTGCTCCTTCAACTGGGGATATTTGTAGATAAAGGCTCCATTCACTTAAACTCTTAATTTCACTCAATCAACTGAGTCTTTATTGAGCACCTACTATGCGCCCAGCACGTGTCAGGTCAGTCTAACCCTAAATGCTTATAAAGTTTGGGTACGACTGGGCCATAGAGAAGGAGCCCCTCCCAGCTGGGAAAGAGTACCCCTCTGTCCATCCCTCGTGGGGGAAGTGGTTAGCTGGGTCACTGACCATGGACTGAAACCTCACTGTGTGTGTATACATAATTATTGCACGGGCACAATCATACTACAGGATTACCTTGTAGTAAAGAAAAGCTTTTTTGGAATTCCACTAGAGTTGCAAAAAACCCCTCAAGTACAGAGATGAGCACAAAACCACGAGCAATCCCCTCTGACAAGTTCTTTTCCACTCTGCTTCCACAGAACTGAAATTCAGCTTCCTAACAGAACCTCCGCTTTCTGCAGCCCGGGGGCAACGGCCCAAATGTTTCTGGAAGCCTGCCACTGGAGAGGAGTCTTCCCCTGCTGCCCGAGGGCCACCTTCCCTGCCTTCCGCAGCAGAATACACGGAAGGGGGTCTTCCTCGTCCTCGACAACTGCGGGTCACCATCAGAGGGGAGGATTCAATCCCTGGCCGCAACACAGGAAGGCTTGCAGGGATTCCTGGGGAGAGGAGCTGCTGCGTTTGCTTTCGGATAGGCTCTCTGGCTACCGGGGCACTACCCACTCCCCCATGTCCTAGCTCCTGCTTCTAACCCACCATGAGAGAGCCAGTGCCAGGGCAGCCTTCGGGGAGGGCTCACAGAGGGGGTTCCACACTGGGCTTGGAATTGGGGAGGCTGAGGAACAGCACAGACCTCAACTGAGGAGGCAGAGTCAGAGAAGACAGCTTGGAAACTTCTCATCTGGATTTCATGTCATGGTTGACTGAATTCAGGGTGGCAAGTGGTGATCATGCCCCCTTCTCTGGGCATCCAGGCTCATTTGTTTTACCCACTGTAAGCTGGCATATGCTCTCAGGGAAATTACTTTCATTAAAATCACATAAAGTGAATCCCATGATGGGGTAAAAAGGCGTATCAAAGACCAACGTAAAGGATTACATCTTTTAAAAAACCAGGCACCCTTCATAACCAAAGCTAACAGAGTTGCCTACGTAGGGGGTTCCATGATTTTTTTAGTAGCCTAAAATTGGGGCACCCCCAACTCATCCTGCCTCTGAGGGAGCCATATTTTGGAGACAACTCAAGGGAACTTGGGGATGTGGCAGTTTTCCCCAAGAGAAGCCAACGGAGCAGGCTTGAGTTAAGAGAGTGCTCTGGAAAGCCCAGGTCTGGCCTGCCTCCCCCTTGGCTCTGGTTTGGGGCCAGGAAGATGGCCCACAGGAATCACTGTGAGGATGTCTCAGGGACGGAAATCCCAAGTCACAAAGAGCTGACAAGATGACAAACCTCAGAGGGTGGAAACAGAAGTGATGCCCCACCCTTGATCAGTCAGAGGGCTGTGAGCATCTTAGAAGCAAAAAGGGATGGCTACTTGAAACAGAGAAGAGCTTGTGCTTTCTTCCTTCCCTTTGAACCAATCCATCATTGGTTAAAAAATCCCTGCAGGCCCCTACAAGTGCTACAAAGCCTGGGGCCCAGAAACAGAAAGAGCTGAGTTCAAATGTGGCCTCAGACACTGACCAGATGTGGGACCCTGGGCAAGTCACTCCACCGCTGTTTGCCTCAGTTTTGCACCTACTTGTAGGGTTGCTGTGAGGATCAACTGAGATGACATTTGTAAAGAGCTTAGCCTGGCTCCAAGCACAGAGTAGGTGCCGTATGAACGCATGGCGCCTCCACAAGGCTGCCGCTTGCACCTCATCCAACGTACCAGGTCTACCGTGTTCCGTTTGTTCGTCTCCCCTAATGAGCTGGTACAGAAGGTCTCCCACCGTTCTCTGACGTCATCTGGAAGCTCTGGGAAATGGAGAGAGGAAAGAAGCCGCATCAGCGGGCAGCCCTACTGTGTGCGCACCCACAGGCTTCTGAAAAGCAAATTCTCATCCAGGGTCACGCCCTCAGGCTCTGGGCCTCTGGCTATTTCCAGGGGACCCCAAGGCCGGAGGGAGGAGGGTAGGTGCACATGCAGAGCTCCTGCTCCTGCCCCAGTCCCTGCTCTCCCTGCTTCACTAAGGATACCAAGACTCTGACAGCAGGAACACAAGTGGTTATAAGGCCGCTAGGAGGTGCCACGGAGCCCGGAATCAGGAAGGCCGAGCTCAAATCTCATCTCAGACCGCTGTGGGACCCAGGGCAACTAGCTTAACCTCTGCCTGCCTCTGTAAAATGGGTATTCTGACGGCACCTCCCTCCCAGGGTTGTAGTGAAGATCCGCTCGGCAGGTGCTTGCCCCTCCCCACCCTCCCTGAATCTGAGAGCAGGAGGGTCTCTGCAGTCCATCAGCAAAGGCCTCCCCCACTCGAGCCAGCCGCTGACTCAAAGACCTCCACAGTGGGCGAGCCCATCACCTTTCATGGATGCCCACTGCACATTTGGAGAGCCCCACTCCCATCCCCCTGGATGAAAGCTGCTCCTGGTCTCCCCTCGTGGGCCCACAACACGGGTCTAGTCCTCTCAGAGACCTTCCACAGAGACTCTCAGAAATGCTAATGACAGGCTGGCCAGCCGCCTGGCAGGTGTAGCACCGAGCTCTCCACAAGACAGACTGCTTGTCCATCTGGAGAAAGCCCAGCTCTGGCCACGGTGATCAGAGTGATTTCTGAGGGAACTCAAAACAAGTCACCTCCACTTATAGTAGGAGAAAGCAAGTGGAAGGACCCTGACAGAGGCCTGAATGCTAACTAAAGACGACAGATCCCACCAGCCAAGCTAGGGACCTGGACATTCGTATGGGAGTGATCCTAGAGCTGAAACAAAGTTCATCAACCTACATGAGTCACATAGCCCTTGGGAATCCTGGGGAGACCGAAGCCTGCCTCAGAATAATGTGTACATGGGATCACAAAGGACTCTGAGAAGAGTAAAAAAGCTGTTGGCTTTTGTAAGGGGCTAAGAATCCCTGCCCTAGCTCAAGCTGCCTAAAATCACACCCGTGATCATCTTACATGGCCATCACTTGTGGAGAAATCCCATGGCAGAATCCCTGGGACACATTCACCAAAGTAGCCAAAATCAGAAACTGCTTTTTAAAAATAAAAATGGAAACTGTGAAGAAAAGCATCACAGAATTTTTTCTAGCATCTCAGAATAACCCAAAATAGTCATGTCATTTGATAGAATGAATATAAAATCAACTTCACAAAGATCTACTAAGAACCCTTTCCAAGTCCAAACAGGGCCCCGAGAGAGACTCACCTTTAATCAGCTGCTGCACGAGCGTACTGTTCGGTCCCTTGTCCGTGCTGTGCACGATACAGTTTGCGATCCTCGTTAAGTGGCCCATGTAACCATGGCGTCTTCCTCCTTCGGCCCTGAAAGAAAGAGGACGATGAGTCTGATGTCTGTTGAAACGAAGCGGGGAAATGGGGCTACATCAGTAAATGATAAAGTTTTTGGAGGGAGCACCCTTGGTAAATGGGTCTGTAGGCAAAAATCTGTTGTCAACAAACTGCAGGATTAGGAAGCTGCAGAAGAAGGCGGCGTGGGACAAGAGGAGGGGAAGTGCCACAGACACAGGGCACGGATTAGTGGGCAGCAGAGTAAGGAGGCCCTTCATCAAGCTGAGTCAATCTTCCATGTGTCAGAAATTAAACCTCTTTACTTAGGGTTTCTACGATGAGAAGGTCCTCATGCTCAGTCACACTTTGCTCTGGGTTAAGCTACTGACTGAAATTCAACCAGACCAGAGAAAAACCTCTAAGCAGGCACAAGGTCAGCTAAAGGCAGCTTCAGAGCATACCTCTACCTTCAAAATGGCCGCCCAGGGAGTTTGGAGAATATTTTTCCACAGCTAAGTAAGGAAAAATCTTGTTTTCTAGTAAAGCCAATTCGAGTATCAAGGAACGAACAGCGAGGATAAATATGTGAGTGCCAAGGTCAGAAGGCCCCCAAAGCCTTTCCCCTAATCCCAGGGACTGTTGGGGACAGAAGAGTTGCTGTCCTGGCACACCTAACTTCTGGTCAACTTTACATCTAAAAGTCACCCCACATGAACCCAGGTCCACCAGACCGGCTGGCTTTCCACATGGAAGCCCAAGGTGAACCTGTTCCCCCTCCCTTTCTCACCCGATTCTCCCAGGTGGCAGAGACCCGAGTCCATCTTTGTCTATCCTCAATGCCTCGCATTCAGATCCGCAAGTATGAGGCGGCCATCCACAGCCTTCAGGCCCAGTTTCAGATACTGAGAGCTTTCTGGAGCTTAGGACCTACCGCTTAATTCAGCTCACAAATCCAAACATATTTCCAAGACAGAAAATTGTGATTACTCACTGTTTTTTCTCATTCATTTCCCAGGCTTCAAGTATTCGTTCCACTAATTGGCACTTAAGAAACAGCTGTGTTTTTTTAAAGAAAGAAAAAAAAATCCAGTTAACATTGGAATGTTTTTCCATACAACAACACTGCTTGTGAATGAAGCTGTTTTAGCCACAGAATACTACGTATAATTTAAACATCCAACAGAAGAGAGAATACGCCCTTCAAGCAAAACAAGTCCCCAGGCCACAACAGACACATGGTCAAATATAGGGCTTCTCATTTCAGCCAGTCAGACTGATCTGGAAATTCAAAGAGAAAAGACTTGCTTCTGATTCAAGGTTGAGGTCAGCTAGAAAAATCAAGCCAAGGAAGAGACTGACCGAAACACACACTTTTTTTCAGAGCAGGAATGCTAAGAATACCCAAGCCAATGAGGGCTAAGGAGAAACCCACTTACTGCAGGCAGGTGAGGCAGATTTGGGGAAAAAATTGCCCAATGTGGGAACTTGGCCCCCAGCCCCCCGACCTAGCACTGGAAGGGACCCTGAACAGATGTGTTAGCTGAGGCCCAGGGCAGTGAAGGAATCTGCCCGAAGAAAGGGAGGCTCCAAGCCCTGAAACTGCCCACTGCGCTCCCCAATGTCTGTTCCCTTATTAAAATCCCCACAAAAAGATGCTGGGAAGAGAGGGGTCTTACGTGTCTCAGTAAAAGATTGTCACCAGTGGAATCCTGATCAGTAACAGTGCTGTTTTCTGAGCTTTCCAAAGGACTTGCAAGAATCAAGGCAATACAGATTTCTACTTGAGTATGTAAGAAGTTATTCCATGTATATTTGAAGAACATATCCTGCCAAAAAAAAAAAAAAAAGAGCTTTACTTTTAAAACTCTTAGTTGACTATGTAAATAATGAATTTAAAACACAATTCAATCAGCAGCCATGGTATGTCTACAAAGTGAGAATGGAGGGTCTCAGCATAAATCACACTTCAATGAACGATCAGCCTGGACGACAGATAGAAAAGGTCTGTCCACTCTATGGCTCCATGAGTATTTTCACATCAGCTCGGAGGAAGAGCATGAAGCATCTGGCGATGGTAAGCTCCCGACGGAAGGGGTTTCAATGAGAGGTGCACACGGGCACACATGCACACAACACACAGCACGCCACTGCAGCGGCCAGTCCTCCTGAGCAGGGTGATCATTCCCCACAGAGCTCCCGGTCTGCAAATCTTACAGCATCAGCCAAAGGCATGTGACAAAGGAACACAGGGGACGCCTTGCCTGCTCACAGACAGCCTGAGAGCCATGCTCTGGGGGAGGCGGACTGACCAAAAAAATAAAGCCTCAGTCAAATTCTGACATTCCAATTAGGGACTGAAAACAATCCTACCAAAAGGACCGCCATCAGCCTGAATTTAATGATGCTGCAAAACCGTATCTTTCTTCTGCGAGCTGAGCAGCCAGAGTTCTGTGGGCTATGGCTACTTTCTAGACAAGACTAATTAGAATGAGAGAAGAAACCAAATCAGAGAGCGAAGGTGAGGATGGCTCTCACTGACGCCCCCAACAGGGGAGATGGAGAGAAACTTACTTCTTACCCTTTCACGGGTAAGACAGAATCCATGACACAACCCTGCTTTAGGGATGCTTTTGTTTTTGCCAATGTGCTTTTTAAAATGAGATCATACAAACTCTTTCTTTCCAATACGCCTTTTATAATATTAGATCATCTGAAAGAAGCCACGACATTTCTCAAGGTCTTCTGAGTCAAGTAACCAAAAGAGATAATGGACAATTCCCGTGTGAATTTCCCTGGCCTAAGCATATCAATCAACCAACCAGCTAAAGGCAAAGAGGCAATAGCCCTTGCCCTCAAGGAGCTTGCATTCTACCAAGGGAGTCGACACGTATACATACAAGTACACATATGTACGCACACAAGTACATACAAACTGAATCCAAGAGATCTGGGGAGGGCTATTCACTACTAGCAGGGGAGGGAAGGAGGAATGATGGAACAGCAATTTAGATTTGAAGATCTTTCCCACCCATTAATAGGCCATGTGGTCACGACCTGCTTACGTCACAGGAAGCCTAAGTCACACGTGGTGGGAGCAGCTTGTTGAGAGGAAAAGGAAATCATGTCACAGGAAATGCTGAGAGCGCAATTAGGACAGTTAGAGCAGACGTGCTAAGGTGGCTGTGAGGGAGTTTTGGGGAAGGCCCCAGCGGGGGGGATGGTTTTGGGACAGAGTGGTTCTCTGCTGCGGTACGGTGTATCGGATTCTTTGCGGCTGTGATGGACTGGGCGCATTGGTTATGGGATCTGGTCCTCTGGTGTCTGAATAAATGGCTTACTCCTGCCTTCTAGCTGGAGAGTCTCTCACACTTTGCGATACAGAACCACAGAGGCATGCTGACAGTTATCTACACTGTGGTTGTTGCTGTGCTGATACAATGGCCTCATGCTAGAGATGGCACTTGGGCTACACTTTAAAGGAAATTAGGGATAAGAAGACATGGAGCAGGCATCCCAGGCACGGGACCGGCCAGTGCAAAGGACAGCTCCGGGTAAAACACACCCAGAAGGCACCTCTGGCCTGACCATTGGGTGTGCGAAGCAGAGGAGTGTGAGGCAGAAGACGCTCGATGCCGGTTCAGATCTGAGATTCAGAAATAATTCTTTGGCTGCATCGATGACGGCGTGGACAAGGGAGAGAGTAGAGGAGGGAGGCCAGGAAGTGCAAGTGAGAGGTGATGCCCATGATGGACTGGGGGAGGCTCTGCTCCAGACAGAACACAAACTGAGCAATCCTGAACTAGACAGCCCGCGCAGACACGGACAAACTGACAGATGGACTGTTTAGGAGTTTACTGAGAATACGAGGGGGAGAAAGCTGTGCAAAACAAAGCTTCCAGAATGCATTGCTCGGAAGCGCCCCCCAATGGGCCCAGAGTGGCACTAAGAAGACGACAAGCCCTTACCAGTATCACGCCAATGCTGTTAAGTTCCATGAGGTCCATGTTGACACTGTTTGTGTTGGTCTGTAGGAGGCTCGAGATCAGCCGGATGACATTCAATCGAGTGTTCCCGACGGGAGGGTCCAATACACCCCATGTGGTCTTCATAACACTTTTCTAAAGAGAGAAAAACACTACTGAGCTCAACTCAATATATAACTTTCCATAAACTGATCTGTACGAACTGGCTCTAATTTTCCAGGGCAAAAAAATTAATCTTCGGGCCAGGAATTGCAGCGAGGTGGATTTCCAGTAAGTTCATTTACATGGCCACCTACACATTAACTAACCACAGAGCTGCTAAATCACCACAAGCAAAACGCTGTTCCCTTGTTCAAAGGCTTTGAGACTGAGGGGCTTGAAAGGCACCTAACCCAATCTCTTCATTTTAAAGAAGAAAAAAGGGGACTGTTCCTCTAAGTCAAGCCTCAAAGATACAGAAGGAAATCTAGAAATTTTATAGGTAAACTGGTAAAAACAAAGTTAACTATTCCCACACAGCTGCCCTCCACCACTGTGTCAGTGATCTCCACCTCTGCCTTCTCAACACCCCCACCCTTCACATCAGCAAATTTCTCCCCACTTCCATATGTACACACTCATTACGTGCCAGCTTAAACCAAAATCTGGAGGCTTTAAAGATACTGAAAACCTTGGAGGGTCTTATAGCAGGTAACCTAGAGACCAGGGAAAGATTTCAGAGGATGAACTTGGGTGGGAAAAAAAAATCAGAATTTTTATTTCAATGTAATCCTCTGTACTTCATTTTATACAGGTAAAAATCTTGCTTCTGAGAAGGTATCCACAGCCTCCTCTGGACTGTGCCAAAAGGGCCTAGGCCACAGACAAGCAAAGAGCCTGTGATTTACAGAAACATTCTAAGAAGCTACAATAAAGCCTCTCACCTGCCAATGTACTTTATTCCCTCTTCAAAGGGGAGCCAATGGCAGCTGGACTTCTTTCAGGAGCACAGACCCCAGAACACAAAGCCCAGGAGGACGCCTCTAATCAAGTGGCATGTTGTTGTTCCATAGGAACAAGGGCAGGAAGAGCCAACCAACAGCTCTCTCCACCTCTCCCCACCTCTCCCCAATGTGCTGGCCACTGGTGCCCATGGGGGGTTCGGCCATCATTGAGGATGACCCCCGATCTAGAGCTGCCTTGAGGCTGCATTCAGTATTGGCACAAGTTACATTCAGCATCTCACAAAAACTGAGTATAAAATAATTAACATGCAGAGAAAAGACAGCTGAAGTTAGGATGGTGCCAGGTAGAATACTAGATGTAAAGTGCTACCACTGACTTCTATGCCATTAGAAGCTGGAAAACCTAGGAAGCAACATTCATTTAAAAATTACAGACTTAAATGGAATGCTCCAAAGATTTATTCTGACAAGAACCATTTCCAAAATGTTAATAAGGTTAAGTATAAAAATCTGTGTTTTATCTACTTATTAGCTAATAATAATCAATTCCCAATAGTGACCACTGGAGATCTCCATGCCAAAAAGCATACCACAAGACTGACTCAGACTAAAGTAACTTTCTGCCCTGTCCCAGGGAGGCAGCTGTGTGCTCAAGAGAGACCTCCTAACATAAGGATTCAGGTTGCCTCCTTACCAGCCTTTCAGAAGGGCCACAGATTCCTCCTCTCCCCTTGCCCCCAACATCCCCCGGGGCTCACACAGTGACCTGAACCAAGGCCTAAATTAAATGAAAGATGAAAACTCTTAAAGTCCCCTAGAGCCCCTGACAATTCCTCACTCCCTCAATAAGAGAGCTTTGAAGCAATGCAGCCACTACCACCCTTATTAAAGTGCACACCTCTTCAAATACTGTTAACTTCTGAATGCACCAAAATGTGATAATCATTTTTGAGACATTATCACATAAACAATACAAAAATTGGCTCTCGAGGAGGGAAAAAAAAAATTCCCAAACTTTCAAAAGTGAGAAACCCTGCTAATTTCACTCTTCCACCAACCTAGATAACACAGAGCACGTCAAACAGCCTGTCAGAAATGAGAAGCCATCAGGGCAGCAGCTGTCGGGGTGTCCCTCATGGTTTAGTTAGCTAATTGCAGGAAAGTAAAGGTGCTCATGAAAACGAGACTCACAAAGAGGTTCTGAGACCAGAACGATCCCTCTTAGGTTCATGAACTTACCTTGGGAGGCTCGAGCAGGAGTTCATGGAAGGCGGAGAGTCTTCCTCTTATGGCTTCTAAAACACTTTTGTTGACTGAGTATGCTGAGTGACTCATGCCTGGTGGGCAGATTTCTATGTGGCCTTCAAATCTTGAAAAAAAGCAGATGAGTTTATCTACTAAAGTAAATCATTCAGTTCTTCTGAAAGAGTAAATGAAAATCTGACCAACACCCTTCTACACATAAGACTGAGATATTACACAATAATTCTGGAAGGAAGGGGGATGGGTATAATAGACATAGCCCAGCAGACATTCAAGATGCTCCCAACACGGACGGAACTAAGAGTTCTTTCTATTTCCTGCCAAATGGAGCCAGTTCTGGTTCAGAGGCTCGAGGAGCCAATCAATCAACAAGCACTTACACCTACTATGTGCCAGGTATTAGGTGCTGGAGCTATATGTGGAAATGAAACAAACTCTATTCCCGAGGAGCTTTGGTTCTAAAATATTCTACAAACGCTCACTCTATGCTCATGGAGCTGGAGAGTTTAAGACAATCGCAGCCCTAGGTCATCTTATGGAAGAAAAGAGACAAAAACCATTATCAGGAGGCTGAAGGAGGGCTCCTTGCAGGAAACGCCTCCCAGCCCACTTATTCTATCAGGGCAGACTGCTGAATCACTAAACTCCCAGCAGGAAACACTTCAGGGGCAGGAAGGGCTATTTTCTCCCTGGGGATTCTCAGCTTGCCACATGTGGATGGGTGAGAAGCATCACTACTCTAGGTTGTGGGAAAAGCATCACTACATCAGACCATTTCTTAGTTAATAACGTTTCCCAACACTTCAGAAATTTCACAAACTGACAAGATAGGTAAGTTTTTTCATATTTCTCCAGGGAACATGCAGCCTTGAGGCCACATGTGGCCTTCTAGGTCCTCAGGTGCAGCCTTTTGAGTCCAAGTTCTACAGAACAAATCCTTTTATTAAAGGGATTCATTCAGGGAAGTTTGGATTCAGTCAAAGGACTGAACTTGAGGACTTAGAGGGCTACATGTGGCCTTGAGGCCGAAGGTCCATCTCCACTCCTCCCACCCCCCATCTAAACTATCCCAAATGAATGCTAAAGATATTAAGCCAACAACCTCATCAAATCCTCCTCTGAAGAGGACAAAGACAGCAAAAGAGGCTGGGGCACTGCCATCATGATACTGTTAGGAAATCTCAGAGGCAGGTTACAAAAGCTCCTCAAAGTGTTGTTATAAAAGTTTTGAAAATTCAATTTCTCAAAAACCCAAATAAATCACAAGCATTTCTATATATTACCAACAAAACCCAGCAAGAAGAGATATAAAGAGAAATTACACTCAAAATAACTTAAGAAAGTATAAAATACTGGGGAGATTACTCACCAAGGCATACATAGAAACTCCATGAACACAATTACAAAATATTCTTCACACAAATAAAGACAAATCTAAGTAACTGGAGAAAAATTACTTGCTCATGGGTAGGCCAAGCCAATATAATTAAAATGGCAATACTACCTAGATAGTGCCACACCAATCAAACCACCAAAGAATTATTTTATAGAGCGAGAAAAAATAATAACAAAATGCATGTGCAAGAGCACAAAGTCAAGAATATCAAGGGAATCAAAGTTGTAATCATCAAAATAATATGGTCCTGGATAAGAAACAGAGAAGTTGGTCAATGGAACAGATCAGCTACACAACACAGAAGCAAATGAGGACAGTAGCCTAATGTTTGATAAACCCAAACATTCCAGCTATTTGGGCAAGAATTCACTATTAGACAAAACTGTTGGGAAAAGGCGGACGCTACACATAGAGCAACATCTCATACCATATACAAAGAAAATATTCAAAGGAGTTAAGACATCATAACCAAATTAGAGATGCATGGAAGAAATCGCCTGTTAGATCTATGGGTAGGGGAAGAGTTCATGACCAAGCAAGAGACAGAGAAGTTTACAGAAGGTAAAACAGAGAACTTTTGATTACATAAAATTTAAAAGGTTTTACACAAACAAAACCAATGCAGCTAAAATGAGAAGACAGCAAACTTGAGAAAAAAAATCTTTGCAGTATTTCTCTAATAAAGACCACATTTCTCAAACATATAGAGAATTGAGTCAAATTTGTAAGAATAAGAGTCATTCTCCAATTGATAAATGATCAAGGAAAATGGAATAAGCAGTTTTCAGAGGAAGCATTCCAAGATATCAAGTCATATGGAAAAAAATGCTCTAAATCACTAATAATCAGAGAAATATAAAATAAAAACAACTCTGAGGTACCACCTCACATTCATCAAGTTGACTAAAATGACAGAAAAAGAAAATGACAAATGCTGGAGGGTATATGGGAAAATGGGCGCACTAATTCACTGCTGTTGCAGCTGTGAACAGGCCCAGCCACTCTAGAGAACAGTTTGGAACTTTGCTCCAAAAAGGATTCAATTGTGCACACCCTCTGTCATAGCAAAACTGCTACTAGGGCTAAACCCCAAAGAGATCAAAGAAGAAGGAAAAGGACCCACATGTACGAAAATATTTATAGCAGCTCTTTCTATGGTGGCCAAGAACTGGAAACTGAAGAGATGCCCATCCATTGGGGAAGAGCTGAACAAATGATTGTAATGGAATATTATTGTGCTAGAAGAGATGACAATCAGGATGGCGTCAGAAAAACTTGGAAAGACTCACATAAACTGACACAAAATGAAGTGTACGGAACCAGGAGATCATTGTACATAGTAACAGCAACACTGTAAAAATGATCACCTGTGAAACACTTGGTTACTCTGATCAATACAACGATTCATGACAGTTCCAAAGGACTCATGATCAGTGTGATTCACCACCAGAAAGAGACCTGATAGACTCAAGAGTGTAGGCTGAAGAATACTTTTTTCTTTCTTTCTTTCTTTTTAAAGAAAAACATGGATAATGTAGAAATTTGTTTTGCAAGATTTCATATTTGGCATGGGTTTTGTATTTCTTACCTCCTTAGTGGGTAGGGGAAAGGGAGAATCTGAAACTGAAAATATGATAAAACTGAATACAGAATTCCATTTCTCTACAGAGATCAAACCAGACACCAGGGTGACCCAACAATTTCATAAAAAGCTCTCCCACGTTTCAGCAATACTAAGTGGCACACGCAGCCTTTACTATAGGACTTTCTCACTGGTACAATACTGCCTTGTTAATAGCCTGCATCTTCTACCAGGGCAAACTGCTGATCCTACCCACAAGTGTTTATCAGGAATTAGGATCTACCAAGCAGGTCAGTTCCTCCCTGGAAGATGCGCTGCTCTGACACCTGTTCTTTACATGACCCCATCTCCTGCTGCTGCTGCCAACTCACCCCCTGGTGCCGGCTTACATTTCTATACAAAAACCCTAGTGACAAGGAGCTGTAAGCCAGTGCCAAGACTGATAGAGAAGCGGGCAGTGGAGCAGAATACCTGGCACCACCGCCTCTGTCCCACAGGGGAAGCCAACGCCCACAGCTCCCCCCAAACAAGCTTCGATGCCAATGCTTCAAGCTCTCCTTTCTGATCCCCACTCCTCCTTGGGGTCATCTACTGCTCCCTGACAATGCCCCTCTTTATAGTCATCTCTACCCCAAATTCACCTGTATCAGTTAGTGATAGCACTTCAGAAAAGGACCCAGGATGTGCATCGAACGTGCACTGGAGGGAAACCCGTGCACCAAACCACACGCCCCACCCTTGTCCTAGTCTTTCTGACAAAGACACAGAGACGACAACGCAGAGAGGCTGTGACCTAAATGGCTGAATAAACTCTTAACAGAAACACTCCCAACCCAGAGCTCGTCAGTCTGGGAAAGGTTACCTCTCTCTAGCATGGACAAAAAACAGTTCTGAATAGTGCAAGGATAATTTTCCAATTGTTCTGTCCTGCATAGTATGGCTGTTGCTAGATGTAAAATGTGAGTTCCTAGGCCCTGTGGGCACCCTGACAGGATGCCAGTTCTCTACCTCTCTGCTGCCCTGCCCCTCTGTGGGAACAGGGCCCACGAGCCCTCAACCAGGGCAAGTCAGCACCCAGGGGCACAGAGGGGCAACAAAATGACCAGCATATGAAGCAGGACTTAGCAAAGAATTATAAACTCCAAGGCCGGCTCTCCCTAGCTCCAACACCAAATTGCATTTTATAAAGCTACAAAACACGGATAATCCTCCTATCTATATGGTACTTTTAGGCTCACAAACTGAGGTTTACAAAACAGCTTTGGTACACTCTTGCATTCCTGAGGCCTTTAATTAATCACTAAACAAATATTTATTAAGTGCCCACTGGGTACCAGGCACTATGCTAACAGCTGAGGATATAAAGAAAGACCAAACTATCCCTTCAAGAAGCTGACATTTTAAATGGGGGCCAACACAAATCAATCAGAACATCCAAGGTGGGAAGCAGCCTTAGAGTGATGACATTAACAAGCAGGGAGACCCAGAAATGCCTCCTGGCAGAGGTGATGCTCGAGGGCCTTCTGAGCCCAGACCAGACTGTAAGACTGAAAAGGGAGGATGGGGCAGGTTGTGGACAGCTTTAAAAGCCAAGGGTATTTCTATTTGAGCCATGGGAGAGACCGTGGTCATAATGGTGCTCAGGCAGTGGAGGAGAGGATACCTCCTGACCAAACCAAAATGCTCTGTTACAACTCTCTAACAAACATGTGACAAACAATAACCAGGGTTTAACCAGATGGGCCCATGGCCACTTTGGCCTCTCCCTCCGGGCAGGTGGGAACAATAGGAATAGAAGCCTCTCTAAGAGGAAAGCCTAGCACGTGCACATGCAGTAGCTGGGCATATGCACATCAAGCCAAAATGTGCCCATCTCTGCCTATTACTCCTGATGACCGCTCCTCCAAATACTTCCAAGCTGTCGTCAGGCCTCTGAGCCTTCCCTTGTTTATGCTAAATCTCCGTAATTCTTTCACTGCCCTGGTTCAGATGCTTTCTGCCTGTGAGACTCTGGCCAAGTAGTTTGTAATCTCTAGAGGCCTAAACTTTCCTGCCATGGAAAAGAAGAACACCCCATTCTAGATCTCTGGGTCTAGTGTTCTGGGCAGCACGAAGACAACAATGGTCTCACTGCACTTGATTTCAATCAAAAAGAAGCTGGGCATGTAATCAAGACCATCCTTGGAGTCCACTCTCTGAATGCAGGCTGTGAGCCAACACATTTACTACCCACACTAGCATCCATCTGAATCACTGCACTACCCTCCACACATTCTTTGTTCTAGTAAGTACAGTGATGAGCTATGAATGATCTGTAACTCTTCTCGAGAAGCCAGGGTTCCACAGGTGGGTCTCCTCACAAGAAGAGGCAGCTGGGCTGGCCTTGGAATCAGCAATCCTGCCTCAGACACCTACCAGCTGGCTGACTCATGACAAACCACCACGCTGTTCTCAGATTCAGTTTTCTCATTTTTAAAAGAGGAACAGAGATAACACCTATCTCAAAAGAGCTATCTAAATTATTGCTGAACGATTAAGAAGGAATGTGAACGTTTCTGTCAGCTTTATTTACCATCAACATAATACACCTGGTTCCGAACACTTCCCAAACTGTATGCTACAAAGTCCCTTGAGAGAAATGATTCGTAACCAAATAAGGGAGAGAAGCAAAAGATATAACAGAGTCCACGAAACTGAAAAATTTTTATGTAATTAGGCTTCAAAATACATGGGAATAAACCGAAATATCTGCGAACAAAACCCATTTTGCAACGGATGAGATGTGAAAAGATTCTCGACAAAACGGCTATTAAGAACCATAAAAAACTACTAATGGAAACTTTTAAGAATCATGTATAAAAAAACACTCTAACCATCAAGATGACGAATGCAAAGTAAAACAACTTTACAGTTTCACCTTAGGCACACTGCAGACTGGCAAAAACGACTCAAGGTAACAGCCAGTGTTGGAGGGGTTGTGGAAAGACGGGCGTGCCAATGCACAGCTGACAGAACTGCTGACTGGCCCACCTACTCTGAAAAACGATTTGGAAACATGCAGAGAAAGCGACTAAACACCAAAGCATATATGCCAAGGAGGTCACACACACCAAAATATCTCACAGTCTTTCTGCAGTGGCAAAGAATGAAAACAATGAAAACACGTGGTTAAAAACCGACTGTGGCAGATGCCTTAGCACAAGAGGGTGAGCAGGAGAAGCAGACGGAAAGCATCCTCACCACCTCCGGACTGCCACAGTTCTTCCAAAGACCAGGCAAATCTCCTAAGGCCTGTCATAGGTATTCACCCCAAAGTAACCCTAAATCAAGAGGTTCTCAAGAAGAAAAACTCTAAGTCACCAAAACTAGGGCCCCAAAGGAACAGCACCCAAACAACGGACAGGAGATGCTGGGAAGGATTCAGCCCCAAGCTGGAGCCCAGGGCACAGAAGTGGTGCACAAACATCAGGGAGCCCTGGGCAGCTCCCACAGTGGGCGGTGGACTAGTTTGACTTTTGGCTCTGAGTGGGATACACTGGGAAACGCAAGCAATTAAAAACAAAAGATTATCAACAAAGATTAAAGTGAAAGAAAGAATACAAACAAGGGCATCAAACAGATCCTTCGGAAAGGCAAAAGAAGAGTCTTACGTTGGCCGTCTGGTCTCCAGCAAAGTCAGCAGTATCTGGATTGCACTGACGATCGCTGATTCATTTTTCTCCTTGTGAAAAATATTTGATAGAAGCTGTTCGATAATCTCTTGCCTAGGAACAGAAAGAGCAGGGAAGTGCGTTAAGTGTCATGCCACACTAGCCACCTGAAAAGAAAGCTGAGAGCATGCGAGCAGAGGGCACAGGGTCAGTGCAGACAGCAGCAGAGACGCACACTAGCTCCCAGAAGATTCACCGGAGCAAAAACAAGCTTGAGGAAGGACCAGAGGCAGAAGGATGGAGGGCTACCCAGGCTTCTGTGACCCTGAGTGGCACGTGATGAGTGGTTGGGAGCCTGCGGCATCCCACAGGTGATCGATGAGAATGGGCCGGTGACAGGTTTCTTTCATTAAGTGTAATTTCTTTCAGCTACTGAAAGCTACTCACACCTTTTCAGCAGCACATCTGAAGAACAAACTAAGGCGTGGATGTATCTTAAGTGTAGTAGATAACTGTGAAAAGGTTCAAAGTATTTGATTTCTCATTGTTTAGTTCTTAGATGGAAAAATCAATTTTTTACTCATAAGAAATCATGTAGAAGGCCTGATATTTTCACAGATGCCTCATTTTACCAAGATCCAAAAGGCCCCAATATCTATGTCTACATCTACTGCCCCCCTCTACGTTTTCTAGCATTTCAATATGACGTGCTCCACCTCAGACAGTGTAGGGGAGTGGCTGCAAAACGTTTGAATCCTGCCTCTGGCAACAAACAAGGTTCCTCACCTGTAAAATGGGACAATACCCACAGTCCTCTCTCACAGGGTCACTGTAAGATCCTACAATGCTGAGTCACCAGGCAGACAATGTATAGAAAGCATTTGGCCCTCTTGAAGAAGTGATCTGAATATTGGTTCTGGTTTCTTACCAGCCTTGTCTCTTGCCGAGCACCTGAGCAAAGACCCCAGGAGGCCCATTCCAGGCCACGGTCCACCACAGCCCACTTTTGATGAGTGAGCAGCAGACAGAACAACTCTGCCTTATATTCCCTTATCGGTGGCCCTGTCTACACTTCACCGACTTCCAGATACCAGTACAGAAAGATATCTGCTGTTTTCTCTCTCCTGTAAGACATCTCATGATGTATGTTGAATGCAGCCCTCCTCTACTTGAGAAGTGACCCCTACTCCAGATCACTTCAATGTCCTACACAAAAATAAATTCCTCTTCTGTCTTGGGCAGCCTTGAAAGCAACCCCGGGCTGTCCTGCCAGGACACTGACCTACCCAAGGCTGTCTGGTCCCTTGCATCCAGAGCCCCAGGCCTACACTACCACTTATCTGCAAGGCTTGGCTATCTGGCTCAGGGCCATTCTCCACCTACAGCAGGGCATGATCCCCTAAGCACACGTCCAAGACAGAAGGCTGAAGCCTTCCAGAGCAAGTCTAGTGATCTTCACCGTAACTGTCTTCTCAAAAAACATCAGTTACCCACTAATGGTTAAGAAGGACCTCATGGTCAACACTTAACAATTAAAGTTTTGCGTCACTGAACAGTTACCTAAGTGAAGACTTCGGATTCACCACCATACTTTGAATACTAACTACCTACATTAATGTCTAAGAAAAGATCTGTGGGCTCTGACAGGGTTATTAGACTTTTATCAAGGGAACGCTATAGCCAAATTTCCCTAGATTTTTAGCAAGAGACCAAAACCATTTCCAAGATGATCCCTGTGAAAAGAATGGAGAGATATAGGCCAGAAGATAGCACTATTCCCGACAGAAACTAAGCTGGTTCAGGTCTATATCCAAAGAGGAATCCCTGATTGGCTGGTGTTCCCTTGGAGGAGGGCTCCAGTGGAACAGGCCCTTGGATATCTGTCAGGATCTCACGTGACATTTAAGGGTATAGAGTTTCACACTTGGCTAAAGAAAAACATACTTTCCGAGTATGGAAGGGGAGAGCATGGCTAGAGAACAATTCATTGGAAAGGAATCTGGGGCTTTAGCAGAGGATCCACGAGGTGGCAGCAGCATTTTGTGGTGCAGGGGGCTCCAGGTGAGCAGCAGAATGTCTGGGGCAGGGAAGTGGCTGCTGGGGGTGGGAGGGAGGGAAACATCCTAGTTACATTGCTTCTCGTCTCTGCTCCAATTTGGTGATTCTGAACACAGGGTGCTTTGAGTTCATCAGAATAGGGAGGGAGAGAGAGATAGATGAATGGCCTGGAAGCAGGAGACTCATCTTCCTGAGTTCATATTCAGCCTCAGACACATCCTAGCTGGGTGACCGCGGACAAGTCACTTCACCCTGCTTGCCTCAGTTTCCTCATCTATAAAATGAGCTGGAGAAGGAAATGGCAAACCACTCTAGTATCTCTGCCAAGAAAACCTCAAACAAAGTCATGGAGAATTGGACAGGACTGAAAAACAACTTAATAACAACATGTGTGTGTGTTTTCATTATTTAATTTTTTGTCCCTGTGAGAAAACGCTTTTGTCAAAATGTTCTCAACAAAGATGAGGAGCCCCAGGAAGTATGGGGTTCTTCCAATCTCATCCAATAGGGTCATGCCAGGGGTAGGGTCACCCCACACCTGCCTCTCTTCAAATCCTGTGACTTGGCCTCTACCATGGTTACCTTCCGAGGGGAGGAAGGCAACCTGGCATCAATTGCCACCTGTCCATTTTTCACTCAAGCCTCTTCTCAGTGGTTTCTGGAATTGAAATTCCTAAACTGCTAGGGAGACCTTCTTATGGAGGTACAATGGTGACTACTCAGGGTTTATCGAGCAGGCCTATGGACCACAGACCCAGCCCTGCTCTCCAGTTCCTCAGGGCCAGCTCCTGAATGCTGAAGTGCAGGGGTGAACCACAGAGAAGAGAACAGAAGTGCAAAAACTAAGGAACAGCAGGAGCTATATCAAAGCTTTATTCTACTCAAGGTCTATTCCTATAATCCCAAATAATGAATTCTAAAATAATTTTCACCCTCGGAGTCATCAGAGTGAGGCTCTAGAATCTCTCCATACCTCATGACAGAACAAGGCGAACTCAAGACAACTTTCCTCACTTTGCCTCCTGAGCCAGTGACCTCGCCCCACTCCCCCCCCACCTCCTCCCTGTGACTTCTCCCCCCCAGTGACCTCTCTCCGCTCAGTGACCTCCAACCCTTCTTCCTTTCCCAGTGCAGATGGGGGTGGGCTAACCTGGGCCTCCTCACTAGTGAGCAAACACAGCCCCTGAAAAGTCTGCTTTCAGAGAACTGCCCAGTGAAGCTCAGGAGGGTCAGACGGATCTGGGGTCAGAGGTGGAGCAGAGACATGCTCTCCCCAGGCCTTCCTCGTGCATAATGGAGATAAACACTTCTCTTCTCACAGAGACAGAGAATAACCTCAGTTTGTCTGGAAGGGTTTTCTCCCTCGAGCTGTCCTCAATATGAGGGCCGCATCCGTCTCTAAAGAGACCCCCAGGGAGCCAAGGTGGGCTGATGGGAGAGCCTCTACCTCTCCATTCTAACCCCCACCAAGCTGGTGGTTACCAGGGGGTCTATCCTAGTAAGCTAATTAGTAGCTGTGCTCCTGAGGCCCCAGGAAACCCAGAGGCAGCCTGACCACAGCATCGCTCACTTTCAGGTACATGGGAGGGGAGAGTCACAAAATCCTCAGCCCATAAAAGCAGACATTGAGAGAAGCAGATTTTAAAGTAATAAAAGAAGCCACATGCTGTAAACAGCCACAGGAAGAGAATTCCTTAATGTCTGCTCTACAAAACTGTCGTCCTGAAGCTCTCCTGCATCCTCAGAGGAGGCCAGACCGGAACCGAGGCCACAGGTGCAGCTGCTGCACACTGACCGATACAACTCACGTGACATTGATGAGTTTACTTAACATAGGAGGCTGAAATGCGGCATTTCTTTAGAAAGCCTTCCTTAGCCCCATAGATTTAACTCTTCAATGAGGTAAATGAAAAGATAAAGAGCAGACAAAAGCATGGCTCCACTCCCCCCTTGCCTCGGGGGGCTGTGGAAGGACATGCTGCACACAATGCAGAGAACGTACTTTTCTAGAGTGGCGAGCAGGGGGTCTGGTTCTGGGCTGTTCTGGACTTGTAACATCTGGTCTCTGCTGAGGCGGATAATTTCACAGAGTGACTGCGAGGCGTTGGAATGCCGCTGAGGAGAAAAACAGAGTTTTTAGCATCAGCCCCCCGAAAGAAGGAGAACTCACATCAGAAAGGCTGTGGGGATGTGTACATGTGCGTATGTGTGTGACACAGAAAGCAGGTATGTGCGCGCGCGCGCACACACACACACACACACACACACAGTTATTCAAATGAATCTCGACTGCAGACCTCAGGAAGAGAGGCCAAGGCCGAGAAGGGCTGGCAGTGGTGGACGCTGCCCACTGGCCCTAAGAAGGACAGGAAAAGCCCACCCACCTCCCTTCCCCTCCCTCTCTGACACTCCTTGTGACATGACCAGAATTTCCGAGCAAAACAGACTCCCCCGCTTCACATGTTTAAACGGTGCCTCGAGGCACAAACCTCAACAGAACTGGAGGCCACTACACAGTGAGCCACTAGATACAGGCAGAACAACGATAACCCAGTGGAGCACAGACAACTTTTGCAGATCTCAAAATTAACATAGTCTAGCATATAAGCCAAACGGAAAACCAGCCCAAAACAATGGTCAACCTTTGAATATCAAGCTTCCTTGGAATCAAGGGAATTCTCCACAAGGCAGAATTGTTTCCTAGGAATCTGGGAGGGACCGTGGCAGGGGGCTGGGCACCAACACTGCAGGGCCATGCCTTGGGGCACATGAGGGACCCTGCTTTGGGGAGCTGGGTCTCTCCTGGGACAGTTTCCAAGACCCAGCACTTACTCCCTGGTCTGCTGAACAATAAATCTGTTCTGCTCAAAAGCAACCAGCAAAGGGATCCCCAAGTTATTCCCTGTCATTCAGGCTGGGGTCCTAGGGCCTCTTTGTGGGCCTCATCACTCTCCATGGCCCACAGGCTCTGCAAGTGAACTCTTCTCAGAAGTAATAATCAGTGACCCTACGGTATCAAAGAGCCCCTTCCAAATGTAATGGCAAACAGGGTGGGATTGGGGCTTCTACTTTCTTAGCAATCCGTGCCACCCGCAATCCCCAAATACTGAGTGATTGCTCAGCAAATATTCAATGACATAAAATACAGTTCTAATTCATTCATGTTATGCTCTCCTGTTCCTTACAAATACTTATTATCTGTAATGAACATAACATAAAATACCTACTGCTGGTGCTATACGGGGGCGGGGGGGGGGGAGGAATCCAATCCCAGGAGCACTGATTTAGGTAGCAGAGTCAAGACAAGTGCTGGATTTGAAATCTATAAAACCAGAGTTCAAATCCCATCTCAGACCCCTACCAGCCAAGTGACCTTGGGCAAGTCAATTAACCTGTATAGCCCCTTCTCTCCCCAGGACTGTTGTGAGGACAAAATAGAGAATACAGTTATCCCTTCCACGTTGAGGGGTGGGGGAAGAGCGCCTCCTCAATCTGGAAAATCTGTGTAAAACTTTCTGGCCCTTCATCATACCAGAGGTGAAGTCTGAATATTTTCTTTTTCTTTTATGGGGTATTTACAGTAATTCATTGTAGAATTTGGGTTGCTATTATACAATACCATACATATATTTTATGCATTTCTGAGTTTCTAAACCTGTTCTGTGTCATCTGCAACTTCCACAAAACTCCCCCAAAATTCCCATTTAATTTATGCCAACCCGTGATATATCAAAACCATGATAGGGAAAGTTGCAATGCAGAAGGGATAAACTTTAAGGCAGGGGTAGGGAACCTGCAGCCTCGAGGCCTCATGTGGCCCTCTAGGTCCTCAAGTGTGGCCCTTTGAATGAATCTAAACCTCACAGAACAAATCCCCTTAATTAGAAGATTTGTTCTGTAAAACTGGGACTCAGTCAAAAGGCTGAACCTAAGCCTTAAGGCATCATGGAAACGCTGGCTATGGTGACCATGATGATTATCAAGCACCTACCATGGTGGTTTAAAAAATAAAAAAAACTTTTTTAAAGCAGATACTTTCTTATTTTTTTTTCAAGTTCTGAATTCTGTAAGTGCCTACCATGTTTAAGACACTGAGGAAAGACACTCTTTGACAATAATTGATGTTCAAGTTCCAAGCCGCACCAATATGGCACATGATGTACTGTCCCAGGAGAAAGCAGTGGCCTATTCTTTGGAAATTCTTTTGGAAACCCTAACTCACATTTGGGCCAGAACCGGCCTCACATCAACTTGCCGGGTGCTCATAAGTCCAGTACACCTTTTGACTACGTGGTAGGAAAGGACCATTTCTTGATACCTACCTTCTGGTCAGACCCTGACTCTTCTCCTTACTTCCAATGCCCACATGCCCCTCAACCACGTGTTCTTAGAACCCAATCTCTAATGCATGGGACAGACCTGCAGCTCTAGGATGTCAAATGAAAAAGCATGAGCAGCCCTCTCCCCACTCCCAGTGGGCCATACAGATGTTTCTCCTCTCCTCTCCTCCACGCGGACACCTGCCCGCTAAGCAGCCCCAGCAGTCAGAACCACCAGGGTTCATTAGTCAAAGTACCAGGAAGGCAGAGTTTCACTTAATGTAAGATAAACATTTACTAATTAGAGATATTCAACGATGGGTCAAGGTGACTGATGGGGCAATGAGTTTTCTCCATTGTTAGAAACAGAAGCTCAATAACAATCCGTAAAATGTTTGTAACGAGACTGTTCCATCATACCAGGAAAGTCTAGACTCATGGTCTCTATAGTTCCTTCTAACTTTCAGATCCTAACAACTCCCAATAAAAACCTTGGCATTCCAATGCCAACCTCCATGTTCCATAAGACTCTTCTGCCACCAGCGCAGAGCTGTCAGTCTGTCTGGGCATCTCCAGACAAATCACTGTCCAGCAGCAGTATCTGGCTAAACACTGCATGCCATGGAGGGGAAGGAAAACGATGGCTCTGCAAAGAGAAGCACGGCCTCAGAAAAGAAAACATTTTATGCTAGCGCTTGCCTGCGGAGCCTATTTTAGGATATTTCCTAAGCACTGGAAAAACCCACCTTCCTGTGGTTTCACCAGGGCCTGGAGATGACCCAAGATGATGCCAAGGTGTCAGGTCAAGAAAAATTGGGAAGGTCTTACATGCAGGCAGGCCTAGTAGTGGATCCCATACACTTTTTGTCCAAGAAGAATG
Source organism: Trichosurus vulpecula (assembly GCF_011100635.1). Lineage (NCBI taxonomy): Eukaryota > Metazoa > Chordata > Mammalia > Diprotodontia > Phalangeridae > Trichosurus > Trichosurus vulpecula. The sequence goes on along the minus strand of NC_050578.1, from coordinate 278,165,641 downwards.
AAACTAAGCACCGGGGTGTTTCCAATGTAAAGCCCTGAAGACACCTCCCAAGCCACAGAGGTCCACATCAACAGCAGAAGCCATGATCCGTAAACTGAGTCTATCAGAAAGACCGATTTTAACACTCTGATATGTTTAACAGGTTGCTGGCTTATCAATGCTCTACCTGCGCCAGACTCCAATTTCCTCCAAGAGCCCACTTGTCAAGCTGGGAAGACAAAGCTCTGTATGTTCACACAGCAGTAACACTTACGTCTTCTTCTTGAGACGGATGAACTATTCCCACAAGCCTCTGGATAATCTTCTCCTCGTTCAGCCACTGTAAAGCACAGGACACAAAGGTCATCACAGGAATGCAAAGGTCATCACAGGAATGAAGTGCACAATGAAGAGAAACCTATTTGGACACTCTCAGCCATCAGACTTAAGTATGTGCCATGCTTCTTTGGTTCTGAACGACAGAAAACTTTTGGGAGTTTTCCAAAGAAAATGCCAGGGAACATAAGATTAGAAACACCAGTATCAAACAACCCCAAGAAGTCCTCCTATCCTAGAACCAATTACCAAAAAGTTACAACCTGACATAAGAATCATGGGATGACTCACATGACTAGAATACAAGATCAAAATCCACCCGACGGGCTAGTCAGAAATAACGAAAAGAGGAGAAAAACAGATGGAGGAATGCACACATTTGCTGGGACCTTCAGTAAGAAGAACGAGCAAAAATGGCAGAATGTCTCAAGGTTAGAAGGTTAAAGGAAAGTGCTTGTTGTAAAATTTTAGTTAAAGAAAACTGAGCCACATGATGGGTATTTTTAGATATCTAATCCAAAGAAATGTTAGTTCAAAAAAAAAAGTGGGAAGAAAGTTTTCATATCATGTAGTTCTGGACTAAAAGATTTAGCAAGTCAGTCTGCCAGATCATCTATTTATCCCTTTGTCCAGGGAGCATTTCTCTGGTTGCGATGGGGATCCTCAGAATCAGAGCATGAAAGAGAACGAAGAGACTTTTGAAACTATAAGGAAACCGAGGCCTTTGCTTCTTGCTTTGATTATAACTGTCAGAATTCAGGATTTATAAAATAAAGAAAAGCTTAGGGAATATAAACCAGGAGAAAAAAAATAGAGGAGTGAAGTAAAGGACAGCTGAGAAATGAAGAAAATATCGATTTGATAAGAAAACTTGGCATATTTAGAGAAAGCAAAGGCCCATGCCAGAGATATAAGGGAAAAGAAAAAAGAGAGCTCTGTAAAAAGAATGCCCTGTAAATAAAGGATATTAATGGTAGTGTTGCGGACCATAATCAGGAAGCCCTGGGTTCGAGTTCAGCTTCTGGCCTACCCTGGCTCTCAAGCGCTCTGTCTTGGTAGCGGGAGCCCTATTACATGACCTTTCCCAGACCTGTGAAATCCCACTCAGGTCTCAAGCTCCCTTCCATTTTCTCAAAGAAGATGGCAAAGAAAGCAGGAGAAAACCAACAGCTGTAGTTGAACAAGAACAGCGAAAGGAGCTGCTGACAGGGGGACGAAATGAGCGAGCTGGCACGGCTGGCAGGGAGGGTAGGCAGGCTGGCGCCAGCACATGCCTGGCAGCCGGAGGGTTTTCAGGTTAGCATTGTCTAGGCATCATCAGGCCCTGTAGGGGAAACTTGGGAGTTCGGTCTTTATGGCACCCTCTAGCTTTGAATTTTGTGATCCTAAAATATAAGCAGTACGTATAACTGAGAAACCCCAAAGCCTTGTACCAACCTACAGAGCAGCTGCAGCTGGCTATAAATGGAAAGGAGGGGGAAGAGAAAATAGGGCGAGACTTCTGTTCCTGAAGAGGAAAGTGTGAACCCAAATGATTAATAGATCAAATGCCACAAAAGCAAATGCTCGGAACTCCACCAGGTGTGTGGAACACACTCACCACCTTCTCCTGGGCCTCTAGGCCCAAGACATCGAAGGGTCTCTAAGCCTGGCTCCTGCGGACCTTGCCAACTGGATACGCCCCTTTCCTCATGGCAGTTGCCAGGCAGACTAGACCAGTGCTCAGAATGCACTCTGGCCTCACCTCTGCCTGCACAGCACAGTCTCTCCCTCCTGCATAAAAGGAGGCATCTGAACAGTTGACCTCTACATCTATGATCCTATGACTGTCAGCATCTGAGGCTCTGACTCAGCAAGACATCCCTGACCCAGTTGAAAACAATGGTGGGAGGGATAATGGTTCCTCCTCAGAGCCTCCTCAGATCTCAAAGAGCACTCCAGCCCTTATCACTCTCTCCCTGGACTGTCCACAGCTTCTACCCAGTGAAACTCAAGGCTCTCTGAGGCACAGCAGTGTCCTTTCTGAATCCCCAGGGTGAGCCTGAGAGCACTGCACACAGGAGGTGCTTACTGGAAAATTATGAAATGAATTAAGGAATGTTATTAGGAAGAAGGGTAACCCAACATGACCAGAAGTTGGGAATGGGCATCAGGAAGACAACCAACTGCCCTGCAACCCTGACCAAATACGTGGAGCAATGGGTAAAAGGTCACTGGTCAAGCCACCCTTTAGATTCCCATTCTGCGATAGGATCCCAAAGATTTAACTAAACACCCATCCTTCTACCTTTTCACCATTTCCTTTTACTGCCTGGGAAACACCCAGAAGATAATGCTATCGTACACCTATCCCCAAAGCTAAGCCAGTGTTTCCTTTCCCTACAATCAACAATCAATCTTCCCGAAGAACTCTTGGTTCCTTGTGTAACACATTCCAACCCACCACACAGGCTCTTCCTCCAAGAGGCCCACTCTTGTGAAGACCTCTTTCTAGGGTGAAAGCCTGGGCACATATGCTGGCAGGGACCCCTTCCCAAAGCACATCTCTTCAGACCTCCACACATTAACAGAATATGCTGGCCCTTCAGGCACAACCAGACAGGCCTCCCTCTTGTAGGCCCTTCTCTATTTCCTTTGGGCTCTTCAGATCTTTAATTCAAATGAGTACATGCAATCCAAATTCATTTCCAAAGAAATGGGACAGTTCTAGGGTTCCAACCAAGTAAAATATCAGAGGTGCAATGAACTGAGAAATATTTCTGAAGGAGGACACTGAAGGGAAAGAAGAGGAGACTGGACAAGACAGGCTGAGATGTAAAGGCACAGACTAAGAACTCCTGAAATCCCGTGATACCCTGTAGTTCCCTGAGAAATACATCTACCTGGAAGAAAGGCCTGCCTATGTATAACAAAGTCTTTCACTGCCCCATGTTTCAACGACCTGGCACCTGCTGTGGTCTATCTATGACCTGACCTTAAGAAAGCTCTTCCTCTTCTCCCAGGGGAAGCATTCCCATTAACAGACAGCCCTTCAAATGAAGCAACTTTTCCAAAAGACAGCCAGAATATACTTATATGAGAATCCTAAGTCCCTCCAGCCTGGGTCAAGTAACTAAGTCTGATGCCAAGATCCTAGCTCTCAAACACTCTGGGGACATCCAGGCCCTGAGACATCTGGATGTCTCCCTGCATAAGGGTCATTTCAATCTCTCCCCACACGTGACTATGGGAAGGATATTGTGGCTGCTACCTTTCCCCTACTAAGGCAGCTTTCAGGAAAGAAAGTCACATCTTAAACAACTGTCCTCATGAGCACAGCCCCAGCCCCAGCAAACCAGGAGCAGGCCTCAGAGAGGCTGAATCTGCGATGGCAGCAGCTGTTTCCAGAGCTCTCAGCCCACAGTCAGTAAAGGGGTAGAACAACTAGTCAGAAGGAGATTACAGGAGTCTCTTTGCTGGCACTGGGGGCAGGACTCTGTTGCTTTGCCCATATTCAGATCTGGGTTGCAGTCCTGGGTGGCAGTTCCAGGGTGAGGAGGAGCACTGGCATACCAGAGCTTGTGGGCCACAGTGGAATGGTGACCCTCCCCACAGTTTCGGGCAGAAAAGAATGCTTGTGGTTGCTCACAGGGCAGAGCACAGGCCAGGAGAAGAGTAAACACCTCTCCTGAGATCATACCACCTTGAAAGAATTGAAAACTTAAGAGGTACCCAGAAGTATCCCCAAAGCTTAGGACAGTGCACCCTCCACCCTGGAAGCAGAGGCTCATTTTAACAGAGAGCTGAAAGTCAAGAAATAGGCTGGAAAAATGAGCAAACAACGAAAAAAACCTCTGACCACAGAAAGTTACTATGGTGACAAGGAAGATCAAAACAAACATTCAGAAGAAGATAATAAAGTCTCCTGCATCCAAAGCCTCCAAAAAAAATATGAATTGGTCTCAGGTCATGGAAGAGCTCAAAAAGGATTTTGAAAATCAAGTTAAGAGAGGTAGAAGAAAAATTGGGAAGAGATATGAGAGTGATGTAAAGGAGAAACAAAAAAATGCTGAGGGAAATAACACCTTAAAAAGCAGAATTAGCCAAATGGAAAAAGAGGCACAAAAGCTCACTGAAGAAAATAATTCCTTAAAAATTAGAACTGAGCAAATAGAAGCTGATGGCTTTGTGAAAAAAATCAAGAAACAATAAAATATAGCCAAAATAATAAAAAAAATAGAAGACAATGTAAAATAGCTCATTAGAAAAACCACTGACCTAGAGAATAGATCCAGGAGAGAGAATTTAAAACTTATTGGACTACCTGAAAGCCAAGATCAAAAAAAGAGCCTAGAAATCATCTTTCAAGAAATTATCAAGGAAAACTGCCCTGATATTCTAGAACCAGGGGGTAAAATAGAAATGGAAAAAATCCACTGATCTCCTCCTGAAAAAGATCCCAAAATGAAAACTGCCTGAAATATTATACCCAAATTCTAGAACTCCAGATCAAGGAGAAAATATTACAAGTGGCCAGAAAGAAACAACTGAAGTATCATGGAGCCACAGTCAGGATAACACAAAATTTAGCAGCTTCTACATTAAAGGACTGGAGGGCTGAGGATATGATATTCCAGAGGGCAAAGAAGAAAGGATCACAACAAAGAATCACCTACCCAGCAAAACCGAGTATAATCCTTCATGGGGAAAAAGGGACATTCAATGAAATGGAGGATTTTCAAGCATTCTTAATGAAAAGACCAGAGTTGAATAGAAAATTTTGATTTTCAAATACAAGATTCAAGGGAAGCATAAAAAAGGAGACAGGAAAGGGAAACCATAAGTGATTTAATAAGGTTAAACTGTTTACATTCCCACATGGGAAGATGATACTTGTAACTCCTAAGAACTTTCTCATTGCTAGGGCAGGTAGAAGGAGTACACACAGACAGAGGGCACGGGTGTGAGATGAATACGAAGGGACGATATCTAAAAAAGTAAAATTAAGGGGCAAGAAAGGGAAAGAGAGAGGTGAAATAGGGCAAACGATCTCACACCAAAGAGGAAAGAAAAAGCCTTTACAGTGGAGGGGAAGAGGAGGGAGGCGGGAGAGAATGAGTGCGCTTTAATCAGAATTAGCTCAAAGAGGCAGTAACATACACACTCAATTGAGCATAGAAATATATCTTACCCTATAGGAAAGTGGGAGGGGAAGAGGATAGGTGAAGGGAGGGTGGTGGGGAGGAGGCAACAGAAGGAAAGGCAGAATAGGGGAGGGATTTGTCAGAAGGAAAACACTTTTGAGGAGGGGCAGAGTGAAAACAGGAACAGAACAGAAGAAATAGAGGGGGAGGGGCAGAGAATAGGACAGAGAGAAATACAGTTAGCAATAGTAACTGTGAAAAAAAATTTTAAGCAAGTTTCTCTGATAAAGGCCTCATTTCTCAAACATACAGAGAACTGAGTCAAATGTATAAAAATAAGAGCCATTCCCCAATTGATAAATGATCAAAAGATATGAAGTTTTCAGAAGAAGAAATCAAAGCCATCTATAGCCATATGAAAAAATGTTCTAACTCACTACTGATCAGGTGAAATGCAAATTAAAACAATTCTGAGGTACTACCTCATACCCATTACATTGGCTAATAGGACAGAAAAGGAAAATGACAAATGCTGGAGGGCTGTGGGAAAAATGAAACATTAATGCACTGTTGGTAGAGTTGTGACCTGATTCAACCATTCTGTAGAGCAAAGGGCTATAAAACCATGCATACCCTCTGATGTAGCGATACCACTACTACGTCTATATCCCAAAAGAGATAAAAAACCAAAAAGGAAAAGGACCTATATGTACAAAAATGTTTACAGCAGTTCTTTTCAGGTAGCAAATTGAGGGAATGTCCATCAACTGGGGAATGGCTGGACAAGTTGTGGTATGTGATTATGATGGAGTATTATTGTGCTATAAGAAATGATGAGCAGGATGCTCTCAGAAAAACAGGGGCTTACATGAGCTGATGCAAAGTGAAATGTCCTGTATACAAAGTAAAAGCAACACTGTAAGATGATCAGCTGTCAATGACTTAGCTGTTCTCAGCAATGCAACGAGCCAAGACAACTCTGAAGGACTTATGATGAAAAACGCTAGCCATCCCCAGAGAGAACTGATGGTGTCTGAATGCAGATTGAAGCAGACTTTTTAAACTTTATTGTTCTTGAGAGCTGGTTATTTTCGGTCTATGTTTTCTTTCAAAACATGACTATCATGAAAATGTTTTGCGTGATTCCACATGTATAACGTATATCAAATTACTTGCCTTCTCAATGAGGAGGGGTGGGAAGGGAAATGGGAGAGAATTTGGAAATCAAAGTTTTAAAAATAAATGTTAGAAACTGTTTTGACATGTAACTGCAGAAAAATAAAATATTAGGAATCCCCAGCAAAATAAAACCAAACAATGGTACTCACATTCAACACATCTTGCCTGGGCTGTGGAGGTTCAATACAAGTCAGTAGCCTGAGCAATAAATCCATGATAGCAGAAGTTCCTATGTGTTTTATGATAAGGTCTACAAAATCATGCTTCTTCTTTAAGAAATCCACAATCTGAGGTAAAAGGAGAAAAACCTTCTGCATTATTGATCCGTTTTCAGGTCACAGTCGGAAATGAAATCTAAGAGTTTGTCATCACAGATTTTGGGATGCATTAAGATAAGCTGTCAGACGCTGACACAGTTAAAGCGCCTCTCTCTATCTGGGGTTCCCAGACATGCCTTAGGCAAGCATGTCAGCACATAAACATCTCCACTCTGCTGCTTCTATCGTTAGTCCACAGGCAAGGTGAACAAACCTAACGCTGCAACTGCCCAATGCCAAGTAGTGAGGGATATACAGGAGGCCTAGGAAAATGCCTATTTGGGGGAAAAAAAGTGAATATCAACAAAGGACATCCAATGGGAACAGAAGTTCGCATTCAGAAGGGATGGAGTTCACAGCAGAGGCAATCACTGCTCTCCCACATCAGAATTTAGCATAAATTAACCTATTCCCAGGAATCTGACTAAATGGGCCTGACAACCTAGCCAGGAAACTGTCTCCCCAATGGCTTTATGACCTCATGAGCTCACTATCTAATAGGGAGAGCACAGTGGCTGGACATGTGTGTGCCCTTGGGGAGCTATGAGACCACCAGGCTGGCTCGTTGGAAGCCACAGTCTCTACTCTGAGAGGGCTGAGGGCCTCAGGCCTAAACTAAGAGAGGAAAGGGGAGCGGCCCCACAGTGGCCATGGACCACTTCACATTTCTGCATTAAAGAAACTCTAAAAGTACAAAAATACGGGTTGTAATAATCCCCAGATGGACAGATGCAGAGGAGGGAGGTGGGCTGCTCAGATCTTTTCAAGTGGAGAGTTTGCTTCTTGTGGGAAACGTCAGATCTGGAGAGTGTGAGACTGGCAGTGACATTTAATAGGCTTTTCTAGCACAATCTGAGAAACAGAGGCCATGGGATACACTGAGAGAAAAAAGGGAGCTCGCTGGAGGTGGCTCTTGGATGAGGTACAAAGGTCCATGCTGACCTACGTCCCAGAAGGACGAGTGAGGTAAGCTTTGTGCTGTGACGCCTCAGGATGCTTCCACTGCACACCTGCCTTCATTTTCTGCTAAATCTTTTTTCTACTAAGATCTTGGCACATTAGCAGCTCCTTTTTTAAGCCAGAGAGACAGAGGGGGTGTTTGATATAGTCTGAGGCAGGCCTACCTGGTGGAAGGAAAAGGAACCCTGGCCTGCTCTGGGTCAAGTGTCACCTTCTGCCCCTCCCCCCATTTCTTCTTAAAAGGCTCATAGAGGCCCCAGGCTTTTCTAACCAGGGAAGATTGCAGCTCATCCCTGTGAATCAATTTACCTTCCAGATAAATCTCAGGCAATCCTTTGGTGGAAATGAACTGAAATGAATCTTTAGTCAGATCTAAGACAGATTCGGGTCAGCTCACGGTCCCCAGAACCTCATTTAGAATGAGCCAAAGCAGCAAAAGATGGCTATCACTTTGACCAAGTTCCTTAAGGGCACTTTAAAACACAAAACTCCCAAACAACTCATCACCACAAAACTAAGGGGATCCTCCATCTCTCCTAGTCTGGGCTAGACTGAGGCTCCAGTCATAGGTTCTCCTTCCCAATCAGGCACCAGACTGGAATCTAAAAAAGATATTGGAATCATATGAACCAGGTTATCCTCAAGGTTGCGTTTCTTGTCCCCTCACTGTTTCAAGGTTCACCTGATGCTCAAACCCACCCCACCCTCACATTCTCAACAGCTCCCTCCTTCAGTAAAGTCCCCTTCCCATAACACAAAACCTCAAGTCCATAAAACAGATCACTGTATCCCACTATGGGTAACGACCAACTCACACTCCAAATGCAAGGCCAGACCTAGCTGACTGCCACACAGGAGGATCACCAGCTCCACCATTTAACAGGCCCTCACCATGCTTCATTCTACACCATGCAATGTTATGTATCATCTAAGGTCCTGGGTCCCAGGCAGTGGCTGGGTACAGATAATGCTTCTACCTTGCCCTCATCAAATATATATTGGTGTCTCTTCTCTCTAGACTACAGCTTCTTAAACTGTGGGTGGTGAACCCGATGGGGTTGTGAAAAATTTGGCAACAGTTAAGAAGTTTCTGAACGTGCAAAGACCAAAAATTAATTAAAAATCCAATCTGAGGTGTTTCTGGCAGCACTTGCCCATGATGCCTCATGCAACTTCACTGCAGCCTCAGTTCTGAACACAAAGCACATGCACTTTGCACTGAACATGCCAGCATGGCACGCCATGCCAACAAATGCTGCCAAAACTCAACAGGCCCTGCTCTAGACTACAGAGATGCCCAAAGCTCCACACTGCTTGTCCATTAGGCCTCACAAGGCTCCCAAATGTGGCTGCTCACCATGGCAGCTTGGGAAACCACTTCAAGCAGTCAAGGGGCTGGGGCTCAGTGCTTTGGGAAAAACAAATCATACCCTTCCCCCTTTGAAGAGCTGCTAGGAACATCTAATGAGGAGATGACAGCTAGAAGTTAGAACAGGAGCACCTTTTAACTTCTAACAAAATGGGAAATGAGGACAAATGAGTTGCCTTTTGAAGCTCGCATCTTTGAGGGTTCAAATCAAGCATGTTTACTAAAAACGGTGCTTCATTCCAATGACCTTTAGGAACACAACCTTGTTAACCAAGGCTGGAGAGCACCACACAGGTACAGACACTTTTTCTCTTCACAAATGAGATCCCTGCTTAGTTCTATCCTAGGCTTGAGGGAGCTTTGGAGGGAATGGAGGAGAATATCATGTCCTCCCTGTCTGCTGACAGCAGCACAAGTACATTCCCATCCTGGCGCCACACTCATAGAAAGGATGTCCCGGCATCTTTGGACTAAGCTCACCCTGTGCCTTCACCATGTGGCAGCACAATCTGTAGCAGGGCCCAAGGCATTAGCTTCAGTGGATCTGTCTGGAGGCCTTCTTTTTACAAGACAGTTCCCGAAGAACAAGGCTCCTGTTCTCTGCCAGAGTGCCAAAGAGCAGGACACCAACAAATGCTCGAATGTTACTTCTAGTCCACACAATGCTAGAACCGCTCTAGCCATTAATGGCTTGGAAAGGTTCTATTTGTACACAGTCCACCATTCGGTATCCTCCATTATTCTGTACCTTTTCACAAAGAGAAATCCTCCCTCAAATTTGCACATACCTTTCTCCATCCAAGATTCAAATACCTCCAGGTTCAGGTACACTTCCTCAACCAATCAAAAGATTTATGCTAATAAATTTATGCTAATAAGTAAGAAGCTGTGAAGATCAACATTCAAGTATAAATTATCAGGTGTTTCTAAAGATAAACATTTAAATTTTAATTAAAATCCAGGGCAAATTCAGAATACTAAAGCAAACAAGACAATTCACTAGCAATTACTCACCTTTAGGAAAAGAATATTTACCTGTTCTGGTTTTCGGCTAATAAGAATACTTAGCACCTTGCTGAAGAAACTGGCGAGTAATGGGTTCAAAGGGGAATCGTTTAGGAGGAAGCTATACAGTTTCATTAGCAAAGATTCATCTTCTCCCAATCTATCGTTCATCTGAGAGACGTCGGAAGTGAGCAATTCACAAGCTATATTTGGGTACCTAGAAGAACAGGATACACGTGTCATCAGACAGTCACAGATCAGAATTACATACGAGTTGTAGTAGCAATTAGATTTGAAGATCTTTCCCACCCAGTAATAGGCCATGTGACCTGCTTAGGTCACAGGAAGCCTAAGACATACATGCAGGGAGGAGCTTCCTGACAGGAAAAGGAAGTTATGTCACAGAAAATGCTGAGAGAAAGATGTTATGGTTGCTGGCAGCTGCTAATGGCTGCCCTCGTGACTGTTAGAACTGAACAGGCTGACTTAGCTGTACTGTGAGTTTGTGTTTGGGGAAGACTGGCAGGGGATTGGAAAGGCTTGGAGATGATGAGGCTCCATGTTGTGAATTTCTGTATTGAATGTTTTGGGTTCCTTGCTGTTATGATGAAGTAGACTGACAGGCTGTGGGAGCTGAGCATTTGGTTGTGGGATCTGGTTCTCTGGTATCTGAATAAATGGTTTACTCCTTCTACCTTCTGTGTGGAGAGTCTCGTATTCTTTGCGATACAGAACCACACAGACATTTTGACAATTATCACCTACGTTGTTATTACTGCCTTACTGTTTCACAAGTACATGCCAAAGAACAGAACTTAGAAAGGGTTCCTCAAAATGTCTATAACCACTCAAACATCAGCTTGTTGGAGTCTGAGAAAGAGTTAAGATACAAGATTTTCCCATCTGCAGATGAAAATGGATGTTAGACTGCAACGAAGAATCTAGGTTGCCTTTTTTCAAGACTGTAAAACATACAGAGCACAGAGCTGGCCAATCACTCTGTATGAGGTGGGCTGTCTAAAGTGGGTCAGGTGGGTTAGCTCTGCCACCAAAAGGATCAAAGCCTTTGAGCCACAGGTTCAGTAACTCACCATGAAATTCAGTGGTTCTAGTTTACATGGCCAAATCAGGCTGCAGCCAAGGCCAAGACCTTCTGGTTGGCAGGCAACATCTCTCAGAAGGCCTCTGGACGTTGCAGTGGCAAGGCCAGGCCGTGGATTATGAGAAAAGGCCACAGTCCAGCCAAATCGTCACTCACACTCTATCCTAAGAATTCCTGGGGCCAGCTCCTACCATTATACAGATTGGAAAGTCAGCATCGTTTCTACCCAGAGGAAGCTTTGGAGGAGCCTTAGATCCCAAATAAACCCAAAGTCAAAGGCTTTACCCCCTTTCAAAGTAGGAAGCATCTCTTTGGCAGCTCCCAAACCTTAGTGGGTGTGTGGTGGCTATGCTCTCACATGTTCCCATCTCCTGAGGAAAGTGCAAAGTGAATGGCCACCTCCTCACAGAGTAATTGCTCACACCTGCACAAACCATGTCACCATCTAGACATCAAACCTAAAATAAACAGTGCAGACAGTGCTGTCTCTACTTTGCAGGTGAGGAAACCAAGGTTCAGAAGGACCAAGTGATGTGTTCAAACCCCCACATACGCACACACACACTCCCTGGGCCTCACACCCAAGGCCTTGTGCCCTTTCTCCTACCCACAGACTCCTTGCCTACTTGGTGAAGAACATGGCAGAGTCTACACTCGCTTCCCTCACAGTGCTGGGCATTGAGAGCATGAGTCACATTCAGCAATCAGCCAAGATGGGTCAACAAGAGGCCAGGAAGCAGATGTGCCAGGGTAGACACCTGGGTAGCCTAGAGCCCAAGAACCCCATTCTAGACCGATAAGGTAGAAACAAAGTCTCTTGGTGCTGCTCACAGTAGGGGTTGTATCAAGGCTGGGTAATTTCTCACCCACGAAACAGGCAAATCCAAAGCTGCGGTAATTTCTTTGTAAAGCAGATAGGATTTTCTCAGAGGTTCATGCTAAAATTGGGGGGGGGGGGCGGGCACAGAATCCTCCATTTGACCCCACTTCTTTGGCCAGGTCGACTGCCCACCTGGTATTGTAGAAACGGACACGCCATTACCTTGTCACTTCCCCCCAGCCCAAAGCTCCCCCTCTTTTTATAACTGTAGTACTTAGAACTTAACTCTTCTCTCTTTCACCTTTTCTCTAAGAATTTCATAGATTCTGATAGTTGCAAGGGACCTTAGACAGTACGGGAACAACTTCCTTGTTTTACAAACGAGCCCACCAAAACCCAGAAAGGGGTAAGTCGATAACCCAAGCTAACGAGGCAGTCAAAGAGCCAGGCTGTGACATCATCACCTCCAGGTTGGTGCCACCAAGCTCATGTACTGCAGTCTAATAATTCCATCAGGGTCTTACTTCCATAAACTCAGGACATTAGAAATCCTGTGAGATGGCACATCTGCCCAGCAGTGAGTTAAGACAACAGGTCTTCTGTGTATCAAGGGGACATGACTTCCCACAAAGGCTTACCTAGCACCTGGGGAACGAGGTAACCAATCACCCATGTCACCATCAAATACATGCAACTAACCCATACCCAGAAGTGCTCAGAAATCATGGACGGCTCAAGACTATGTTGGGCTATTTTTTGTTTTTGAAGAGGGAAGTGAGGGTGGTAGTTTCAATAGGGGGAGGGGAAATAGGAAGAAATAGAGAAGGAAAAAGAAAGAAGAAAATAAATGCTTATTAACTGAAATAATTTTAAGATTATATGATGTAGCTCAGACTCATCTCCCTCCAAGCAGCAATCTATCCTTAAAATTCTCCTGTAAACAATTATCCCGAACCTAAAAATTTAACCCCAACTTCACAGCCTTTAAGCCCATCCCACTGTCTAAGTAATTTAAATTTACACTAGGTTTTATGGCTTCAGTCTCATTTTTGAGTCAGGTATACATCAGGGGTTTGCCCTTCCCAATTCAAGTCACCCCCCCAAAATCTGCCAGCAAGCTAACAAAGTGTTTAAGAGGCTGCCTTCATCAAGGACACAGGGCCCCACATACACAGGAACGTTGTGCTCCATCCCTGGGGCAATGGCCCCAATGCTCAAGCCCAAGAGCTGATTTTCCTCAAGTTCTCGCTGTGACTTTGTGGCTCCCTGAATATGTCCCATTGCTCCTGGACAGAGCAGTCCTGAACATCACTGGCATCAGGTGGGACACTTTACTGTACAAAAGGCAGGACCTCAAAGTGTGAGAAGATATTTTACAAACAACAATAAAGGTTTCGTGTTTTACCGGCTTTCCGTCTATGGACGTGATCAAAGTCTTCTTAACATTTCATGGTAAATACTCAGTTGTAGAGGGATTCATGGTCATGCAATTACCTGCTTCAGTATGGCTAATCTAGTCTTCTCTTAAAGTTCCTAATGGGTTCTTACTCAATCTCTCCAGTAAGTAAAAGGCCAATCTCTTCTAACTGGTTCTAGGTCTTTAGGGCACAGGACTAGACAGGAAGGCATCCAAGCTCTGGCTTAGATTTGTGCTGTGTGGTCTTGAGCAGTCATTTAACTTCCCTCTTTCTCCCTGTAAAATGGGGAAAAGTCCTGAATAGTCTTACCATGTGGAGCACCGTGCCCTCCCAGGACACCTTAGAACTAGATTTTAGAACTCTCCAATTTCGGTTTCCTAACTCCCATGGACTTTATTTTAATCAAGAGGCTAAGTCCCACCACTGTCTCAAATTATGATTTTAAATCTTTAAAACAGGGCTAGTAAATGGCCTGCAGAACCACTCCTGGTTAGGCACACCAATATTCTTTCTACAAATAAACTCTCAAGGATAAGGTGGCTTCATCCTTCTCTTTCCACTCCAAAACAAAGATTATATTTTCTTACTTGTATCTGATTTTTTCATCCATATCTTGAGGTGGTTCTTCTATAATGAATGAGACTAAATCTTCAAGACATTCTGCTTTTAACAGAAACTCAATAAGTTTGCGATTCTGAGCTTTACATTCTTGTAAAACATCTTCCTCATCCATTAATTCCTTCAATGTTACATCTTCTCTCTCTAGAAGTGTGTCTATGTGGGATGATGAGTGAAGATCAAATTTCCAAAACATGCTGGTCTAAAGAAATGGAAAAATAGTTCACAAAATTAACTCCAAACATTAGTTTTCCCACCTTTCACACAATCAGTTCAGGTTTACGAGCAAAAATCCCAAACTGGCATTATATATAAAATAAACTTTTAATCTGAGTTAAAACAATTATGACTTTTAGTAGATAAATTTGACTTTTTTCCCTTAGACCCCTCTCTCCCCCAAAATGGAAGGTCTATATTTTTAAACTCTTTACACTTATAAAAATCTTTAAGTCCCTTGTTTAAAGACATAATTGTTTACACATAGACGATGTTTTCTTCAAGGGTGCCCTCAGCAATGGCCATTAATAACAACTATTCACTGAACTCAAGACTAGGCACAGAGGGACAGAAAAGAAACAGGACAAGGCCCCTACCCCCAAGCACTCTAACTTTGCCTAAGGGACTTTGGAGTATCATAGAATTCCTGAGAAACCATCAAGAGAGCACCATTTGTACTATTTTCAATACTGTCTCTCAGTGGATAAGAAGTCATTTCTCCTCAATTTTTGAGACAAGCCGAGCAGCAAACCTAAAAACCAAGCCACTCCCTAGCCCCAAAACGAAGTCTTTGTTGAACTAGTTCAGGGCTACAAAGATGGTGGAGAAGGTTCCGTATCTACTGCAAACACCTTCAAATCTCACTACTGTAAGAAGCCCTTATTTACCCCAAAATGAGCTCTACGAATCATCCTCACAAATGAGGAGTGGATAAAGCAGCTTGCCTTAATGCCCTGGGAATCACAATGATCAACTAAGGCCCCAAGATCTTTTAGGAGTGACAAATCATCACGCCATCAAACCATATTAAGGACAGAATCTTCCATCACTCTTTGGCAGAACAGCTGTAAGATGGCAACGATTTCCTGGAATGGGGCTTTGGTAGAAAGCAGAATCACTCCCAGCGGAAGATGTTCTCCCAGAGGCAATGGGACCACAATCTACTGGTAACTCATCAGGCCCACCTGACCCACTGCTTATCTGGTGCAATGCAAAGACAGGGACTAGAGCGCCATCCCTAAAGTCAGGAGGACCTGAGTTCAAATCCAGCTTCAGACACTTGACATACTTACTAGCTGTGTGACCTTGGGCAAGGAGCTTAACCCCAACTGCCCTGCCTTCCACCCTCCAAAAAAAAAAAAAAAAAGACATCTGACCCACAAGGAATTGGGGGAGAACAAGCCAAGGTCCCAAATTTCCAAGCCCTTAAATCAGGGCTGTCCAGCGGTGGGATTTCTGCAGCCCTCCTACAAGCATAGAAGTTTAAATAAACGCTTTAGTAAATGAAGCCGAGCTACCGCAGAGCTCCCACTAAAATGGCAAGTCAAAATACGCTGCCTATTGTTTCAATAAAAAGCTGAGGCTGGACAGCCCTGCCTTAAATAAAAGGGCCTGCAAGTCCCCATCTGTCTCCAAGGATGCTTCTTGGGATACCTGGCTGTCCTAAGCCCTGCTTGGGAGCTCACACAGTACTAAGGATCTCTGCTTGAGGGAACAGAATAAGGAAATAAGAGGGGGCACAGAGATAGAGAGAGAGAGGTTAAAGAAACGAATGCTTCTTTGAAAGAGACCAAAATAAAAATAACAGCAACCAGTCTCTGACAACATAATTCATATAAAACAAAGGCAGCCGAGGTATCCTCACTCACTCTCTCTCAAGAGCACAAATGTACGCACACACAGGCGCTGACGTGCACACACACACACACACAGAAAAGAGGCAAGAGAATAAATTCTTTCCCCAAATTCCTTTAAATCAGTAACACACTAATTACTGTTTTGTTGTTCAGGGTCATTTTTTAATGTCTTTAAATTCATAAAAGGTTAAAAACTGAAGAAACCAAGTATTGTCTTTACTATTTTATTTTGGCCTAAAAGACTTAAAAAGGGAGAGAGGCAAGAGGATCTCAAGGAGGAATCTAAGAGAACAGACACTGGCTTCCATGCCCATCCCCACCCCAAGGGAGGTGAGAGAAATGACCAAAATGTTCTGGCCACCAAGAAACTAGAAGGGCTGAAGACTTCTCTCAGATACCTTTTGTGGCTGAAACAAAGAGGACAGACTAGAACAAGTTTCTCATTTCTTCCCTGGCTGCACCACATTGGGGGGATGGGGGTGGGGGGCACACAGGACAGGACTTCTCTAGTGGTGCCTTCTCCCCAGGCAGCTCACTAGGGAGATAACATCTCCATCCCAGAAGGTCTCATCACCACCCCTTGGCCCTGGGGGTTGGAGGGTGGGGCCCACAAACTCAGCCTCCATTTAAGCTCAGACGTCCCCTCCCTTACTGGCTGCATTACTGCTAGGCCAGCCTTCTCCCCAAGGCCTCTGGCACCCCCCCCCCCAGACTGTAAGCTCCTTAAGGGGAGGCATTTTCTTTGTTTTTATTTCTAGCTGTATTCCCAGCACTGAACAAGGTGCCTGACATACACTAGGCATTTAATAAATGTTTACTGACAAGTCACGCAGGAACTCTAGCTCTCTAAGACAACAACAGAAATTTCTTCTAAATTAAAAATATTTTCCCCAAAGCTAAGACCACCCATCCTCCCCAAACTGTGAATCACATACATCAAACCATGATTTCTTGTGGCTGAATACACCAGAACTACTGCTACTGCGTCTTCAATTTTTATTGATTTTTGTGCCTAACTCAAAGCACTAAACACAAAAGCCAACTGCTGAACTAGGCTAACAGATCAAATTTGTAGGGTCCACTTATTCGGAATTTCGGCCCCCAACTTAGACTAGTCCTAGTCCTCTGAGGTCTCACCATGGTATAGAAATAACCCGGCACAGCTAGTTGATACAGTGCACAAAGCTCTGGGCCTGGAGTCAGGAAGACCTGAGTTCAAATCCAACCTCAGATACTTGGGCGTGACCCTGGGCAAGTCACTCAACCTGTTAGCCTGTTCAATGTCACCTCTCCCTCCAGAGGTTGCAGTGCCAGAATCAAACAATTGTAAAGTGCTTAGCATGGTGCCTGGCACAGTGAGTGCTAGAGAAATGTTAGCTCTTCTTTGGTAGGCACAGAGGGCAGGCCCAATGCCAGGACTGAGGGTCTTTCAGAGATTAGGAGAAGCTAGATGCCAATGAGGGGGCAGGAGGATGTGGGTTTTGGCCACAGCAACCATCACAGAAAGGTTTTATTGCCTTGGTTTTTTTTAATAACTTCATAAAACTATCCATTCTTGATGTCGAGTTACTGACAAACTTGATTTTTAAATTGACTCTGATGCTTAGAGATTAAAAAGGCACGTGTGGGCCATTTCCACACTGGGAAGCTTCAGGGTGAGTTTTCAAATGAGTTTTTTCTTTTTACAAAGCAATACTGATCTGTTCCAGAGAAGCTGGCTACAAAACACAATTTGTGAGAAAGGAATCACTTTCTCAAAGTGGGCCAAGAACTCTTAACTTTTCACAACAAAATACCAATATTCATTGACTTAGCAAGACAAAAGGTATTATCAATGAGCTCCCAGGCCTCAGTTCTATGGAGGACTCTCCACACAGACACACACACACACACACACACACAGACACACACACACACACACAAACACAGACATGCATGTGAGCACACAGACACACACACCTGAACAGACACACATGTGAACACACAGACATGCACACAAACACACATGTGAACACACAGACACACACATAAGCACCAGTGCAGAACCACACACGTACAGGCAGATAACAGGCCCACAGAAATGCATGAAGGCATGCACAGGTGCACACAACACTGGGATAACCTGGGAGTTAAAAGTTCTGTAATAACTTGTTTTCATCAAATCAAACAATAAAGCTGTCAGGAGACTTGATTCCCTGGTGTGAAGGTATTTATGATAGAAACCTGCCCATCATTAAAATGCCCGAAAATGACCAACTTTTCTATTTGTACACTAAGTGAGTGAAGACAACATTTCCAAGGCTGTGAGCTGATCACTCAACTTAAAAGAAAGATTAAATAATGAAGGAGCATACTACTGCAAACATGTCCCTGAGTTCTTTGAGAAATTCCCTCCTGGGCGAGCTGATGCTAGGGTGTCTGTCTCTGTCTCTCTCGGCCCGGGCCAGGTGCAGAGTTCAGTTTATTCCATCACTTTTCAGCAGGAGCCCAGGTCCCTTTGAATAAGGAAAAATAACGCCATCGAATGTGCTGGAGGAAGCTGTCAGAATCCTAGTGAGCACAATCACTACCGTGCTACCCAAACACGCAGCCACGGGGAGGAGCAAAGTATTTTAAAAGCAGAACTGAAAAAATGAATCCCACACCTACTCTAAGCAGAAACTGTACTTTCCACAATAAAGAGAAGATGACAACATCATTTCTAGCATTTGTGTAATATTAGAATAATTTCATCAATGACTTGCTGGAATCCTTCAAAGCCCCAATCTTGACCTTGTGGGTGTGACAACGGGAATTCTCGTCCAGGGCTCCCAGCTCACGCCAGGCTTCCGGTGGGAAGGGGACAGTGAATGAATGGAGTGGTAATGATGGTGATGCCAAACTGTGCTAAGTGCAGTACAACATCACCTCATTGGATCCTCACAACAACCCTGGGAGGTAGGTACCAGTATGAGGCCATTTTACAGGAAACCAGCAAACAGGGAGAAGTGACTTGCCCAAGGTCACACAGCTAGGAAGTGTCTAAGGCCAGACTAGACTCCAGGCCCAGGGCTCTGTGCACTATGGTGCCACCTAGTGCCTGTACAGGAAACAACCATAGGAAACAGGCACATCAGAGGAGCCCAGGGTGGGGCAGAGTGCGATGCTAAACAGAAACCCAGCGCTAGCTCCCCATACTGACCCTTAAACTCAAAGCCTCTACAGCTGTGGCCTCCGCACACTGGCTGAGCAGTCAGCAGCTATGTCCTTCCCAGTCACCCAGGACATCAAGGCTCCAGCCCCAGTGACCTTGCCCCTGCTCCATGGGAGGAACTGCTGAGTATTGAGGGTGAAATCAGAAACTCAGACTCCCAACTTCAAGGTCCAGCAATCTTTGCACTAAGCTTCTCTTCAAAATCTCAGGGAGGGTTTTTCCCAAGCTATCCCTTCAGTGAAGAAGAACTTCCACCTGAGATGGCCAGGTGCTATTTCAGCATAGCCACTTCCTCTAATGTAAGGTCCACTGAGACTGAGCAATGGGACCGCCTGCCACCCAACCAGGTCTGCCTTGGCAGAAGCCGCACCAGGGTGCCTGTGCAGACTGGCATGGTGGGCCACATCCCTCCACGGGCCCTGGACGTCTCAGTACTTCTCCCCAAGATATGCTATGTCACTGGATAATCTCCAAAGAGAAACAAAAGACAGAAGCATCCTACTCAAGAAGAATGGGGGAGTTTACTGCAGAAGTTACTAAAAAGGACAAAAGGAAGGAATCTACACACACACTGATCTGGAGGCCAGTACTCAGATGTAACTAATCCACCTGGATTCTTGAGGAAAATAGTAAACAGCATACTGCCTTTGGGAGGAGGATTCAGGAGCACCAGAGGGCAGAGACAGAGATGGAAAGCAGTTCCTGCAGGGGGCCCCAGCTGCAGGACGGGAGAACTGTCACCATCACCTCCCTGGTCCAATGTCTTAAAGCAGGCACCTTCTTTGCCAGTCTCCACAAAGGAAGCAAAGAGAGCTGATTCCAGGGATTACTTTGCCCCCAAAGCCTCAGACTGAAGAGGCCAAACACCACCAGAGTCTATTCTAACAGCTTTTCCTACACAGATCCCAGGAAACACACCTGAAGCACCACAGTGTGAAGACCCTCCAAAGCCAAGCAGTCTCTGAGGGCGAGAATAACCTGACAGCAGCTACAGGGGTCTCTACAGTTCTACCTGTCTATGTGAGAAGGGGAAAATGAGCCACCGAAGATTTGGGGCCTGCCACAGACAAAGGACTACCATCGAGGGGTGATCGGCCTCACCCAACACGGCAAACCCAAGAACAGTTTTCGTGGCTTGTTCTTAGCTGCTCCTCTGGAGGTGATTACAATTCGTTCTGCCAATGAGGAATCTGAGCCTCATTGTGAGGCCCCAGCCTAGGGTCCAAGACAGCCCAAACGCAGGTCTCAGTTCCCCTTCTGGCCATTCTTTCTGCCTCATCAGATAACTGTGCAGACAGTGACAGAAAGCACTATCCACCCAAGCCTTCAAAGTCCATGATGACAAATGAGGAGTTGAGAGGAGAAGGAGCAGTCAGGTGAGTGTCTGGAGCCTGACTTGCCCCTCCCTAGCTGTGTGCCCTAGGGCCAGGCACTTCCCCTTGGTCAGCCTCAGCTTCGACAACTGTACAGTGGGGATCTTAACAGCACCACCTCCCAGCTCTGTTGGGAGAAGTAAATGGGCTACCATATGTAAAGAGCTCTATAAATGTTAGCTCTGGTTGCTATAGTTATCATGAACAGGTCTGGACAGGGTTAAGGTCACACCATCAGACCAAATCCCAAACTAACCCTAACAATCTTTGAAGGCTGGGAATAATTTCAATAAGGGGAAAGGAGGGAAGAGGAGAGAGATGATGCCATCAACATGGTATGGTTCTGAAACACAAGAGGCCAACCAACCCAACAACTACAGCACATCTGGTGTTCTGAGCTACACAGGCCCTGCCTTCATAGAGTTTACCATCCAGCAACAGAAAAGACAAAGGCAGGTAACCAAAGGACACCATGATGCAGGACAGAAACAGGAGGAAACACTATCGAGTACAGCCCCAACTAGGTTAAAGGGAATTGGGACACAATGAACCAAATAAAGAATGCCGCCGAAGCCAGATGGGCACCCACAGGGAGCCTGCTGTGTGACACTGGGGGCTGCTGCCAGGCCAGGTCTGAAAGGAAAAGCTGGCCACCCTGGGCACAGAGAGCAAGGTAGGCCCACAGCACCAGCTCCTGTTTCTCCAGGGTTCTTTCCACACCACGAAGGAGGCAAAGGGTGAGCTGCCCAGGGACAGGAGAGAAGACAGAGCTGGACTACGCACGGACTCAGGAGTCCCCAGGAAAGAGGAAACACCTACGACACTTCTGAGCACAGGGAGGCCACGATCACATCTCCCAAGAAAGCAGCCCAGTTTGGCAGGAGTACAGAAGATGTCTGGCAGGGCAGAGGGTGGGCACAACAGCTGGCATTACCCAAATACTCTCCTATTTGACAGTCCGAAGACCTGTCTGAGAATGGGAACCCTGGTGGAGGCAGGGGGAGTAGCAATGCCCCACCCCTCCCTTCATTTCAGCAGTAAGGAGGACAGGACTGAACACATGCTTGCAGAGAGAGTAATGCCTGGCTTCCGGCGCGGGGGGGGGGGGGGGGGGGGGGGGGGTGCCATCAAAGGCCAAGAGGGAAAAGGCATCCAGGACAAGGAGCTGTTGGACGGTTTCCAAACTACTGAGAAAGCGACCATTAGATTTGGTGCCATCGGCTTGAGCAGGGGGAGGCAGATGACGCAGGCCAAGGAGTGCTGGAAGGTGAGCATCGTGAGACGGCGGCTTTCTGGGAGTTTGTTGGTCAAGGGGAGAAGATCCGTAAGACAACGTAAGCTTGGCGGGGACAGGAGGCTGCAGTGAAGAGTCTTTTGCAGCCCAGGAGAGACCTAGGTAAGTCTGTAAGACTCAGAGGGAAGGGGGGGGAGACCATTCATGGGCCAAGTGTCCAGAGAAGGAAGACCAGCAGGGAGGAGGAGGATGCTGAGGGGCCAGGGGCTGAACGACAAGCAGGAAGGTTTGAGGTGAACGTCCCTGCTGAAAAAGAAGGGGGCTTGAAGAAGGAAGCTACGTGGAATGGCTACGTGGGGAAAAATAAACTTATAAGGTCAGGGCAAAACAGAGATGAAATAACCAACATACAGTGAACTAAGCAGGCATAGAGGGGAGGGGCAGCCCAGGGCTGGTGTCTGGGTGAGAGCTAACAGGATCAGGAGGAGGGGCATTAAAAACAGGGTCTGCAACAGCATTTTTACAGATGAACTGGGTGGCCACGAGGTCAAGATGGGGACCCAGGATGATGCCAGAACGGGGAGGCGTTGAGCTAAGGCAGGAATGGGAAGGACAAAGGACAGGCCGAGGCAGCAGACCACACACAGGAGCATGTCTTCTTGGCTGGTGGGCTGTCTGGTCCCTCCCGGGTGAGTGAAGGAGGGAGGAAGAGATGAAAAGATGGCTGAGTTTAAAGTCATGGAGGCAGCAGCTGGAGGAGGGCCATCTCTGGGATGAGCTGAAGAGGCCATGTATGAGGAGGAGGGCAGGAGTGGGGACAAAGAGGGGCAAGACCTGGAGGCAGGTAGATGCCTGTAATGGAGGTGATGCAGACAGAAGACGCTCCCTCCAAGGAGGAGAGCATTCTCAGTAGGAACTGCAAAGGAGGAAGAACAAGCCTGGTCAGGGACAAGAGAAGAAACACAAAGCATCAGAGAACAGTTAAAGAAGACAGCACTTTCCAACAGAGGAAAGGGCCTCATAGCACCAGATGCTGAAAAGGTCTAAAAGGAGAGGAGTTTAAGGGAACCACATGAAGGGAAGGGCAGCAAGGGACTGAATCAGAGCAACACTGAGAACAAGAGCCAAGGGTCACAGGAAGAAAGAAGAGGGGGCATCCTGGGGCCCAGCCTCAGGGCCCAGCTCCCAAGAAGGCCCTTCTTAGGACTGGGGGGGAGGGCAGGAGGCAGGGAGAAACCACAGGTGCTCAAGGCCATGAGGCCAGCACATGAAGACAGCTCTTATCTCCCCATCTCAAGGGCCTTCAAAGTCCCTGGGATTTCCAAAGGATTGCCTCAGTCTCCTTCGATGATGGATCTCCTGTGCATCTCCTCTCTCGCCACCAACATTAGAATGGGACAATCGTAAGACAGAAGAGAAAGCAGAACTATGCAGCCTCTAAAAAAAGAGAATGACCTCCAGGCCACACATAACCCACATAGACGATGGGGATGATGGAAACCTAAGAGAGATAAACCAGGGAGAATCAACGAGCACCAAGCTCCCTCCTGCCTGCCTACACAGGCCTCCGCCCCAGGAGCAGATGCAACGGGGGAAAGAGCAGTGGGCAGGAGACAAGCTGCAGCACCAGAGACCGGCCAGTGAGGACCCAAAGGAGGTGGCAAACTCTAGGATGGTGAGCCTGCTCTGATCTAAGACAATTGTCTAGAACATGTCCTCAATGAGGATGTGGGGGCTATCTAGCAAAGGAAACATGAGGTGATGACCAAGAGTCAGCACGGCTTCTAGGGAAAAAGTCACACAAGACTCATCTCAATAGGTTTGGGTTTGGGGGGTCTTGTTGGGACAATTACTAGACTGACGGCTGAGGAAATATCAGACATGGAGAGTCTGCCTCAATGGAGGCAAAGTACCCAGAGTGCCACAGGTGTGGACAAAACGGAGAGCTGGGGGCTGTGTAACAGCTGCAGAACTGGGGGGATCTGGGCCTGGCTGCATGCATGGCCTGACCCCAAAGAGCTTGACTTCAACTCACAAAGTCACAAGTGCAGCGAGCCCCAGGGATCTATGCTCAGTCCTGTGCTCTTTAACATTTCTGGCAACGACTCAGAGGGCAGGATCCAAACAAAGGCCCACTCTGACAGGCCAGAACAGGGGCTTCAAATCAAGTACAAAGCAACTGGAAGAGAAAGTCAAGGCTTCCACTGGGGTGTAAAAAAAAAAAGTCAGAAGCATCAATAAACATTATACTGTCATTAAGCAACTGCACTAAGGGTCTGTCCTAAGTGAAAACCTCCCAAATCGCCTTCCTTCCCAAGTGTGAGGTGGCCCTTCAGCAGGCAGAGACGGGACCCGAAGGGGCACAACAAGCCAACCTAGGAGAGGCGGCCAGGCCTAGGACAGGGCCATGACTGACAGATGGATACATGGGACAGAGGAGGGGGAGACCAAACAGGAGGCAACAGGCCTCAATCACAGTAGTACCCAGAGGCCTGCGCAGGATCCAGAGAGGAGAGAAAGCAGTCATGAAAAACTCTAAGTCTCGGGACTCAGGTGACCAGAAGCTAAACATTATTTGGGGTTGGGGAGAAGGGGGAAAACATATGATTTTGCAGAAAGGGCAATTGGTTTCTAACCCTCCTTAGCAGAATGACACTGTAACATGCCAAGTAAGGCAGGAAGTTTTTCTCTAGTCTTCTATGGAAACAGACACACCTAACATGGTCACTTGAACACTGCAAAGAAAAAAAAAATCACCCAAACAAGGTCAAACAAACCAAACACGCAAAGTACAACAATAATTAACTGAATGCCAGTACAACTTGAGTTCAGAAAAGTAGAACTTAGGACTCTGGTACAGTCTTGCAGACCAGGAACTAACCAGCTGAATCTCTCCAGCAGCTGAACAAGGCAGGTTCTCCCAGGGCTGTCCTATATCCCAGAGGCCAATTACCTGGCACAAGTGGTTCTGGTTCTCGACATGAATACTGAAAGGGGCTCTGGAGGACAGAGTAAACCCAGCTGAGAGCAGAATTCCTCATCATTTCCTGTGCACTACAGCAGCCAATGAGATCATGGGGACCTCAGGACTTCTTATCCTACCCCCCCCCACCCCGCCCACCCCCCAGATGGGGAGACAGTAAAGGAACTGAGAATAGAAAAGGCCTTACCTTTCAAACCAAAGCTTAAAAATTAAAAGAAAAATGTTCTTCTTTGTGGCTCCTTGCCCATTACAGGGTATCCTGGGAACAGCAATCTTCCACTTCACTGCATTAGCAGATTAGCAGGGGTGAAGACACAGGGCTCAACTGTAAGAAAAAAAGGGAAAATTCTAATATGGCCAGTTGTTTTGTCTTAGGATCATTGCTAGAAAGCAAATTCCTGGAGCAGGAATAGAAAGAAACATTACACCTTATCAAGCCGTATCTGAGCAGCCAATTTCAGCTGAATAGATTTTATGTTGCTAAATGTGCCAATGGTGAAAGAAAGGCACAGAGGCTCTTTTGCCCAAACAAAAATCTAGAAACAAGCTACAGATAAGTTAAGGTTGATACAGAAAAACAGTCACTAAGACGTAAAGTAAAAAATAAATCAATTAACAGCCAGCATCTGTATACCCAAAGACATCGAGGAGTTTCTGGCTATATTCCAACATATGCTCTCACTGAAAAATCTGCAAAGCACACACTAAAAAACTGAACCAATACCTTGCTTCTAATTGCTCCAAAAAGGTTCTTGGTGCATAAAATAGCATGGAATAGCTATACAATTTAAAACTTTCACAGAACTGAGAGAAAAATATTAAGGTGATAAAAGGGATGTTGCCCAGTCCTGTCCACCTCTCTGTGACCCCATTTAGGGTTTTTGTGGCAAAGACATTGGACTGGTTTGCTATTTCCTTCTCCAGCTCATTTTACAGATGAGGAAACTGAGGCAAACAGGGTAAAGTAACTTGCCCAGGACCACACAGAGAGCAAGTGTTTGAGGCTGAATTTGAACTTGGTTCTTCCTGACTCCAGGCCACATGCTCTATCCAGTTTGGTGCTACCTAGCTGCCCCAATAAAAGCAATAGCCAAATGCAAAGTTAAATAAATCCAAACAGTAAAAACATTGATTAAGGGTCTACCATGTGCCAAGCACTGTGCTAAGTTATGGGGACACAAAGAAAAGCAAAAGACAGCCCCTACCTTCGAGGCACTCAAGCTAATGAGGAAAACATCATGCAAACAGCTGTGTCTGCAGAGACTATATAGAGGCCAGACTGGAGATGAGAGAGGGGAGGGACTGGTGTGGAAGGGGGCTAGAAAAGGCTTCCTGGAGGGGGGACGGTTTGAGCTGGGGCTTAAAGAATGCCAGGGAGGCAGGAGGTGGAGATGAGAAAGAAAGAACGAAAATTTCAAGCCTAGGGGAATGCAGCCACCCAGAATGCCTAGAGCTGAGAGGGACAGCCAAGGAAGTCAGGGTCCTTGTCCTTGTCCAGTGTCAGGGAGGAGGCGGCTATTTTAGGGCTCTGAATGCCAAGCCGTGCCTTTTGGATTTGCTCCTGAAGGTGACGGAGACAGGAGAGGTTTCTGAGTCAGGGAGTGAACCGGCTGGACCTGGCTTTACGAGAATCACTCCGAGGGCTGAATGGAGGATGGACCAGAATGTGGAGAGAGCAGAAGACAGTGGAGGCCAGCAGACCCCTGGCCCCAGCCTCCCAGCAGCCACTGCAACAGTCTAGGTGTAAGGTGATGAAGGGAGAAAAACACGTGTATTCAAGAGGTGCTGAAGAGGGTGGAATAGATTGGACAGGAGGGGTGAGAGTGAGTGAGGGGTCAGGGATGACCCTGAGGAACTAGGGGGATGGTGGTGCCTTCCACCATAAGCAGGGGAGAGTTTGGGGGAAAGGTCATGAGTTCAGTTTTGGCCAGGTGGGGTTTAAGATGTCTACTAGACATGTCGAAATGGCCAATAGGGAGTTGGAGATGAGAGTCTGAAGGTCAAGAAAGGGCTTAAGGCTGGATAAGTCATTTTGAGACTCCTCAACCTAGAGACAGTAACAGCTAAGTGGCATCACAGTGGATAGAGCACCCAGCCTAATGTCAGAAGACTCATCTTCCTGAGTTCAAAATCCAGCTTCAGACACTGAGTAAGTCACTTCACTGTCTGCCTCAGTTTTCTCATCTGTAAAATGAGCTGGAGAAGGAAATGGCAAACCAGTCTGGTATCTCTCTGACAAGAAAATCCCAAATGGGGTCACCAAGCGTGGGACATGACTGAAAAGGACTGAATAACAACAGAGGAAGAACAGACCCAGCAGAGAGGCCTGTGGGATGCCCATGGTCAGTAAACATGACCTGGATGAAAAAGACCTTCTAGGCCACAGGTACCCTGAGAAGCCGTCTTAAGGATTGTTACAAGTAAATAATATTTGCAGAAGCTGCTTTTGGCATTTTTATAAGCAAACAGTATAAATCCTAAAATCCTAAAGAGCTGAGCTATGTTAATGAGAAACAAGCTAAGACGACACAGTTGGCCCTCAATAAATGTTTCTATAAAAGAAAAGCCTCTCCAACAGCAGAGCCGCTTCCCACCATCTTGCTCCTTCTTGACCTCATCCCCCCAAATCACCTTAAGGTACAGAGGCAAAGTGATGAAAAGGGCCTGAAGTCAGGAAGGCCTGTACTCCAATCCAGCCTCAGACGATTCTTAGCTCTGTGACTCTGGCCAAGTGACAACCTCGCCTGTCTCCCATGGTGGCCATGAGGATCAGATGAGGTAAGTGCTGCACAGGACCTGGCACACAGCAAGCGTTTAATAAGTGCTTGGCTTCTTTCCTTTCCTTCGTCTGTCTCTCTCCTACCTTCCTTTCTTCCTTCTTCCCTCCCTCCTCCCTTCTTTCTTTCCGTTCTCTTCAACTCTGAGAAAAGGAAAAGGAAGACCAGAGAGGTGGGTGAGTTTCCCAAGGTTCCACAGCAAGTGTTGTAGGCAGGATTCGTACGCAGGTGTTTTTACTTTAGGCGCGGTATGCCCTATCCACCTGTCCTGCACCCTCTCTCACTCACTCACTCACGGTTTCCTTCAGTACCCGATAATGGGGTTCATTTCCACCATCAAGGCCAAGTGGATGTTCTATTATCTTCTCAGTAACCTGAGATCTAATGGCCAATTCTGAGCCCAAGGATGAGAGGGGAGGACACACCTTCCTTCTCCCTCCCTGGCAGAGGCAGGGGCCGATGGCTGGCAAACACCATGGGCACCACAGGGGTTAGTTTCATGGAACTGAGTTTTTCCTTTATTTTCTTATTTTGTGTTGAAAAAGGAAGAATGCCTTCAGAAGTGAAGATTTTTCTTAAAGAACAACAGCGACAAAGACAGAGCTGCTCGCTAAGTTGCCAGGTTGGCCTCTCTAAACATGGCCTCTTTACCTGGCTTCAGAATTTCTTTATTACTAGCATCTGAGCTCACCTTCCCCTGAACCGTTGGGATCTAAAGGGTTGCTTCCACCACTCACCTAAGCTTCCCTACCACAATTCTGAACCAAGTGGTGGCCACGCCAAGGCCCAGCCCAGCCTTGTGATTCCTTCCATATCCACCCCAGCAGCAATTCCTCCGGGCCCAGAACAGAGCTCTTCATCACCTCCTCTCCATGTGGAGAGTACTGGGATCAGGGCAGTGAGAGAGGCCGGCACGGACGTCCAGATCTTCCAAATCTCGGTCACATGGCACTGGAGCGCCAGGCAACACGGAGCAGTTTCTTCTACAAAACTGCCTTGACCTTCTGCCTCCACTGATCCCCCCAATCCTCCCAAAGACGTATTTAACATGACAGGGCCAAAAGGGGGGGATGGGGGTGGAATACACACTTATACAGTGCCCACACTGTGCTAAGAGCTCGACAAATATTATCTATTTGAGCCTCACAACAATCCTGATAGGCGGGTGCTGTTATGACCCCCCCATGTCACTGTTGAGGTAAACAGAGCAAGTAACCTGCCTAGGGTCACACAGGCAGTGAGTGTCTCAACTCCAATTTGAACTCAGGTCTTCCTGACTCCAAACCCAGTACTCTGGGCACTCAGGTACCACCTAGACACCTCAATAAAAACTAAACTCTTCACCTTTCCCCTTAAACCCTACCCTTTTCCAAATTTCCCCACTTCTGCCCAGAGCCAGGTTCAGCATTCCAACTCCCTGTACTCCCTCACATCATATGGCCAAACTCCTGCTAAATCCTGTCTCCACTCACACCATGACCACCTTCTCACCCCCGTCAATGCCACCAGCCTCGTCTTTCTCCAGACCAGTCCATCCTACCTTCTGCTACCTCAGCAATTTTCCTTAGGCACAGATCTGTCCATATGACTCCCCAACCCAACCAACTCCAATGGCTTTCTCTCAGCCTCTTCTGTTTTGCTTTTAAAACCCAGAGTAGAGCACCGGCCCTGGAGTCAGGAGGACCTGAGTTCAAATCCGACCTCAGACACTTGACACGTGTACTAGCTGTGTGACCTTGGGGCAAGTAGCTTAACCCCAATTGCCCTGCACCCCCCCCCAAAACCCTAAACAAGCTGGCCTCAGCACACCTCTCCAACCTCACTGGGTATCACTCCCCTCATCCCTTACTTCCTGATCCAATCCAACTGGACCTATCTCTGTTCCTCACAAACCACACCCCATCTCCCATCACCTCCGTGCACACCATCCTCCAAGACTGGAAAGATATCCAGCCTTACCCCCAATTCACAAAGGTCCCTCTTTCTTTAAGAAACAGCTACAGCATCTTCTGCACGAAGCCAACCCCCCAGCAGCTGGCATCCTTCTTCCCAAACTGCCTTGCATTCACAATCATGTATACATGTCTATTGATTCCTTTCAGGCTATTGCTCCTTTTTCCATGAAAGCCCACTGAGAAGAGGCACCGTTTCCTTCTTTGTACTCGAACCCTGAGCGCCCAGGACAGTACCTGGCACATGGCAGGTACTTAATAAGTCATGGACTGACTGACTAGAGCACTGGGGTGGAGGCGCCTGAGGCCACAGGCTCCATCACTGGTTCCTTTTGTCCATCCTGGATCTCGAGGACCTCTGGGTCCCTCCGTTACTCTTTCTTCTTGCTCAGTGGCTGCACACCGGCAGCTTCATAGGATTTCAGGGAAATCACTTTGGAGAGGTCAGTCATTTGGAGGAATGCTCAGAAAGCAATTCTTAAACCTCCAAGCCCTGTACAGGGCACCCCAAAAGTCTCAAGGCAGCTCTAAGGTAGTAAAGGACTCGTGCTGTCCTGAGTCTGCGGAGCCAACAAACCCTGGAGGCTGGACGGCTGCTCCCTGAGGGAGACCTCCCAAGGACTAGACTAGGGAGAACCCCCCCAGAAAGAAGTGACTGCAGTCACTGTCACTGTGAAGAACAAACAGGAGAGTGAGCGGGCCGGACACCCGGTTGGGGAAATCTCTTAGGGACATTCCAAACTCTGTGCTTTAAGGAAAATTGCAGTGTCCAGGGGCTATCTGAAAGTCTATTCCTAGTTCCTGTCTTAGGGGAAGGTGAAGAGGTTCCCTTTTCACTGTGATCTGACATTTCCACAGGCTTGGAAGGTCGCCAAGAATCTGACATACACAATCTTACTGATCCTCCCAACAACCCTGTGAGCTATAGCACACCCAGCCACAATTACAGGTTCATTCCTCGACCCTGAGACTTCTGGAAGCCCTCAGGCCATTCTGCTCCCCAAGCCCAGCCAAGACAAAGAAAGCACACTCAGGAGTCTCTTTTCCAGCCACTCCCCAAGGTGACTAAGTAACCAGAGGCCCCGAACAGATACCCAAAGTAGATCCCAATCTAGATACAAAGTCAAACATGAGGAAGAGAGTGGGCTAGAGTATATTGGGGAAATGACACAGGATCTTCCAAAGATCCTACGATGCCTGGTTGACAAAGCAGATCATTTAAAATCAATCTTCCAGAATAATATTAAGGCAGATTCAAAAGAAAAGTTTTGTCCAACACAGTATGAAAAGGTCAAAGGAACACACTGACTAGATTAATGGAAGTAAATCAAGTCCACAACTCCTTATGGCAGGGTTTTCTCAAGTGGTAGCTTAGGGGGCATGCACAGAAGGTATCAGAGAAAGGGAGAGGTCATGGGGTATGGTGAATAGGGGGCCAACCTCAGGCCAGAAGCCTGGCTAACATCGCATCTTGGACATCTACTGGCTGTAGATAACCCAAACCTCAGCCCTAAACCTAGCAAATCCCTTGAAAGCCTCTGTGCCCCTGGCAACTCCTTAACACCCTGTGGCATTGTTCAATCAAAGATTTTCCCCAACCATACACATTTCCATCAAAGCACTCCCCTTAACCCAAGGAAATCGGAGGTTCAATCAAACTGAGGTACAACATAATCTCAGAAGATTCAACACTGCAGTCAACACAAAGGGCAAGAGAAAAACAGGTTGTAATTACATATACTACGGCTTATTGTTAACAATGTCAACACAAGTAGGGGAACAAGCTCTCATCAAGACATACAGAGATGACTGGAGAAGAGGCTGGTAAGCAAGTCTGTTGGCAAGAGACAGGGAGGCTAGACAGAGAGAGCCACAAAATACCCAAGACCCAGAGAGAGTCTTCAGGACCTTGGGGAGTTCCTCTACTAAACAGGAGGAGAAAGAATGGACAGGAGGTGACTTATGCTGGTGGCAGGAACATTAACCCTGCGAGAGATCACAGAACCACTGAGTATTTTAATATGGGAGTGTCTCTCCTAATGGCAGGAAAAAAAAAAGCAGAGAAAAGGGGGATGATACAGAGATATCTGCAAGCATGATCGAGGGAGTTTATGTCACCAAGGTTTGGTCCTGGAATAAGTATTGGATTTGGACTCAAGACTTGGGCTGGAATTCCTACCCTGTGACTTAAAATCTGCTACCTTTGGAAAAGTGACTTTACCAGTGTGGACTCAGTTTCCTCATCTCTAAAATGAGGGGGTGACCTCTCCCTTGAGTTAATAAGTCTAAGAGCTTATGATGTGCTCAGTGAGGTAAGAGGTGACATTATCTCTTAGGAAGGTCAATATAATTACTGATTTGAGAAGACAGAAAGAGGTTTCAAAAGGTCCATGTGGGGAACGACTCAGAGAGAAAAGGAATAAAATGACATTTGCCCAATGGCAGCAAAGCTCAGCTGAAGGTGTGCGTCATAAATTCCTATGTCTATCCCCTCATAAGTTACCACCTTCATTCGAGCCCTCAAGGTAAAAAGGTAGAAACTAGTTGGATTTGGGGACTTTATCCACTAACACTAGTGGTCGCGAAGCAGGAAACAGAAATCAAGTGGCGCCAATTGGTGGGGGTATGCCTCATCAGTATCAAGAGGAAGTGAATTCCGATTCTGACTTGGCTGCCCCTCGCTGCCTAGGCAACCTGATCCTTACTGTAAAATGAGCAAGTTGTAGGAGATGCTCCAAAGGCCTCTCATTGCACGTTTGGAAGAGCTGAAGGACTTCAGAGGTGGTCACCGTCTCCTCCCCAACAAGCCCTCTGTCTAAACAGAGACAGGTCAGATCCCAACCTGTGGTGTCCAGACAAGAGAATGGAGGCTCCCCAAACTCAGGGGCTGGCCGCGCTTCTCCCCTGAGGGTCCACAGGAAGTTAATGAAACCCAGGCCAGCACTGGTGCTGTTTCTCCAAAACCACTCAACTAGACATGAGTTAAGTGTCAGCCTCTGACAAATTAAGAGCTTTCTGAACCTGGGCTGGGCACCTAATCTAATCCTCAATTTCCTGAGCAGGAAACTGAGACTAGTACATAAAACACCTGCAAACCTTAAAGAACTTAGAATCCGGGGCTGAGAAAGTTCAGCTTTGACCCTAATTATTCAAAGTCCCTTCAAGTTAGAACAGAGCTAAACCTTCTGTCTTCTAGGGAAAGCCTCAGCAAGACTGATCGAAGGCAAGCTGCCTGACCAGGCTCTCTGCAAATCCAGGCATTTCCCAACAGTCACTAACCCTTTTAGCGAAGTGACAGACTGATTATTAAGGAAATTTCAGCAAAAGCTGTGGCAAAAAAGTTAGAAAACTAGAGTAAAAACTCCAAAAGTCTGCTACTGCTCAAAACGCAAAATACCCAACATTAATCCATATAGCCCCTTGAGAGAATGATGATGGCCATACCTCAGGCCAAAACAGAGGCACCTAACTAGACGACATCACTGTCTGGCTATGCAACTTCATGGCCACCCAAAGCAGCAGCCAGGCAAGATGACAATCCCACCTAAGCTACCTGTTCCAAACCCAACCAAGCCACTGACTGGGAAATCACCATCTAGAAATGCTGGGAGATCTGCTCTTTCGCTAGAATTTCAGTGGACTGTGTTGGGCGACAATGAATACAGACAAACTACAACACTCTCTTTACCAGACAGACGTAGCAAAGCAGCAGAAACAAGGTTTAATGTGTCAGATGCTTGAAATTCCAAAACTCTTAAGGACAAAAATCCACCAACAGCAGCAACGTCCAAACAGCAAAGTAACACGGAGGCCACAATGTAGAGGAAAGACAAAGGAAGTTCAGAAGCACTCGGACCACCATTAACTGAAGACTTAGTGAAAACTACAGGACCAAGTGTCTTTCAGCAGATGGATTTTCTTACTATTATCAAAACAGAAATAATCAAAAATAGCAAGACTTCTGCAGCCCCTGAGCTAACGCAAACGAGCAAGGGTAGCCCAAGGGAATGACTTTCCCCCAGTTTTCAACAAAACATTCTCTAGGTAGGCTTTCCATTGTGGTCCAGTCTCTAATCCATTCCACCACTCTTGCCCCTTGCACTTTACAATTTCGAGGGATAAAGGCCCCGGCCCTGCCTTACAGAGGTCCAGGGGACACAAAATTGTCTGGCTAAGCAAAAAGCGTACGCTTGGGCAATTCACATATTCTGTCCTGGCTTTATATAAAGAATGAAGCTAAATTAAATTATCTCTATGATCCCTGGCAGCGCTTTATGAATCAAACCTAATACCTTAACAAACAAGTCAAGAGCCCAGCATACAAGGCCCTCTGCCAGGCACTGGGGGCTACAAAAGATAGTGAGGAAGTGATGATCTTAATAACAACAGCAGCAGTAGTAGTACTAAGGATAGCTAGTGTATGTAGTGCTTACTACGCTAAGCACTTTGCACTTATCTCATGTGGTCCTCACCCCAACCTCGGAAAGTAGGTGCTGTCACATCATCACATCATCACCGCCATCACCACCGCCGCCGCCGCCATCACCGCCATCATCACCACCACCACCACCACCACCATCATCATCACCACCGCCATCATCATCACCACCGCCATCATCATCACCACCGCCATCATCATCACCACCGCCATCATCATCATCACCACCGCCATCATCATCACCACCGCCATCATCATCACCACCGCCATCATCATCATCACCGCCATCATCATCATCACCGCCATCATCACCACCCCCACCGCCACCATCACCACCGCCGCCGCCGCCATCACCGCCATCATCACCACCATCACCATCATCACCACCATCATCACCATCATCACCATCATCACCACCACCACCGCCATCATCATCAAAATGCAAACAGTCCATCCCCCATCACAGACTTTCCTTCCATTCTACTGACAACAGATGACATGGACAAGTCTAAGTAAATGCAAAGTAGATTAAAAGCAATAGAAATAATTTCAAAAGGGAAAGAGTGCTAATGCTGGGGAGGGGGAGGGGGAGGGGAGGGGAGGGGAAGGGGAGGGGGAGGGGGAGGGGAGGGGGAGGGCAGGCAATGGAGTCTCGTGTTGGAACTTGGCTGAAGGGATCAAGAGGCGTCAATCAGGAAGAAGCTCGGGTGGGGGGGTTACTCACGCAAAGGCAGATGAACCCCCCTTATAGGGTACTGGTATGTAGCAGACTAGTATGAAAACAACTAAAGTAGGTGAAGGGGAAGGCAGCTGGGAGTCAGACGGATAAGCTCTAAACGGCAGGCTGAGTTTCTATATATTACCAACAAAACCCAGCAGGAAGAGATGGAAAGAAAAATTACATTTCAATTAACTACAGAATGTATAAAATAATTGGGAGGTCACCTACTGAGCCGTAAGTATGGAAATATGTGGATACAACTACAAAATACTCTTTATAGAAATAAAGAACAGACCTAAAATAAATTAGAGAAATATTAAATGCACATGGTTGGGCTGTGCCAACATAATAAAAATAAATTATCTAAATTCATTTACTGTGACATTCCAATCAAGCTACCCAAAGAATTTTATCACAGTGACAGAAAAATAAATTCATCTAAAACAATGAATTAATCTAAAAAACACAAGATCAAAAAATCTGAATGATGAAATAATGAAAAAGTTTGAAGGAAAGGGGCTTAGTAGTTTCAGATTTCAAAATATACTACAGAGCAGTGATCATCTCCTACTATCTAAAAAACAGAAAAATCCATCAGTGGGACAGATGAGGAGAACAAGACTGAGAGACAAAAATATCAGAAGAGTGGTCCAGACGTCCAAAGATCCTACCTACCGAGGAAAAGGCTCATTATTCAACAAAAATTGCTGGGAAACCTGGAAAGCAATCTGGTAGAAATTAATTTTAGACCAATATATCATACCATATACCACACTAAGTTCCAAATGGACACATGACTTAGATATAAAAAGACCACTATATTTAGCAATTACAGGATCACTGGTAACCTTATAAAGAGCCATTTAAAGCCAGAGATGGCTTTAGATGCCAGATTCTTACAAGAAAGAAATAGGGAGGAGAAAATTAAGGAAATAGAGACAAGTTTAGATAACCCTTTCTAAGAGTTTGGCTAAGAGAGGGAAAAGAGACCTCCCTTTCATATGGTGCCATCCTCATTAGAACATAAGTTCCTTAAGGGCAAGGACCGTATGAGTTATTTCCAGCACTTAGTACAGTATCTGGCACATAGTAGAGTGCTTAATTAAATGCTTGTTGACTTCAAAAAAGCTGGAGGAAATGGCAGAGTCCCTGTTAAGATCGGATAAATTTGTGCAGAGCCTAGTTAATGTGGCTATGTGACTTTGTCCAGATGAGTTCAGCATCATAGTTAGGGACAGGGGAAAGTCAACCTTGTACTTTTTCCCCAAGGAGTTCAGTACTTGGCTCGGTCTTCCACTCTGCACCCCCAAAACTCCTTCATACCTGGGCACCTCAGCATGCTCAGTCCCCTAAACCTCCTCACCTCTTCTTTCATCAAGCTTTGAAGCTCTCCTCCCTTCCTTTAGCCTCTCACTCCTAACGCTCTACCTCCATTATCCAGAATTCTGAAATTCTGCTGTCCTTCCAGATATCTCTGTGCACCCCCCTAAGTCATGTTTTGTCCTGACCACAACCTCCAGCCCTGTGGCTGACCAGCTGAACCATATACTATAAGCTAGCCCTGAACCCCTTGTTACTAATGATACCTTGTAAAACCTCAACCCTGAATTATTCCTACCAGGAGCCTTCTCCATTCCAGAGGCCTCTGAGGCCCTTTTTAAAAGTTCTGAATCTGTGACAGACTGGGAGAACACCACAGTTAACCTAGAGGTTCCTGAATTACAGTGGTCAAGTGGAGAGGGAGGGCTGAGGTAGATAGATACACATGAGATTATGGGAAGAGAGAAGAGAATATTTGATCCTAGTCCAATAATGAATGACTGAAGCACTACAATGAAAAGGGAATGGAAGCTGCAACTCTGCCCACTACAGGATGGAGCATGATCAGCTGATAGCTCCCTAAAACCACAAACAAAATGTGGGATTACATAATAAGCTCTTTCAAATCAACAGAACCACAAGAAATGGTAAAATACCGGGATGGTACAATAATATATCTATTAAAATTCAATAATTCTAGGTTAAGGTCCTGGAGAAAAGTCAAATAAAACCAGGATAGCATCTGTGTACTGGAATGGACCCTAGAAATAATCTAGACCAATGCCTTCATTTTACATGAGGACCCCAAGAGTGACTTGCCTGGGGTCTCTTCAATGCCCACAAAAAGCTTATTTCATTTTACTATGGAGTCAAACTAGGACTTAAAAATTAGTTTCATATTATACCAAGGACACTGGAGAGAAAGACTGGGGGTGGGGGAGGATTTCTATACTCTTTTTTTCCCTTGAAACATTAAATTTTGGCAGACTAGGCAAGCAGGCAATCGTTGAAGGAAATCCACAGTAAAAGCAAGCCTAAAGCTGTATAATATCAACGTAGACTGTTGGTAAACCCACTGCATTGTCCAACTCGTTCTTGTCAA
Source organism: Trichosurus vulpecula (assembly GCF_011100635.1). Taxonomy (NCBI): domain Eukaryota; kingdom Metazoa; phylum Chordata; class Mammalia; order Diprotodontia; family Phalangeridae; genus Trichosurus; species Trichosurus vulpecula. The sequence continues at coordinate 278,128,469 of NC_050578.1, read as the reverse complement.
AGATCCTGGACTGGTTTGTCATTTCTTTCTCTAACTCATTTTTACAGATGAGGAACTGAGGTAAACAGGGTAAAGTGACTTGCCCAGGGTCACACAGCTAGGAAGTCTTCCTGATTTCAGGTCCAGTGCTCTGTGCGCTGTGGCACCCCCTAGCCCCCAAACCAGCTGAATGGATCTCCATGGCTTCTGAGGCCCCAAGCATCAAGGTAGCCCATAGCTGGCACACCATGATGGTGAGGCCTTGCTGGCATCGCTAGCCCTTTCTCCTCACAAACAAGACAGAAGACAGACAGAAAGGTAAGAGGGAATTCCTGGCAGGGCCCCTGGAGGGCTGGACACTTCATATTCCATTGAAAGCAATGGCTATTTTGCCAACAATTCAAAATGTTCTGTGAAACTGATACAGAAACACAGATACAGAGCTTTGTCTAAGTTTAGGCCCAAGTTACAGTAATTAAGGACTTGCCTTCAAGCCCCTCATGGGGGAATCCTATTTGGTACCAAGTGGAATCCTATTCAGTACCACCATTTAAATGACTCCTCCAGGGGGAGTGTCCTGGAAAGAGGGATAAAGGCCCATTTGTCCAAGTCAGCCCAAGCCCCTGACTTTGCCTGGAGCCAAGGCAGGAGAGAAAGGCAGGTGACCCCGCCTCAGGGCCCCTCACTCCCCTCCACCAGAGTACTCACAGACAGACAGACAGACAGACAGACAGACAGACAGACAGACGCACGCGCGTGCACGCGCACGCACACACACACACACACACACACACACACACACACACACACACACACACACTTGATGCTGCATCAATCTTCCCCCATTTTCAATCACCTTTCATAACCAGCTTTCAAACATTGTCCCTTCAGTCTTCGCAACATCCTTACATATTCCTAGGTCCATCCGCACTACTCCTAGTGGCCTCATCATTGCCAGCAGAGCCACAGGCAGAGCAGACCCTAACCCTCAAGAAGAAGGGGCCAGCTATCCTGGCCAACCTTCCAACTAACTGCATGTCACCAGTGGCACAGACAAGCCAGGCACTATGAGGGGGAGAGAGTAGACAGAAGGCTGCATGTGCCAGTCCAATGACCACCAGCACACCCCCTAAGGCCTGCACGAAGACAGTCCAAGAACCTGAACCCAAGAGCAGTCTTTTCTCCCCCGCAATGCTACCAGGCCTGCTTCTAGCTCAGCTCCCACAGCCATCGTTGAAGGAAACAAGATCTGTGAAGAGAGGCCCACAATTCTTAACCTCAACCACTACAGATGAGCAGGGAAAGCATCCAGGCCAGCCCTCCAGCCATCAGCTAGGGGAGTGACCCTTGTGGAGACAAGCTCTGACAAAGTTCTTGCAGGTTCTCCCCCTCTGAGCTCCTAGAAAGTAGTACCGACTGCCTCCACTTACCTATTGGTACTCCCAGGCCTCAATGAACATTGTCAGCACTTAATTATAAATGCTTTTCTTTATTCATTCATTCAACAGCCTCCTGAGGGTCTTTCAGCCTGGTCTCTCTCCACACCAACCCTTCCCTCCAATTCGAGAGAGGTCAGCTCACCTGCCAAAGTGATATTCCTAAGGCATCTGCCCCTCTACTCCCCTCCCCACTGCTAGCAGGGGTGAGCCTTCTCTTCCTCAGGCTAAACACCACCAGTTCCTCCTAATGGCAGATCTAAGCCCTTTCCCATCCTCAGCACATTCTCCCGGGTATTTCCAACCACTCTCTCCTAAAAGAGAAAGCCCAGGACCAGAAACAGGAAGGCCTCGGCCTCCCGACCCCAGACCATGGAGTCTGGGCCATGGCAGAAGACAAGCAGCACTGCCAGCCTGACTGGTGTGATGGAGTCTGCACTTCTCAGTGCATCAACATGGATAGGCTATGGATTCGAACTGAGCTCCCATAGGGTACCATCAAGAACACAGAGAAACTGGGAAGAGATACAGATAGAAGATGATCAGTTCTGTTTTAGATGTATCAGCTTCGAGAAGCCAGAGATGTCCATCAAGCAACTGGAAATACTGGTGGAGGGCCCAGGGAAGAACTCAGAGCTGAGTATACAAGGCCTGAAAATCACCTGCCTGTGTCCTAGGGGTAAGTGATATCTGAAAGTGAGAGTGCAGAGAAGGCAGCTAGAGATAGAACCCTGACGGACACTCACACTTAGAAGGGTCAAGGCGAAGGTCAGGTAGCAAAGGAGGATAAGAAGGAGCAGACAGACAAGTAAGAGAACCAGGCAAGGTCAGCAAGCATTGTCCTATAAGCTAAAAGAAACAAAAGAGTTTATCAAGAAAATGGAGTTCTACAATGACAAAGGTTACTGAAAGGTAAAAAAGGATGAGGCCTGAAAGAGGCCCTAAGATTCAGCCACTGAGAGGTAAGGAGAGTAAATTCAGTTAGCACAGGGGACCCAAAAATGGTCAAAAACAAGTAAATGCTAACCCAATGATCTAGGAACACCCTCCCCTTTAGAAGGGGATTTCCCTGGTCCCCTGAGGAGCTCCCAGGGAGGGAAAGTCCTTCCCCAAAAGGCCAGCACTTTCTCTACAGCTAGAGCAGCCTCAAGCACTGGGGTCAAACTCCAGTAGAAACTGATACCAGGGGTCACACATTGACTTGGAAAACCACAAATTAACATAATGTTGCCTTTTGGTTTATTTCTTTTGTTAAACACTGCCCGAGGGGCAGCTAGGTGGCACAGTGAGTAGAGCACCGGCCCTGGAGTCAGGAGGATCTGAGTTCAAATCCGGCCTCAGATACTTGACACACTTACTAGCTGTGTGACCTTGGGCAAGTCACTTAACCCCAATTGCCCTGCCTTCCCCCCTCCAAACAAAAAAACAACAACAACCAAAAAAAGATTACTTTGTGGTTAAACACTGCCCAATTACCTTCTGGCTTCCGTTTTGACACCTCTGGCCTAAAGCCCTGTTAGATGACTTGCCCAGCATCACACAGTGCACATGGGTCAGGTGTGGGCCTGAAACCCAGGTCGTAGTGGCTCTGAAGCCATTCCACTCTGTCACCAGTAAAGGAGGGAAAGGGATCTTAAAGAGACAAAAGCCAGATTCCTAAGGGAAACTGAGTAGTGAAGTGCATTTTGCATTGTGAGGAAGTAAGCCAATTAACAGTGAGAGAGAGGACAGAAGGGTTAGGAAAACTTTTTTTTAAAGATCATAATCGAGGTTTAGAATGGGAAGGGACCAAAGGGATAATTCTAGTTGAAACTCATTTTGCAGATAAGGAAACTGAGGCCCAGAGAGGTTAAAGCAAACTGCCCAAGATCACTCAGGCAGCAGAATCAGACTCCCAATTCTCCTTCCAAATTCATTTATACAACATTTCTCCTCTTAACAACGGGCAGGCCTGAGCGAGTCGTCACCACTGGTAATGTGCCAGGTACTATGCTAAGTACTGAGAATGCCAAAAGAAAAGGAAGCCTGCCCTCAAAGGCTTATATCCTACAGGAAGAATAAGAGAAGTCAGGGAAAGGGAGAGAAACTGGGGGGGTGGGGAGGGCAGGCAGGGGTGAATGGCCCGAAGTCCCCGAAGAAAAAAGGTACAATCAGGCAGTAAGCATTTATTAAGTACCTACTATGTGTCAGTCACTGTGGAAGGGCAAAAACTCAAGGAGCTCCCACTCCACTGTGAGAAATAACAAGGGTTTAATACAGGCTTCCTGCTGGACTGAAGTAGTTAATGCCAGTTCAATTAAATGGGATAAACAGGAAGCTCCTCGTCTGTGCTGAGCATCTGGAGATGCCAGGCCCACCCCCCTCAATCTGACACCCCCCCACCCCGCCCCAGTTCAGGCAGGAGAAAGTAGTCAAATAGTGGCCTCCCCTGTACCCCCAACCTCCTTAAGATGGGGTCATGATGTACACAGCCCAAGAAACAAAGCAATCTGCAGAGTCAAGGATGCACCATTGTTTTGTTTGTTTTTAAATCAATTCTTCCCCCTAGGTAAGATCAAATGAAAGCTTCCAAGTTCCCCAGGCCCACCCCCAATCGAATCTGCTTTCAAGATGTCCCAAGTCCTGCTTTTCTTCCTAGCCCTACCTAAATGTGAGCTTATATCCCATTAACACATGAAGAGACATGTCTAAGGGGCACAGAGGGAGGAAGAGAATGTGGAACTCATCATTTTAAAAAATGAATGCTAACAAAAGCCATGATGAGAGGGCACAATTTTATCATACAGAATTAACAAGCAAAGAATGTGAACTTTTGCGGCCTTGTCTCCAGACCACACCTGTCACCAGGCCTACTCTGGTCCCAGCCTGCCTCCCCTGCCCTGGAGTCCAGGCCCCTCCCTCCACTCCCTCCATCTCGGCCCCTGAGCTCACCTGCTCAGATAAACACAAGGGCCTCCACCCATGGACTGGCCCCTATTTCTGCCTACAAGCCTGCTCCCTTTCTTGCTTTTGTAGTCAGTCTTCTCATCCTCATCCTTGGTATCTCTCTGGTCACCAACACTACCTTTGGCCTCTGGCCCTCTAGTGGGGAATCTGAAGTTTTTTTCTTTTACAGCCAAATAGCCAAATTCCTAGAAAAATTAAGCTCTACTAACTTTCACACTCACATCCCAACCCTTAAGACTGGCCAAACCAAACTAGAAGCACCTACTATGTGAAGAACCCTGGCCAAAGCAATGAGAAGCCAAATACAAAAACAAAATAGAAAACAGTCCCAGTAAAAAGAGGAGAACAAGAAAAGGGAAGGGGGCACGGTAAAGATTAGGGAGAATGGGAGACACCTCCCAGAAGCAGGGTTCTAAAAGCTAAAACAGAAGAGTAATCAAAAAAGCAGGATTGACAGATGAGGTTTTTAAGGGGATTTTGTTTGGGAGTTTTCCAAATTTGTTTTAACCCACCTACCCATCCCAAACAAAGGTTACTGACTGGCTAAAAGGGCATAAAAGGAAAAGAAGGAATGTTGAAGGGGATGTGGGAAAGTAGGGACATTAATGCACAGCTGGTGGAATCATGAACTGGTGCAACCACTCTGGAGAACAATCTGGAACTCCGCTAGAGGGCTATAAAACTGTGCACACCCTTTGACCCAGCAATACCACTACTAAGTTGGTATCCCACAGAGATCAAAGAAAAGGGAAAGGACCCATCTGCATAAAAATATTTACAGCAGCTCTTTTTGTGGTGGCAAAAAAATTGGAAATTGAGGGGATGCTAATTAATTGGGGAACAGCACAAGTTGTGGCATACCATTGTGATGGATGGCTTCAGAAGACTCATATAAACTGATGCAAAGTGAAGTGAGCAGAACCAGAACAACAATCTACATGGAAACAGCAACGTTGTAACAATGATTAGCTGTGAAAGACTTGGCTACTCTGACCAAGACAATGATTCAAGACAATTCCACAGGACCCAGGATGGAAAAACTCTCCTCCTCCAGAGAGAGAACTGATGCACTGAGTGTACATGGAAGCAGACTTGTTTGTTTTTTGCAATGTGGCTAATATGGAAATGTTTTATATGGCTTCACATGCTTATTATCTGCCTTCTCAATAGATGGGGGAAAAGCTAGAGGAAGGAAATTTGGAATTAAAAAAAAAGAATATTGAAGATAAATTAGAAAGGGGGGAGGAAGGGACAAAGCTTATCAATGACCATTATCTGCTCACTAAGGGCCTTGTCTCTGTCTCCATCATTCTTGCATCATTCATCCTTCCTCTTCAGTCTTCTCTCCTCAGACCCCTTTCCTTACACCTAAGAATGAGTGTTTCCAAGTTCTGTCCAGGGCCTGCTCAACCCTTTCCATTCTCTGAGTGGTCTCCATTAGGCTCGGGTCACCTTTACCCCAATGATTTCCAACCCTCACCTCTCCCTTGAACCCCAGACCCACATCTCCATCTGTCTACTGGACATTGACCCGGACATGCCTCCGGTACCTAACACTTAACAAGTCTAAAAGGGAGCTTCTTACCTCACTTTCTAATCTGTGTCCTCCCCCACACTTCCCTAGGCCCAGACACTCTACTTCTCCTAATCTGCAAACTCTGTGGCTGACATATTGGTCTGCTGAATCACTAAGCTTGCAGTTCACTAAAGCCCTCGGGCTTTTCCATGGGAATTGCAGTCCAGCTCTACCTCCACTTTACAGAGTGGAACCTTTCGGAAAAGCGGTCTGGCAGGCACCGCCATGGTTACAAGAATTATTCCCATTTTCCTCTTCAGTTTTGGCCCAATGTTCTAGCCTATGCTAGCTAGATGCTGCTCCGACACTTGAATTACCCCTGCTACCTTTTCATGTCATGTAGCCTCCATCTTTCCTCAGTTTGCATCACCAACAAGTGATGCCTCCAACTCAACAGAGCCTCTGGCCAATCTCCCCATTTCTGTTCAGGGCATCACCAACATTCTGGACACTCAGGTTCACAATTTCAGACTGCTCCTTTGCCACCTCATCTCTCCAAACAACTGCCAACTCCCTGCACACCATCTCTCCCCTATTCTTCCCCCTTTCTCCATTCATCTAGTTCGAGTCCCCTTCACCTCTCATGGGTCTCAAAGAGCATCCTAATTGTGTCCCTGCTTCCACTCTCTTTCCTTTCCAAACCCTCTTCCTAAGACGCCTGATGATGGCCCCTCCTGCTTAGGTCTTCAATGGCTCCATTCCCCTTTGAGGAGGAAATCAAGCCTGCTTCCCCAGCATTGAAAGCCCCCCAACACAGCCCCAGCCAACCTTCCCAGCCTTAGCTCTGTCTCAGTCAAAACGGACTTGCTAGTGGTTGCCCAAACCCAGAATTCTACCTCTGGTCTCCACAACTGCCTACAAGCTATCTGCCCACAAGCTCCATGACTCACTCTGCTTGTCTGGACACCATTCCTACCATGAAAATACTCTCCAGACCCCATGCCCTGCCTCTCTTCCCCCATCTCCAAATACCTGTGGTAAACTGGGGGGGCAGGGAGGGGGGAGGGCTTCATTCCAGAACTTTAATATGTAGATGCTCAGAAGAGTTTTCTGCTTTTAAAAACTCACCATTAGTCTATCTTTAAAGTCTTTCCATGAAAAAAATACCATTTTACTAAATTACATTTTCTTATTTGCAAGTGAAACTTTATTAAAACAAACAACAACAGAAAACCTATACTATGCATATGATGTGACTAGATCATCTTGAAAGCTTCTCTCTTCATAGGAATTATTTGTTGTTAACTCTTGGTATGAGAATTCAATATTGCCACAACTACTCCAAAGTTCTGAGTTCACATGGATCATATTTTTTTCAACGACATTTAGGTTTCCATCCTATTCCAAGAATAATAGTTCCGAAAAGGAAATGACTTGGGAGATTTCTATAGTTCATACCCATGAAATGAGCAGAAATAATTAAAAGAAAAGAAACTCAATGCTAATAAGGTTCATGGTGGAACTGCAAATGTATATACTCTTTTTGGAGTGTAACTTGACATTACACATTAGAAGTTACAAAAGTAAATCATACTCTTTGACCAAATAATTCCATCATTAGAAATATATCCAATTATCAAGTTAAACCCATGAACCCTATGGACAATGAGGCAACATCCTTCCTAGGTAACCTGGTGATCAAAGCCACGCTTAATCATCCAAGGGACCACTGTCATCTACCAGACTTAGCCACTGAGTGCCAAGGACAACTATGTATAGAACACCTAAGACAGCAGGACAGGAAGGAGTCCCACCCTTCTCACCTCTCAATGCCGGGTGGAGATACTGAGCCATGGAGCAGTTCTGATGAAGACCCACAACCCTTTCAAGACCCAAACAATACACTGTCCCCATGAAAAGTCAATGAAAGTCAGGAGGGTCTTGAGCTATGAGAGCCAATTATATGGGGCCATCCTAAGAATTTTCTGAAGAAGTCTACGGCAAGAGAAAGAGCGGCCAAATAGGCCTCATTCTTCCAGTTTGGCCCCAGGAGTTCACTCCACAGCACCAATTCCCAAATCCAACTGCAAACGCTGGTAGAGCAGGGATCTTCCAACTTTTAAAGTAATAGATCACTTCCGTAAAGCAAAAGACCCTGTGGCTCACCTGCTCCATTAATTCCACCCACTACTCCACTGCCTCACCAGAAGGGGGACCAAAGCCAATGAGAAAGCCAGAGCAGCAACAAAGTACAGATCACTGATCCTAAGACCTAGAGGTGAATGATCACTTTTTGCAGAAAATATGATGGCATACTTAGAGAGCCCTATATTTGACTAAAAATTAATTGAAACATTAACTTCAGCCAAGTTGTTGGGTATAAAATAAACCCACATAAAAATCAGCATTTCTTCGAAGGGATGGCTCATCAAATGGGGAACTGCTGAACAAGCTGTGGTGTATGACTGTGATGGAATACTACTGTGCTATAACAAATGACAAGCAGAATTTCAGAAAAACCTGGAAACTTACATGAACGGATGCAAAGTGAAGTAACCAGAACCAGGAGAATGTTGTGCACCATGACAGCAATACTGTACAATGAAGAACTGGGAACGACTTAGCTATTCTCAGCAATTCCCTGATCAAAGACAATCCAAAAGGACTAATGCGTACTATCCGCCTCCAGGGAAAGAACTGATATTGTTTGAATACAGACTGAAGTGTGCTGTTTTTTATTCTCTCTCTCTCTCTCTCTCTCTCTATCTTCCTGTACAAAATGACTAATATGGAGATTGCACATGTATAACCTATATCAGACTGCTTACTGTCTTGAAGAGGGGAGATGGGAGGCAGGGATAGAATTTGGAACTCAAAACTTTAAAAAAAATGTTAAAAATTGTTTGTTTTAACACATATTTGGGGGAAAATATTATTTTTTTTTAAAACATCAACATTTCTCTTGTTGCCAACAAAATGTAGCAGGAAAAGATAAAAAAGGAAATTCCATTTACAGCAACTACGGGATGTATAAAATACTTGGGAGTGTGGTAGGACACAAAGAACTAAAGAAATACAATTTCAAAACACTGTTTATGGAAATAAAGACCTAAATGACAGGAGAAATGGTACCTCCTCATGGGTCAGCCAAGCCAATATAATAAAAATAACAGTACTACCTAAATTACATATTTGGTGTCATGCCACACTACCAAAAGAATATGTTACAGAATGAGAAAAAATAAATTCACTTGAAGGAGCAAAAGTTTAAGAATCTGAAAGAAAATAATCAAAGGTAGAAAGAAAAAGGGGCCTCTCCAATAAAGCTGTAATCAAAGATCCCAGCTTCTTGTGAAGGAACTTCACCACTTGAGGCAAACGGCTGGACTGGGCTGGGCGATGTCTGACTAAAATGAGCTTGAGACAATGTCCCTTTCCATTCCAAGATAGGCTCCGAGAGAGGACCAAGGAAGAAGTTACCTTTCAGATCTATGGATGGGGGGAGAGTGCCTCACCAAGCAAACACTTGAGAGGATCACAGAAGGAAAAAAGTACAACTTTTATTACATAGAATTCAAAAATTTTTACACAAATAAATCCAACAAAGCTAACATTAATTATAAGGGAATCAGTTAATTGGGGAAAAAAAATCTTTACAGCAAATTTCTCTGGCAAAGGTCACATTCATCTATATGGATCTGATTCAAATGTAAAAGTGCCATTCCCTAACTGACTAATGTCCAAAGGTTACGAACAGGCAGATCTCAAGGAAAGAATCCAAGTTATTCATAGCCAGGTGAAAAAACAGATGGAAATCACTAATGATCAGAAAAATGCGAATTAACACAACTGTGTGGTTCCACTTGACATCCATCAGACTGGCCAAGGTGACAAAGGAAAATGGCAAATGTGGGTGAGGCCTGGAGAAAACGGGCACAAGTGGATGCTGCCGGAGGAGGTGGGAACAAGTCCAGCTATTCTGGAAAGCAATTGGCAACAGCTCTCCCAGACACTGACCTGACACCATGACAAGATCAAAGAAAGGGGGGAACCCCACTCCCAATCTCAAAGGTGCGTACTTACAATGAGCTGGAAAGCCAGCCGTCCCTCCTTTCTCAGCAAAGAGGAAGGCCCACAGGGGCAGAAAGCCGCACACACTGTCCTAGGGCACTGGACACAGAGGATTTTTTCCTCTTAAAAAATTCTTTGTTACAAGAGATGGATCACTTGCTAAGAGGGAGAAGGGATAGACGTGGTCATATAAAAACAGAAAGTATAATTTTTCTAAAGGGCAGAACTTTCATAAGTCTATTTGCTTGTTTATATAGAATTTTAACAAGCTTGATTACCTAGTTTCAAAAATAGATCAGAAAGCGTAAATGAGAAACAAGTGAGAAGAGTCCTGTGGCAGTAAGTCTGACAGCAAGAAGAACCTAAAAAGCCTAAGTGTTTAGGGCTGCTTCCTTTGGGGACAAGCCCAGGGAAGTCGAAGGCCACCTATGCCTCCACCGCAGGGCAGTTCTCCTCTCAGCCACTGTGATCACTGAGGCTCAGAAGGATGCCCCTGCAACGAGAGAACAAGTGAATACCCACGGACATCTCTCCTCCAGGCCCATGCAGGTGCCTCCTCTTGGCAGAGGTGACCCCAGCACCTCCCCGAGGAGCACATGATCTGGCAGGCCCTGACAAACCGGAAAGGCCCCTTCAAGGATGGGCTCGGCTACAGTGATCACAGGCCCAGCCCAAAGGGGCAGCACCACCAGCTGGTCACTGGGTCATTCATTTCTCACAAAAACTCACGTAACCATCTGCTAAAGTGTTCGTGTTCTAATTTGGGGAGATGACAGTGGCATCCAGAGCTAGGAAATCGCGGATCTTTTGAAATATGGAAATGCACGCAACCTAAGAAACTAGAAGCTTCTATTTGATAAAAATTTGCTTTAAAATCATTAACATTTTTAAGTGGTTTAGCCCAATCTAAAACCATGAAGCAGAACGCCTCACACAAAGCAGGCAGTTAGAAAGATGCTCATTGAAATCCATTTGAAGAAAGTAAGCTTCAGCTCTATGGAACATTCATTGTGAAGAGAAGCTGACCCACGCAGGATAAAGGACAAGAAATCGGGCTGTGAGCACAAGGCCCAAGCTTCTCCCAGAAGGGGGAGGTGAATAGGTGCACCTACCTTCCTTCATTGCAGAAGCAGGGACCTACGGGTGCAGAATCAAGCAGGACTGGCCAAGGTGACCAAGGCGGATGCGGCAGGCAGAAGATCTCCTTTTCTCCTTCTTTAAGCTTGTTCAAAAGGATGGCTTGCTGGGGAGGGAGGGAAGGAAGCAGGGAAATATTCAGAAAGGAATGAGATACACAGAAGGCATCCATCAATCAATGTTGTTTTTAAACAAACCTCTTTCATCTCAGGCACCTCAAGGGGTGCCTAATTCAAGACCTTTCAGGCCAACAGTCCAGGGCTCCTACACCAATTTAGAGGCCACTACTTGGGTAGTCTTTACTCATCCCCACGCCCCAACTACTACTTTAAATTCTGCAAAGCACTTCCCATTGAACTTCTCATCTGGGCTTGTGACAGAGGCAAACTGAAGTGCACAGTCTAAAAGATTTGTCCCTAGTAAACAGCCAGGCAGAATTGGAACCCAAGTCTTGCCAACTCTGCTAACAGTGGCTATCCCTCCAGGGCCTCTGCTCTTCTCCCTCCAGGCTACAACACTTGATGACCTCATCAGCTCCCATGGATTGAACGGCTGAGGACTCTCACATCTGCCTTTCCTGTCCCAATCTCTGCAGACCTCCCGCTGCCTTTCAGACGTCGCAGACTGGACATCCAGGAGAGGTCTTACACTCACCCTGACCAAAACAGAGCTCATCCCCTAGCCCCCAGCCCTGTGTCCCTCCTCCTACTTTCCTTATAGCTGTCAAGGACATCACCCTGCTCCCAGACCCTCAGGCTCCCTACCTGGGAGTCATCATGAATCCCTCACCATCTTTCTCCTCACCCCACCCCCATGTCCAAGCTGTTGCCAAGACCCACAGAGGTCACCTCTGCACCACCTCTCCAATGTGCCCCCTTCTGTCCCCTGATACTGCCCCACCACCCCAGGCCTAGACTCCTGCAGTCGCTGCTGGAGGGGAGGGTCTAACTGACAATAACAATTGTGTAGAAGCTACTCTGTGCTTATCTCACTTGATTCTCACAACAACCCTCAGAGGAAAGTGTATTAATATCATCCCCATTTCACAGAGGAGGAAACAGACAAACCAGGAGTTAAGTGCCTTGCCAAGGGTCAGCTATGTATCTGAGGTGAGATTTGAATTCAGGTCTTCCTGACTCTAGACCCAGTGTTCTAGCCACTGTGCTACCTGCCTGTCCTCCACAACTTAAACTCTAGGGGCTCCCCGTGACTTTCACAATCAAGTAAAAATTCCTGTTTGGTTTTCACAACCTGGCCCTTCCTTCCCTTCCAGGCTCCTTATACCTTACACCCTCCCCACTCCCCCCACATCTTCCTCCTAGCCTTCTGACTAAGTCTCTTATAAGACACTCCATCTTCTGGCTGCCCCCTACCCCCACCTCCACCCTCCCACCCCCATGCCTCAGAGTCTCTGCCTCATCTCCTCCTCCTGGCTTCCTCCAAGTCTCCTCAACTAAAGTCTTACTTTCTGCCTTCCCCAGGCCTCCTTCCTTCTGAGACTCCCCTACTGTATCTCTATTATCTTGGTTTGGGGCAACTGGGTGGTGCCACAGAGGACAGAGTTGAGAGTCAGGAGTCTGGAAGACCTGAATTCAAATCTAGCCTCGGACACTCGCTAGCTACGTGACCCTTGCCAAGTCACTTTACCCTGTTGACCTCAGTTCCTCGTCTGTAAAATGAGCTAGAGAAGGAAATGGCAACGCACTCCAGCGTCTTTGCCAAGAAAACCCCAAATGGGGTCATGGAGAGGCAGACACAACTGAACAACAAAAAACCTCCACTTTACAGGTGAAGAAATTAAGGCCAAAAGAGATCAAATGACTGACCAGGGTCGTAGTAAGGGCAGAGTACGGCAAAGGGACTTCCTGCATGACGCCACACCACCTCTCACCCCTGAGACTGCTGGGCCAAAGGGAGACACTCGGGGCGGGGTGGGGGACAGGATCCACACTCTACTTCCTTCAGCAGCTGGGGGCAAAGTGGATATACTCTGAAATCGGGAGCCACAAAGAGTCACAGGACAGGACTGAAAAAATGAGTGAACAACTATATCTTCTTCGCATGTCGTCTGCCCATTAGACTGCCAACTCCTAGAGGGCAGGAACTGCCTTGTGCTCTTTGTATCCCCAGGGCCTGGCACATAGTGGGCACTTACTAAGTTCTGCTAGCCAGCTGAACCAAGTACAGTAAAACCTCATTAATTCAAGTCAGGTCGAGAACATAAGCATTACTAAAATAGCCAAAATCAAATAAATCAAATACAAGACAAACTTCCAAGCCAATCCAAGAGGCATTTTAAACTACCTCCTTGGTGCAAGGCCCTGCCTTCGAGGCACTTGTGATGCTGAGCCAAGGTACCAACACCTACACACAGACAGACCCCCACGCCCCTCTTCCCTCCCCCTCACCATCTGTCCATGTCCGTCTGTCTGTCTGTCTGTCTGTCTGTCTATTTCTCTCTCTCTCTCTCTCTCTCTCTCATTCAAGGAGTAAGAGAACACCGACAAGAGAAATGATCACTAGGAAGAATCTCCCATAAAAGACAGCAGATGGGCTGTGTTCTCAAGGAGAGAATTCTGATGAGGTGGAGGTGAAAGAGGGAGCTCACTTCAGGCCTGGAGAGAATCCTCGGTGCAAAGGTCCTGAGGCCAGAGAGAGGGGTGCCGAGTGAAGGAGTGCATGCAAGGCAATCTGGCCACTATAGAAGAGGCAGCGTACACAGCACTTTAAAGGTCAAGCGTGCAATTTCTTGCACATCCTCAAATTCCAAAGGAGCCACTAAGGTTTCTTGAGCAGGAGTGTTTTGTGGTTAAAGTGAACATCCTTTTGGCAGCTGGAAGGTGAATGGAGAGACTGGAAGTCCAAAGTCCAGTGGGTGTAGTGTTGCGGACGTCATTTTGGCTCCCCTGAAAGATTCTGAGGGATTCGCAGGTGTTCAAGGAATCGCTCTGAGGCAGGAAGTACAAAATGACACGCACCTCAACCGGGCAGTGGCTGGATGAGTGGAGAGAAGGGAAGGCAAACAAGACAGGACAAAGGTGCAAGTGAAGGGTCTGTAAGAAAAAACCTGAGCAGTTGGGGGAGAGATAGTCAAGTTAGGAAGATGGACAGGTTCAAGGGAAGGACAATGAACTGTTTTGGACCTGCTGAGGCTGAAGTGCCTCCCCAATATGTGGCAGGAGATGCCCCAAAAAGAGCTGGTAATGCAGGGGGTTCAGGAGAGAGGTGAGCTCAAGGAATCATCGGTGTAGAAATGAGAGCTGAAGAGGAGATCACCTATCAAGATAATACAGAGGAAAAAAGAGAAGATGGGGAGCCGGGGGGGGGGGGGGGCACCCAAGGCTGGTGGATGTGGCCCCGAGGAACATCCAGCAAAGGAGAAAAAGAAGGAACAAGCAGGTAGGAGTGTGCAAGAGGACTGGGATGAGGAAACCACCAGGGACCCTGGAAAGAAGAGAGACAGCAACATCTGAAAACCCAGGAGGGGGACAGCTGATGGCAAAAGCAGCAGAGGTCAACGAGGATGACTGAGCCACAACCTGGGAAGGCTCACAAGACAGAAGGGGTAGAGTGATGAGGAAGAAGAAAAGAAAGACCCAAAAAAGGAGGATGAAAAACAAAGCTATGGCTCAAGGGGATCACAGGGTCAAGTGAAGGTTCTTTAAGATCAGAGACCTAGGTACATTCACCAGCAGCTTGTTCAAAAGGAAAGATTGAAAAGGAACCCCCCCCCCCACTCGTAAATATAGAAAAAAATAGATGCTATTATGTCAGGAAAGGGGCCTGCGTTCAGAGAAAGGACAGGCTGGGGAGGGGAAGAGCCCGGGGTCCGGCTAGGGGCTTTACAAGTATGAGCTCATTTGATCCTCAGAACAACCTTAGGAAGTAAGTGCAAATAGGGGCATTTTACAGTTGTGGGAACTGAGGCAGAGGTTAAGTAACTTGCTCCGGGGCAATGTGAACTCAGGTCTTCCTGACTGCAGGCCTACAAGTCTACCACTGCACCACCTAGCTGAGCTAGCACTGAACAGAGAAACTCCCAGGTCAGGAAAGTCCTTCCACCAGTGCAGCTTGGCTCCACTTTGACAATTTAGCCTCAAAGCTGGGGCTCTGAACATTTTCTGTGAAGTCTGATGAAGTCAGTATTTTTAAATGCGTAAATAAAATACACAGATTTACAATGGAAACAAATTACGTTGGATGAAAACAGTCATTTTCCTCCTTCGGGTTCACAACCCTGTCTCAGTGTCTTGCCCAACCTCCCAGAGCCAGTAAGAGGCAGGCCTGGGTCCCAGCTCTTCCTGTCTATACCACATGGTTTAATTTGTAATAAGCACATTCGCTATCACAGTGGCTTAACGGACACTCTCCATATCCTCCAGCTTTACCCTAGCTGTTGTCTTCCTGGATACAAAGTTTCCCTTCCATCCCCATGCTGTTACCATTTCCCTTAGTCTGGACCTTTGAGATGAACTTAGGTGGAGTACTGGATCAGACAGAACATGCCCAGAAGAGGCGAGTTCAAATCCTGCCTCAGTCACTTACTAGCTGTATGACTCTGGGTAAGTCACTTAACTTCTGCCTGGCTCCCTTTTCCCATCTTTAAAATGGGAATGATATTAATAACAGCATCTGCCACACAGGATTGTTGTGGGGACAAATAAGACTGTTTGTCAAAGCTTTTAAAGTGCTCTAGCTAGCTGTCAAGCTAAGGAGATTTTAGAAAAGCTCTCTAAAGTCCAGGAGGGGAGGGGCAGAGACGCCTTCTGAAAGGGAAGTGCAAACTGAAAAGCTGCACAGTCACCTTTATCCAGTCATTTTACTACTGAGCTTGGTTCAGATTTCATGACTTGAAAAGTTGAGTGTGGTGTCAAGGCCTCGGCTTCCCACCCTTCTCTGGGGGACTCGGGCAAGTCCTAACCTCTCTGGGGCTCAGCATTCTCTCCATATTCCCAAATCCTGCGAGTTCCCAGAGCAGACCCTCAAGTACAAGGCAGCTCAAGCAAACAAAAATGGTGCTCTGGGTTCCCTGCACTATTGGAAAGAAACCATCAGCTATTTATGGGAAAATACAAGTCTTACTGGGTACTTTCAAAGTGTAAGTGGTTGTAATCCAAAGACAACAGCTGTTAGCAAATAAACAACAGTTAGATGTCCACGTGCTGGTGGGCAGTGTATTTCTTCGGGGTGTGCTGTGCCCAAACAAGCCAGCGCTTTACTGCAATTGAGGGACTTAGGCCTGCTCTAAGAGTTTACAACTTCAGATACAGCATGTCCCAAAAGTTTGGGACAAACTACTATTTACTCAACTTCTCCCTACACATCGCAACTAATGACAGCAGTGAGGGTGAGCATGTGTTAAGACTAGAACCAAAAAGAAAATTACATCCTGGCCCATTCTGTAAGCCACACCTATGACTTTTTAAATACTTAAGGATTTTTATAGACATAGATTTAGGAAGGCCAAAGCTTTAAGATACCTACAAAAAATGTTTTTACCATAATATTAACAGATCAAATTTAATGTTCAATGACCATTTGATATAGTCAAAAGATTGTTTTAAATAAATCACTAAATGAGTAAGCACATGCTTGACGGCTAGACGCGATTGGAGCAAAAAGAACTGATTTTGGAATGAAGACGCCAGGCAACGTTCCCCACTGCGTACCAAGCTTCGGTTAGATCAAGAGACAAACTTACCAGAAATCAACATTTAGAGAGAAACCACCTAGGTCCCGGGCAGGCAGACGGAACCGGCTTTCTTAGCTGCACTTACTTTTCATCAACCCCCTCCACAAACAACAAGGCAACTCTGCGGCCCAAGAGTCAGGGGTCAGCTCCAGTAAGTTCCCAGTGAATCCCACTGCTGTGTGAACCAGAAAACAGCAGCAGTATCCACGTCATGCAGCCCAAACCCAAGCAGGCGCTTCATTAAGAGCAGCAGCGTCTCAGCACTTCGGTTGCAAAGAAAAAGCCAAAAAACAACTGTGAATAGATTGAAGAGAGGAATATTTAAAACCTCAAATCCATCATCAACAGAGAAGTAGCCAAAAACAAGTCTATACTAAAAAGCACAGAAAAAAAGAAAAAGGAGAACAAAAATCAAAGAATCTTCGGAGATGAGCTCGAATGCACCAGCCTGACCAGGTTCTGACCCCTTTCCAAACCCTTCTCAGCCTTCCCTCCCATAGCCTCTCCATGGTGTGGCCTTCAAGCCCCTCCATAATCTGGACCCAACTTACTGTTCCGGCTTTATTCCACACATTCCCCGCTGCGGGCCAATGGGACCACCAGCTCTTCCCCTAGTGATATGCCCCTCATCTCCTAGTGCCTTCCCATGCCCATTCACAATAAATTACCTGCATGGATCTTGGGAACTCTATTCCAACGGGGCCTCTGTATTTTCTTTGTGTCTCCAGTGCTTAGCAATGTCTAGCACACAGTAGGTCAACCAATTAATAAGCATTTGTTAAGCACCTACTAGGTGCCAAATATTGGGAATACAAAGAGGCAAAAGACCCGGTTCTTATGGGGGGAGACAAGAAGCAAACAAATACATAAAACTACAGATCGGAGAAAAAGGAAAGCATTCCCAGAGGAAGAGGTTGGGAAGCCTTCCTGTAGGAGATGAGATTTTAGTTGGGCCTAAAAGGGAGCCAGAGATGAGGAGGAAAAGCATTCCAAAGAGCCAGAGATGTTCGGAGCTGGAAGCTGGGAGGGTCCTGTACGTGAAACAAGGAGGAGTCCGGGGTCACTGGATCAAGAGTACTTGGCAGGGAGTGAGGTGTAAGAAGACTGGAAATGCAAGAGGGGGGCCAGTTAGGAAGGGCTTTGAATGCCAAGTAGAGGATTTTCTATTTGATTCTGGAGGCCATAGGGAGCCAATGGAGTTCACTGAGTAGGAAGGTGACAAGGTCACTTTGCTGGCCTAACTGAGAATGGACTAGGGTAGAGAAACTTGAGGCAGGCAGGAAGGACCCCGCCCCCCCCACCCCCCCCCACCCCCCGCTGCTACTGCCACAGTCCAGTGAGATGATGAGGGCCTGCACATAGTAGGAGCTTAATAAATGTTGCTGACTTGACTCCAGTCTCCACAAGCTCCCTCAGGCTGCTCCTCCTGCCTCCAGTGCCTCGGTCCCTCATTCAGGCCAGGTGCCCCCTCCTCCAAGAAGCTTCCTTGATCCCTTATGACTGAAGGTGTTCTGTCCCCCTACAAATCTTCCTGCAGCATTTTATCTGCCACTCCCCACCGCCCCCAATACGTCCTTACCCAGGGAGGATGAACCGCGACCCCGGCAGCCAGCCAGCACAGCAGAGAATGCTGCCATAGTCAGGAAGATCTAAGTTCAGATCCAGGCTTGGACACGTCCTAGTGACCCTGGGCAAGTCACTTAACACCAACCAGCATGACTCAGTTTCCTCATGTGTAAAATGGGTACTGAAAGGAGCCCCTGCCTCCCAGGGATAGAAAAGCACTCTGTGCACCTGGGAGGTTTCCTTGGTGATCACTACCTTGTATTACATTTATTTGTGTCCTTCCTCGCCCAGTAGGACGGATTCCAGGAGCACCTACTGTCTGCAGACTGAAGCCTCGTCCCTGCCCAGCCCTCACTCAGTGCAGGTTTCCCGGCATCACTTCTGGATGGCTCCCTGACCACAGCCCTGGTGCTGAAGTACGCGGGTCAAAGCCGCCCTCCTGCACGGAGGTCCCTCAAACGCCTCACTTTCCCAAGTTTCCTCAGCTCCAGCCACAGGCAGGTCCAGGTGGGGAGGGCAGTGCCCCGCTCAGAGGCCAGCTCACTGGGCTCCCCGACCTGCCTCATCCAAGAGCAGGAAGAACCCTTCCTGACTCCCAGGGGTGTCCCAGGGCACAGGGGGCCTCCTCCAGGACCAGCCTCCCTCCCTGCCTCGCGCTGGGTCTTCCGGCCAGCCTGACCCCGGCGGAATGGGCACAACTTGTGCGCAGTGGCCGCTGGGAAGGAGGCTCAGCACAGTGCCAGGCACCGGGCAGGGAGCGGGGTAGCTGCGCCCCACCCCCGGACAGGCTCCATGGGAACCCAGAGGCTGAATCACGAACCAGCGGCGGGCTGGACGAGGCTGACCCAAGGCCGGTCACCGCCCCCAAGGAGAAGCGGGGCCTCCCCGCTTATCTACGGAAGATGTGCAGACTAGGGGCTGTGAGCCAGACGCCCCCCCCCCCCCACCACTGCACGATCCACGGTCTGCATGGACAGGGCCAGCCGAGAGCCTGGCACCGCTGCCCGGGCACTGCCTGCCCTCCTCCAAGCGGCCCGGTCCGGCGGGGCTGCCAGAGGAGCGGACGCCCGGCCCGGCAGTCACCAGGGCCGGCCGCTGAGACCCCGGAGGCTGCCAAGCCCACGCTCGCTCCCACGGCCAGTCCTGGTGCTGACCACTGACCGGCGGACGGACCTTCCTGGCTGCGCTCTGCTCATGGGCCCCATTCCCAGAGCCGTGCTCCCGCCCAGCTGTGGAGGGACCGCGAGCACCGTGGACCCCCTCCCCGCGGGCACTAGGGGCGGGTGCCCATGCTCAGCCTCAGTTTCCCCTTCTGTAAGATGAAGCAGGGCGGGAGACTGGGGGCGCCCCGGGGCAGCAGGCTCAGGGCTCGGCCAGGACCACCCCCCCAAGCCGGGCACACGCGGGGAGTCGGGACTGGCCCCGCCCCCGGACAGGGGCGTCAGGGGGCGGGGCCACGGCTAAGGGGGAGCTCGCCCCCCCCCCCCCACCTCCGGGTCCGAGGAGGAAGCGCCGGGACCAGCCCCGCCCCGGGAGCACCTCATGTCAGTGGACATCACCCAGGCAGACCCCCCCCACCCCGCCAGGGCCCGCCCCTCCCCGCCCTGCCCGCCCGGGTCCGAGGTTTCACGGCGGTGACGGCGGCACCTTCCCCCTCTCCGAGGCGAGCCCGACCCGGCCTGCCGCTGCTCCCGCCCCCCGCGGCCCCCGCGCTCGCCGCTCCGGGCCCGGCCCGGCTCGGCCTTCGGGGCTGCCGCCCGCCTGGCCTGACTGACTGACGGGGAGGCCCCGGCGGCGGATCCCGCGCCCTCCCAGACCCGGCCCGGCCCCGCCGCGCGCGCCCCGGCCCGCCCGCCCGCTCACCCGGCCCCGCCGCTGGCTGCGCTCAGGCGCGAAGCGCGCTCCCCGATACCATCCGCGAAGCGCCCAAAATGGCGGAGTCCCCAGCCAGCAGGCCTGGAGCTCCCCCCCCTCGCCCTCCGCCCGCCCCCGGGCGGCTTTGGCCCAATCGTCGCGCCGCGGCCGCCCCCAGCCTTGCGCGCATTGGAAGGAATCTCCCACCCCTAGTCCCTATTGGGTCTCCCGGAAGTTCCGGAGACCTCGCGACCATTGGGCAGGCCAGCCCGTCAATCAAGCGCTCGGAGCGCATTCTTTTCCTACGGACTTGACGGATCCGGAAGCTCCGACCCCCGGGGTCGAGAAGCAGCAAATGAGAAGTAGGAAGAAGACTCGAGTTCCCCTTCCGCCTTAGCAACAGCGAAGCCCCTACTTGACCGACGGGCCAAGCACCCAATCGGGGTGGAAGGTGCTTTTTAAAAATAAATGGAGCCCGACCAATCCCGGCGGCCAAGCGGGTTGCCCAGGGTAGCCAATGGGGGCGGAGGCGGGCGGGCTGGCCTCGGGAAGCCACGCCGGGGCCGCGATGACGTGATCCCAATGTGTGTGATCGCGCAGAGACGCTCTCGGCGTGGGGGATTAGCTCAAATGGTAGAGCGCTCGCTTAGCATGCGAGAGGTAGCGGGATCGATACCCGCATTCTCCAGTTTCGCTTTTAGCCGGGCCCTCCCTTACAGCTGGGGAAACTGAGGCCCGAGGCAGTCACCCTTTTACAGAAGAGCAAACCGAGCCCCTGGGGGCTCCAGCCCTGCCCTGGGAGATGCAGACCCATTTTACCGAAGGGGAAACTGAGGTCCAGAGACGTCCGGCACTTTCCCGGGCACGAGCACAACTGAGGCTTCCCCCGGGTGGGAGGAGGGGCGGGGGGAGCGGAGTTTGAGTCCTGCGCTAAGGTCTGCGACCCCGTCGGGGTTTGCCCCGGGGGTCCCTGCCAGAAAAGAGCCCGCCCTGGGGGGAGGGGCAAGGGAAAGGGGAAGCCAATCGATTCATTGATCTGGTATCAGACTCGGACTGGTGCCAGCCACGTGTTTTGTGGTTAGACAGTCAGTCAACAAACCTGGGAGAAGGTGCAAAGACGGGCCTGCCCTCGAAGGGGGCACTCTAATGGGGAAAGACCCGCTTGCCAGTGGGGGTGGACCCCTCCCCAGGATGCAGGGTCTGGGAGGAGAAAGAGGGGCCCGCAGGGGTGAAGGAAGCAGACTTGGTGATAGTTGGGGGGGTCTGGGAGGAGGAGCTCTCCTTGTACATTTATATGGCGCCTGCTGTGTACTAGGCACGGTGCCAGGTGTTTTACAGACATCTCACTTGAACCTCACAACGCCCCGAATGGGAGGTGCTACATTACGCCCATCTGACAGCCGAAGGAACTGAGGCAAGCCAAGATTAAGTGACTGGCCCAGGGCAAGGAGGCGCCTAGCCGCCTAATCAGGATTTTAATTCAGGTCTTCCTGATTCCAGATGGATTTAATTAGCGTAATGGCTGCTAGGTGGCGCCATCGTGCACGGAGCGCATCTGACTAGCTGGGTGACCCTGGGCAAGTCCCTTCCCCCTGTTGCCTCAGTTTCCTGGTCTGTAACATGAGCCGGAGAAGGGAACAGGTCACGGAGAGTCAGAACGGGCTGAAACGACACGTACAAGCATATATACACGCGCGTGCACACTGCCACACCTCTGGTGGTCCCTGCCCCCACAGGACAGCCGGAGGCCTCCTGCCCCCCTCCCCATCATCGGGGGCTTCCCCAATACCCATAGACCTTGGTTAGCTTTCCCAGAAGGCCCAGACCCCAGGTAGGCTGGGCACCGTGCCCACACTCTCTGCAGGAGAGAAGGGGCACCACCCTCGTGGTGGCATAAGTCATGTCCGGCTCTTCTTGGCAGAACATTGGAGGGGTTTGCCATTTCCTTCTCCAGATGCGGAAACTGAGGCAAACAGGGTTTTAACCCAGGGTCTGAGGCCGGATTTGAACCCAAGTCTTCCTGACTCCAGGCCTGGCGCTCTCTGTACCGCACCACCTAGCTGCCCACCAGGACCCTTTGTTGGACAGATGGGGCCCCTGCTAAGGCTCTGGGGGAAATCCTTTGAAGTCTTCTTCTGATCCAAAGGGGGAAGGGGGCAGCAGAACCCGTCTCCTTCCCGCAAGGTTTTGCCGGAGCGGCCTGCTTTTGGAATGCCAGAGTCCCACCTGGCTGGCAGCCTTCCCCGAAGCCCCTGGGGAGCCTGACTCTCCTTAAGGATCTCTAGTCGCTTCCCACCCAGCACGGGCGGCCTCGTCCAGTGGCAGCCGGTAATTGTCTTTGACTGACCTATTGATCCTGTAACTTGGGCAGTTTCACCGGTAAGGCCAGGGCTGGACCTATTCATGAGTGTGAAAGTGACTGACAGGTAGCAGTACGGGTCCGCCCCCGACACCCCTACACGGATCCACCTTGGGTGTCCCCTGCCAGCCAACTCTCACCCGTGGCCCAGAGAAGCCATGGGCAGCGGCCATGTCCCGTCTGGGCAGACGGCTAAACCGGGTGAAGGAATCGCCAGGCCTCGGAGCTCTGGGAGAGTGAAGGGGTGTCTGCCCCAAGCGTGTGGCAGAATGGACGGATGAGAACCGTCTGTTCCAATGGCCGTGAAGGCGGCTGAAGCAGGCGCTGTGAGGTGCTCAGAGCTTGGTCAGACACAGAAAGCACCAAGGTCACCTCCTGCACCCCAGGCCGTCAACAGGCGTCCTGACTCTTGTCCTGCCACTGGACTTCCGTGGCTCAGGAAAAGCGAGTGGGCTGATGACTTTGTGCGGCCCTGTCTCACTTCAGCCCAAGGCTCACAGGAGGCAACATATCCTCCCAAAGTCACTGGAACCCTTGGACAATGAAGGGTGAATAATAATATACAAATACACGGGAATATAAATACAAGGTCATTTGGAGGGGGAGGGAGGGAGGACAAGCCTCCCAAACCTGAGCGGGGACTGTGCAAAGTCAGGGGGGTGGGAGCTGCCGGCTGTGAAAACAGGGAGCAGGTCGGTTTGGCCACAGGAAAAAAGCCTGTGAAGAGAAGGGTGTGAAATCAGCCTGGAACAAGGTTGCAGCTGATCATGGAGGGTCTTAACTGCTGGGGTCAAGAGTCTGCCTGTTATCCTTCCAGCCATAGGAAGCCAAGCCCTGAGCACAGCCCCCTGCCCCTGTGTGTTCCCGCAGGGTGTCCCCACTCGCCCTCCACCTCCCCCTGCACCGTTACACAAAGCCTTTCCTGACTTCCCCCTTCTCGAGTCACTTAGAGCTTGTCAGCTCCTCGAGAACAGCTCGTTTTGGGGTTTGGGTGTAGAGCATCCAGCTCTCAGCCTGGCATCCAGTAGGCGATTAATAAGTACTGATAATTCAACCAAATTGAACTCCCCCAGATTGGAGCCAGGTAGCCAGACCCGGATCTCTTAGCTCTGTGGAGGAGTGCTAGAAAGGAAGCCCGCTTTCAAGGTGGGGTCCAGGCCTCCTGGGTTCTCTGCCTCTCTTCTTTGACGAGACCAGGTGACCCTCTTCACTATCTGCCCATGACCCTTGGGTCCCCAGCTGCCACCTCTGCCCTGTTCAGATAGATAAATTTAGGAGACAGGAGAGACCGTGAAGGTCATTTAGCCCAGCCCCCTCATTTGACAATTGAGGAAACTGAGGCGGAGGTGGGGAGAAGGTCTCACTCCCTGTCTGTCACCCAAGCCGTAACGTCCAAGACCTCCATCCAGCATCTTCCCCCAGCCAGTCACTGATGTGGTTCCTGTTTCCCAGGTGGGGAAGGTCACAGTCGCTTTGTCTCGGGCTCTGCTCCCTGTAAATAGTCCTTCTCGGGTGTTTGTCTGAAAATGTTCACTTACCCTTGACTAGAAAAGGATTCTTTAATCCGAGGCTGGTAACCGATAGTTTTAGACCCGACACCAGGGAGACCCGAATTCAAATTCTGCTTTTGCTAGCTTGCTGTGTGATTATGGATAAGTGGTTCAGCCTTTCGGAGTCTCAGGCTTGTATTAACAGGGAGTCCCCAGTCTGACAAAATCACAAAGTAAGGACCCAAGCCTCGAAGAAATAACTCTGGTTCCTGGACCTGCCCCACAACAACCACCACCCAGGAAGGGAGGCAGGGGTCTGTCACCTTCTCCCTCTATCTAACCTGGGTTAGAGCCCAGCTTTCCTGATCTGATAACTGAGGCCACAGTCTCTAGCCACTGGACTACATGGGCTCAGAAGGGAGAGCCAGGGTCAGACAGAGCTGTGCCTTGGGAGAGTGCCTGAGGTTGGACAGAAGGGAGGGGAAGGATGCCCCTGCTTCAAGTCCAGAAGGCTCTCTTGAACCAAAGGAGGGCCACAGGCCCCTCCTCATCTGCCATTCTGCCCTTCCAAGCCTCATGTGCTGCCCACGTGTGGATCCCCCAATCTCTTCCCCCAGCCATGGAGCTGAGGGGCCAGACTCAGAAGTTTTGGCCACTGGATGGCAGCTGCCACCAGGAACCCAGCCCAGCCGTGCTCTGGGACTGGGCCCTGGCTGTGGAGCTGAGTGGTGGGGGGCAGGTGCCGGGTGGGGGGAGGCACCCTGCTGAGCCCTGACCCAGGCCTCAGGGGAGGCCCTATGGATCCCAAAAGCCAGCCGAGGACTGGTGTCAGGGCTGGCCCAGGGTGGGCAGGAGCCAGCTAGAACTGGCCTGAGAGAGCTGCTTGCTAAGATCTCAGGGTGAGCTTCTATACCTCAGAGACTGACTGTCTAGACTTGAGGAAAGTGGTGGAGACGATGTTATGTGCAGGTTTAACTCCTATGCGCATCCCATGACGTCCCCTTTTGTCCAGACAGCTGTTTGCCACACATTCGCCAGCACCCCCCCACACCCCGCTCAGAGGCAATCTGGACATTGCCCCCAATTTAAAGAGGGGGCCTGAGGCTTCCTTGGCTCAGGCTGCACAGTTGCTTTGGGACTGAGAGGATTCCACAGAAGACAGGCTGGCACTTTGTTAAGGGAGAATTTGAACTCTCCCAAGCCCACCTAACCTGAGACATTCAGGCCCAGGCAAAGGATGCCCCTGAATCTTAGACTCACGATACAAAAACACAAACAGGTCTCCATCCCCAGGGGAGGGACTGCTGGGACCCAGGTCCCCTGACGAGGGACCTAGAAGGCCACCTCCTGGAGGCAGGACCCCTCCCCCACCACCTGCCCCCTGGTTACACCAGGCTCCCTCATCTTGGTACTGTTTGGCAGGTTCCCTTCGCTCCCAGTGCAGGGATGCTGGACAACACCACAGAGAGTAAGGCACAGATAGGCAGGAGCAGGGGCTCTGTCTCTCATGTCTGGTTGTAGCCTCCATTCGGGACTGGACAGGGAGGTGTCAGGGCAGAGCCACAGGGGGACCACTGGAGATGTTTCCAGCCCCCAAATGCCAGCTCATAACTTCATAAGGGTTCTGGTGAAGAGCAGAGATGGAATGATGGGTAGAAGGACAAATTTTGGAGTTGGGACAGTGTGGCACGGGAAAGCAGGCCCAGGACAGCGGAGAGGCTCTCAGAGGCCATGCTCGGGCACCATGTCTAAGCCACCATGTCTAAGCCACCGCCCCAGGGCAGATAATCTGGCTGGGTCACCACTAGGCCCAGAGAATCTGCAGCCGCAGGAATCTTCCCACCTCGTGGCCCCTGACAGGTGAGCAGGGACCACTCTCCTCAGAGAGGAGGATCAGACTGACTTTGCTTTAAGAGATGGCCGCAGGCTCACTAGGGGCAATGTGCCTGGAGCCCCACAGCTGGCTGGCCCAGGGGCAGGTACCACGCATGGCAGTATCCTCACTTGACTGACTGGGAGGTTGGGCTCAGGGAAGCAGGCCACCTGTCCAGGGTCACACAGAGAGTTCAGAAGGGTCTTGAGGTTTGGCACTGTGCCAATTGGGCCCTACTGCCCCTCAAACCAATCCCTCACACATTAGGTATTTATTAAGCCCCTACTGTGTACCAGGCACTGTAGTCAATACCGGGTCACAAGCACAAAGAATGAAATGGTCCCTCCTGACGAGGAGCTGACATTCTAAAGGGGAGGTAGCCAGGACATAGTGCATATATGTGAATAAAGATGTAATAGAGGCAAGACCTCGAGGCGTCACTGCAGGCCTGGAATCAGGAGGACCTGAGTTCAAATCCAGACTCAGACACTTCCCAGCTGTGTGGCCCTGAGCAGTCACTACACCCTGTTTGCCTTGGTTTCCCTATCTGTAAAATGAGCTGGAGAAGGAAATAGCAAGCTAGTCCAGGGTCTCTACCAAGAAAACCCCAAATGGGGTCACAGAGAGTCAGACATGACTGAAAAATGACTGGACATAAAGAGACAAGGTAGTTTGGGTGTGAGGGCATCAGCAGCCTGTGGGAGTAGCGGGGGAGAAGGAAAGGCTTGGTGCAGAAGATGGCACACAAACTTCATCTTACAGGAAAAACAGGGCTCTGAGAGAGACGAAGGGAAGGAGTGTGCTCCAGGCAAGGGGGGACAGCCAATGCAAAAGCTTGGTGGGAGGAACAGAGAGAAGGCCAATTTGGCTGGATCACAGAGGGAGGGAGGGGGAAAAGCTGGAAAGAAGGTTGGGCCAAGTAAGCAAAGGGCTTTTCAAGCTCAGCAGGGGAGCTTGTATCTGATCCCAGAGGCAGTAAGAAGCTACCAGAATGGACAGAACAAGCATCATGTGGTCGTACCCAGGTAAAGTTGAGGAAGGTTCCTTGGGCAGCAGCGTTGGGTACACTGAGACAGGAAGACCAGTCTGAAGGCTGCTACAGTGATCTGGGTAAGCGGTGAGTAGGGGCCTGCCTCATCACACCTCTGGATGGCATTGTCCATTGTTGGATTGTGAGGAAGTCCCAGAGGATTGGTGCTTCTGTTGAAAAGAGCCCTATCTAGAGTCATTTCTGGAGGGGTTGTGGAAGATCAGGCACTCTAATCAGTCAAATCAAATGCATTGTTGGTAGAGATAGGAAGTGTATCCAAAATGTCCACTCTTGGGTCTGGTGAAATGAAGTGGAAGGAGAGGTCTTAGAATCAGAACACGAGGGTCTGAGTCCTGGCTTTCAAATTAATCTCCAGTCCAGAATCAAATTAGATATGGTTAAGCTGCTTTGCAAACCTTCAAGGGCTTTATAAACGTTGTGATGATGATGACAAGGGTGGTGGTGATGGCGATGATGGTGATGGTGATGACGGTGGTGATGGTGGTGATGGTGATGACAGTGGTGATGGTGATGGTGGTGATGATGGTGATGAGGATGGTGATGGTGATAGTAATGATGGTGATGATGGTGATGATGATGGTGATATGGTGATAGTGATAATGGTGATGATGGTGATTATGATGATTGTGATGAGGATGGTGACGAAGATGGTGATGGTGATAGTGATGATGGTGGTGATGGTGGTGATGATGATGGTGATGATGGTGATAGTGGTGATGATGGTGATGAGGATGGTGATGATGGTGATGGTGATGATGATGGTGATGGTGATGATGATGGTGATAGTGGTGATGATGATGGTGATATTGGTGATGATGATGATGGTCATGGTGATGATGGTGATGGTGATGATGATGGTGATGATGGTCATGGTGATGATGGTGGTGATGGTGATAGTAATGCTGGTGATGGTGATGATGGTCATGGTGATGATGGTGATGGTGATGATGATGGTGATGATGATGGTGATATGGTGATAGTGATAATGGTGATGATGATGATGATTGTGATGAGGATGGTGATGATGATGGTGATGGTGATGATGGTGATGATGTTGATGGTGGTGATGGTGATGTGATGGTGGTGATGGTGATGTGGTGATGGTGGTGATGGTGATGATGATGGTGATGTGGTGATGATGGTGATGGTGATGATGGTGATGATGGTGGTGATAATGGTGATGGTGATGATGGTGATGTGATGATGTGATGGTGATGATGGTGATGATGATGGTGATGGTGATGATGATAATGATGGTGATGGTGATGATGATGGTGATAATGGTGATGGTGATGATGATGATGATGATTGTGATGGTGATGATGATAATGATGGTGATGGTGGTGATGGTGATGTGGTGATGGTGGTGATGGTGATGTGGTGATGGTGGTGATGGTGGTGATGATGATGATGATGATGGTGATGATGGTGATGATGGTGATGATGATAGTGATGGTGATGATGATGATGGTGATGGTGATGGTGGTGTTGAGGATGGTGACGATGATGGTGATGGTGATGATGGTGATGGTGGTGATGATGGTGATGATGATGGTGATGATGGTGATGATGGTGATGATGATGATGGTGGTGATGGTGATGATGATGGTGATGATGGTGATGGTGATGGTGGTGATGAGGATGATGATGGTGATGATGGTGATGGTGTTATGATGATGATGACGATGGTGATGATGATGGTGATGATGATGCTGGTGATGATGATAGTGATGATGGTGATGATGGTGGTGATGATGATAGTGATGATGGTAATGGTGATGTTGATAATGGTGATGATGATGACGATGGTGATGATGATGGTGATGGTGATGATGATGATGATTGTGATGGTAATGATGGTGATGATGGTGATGGTGGTGATGGTGATGTGGTGGTGATGATGGTGATGGTAATGGTGATGTTGATAATGGTGATGATGATGACGATGGTGATGATGATGGTGATGGTGATGATGATAATGATGGTGATGGTTATGATGATGGTGATAATGGTGATGGTGATGATGGTGATGGTGATGACAATGGTAGTGATGATAGTGATGATGATGGTGATGGTGATGGTGATGATGGTGATGATGATGATGGTGATGGTGGTGTTGAGGATGGTGACGATGACGATGATGGTGATGGTGATGATGGTGATGATGGTGATGGTGTTATGATGATGATGGTGATGATGATGATGATAATGGTGTTATGATGATGATGGTGATGATGGTGATGATGATGATGATGGTGATGATGGTGATGGTAATGGTGATGGTGATAATGGTGATGATGACGATGGTGATGATGGTGATGACGATGGTGGTGATGATGGTGATGATGATGATGATGGTGATGATGATAGTGATAATGGTAATGGTGATGGTGATAATGGTGATGATGATGACGATGGTGATGATGATGATGATGGTGATGATGATGATGACGATGGTGATGATGATGATGATGGTGATGATGATGACGATGGTGATGATGATGACGATGGTGATGATGATAGTGATGATGATGGTGATGATGGTGATGATGGTAATGATGATAGTGATGATGATGATGGTGATGATGGTGATGGTGATGATGATGGTGATGATGATGATGATGTTGGTGATGATGATAGTGATTGTGAGAAACGTGGTTTTGGGGATCACTGGACTTCCTAGGCAGGGCTAAAGTCCTGAGGAAGAACCCTGTGATAATTAGCCACCCCTTAATCTGTGGGGATCACAGGGCCTCCTAGGGGTCAGACCCTAAGGAAGACCCAAGTGATGGCCCTTTAGGATGGCGGAAAGATCACAAGGCTCCCGAGACAGGGCCAGAAGTCCCAAGTGATGTCCCCTTAAGAAGGCCGTGCAGACCACAGGGTTCCCCAAGGGAATCAAGAGTGGTAGCCCTCTTAACACCGCAGTGGGGATCACAGGATACCCCAAGACAAGATCCAGGAATAAGCCTGGCGAGCTTCTGCTGCCTGTTGCTTCCCTTCACTTGACCTTAGGAAAATCCACGTGATTTGCCCATTCACACCCAAAGAACTCAGGATCAGAGTGGGCAGAGGCAAGCATTTTATTACACTCCCCGAGAGAGCAGGTGTAGTGCTCACGGGAATACTCACACTGATACAGCTGCAGGAGCAGGGGTAACCATTCCCTCCACTCCTGCTAGAGTCATGGTTAGTTTACAATCTTTGTTTTTTACATAGTTTTCCTAGGTTATACAGTTTATATAAATAGGATAATAAGGATACAGAAGCAAAAGTGAAGTTAATTAGATTTTCCTTGTCTTAGTTTAGGATTAAACTATATTCTTTTACTTCCCCTACTTTTCCTCTTTAACATATGCAAATTATGCAAATCAGTAGGCCTGGATTCTTGACCAAGACCAGACCCTAGATAAGCTTGAACAGGTTCAAGTGGGTTTGGCCTCTCTAATTCCCCAGACTGCCTTCTCAAAAAGTATGCACATGCATATAAGCCTCTGACCTCTCACCTGACCGACCTTGAGGCCTGGTCTCTGCTAAAGCTGGGGTGGGGGAGGGCAGGGAAGCACACCTTTAGTTCTGTGGAAACAAAACTCCTCCTCCCATTTCTTACAGTGATGATGATGGTGATGATGATGATGGTGATGATGACGATGATGGTGATGATGGTGATGATGGTGATGATGATGGTGATGATGGTGATGATGGTGATGATGACGATGATGGTGATGATGGTCATGGTGATGATGGTGATGATGGTGATGATGGTGATGATGGTGATGATGATGGTGATGATGATGATGGCGATGATGGTGATGATGATGATGATGACGATTGTGATGATGGTGATGATGGTGATGGTGATGATGATGATGATGATGATGGTGATGGCAATGATGATGATGATGACGATGGTGATGATGGTGATGATGATGATGGCGATGATGATGGTGATGATGGTGATGATGATGATGGTCATGGTGATGATGGTCATGGTGATGATGGTCACAGTGAAGATGGTGATGATGACGATGATGGTGATGATGGTGATGATGACGATGATGACGATGATGGCGATGATGGCGATGATGATGATGATGATGGTGATGATGATGATGGTCATGGTGAAGATGGTGATGATGACGATGATGGTGATGATGGTGATGATGATGATGACGATGGTGATGATGGTGATGGTGATGATGATGATGATGATGGTGATGGCAATGATGATGATGATGACGATGATGATGATGATGGCGATGATGATGATGGTGATGATGATGATGGTGATGGCGATGATGATGATGGTGATGATGATGATGATGATGGTGATGGTGACGATGATGATGATGACGATGGTGATGATGGTGATGGTGATGATGTTGATGGTGATGATGTTGATGGTGATGATGATGATGATGGTGATGGTGATGATGATGGTGATGGCGATGATGATGATGGTGATGATGATGGTGATGATGATGATGGTGATGGTGATGATGGTGATGATGACGATGATGGTGATGATGGTGATGATGATGATGACGTGCCAGGTCAGTGCTTGGAGGTGGGAATAGAAAGACAAAAATCAAATGGTACCTTACCCCTTAAGATGTAGAGTGACATTCTATTGAGGCAATATGGAAAGGAGGATGGAAGGTTGGCCAGTGGGAGTCCCAGTCATCAAGCATATGAAATATTCAAAGAACGGGTCTCTCATTGGCCAGTGTCTCCATATGTGAAACAAATACAAATTATTTTGGAGGGGAGGGTCAGTGCTCACCTGATAGGGAATCAGAAAGGGCCTCGTGTGGAGGTGGCCCCTCAGACGATCTTTGAATCTTAGGCATTTCAAGAGCCAGAGGTGAGGCTCGAGATTATGTCAGGAGGGGGACAAACCTGTTCAAAGATGCGGAGATGGGAGACGGAGTGCCATATACAAGGTCCAACGAGAAGGCACACGTCATACACAGAGTGTATGATGGGGAATCATGAGAAATCAGCCTAGAGAGGCCAGCAGGAGCTGGTTTGTGAAGCGCCAAACAGAGGAGTGCTTTTGTCTGTTTTGTTTTGTTTTTTATCCTGGAGGCAGTGGTGAATCACTGAAGCTTGTAGAGCAGGAGAGCACTGCCCTCCTGTGCTTTGGTCTAATCACTTGGCAGCCGAGGAGTGAAGGGTGGACCAGAGAGGACAAAACAAAGGATAGGCTTTGGAACTTGGGGCTTATGAGTCAGCTGGTCTGTCTGCTCCATTTTCCAGAGGGAGAAACAAAGGCCCAGGTGAGGCAGGGACTTGCCTGACTGGGGTCACAGAGGCCATAAGTAGCAAAGTTAAGACTGAAGTGCAGATCTCCAGAATCCCAATCCGCACCATTTATCTGGCCGGAGCTGACCAGGCAGCCAAAGAGAGGAGAAAGATGGAGCCTCAAAGACGGGGAATCTCGAAGGGGCCCATAGAATGCCACCCTCCCTTCTGAGAACAGCAGGCAGGTGCAGCGATGCAATGCTGACATCTTCCAAAGGGAGTAGCCAGAGGTCACTGAGGCAGGGAGACTGTGGACTGTGCCCAAGGAGCCTCAAGACCCTGGGCAGATGTACCATGGCAGCTCACTCTCATGCAGGCACTTGTTTAAGAAATAGATGCCCCCTCCAAGGACTTCTAGACCTTGATTCTTTTCCTTCTTCCGCTCATAGGCACCATGACTGGCATGGCAGGATGCTCGGGCTTTGGCTGCAGGGTCTGCTACCAGAGAGCTATGTGACCTTGGGGGACTTACTGACCCTCTCTGGGCCTCAGCTCCCTCACCAGCAAAATAAGAGGATTGGATAAGAGGACCTTACCTATCCAGAGGCCATGTGTGATGGAAAGAGGGCCAGAGGGAGCTGGCAGATCTGGGCTTGGATCCTCATCATGCTCCTTAGCCCCCAAATGACCTTGGGAGGATCCCTTCAGCTGTCTGCCCCCAGCTTTCTCTGGGCTGAGAGCTCCCCAAGCTGCTGCTGCTACTGTCACAACTTCCTCCAAGACCC
The DNA here is from genome assembly GCF_011100635.1 of Trichosurus vulpecula. Taxonomy (NCBI): domain Eukaryota; kingdom Metazoa; phylum Chordata; class Mammalia; order Diprotodontia; family Phalangeridae; genus Trichosurus; species Trichosurus vulpecula. Next base: position 278,095,470 of record NC_050578.1, on the reverse strand, counting down.
CCTGCTGCTGCTGCTGCTGCTGCCACCGTAGCCTGGGCTGCTCCCACCCAGGGTCACAGACCTCTCAAGCCATCCTCCTAAGCTGTCCTATGCTGGGAAAATGTCTCACTCGCCGTTGGTCGACTTTGCAATCCAAAACTTGATTTGAGCAGTTATTTTAAAGTTGTTCGGAGGGAGACGTTGGGAGAGTTCTGCTGGGTTGCTACCTTCAATCTGCCATCTCGGTTCTCCCCTACCCACCTTTGTTTTCCCTATTGTATTTTTAAAAAATTAAATTAAATTTTTTCCTCAATTACATGTAAACAAAAATTTTAACTTTTGGTTTTTTTTAATTTGGAGTTCCATCTTCCCCTCCTCTCTCCCCCTCCTCTCCCCTCTCCTTGAGAAGGCAAGCAATTTGCCATAGATTATATATGTGCAGTCATACAAAACATTTCCGTATTAGCCATGTTGCAAAATACACATCAAAAAACAAGAACAATGAAAGTTTTTTTTTTAAAAAAAAGCGTGCTTCGATCTGCATTCAGACGCCTCCGGTTCTCTCTCTGGATGGGGATGGCATTTTCACGTTAAGTCCTTTGGAATTGTTTGAGGTCATTGTATTGCTGAGAATAGCTAAGTCGTTCACAGCTGATTATCGTATGCTATTGTACACCGTGGCTGGTGCTATGTGCTGGTTCTGTGCATTTCACTTCGCATCAGTTCATGGAAGTCTTTCCAGGTTTTTCTGAGAGCATCGTGCTCATCATTTCTTAAAGCAGAACAGTATTCCTTCACAACCATGAACCACAACTTGTTCAGCCATTCCACACACACACACACATATTTATATATCTCCTTTTCCTTTGATCCCTTTGGGGTATAGACCTTATAGTCATGTTTCTGGGTCAAAGGGTATGCACAGTTTTACAGCCCTTTGGGCACAGTTCCAAATTGCTCTCCAGAACGGTTGGATCAGTTCACAACTCCATCAGTAACGCATCGTGTCTCTATTTTTCCATATCCTCTCCAACACTTGTCATTTTCCTTTTCTGTCATATTAGCTGCTCTGATAGTATGGGGTGGTACCTCAGAGTTCTTATCATTTGCTTCTTTCTAATCAATCTTGATTTAGAGCATTTTCATATGATTATAGATAGCTTTGGTTTCTTCTTCTGAAAACTGCCTGTTCACATCCTTTGACTACTTATCAATTGGGGAATGACTTGTATTCTTACAATTTGGCTCAGTGCTCTATATAAGAAATGTAGCCTTTATCAGAGAAACTTGCTGTAAAAATCCTCCCCCTCCAGCCCCGCCCCACCGCAAGTTTTCTGCTTTCCTTCTAATCTTGGCTACATTGGTTTTGTTTGTGCAAAGCCTTTTTAATATGGTGTAATCAAAATTATCCACTTTACATCCTGTAATGCTCTCTATCTCTTGTTTGGTCATAAATTCTTCCCCTATCCATAGATCTAACAGGTACACTATTCATTTCATGTTCCCCTAGTTTATTTATATTACCCTTTATATTTAAAACATATACCCATTTTGACCTTATCTCAGGATACAGTGTGAAATGTTGGTCTACACCTAGTTTCTGCTAAACTGCTTTCCAGTTTTCCTAGCAATTTTTGCCAAATACTGATTTCTTGTCCCAAAGTCTTGGATCTTTGGGTCTGTCAAAAAATCAGGTTACTATGGTCCTATTGTCTTTAGAATAACATAGAAATTCCTCTGTTTGGCATTTACTGTTCCATCATCCGACCTCAACTTGCTTTTCAAGGCTGTGGACCCACTGTTTGCCTATGTACTATCTTCTCCAGCCAAATGGGCCAACTTCCAGCCCAACCACACCTGCCTATCCTCTGTGGCTCTCATCTATGTCCTCCCAATGTTCATCACGGCATGCTGGAACTCTTCCTTGGTTTTCTCTGACACCACAAGGGTACCAGTGGACCCCTCTGACTGGGCACTTTCTTCCTTCACCTTCATCCCATCACCAGCCTATCTTCTCTTGTTGTTACACAATTCCTGGAGAACACCCTTTTCTCCTCTTTGTCTTAAAATTGGTTCTGCATCATATCTGCTCATACCCACCTCCATCATGCTCTGCGTGATGGTCACATCTCTAATTCTCCACAGACAAGGAGGTTCCAGGTTTCACTGCTATATAGCAACATGGGCAAAATGTTTGTATTTATAAAATAGCCTTTTGCTCTTATGGGAAGCCAGGGGTCAGTAAAAGAGCTTTGCAGTTTGCCAAAGGCAATCCAGCCCATCCTTCTCCTCCTTTCCCATTCTGGACACAGCTCAATGCCCACCTGTATTATCTGTATTAGAAACCTGTTCCAGATGACATCCTGTTGGACAAATAGCCATTTAGACGCATGTTAAAATCCTGGCAATAGACATCCTTCATCCACTTGGTCTGTCCTGTGTAGATGGTAACGCCAACCCTCTCTGAAAGATTAGAGAGTCTCTCCTTGGGGCCTGATGAAGACAACACAATTTAATTCACCAACAAAAGGACCTCAACATCTCCGCTGAATCCCTCCTTGATCTGGACTCCATGTTGGGGCTCTTCCATCGCTGTCAGGGTTGCTTTTGGCAACCACACATCTCGTTTCATGTCATAGTCAATGTTATGATCAGAGGGTCACCCAACAGAGATACTTCTGTGGTAACCTCTATGGAGGAAACTTGAATTCCGATCCTGTTGTAGAGATGCTGTGAAAGAGCCTATCAGGCAGTCGTGTGTTCTCCCGAGTCAGAATGCATAATCTATAAACGCTGACCCCAATGGGACCTCATTACCTCTACCTTCCAGTCAATTAGGAGACAGTCAAGACCTGGTCCATTGTCGAGCATCATTTATGAAATTCTGCTTGCTGCCCACTAATAATTAATATACATCCTCATTGAGAATAACTCCTATTTGTAAATAGATAACCCCCCAAAAAAGACTCTGCAGAGATGGGCACGCAGGAGCAGAGCATGGTAGATGGTTGTTTTCTCTGTTGCCTTTTTGTTTTTTTTTTTAAGAGACAATCCAGATTAAGTGACTTGCCTAGGATCACACAGCTTGTAAGTGTCTGAGGCCAAATTTGAACTCAGGTCCTTCTGACTCCAGGGGCGGTGCCCTATCTACTGTGTCACCTAGCTGCCCCAGAATAATGCTTTTAAATACATAAAAGAAAACACATAGGATTACAAAGAAAACCAATTGTATTGAAATACAGTTATCAAAAAAGTTGTAAATGACAGCTAACTTTTATACGGCACCTGTGTGCCAGATACTGTGCAAAGCACGTACAATTATCATTTCATTCAATGCTCACAACAACCCTGGGAGGCAGGTGCTGTTACAACCCCCATTTTACAGGTGGGGAGTGTGAGGCAAATAGAGATTAAGTGACTTGTCCAGGGTCACACAACCAGGAAGTGTCTGAAGCCAGATTTGAACTCAGGTCTTCCTGACTCCAGGCCCAGCGCTCTATCTACTATGCCTGGAGCTGGTTCACTGAGCCCAGATTAAGAACTCCTGGCCTAACCTGTGCAGCCTATATCAGATTACTTGCCATCTCAGGGAGAGAGAGAGGAATAGAAGGATAGAATTTGGAACTCAAAACTTGAAAAAAAAAAAAAAGCAAATGTTAAAAATTGCTTTAACATTTAGTTGGGAGAAAAATAAAATTAAAAAAAAAAACCAACTCCCAGCATAGAAAGTCTTATCAAGGTCTTCCTGGAACTTCCCCACAGCCTTGATTTTAGCAGCTGATGTTGGTACCGAAGATGCATTTATTTCCACGATGGCATTTTTTGCAAACACTTGTCATTAGCACTGCAGCAGGTAAGGAACCGCTGGCTGTGAAATAAGATTTCTTACTGCTTTGGGGCATGTGGAAAACCCATGCCCCCAACTCCCTTCTTTGCTTCTGGAGGCAGCTCCTGGGAGCCAGCCTTCCAAAAGCTGGAATTCCCTTCTTTCCCCCACTTTCATTTCTAGCGAGAACATTGGCGATGTAGGCGCCTACACGGGGTGTTCAACCAGGATCGCGCTCTTACAGAGCCAGCCATCAAAATGAGGCTTGTGGAGGGACCAAAGAGCTGTGAGATTCTCCGCACCTTCCCCTGCCGACAGGACTGTCGAGGAAGCGGACCTGGTGCTGGACGATGACCTTCCCACACCAGGTGGTCAGCCAGTTGGAGATGATTTCTGGCTAAACAAACGTTTGTTGAATTAAATTGTAGATAGAATCCGGACTCTACTCACTACCTGTATGACCTTGGGCATGTCCCATCACCTCCTGAAGCCTGTTTTCTTCTCTGTAAAACAGTGAGGTCGGGCTGTATAGTCTCTCAAAGGGTGGTAACCGCAAAGACTAAGTTAGGCTTGATGTGAAGGCAATGCCTCAAGCCAACAGTTCTGTGTCAAAGCATCCTGGGTGGCCGTGGGAGGTGGCCAGTTCCCCTCACGGGAGGTCTTCCAGCAACAAGGGCTGGATGACCCATGTTGGGTGTAGTGTACCCAAGGTTCCAGTTCAGGCCTAGGTGGTCTCTGAGGTCCCTTAGGGTTCTCAGCCTTATGTCCTACCCCACCCTCTGCCCCATGATTCTGCTGCTTTGCTAGCCTCTAGCTAAGTGGTACAGTGGGTTGAGTATGGGGCCTGATGTCAGGAAAGCTCATCTTCCTAAGTTCAGATTAGTCTCAGGCACTTACTAGCTGTGGGACCCTGGGTAAGTCACTTCACCCTGTTTGCCTCAGTTTCTTCATCTGTAAAATGAGCTAGAGAAGGAAATGGCAAACCATTCCAGTATCTTTGTCAAGAAAACTCCACTGGGGTCACAAGAGTTGGACATGACTGAAAAACTGAACACAACAATGAGAAGGCTTCCTCAGACTCCACCAAGGCTAAGCACACCAAGCTCAGCCTGGAAGTGTTGGGAAATGGAGATTCCCAGATGATTAGAACTCTGGATAAATAAGCCAATCCAAACGCTCGGACTACAGCATCTTGGCACACCAGCTCTGTGGGAAAGGGTCTATAGTCAGCTTCTCCCTCCCTCTCTTTAATTGTGGCAGTGAGCATTTCTCAGTACTGACCCTAAGTAACCTACACCCCACAATCCAGTGGGATCCTTTGGTTCGGCCAACAAAGATGGACCCAAACAAGCTGACGACTTGAAACCTGTTGAGGTCTCAGGATAAATACACGCCACAGGCACGCCAACTCAAGGCTCTGAAACCAAGTCAAGTAGCACAGAAAGAAAGGGAATTAAGTTAAAAAATTAAATTTATAAATATTTTTCCACTGTACAAAGTTTTCACAGCCCTGCCCACCCTGCTATTATTCACATTTTTTGTGTTTTAAAATCCCAACCATATTTATTTATTTTTTAAAATCATAAAATATATTTTTTTCTTTGTTCATATTTAAAAATATTTACAGGGGGAGGGGGAAGAAGCGGGCCCGGGTGGCCGGGCCGAGGTCAGGAGGAGTCCGTGCAGGGTGAGGGTGGGGGTGGGAAGAGATGGAAGTAACTGCGCTCCGTGGCTGGTGACGGCGGGCAGCTGTCTTCCGCTGACAGGTACTGGCTGTGGGGCGTGGGTGGGGGTGGGTAGGGGTCCGAGTCTGAGTTCAGATCCATGTAGTATTTGCTGGCCTTCCACCGGCTGGTGGTGCAGTCGCTGTCACATACGTCCGTGCTGCACGGCGTCGTGGGGGGCGCGATCCCTCTGATGATGTATGGTCTGGAAGGAAAGAGGGAAAACAAAGATGTTGGTGCCAGGAGGCCAACGTCCACTTGTCTGGGAGATGAGGCAACTCCCAGCTGGGCTGCCCCCAGCTAGCTCAAGGCACGATATCTGTACGAGCCTCATTTGTAAAATGGGGATATTCCTACTTAGAGCTACTTAACTCACGAGATTTCCACGAGTGCTTTATGGAACTTACAGCACTATAGAAACGTGGGTGACCAGAGTTCAAAGCCTGCATTTGGCAATTATGATCCACATGAGTGACCAAATCATTTCGCCTCCTTTGTACGATGAGGGCATGAGACAAGATGGTCCCCTGCAGCTCTTGGACCACCATCCCTACTATTAAGCAGTAGCCAATTAGTACTACTATTAATAAGGCGCAGGGCTTCCTGGGGAGGCAGGTCCCTTCTCTGTACCCCATTCCTCAGCGCCTGGGGTCTTGTCCAGTTCTTTCCAGTGCTCCCTGAGGCTAGAGTCCAGCCCACAAGCCCCTGGTCTCCTGGCTGGATTCCCAAACTTGGTGGCTGCTATCTGCTAAGGCTGTTTCCAGGATCGACCACAAGGGGGCACAAGACCTCTGTACTGGACAACTCCCTGGTTGGGAAATCCTGGGGATTCTAGCAGCCGGCTGGCAGCCCTACCAAGCTCCCCTGCCGGCCTGGCTGCTGCTTCACCAGCCCTTTGGACCAGGCTTGGACGAACGCACTTGTGTCTGCCTGGGACTGGGTTCGTGGTAAGGGAACAGAAAGCCACGCCCACCCCCTCCAACGCACAGTAAATGCTGCATGGTCATTGACTTCATGCTACGGAATAAGTTATGAGGAAGGAGAAGCGACTGATGCAGAGCCTGCAGGCAGAGGACTTGGCTTTCCATCCCACCCCGATGCTTGCCCACTGTGTCTGCATGGGATCCCGAGCAAGCCACACAAAACTCCCTGGGCCTTGGCTTCTTCATCTGTAAAAGGGAGACTAAACGTCAGACCCAAATCTGTGATCCTATTAAATCGACAATCTGACTTGAGGATTTGTGCATAAACTAGGAACCAGGAAGCTGGTTTCAGGCCAGTGGCCATCATTCACCGACTGAGTGACCCTGAGCAAATCAATGGTCTCGTTTTCCTCCCACGTGCCACGGGGGACCCCTACTCTGTCGCCTGGCAGGTGCAGGTGCCGCAGCTCCACAAACCATGTACCTGTATGATCTTGTGGTTGAAGGAATGTTTGAGGAGTAGAACATCTCCGTGTTGTACAAAGAGCGGTCAGTTGCGGGAGAAGGAGGAGGGTTCAGGATCTGGGGAGAGAAAGGACAAGAGGCTCATCATGTCACTCACTGCTGCCCTCCACGCCCACAGTTGGGCAGCACTGTCTCTTGCCTTATGTCACCAAGATTCCAGGAGGGCTGCAGAGAAGGCTTAACCTGGGAGCCACACATGGACTGCCAGCCGTGTGCTATTCCTAGAGAGAGTCTTCGTCATTAAGAAGCATCAGTGGGAAAAGCCCTCTACAGAAGTGATCGCAACCCACAACCCAACCATAATTTACGATTAGAGATTTAGAGTTCATTTAGTCAAGGGGGTCTTAATCCCTTGGAGAGAGGGGGATCTATGGATAGATTTCAGGGGATCCATGAACTTCAATGGAAAAAATTATGTCTTTATTTTCACTGACCTTTCCTGAAATTTAGCATTTCCTTCGATTATGGTGTTTTTTTTTTAACCCTAGAGCATCATTTGAAGAAGGCATCCAGAGGATTCACTAGTCTGCCCAAGACGCACAACCAATACCTTCATTTTAGAGATGAAGAAACTAAAGCTCAGAAAGGTAAATGACTTGGTTAAGGCCACACAGGTAGCAGGTGGCAGAACTGAGATTTGAGCCTAGGACCTTAGACTCCAAGTCCAATTGAGTGTCTTAAGGAGTTGTCTGAGGCTCCAAGGGGTCATGAGAGCTGCTGGACCCAGAGCTAGTACTCTGGCTGGATGCCTGGCACTGATACTTCCTACCTAGATACGCTTGGGTCACTCACTAACCTCTCCGGGCCTCAGTTTCTATATCTGTAAAAGATGACTTCTAGGGTCTCTTCCTGTTCTAAACTGAATTTTGATTGAGCTAATTGATCAATCACTATGCATTTATTCTATGCATCAAACACAGCATGTACTAAGCACTAGGGATACAAAGACCAAACAAAATGACCCCTGCCCTCAAGGAACTTCCATTCTTCTGAAGAAACAACATGCACATTTACAGAAGTTGTTGTGAATAGACACAAAGTAAATACTTAAGTTGTTGTTGTCCTTTGTCCTTTCTTAAAGAGCACCATGACATCAGGGAGGTGATGCCATGACATGAAAGTGAGTTGGATCTAAGTGAGGGAGGGCTGTGCAAAGTCACTAGCCTCACTCTCTCCTCCAGAGCCATCTGGGTCCAGTGGCCAGAGAGAGGCCCTCAAACGCTTAAGTCATCAGGAAGCTAGGTGGTGCAGTGGACAGAATGCTCATCTTCATGAGTTCAAATCTAGGCTCATACACTTCCTAACTGTATAATCCTAGACAAGTCACTTAACCCTGTTTGCCTCAGTTTCCTCACCTATAAAATGAGCTGGAGAAGGAAATGGAAAACCACTCCATTATCTCTGCCAAGAAAACCCCAAATTGGGTCAATGAGAGTCAGATACAACTGAGAAATGACTAATACTTCCATTGGTTTGGGAAGGAAGAGTGCTCTAGGGGTTGGGGGTGGGGTGGGGAGGTGGGCAGGGATGGTCCATAGCTTCATTCAGAAGAGAGTGCTTGAGCTGTGAGCTTTGAGGAAAACCGGGGATTCCAAAAGGGATTCCAGGCATGGGGGACAGCCTGTACAAAAGCATGGAGATGAGAGATAGTGTTTTATATGTGATATAAGCCCAAGAAGGCCAGTCTGGCTGAAATGTCAAGTGGATAGGCGGGGACAATGTGGAATGAGCCTGGAAAGGCAAGTTAGAGGGAGGTTGTGAAATGTCAGAGTCAGGATTTGAATCTGCAGCTTCCTCGATCCAAGGTCAGCACTCTATCTTCTATACCCCTTGGACTTTCAATTCTGTGGCTGGGTTGAAAGAAACAGAATGTGACCCAACCAACTTTCCCTCATAATTTGTCAAAAAAGTTGAGGCCATTTGCTGTGAGCGCCTCCTTCTCTCCTCAACTCACATCACTCAGATGCAGTCTGCCATCATCTCCTCCTTCACCCCCTCTCCGATGAAGAGGTGGCCCACTTCCTTACCAAGGCCAACCCTCTATCTGCATGAGCTATCCTACTCTGTCTGGCCTCCTCCAACAGATGGCCCTCTTTGGCATCTCACTCTCTCACTTACCCTCATCCCCTCCCTGTCTAGAGGCTCCTTCCCTGCTGCCTACAAAGGAGACTGAGAAGCAGCATTCAGAGAGGGAGGAGGAGAACCAAGAGAGAGAGATAGAAGTGTCCCAAAAACCTAGAGAGAAGAGAGCATCGCGGAGGAGACAGTGGTTACCAGTGTCAAAGGGAGCACAGAGGTCAAGGAGAATAAGCATTGAGAAAAGGCCACTGGATTTGGCAATGACCATGTCTCCCCCATCCTCAAAAAACCCTCACCTGGTCCATCCATGCCCACTAGCTCTCATCCCATGTGTCTCCTCCCTTTTGTGGTTATACGACCTGAGATTGTCCAGGAAAGCTTGTTCTTCCTCTCTTCTCATTGTCCTCTTAACTCTTAACAATCTGCCTTCTGTCCTCGTCATTCAAACGAAACTATTTTCTCTAAAGTTATCCAATGGGCTCTTCTCAATCCTCATCCTTCTTGACCTCTATGCTCCCTTTGACCCGCGGATGCCCCTCTCCTCCTCAATCTTCTCTTCTTTCTAGGTCTTCTTGTTACTGCTCTCTCCTGGTTCTCCTCCTGCCTATCTGACCCCTCCTTCTCAGTGTCCTTTGGTGGTTCTTCTTCCTGGTTACTCCCACTAACGGTGAATGTCTTCCAGGGCTTTTTTCTGAGCCTTCTTCTTTTCTCCTTCTATATTCTTTCACTCGGGGATCTCATCAGTTTCCATGTCACACATACTCCTCCCATTCAATCAACTTTACCAGCTCCCCTAACATCCAGGATTAAATAGAAAATTCTCTGTTTGGCATTCAAAGCCTTCAAAATCTGCTCCCTCAAAAATCGGAACACTACTGCACTGTTGGTGGAGTTGTGAACTGATCCAGCCATTCCGGAGAACAATTTGGAATTATGCCCAAAGGGCTATAAAACTGTGCATACCCTTTGATCCAGCAATACCACTTCTAGGTCTGTATCCCAAAGAGATCATAAAAAAGGTAAAAGAACCCACATGTACAAAAATATTAACAGCAGCTCTTTTTTGTGGTGGCAAAGTATTAGAAATTGAGGGGATGCCCATCCATTGGGGAATGGTTAAACAAGTTGTAGTATGTGATGTAATGGAATACTACTGTGCTTTAAGAAAGGATGAGCAAGCAGATTTCAGAAAAACCTGGAAAGACTTAAATGAACTGATGCTGAGTGAAGTAAGCGGAACCAGGAGAACATTGTACACAGTAACAGCAACGTTGTAACAATGATCAATTGTGAATGACTTAGCTCTTCTCAGCAATACAGTGATCCAAGACAGTTCCAAGACTCATGATGGAAAATGCCGTCCACATCCAGAGAAAGAACCATGGAGTCTGAGTGCAGATCGAAGCAGACTGTTTTCTCTTTTTTTTCCTTTCTCATGGTTTTTCCCTTTTGTTCTGATTCTTCTTTCACAACACGACTAATGTGGAAATATGTTTAACATGATTGTACATGCATAACCTATATCAGATTGCATGTCGACTTGGAGAGAGGGAGAAAAATTTGGAGCCAAAATATTATTTTGTATATTTGGAAAAAACAAAATACTATTAAGTGGGGAAAAAAACCAATTCCTGCCCCCTCACCTTTCCCATCTTCTTATCCCTCCCCCCCATGTGCTCTTCATTCATGGGGTACTGAGCCCCTGGCCATTCCTTGCACAGGACCCTCCCCCTCTCTACGGCTGCCATTTCATGGTCGTCTTCCTGTGCCTGGAAGCATTGCCCTTCTCATCTCTGTCTCCCGGCTTCCCTCGCTTGCTTCAAGCCTCAGCTATACTTCCACTTGTGGGAGACACCTTTCCTGCCTTCCTGCCTTCATGTCTGCCTTCTGTTGATTCCCTCCAACTTATCCCAGATGTAACTTGTTTGTACCTAGTTGCTTGCATGTTGTCTCCCCAACCTGACCAAGAGCCCCTTGGGAGCAGAGACTGGCTTTTGCCTTTGTTTGTATCACCAAAGCTTAGTGCAGGGCTTGGAACACAGTAGGCGCTTAATGAATCCTTACTGACTGACCAACATCTTCATCAGCTCTTCCCACGGAAGACGTAACAATAACCCAAACGTCACCCACATTCCTGCAGTACAACTTAACAGACGTGATTTCATTTAATCAGATGGCAGACCAGCTGTTGGTTTCAAAGTCAGTCTGCAAATGTGGCCTCCTACAATGCTCTGCATATAGTAGGCATTTAATAAATGCTTGTAGATTGAAAGGCAGCATCGTCTCATTGGTGCCTCGTGTCTCGGATGAGGTCTGGGCTTTTGCTGCTCATCAGAATGAATGCTTTCGGTCAATAAATCAACAGATCATGAAAAAACAGACCTCATAACACTGTCTTATCCAAATTTTTCACACTGATGAAGGTTGGTTCTCCAAATCTGATTTTGGATTGTCAGAGGTGGACAGGATGACAAGAATGACGGAAAACCACAGCTTATTAAAAATCCTAAATCCAGCCGGTTTCCAACCAAGAGTTTGGGCCCATCCTCCATAGTCCCCGTTGGCCCAGTGAAGTTGATGTGAATTCCAACAGGCTGATTCTCCCTCATGGGAGGAAGGCCTCAGGCCCAGAGAGGGTGAACTCAGGGAACTTTTCTGGGTCCAGAATCCTGGGTGTCCACTGGAATCTAGAAGTCTGTAGTAGAGATGAAAAGGCCAGGACTAGAGAGTGGGGGACTTGGGTGGAAGAAAGTCCAAGACAGAACAAGGCTGTCCCCAGTCAGTCCTGGCATTTCCTTTTAGCCATGGCCTGGGATCTGGCAGGCATACTCAAGATCTCTGTCAACATCTGCTTCCATCAGATCAGCAAGGGCTCTTTAGATCCCATTTGTTCCCTCCTGCAGCACTGTACGCTGGGCTTGGCAGACCTGCCATAACTGACTGGGCGACCTTGGCAAAGCCAGGCTTGTTCCCTGAGCACCATAATTGCCAGTGCAGGCTCTGGCTTCAAATGATCCATTTAAAGACTGTATATAGCATTCCACCCCACCTCAATCCCCTCCCCACCTTCAGCAAAGGAGAATCTTCTGGAGGGCAGGGATTGAGTCATTTCTTTGTCATTCTATCCTTAGCACCAAGAACCATTCTCTGCACCTGATGCAGATTTAATGAACGCTTGTGAATCAAACTGAATATCAGAAGTTGGATCATTTAACAACATGAGGGTTAGATAAAAGAGTCAGAAGATTGGGGTTCATGTCCTGGCTTTGAGAAAACATAGGGAAGGAAGAAAAGAAGGAAGGAGAAGGAAAATATAGAGGAACATAAAGAAAGAAGGAAAAGAGAGGAAAGAGAGGAAAGGGAAGGAAGGAAGGAAGGAAGGAAGGAAGGAAGGAAGGAGAGGAAGGAAAGAAGGAAGGAGAGGAAGGAAGGAAGGAAGGAAGGAAGGAAGGAAGGAAGGAAGGAAGGAGAGGAAGGAAGGAAGGAAGGAAGGTAGGAAGGAAGGAAGGAAGAAAGAAAGAAAGAAAAGGAAGAAAGAAAAGAAAGAGGAGCTCCAGGGGAAAAGCTTGGCTCTGACACATGAATGACTCTGCCTTGGGTTTCTCTGTGTGGTCTCCCCTTCTGGGAAGGGGAGACAGGGAGGCCATGAGAAGAGGCCACTGGCCCAACTCTGCTGCTGCTCCCCTTCTCCTCCCCTCCCCCTCCCTCTCCTCCCCTCCCCTCCTCCCCTCTTCCCTCTCCCTCTTCCCCACCCCCTTCCCTCCCCCCCTTCCTCTCCTTTCTGCCCCACCTGCTCCCACTCACCTGTGGGTATAAAGTGGCTTTAGTGCTGGATGAGCTGCTGGACGAGGCCCCGGTGACATGGTTCCTATCATAGAGGGGCAGGCCGCTGCTGCCCCCCATGAGGCTCATGGAACTGATCATGGACTTGCCACAGGAAATACCTGTAGAAGGACAAGGGAGGGAAGGTGAGCTGGGGAGCTCCTGAGTCCTAGAACACAGACACCCTGGGTGACCTGCACTTCCTGGCTGCCAGAGGGGGAGAGGACAAGGGTCTGCATTACCAAGGAGACCTTGAAAAGCTCCGAATCTCTGAGCTGGATGAGATGTCAAAGGTCATCAAGACCAGCCCATCCTGCCCAATAATCATCTTGACAGCAAGGTCATCCAGCCTTGGCATGAAGACCTCTAGTGGACGGGGGGAGGAGGGGTACCTGGGAACTTCTGAGGCCACTGGCCCACTCCCCATTTGGACAACTCTACTTGCTTCTGCTTTCTTCCTGAGACTAAGCCTACATTTCTCTCTCTGCAATTTCCACCCATTCCACCTAATTCTTTTTTCTGAGGCCAAACCCTCCCTCTTCAACGTGACAGCCCATTGGAAACCTGAAGACAGCTAATGCCAGGCTAACATTCCCAGTTCCCTCAATTGATTCTTGTACGTAATGAACTCAAGGCCTTTCACACCATCCTATCCCCTCTCCTCTGGACACTTTCCAGCTGACCACTATTCCTAAAAGATGTCACTCAGAAGACAAGACTCCAGGTCTGGTCACCAGCCCCCACCCCAACCACAGGAATGTTGTAGGGAATCACTGTGCCGGGGCAGATGGGACAGATGGCATTCATCTTGCTGCCATCTTTCTTAAACAAAATGGCGTTACTATCCCCCACCACCATCCAAAGACCATGGAAAGTTGGGTTGGTCTCAATAACGACATTATAGATTTCAGGTATAAAGAGCATCTTATGTACGTCTTTTCATTTGACCTCATTCCTACCTGTGAAGGTGCCATGCTGAGAACTGCCAGGGGCTATGAAATTGAGGGGGACGTGAGGAGTGCCACTGACATACTCATGGGGGAATGGCCCACTGGCCCCCGTGTATCTCTGGCAGACCACACGCTGGCAGACAAAATACATCCCTCCCATCACGAAGAGGGAGAGGATGATCCCGATGACGGGGCCGATGGCATTACTGTGGGAGGGTGGGTCATCCGAAGGCGGCTTTGTGATTTCTGCCAAGAGAAAGTGAGGAACAGTCCATGGGACTTCAAAAGCAACAGCATCATCTTGGGTATGGAAAGATGGAATATCACTGCCCCCGTCATGGGAAGTCTGGAGTCTGGGGCATTTGGGCCACTTTCTTTATTTCAATGAATCGATCCCTAGAGAGGCCTATAGTGGCATAGCTAGAGAGGGGACCTTGGAGCCAGGAAGACTTGCATTCTGATCTTCTCCTAGGCAGGTCATACCCCTGATACCCCTGGGCAGATCATCTACTGGGCAAAGCCTCCTGGACAGCTCTCTAAGACTGTCAAATTGCCAAGCAGGTACCCATCTGACTGGCAGGATCCAGACCACGAAATCATAGGCTCAGATCCAATCTAATCAGTCAATCACAGAATCTGAGAATTGGAAGGGGTCCTCAGTCCAATTCACACCCAGAAGGAATCCCCATTATAATACACCTGAAAAACAGTATTCCCACTAAATACTTGGGACAACTGACCTACGGGCATTAATTAAGCACACCCCTGCATGAGCCAAGCACAGTGCTCTAAGTGCTGGATGGAGAAGCAGACCAAAGAGAGACAGGCCTCATCCTTGGGTATCTGACCATCATTGCATCATCCATTTCATAAAGAAAATCCAGAGACTCCACTCCTGAGCATCCTCTCCAAAAGACCCAGAGTTCCTACTGGTAATACTCTAGCTTTTGGGGCTGGCTGCAGGCAGGAGCAAGGGAGGCAGCTGGGACCCACGGGTTTCCCTGAATGCCTCAGCCTAGAGCTGGGGAACGCTGGGTATTGACCAGCTTCAGGAACCAGAGAAGACACAGGTTTGGGGGGAGGATCCCTCTTAGACCTGGCTAGGGCCTCCCATTCTGGCAATGAGGGGCTTTACTTATCGGAGAAACAGAGGGATGTGTCAGCAGAGACATTTCAGAGCTGTCACTTCAACCCTGTTATTTACAGACAACGGCACCAGTCACCTATCTGGTCTTCCTGCCCCCAGTTTCTTTCTTTCACACCCACCCCCACATCCCAGGAAAAAGTTATCACCAGGGAGATTGCTCCACCTCTGGTACTCACATCAGAGGGCTGAAAGGTGGAACCAAAAATACTTCCCAAAGACTCCCTGTCCGGAAGTCTCAGAAGCCCAGCCAGCTCCTCACTTCCCACCAACTGCTCTGCTCAGTTTCATCTCCACTATCATGGTCCTGCCCTAGGCACCATCCCTGGCTTCTAATTTGCATCTTCCTTTTGTGTATTGTCTTCTCCCTCTAGACTGTAAGCTCCTTGAGGGCAGGAACTGTCTTTTTTCACATTTGTACTCTCAGGGCTTAGCATAGTGCCTCGCACATAGTAGGCACTTAAAAATGTGTATTGAATTGGATTGTAAGGGCATTGGCCAAGGGCACACAGGTAGCCAGTGTCAGAACCAGTCTTGACTCCAGGTTGCCCCCTGGCCCTCCCATCCCCCTGAGGCCTGCTCACCACACAAGAGCTCATCAGAACCGTCCATGCAGTCTGGGAAGGAGTCACACTGCTGCTTGATGAGGATGCACTGGCCACTGGCACAACGGAACTGGTTGGGCAGGCAGATGGCTGGGTGGGAAGAAAAGCCAAGATGAGTAAGTCAGCCTCTGCCTCACATCTGCCACACCCCCCATCCAGGAGTGGAGCCTCTGTCCTGAACATCCCCGGGTCTTGAAATGCTCAAGGAGCTACAGACTTTCACTGGGTCATTCAACAGACATTATTAAACCCTGAGGGTGTTCGGAGAGTCCTGTGCTCCGTGTACGGGAAGTCTGCAGAGGGCATAGGCCCTGTCCTCATGGCGCTTACAGTCCATCTGGGGACAGGGGTAATGGAAAGGGTGATCTCTGCCAAACCCAACAGCCTTTTCTCCTCCTCCTCCTCCTCCTCCTCCTCCTCCTTTTTTAACTGCTCTACAGCCGTTGACACTGCTGATCACTCACTCCTCTCTCTCCGGGTTCTCCTCCTACCCATCTGCTCACTCCTTTTGTGCATCTTCATCCAAGTTACACCCACTAATCTGTGAGTGTCCCACAGGCAAGGGCTAGGTGAAGGCGGGTGCCAAAGGACGGCCCTGAAAAGGGGAGCCCTCACACCAGAGGGGCTCCTGGAACACCCCTTTGCCCCTTTTGAAAAGGCTAAATGACCCATTTGGCCATGAATTCCTTAATCATATAGCCTCGGACCAATAGTGAGACTTCTGGGCCAAGTCGACTAGGCTGAACATCAAGGAGGAAAATCTCAATTACTTTCCCTATGAAAGGGAATGGGGATGGAGGAGGAGAAGGTGAGTTCAGTGGCTTCCTCCCTGGCTGTCTCTTTTCCAGATACTGAAGCTGTATAAGCCAGAGCTTGGATGGCAAGAGCCCCAGCCTCCCAGCTGGCTGAGTCTGAGGTCAGACACTCTCCAGCAGACATCCTAGGCCAGGCAGGAGTGCAAAGACTGGCCAAGCAACCCCTGCACTGCATGGAGCCCACGAGTAAAAGAGGCCCTTTCACCAACATGAGACTATCTTGTTCATAGTTTTGTTTTTTTTTTAAAGGGGGCAGGATGGAGCATGAGGCCCCTTTCAGAAACTATAGCTTCTTGACCCAATTTTTAAATTATAGAGACAGATGCCCTTCCCTCTTGTCATGGAGAGAAATACCAAAGGGGCTGGGAAAAGGCTCCCTGTCCATCCATGCCTATGGCCAGCTGGGACAAAAGGGAGAGATGAGATGGGAGTGGAGAGGATGTTGGGGAGGCAGCTGGAGGTGAGGGGGGAGGGTGGAAGGCTTTGCCAGTGTAGATGGAGGGAAGGCCTCTGGTGCCCAGGTGTTGGTGACAAAGAAGGGGAGAGCAGGGAGGGCTCAGAGCAACTTGGGGGCGTCACCTCTGGCCAATCTAGGACACTGCTTCCCTGCCAAGAGATTCCTCTTCTTCCCACTGGGGGAAGTCCCTCCTCAGGCCTGAGCCTCAGTTCCTCCTCAGCCAGAGGGGGTGGCACCAGGGTCGCTGTGAGCTACAGTGATGTCCTGCCTTCTCCAGAGCCCTCTGGAATGGCTCAAAGGTGGCAGATTCAGGGTTAAGAGAAACCTCAGGGTTCCTGAGCACAATGAAACTGAGGCTCAGAGCGTCATACCCCTCGCTCAGCCTCACCTCCTTCAGATAAATAAGTGGTAGCTGTCCCATCCCTTGGCTGCAGGAGATGGAGAGGAAGTGTTCGGCAGCCAGGAGCAGAGGAGAAAAAGCTTTGAAGCCAGTCACACCCTTTCCTCCTTGAGGCGTCAGGATCTTTGGGCTTGTTTTCATATGCTGGGGACCAGGGAGGAGGGAGGCAGGGCTGGCTATGTTTGGAAAAATCTCACCAGAGAAGTGAGTGATAAATGTTGGGGGCTTTGAACAGGAGTGACAATACTTAGACGCTATCTTGTTCCTTGGCAGGGGCGGTGGGGACGGGGGGGGGGGGGAGGTACTCCTCCCACCAACGTGGATTGTAAGCCATTCCCAACTTAGATTTTTTTTTCTTTTTGATGGGACCTGAGTCTTCCTCAGTGTTGGTCTCTGGGGAGGAAACTGTGTCTGCCAATGGAGATGGGCTCCTGCTGTGCAAACTTAGAAACCCCATTTTCCTGCAGCACTGAGTATCTTGCCCAGGGTCACAAGAGGACTTGAACCCCAGGCTTCTGGACTCAGCAACCAGCTCTTTCCCATGCCCCCACATGCTCCCTCTCAAGCAGACATTGTCAGCAAGCACTGTGGCTGGAAGAAAGTCACCAACTGGTGGCCAATACCTGTTGTGTCAAGCAAGAAGTGGGCACCTAGGCTCATCTCTGACCCTCCTGCTGCACCTGCTGGCAATGCTGTTGCTCTTCTCCAAGAATTTAAAATATATAACCAAAGCTTTCTCCAGTCATAGGTATTCATAGGCAACCCGACCATGCTCATGAACCTTCAATGGCTGCCTAGTGCCCACAGGATACAGAACGACCTCCTCAGTTCGGCATTGAAAGTCCTTCACGACCTGGCTGTGATTACCTTTGTATACTTCTATTTCACTTAAATTCCCCCTTCCACACACTCCACACTCCAGCCTAACTGGATATCTTGCAATTTCCTGAACTCAGGACTCCATCTCCCCCCTCTAAGCCTTTGGAGACTATCAGGCCGCCCCAAGTCTGATGTGCTCTCCTTCCTCAGAATTCTGTCAAGGCTCAGTGTAAGAGCCGTCCCTCCCTTCTTGAGGCCCCTAATCATCAGCCTCTTCTGTAGCAAGAACAGAAGTTTCCCGAAGGCAGGCATCCCTTCATTTTGGGATTCCCTGCCCCTATCACACACCTGGCATACAGTAGGTGCTCAGAAAAGACTTGTTGGATTGGGTTCTGAGGGACGGGGTGGGAGATGTCCTGAGGCTCCCTGGGGCCCCAAGACATCCTCGTACCATCACAGTCGGCTTCGTCAGACTTGTCCTGGCAGTCGATCTCTCCATTGCACCGCCAGCGTAGGTCGATGCACTGGCCCTTCTCACACTGGAACTGGGAGGCCGAGCACACTGGGCAGTTCGCCTCATCACTGTGATCGTCACACTCCGGAAACCCGTCGCACCTCCACGCCATCGGGATGCAATCGATCTCCCCCGTGGCGCATGTGAACTGGTCTGGGGAACACGTTGGGGGCTCTAGAAAAAAGACCCCGAGGAGGAAGCCATGGGCAGGCGGTCACTGTGCCACGTGTGTCTCTCTTAAGTGCTGGGTGATAATTCTTACTGTGTACGTAAATATGTATATAAACATAAAATATATGTACATGTGTATGTTTGTGTGTGTATATATACATCTACATACACACACATATAAAAGAGTCTGGGCTTGGGATTTCATTAGTAAAAGGACCTCCTGGTGAGGAGACTCCATCAATGCAGGGAGGCATCTTCTCTGCAATGTATTATCTTGCCTGGTGTTAAGTGACTTGCCCAGGGTCACACAGCTAGTACAGATCTAAACAGGATTTGAACTCAGGTCTTCCTGACTCCAAGTCCATGAGAGGACGGACTGAAGAGAATGGAGCTGTTTGATGGGAGAAGGAAAAGCTCCGGGCCGGGCCTGATGGCCGTTTCAATGTATTGGAAGCACCATCACATGGAAGAGAGATTAGCCTTGCGCTGCTCAGCCCCAGGGGGCAGAATGAGGAGCAGAGAGAGCCTGGAAGGAGAACTTTCCCAACCACCAGAACTGTTACAAGGCATTATGGGCTCCCTGGGGAGGTGGTGGGCCTTCCCTCACTTGGGGTTGCTGGCAGAGACTCCAGACCCGCATGCTGGGGCTGTGATGGGACAGCTTGTTCAGGGCTGGGTTAGACTATTCACACTGAGCCCAGCAGAGCTGCGTGCGTGTGCACATACACACACACACAAACAGACACACGGGAACCCCATTGGATGTTTCAGATGCTTGACTGAGACGGCCCGGGACCTACCTCCACACGTCAGGAGGTTCTGTAACAGCACCAGGTGAACGGGGCAGGAGCACCTCGGGGTCCCATCGCCTTTGGCGATGCAGATGTGTGAGCAGCCTCCATTGTCTCGGGAACACGGATGAGCGGCTGCAGAAAGCAAGCAGACCAAAATGTGCTCAGGGAGCGTCCTTCCTGCCCGGGGGCGCGTGGCCGGGGAGGGCCCAGCGGCCGAGGAGCCGCCCCGGCCCCTCCCAGGACAATATGGGTGTCTCTGGGGACCCCTCCACATTCTGCCTCCCCAATGAGGGGGTGGAATGGTGAGAATGCCAGACTTGAAGTCAGGAAGCCCAGAGCTTCAGACACTAGCTGTGTGACCCTGGGCAAGTCACCTGACTAACCCCTCTCTACCTCAGCTGCTGATCTGTAAAGTGCAGATAAGAATAGCACCTCCCTCCCAGGGCTGTCACGAAGACCAAATGAGGTAACAGGTAGAAGGCGCTTTGCAAACCTCACAGCGTCGCAGCAGCACTCGCTGTTCTTGGGTTTCACTGCTAAGTCTGAAGTCAGCTTTGTTAAAGGATGCTCAGGACCCTGTTTCTCTTATGAGATTGGCAGTATATAATTATTGGGCAGCTAGGGGGCGCCATGGTGCACACGGCGCTGGGCCTGGAGTCAGGAAGACAAATCTTCCCGAGTTCAAATCCAGCCTCAGACGCTTCCTAGCTGTGTGACCCTGGACGAGTCACTTCAGCCTGTTTCCCTCAGTTTTCTCATCTGTAAAATGAGCCGGAGAAGGAAACGGCGAACCCCTCCAGTATCTTTGCCAAGAACACCTCAAATGGGGTCCCCAAGATTCGGACGTAACTAAAAACTGGCCAAACAAGAAGTATGTTATTAAAGTTTTACATATGAGAGGACAGTAAAAGCAGTAACAGGGACAGCCCGAATCCCTAGAGCACCAGAAGGCTTAGTGAGCGCTCCATGTGCGTTACATCACCCCAGGCTCACAACAATTGCATGACGTGGCGACTGTCAACCCCAGAGGAGGAAGCTCCGGCCGACTGGGGAGAAGCTGCTTGCCCAGGGCTACACGGTCAGTAAGGGTCCGAGGCTGGATTCAAACTCGGGTCTTCCTGACGCCAGGCCCAGCGCTCTATCTCTTATGCCACCAGCTGCCTTTGGGAGTGAGCGGGAACCGAGTGATCATAGGACGGACATCACTAATGGACCTGAAGAGTCCTTGTGATACAGATGACAAAACTGAGGACCGAGAAAGGAACTCCTATTCCATTCCACTGGAGTCAGCAAACATTTATTAAGTGCCACCTCCACGCTAGACATGGTGCCAAGTTGGGGGTTACAGAGAAGAAACAATCCAGAAGCGGCTGTTCTATTAAGAGGAAGACCACACAAAGAGATACAAAGTAGCATCCCGAGGGAGGACGCTGTTACAACCAGGGGGCTTCCTGGAGGAGGTGGACCCAAAGCTGTGCCTTCAAGGAAGCCCAGGAGTCTAACAGGTGGAGCCAGTGCCTGGCGGGGACGGGCATCCGTCTGGGCAAAGGGAGAAGCCAGAGATGGAACGAGTGCTGCTGCTAGACAAATAGCTTGTCCAAGGCTATGTGGGCAGTATTATCCGAGGCCTCTGATTTCAAACTGTCCCCGCCCTTAAGAAGGGACAGAAGAGAGGCCTGGAGTCTCTGGCCGGCGGGGTCATCTTACCGTACTCCTCCACGTTGACCTCTTCCACCGCGTGGATCCCGGTGAGGTGAGAGATCCGCCCCTGGATCCGGGTCCGTTTGTAACCACTGGTCTTCTCTACCCGCTCAATCATCTGCTGCTGACGGTCAATCCAATATAGGTGGTTGCCCAGCACCGTCAGGCCCATGGGCTGCACGATGTTGGAGTCTTCCAGAGTCACCCGGTTTGCTCCTAAAAGAGGCAGGAGGTCACACAGTGAAGGCCTTCAGTGGGGACAGGCAGACCCAAGCCCTGGCTGGTGGTCTGTAGCTGGGCTTTGCCCAGGTCCTAAACAGTGGGTCTGAAAGGCAGACAGGGAAAGCCAATGCCATGTATGTTACAACTGGCATGGCCTAGGGGAGAAGCAGCTGAGGATGCCAACCCTTGGCCAATCAATCAATAATCCTTTTTAAGAACTTATTACAAGCTGGGTCCCCTTTTAAATGCTGGGTACACAAACACAAAAGTGAGACGGTGCTTGCTTGCCCTCAGCAGGTGTACATTCTACATTCTATAGGAATGATCACAACGTCAGGTGGAAAGACACAGGTTGTCCCTGGGTTGGCCTCAGCCCTGACCTCCTGCAGTGTGAGAGGCTCTTAGGTGCCCCTTCACCGCAGACACAACAATAATTATTATAACAATAGTGGGAGAAGCGTTTGCCAAAGGTGGGCCACAATCCCAGGTCTTCGTGGCTTCTGAGTTGGTTCTCTGCCCAGCACACCACGCCGCCTCTGATAATAATAATGATGGTGATGACAAGGACATAGCCCTGTGAGATGGGCACTATGGAGGGTCAGTGGGATTCAGTGCCCTATCTACAGTCACAGGGCTGGCGAGGATTTATCAGGCGGCTTGGGAAACCTGCCTCAATTTTCAGAGTAGCGGCCATGAGCTTCGAGCTCGAAGAGATTCTAAGATTTTTGGAAACAGCCCAAAAGAACAGAAGGGCCTCTTCTTCAGTGTCACCCAGGTAAGGTCCCTTCAGTCCTCAGGAAGCCCTAGAGTTGCTTAGAAATGTTCTGGAGTTTGGAGTTTGGGGTTTGGGTATATATAGCTGGCTACCCTTGTGGGCACTGACCCTGAACTTTGGGGGGTTCCCTCAACCACTGTTCTAAGCCTAAATTCTGCAGGTACATGTTTAACACCCCCAGGCTGGTCATCTGCCCCCAAGCTGACACCCTGTATAAGCCGAGATGCCCCTGCGCTGAAGAGGTGAGGTCCTTGATGGAAGACCATCTAGACAGTCATTGGCACTGGGAGAGACCAACCCAACCCAACAGGGCTCCTGTGGACCAATGCCCCGAGGAGCACCTACCTGACAAGTCACAGCTCTCAATGCGTTTTAGGTCAGCGTCCACCCAAAACAGCTTGCCTAGCTTATTGTCGACGACCAGGGCCACCGGCCGGATGAGGCCTGTGGTGAACAGCACTTCCCGCTCCGTGCCATCCAGGGCTGCCCGCTCGATCTTCGCCGCACGGTCCTGCATGTTGGTGAAGTACAGGTACCTGCCAAGGACAGGCACAGAGGCCATGAGGAAGGGCAGCCAAAATCCAATTTAATAGGACGAATTGTTAGAGAAAATGGGGTGGGGGTGGGGAGTTAGGGATGTCATGATCACACTTCCTGGGCAGGGAGCCCCACGCAGGTCTGCCAACACATCGAGGGGCCTAGGTTTCCCTCAGCCTGGGCACTTGTGCACTAATGCAGAGTGCAGCCCAGCTATGACTTAACGCCTTCGAGAGGGGACGTGACCTGTCCGAGGTCACAAGCCAGTGACTCAGTTTGGGGGCCGGAACAGTGAGGTAGCAGTAAGACAAGTTTCAGGGGTGGGTGGGGTTGGAACCTGTGTCCTCCTAATTCCAAACCTGCTACGCTAGCCCCTCTGGGCCACGGCCTCATCAACCACAGACACGGGACTAACAGTAAGGGCGGCTCAGAGCTAACTCAGCGGCTCATGCCTGGAGAGCGCCTCGCGGCTTACAGTGTGTCTCAAAGACATTATTTTATTTGACCTTCCCAACAATGCTGAGCAGAAAGTACTGCTGCCACATTACCATTAGCTGCAAGGGAAAACCGAGACTTGCTGGTGAGAAATGGTTTCCCCCAAGCGCAGGCACGTCCTAACATTAGCTGGCATTTCAGGGTGGTCCTGGGTGTCTTTACACACAGTAATTATGTCGTCTGAGCCTCACACACACCACCCTCCTGGGAAGGGTGGCATGACTCTCCCTCCTTTGTAGAAGAGAAAGCTGTGGGCTCCATGGCTGAGGAGTGTCTGAGGTGGGATTTGAACCCAGCACCCTCCATGACGCTAGGCCACCTTGAGACAAGCAAGGAAATGGAGGAGCCGGGCCCCAATCCCGGCGCGCTGAATCTCGAGCTCTGCCCCCTCTCCCCTCCCTGCCATCGTGGCCGCTGGTCCCTCACCCGCGCTCGGCATTCACCACGATGGCTCTGGGCTTGTCACGATCCCCACGCAGCACCACGCCAATGGCTTCCCCGCTCAGCCGATGCACGTTGATGGTGTTGGTGGCCTCGCAGGTCCAGTACAGTGTGTGGCTGTAAATGTCAATGCTGAGGTCATGCGGCTGCTTTTCCGAATTCTGGCCTTGGTTTGCTGAAGTCACGACAAAAGGCTGCGAGACAGAATCGGGAGAAAGCTCAGAGCATCAGTCATTTCAATGGCACATCCTCGGCTGCGGGCTCCTTCAGGGCAGGCAATGAGCTTTCTCTAAATTTTGTATTAATGCCCAGCCTGGTGATCTGTAGACGGGTAAGTGCCTGGCATACAGCAGACATTTAATAATTGCTTGTTGACTTATTTAGTTCAGGAAACAGTAAGCACCTAATAGATGGTAGGCGTTGAAGATGTAATCTCAACAGCGTCTCATCCCAGGTTGCTTACACTCTACTGGGGAGAGGATGCAGAATGGCCAGCCAATGGAGAGTGAATGTTGAGTCCAGAAGGACAAATTAGCCCGCTGACCCGGGTTCAAACCCTACCTATGATACTGACTAGTCTTGTGACCATTTAGCCTCTCCTAGACTCAGTTTCTCCCTCTGTAAAACATAGCACCCAGCTCACAGAGTTGTTAGGAGGACCAAGTGAGATAAAGTATAGAGAGAATGCTCGAATTTTCCTTCCCTCCCTCCTGATGTGCCCCCCACTCCCAGGTGCTCATCATATTGGCACTAGCCTTAATGTGGGCATCACATTGGCATGGCCCACTGCAGCTCTGGATTCCTGGGCTCACATTATCACCCTCTCAAGCCTGGATCACCACTCCCAGCCCCACGTGCAAATCTTAAAGCATCACATAAATGTGAGCTGCAACCATTACTGTCACCAGAATCCGGCCAGGAGGCCCTGGTCGCCAGCCCTTTCCTTCACTGTGGAACGAGTGGACTCCAACTAATCACAGAAAGCCCGCCGTACGCTCCACAGAGGACAGCCTGCTTCGTCCATTCTGCGTCATCTCAGGTTTCAGGGCAAGATGCCCCGAGCCTCCACGTGGGCTGGCAGCAGGCAGAGCCCCCCGTACATGTTTGAAGAACTGGGCTCCCTTACAATGTATTTTGAAGTGGGACCCTTTTCATTAGCATTGGGCCTATTCCATTTCCCAATGAGGGAACATCTTCAATCAATGCAGACCAGCACCTTCGCTAATGCATAAAGCGTTAACGCTGTTTGTGGGCACCATGACAAGATAAATGACTGGCCCAGGGTCACACAGCCAATATGGGTCAGAGCTGGTTTTCCAGATGTAGCCTGGTGCTGCTATGAGGCGGTGCTCATCTGCTGGGGGATAGCAGGGCCTACTATGGGCGATGTTTGCAATGGATTACTCTTGTGCTCAACGAAACGATGATGCAAATAGTTTCAGAGAAACCTAGGAAGACTTATATTAACTGATACAAAGTGAAGCGGGCAGAAGCAGGACAATAATTTCTGCACTAAGAGCAATACTCTAAAGCCCGACAACTTTGAAAGACTTTGGAACGCTGGTCTACTCGATGACCCACCAGAATGCCAAAGGACTCATGGTAAAGCACTCTGCTCATCGGTGTACACGTTGCCTTTCCCCAGTAGAAGCTCCTGACTGACAGATGATAGATGCAGGGGGCAAGCTGATACACATTTTTTTTGGACATTTGGGGGCAAAATAAGGGATCTGACTAGATCTTGGAGTAGGGATTTTATTTGACACAAAGACGAAGAATACACCTCCCTCCCCAGTAACTGTAAACTTGACCCTATGTCTAATTATCCTTCAACCACAGGAGAAAGACTTTGGCTCTAATGAAGCAGAACTGCTTACAGACTTCTGTAATTAGTCAGGATTTGGGGTGAAACTAGAAAGGTAATTCCCCAAATTGCTCAGATGGCACTGTCTCTTTTAAGCTGTGCACAGCCTGGATCCAGCCTGTCACAGCAGAATCGCCGACCTCCACAGGCCTGCAGGCAATTTACACCCAAGGCTTTCTCTGCAGGGGAGCGTCAGTCCAACAATTAGCACCTTCTGGCTTTCCAAAGCCCCAGAGCAAAGCTCTTCTCTGAGTCCCAAACTGCCATTCCTATCAATGGAGACCAAAGAACTTCACGTCCCACGCAATCACACGCTCCCTGAGCTCTACGCTCTCTGATGCAGAAGAGGCACGACCGCGGCCTGGAAAGCCCAAAGCCCTTGCCCATGATAGAGTCCAGATGAGAGTCAGCCAGAGAGGCTGGATCCACACAGTCACGGCAGGGGCAGAATGAGGGTTAGGGTTTGGCATGAGGTGAAGAGGTCTGACGGTAGGTGGGGACTGTTACCGCAAAGACTAGTGCTTATT
Source organism: Trichosurus vulpecula (assembly GCF_011100635.1). Taxonomy (NCBI): domain Eukaryota; kingdom Metazoa; phylum Chordata; class Mammalia; order Diprotodontia; family Phalangeridae; genus Trichosurus; species Trichosurus vulpecula. Next base: position 278,069,361 of record NC_050578.1, on the reverse strand, counting down.
AAGCATGGGTAACTAGCTTTAATCCTGCACTTAGTCACCCCCTGGTAACTAGTCTCAGGGCTGTGGTTAGTTACAGACTGCAGACAGAACACCCAAAGAGTTAGGATGATATTCTGACTTTTACAGATGCCACTAGGGGGCGCCAAAGGAAAGAGCACTGGACCTGGAGTCAGGCGCTCCTGAGTTTGAATCCAATCTCAGCTGCATGCTAGACAAGTCACTTAACTTCTATCTGCCTTGGTTTCCCCATCTGCAAAACGGGGATAATAATGGCACCTACTTCCCAGGGCTGTTGTAAGGATAGATAAGTATCTGTAATGCATTTTTCAAATCTTAAAGTGCTTTATAAATGCTAGCTAACAGCAGCCTTATCAGCATCTTCATCCTCCTCTTCATTACAGAGAAACCAGGGGAGGGCAGATATGTAAGTCCTCACTGAGGCCGCACACCCCGCCCCCTCCCATCCCCGGATCCAATAAGCAGACTTGCCTGGGTCCCGTCATCTTTGGCCCTTTTAATGTTCTGACGCCCGTCCACCCAGTAGATGAACTTGTCCAGCGGGTCGTAATCGATGGCTTTGACGTTGCGCAGGCCGTGCAGTGGGAGGACCACATCTGGGCTTTGCTGGTCATCGGGTATCATCCGGCTGATAGCACACTTCTGACTAAAGAGCAGGAAGGCGGTGGGTGCTGAGTGATGGTCAGAAAGGGGAAAACAAGAAGTCTGGTGAGAAAAGCCAGGCCGGCGGGCACTAGTCCTACCCTGGGGATACAGGCAAGGTGCCAGCTCACGTCAAGACGTTAAGACAGATGTGGACACCAAGAAGAAACCCCCGTGCCCTTAACATCAACCCCAGTGATGTCTTCTAGGTGCTTTGACCATAACTGAGAGAGGACGTCTTTTATCCCCCAAACCAAAAGCTGATGCTCTCAGCTCCAGGACTAGGTGACTTGTTTTTCACCCTGAGACGCTTTGAACCGAATGCACTCTAACCCCCAAAGTACTCTTGATTCCCTGCCTGGACTCTGGGCGTCCTGCTACTGGCTCAGGAGGCTTTGAGACCTGAAATGACAGTGCCTGGTTAGGAAAAGCCTGTTTGTCTTCAGAATTCTAACATGTTCTCAAACACTCACCGGAGAACAATCTAGATTTGTTCTAGCTCTAGAAACTTTCAGAATAAAAAAAATTCAGGAGGCGAATAGGACTATCCACCAGGAGCTGTCCAGGGTGGTTTCTCATTCACTTTAGCGAGCTTCAACAGACAGCATTTATTAAGACTACTGTATGCAAGGCATCTGGGACATGGGGAGGAAATAAGACGAAGCACCTACCTTCAGAGGGCTTATGATCTATGAAAATAGATAATAATAATGCACATACATGAAATTCTGTCTGCTGCCTCTGTGCCTTGGCATGGGCTTCCACTAAACTGGAATTTCTGCTCCAAAGGTCAGCTCAGGCCTCACCTCCTAGAGGTGGCCTTTCTCTACTCCTCTCTCTCCCAAATTTACTTTGCATTTACTTTTTCAATGTTTTCAAATGTAAGCTTCCTTTTTGTCCATTTCCCCAGTGCCCGGCACAGAGTAGGTGATTAATTACTGAACTGAATGGCTCAGCCCATCTGTTAACTCAAGAATCAACGTGCCGTCCCCTTAAGAGGACAGGAGGCCAGTACCCCTCCCAGTCACCCAGCCCGGGGGCTTCTTGGTGAGATTGTATTGAAGGGGTCCAAGGCACATACAGGTACAGTTCCTGTGGTTCGGATCCAGTGTGTAATGGGTGGCGCATCCACATCTGTAACCACTGGGGATGGCCAGGCACAGCTGTCCGCAATGTCCGTTGTTCTGTACGCAGTCATTCAGACCATCCTGGCGGGAAGAGTGGAAGACCAGGATGTCCATCACGAAGTCCAGATGGCCCTGAATCAGGGTCCGGTTTTTGCCGTTGACCTTATCGGCTCTCTCAATACTGTGCAGATTCCAGTCGGTCCAATAAATGTAGTCGCTGTACTGCGTCAGCCCAAAGGGGTGCGGGAGGTCATCGGCAATGATGACCCTTTCTTGACCTGAAGGTTTAAATGTACGTTATGTTAGCATTTGGACCAGAAGGAAGGAAATACACACAGAAACAGGCATCAGAGGTGGTCAAGAAAGAAACGGGCCGTGTCTGGAGGCTCTGGTCCGCCCTCGTTGGAGGGCAGAGAGCACGGTAGCTGTAAATCCTGGCCTGCAGTGAGTGCTACAGCATTATTATTATTGTTGGTGCTGTTATAACTACTAATATTAAACACTGGACCTGGGATCAGAAAGACCTGATTACATGCAGTCTCAGACACTGTGTGCCCCTGGCAAAAATGTGACCGCTGAGCCTGGCTCCATCGCTAGGTGGCCATGGGCAGGGCAGCCCCTGCTCTGGGCCTCCCCTTCCTCACCTGTGAAGGTGTGGTAGAAAGAACACTGGAGCTGGCAGGAGACCTGGGCAGGGACACATCGCCACCTGCAATGGCCAGCTGCTTCTCCTCTGCTCCTTATCGGCTGGAGACCTAGGCAACGTCCTTAACCTCCCTAGGACTCAGTTCCCTCGTCTGCAAAATGAGAGCCTTGAGCCAGACCCCAGGATTATGTCATCTAAGAATTCAAGCTCCCATGGACCTTAGGAGCTACGCAGTCCAGCCCTTAGGTTTTCGAGATGTGAAAGCCCCAGGAAAGTAGAGGTGACCTGTCCAGGTGACCTCGGAGCTCTCTCCTACCTCTAAATCTTAACATCCTACCATGAAGGCAGATCTCAGGTCAGATCTCTGGGGTCACTCTCCACAGGTTCAAATCTCTGAGGTCACTTTTCACAGGGTCAGATCTCTGAGGTCACTCTCCAGAGGATCAGATCACTGATCTCCACAGGGTCAGATCTCTGGGCACACTCCCCACAGGGTCAGATCATTGATCTCCACAGGGTCAGATCTCTGAGGTCACTCAGTGAAGGGCTGGTCTGCTCTTCACTGTCCCCAAAGCTTGAATTAGGGTTGGTCCTCATTCTCAAAGATCTTTGAGGTTTCATCATCTGACAATGGCATCCACATTGGAATCAGATTTGGATCCAGCCCGGCTCCCCAGTAAAGGAGTCAAGAAATGCCATGGAGTGTGACTTATCAAGGCATTGGTTTCCTTTCTGTATCCATCCTATCTTCCTTGTGAGCCCATCTCCCGTGGCACCTTTAATATGAGGCCTCTCCTAATCCCCACAGTGCCCCCCTAATTCCTAGCACCCCCCCTCTTGAAATGAAGATTGTAGGAACACGCCCCTTAGAGCTGGCAGGGATGGGAAAGGTCATCTCATCCAACCCACAGAGAACACACAGCTGAGAGAGGGAAAGAGATTTTCTCAAGATGAGAGAGGTTTTGAACCCAGATCCCCTGACTGAAGTCAAAGGCTCTTCCTACTGCACCACACTGCCCTGGAGTTTCCTTCGCCTCTATTTGCTCATCAGTGTACACTTTGCCTTTCCCCAGTAGAAGCTCTTTGAGGACAGAGATGACACAGTGCCTGGCATATGGAAGGTGTCCAATTAATGCTAATCGAATTGAACTGACCCAAGACATAGGAAGGACTTGCACTGTTATTTATGTCTGTTTCACTTTGGGAAACCTAGAACATGAGTGGGTCCAGGACCCTGTTGTCCAAGTTCATGCCCTCTGCCCTTCCATGCTGGTTGTAGACACCATGGATCACACCCTCTGTTGTCAAGGAGTTAGTACTTATGGTTTAACTACATATGTACCCAGCATGTTTGAAGACTCTATCATGTTGGTGTCCAGATCAGTCCAGTAGAGCCTCTGGTCCGCATAGTCAATGGTCAGGTCATTGGCCCGACCCACTTTGTCCACCAGAGTGATGCTGTTGGTTCCATCCATGTAGGCCCGGACGATCCTAGGCTTACCGCCCCACTCTGTCCAGTAGAGGTACCTACAAAGGAACCAGAAGGAACGTCGGTGACCTCAAAAGGGTATGAATGGTAAAAGAGGAAGAGGAAGAGAGGGAAGGGAGGAGAAAGGAGAAAGACAGACAGAGAAATACAGAGAGAGAGAGATACAGAGAGAGAGAAATATATATAGAGAGAGAAATACAGAGAGAGAGAGAGAGAGAGAAATACAGAGAGAGAGAGAGAGAGAGAAATACAGAGAGAGAGAGAGAAATACAGAGAGAGAGAGAGAGAGAGAGAGAGAGAGAGAGAAATACAGAGAGAGAGAGAGAGAGAGAGAGAGAGAAATACAGAGAGAGAGAGAGAGAGAGAGAGAGAGAGGGAGGGAGGGAGGGAAAGAACACAATTCCAGGGCTACAGGGCACCTTCAGCATTTTGAAAAGTTGCCTTTAATGCTGTAGGTCAGAGACTGTTTTTTGAAGCCTGTCCTTGAATACACTTGTTGAAGAACACTCCTCAGCCTCTCCCTGGATCTCACTCCTTTTTTGTTCCTTCCATGGGCCTGTAACAAGGGCCCCCCAGCACACAGAGCACTGGTCCTGGAATCAGGAAGACCCAAGTTCAAATTCAGCAGGAAGCTCAGCTTGGAGGCAGTGCTGGGGCCACTGATATTAAGTTTATTATATCCTTAAAAAAAAGCCATTCAGACAGATTCCTGGCTTTGTGTCCAATATTCCTGTTCTGTTCTTTTATCAGGACATGTTTGGGTTTGTTGCCATTTGCCAAGTTCTTATTATTAAAATGAAAAAGATTTTTTAAAGATTTACAAGTCACTCTATAAATACTATTTCATTTGATCCTCAACACCACTCTATGAGGTATAATTATCCCCATTTTACAGTGGAAGAAGCTGAATCTGAGAGCAGTAACTGGCTCGTCCAGCATCTACACAGCAGGAAGTGACAGGGATGGGACTTGAACATGGCTCCTCCTGAGCCCAAACCTTTCCCTTCACCAGCCACCCACTAGGCACTAAGGACCTAGTGTGTCAGGCTCTGTGCTAAGCACTGCAGATCCAGATCCCAAACAGGGCAGTCCCTGCCCTCCAGGACCATACCTTCTATTGGGGGAAATGCCACGTCCACAAGTCAGTTCGAGAGTGCATTCCTCTATAAGGCATCGAGAGCTCTCCCATCTGCAGCCTCCATGCATTGGTTCATCCCCTGCCCATCGCCCACCCCGCCGGTCAGTCCACATCCATCATTCCCCTCACACTTGGCTCCAAATTCACCTCCCCCAGAAGACCATGCTTGATTAACCGCATCTCAGTGGATGGCTACTGCCCTCAACACATGAACAGCAAATGTCAGCCCACCTCTCACCCCAGATACCACCCATGCGACCAGATAATCTTCAAGCCTCTGCCCCCCATGGCCTCGGTGGTGACCACCCAGCTGCGTCGCTCCAGGCACTCCTTACCCTTTGGTGGGATCCAGGGCCAAGGACCTAGGGTTGTCGAGATCCTTCCACACCAGAACCTGTCTGTACTGCCCGTCCAAGCGAGCCACCTCGATGCGGTTGGTGCCCGTGTCTGCCCAGTAGAGGTTCCTGCCCATCCAGTCCACGGCCATGCCCTCAGGGTAATCCAAGCCAAACTCGATCACGTGCTCCACGGAGCTCCCATTCATATAGGCCCGGCTGATGGTCTGCAAGGCCAGAGAGAAAAAACAGTGCCTTCCTGGATGAGCAAACCATGGAGTCACAAGAGAAAGAGAGAGGCCCACCCTGAAACATTTGCAAGGCATATTAGAAGGCACCCCAGAATCTGAGGCAACACCTTGGAAATGAGCCTCTTTTATGGCCAAAGTACAACAGGACAAGGTGATTTTTTGTCCTCTGAGAGATACTCAAGCTAGAGTCACCTCCTCTACGTCCCAGACCCCTCGGGCAGGTCTGGAGGAACCTTCCCAGAATCATGCTATGAAATGTGCAAAGCAGGATAACCAGGCCTGCCAAGGAAACCAATCCCATCAACTAAGACTGAGTTCACGGAGTCCACGTTAGAAGCCCCTGAACAGGCTCACGGACTCAGAACCCGAAGTGAGATCTTAGAGGCAGGCCAGCAACTCCCACATTTTAAAGATGAAGAAACTGAAGCCCAGGCACGGAAAGTGACTGTTCAAAGCAGGATTCAAACCCAGGTCTTTGTCAGTCCAAGCCCAGAATTCTATCCACTCTACCTCAGTGTTATCATGTTTCTTGATGCTTGACGCCATATGCATCCCTCAAATTTACCTTTTACAGTCCCTGCAAAGGTAGCAGGGGGAGCAGAAGGAGTGAAGACTGAAGAGGGAAAATGGTTTTTCTGCACCCTGAAGCAATTCTAAGAAGGGCTTATAGCAGGGTCTCTTAAGCTGGAGTTTGTGATCTTTTTAAAAAAAATTCTGATCATTTTATCTCAATCTAGTCAGCTTCCCTCATCACCTTCTGTATTTTATTTAAAGTATCTAAAAACATGATTCTGAGAAAGTGACTCTGGGCTTCCCCAGACCGCTGCCCATGGGGTCCAGGACACAAAAATAGGTGAAGAACATCTGATTTTAAGGCAGTTCACTGAAATGGGCCTCTTCAGGACTGAGGCTAGCTGAGTTTGCTGAAGCCACACGAGTGACCCCCATTTGGCCCCCAATCCTACACCTCACAGCTTCCCCAGTTCCCACGAGCCCTCCCTCCCTCAGCCTAGGCTGAGCCTTTCTGGCAGGAGTCTGCAGGCCGCCAGCGATACTGAAGTGGCAATACCTTCAGGCTGACATCCGTCCAGTAGATGTGGTTGTTGGAGACATCAAAGTCCAGGGCAGAGGCCTCCTTGACTCCAGTCAGGGGGATTGCCACGTCGTTGTTGTTGGTCTCCAAAGAGATCCTGTGGATGGCGGCTCGGCTCGTGAAGACCAGAAAGGCTTCAGGGATGATGCAGGTTTGCAGGTCATTCAGCAGCTCCAGCCCGATGGGGCAGCCACACTTGGTAGCATGGGGAGTGAAGAAGCAAAGGTGGCTGCAGCCCCCGTTCTTCTCGGCACATGGGTTGGTGCCTGAAAGCAAGCGTCCAGCCTCTAAGTCAAGGAAGCCAGCAAAGCAACACTGCCACGGGATGTATGGGGGCCACTGATGATGCCTTACGCATCCCTCGGATTTACCTTTTACAGTCCCTGCAAAGGTCACACAGTGACATTTGGGGGAAGTGGCAGTAGCAGGGGGGAGCAGACGAGGTAAAGATTTAAGAGGGAAAATGGTTTTTCTGCACCCTGAAGCAATTCTAAGAAGGGCTTATAGCAGTGTTTCTTAAGCTGGAGTCCTAGACGGGCAGTCAGGTTAGCATGGGCGGATGAGGAAAAGTGTTTCTGCCTGGGGGCTGGATACTGGGGCTCCAACTCCGGTCCCATTCAATGTTCCAAGGCCTCTCCCAGCTCAGGTGTCCTATGTTCTAAGGCCCCTCCAAGCCCAGATGTTCTAAGTTCCAAGGCCTCTCCCAGCTCAGATGTTCTATGTTCCAAGGCTTCTCCAAATTCAGGTGTTCTATGTTTTATGTGCAAAGGACCCTCCCAGCTCTGATATTCTGTAATTCTGCCCCTGCTAAGTTGCTTTCTCAGGTTCCCAAACACAAGCACGGGAGGTCTAGATGATATTTTCTACTGTTGACCAAAGACTCAATTATTTTGATAAAACAGACAGTGGTTAGCTGGCTTCCTTCAGGCCAGCTGGCCATCTCTCCCATGTCTGAACCAACCCTATTTCAGATCAAGTCCTGGAACTCAAACCCCTGGCTTCCTCCCATCCTTCATAATGGCCGGCCCCTGCAGGGAGCTCGGGGAAAACAAACCCTGGCCAGATCCCACAACCCTCAATTACGAGGGTGGATGAGTCTTGGCTCTATCCTTGCTAAAGTGAGTGAATGAATGGCATGGGTGGACATCACTTTATATGAGGACTGTCACTTCAAAAGACAGGGCATCATTTTCAGAGTGGTTTGAATTTTGTTCATTTTACCCAGTGGGGTGGATAGAGAACTGGCTTTGAAGCCAGGAAATCCTGGGTTCAGGTCCTGCCTCTGACTCATCCCAACCTTGTAACTGTGGCCAAGTCCCTGAGCCCCCCAGTTCTCCAGGCACCTCCTGCATCTAGTGCATGGAATTTCCTTGCCCCAGAGTCCCCTGAGCCGATACAATCCAAGGTATGGTCCCTACACACCATTTTACTTGGATACGTGTTCCTTGAGAGTAAACAGAGTGTTTTCCCCTTTCTTTAGAGCCCTACCTGTTAGTACCATGCCTGGCACACAGTGAGTACTTAATAAATGTTTGTTGTTACCCACAGGACAGGAGTCTCCTGGGATAAGGAGTGGGGATCCCTTCAGGAAAAGTGAGGAATGCTTGTCTCCTGGATTATTTTTCTGTCTAAAGCTAAATTTTTAAACATTGTGTTTGTACATAAAACCAAAAGGGAAAAAGGTGCATAAAGATAACTCCATTTTCCCATGGTGCTCCAAGATAAAATAAGAGACATCTTCCTGTCAAACATGAATAAATCCAGGGACTGAGTTTGAAGTTTTTGAGGATGAAGGACCTATTGCCTCTCCTCCCCTACCCTCTTTCCAAGGGCTCAAAGGGAAAGATGGGGCCCCTGAACGGAGAAGAGATGAGGCTCCTCTCCACCCCACTCTTAAGTGGGGCTGCCCAGCTGTGCTTCCCACCAAGAGTGTACCCACTGAACCAGCCCAAGCGATGACCCCACCCTCCTCCCCGCTGCCTGCCGCCTCTGCTCCTCACCGATGACCTTGGCCACGTTCACGGCTTTCAGGCCCATCAAGTCGGGCAGCTGGTCGATGATGATGTCTCGGTTTGCCTTGACCTTGTGGACTCGTTCGATGCTGCGTCTTTGCCAATCTGTCCAATAAATGTAGTCCCCCAACAAGGTGAAGCCAAATATATGGGGGAGCTTATCTTCCAGGAGGGTTCTTCTCTTTGTGCCATCAATATTGATCACCTAGAAAAGAAGACGACCAAGAAAGAGCCATTTCAAGATGGCAGGTGTGACGGGAGTCTCATTGTGCGGATGCCTTCCATCGACACCAAACCAACTTAATTCAATAAGCACATATGAAATGGTGACTATGTCCTTGGCCCGGGTCCGACTCAGAGGCACAAAGACAAAAACTAAACAGTCCCTGCCCTCAAGGAACTTACTTTCTAACGGGGCGGGGAGGGGGGAGACACAGGCCCACAGATAAGTATAATGTAGGTGCAAAGAGATGGAGAGCTCATTAGCAACGGGGAGAGAGGAATCAGAAAAGGCCTCGTGGGGGAGGTAGCAGCTAAGCAGTGGTCTGAAGGGAATCAGGCAATCTAGGACATGGAGGTAAAGAAGGCATCCTTTCTAGGCACGAGAGGCTGCCTGTACAAAGGGAGGGAATTTCATTTCTAGGGAATTGCCAGCTGGCCATTTGGATGGAAATGGAGAGCGTGTGAAGAGAACAATCTGAAACAAGACCACAGCAAGAGATGGGAGCCGTGTTATGGAGAGCCTTAAATGCTGGGCCAGAGATTTCTCATTTTAGCCTAGAAGCAAGAGGGAGGGAGCCTCTGAGTACATGGTGAGACTTGGGCTTTAGGAAAAGCATGTTGGCAGCTGTGGGAATTTCTGGCATGCTTGAAAGAAGAGATGTTCCCCTGGACTCTGCCATCTTGTCTGACCCACATTGATTCAGTCACTCACTTATTTATTCATCTAATCATTTGCTTAGAACATGTGAGAGGCGGCATCATAGTGGACAGGGCACTAGCTCTGGAGCTGGAGGAGCTGGATTCGAATGCTGCTTCTATCCCTTACTAGCCATGGGACCTGGTCAAGCCACTGAACTAGTGAACTCAGCTTCCACATCTGCATAATAAGAGGGTTGTGCTACAGGGCCTTCAAGGCGATGATTAGAGATTCCACACTTGTGTATCCATGGCTGCTCTAGGTTGGGGGCAGGGCGGAGCTGACCATAAGGGATCTTTTCCTGGATGCCCACTACTCTCTGGCCGTCAGCCGAAATGCCACTAGCAGACGCACACTGGTGCCTGGGTCTCTGGAGACTTAGCGGCTAAATCTTTTTGGTGAAGAGTCAAGTAGAGATAAAAAACCATCCGCGGAGGATAAAAATACAGTCAAACATCAAAACGTAGTTTAATGAACTGGTTGATGCAGAATGAGAGATAAGGTGTGAGTTTGTTTGGAGATGAGCGCCAATGTTCTCAGCGAGGACACTTGAGCTCCCTGGCTCTTTGAACAAATGAGATGAAAGGCATGAGACGCCGCCAATCTCAAACAGCTGGATCGTATTTCAGGCTCATTTGAAAAGAAACAAATAATCCATGGGGAGTATGAGACTTTGGACACGAAAATAACAAAAATAAGGAAGGCGCCTCTGTCCTCGGCAACCGTTAGGACGTTCGGTCTCTGGGTCCTCTGGGGAAATTGCACCAGCTTGAGGAGGGCAGCAACCAGCTGGCCTGGACCTTCTGGGTGAGTCCTTGGCTGGGTGGTCATGAAGGTCATGTTCTTGTGAGCAGGGAGCAACAGAATGAGTGCAAGGAGGCGGCGTTCGAGGCCTGGGTCTGACGCTTCCTAGCTACGTAACCATGGGCAAATCACACAATATCAGTGAGCCTCAGTTTCCTTATGTCTACCTCCTAGGCCTGTCAGGGGAAGTAAGGGCAAACCGTGGAAACCCTAAAACCTTGTGATATGAAGGGCAGCTAGAATTATCACTATCATGTAAGCATAAGATCATTGCCCCGGCAGATAAACGATCACAGGATGGGAACGGGCAAAAGAAGAAATGCAACCTATAAACAACCATACAGAAAATGGCTCCGAGTCATTAATATCAAGAGAATTACAATTTAGAACAATTCTTGGGTTTTCACAGCACATTGATCAGACTGACAGCGATACAGAAAAAACACAGCAAATGGTGAAGGAGCTATGGAAAGGCGGCACAGCCATCCACAGCTGGGGCAATGGACTGGTCCAACTGTACTAAAAAAACAATTTGGAACTAAATGAAAAAAGTCACTAACACGTATATATCCTTTGACCCAGCCATGGAACTACTGGGCATATGCCCTTAGAAGAGGCTAACAAAAGAGATCCCCATACATGCCAAAATATTGATAACAGAACTTTTCATAATTTTGAAGAACTGGGAGCAAGATGGTGCCTACCGACCGAACTGAATGTTCAGAATGAACAAATTGTGGTACGTGAATATAATGGAATATTGTTTCACCACCAGAAATTATGTACAAGAAGGATTCAGAGAAACTTGGGAAGCCTTTTTGAGCCGATTCAGAGTAAAGTAAGCAGAGCTAAGAGAGTACCTTACATAACGGCTGAGACAACATCAAAAGAACCATGATGATTGATGGCAGAACTCAAATCAAAGCAGGGCCCAACCAGGCCTTTGGGGAACCGATGGTGACAATAGCTCTCTCCTCTCAGTAAAGTGGATGAATACAGGGGCAGCATGGCACCCACGCTGTTAGACACAGCCGACATATTGGTTAATTTTGCGTCACTATGCCTTATTACAAGGGAGGGTTCCATGGCGGGAGAGGGGGAAGGATCATCAGGAAACAAGAGTGATGTAAAAAAAAAAAAGCATTGGTAAAATATGTACGTGCACGCACGCACACACACACACACCCCATGGCAAAACAGAGAAATGCCCTTAGAACCAGAAAGACCTGGGTTCAAGTAATGCCTTTGGCACATATGGCTATGTGACCCTGGGTACTTAACCTCTCAGCAACCCAGGCAATTCTCAAAGAAGAATATCATGCTAAGCAAGGCTGGGAGAGGTGGGTCTTTCACATCAGTGAAATCACAGGTTTGATCTCATAACAATAAAAAATCATAGATATATAGATTTATATCTAAATATAAAATGAAAAGTTACTGGCCACTGGGGAAATCCAAAAAGGCTTCATGGAGAAGGTGGCATGTTGCAGGAGCATAGACTTGGAGCTGGAAAGAATGTTAGAAGCCATCAAGATCTCCTCGTCTCTATACACATACATTTTGCAGATGAGGAAACAGGCCCAGTGAAGTGACATGACTTGCCTGGGGTCACACATCTCTTTTTTTAAATTATATTTTTATTTATTTCATTAAATATTTCCCATTTACATTTAAAAATTTTGATATTCATTTTTTAAAATTTGGTTTCTAAATTTTCTCCCCCCTCTCCTGACCCTCCTCACCCACTGAGAAGACAAGCAATATGACATCAATTATCCCTGTGAAGTCATGCAAAATGTATTTCCATAAAGCCATGTTGTAAAAACACACATGCACACACGTGCATGCACACACGCACACGCAATGCACAAACGTGCACGCACGCGCACACACATACACACACACACACACACAAAAGAAGAATAAGGAAAGTGAACAAAATCTGCTTCCTTCTGTACCCAGAGTCTATGAGTTCTCGCTCTGGAGGTGGAGAGTAGCCTCCAAGAGTCGTCCGTCTCTTAAGTGTCTGAGGCAGGATTTCAAACCACATCCTCCTGACTCCAGATCAATTGCGTTGTCTCAGGTGAGCTGGGTCTTTAGGGATAAGCAGGATTTCGCCGGATCATTTCAGGTATACAGCAGCTAACGTGATTCCAGTCTTCTGTTTGGCTGCATTTCCAAACCCTTCGGCTTTCAAGAAGGCCACAGTGACACCCCTCTCCCTGGCTCCGCTGGCATCTCCCTACACCTAGGGCCATCTAAGTTGTGCTTAATGAAGCCCAGTTGGGTTCACAGGAGCTGAACTGGATGCAGCAGGGGCTTTGAACTCTGGAAGCTATGATAATGAGCCATGGAGGCCGAGAGCCACCAGAGCCCTCCCACGTGCCAGCTCTCCCTCTGCACATCAGCATCAGACAAAAAAAAAAATGGGAACCATCAAGCCATTTGATCAGAGATGTTACCATAGGGCATGGGGCTGGAAGGGGCTTTAGAAATCATTTCATCCAAGCCCCTCATTTAACAGAGGAAGAAATTGGCACCCAGAGAAGGGAAAAGGTTTTCCCGAGGAAGTTCATAGCAAAGCTGTGATTTGAACCTTCCAGAGTTAGAAAGCTGTAATAGCAAACCAGACCAAAAATGCCCCCCAAGGATTCATTGTCTTTGGGACTAAAGACACTCTCCTCCTTCTAAATGCCAACCATATAGGAGTCCGAATTGTTATAATGAGAATACATAACAAAACTCCCCAAATGACACCAAGGCCCTTCTACCTCCTGCATCAATTTGAAAACAACCCTTCCTGATCTCTGGCCACAGCAATCACTGGAACTGATTAACAACATGTTGGCTGGAAGGCTTGGAAAGAATCAGGAATTCAAAGGACAACTCTGGGCTGGTCCATTTCAGTCCAGAGAAAACAATGAGTCTCCAACAGCCGTTCTGTGAAACATCTCAGCGCACCTCAACAACATCCAACACATCTGGCAAAAATAAAGATTTCTGAAAGAAGACTTCCCCATAGCTTACTTGTGTTGCGGGACATCTGACTGGAATATATAGGACTTCAGTCACTCAGGTCTGGCCTGAACATTTTCTTGGGGATTCTGAGTTTTCTGGCCAACTGAGTCGGCAGGTCCACCCCTGAGGGCCTGACCTTTGAAGGAGCCCTCTTCCAAAGGAACCTTGTTCCTTGAATCATACATCCCAAGAAAGCTCTAAATGGATAAGCGCCCTCAACTTTAGAAGTCACTAAATCATTTAAAAAAAAAAGACCTTAGGAGAATACAAGAAGGTATCTTTCAGATCCGACACTGGGAGAAAATTCACAATCAAAACAAAAACAAGGAGATGAGAAAAGAACAATTTTTTGAAATGTAAAATTTAAAAGCTCCTGCATAAACAAAATCAATGCATATCTTTAATAAAGGTTTGCTAGGCAAGAAGTTTAGGGAACTGAAACAAATACATAAGAGCAGGGGTAGGGAAACTGTGGCCTTCTACGTCCTTGGGTGTGGCCTTTTGACTGAGTTCAAATTTTACAGAACAAATCCTTTCATGAATGGGATTTGTTCTTGAAGTGTGGATTCAGTCAAAGGGCCGCACTTGAGGACCTAGACAGCCATGTGTGGCCTTGAGACCACAGGTTCCTCACCCAGCAAAAGGGCAAATGAAGCTTATCCAATTATTCAGGGTAACATTTTCAATTTTTTTAATTGCTTGAAAGGTTAGTAGCTTGAAATAGAAATATTAGAGAATGGGAAATTCCTGGTGTCTGTTTTCAAGCTGACTTGAGCGTAAGAACAATTAACAGCAAATACCTAACCAATGACCCCATCAATAACACTGAAAAAGCCCGAGTCTTAGGAATCCCTCCTTTCACCCTACCATCTGAGACTTGCCTCAAGTCCACCTTTATTTCAAATGTTAGCCCACTCTTGCTCAGCCTTGACCTGCTCCACCCTTCGTTCTTCTGCCAGGTGAGTGAGGGTCTTTTTCTCTCTGGATATCAATCTCCCCCTCTATAAAATGGTAGGGCCTGATGAGATGATCTCTAAGGCTCTCTATGACTCCTTTCTCTGTCCTTCACTATCTAGCCCCTATTCCCACCCCCTCCACACACCAACTGTCATCACTGTATGGAAGTTAAAAGCTTCTCTCACAAGGTACAGTGCTCTGTATACAGTATGTGCTCTATAAGTGTTTGCTGAAGTTGTTGCTTTTGAGTTCTATATCACAGCGTAAGGAAAAATGGATAAGCTCCAGCTGTGCTCTTTGCTCAAAGATTTCCCTGTGCCCACAGATGCCATAACCCTTCTCCACCAGGTGCAATTCTGTCCACATCCCTCCCCTCCAAGACTGTGTTCCTTTTATTTTGTATGCATCCTTTGTGTGTCTATTTATATACATATGTATCTATTTATATACATGTTGCCTGTGAGCTACTTGAGGGCAGGGACCATGTTTTTGCCTTTCTTTGTATCCCCAAATCTTAGCATAGTGCCTGGCAGATAGTCAGGGCTCCATAATCCTTAAAGACTGAATCAAGTACCTTTTCCTCCAGAAAGTCTTCTTTGATCCCTCCTTTCCAGCTGGTAACCACCTTTCCTTCCTCCATCTCCACAGGATACTTTGTACCTCTTACACCTTCACCAAATACCTGTGGTTATGTACGGCTCTGTGCTGGTTTTCCTTCCAGAATATAAGCTCCGTGAGGGCACATTTATGCTCAGTCTGGTGCTTGGAGAAGGGATTCATATTTTAAATATGGGTTTGACTAAAGGACCTGGAAGGACCCTTTCAGTCCAAAGGCTCATGATTCTCTTTTCCCTGGGGCCAAAGACGGGATTCCCCTAAGTGAACTGAGTTTAAAGGGGTGGGAAGCGCTCCCTCGCTCCAGTAAGAGAAGCCAGTATCTGTGCGCCTTCTCAGATTCCGACACAGGAAAAAAAAATCCACTCACTCAGCACCTGTTAGGTCTAGTACAATGAAAGCCAAGACAAAGACCCGTGTCGTGAATTGCAATATTCTTCTGGTGACGTCAGAGGACTAGCAGTCATGGGACACAACAGTTGCTGAAGGACTGAATTGGATGATCACCCAAGGGACAATGGAGAAGGCACAGTGTGGGCACAAGCAGCCACCACACATGAAAACAAGAAATTAGAAAGGAGAACACTGGAAGAAAGGAGCCTAAAAGATGGGACAGTCACACGGCAAAAGTGAGGGGCATCCTTCATGAGAATCTTCGAAATGTTAAGGGAAATCAAAGACAGCCCCAGCACACAGCAAACTCTCAGCGAAGAGCCAGTCAGGAGAAAAGGAGGAGAGCTCTCCAGGAGGGTTGGGAACTGAATCATTAAAGAGATATACACATCAATGAGACCATGAGTCCTCAAGCATAGTGGAATACAGTGGACATGGGGCAAGTGGGCTCCACATTATCAATGATTAAGTTCCTAGAAAATGACCCCAAAATGATATTTTTTATGGAGATTCAACTTTTTTTTACTGACTATATTTAATAATTGAATTGTGGTCCTTGCAGAAGAAAGGACTCTGAATCTTCAAATATAGTCATACAAAAAAAAACCCACCTTTAAAAGTCATGGTTTTGTCCTTTTGGGGGGGTTGGGGTAGAGAACCATCTCAACAACTTAGAAGCGCTGAACATTTAACTAAAAAAGAATGCAAGGAGGCTGCTACCAGGCCTATATTCTAAAGAAATCCAAGAACTGGAAACTAAGGCAGGGTCCATCTGTTGGGGAATGGCTGACCAAGTTATAGTGTATGACTATGATGGAATAGTATTGTGCTGTAAGAGGGGGTGAAATGGATTGTTTCAGAGAAACCTGGGAAGACTTGTGTGAACAGATGCAGAGATGAGTGAGAAGATCCAGGAAAACAGTTTATAACAACATTGTAAAAACAAACAATTTTGAAAGACTTAAAGAACTCTGATCAACGCAGTAACGAACCATCATGCCAAAGGGCTGATGACAGGAGACGCAGAAGAAGACAGCCATTTTTGGCCAATACGGGAATTTATTTCATTTAACTAGGCATATTTGTTACAAAGGCTTTCTTTTTCCCTTTTTTTTCCAGATGGAAGGGAAGGAAGTGAGAGGGAAAAATAAATGCTTAATAATTGAAAAAAAGACTAAAATTAAATTAAAAATGCAATGGGGATGAAGTGTCCCAGCTTCTAAGAAAGCCCTTGCACAAAATTCCATACCTAGACAAATTCATCTCTCTTTAGTTACCCAGATCCTATTTTCTCTCCAAATGGAAATTTTTCTTTCTGCAGATCTGTTAGGTTTGGGGTTTCGCCTTCCTCTGCTTGTAGGTGTCAGATCATGGGAACACCAATATATTTTTATCCTCCATAATCCGTTAATTCGTCTCAGGTCACTTACACACACTCACCACCACTGCTGAGGTTCCCCACTTGTGTTACATTATCTGAAAGGGGATCCCTGTGATGACAGGTTGTCCATCAATGGAGATCAGCTGCTGGAGATTGGACCCAGCCCACGAATGTTCTGGCCAACATTCCTGGCAGGGGGACAGGCCAGCAGGGGGGCAGAAGGGACCCACAGGGACTTCCAATGGGGAAAGTGCAAGAGCTTCCTTTCCCCTCCTTCATTCCAACATTCACTACTAGAAGAACTGGGGTCCTTTTCTAACTAGCAGCCATGGATTTCATCCAGCCGGACTAGTGTTCAAAGGAGGTGCCCATGTGGATGAAGAGGAAGACTCTAGCCCGAGCCTTTGAAGGATGAATATAAAGAACGGTCCTCATCTGTTCCATGGAATCTACCCATTTTCTCTTCTGAACTCACATGGTTTCCTATGAAACTGTCCATCAATGGCAGAGGTGGGCAGAAGGGAGGGAATGAGCATTTCTATAGCGCCTACTATGTGCCAGGCACTCTGCTAAGTGCTTTTTGTAAATATTTTCTCATTGGATCCTCACGACAATCTGGCCAGGCAGGTGCCATTGTTATCCTCATCCTAAATATAAGTGAAGTAACTTTCATCATGGACATTTCTCGAGTGTGTTTGGGTCATAAAGCACTTTCCTCACGAGGATCCAGAAGAAGGACTGGGATGCCATCTTACAGGGAAGGAACCTGAAGGGCCAGCCATAGGGATCAATCCACTGGCACCAATGGTCCCACAGTTAGTTATTAAGTGGAACTACCGGACACACATTGTGGATTTCTGCCCCACAAGTCCCCTGCTCTCCCTTCACATGGCTTCTCTAAATGAAGCAAGAGAACAGTCCTACCAAGGCTCTTCTGGGAACCCAAGACTCCATGGCCAGCACCTCCAATCTAGCAGTGAACATTTACCAATTAAGCCACTCCCATGATCCATCCCCACCCCCAACCTCCACGCAAGACCTTGCCTCTTGGCTGAGCTTCAGAGACTTGCCCAGTTAACTCTGCCCATCCAGAGATCATGCAGTAAAGTCAGAACCCTGGTCGATGAAGAGGCGGCCAAATATCACAGCCAATATTACATCTTTAAACTAAGTCAGCATGCAGCTTTCAGGGATGCTTACGTGTGGTTTGGTGGTCTCTCTTTCTGTTTTATTGAGTTTGACACAACCGCATTACACAGTTGGGCTGAAATCAGCCATTATAGGTATGGTTGTTCAGTCATTTCAGCCATGTCTGACTCTCCATGACCACTGGGGGTTTTCTTGGCAGAGGTACTGGAGCAGTTTGTCATTTCCTTCTCCAGCTCATTTGACAGATGAGGAAACTGAGGCAAACAGGGTAAAGTGACCTACCTGCCCAGGGTCACACAGCTAGTAAGGTGTCTGAGGCCAGATTTGAACTCTCGAAGAAGAGTCTTCCTGACTCCAGGCCAGTGCTCTGTGCACTGTGGCTCCACCTAGCAGCCTCTTTAGGTATACACTCTATGGTTTAATTCAAGGGGACTTCTCCATAGCCCTGGTTTTCCTCCAGTCTGTTACCCTTTGTCATCTCTGTTTCCTGTCTCTCATGGGGCAGCACTACATTGTAATCAGAAGACTCAGAGTCAAATTCCAGCTCTGCTTAACACTTCTATGACCTTGGGCAAATCTGTGGGCCTCAGTCTCCTCCTCTGTAATGTGAGCCATTTGGACTAGAAGACTTCTTAGGTCCATTCTATCGCTAAATCTATGATCCAAGGAAATGACATACAAATATGCTACGGCTACATGAATTCTAGTGATCAGCCAGTCAACCCTGTGTGCCAGGCCCTGTGCTAATAAGTTCAGGATTTCAGAGAAAGGCAAAAGCTCCTCCTTGCTCACAACTCTGTCCAGACAAAGTGCATTTGGAATACATTGGAGAGTCCAGAGGAAGGGCATGGGAATTGTGGGAGATAGGGAAAGGCCTCTTGTAAAAGGGGAGATTTTAGCTGGCACTGAAAGGAAGGCAGGAGGCCAAAATGAGAAGGGAGAGCAGCCCAGGCATGGAGGATGGACAGCCAGAGAAAATACCCAGAGCTGAGAGAAATAGGGCTTGTCTGTGAAACAAAGAGGTCAGTGTCCCTGGGGGAGCGAGGTGTAAGGAGCCTGGGAAGAGGGGCAGCTAGGTGGCACAGGGAGTAGAGCACCAGCCCTGGAGTTAGGAGGACCTGAGTTCAAATCTGACCTCATATACTTGACACGCTTACTAGCTGTTTGACCTTGGACAAGTCACTTAACCCCAATTGCCCTGCCCTCCCTCTCCAAAAAAAAAAGGATCTTGGAGAGGGAGGAGGGGGCAGGTGACCAAGAGTTTTGAATGCCAAGCAGAGAATTTTCTATTTGATCCTGAAGGCCATAGGGAACCCTGGAGTTTACTGAGTGAGGGGGTGGCAAGATCGGACCTGTGTTTTAGGAAAATCCCTTTGGTGGCTGAAAGGAAGGTGGTCTAGAGTGGGGAGAGCCTTGAGGCAGGCAGACCCAGCAGCCACTGCAATAGCCCAGGGGTGAGGGGACAAGGCCTACATCAGGATGGGTGTCAGAGGAGGGAAGGGGGCATATTGGAGAGATACTGCAGAGATGGTGTCACCAGACCCTGGCACAGATTGGAGATGGGGGAGAGAGATGGAGAGGAATCCAAGACAGCTCCTCCGTTGTGAGCCAGAGGAGTGATAATAAGGGTGATGGTGGACATGATGAGTTTGAGATGTCTGCTGGCCATCGGGTCTGAGAGGCCTGAGAGGCAGGTGCAGGCATTAGGGTGGAGGTGGGGGCGGGGCCAGGGCTGATCATCAGCATTGAGGCGATCTGATGAGATCGCCAAGGGAGACTTAAATAGAGAAGAGCTAGCCCTGGATCTCAGGTCAAGATGCAAACAAGGAGCAGCAACAGGGCAGGTGGCCTCTGAGCCTGCCAGATCCCAGCTTGGCTCTTGCCCCTGACCCAGGCTGCTTGTGTGACCTACCCAAGTCACTGAACTGCTCCACACTCTGACCAAGCCTAGCAAACCTGCCCGCACTGACTTAAAAGGCAATTGGAAAATGCTTAACAAATATCAAAATAAAAGACAACGTAATGTTAATTATCTATTGTTAAGCTACAATTAAGGACAATGTTAAAATACAACAGATAATAACAGACATAAAAGTATCCTATAATAGAGGATGTGAATTTGTGGCTTTCTAAGTCAACACATGATTCAAGGCTGACTGTCTCCCTCCTGAATACCTGCCTCCCAGCAGGACTGGCACACGCAGACATCCATCCTGCGATGGAACCTGGCATGGTGGCTGGCTTCTACTCTTAGCCAGACCTAAGATGCTTGCAATCCTGAATGCAGCCTCTAAATCTCATCCCTGTACACGAAAGTGCCCATCTGAGGCGCCTGCTTCATGAGCCCGATATTTGTGGACCTTTGTTCTGCTCCCAACATATCAAAGGGATTAAGGATCCAGCTGCCAGCCTGGGCAACAATAAATCTGGCCCACACAGCCTTCTTCAAAGAGAAAGCAAATGAGTTTACATCACATTAAGTCCCAAAGTGTCCCCTTGGAGCCCAGAGCTTAGCCAGGCACAGACAGCCCTAAGATAAATGGAAT
This sequence comes from Trichosurus vulpecula, assembly GCF_011100635.1. Classification (NCBI taxonomy): domain Eukaryota; kingdom Metazoa; phylum Chordata; class Mammalia; order Diprotodontia; family Phalangeridae; genus Trichosurus; species Trichosurus vulpecula. The sequence continues at coordinate 278,048,828 of NC_050578.1, read as the reverse complement.
GGTTGTTTTGTGTTTGTTTTCCCCTCAAATTGAAATCCTGCGAAGTCAATAGATATGCCACCGTGAGGCAAAGCCAACTGTGTCTCCTAACCAGTCCTATCTAAATTGTGCCCTAAGACTCTGCCCCTCTAGGAGAGCCCCAGGACCTCCCAGGTCACCTGGTCCAATCTGTGTCTGGGCGTAAATCGTCTCTGCGATGATACCCTCCAGAGTTATCCAACTGCCCCTTAAAAGCATCCAGTATTTGAGTGTATGTGTATTGACAGGGGTCTCACCACTTCCCAACGTAACCCATTCCTCTCCTAGCCAGCTCTAAGTGGAGAAGGGCTTCCTGTTACCCAGCCCAATTCTGTTTCTCTGGAGATCCCCACCACTGCTGCTAGATGTAGGCCACAAACCAATCAAGGATTCACTGAGAAGAGAAGGTACCTCTGGGGACCACTGAGACCCTTCCTTCATTTTACAGGCCCAAAGAGGGGCTGCCCCCAAGGTCAGAGCGTTGCAGAGCTGACATTGGAACCCAGGTCCTCTGTGTCCTCTGGCTTCCAATCAGGGCTTTTTCTGTCTCCTCACCCTGTCCCAAAGGACGCAAGGTACCCTACTCACCCAGCTGGACTAGACATGGGCAGGCAGAAGCGAGCCCTGAGTCTGTTTGCCAATGCACAGCTAGAAAGCTGTCCCTAAAACTTGGCCCTGGTATGGAAGACCTTTCAAAAAATACTAAGGTCCTCCCATCCATAGCCCAGTAAGTTGGAAGTCACAGGAACTGGAATCTGAGAACCTGGGTCTCAGTCTTTGCCACTTCCAACCTGTGGGACCCAAGGAGAGTTCACCTCCTTCTCTTGGCCTCAGCCTTGTCTATCTGTAAAATGGACAAGCTGACCAATATGTTCTCTAAGGCTGTCTCTTGTAGCCCCAAATTCTATGATTCCATAAGCTATGGCCTGCTTGAGGCCAGCTCAAAATCTATGATCATTTATGATCATAGCAAAATCTCCAGCAACTATAAGAAAATGAATAGCTTTGGGAAACATTCTGTTTCCAAGCTAACAATCTTGGTAATCTGTGGCTGGCTGATGTCCAGATAGAGGCAGATCCCCCATCAGAGTGCAGAGACATTGCAAGGGGCCAGCATTGCTAGGCTCTATCTTACCAACAGAACCTACCGGGAGGCCCAGAGGTAGTCCCCACCTGCTCCCCCACAGCACGGGCTTCAAAGCTTCATTTGTAAGGCAGTGGCCTGAACCCCACACATGTTTTCTCCTAACAATTATAAATCGGTGGTATCAAAGGAACAGGGGCCACTAAACCTCTAAACTGGGATCCCAAATGACTCAGAAAACTACCTATTTACATTCCCTATGTTCTATTTATTTTGTGAAATATTTCCCAATTACATTTGAATCTGGTTCATGTCAGCGGGTGCCTTGGGCACCTCTGTTATAGATGGTAGTGAGAGTCCCAGGCTATCCCAGAGAAGTCACAATGGAACTGAATGACAGTTAGTAATTGTGTTATTATCGCTGACTGCTACTGGTACTGTTTGCTTTTCAGAGAAACTAATGCTCCCCCCCACCCCACCTCAAATATACCACAATCGACATCTCCATAACAATTGCAGATTTGCAAGACATTTTCATGAAAGAAACTGGGAGAAATGGAAGCAAATATCATCCCCACTCTACAGATGAAGGAAACCAGACCAGGGTTGTGACTTGCCCAGCTATTGAGTGTCAGAGGTGGAATTAGAACTCAGACCCTCCTGACTGCCTCTCTCAGGTTCTATCCACTCGCTCCTCCCATCTAGGTCCTGGCAACACTAGGGGCCTCCAAGTTTCTAAGTTCAGAGGTAGAATTTCCCTTCACTGAATTTCTGACTTGGTTTACAAATTCTTTTAAGTCTCTTATTTAAGGAGTTGGGATAGGGGCTCCCAGGTGAGGAAAGTCCCCATACATTCTCCGCAATTTATAATCTTATAAAGTTGCCCATTAACATTAAGTGACTAGCGTAAGGCCACATGGTCAGCGTGTGTCCGAGGGGAATCTTGGACCCCAGGCTTCCTGGCTTTCATTGAGGTTCTTAGGGAAGTGAATTCATGGTGATAACCAAGCTTGATTGTTATCTGGTTCACAGACTTGGTCATTATCCCATCTAAGGGCAATCTCCTCCTGATCTGCCCATCGGAAGGGACTGGCCGGCCAGCATTGACCCTTCTCTGTGAGAAGGGACTGAGAGACCAATGGAAGGGAGGAAGTCCCTTTGGTTAGTGAGGGGAGAGTCCTGGACAAATGGAAGAGGGATGTGGCCACTCAATTCTGGAATATTAACCCAGACTGGATTTCAAGATCTCTGTCTTCTTCCAGGCTCTTTGGCCCCTTCCAACCTTGCCACTCTTCCTCCACCTCATGCCCTCCCTGTAGCTGCCACCCAGTGACACCAGGCCCCGGGCTCTGCCCCTGATTCTGGCCATCTTCTCTGGCTGTCCCTCAGCCCCAGGGTTCTCTCCCTCATCTCAGCCTCTTTCGAGCAACAGCTAAAGTCCCACCTTCTACAAGAATCCTTTCCTTGTGCCCCTTAAGGCTGTCTCCCCTCTGTGCTCAACTCCAAGTTATCTAGTATTTCTAAAGCACTTAGATCAGTGCCTGGGACCCAGGAGGTGCTACATAACTTGCCGAAAATCAGAGATTCATGTGGGAGGGCACGAGGCAAGGAGGGGGCTATGCCAGTTTAGATCTCCTTCCCTTCCCTTCTTCCCCCCTCCTGTCCCCTCCCACCCCCCGAAATTGCCTGGCTATAGATTAATAATAAATTAAATAAAGCTATTTCTGGCAGACTGATACCTAAATTGATGGGGTTTTTTTCTTGGACAGCTGGCACCTTTTATCTTGACCTAACAATCTTTCCCATCATCCCTGGCCAGTCTGGATTCTTGCTACAAATCAAAACACTTAAATCAAGCTCCACAAGACAGACTGGATATAACCATGTGTTTGCTCTGCCCTCATTGTCCCCCACACTCCTCTGCCAGGGTGGGGGAGGCGTCTGTCACCATCTACCCCCAGGACCCTCCCTGGTCTATGGATTCCTCAGAGAGGGGTTTCCTTTTAGTGACCTTGGTATGAATGTTACTGTATTGAGTAGGTAACTGAGTGATTTCTCCAAACTGAATTCAATATATTAAGGATGATCCCTGTCAGGCTAGTTTTAGTAAAAGGCAATTCTGGCTGCTCCAGAACAGAAACGAAGCCTCCCTCCCTGCCCCGCCCACCACTCTCCAGTGACCGGCTCTCCTGGCTGGGTTGGCTGCACAGCTGTTCTAACCTATCTTCTCCCCCTGACAGCCAGTCCTGCCATTAGTGGAGCCATAGGGAGGTCCAGGAAAGACAACACTGGCCAGCCAACGTCATTACAGAGGCATAGACCTAGGGTGAGGGCACTCGCCAAGTGGATATCAGACAAGAACGAGAACAGACAGTGGTTCTGAATAGGTCATTAATGAGGCATGAGCTCACAGAGTCAAGGTTGTGGGGGATATATCTGACATTATCTGACTCAGCCCCATCACTTTACAGGAGCGTAAAATAAGGCCCGGAGATGAAAAGTTACTTCTCTAATGTCACACAGATTGTCCAACACAAAGTATTCAAAAGCCAGGTGCCCAAACGCTGAAGCCTGTGTTCTTTCTATCTTAGGCTCTAGACAAATTAAAACAGCCTTGGGGTGATCAAGTTCTAGGTCACTTTCAGCATGCAAGTCACAATCTCTTTGGGACCCTGGTGACCCTAAATTAGTGAGCACAAATAGATTCTAAGTCAGACACTTTCTTAACTTATGGGAGGCATTGGGAGCCCTGCTAGTGGCTATAGCAAATTCTCTCAACACAGAGTTCTCTGAGAGGACACTGACCTAAGGTAGAGAGAAAACCAGGCAGGGAAAATCCCTCAAAGGAGTACAGAAGTCCCTGTGGATAAGGGCTGGTAAGAATTAAGTTGGCCAATCAGCAAGCACTTATTTTATGTTTGCCCTGTGAGGAGGCACCAAAAGGACCTAATTTCTCTGTCCCCTGCAGCTGCTTCAGTTCTGTTGAATTCTTTGGGTTCTGGGCGGGATGGCTCTAGCCCAAAATTCAATCAATTAAGCACCTACTATTCCCTGAGCATTGTAATAAGTACTGAGGCTACAAAGACAAAAACTGAGTGGTTCTTGCCTTCAAAGAGTTTATATTCTACTGGAGGAAATAATATGTAAATGCATAAGGAGAGGGGGGGCAGAGAGGGGGAGAGAGGGAGGGGGAGAGAGAGAGAGAGAGAGAAAGAGAGAGAGAGAAAGAGAGACTGTTTTGGTGGAGGATAGTTTGAACAGCTGGGGAGTGGGGCTCAGAAAGGGTTTGTGTTTGAAGGAAGCTCAGGATTCTGAAAGGAGGAGTTTCTAAAAGAACTCTTCCATTGTCCCAACTGGCATAACTCTAAGTTAATTAGGCATCCCATCCCATGTGCGTCTACCTCTAATGTATGTAAAGTTTGTTTCTCTGTGTGTGTGTCTATGGGGGTCAAAGGTCTCTCACTGATGCTCTGAGGTGCTGTCCTGAGAAAACTCAGACATGGGGGGTAAAAGGCCATGGACCTGGCCTCCCATGTGGTCTTTGGCCTGAGCCTCTCACTACCTAGGTGACTGTAAATCAGAGCCAGGGAGGAGCCTAGTCCCTTGTGGAGAACTCCCCTCTGGAAGGGCGACTGTATGAAGAAACCCCAAACATGTCAGGATTTGGCAAGGCTCAGGGCAAACTCTTCTGAGCACCTTGAATGGGAAGGTGGGCCCCATGCTGCTTTCTCCTTTAAAGGAGATGTTTTCGGCTTTCACCAAGGCACATCCCTGGCCCCAGATCCAGATCATCCTGGTTCATCTGCCCAGTTCACGTACGATTCTCACTTGGAGCAAACATGGGGGGGGGGGGAATTTCCTCCTAAAGCCTTCTTTTTATTGGCTTCATTCCAGGAGGCGGCTCCTTTTCATCTTCTCCAAAAAAAGGGGCCAAATTAGCAGCCCTTGGGGTTTTGACAGTTTCTAAGACAGGCTTAGGAATGGTAATTATCCCAACAGATGCGCTTATCTGGGGAGAAATGTCTCAAGTTGCTGACCCAGGACGCTGGTGGCTCTCCCACTGCCAACTCTCAGCCTCCTTCGGCTGCCCCAGGGCTGGATCAGTGCAGCAGCGCAGAGCTCAGCCAGCCCATGGTCCTCCCATGAAGAATGGAAGCTCCAAATTAGAAGAGAATCTCAGGGGCAGGGGCAGGGGAGGTGGGGGGACAGGGACTCAAATGTTTGGTTATCGCCAGCATGTGGTAGGTGCTGACTGCACCAGATTCCAGCACCCCCTCTTTCAGGGGAGCAGAGAAGGGAGAGGAGAGAGGAGCTGCTGGATGAAGGCAGGTGGGATTGTTTCTTCAGGCTCCAGGGTCTCCTGTGCATGTCTGCGCTAATGTTCTGTGCAGCTCTCTTCTGGAGCCTCGCTAGGGATCATCTTCTCCCTTCCCTTTTGGATTTGCTGGCAACCTAGAGGATTTCCTGCTGACCTGGTCTTAGCTGAAGAATCAACAGAAAATATTTTCATCTGAGCTGAGTTGTCCGTCAGGCCCTAGCCATCTAGTTCTGTCTGTAATGAGGTGCCTCAATTTTCTCTTTCTCTGTCTCAGGCAAAAGGATTCAGAGGAGGGAAACAGTGGGCTTTCTTGGGTGACAAAGCCCCCAGGGAAAGCTCCTCTCTCTCCTCTGGCTTCAGAGTGACAGCTCGCCCATGGTCACCACACCGAGTCCCACACTGTCATTATCATCCTCTAGGACTTCAAAGCCTGGCCACCTGGACCTTAACCAAACCACCTCCTTTCTTTGGGCCTCAACTTCCCATCTGGAAAAGAAAGATGCCGGACAAGATGGTCTCCAAGTACTGTCCTACCTCTAAATATGATGACCTGGAATGGAGGGCTTGAGGAAACACTCATATAAACAGGTGTAATATACAGATGAGAACATGAGAAAGCGATACTTGAAGAGGAAATGCCCAGGGGTTGTGGGGATGGGTAACAAGGGGAGGAGGGAGAGATCATTGTCAGCAGGAGGCAGGAAGCTAGGGACAGGGCTGAAGAGCAGTAATACTCCGTCTCCTACATGAGGTGGTTTCGAGAAAAATCCTTTGTAAACTCTAAAGGGGAACTGTTATTATCGTAATGTAGTACATTGTAAAGCATACATTTGAATCATTATGATTGCTTCTGCCAAGAATGGACAGCGTCACATTTCAGACTAATGCAAGGTATAAGCCAGAGAAGACCTGCCCTCCCTCTACATTTGCTTGTTGTCACACCTTTCCTAAAATGATCCCAAATAAGCATTTGAACTCCAAGGGATCAAAGGTCAAGCTTCCTGTCCTACCAGCAACCCCACCCCCCCCACCAATCTTACATCAGCTGACGATGATGACACATTCCTGTGCATCAGATAGGAAGATAATGTCCCTGGTAAGAGACCAACAAGGGCAGGGCTCAAGAAGAGCAGGGGATGTCACAAGGAAGGTGGAGCCTTGCCAGAAATGATTGGCCATGGGACAACTGAGGTGACAGCATTTCCCTTTCAGAGAGGATTGTACACTGATGCGAAGGCACTGGACCTTGCCATGTTGATGACTATTAATGAATACTCCTAACAATTATTGTTAATACTATTAATGATAAAGGACTTGGCTTACAAAGTAAAGGCTTCACAAAAACTGATTTGGCCTCCCCTCTTCACTCCCTGCCCTGGTATCACCAGCTGGTTTTGGCGCTCAGCTCCAACGGCAGCGTCTTTCCTAGTGGCTCGCAGCTAGGGAGGGCAGTGCCACCCTAGTCCTCCCCCCACTTCCCTCATACTATTACACACTCATCAGTTGTTCCCCCCAACAAAACCGAAACAGAGATTATCCCACTTTTGTCTCTGTATCCTTAGCATCCAAGACAGTGCCTGACAGAGTAAGTCCATGATGAATGCTTGGAAACTTTGCAGCAAGGTGCTGAGTGTGCTTTTTTGCTGCCTTCTCCTGGGACGGTTTGGGACCCGGGGGAGGGTACAGTTGTCTATGGTTGGTGGGGGGAAGTGCGGTGGACCCCCAAGGACCCCACCCTGTTGGCTTCGTTGCCCAGCCACCCCTCAGGACTTGGAAGCGGGGGAGGGGCTGGAACAGTGTGGGGAGAACAGACCCCCAAGAGAACTTTATTTGGACTCTTTTGTTTTCATTGGGACTTTGCTAATTAAAGCATGCCTGTACCTGAGGGTACTAGGAGGAAGCCTGCAATGGCAGCGTGGGGAGAAGGACACACCCTCAAGAAGGACTTTACTTGGACACTCTGTATTGACTAAAGAGGTTGTAACTTGCTGTGACCTAGGGGTGGGTGGTGTTTGTATTGTATTGGCCACTGTGCTGAGCCCAGGACTGTCCAAAGTCATGTGACTGCTGTATGAGAAAAATAAAAATAAGAAAATAATAATAAGAAATAGCTAACATTTATATAGAGCTTACATGTGCCACACACTGTGCCAAGTACTTTAAGGTTATTATCTTAATCTTCATGAGAACTATGAGAGGCAGGTGCTGTTATAATCCCCATTTTACAGGTGAGGAAACTAAGGTAAAGTGACTTGCCCAGGACCACACAACTAGTAAGGTCTAAGGGTAGATTTGAATTCAAGCCTTTGCCCAGCACTCTATCCACTGCCTGACCTAGCTGCCCCATAAGTACAAGCAGTGAGTACTATGTAAACAATGGCTGCTTGACAAATTTCACCAATAAAGGTCTTATTTCTAAGGGATATGTTTACACACACAAACACACGTAACTGAGTCATATTTAATAAAAGTAAGAGCTATTTCCCAGTTGGCCAGAGGATAGGAATTGGAAGTTTTCAGAGAGAAAAATCCAAGCTATCAACAGCCACATGAAAAATGCTTCAAATCATTAATATTTGGAGAAATGTGCATTAAAACAACTCAAAAGTTGTCTCTAACCCAACAGATAGGCAAAGTTGACAAAAAGGGAGAATGACAAATGCTGGACGTGATTGAGAAAACAGGAACACTAATGCACTGTTGGTGGAGCTGTGAACTGGTCCAACCATTCTGGAGAACGATTTAAAGCTGTGCTTCAAGAGCTGTTAAATTGAATATAACCATTGACTCAGCAATACAACTACTATGGTTACAACGCCAAAGAGGTCAAAGAAAGAGGAAAAGGACCCATTTGTATCAAGATATTTATAGAAGCTCTTTTCATGGTGGCAAAGAACTGGAAACTGAGGGGATACTCATCAGTTAGAGAACAGCTGAATGTATTATTGTGATGAAATACTGATGTACTATATGAAATTAGGAAGGAAATGGTTTCAGAAAAACCTGAGAAGACTTATATGAACCGATGCAAAGTGAAATCAGCAGAACCAGGAGACCGTTGTACACAGTAATAGCAACATTGTAATGATCATCAACCGGGTACTCTGATCAACACAAGGACCCACCACAATTCCAAAACACTCATGATGAAACAGGCTGCCCACCTCCTGAAGACAGATGAACTCAAGATGCAAACTGAAGGAAAAGAACACACACACACACACACACACGTGTGTGCGCGAGTGTTCGTGTGTGTGTGTGTGTGTGTGTGTGTGTGTGTGTGTATAGACAGGGCCAATGTGGGAATCTGCTTTGTTTGACCATACATATTTGTAATCGGTTCTGAGACGAAGGGGAAAGTGAGAGAGATAATAACCGAAAATAAAATAAAATTGAATTTTACAAAACAGTTGATTAACTGACCAGTCTCACCCTCTGTCACCCACCACCTGAGGAATGACTCACCTCAATTTTGTCTGTCTTGGCATCTCCCCAATAAAGCTTGCCCTCCTGGAGGTCTAGTGCCAAGCCATTGGGCCACCCAAGAGACGTGTTCACCAGGACTCTTCTGGCCTGTCCATCCAGATGGGCGCATTCAATTTTGGGGTTTTCACCCCAGTCTGTCCAGTACATGTAGCTGAAAAAGAATCCCACACATACACATTTCCATCAATTCAACACAACTCATCCCGTTTTAAGCCTGGCAACAGCTCCATGAGACAGGTGCTATGGGATTTATTGTCCCATTTTTCAGATGGGAAAACTGAGGCTCAGACAGGTTAGGTGACTTATCCATCATCACACAGCAAGTGTGCATCAGAGGTGAGGTTCTTGACGTCAAGGCCACCACTGTACCCACCGCACTATGCCACTACTGAATGAACCCAGGATCCCAGACCAAGAGCCCAAAGGGACATCTTCCTTTTACAGAGAAGGACACGGGTGCTCAGGGAAATAAACTGCCTTGCCCAAGGCCACATAGTCAATGAGTGTCCTAGGCAGGATTTGAACCCTGTCCCATGGCTCCAGAGCCCAGCTCTCTCCACTGTACCTGAAGCTTTACGAAGTACTTTCTTCCCAACACCGGCTGTGAGGTAAGGATTATTCCCATTTTAAAAGTGAGAAGACTAGGATGTGGGGAAAATGGAACATTGTTACATTGTTGGTGGAGTTGTGAACTGATCCAGCCATTCTGGAGAGCAATTTGGAAATATGCCCAAAGGGCTATAAAAATGTGCATATCCTTTGACTCAGCAATATCACTTCTAGGGCTGTATCCCAAAGAGATCACACAAGTGGGAAATGGACTAGCATGTACAAAAATATTTATAGCAGCTCTTTTTGTGATGGCAAAGAATTGGAAATCAAGGGGATGCCCATCAATTGGGGAATGGCTGAACAAATTGTGGTATACGAATGTAATGGAATACTATTGTGCTATAAGAAATGAGGAGCAGACAGACTTCATTACAACCTAGAAAGACATATATGAACTGATGCTGAGTGAAGGGAGCAGAACCAGGAGATAACAGACACACAGTATCTGTAAGGACTAACTTTGATAGACTTGGCTCCTCTCATCAATGCAAGGTTCAAAGACAGCGCCAAAGGACTCATGATGGAAAAAGCTGTGCACAGCCAGAGAAAGAATCGTGGAGTCTGAACGCAGATTGAGGCAAACTATTTGCTCTCTTTTTTTCCTCCTTTTCTGGTTTCGTTTCTCCTTTCTCATGATTCATTCCATTGGTCATAATTCTTCTTTACAACTGGACTATTATGTAAATAAGTTCCATGTGAAGGTATATGTAAAACCTACATTGGATTAATGCCGTCTTGGGGGAGAGGGGGAGAGAGAATATTTGGAACCCCAAAAATTGTGGAACTGAGTGTTGTAAACTAAAAATAAAAAATAAATTTATTTTTAAAAAGGTGAGAAGACTGAGCTTCAGAGATGATCTGGCCAAGGTCACAGACAGCTGGTAAGTGGTCAAAGTGGGACCCAGGTCCCAGCCACAAATCAGCTGCTCTCGCCACTAACTATGAGCCCTGCCCGCCTCGGAGCAGACTGGGACAGGAACAGCAATGTTCTGGAAGCCAAGCCTGGCGAGGGGATGAGCTCCCCAGCCCGCCACGTTAGCCAAGCTTCTGAGATCTGCCCAACGCCTATGTGACAGCTGGTAATTCAGGCCGAAGCTCCGGCCAGGATCCCATCCTGCCTCTATATTCACTCCCCGTGATGCTGCGCTGGAGGACTGCTTTACTGTACAGCCAGGGCTTAGCCAGGCCCTCCCTGGTGAGGCGTGGTCCTGCCCCGCCCCTCCTCAGAGGCCCTGGGAGGAGGAGTCCTCAGAAGTGGGAATCAGAGGACCCGAGTTCAGTTCCTGACCCTGCCACATACAGCAACCCAACTCCCTGGGCAACCTTCATCTTGACGGGCCTCAGTAAGACTCGATGGCCTTTAACTCTACATCGCCTTGGACAAGTCACTTCAACTCCTCGAGCCTCAGTTTCCCCATTTGTAAAGTGACCAACTGGTCCCTGAGGTCGCATCTAGCCCTCAATCTAGGACCCCACGATCACCCAGGAGGCTTATAGCTGGAAGGGTTGAGTGGGTGCTAAACTGGGTTGCAACAAGAAGTCAGCCTGTATCTTGGAAAAAATGCTGCATCTGAAGTCAGGAGAGACCTGGGTTCAAATCCTGCCTGGAACACGAACTGCAAGAGTGTGGAGAAGTCACTTCCCTCCTAGGAGCCTCGGTTTCTCTACCGGGACAGCAGGGATGACAATGCCTCCCAGGGCGGGGTACCTTTCAGTCCCGCCTTGCAGCCCTTCCTTGGCCCCGCCCCCTTCAAGCCCCCTGACACTCACCCCATCACCGGGTTCAGAACAATGGCCCGGGGCTCGTCCAGGTTCTCAGAGATAAGAATCTTCCTGGAGGTCCCGTTCAGCCGAGTCACCTCGATGCGGTCTGTGCCCGTGTCAGTCCAGTAGAGGTTCCTGGCCACCCAGTCGACGGCAATGCCGTCAGGGTCGTTGATCTCCGTGTTGACTAAGGTCTGGGCGCCGGAGCCGTCCAGGTAGGCCCGGCGGATGGCCCTCACTTCATCGTCTGTCCAGTAGACGTAGCGCTCCACGGGGTCGTAGTCAATGGCGATGGCGTGTCTGATGTCGTCAATCTGCAGAATGATGTCCGTGAAGTCGGGCATGTCCAGGGAGATCCTGCGCAGATCTGTGCGCCGTGCGAGCAGCAGAACCTCCTCGGCACCTGGGAGGAGAGTCAGTCTGTCAGGTCAACACGCATTGATTAGGCGCCTATTGTATGTAAGGCACAGGTAAACATGAAGCCGCCCTGCCCTCAGGAAGCTGAGGTCTACTGGATGGGAAGGCGTTCTGGATGCGCAATAACCCGGCCGTTTCATCTACTCCCGATGTGATCTTGGGGAAATCCCTTTGCTGTGCTGGGTCCCAAGTTTCCCCACCTGTAACAGCCTCTAAGTCTGTGATCCCCTGAAAGACATTAGTTTAATGGGCTAGCAACCGTTTTGTACAGACTGTGAGAGATTCTCCAGAAGCAGCTTATACAGTGGTAGCTGTTTGGTCATTTCTGGAGTGTCTGACTCTGACCCAGTTTGGGGTTTTCTTGGCAAAGATGCTGGAGTGGTTTGCCATTTCCTTCTCCAGCTATTTTTACAGATGAGGAAACTGAGGCCAACAGGGTTAAGTGGTTTGCCCAGGGTCACCCAGCTAGCAAGTATCTGAGGCCAGATTTGAACTCAGGTCTTTGACTCCAGGCCCGGTGCTCTGTTCTCTGCACCATCCAGTTGCCCCCCACAGTAGTAAGGGTGATCTATGCCACTGTAGGGCTGGCTGATGCTGGGGTGTGGATGTAATACTTGAAGCTGGACCGATGACCTCAGTTCAAAGGATGAGGGATATAAAGCTGGAAGAGGTCTAACTTCTTTATTTTACAGAAGAGGAAACTGAGGCAGCATCTGTTGACTTGCTAGATACTACGGGAGGAGAGATGCCTGTCATGGTCCTCCCCTCAACCAGGCTTTGATTTAGTCTGGGAGATGACAAAAGGAGAGGAACTAACTAAGCCCCAGGTTACTAGCATCAGAGAATGGGTGACCTTGCAGCTGGAGAAAACTTCAGGAACCTCTCATAGTTAGCGGCAGCCTCTAACTTAGGGTCTGTCCCTCAATGATTCTATCAGTGGGTCCACCACTACTGTGGTGAAGAAGATCCTGTGATCCAGCTATCTCCTGATCAGGTAGGAACAGATTATATGTTTGGGGGACTGAACCTCTGAAAATTCCCCTGGGGCACTAGAGGTTCAGTAACTTGGCAAAGGTAAGGGAGAGGCAAGACCAGAACCCATGTCTTTGTTAAGCTGAGGCCAGCTCTTGAATACACAACACAGCCCAGGGTCTCAGGCTCTGCCTCGATGGAAAGCAGACTGGACAGACTCCAGCAAGCAGAGCCCCTGACAATGTGCACAGAAGGAGCTGCAGGCTGCGGGGAGCGTCTGGGAATACAAAGAGGGAAAGAAAAGGCCTTCCGAGAAACAGACTCATCTCCTGAAATGAGGGATGAGGATTCCAGCTCCTAACCTGCACCCCCCAGCTCCTCTGGGAAAAGAACCTTCTCTCTTCATGGACAAACGCATTCAGAGGGGTGGCATCTTGAGGAACTGAAAAGGCAGGATGTTTTTCCCAACCTACAAACAGCGAGCAAGTAAAGAGTGACTGGCACCCCAGCCAGAAACTTAGCCATCTGACATAAGTTCTGCTTATCAAAAATTTGGACGAGTGCACTCATTTCCAAAGACAAAGGGTCTAGGCTTGATTTCTGACTATGCCACTTGCTGCTTTGTGACCTTGGGGCAGATCCTGCTCCTCTTTGGGCATCAGCTTCCCCAATACATAAAATGAGGGCCTTGAGCTTGATGACCTTGGAGGCCCCTCTGAGCCACACATCTACATACCCACAGTGTCCCCCAGTCACAATATCAGAGGCCTAGAGCCTTTTTTACAAATGAGGAAACTGAGGCACAGTCTCTTGCCCAGTGCTTTGCACTGAATAGAGGTTTGATAAATACTGGCTGAATAAATGAACCATCCACCAACAGTCACTGCTTGTGGTTTGCCACTGGGGCCTCCAAGCCCTCCCCGGAGTGGCTTTGTTCCTGTCCAACTCAATCCCTGACCGATTCCAGTTTGAGGCTGGTGTCAGAGGCAGCCCTAGAAAGGGGCATGAGGATAGAACCAGTCCTGTGCTGGTCCTGGGGATTCCAGCTCACCTCTGCTCCCCAACGCTGACCCTGGCAGCTGGAGATGCCGCCTTTAGCCAAGGGCCAGGGGCGTGGGCACTTCAGGACATGGCCTGGGCTAGTGAGGGCAGATTGCCAAGGTGCTCAGGCAGCAAGGCCACCTTCTTGGGGGGTGACCCATTGTTCTAAAGCTTTCCTCCTACCTTCTTCATTCACTGACAACCCTAACAACAACAGTAACCGAGATCTTATCATCCCCTTGTGACACAGACTCTCTCAGCTGTCTGGCACCTCACAGATCGTCTGATCCACCCCCTTCATGTAGTAAGAGGAGCCCAGGGAGGGGAAGAGCCCTGCCCCAGGACACTCAGGGCCTTAATGGCAGCTCTGGGATTTGAACCCAGGTTTCTCCTGAGCTAGTGTTTTTGTCTGTTTGCAAGAGAATGCAAGGGCCAGCCAGAGCTAGGAAGATTCTTAGAAGAAAGGCCAGCTTTGTGGGTGAGGCAGGGCCAGCCCTGGAGCCAGTCAGTCCTGTTTCTGACACATGCTAGGTGTGTGATTAGGGACAAACCACAATCTAAAATGACAAAGGTGCCAATAGGAGTTTATCTGGGATGATGGAGGGAGATCCTATACCAGGAGTTCCCCATATAGATGAAATTGCAAGCCCAGACCCGCCCCCCCCCCCCACACACACACACACGGCCACCAAGTGTCAGGCCCTGAGCTAAGTACCAAGGATACAAAGAAAGGTATGAGACAGTCCTGCCCTCAAGGGCTCACAGTCTAATGAGGGAGACAAGAAACAAAACAAGCCACTGTGTCTACCTCCCCGCCAAACAAGCCATAGACAGGAGAAATTAGAGCTGATCCCAGGGGAAAGGCACTGGTGTCTGCTGTCCTCCTTTTCAGTAAGCTGGGGTGTTAACACAGAAAAGGAAATGACACGGAGTCAGGGGAGACCAACTCTCCAATCTCACCTTCAACACTTACCGCCTGGGCGACCACCAGCTAATCACCTAACCTCACCCAGCATTGGTTTCCTCAAAAATAGGGGCGAGAGGAGAGCAGCCAATGAAGCTTGGCGGGCAAAGTGCTTTGGAAAGCCTTGGAGCATCGCAGGAAACCTAGCCATTGTGACTGCTCTTTGAAGTCATGAAACTGAGATCACTGGTATCCCCTTCATTAGCAGAAGGGCTAAGAGCTCCTCCTGGGTCGGTGTCAAGCCAAGTGCTAGAACTCTGGCATACCTAGAGCCCCTTCCCCATCCCCCTCTTATGTGGGCTGTCTTCCCCTATTGGAACAGAACATAAGCTCCCAGAGAGTAAAGACTGTCTCCCTTGGGAAGAATTTCCTGGTAATTTTGCTGTCCCAGCTCAGGCTGGCCCCTTCTCTAAAACATGGAGTCTTAGAAAATTGCCCAGGACACAGAGAGGTTGGGTGACTTCCCTAAGGTCACACATCCAGCAGGACTTGAACCCAGGTCTTCACTTCAAGGCCAACTCTCTTCCTTACACCATATCCATCTTGGCACTGAGTAAACACTCAGTGTTTATTTACTAAGTCAATTATCACATCAATTTTTTAAAAAGGCAAAGTATAGGTCAGTGACCTTGACTTCTATTCCTGGGAAAACTCTAGAATCAGTCAGGTCATTAAGGGGAGGGCTGGGGTGAACCTAGAAAAGGAAGGTGCTGAGCATGAAGAGCTCTTGCCAGGACAGCTCAGCCTTAGGTCAAACTAACTTCATTGCCTTTTTTGACAGGGTTGCTCACTAAGCCTAGAGACCAAAGGAATGCTGTGTGTACAGACGACCTAAATGTTAGCAGAGCTTTGACTCAAGGTACCTCACACTCCTCTTGTATGGAAGATGGCTGGATGGGCGGTGGATGAGAAAACGATTAGGTGCTGACCAGTCTCAAAGAGTGCCTGTTCATGGTTCAACATCAGCTGAGGAGAGACCAGATGAAGTTTACAGATGATACAAAGCTGGGGAGGAGGAAGGCAGATGCTTAACAAGTGGACAGCAGAGTTGAGATCCACTAAGAGCTCCACAATCTAGAGCATTGGGTTGATTCCAATAAGATAAAATTCAACAGGATAAGTGTCAAATTTTACACTTGGGTTAAAAAATTTCACTTCCTATGTACCAAATGAGAAAGGTGTGGTTAGGCGGCAGTTTTTCTGGAAAAGATCTGGGCTTTTGGTGGACTACAAGACTCAATACAAGTCAATTGGTGAGATAGGATTGCCCAAAATACCCCTTTGATCTTGACTGAACTTCCAGGAAAAAGGAGGAGATGGGTCCCTCCATCCTGCAGCCCAGGTAGACCTCACCTGGAGGCCTGTGCTCAGCTCTGGGAGCCAAAGCTTAAGAAGGAGGCTCATGGGTGGAAGAGCATCCAGAGAAGGGCAACCACCATGTTGAAGGGCCTTGAGATCACATGAGAACTGGGGAAAGGAACTGGGGTGGGGGGTGGGGGCGGGAAGGGTATGAAAATCATCTTCAAGTAATTAAAGGGCCGTCGGGTGGAAGAGGATCAGTCTAGGTCAGCCTGGCCCTTGATGGACCACATGACCATCCTTTGATTCTCACACCAACCCCACGGGGGCACCATATCTTTTGGCCCTGTCCTGAGATTTCATGGAGGCTGGGAATTCCCATGGGTGGAAGTGGTAAAGAGGTGAATTTTGGCTTGATATCAAGAAAAACCTTTTAAGAATGTTAAAATTATGATTCTGCCACAACATGACATTTGCATTCCTAAAAATCACTGGGCTATGCAAAGTCACACAATAAAAAACTGGGCTTGGGGTGTAACCTTCGAAAACCACCAGCGACATGTTTAAAAAAGCCAGAAACTTCACAAAAATAGTAGAACCATTTTATGCGTATTAAATGGTTAGGAAATGTACAAATACTCCAATAAATCGTGTCTCTGTCCATGGCCTAGGGCTGCTATTCGGTCCTTGCCCTGGTTGCTTGCAAACTCAGTGGTTATGGGTGCGATCAAATTCTATGATTCCTGATTCGCCATCCAAGTGTTTCATTGTAGAAACAGCAACGGTATTGATGTCAGAAGATCTGGGTTCAAATTCTGCGTCAGTCACTTCCTATAAGTTCCTTAATTTGGGCCTGCTTTCTGCATCTTAAAATTAGAAATTAGGAATCAGTGACCTCTAAGATCTTTTCCAGCTCTAAATTAATGACCTTACACTTTTCTGCCTCCTCCTTTCAAGCTCACTGACCACTCTTAACAGCAGCTGGTTCATTCTGACCAATGAGGGACCAACCAAATTTATCTTCAGAGAACCCTTCTTCCTGCTGCCCAGTGCCACTGCTCATGGGCTTGGACAGCATCATAAAGGGGAGAGGAGTAATCCCAGAGACCTGGACCCGCCCTGGACCAGTGGAATCACTATTCCCTCACAGCCAGAGTGTTTCCAACCACAGCCGTACAGGCATAATACAAAAGGGATGGGCTGGACTGGTAGTCTTCGCCCTGTTGGTGATGGCCTGGACAACCTTGGGCGAAGCGCCAGACCTCTCTGGGCCTCCATTCTCCATCTACAAAGTGAGAGGTCTCCAAAGATCCCTTCAGTCCTACCATCCTGTGGAGAACCACAGGAGAACCTACTGCTAGGGGGAGCATATAAAATATTAACAGCATTATTGATAGGGCCAGCCATGGGGGGAGGGAGGAAATCTGCGTTGTCTGTTCTTTCTTGAAGAGAACCATGACATCGGGGAGGTGATGCTGTGACTCAGTTGGATTTAAGTGAGGCAGGGATTTGCAAGGTCATCAGCCTTACTTTCTCCTCCAGAGCCGTCCGGGTCCAGTGGCCAGATAGAGATCAGGATGACTGGAGACAGCCCCGGACGTAGTGGGAGACAGGAAGGAAGGGAAGGAGGCAGACAGCAGCCTCGAAGGATGCCCTAAACAGGACAGCCATAGTGAGATGCTAAAGGAGAGGGCTAGGGCTGGATCTCTGTCTCCAATATTCCAGTGGGGGGGTGCAGCGATGCTAGGACCCGGGTTTGAATCTCGCTCTCATACTTGGTATGTCACTCATGGTTGGACTGGACAGAGTCTAGGGTCTCTTCCAATTCCAAATCTATGGTTTCCCCAAGAAATCTTCTAGCTCCTGAGATGCAAAAAATAAATCACATCGAAGAATGAGATTCAATTCAAACAATCCTCGTGGAATGCCGGCTTTGGGGTGGCCCGGTGACAGGGTAAGGGGCGGAACCCAGAGCTCCTGTCACCACCCTGGAGGCACCTCAAAGCAGCCTTGGTCCAACCATCTCATCTTCGAGATGAGGAAACTGAGGCCCAGGTCACAAGGTAGTCAGGGCAGAGCCAGGATCTGAACCCAGGTCCTGTTACCCCAAGTTCAGTGCTCATCAGCAGCCACTGAAATGAAGAAAGACTTGGTCCCTGAGCTCAGTCTGCACGTACTCTCAGGCCGTTCTGCCTCTATGGACAACATCTCATCCCCAGCCATCCGCACCAGGGAAGGTATGCAGATGGAGGCACAGACCCCCACAACCTGGGTGACCTTGGGTAATCCCTCCCTCCCCAGGACCCCAGTTCCCGTTCCACAGCTTTTGAAGCTTATAACGACCCACGAGGGAACCGTCTCTTTTGGTCCAGTCCTGTGTGTTCATGGAGACAGGGAACTCCCATGGGGGAGAATTCCATCTACCAGTGAAGATTAGCCAGTCATTTCTAACTGATAGCTTTAGAAAGTTATCCAGGGTGCTGAGAGGGGAAGGGTCTCACAGGAAGGCAGGCAGGAACAAGGTGGACGTCCAGGAGACAATGAACTCTGAACCTCCAGACCATTTACAAATAGCTGAAGATCCGTTGCACCTCTAATGGAGGGAACGCTCAGGCCTCAATCTAATTAACAAGTGTTGGTGCCGGGCCCACTCTGGCCAGAGCCCTGTGCCAAGGCTGGCGATTTCTGCACCTGCTACGGTGGGGGCACTTAAGATGGAAACCAAACCAAAAAGAGGGGGAGCAGGGCAGGGGGCAGGCCCTCCCCTCAGGGAGCCCAGAGAGGCTCGCCTGAAAGCCATAACACAAGCAGCCGCCCTCGGAGTAGGGAGGCTGAAAGCCCGGGTGGGATGACTGACGTCCCAGACTCTCTCCCTGGGACTCCTCGGGCGGGGCCCCAGGAGGGGAGCCTGGAGATCTTGGCCGGAAAAGAGCCTGCCTGAGGACGGGTTTGGGGGTGGGAGTGCCTTAGGAGACGGAAGCTTCTTCCCACATTTGAGCAGGGCACCGGCTGGCTTGCGGGCAGTAATCTGTGTAGAAGCAATGAACTTTCCTTCCCCAGCAGCTTAAACAAACAAGCCGCACAAACCACTAAAGCCCAAAGGAAAGCTTTCCCTCCCCGGGGCCTCCACCTGGATCTCAGCTCTCCCCCTCCCCTTCTCACCTGAGTCCAAGCCAAGCCCTCCAGCAGTGATTTCGCTGCCAGCCTCAGCTGGGCAGGCCACTGTCTAAGGTCGACGCTCAGTCCCCACCCTCCCGTGGGCTGTCCAGGCCTTTCCACTCACAGAACCGTGGACTCAACAAGCTAATGTCGCTACAGGTCCTACTCTGTACGGGGCCCTTGACAAACCTGATCTCATCTGATCCTCACTGCAGCCTTGGCAGGCAGGCTCTCTTATCATCCCCATTTTCCAGGTGAGGAAGCTGAGGCAGAGAGATGTTGAGTCACTTGCTTGGGGACACACAGCTAGGACGTCTTCCTGACTCCAGGTCCAGGTTCCTTCCCCTGCCTTTCTGCTCTCCTGGAAGGACTGACCAACACCCTCCAGAAAGTCCACAGCTGAAAACATCAACTCTCTGCACCTGTTGTTCCAAATCTGACGCCCTTTGGGGCAGAAATGTGAGTGGGGGGTGGGGTGGAGATGAGGGCTGAGTTAAAACCCCTGGTCCCTATAGCATCTGTAATCCAAGAGTCCTGAGAAATAAAACTGCCCTGTCTGCCTCCTCTCCCTTCACACCACACAGGATAGAAGCTCCTCTCCAGGACCCCCAGGGCATCTGACAATAGAACGACCAGAAAGAAGGGGCAGACCCCAGCTCAGAACCTTGCAAGGCTCAAGCCCGCGGGACCCCTCGGCTGCCCAGCCTGGCTCCCCACCCCACTGGGACCATCTTTCCATCGCAGGCCTGCAGACATTTGACAAACAGCTTGTGGCAGAGAGGTCAGAGGGCACAGCCCAGAAAGGGAAGACCCGGCTCCCAAACTCCCACTCTAGTCCCTGGGCCAGCCAGGAGCTGCCCCTGCCTGGGACAATGTCTCCATTCATGTTCCCCCAACCCCCACTCAACCAAACCAATCACCTTCTCTGTGGCTTTCAGACCCACTCATCTCCCCCACTTCCCCAGCGAGCTGGAGCGGCAGCCAAGAGGGCTGGAAGCCCCAGGGTCAGAAGGGTCACTTCCCCTGCCTCTCCATCCTCCCCTAAAGTGCTCAGGTTTGCCCGTGGCCACCCTAGGTGTCTCCCCAAATGCTCACTACCAGGGGGCTCCGTGCTATTTATAATGGTTGGGATTTCCACCTCCCCTTCTACCCCCAAACTGGGCTCAATCTGTGAGTTATTAGTACGGGAAGCTAGAAAACCCCTGTCCCAACAGAGATGAGCACTGTTAGGTAACCTACCTGAGGCACTGAGCAGAAGGTGACCTGGACAAGGTCACACAGCCAGCATGTGGAACCCACAGCTTCCAGACTCTGAGGACCCCTCGCTAACCACTATACCACTCTCCCCACTCCCCAATTCACTTAGCATCAGAATCACCTCCCCATATCCTCATCCCTTGTAACAAAAAGCAGAGCAAAACCGGGTCAACCATGTGGCCTCATCCAATGGCATATACAACACGTCGGGCCCCTAGCCTACCACCTCTCTGCCAGAAGGGGGAGGGCAGATTTCTTCCTCTTTTCTCTTGGATAACGGGTTGTTCATTTGGCGGCATCACAGTGTTGTTTTCATCGACCAGTTCTGGAATTCTGGATCCTCTGATTAATCAATCCCACCACCATCTGGGGTTCATTATGGTGGTGGTTGTTTTTGTTGTTTTAATGGAAGCCGAGCCTTATCTCAGGGTTGGCCTGCTGATGGGGGGAGTGATAAACCCCCGGTGAGTCACACGGATGCCCCAAACCTCAGGAGTTAGGAGGGGCCGCAAAAGTCACAGGACCCGAGAGCAGGACTGGAGTTGGAGGAGCCACCCTTCACTTGATAAATGAGGCCCAGAGAGGGAAGTGTGTGGCCCAGGGTCACACAGGGAGAAAGTGGAGAAGGTGGGAGGTGAGCCCAGGTCTCACTGCTCCAAATCCCACCCTCTTTGCACTGTAATGAGGTCACCCGGCCCCCCACCGGGACCTGCTCAGGAATTCTCCCCTACAATAGTGAGCCCCCATTTGTAGGCTACAGGCTGGACTTTGGAGTCACAGGACCTGGGTTCAAATCCTGCTCTGTGACTTTCTACTATCTGTACGAACCTCGCTGGGCTCTTCTGCTTGGCCCCATCAGGAAGGAAGCTCTCTGCAGGCAGGCATTCTTCTTCTTTTTATTTCTTTTTGTTTGTTTGTATTCCTGGTGTTTAACACAGTGCCTGGTACATAGGAGGCACCTAATATGTGCTCACTCCAGCTCGCTTTCTCTCTGTCTCTGTCTCTCTCCCTGTCTCTCTCTGTCTTTCTCTGTCTCTCTCTCTCTCTGTCTCTCTCTCTCTCCCTCTATCCATCTGTCCATCAGTCTCCACAGAGATAACACCACTGGACATTTGCGCAGGTTTCACGGTTTGCTGTGCACTTCACATGCAACATCTCACTTGATCCTCAGGAGGTACATAGGAGGCACCTAATAAGTGCTCACTCCAGCTCTCTCTCTCTCTCTCTCTCTCTCTCTCTCTCTCTCTGTCCACCTGTCTGTATGTCCATCTGGCCATCCGTCCACCTGTCCATCCATCCATCGGTCTCCACAGAGATAACACCACTGGACATCCACGCAGGTTTTGGGGTTCACTGTGCACTTTATGTGCAATATCTCACTTGATCGTCACAACAGCCCTGGAAGGTACACACTATTATCATCTACATTTTACAGATGAGGAAACTGAGGCACAGAGTGTTGAAGTGACTCACCCAGGGTCACACAGCCAATAGGAGCAGAGGTAGGACTACACCCGAAGCCTTTCCTCGCACAAGAATCTATCTGGCTCAGTAGAAAGGGCGCTGACCTGGGAGTCCCGGGCCTTAAATCAAAGTTCAGTTTTCTCACTCCCCACAAGACTTTGGGTAAGTCATTTCTCTCTGGGTCTCAGACGAGGTCGGGCTACGTGACCTCTGAGGCGCCTTCCAGCTTCGGGGGCTTGGATCCTATCCTTTCTGATGGTTCTCTTCTTTCACTTTCTAAAGACCGCCTTCCTCCTTGGAGGCCGAGGGTCAGCAACCTGAAGGCGGGCCCCCCATCTTTAGAGAATCCTCCACAAGCCTTAGTGAACGAACAGCACATGACGTGCAGGGCTTCTGGGAGAATCGTTGCCAGAATCCGACGAAGCCCTGGCCTATTTGTCTTCTCCACCTTCTAAAGCCTGCCAGGAGGATTCTTCCTGTGACCTCACCTAGCCTGGGCTTGACTCCAGCTCCTGAGGGAGAGCCAGGGCCGGAGCCTGAGCCAGAACTCCTCCTGCCACCTGGGTATGGAGGTGAGCGGCATTTGGCGGGAAGCAGAGCGTCAGAATCTGTCTTCACAGGCGGCTTCCCAGCACTGTCAGTGGAGGGCAAGGTTCCATCTTGGACCCTAGCGCCCTGGTGGAAGAGCAGCTGGGGGGCGCCACAGTGTACAGAGCACCAGGCCTGTAGTCAGGAAGACCTAGGTTCAAATCCAGCCTCAGACACTACTAGCTGTGTGACCTTGGGCAAGTCGCTTCACCCTGCTGGCCTCAGTTTCCTCATCTGTAAAATGAGCTGTAGACCCCTCCAGTATCTTTGCCAAGAGAACCCCAATGGGGTCACAGAGTGAGACACGACAAACGAGAACTAAACAACAGCACCACCCTGATGGAAGTTACACGGTCAGGTGAGATGAGAGAAAGCTGAGATGGGGAGCAGGGGCATAGGCAGAGCAGGGCACATCCCAAAGGCTGGCCCTTTGGGTGGGGGATCGAATTTGGAATCAGGAGGGCCTGGGTTCAAATCTCACATTGGACATGATAAGCGGTGTGACCTTGGGGAAGTCACTTGTTCTCTGGATCTCAGTTTCCCCCTCTAGGAAATGGTGGCAATAGCCGAAGCAGCCCCTACTTCGCAGGGTACTTGTGAGGCTCGTCATCTTAAGAGGGCTCTCTGGACACCAGCCCTCATGAGGATTCTCACCCCCTCCCAAGGCCCTTCTTTTTCAGAACATTCTAAGAAGGCCTTTTCCTCTGGAGGTGGCTGGAACACGCCTTTGTGCGCTCCTCTCCAGAGCCCGCCAGATTTTCATCAGGACTGCCCTGCCCGGAATGGACTGTGTTGTTTAGTCTCTGAGCTATTAAAAATTCACGCTTCCCAGCTGAAAATAGCAGCTGCATTGGCTCTGCCAAGTTAACGCCAATCACAGCTGTGAGCGGCAGCCCGGCCGGCCCTCTACACAACAAGGTCCTCCTTTCTTTTCCCTTTGCCCTACTTAACATGATAAGGGACAAGACAGCTCTAATATGGAAACAAATGCTCTGATTTATTCACCCGGCTGAAACCCATGGGGCCTGGGGCACCGCTACCTCGGCTAAGCCACTCCAAAAAGGGCTTTGAAACTCCCATCCCAGTTGTCAGTCAGCTGTGAATGAGAAGGAAACAGGGGAACTGCTGTCTGGCCCCGGCACCCCCTCCCCACTCTGGCAGCCACATTCCCCGACTTCTGGCCGCTCTCTGTCCCTGTGGAACATCTGTTGGAAGAGGTGGGGTAGGCTCTTCGGGAAGTCCCCGAGCCTCAGCTTTGCTGCAGGTGAGCCGCCCTTCCTGGCCATGGGATGGGATGGCATGCCACCTCTGGAATACCTCTCCAAGTCAAGGCCAGAGAACCAAAGGACAATCTGCAACCCCAGGAGGAGTTAACAACATAAGATTCGGGAAGCCTCATGGAGCCCTAGGGGCCTGAGTGGGTGGGGAGCGAGGGCCAGAGAGTACTGGTTATTGAATTCATTACAGAAACATCCCTAGAACAGGGAGAACTGAAACGATATTTAATAAGGTGGCCCAGCGTCACTGCCAGCTCCAGCAAGACCAGAGCCCCAGGGAGCAAGGCTTCCTTATGACAGTGGTCTTCCTTCCTGTGGAATAATGATGCTGACATTAAAGCCCTCACCCCCGTCGATTGTAGACTCTTCCCCCTAATTGGAAAACTGTGGGAAAAACTAAGCCAAGATGTGCCAATAGATGCTCGGGGCCCTCTGACAAGGAAAACAGGCAGAAAAGGAGGAAGGAGAAGGCCAGCCTGGTTCTGAAATTCTGTACCAAGTGTTGTGGGCCCTGAGGCCAAAGGCTGGTACAAGAGAAATTTGTGGTCTTTGTTTTCCAGTTCAGAAAGAGCCCAAGTCTGGCTTTCAGTGCCATGGGAAAATGCCTATATAGCATAGCTAGAATCTATAAAAAGAATAGTACAGCTATCTCTTGTTCCAAGTAAACTCAATATGCCACAGTCAGAATTTGCCACTTGGATAAAGTGGGAAATTTATTTCCTTTTATATAACCTAAAAGCTAGAGCTCAAAGAATTTTTTTTTTAAATCTAGAGCATGGGATGAATTAGATGGGGGCACCTACTGGTAAAGAGTGGCATTGCAACCCAGCTCTATTGGAAGTCACAAACCAAGGAGGGAACAAGGAAAACTCCGGGAAGTTACCAGTGTGGCGACCCCAGGAATAATAGAAATTCTAATAGCTTTTGGAGGAGACAGAAGCAAATATAAAGGGAGAAGATGGCCAAGAGCTGGGGAGTTCAGCAAAAGGGGGAACCAAAGCCCTGGGAAATATGGTACTGCTGGGCGAGTACCATGGCCGTGTCACCTTGGGTTGAGGCTGGCCACCACTGCTACTGTCCCTTTGCCAACTCTTCCCACAGAAGGGATTGCATGCGTTGTACCCAGATTTTGAGCCTTCAAATAGAGCTCATTTTTTAAAAACCCAGCATTTATGGCTGCCTCTGCATATACAGCACGGGTGTCTCAAGATAATTGCGCCAAGAGTAATTACAAAACTGAAAGCTTAATGCTCCAGCACAAGTCTATAAAGATAAAATGTTGTCAGGCTGGACAACTCACACGTGGATATGAACAGACAATCCACAACCACACCTTGGTTTCTTCCAGTCACCCGACACAGCCCCTCTCCACTGCCCAGAAATACTATATGCAAGAAATGAAGGCTAATTGTTTTTATTAAATGAAGGACAATATACACAGGAAGCTAACTCTGCTACCCAAAAGGGCAACTGACTCTAAATTCAGGTAGAAGTGATTTTAGAATTCCCTCCCCTCTGCTGCCTTGATTAAAGTGGATGATTAAGCATAACTTGGGATATAGACTAGGAAAAAACCCTGGCCTGAGCCTCAAGGAGCCCCAGGCTTGGATCCCAATCCTGCCAATAGCTGGCTGTGCCACTTTAGACCAATACCTTCCCCTCTTGAAGTCTCTATTTCTTACTCTGTAAAACAAGGGAGTCAGAAAAGATTTCACTCAACTGGAACAGTTTCTCTACTCCAAAATGGTGGTGGTATCAACAGTCCTACACACCTCCCTCATTCTCCACAAGCTCCTCCATTGTTTATACTCATCCTCACTTTTCTCACCAAGTATCTATGTATCAGACACCTTGGTCACAGAACTGAGAAGGGCTCACAGAGAAGTAGGAGTCCAAAGCCTGAGATATTAGTGTCTGCCCAACACAGTGCTTTGCACATAGTAGGTAATTAATAAATGTTTACTGGGTTGGTTTAAGACTTAAAGAGAGAAGAATTTGGCTCAAAGGCGCTAGGAAATAGTCAAGAATCAAATTCTGGTGAGAGAGCTACCAATGAGAAAGTGGAGGGTGCTGAAAGCAAACAATGTGGCTGCACAGGGAGCTCACTGACAACTCAGATTTTAAATGTACTTATACATAAAAGGGACAAAAGGGGGAGGCAGGAAACAGAATAACTACAAAAGAGTGACATGGTCTAGTAAAAATAGTGTCAGGAAGACTAGCAACTAATGCTAAAAAAAACAAAACTCCAAAACATCGGTTATTTATTTTTTAACTTACATCATAGGCAAGAGAAAGAAAAGAACCTGGTAGTCAACTAGCATTATTAAGCATCTCTGTGTTTCAGGCATGGTGTTAGGCACTGGGGATAGAAAGAAAGGCAAAAGACAGTCCCTGCCTTCAAGGAGCTCCCAGTCTAATGGGGGAGACAACATGCAAAAAAACCATATACAAACAAGATATAAATAGGGTAAATTGACAGAGAGAAGGCACACAAATTGCTAGATGATAGGACAGCTTTTTGATGTAGAAGAAAATACGGTAATGACAGGTAGAAAGCAAAACTGCCCAATTCCTTCTTGTTGGTTTTCTCTACCAATAAAAAAGACAGATTAAGGACAGGACAATGAAAGTCAAGGAAGATGAGGAGAGACAAGAGAGAGCCTAAATGCCTCCAGTAAGTTTAAGGGACCCAGCCCAGACAAGTGAGGAAATGAAAGAATTCAAAGAGGAGCAGCCACACGATGAGCTCTGAGTAAGCAAGGAGAACGGGAGACATGCCCAGAGACTATGCCAGGCAACATTGTCTGGGGACGCTTCATAAAAAAGGACAGGGAGCTAGAGGCTGATCCCTGGTCAAACTCTAAAAGAGGCTACTAAAGGAGGTTGGTGAGCACTGCTCCTCCTCTTCAAGGTGACCAAAGATTTTCGGATTTTGTAATCTTCTGACCTTTGGTTGGTCCTCTCTCTGTGGCTTTTATGCTCTATTGACCTGGACTACCAGCAGCGGCAGCAGCAGCAGCACAATCAGCAGCAGCACCACTGCCAGTGCCACCACCACCACCTCTGCCACCACTACCACCACCACCACCACCAACAGCAGCACCACCAGCAGCAGCACCACCACCAGCACCACCAGCAGCAGCACCACCACCAGCACCACCAGCAGCAGCACCACCACCAGCACCACCAGTAGCAGCACCACTGCCAGCACCATCACCACCACCTCTGCCACTACCAACAGCACCACCACAACCAGCAGCAGCACCACTACATCTCATGATACAGCTCTTTCTCCTGGTTTTCCTCTCCTCCCTAGAGGAATACTCATCTGTCATTAACGTTCTCCCCTCATAAATCCTGGGTGTCCCCCGAAGCTTTATCAAGGATGGAAGGAAGGAAAAGGAGGAAGGAAGGAAGGAAAGGAGGGAGGGGGGAGGGGGAAGGAAGGAAAGGAGGAAGGAAGGAAGGAAGGAAGGAAGGAAAGGAGGGAGGAGGGAAGGGGAAGGAAGGAAAGGAGGAAGGAAGAAAGAAAGGAAGGAAATAATTATCCATCGTGCCACCTGACTGCCAGCACCCTCTTCTTTCTACGTACACTCAATCTCAGTGATCTCATCGGCTTCTATGGGTTCAATTAGCATCTAGTTGCAGATGATCCCCAACTTCTATCTCCAGCCCTATCTCTCAGGAGCACCATTCAGCACCTCCAGCTTCCTGTTGCTGCATCTCCATTGGCATGTCCCAGAGGCACCTCAAACGCAACATGTCCAAAATGGAACTCATTCTCTTTGCCCTGAAACATCCCCTTCCTTCATACTTCTCCAATTCTTCTCAAAGTAGCACCATTCTCTCAGACACTCAGCTACACCCTTCTCTCTATCCACATGGCTGTTGCTTTATTTCAGACTATTGTAAGTCTCTTAACTAGGGCCAGGGCCACGTGCCTGCTTTGAGGAGGGTTAGATTGGATCATCTCTGAGGCGACCCCCCCAGGTCCCCACCCCACTGGGGAGGCCCCTGCCTCCTCTGGGATCCCACAATCCATTCTAGGTGTCGTGAGACTCTGGGGAGTACTCTCACCACCTGCTGCCCCTCAGAGACTCCTCAGTGACCCAGCTCTGTCTAGGAAGGGGTCAGAACACCTGAAAGTACCAGGATGTGAATGTGGCCAACTTTAGGTCCTGGCTACAGGGCCTTAATTGAGAGACGTCTTTCTGCTCTTAAAGTCTCCTGGACTGGCTTGCCAGCCTTATCCCTCCCCATGGCTCGGCGTCCCTTTTGGGCTTCTGACCAATGGCAAAGGATTCCCTCTTGCTGCCCACTGGCAAGAGAAACAAAGACCTCTACAGTAGAAAAGATCTTCGGGGACCATGCCTCTAGAGCTAGCCAGGACCTGTGAGGTCGACGGGATCAGGGGCATCAAGAGGTTAAGTGACTCATGAAGGGGCACACAGCGAGTAAGTGACTGAGGCCAGTTTGGAACCTGGTTCTTCCAAACTCCAGGCACAGCACTCTACACACGGTCCCCCCAATACAGCCCCCTCATTTCTACAGCTGGGGAGACAAGATAGCGGAAGGGGGCAGCCCAAAGTGTCACCATGTGTCATACACAGCAGGCATCTAATAAATGATTGTTTGAATTTATATTAAGTAGCAGGCAAATGGTTCAGACAAAGGCATCCTAGGACTCAGGCCACTGCACTAACCACCAGGCAGCATTGCCTCAATATTCTCCCCACCCACCTGGACCATCTGTGACAAGTTTGTGGGACCATCTAACATGCAGCTCTCCTGGGCCCACCACTCTCCTCCCTGGCTTTATTCAGCAAGGATGCCTTATCTCTCCCCAGTCCAGCTAACACCCAGCTCTCCTGGGCCCACCATGCTCCTCCCTGGCTTTATTCAGCAAGCATGCCTTATCTCTCCCCAGTTCTGCTGATCTTCTCTAGGCTGGCTAGGCCAGGGGTGGGGAACCTGCTAGGCTTCTCCCCAGGGATTTATTTCTCCCTTATTTTGGGACCTGCTCTGTGTCCACTACAGCATGGGCCTCCTTGTACCTCTTTGTATTTCTACTGTACTTAAGAAGCTTCCCGGGTTTCCGCCTCTCTGGGCTGGCCACTGGCATGACTGTTAAAATCCTGGAAAGGAATCAAGAGAGCGGAGAGCTGCCTCGGAATCTCTCCTGTCCAAGTTGGACACTGAGCTCTCCTATTTGGAGGTTTCTTTTGGTCTCACTATTAAATGCATTTCTTTTTCTAAAGTTAATTCTTTCCTTGGGCACTTTCCACTATTCCAGGTTTAGCCAAAGTGGGGGGTGGGGAGGGAAGGAAGATGTTCTCAGCCCCTCTGGTCCTAACAAGTTAATTAATGAGACAGTGGGAGAAATGCTTGGGATGAATATACACAGTCAAGGGAAGGAAGCCAAGCTTGGGAAAATGTTTTTTAGAAAACTGGACCAAAGGGCCACATTCTTATGTAAAACTAGCGGCCTTCTTCCATCCCTTTTGTTTCTCCCAAGGGCTTTTTCTCCTTTTGACAGAAAGCCCTAGACAGAGCGTCTGGGCTGACAACGGAAAGGTACAGGCTTGGTGTAAAGAAAACACCAATCCAATTTATTTTCAGGCTGCCTTCCGACACTGCGCTGAATACCCTTGGCCACCGATTCCCACCGCTCGCCTCAGAAACGCCAGGCCCATTGGAAATGACAACAAAAAGGGGCTGTCTTTGGGGCCCTTAGCATTCTGGGACAAGAGTTATTTGTGGAAATGTCTTTCTCAGCTGTAAGGGGAAAGACAGTTCTTCCACGCCAAAGGGGAAATGCTTCCCCCAAAGGCAGACAAGCTTCGAAAGCTAGACACATCCCTAACTGGGATGAGTGGAAGCTTTGGAGGAGGGGGAGACTGGACATTCACACAGAACACTCCAGGGCCCACCTAGGTCCCCCAAGGCAAGTGGGGCTGGCTCGAGAGAGCTGAATGCAAAGGGGAACAGTTGGGGCTGGTGGGGATGATGAGGAAGGATCAAAAGAAAAACATTTGATACATGCTGTCTGATTGTTCCTTTCACAATGATCATGTTAGGTGGGTTTTACCATCTCCACCAGATCAGAGCCAACAATCTCATCTGCTCCCATGGGATTTAATGACCAACCACATGACTCTGCAGTCTAGCTGTGAAACCCAGGCCTCTCTGCTGAGCACTGGTCCCACACCTACTTAAGGGAGATCTCAAGATGGATGTCCCACAAGCGTCTTAAATTCAATCCTGTCAAAACTGTAAGAAATGGGAGGAGGAGTTTTGTTTCCACAGAACTAAAGGTGTGCTTCCCCGCCCTCCCCCACCCCAGCTTTAGTAGAGACCAGGCCTCAAGGTCGGTCAGGTGAGAGGTCAGAGGCTTGTACGAAGCATGCGCATACTTTTTGAGAAGGCAGTCAGGAGAATTAGAGAGGCCAAACCCATTTGAACCAGTTCAAGCTTATCTAGGGTCTGGTCTTGGTCAAGAATCCAGGCCTACTGATTTGCATAATTTGCATATGTTAAAGAGGAAAAGTAGGGGAAGTAAAAGAACATAGCTTAATCCTAAACTAAGATAAGGAAAATCTAATTAACTTCACTTTTGCTTCTGTATCCTTATTATCCTATTTATATAAACTGTATAACCTAGGAAAACTATGTAAAAAACAAAGATTGTAAACTAACCATGACTCTAGCAGGAGTGGAGGGAATGGTTACCCCTGCTCCTGCAGTTGTATCAGTGTGAGTGTTCCCGTGAGCACTACACCTGCTCTCTCAAGGAGTGTGATAAAATGCTTTCCTCTGCCCACTCTGGCCCTGAGCTCTTTAGGTGAGAATGGGCAAATCACATGGATTTTCCTAAGGTTAAGTGAAGGGAAGCAATAGGCAGTGGAAGCTTGCTGGCCTTACTCCTGGATCTTGTCTTGGGGTGTCCTGTGATCCCCACTGTGGTGTTAAGAGGGCTACCACTCCGGATTCCCTTGGGGAACTCTGTGGTCTGCACAGCCTTCTTAAGGGGACATCATTTGGGACTTCCGGCCCTGTCTCGGGAGCCTTGTGATCTTACCACCATCCTAAGGGGCCATCACTTGGGTCCTCCTTAGGGTTTGACCCCTAGGAGGCCCTGTGATCCCCACAGATTAAGGGATGCCTACCACTTGGTCTTCCTCTGGGAGTCCTGTGGTCTGTACAGCTTCCCTAGGGATTATCACAGGGTTCTTCCTCAGGACTTTGGCCCTGCCTAGGAAGTCCAATGATCCCCAAAGCCACGTGTTCTCGCAATTTTGGGGAGTCCAGTGATCTCCAAAACCACGTTTCTCACAAAAACTGAACTAGTTATCTTTGCCCCTAAACATCTCTTTTGTGCCATGGACGCTTTTGGTTGCGATCTGTCTCAGGAAGCCCACGCTCCTCTTCTCAGAATTGTATTTTTAAATGAAGAAAATGAAACACACAGGACTATAAAGAAAACCAACTATACTGAAATATAATTACCAGAATGTCAAGAAAGACAAGTTCACAGACCCAGGTTAGGAAGCTCTGTCCTAAGCCCGCCCCCTTCCCAAACATCACTGCTTCTGGTAAGGGCACCACCAGCCTCCCACCTGGTCTTCCTCAGGCTTCTCCACTCCCACTCAGCTCTCCAAGTGATTTCTCTAGACTACAGGTCAGACCATGTCACTAACCAATCCAGTGGCTCCCAAATGCCTCTAGGATCACAAAATTGTAGATTGCTCGGAACAGGGGAGATGTTAGAGACGATCCAGTCCAGGAAACTGAGGCCAGAGAGATTTCGGGAAATACCAGACATCACCCCATGTGTGTTGGTGCGAGGCAGGGCCCTTCCCAGGCCAGGGTCCCTTTGGTTTGGAAGCACTCAGGTTGAGGCCGTTTGCACCTTTGAATGTCATTAACCAATCAGACAATAGATAGAAATGCTTTACAACCTAGCACAAAGGGCTGGACAGAGCCCCCAGGAGATAGCAGCTCTTCTGCTCCATGTGCTGTCATCTGTCGGCTGATGACAACCTGGAGCGAAGCCCATCAACCAGTCATCTGTATTCCAGTGCCGTGGGAGAGTTCACCCCATGGAGCCCAGGCCCAGACCCACCACCACGGGTCCACCATCTTCCTACCATGCCAAGATTCATCCCCCCACATCCTCACCTTCCACCTCCAGTTCTGAGAACAGTAATCCTATCAATCCTAGAAGGTAAGGGCCCATTCATTACCCTGTGACTCTACTTTACCTTCTCAGTGATTTCCCAGACCGAAACTGCCTTCCGTGGTCACCCCTCCCTCAATGTGTTATCTTCCCCTATTAGAATGTAAGCTTCTGGAGGGCAGAACCTCTCTGGCTTTTAGTTATTTGAGTGCCCAGCACCTGGCACATAATAAGCCCGTGATAGACTTTTTCATTCATTCTTTCATTCAACAGCCCAGGGCCAAAGATAAATCTCTAGACAAGCCATTAGAGACTTCCCTCCAAGTTGACACCAACCAATTAACAGTTTTCTTTTGTGTCCAGTCATTCAATCAATCCCAGCTCTATCCAGCCTCCCCACCATTAGCCCACAACTCCCCATCTATTGTATAAGGACAGTAGGAAAGACTTCATCAAATCCTTTGCTGAAACTCAGAGAAACTATGTCTACCACATTCCTCTGCTTGGTTACGTCAAGGTATGGTGTCTAGAGAGCAATTGTGGTGGGCCTTGCCCAACTTCTTTGAGGAAACCACACTGGCTGGTTCTTAGCCAGCTTCTTTTCTAAATACAGTTTGATTACTTAGATATCATATCTAAAATATTAAAAGACAATTATTTTCTTTTGTTTTACCTGCAATCCCAATACAGCTCCCCCTCCCAGAGAGCCATCCCTTATGCCAAAGTTTAAATAAAAAAGGAAAAAATATTTCAGAAAAATTAACCAACATTTCAAAAAAGTCTGACATTACAGACAATGTTCCTCACCCAAAGCCCTAAAATTTGTCCCCAAATCTATTTGTTTTCCTCAAGATCTCAGTTTAGATTTGGAAGGAAACCTGGAGGTCATCAAGTCCAAGTCTCTAATTTTACAGAGGATCAGCCGAAGCTGAGAAAGTGGAAGTCCTGTGCCCAGGCACAAAGCAGGTTACAGGCAGAACCCCAACTCCAAGCTCACTGTTCCCTCTACTACACACTTAGCTAGTCTTTCCATGGACTTGCAATAGTAATTGTCTACTTTGCCTTCCTGGCTCTAAGAAATCTTTTATAATGAACCAGATCATTCCTTTTTTAAGAAAGTATACAGTTTAAGCAGGAATGAAACCCTGCTCCCTGACCTACACTTTAAACTTCACCCTTTCCCTCATTTTGAGGATCAGAACATGTATCTATCCACTTCTGGTACTATGGCTCCTCGACCATCTGTCCTGATTGTTCAAAGATCACTGATAGGGGCTCATTAAGCACATCCACCAGCTCTTCTATAGTTCAACCTCTTCCTTTTACAGGTGGGGAAACCAAGGCTTGAGAGTTTAAATGACTTACCCAAGGCAACAAGCACAGGTTATTAATAGAAAAACCAGGACTCTCCTGACCCTCAAAGTGAGAAATTAGAACTTGCCCCTGTGGGACACAAGCAGTCCGGAGTTGTTCAACACCAAGCAGAGCTGGAGATTCAAAGCACACTGACCATGAAGGATGAAGGATGAACAATAAAGCGACTAAATGGTACCATGGGCATTTTTTAAAAAGCTATTCGAAAGGAATCACCGGCCTTCTTAGCTAGTGACAACAAACTCGATTAAACTAGCCTGTTTCGATGAAATGATTTATTTTTGTTGAAATGGAGGAAAACCATGTCAAGCATCATCCAAAGGAAATGTGACTCCACTATAATGAAGCCCCCTATCACCTCACTGTTTACCTGGTGATAAGCATACTCAAGATGTAGCTTGCAGCTTTTCAAAGTAAATCAATACTTTTTTTGGAAACAAAAAGCCCTGAAATGACAGCAAATGTCACAGACCCTAAATAAAAGCATTAATACAAGAAATCAGCCCCCAATCTAGGCAAGGCCCAGGAGCACCACAAGCCCAGCCAGGAGACCTCCAGAGAGTCTCCCAAGTGTTCTCCCTCCCCATTTCAGTCCAGGGCTGGGGGTAAAGTGGGGGAGAACAGAAACGTTCTCAGTTTTTAGGTGGACACCAGACATGCTCGGTCATCCACAACAACGAGCTGTTTCCCAAGTCACCCACACGATGCTGCTTCTCAGCGAATAACAATCAATATAGTTTCAGAGAGAAGAGGGAACATGGGAAGCCAGGTCTCCTGCCCCCTCCAGGGGAAGAGGCTCACCTGCTTTATCCCCAACCTGTTCGTCTGCAGCTAAGGGGGAAGGGGCAGGTAGGGAGGGCCATTCATTTGTAGGACAGCAGCTTTTTGAGGGTTGCTCAAGAAAGAGTCACACAGCCCAATCCCCCAGAGCCAGACGTGATCTCAAACACAGCCTCTCCAGCTGTGGGGCCCACTCCACATCCTGTTGCTTCATCGCGCGCGCGCGCGCGCACACACACACACACACACACACACACACACACACACACACTGGAGCAATCCCAAGGCTCTCTATGAGGCTTCACTGTTCTCTGCTTTTTTGAAGGCTGGGCCCAGCTGGGCTGAGTTTCTTTCAGCTCAGGCTAGAGTAGGGGACATCCCCAGGAGGGAGGCAGCCACTTGGGGCTGACATTCATGGCAACGAGGCAGCTCAGGGGTGCAGTGGAGACGGGGCAGGGCCTGGCCTCAGACACTTACTAACTGGGTGACCCTGTCTGCCTCAGTTTCTTGATCTGTAAAATGGGGATTGAACAGCACCTATCTCACAGGGTTGTTATGAGGATGAAATGAGTTATACTTGTAAAGCATTATGCAGATCTATAAATGCTAGCTATTATGACTATAATTACTACTATAATCCCAGAAAATGGCCACTAGGGGGTGCCATAGTGGATAGAGCCTAGAGTCAGGAAGCTTCATCCTGTGGCCTCAGACACTTCCTAGCTTGGTGACCCTGGGCAAGTCACTTCACCTTGTTTGCCTCAGTTTCCTTATCTGTCAAATGAGCTGGAGAAGGAAATGGCAAACCCCTCCAGTATCTTTGTCGAGAAGCCCCCGAAGGGGTCACAGGGAGCTGGGCACAACTCAACAACAATTTACGCATCTGACCAAGATTTACAAAGTCCTGTGAGGTGGGCACTGCCAGGATTGTGCCCTCCATTTTACAGAGGCCAGAGAGAGGTTACATGACCTGCCCAGAGGGAGGAAGGCCACAGGTGTGGTTCATTGCCTATGTTGTCAGATTTTTTTCCACATTTCAGTCAGTTTTGTGGAATGTTTTTTCTTTTCTTCCTCTTTTTTTTTTTTTTGCAGGGGGGGAAGGCAGGGCAATTGGGGTTAGGTGACTTGCCCAAGGTCACACAGCTAGTAAGTGTGTCAAGTGTCTGAGGCTGGATTTGAACTCAGGTCCTCCTGACTTCAGCTCTACGCACTGCACCATCTAGCTGCCCCATCTAGCTGCCCTCCCCCCCTTTTTCTTTTTAATGAGATTCTTTGTTACATGGGGTGGCTCACTGGCAGGGAGAGAGGGAGGGGTAAAAGGGAAATTTTTGATAATGCAAGAAAGTGATGTCAATCAAATTTATTCTAGAAATTTGAATTTTAAAAAATGCACACCTCTGACAAACTAGAGTCAGGATTCAAACCCAGATCTCCCATTCTGCTCTAAAGAAAGAAGACTCTTCTTTACAACACAACTAACGTGAAAATATGTTTAATGTGAATGTACATATAGAGCCAGTATCAGATAGCACTCGATCTTGGGAAAGGGGAGAAAATTTAGAACTGAAAAGCTTGTGGAACTAAATGTTGTAAACTAAAAAGAAATAAATTGTTTTTTTAAAGGAAAAGACAAATGAAAGAGTGGGCAGGAAAAGCCAAGATAATGCGGATCACAGATGGGAAGAATCCCTGGGCTCACAGATCCCAGGCTGGAAGGAACAAGGGACTCACCTCATCCAACCAAATCATTTTAGAGATGAGGACAGGGAGGCCCAGAGGTCCAGGTACAGACCCTCCAGGAAGGAAGTCAGAAAGCCGTCTGCCTCCAGATCCAGCCTTCTGGCCTCAGCCCCTGGCTGCCTCCCCCACCTGCCACCTAACCCTATGACCTGAACATGAGAATCTGTGATTCTGAGCCACTTGGGAACTGGAAGCAGGCATGAGCTGCCCTGGTGCCATGAGGCTGCCCGCACACATCCTCAACAACTGTGGTGAGAGCTTTCAGTTAATTATGAGCCACAGAGAAGAGGTATGAGAAGACGCCTCCCTCCACTCCTCTGCAGAGGTGGGAG
The DNA here is from genome assembly GCF_011100635.1 of Trichosurus vulpecula. Classification (NCBI taxonomy): domain Eukaryota; kingdom Metazoa; phylum Chordata; class Mammalia; order Diprotodontia; family Phalangeridae; genus Trichosurus; species Trichosurus vulpecula. The sequence goes on along the minus strand of NC_050578.1, from coordinate 278,012,703 downwards.
CCCACAGGCATAGAATTCTGCATACAGATTTTGGGGGGGTGTTGACTGGTTTTGTTGAAACTTTTTCCTTTTCTGTTTTTTCAATTCTTTGTCATAAGGGACAGTCGGCTATCTGGAAAGAGAGATACAGGCCCAAAATAGAGACAATGTGACAATAAAAGATATCAATTGATATCTACTTTTGAAAAGGAAGTTGGTCCTGGATACAAAATTCATCACATAGAAGGTTCTGACAGAGAAAAATGGAAGAAAAAATTTACATCAAAACTTGGACTCGACCGCAGCGGACAAAGACAATGTCACGCAGGGATCGAGAGGGACGTCCTCACGTGGACTAAAGAGGCCTCCACGAGGTGCACAGGGCTCGGCCTTCATGAACAACTGCCCCACAGGAAGCGAGGGAGGCCCGTTCTTACCTGCCTTACAGGTCCTGCCGTTGTCCTCCAGCTGCACCCCCGTGGGGCAGGCACAGGTGTAGAAAGGTTCTCTTGGAGACAGCAGGCACAGGTGGGAGCAGCCACCGTTGTCCTCTTCACAAGGGGTGTGGACTGTGGGAAAGGACGGGCTTGGAAATCTGAGTGGGACATACAGACTCCCCTCCCTCTGTGTCTGACCCGCTCATCACCGTCACCTTACGCAAACCGCCCTCCTCCAGGCTCAGCCTCCTGATCTGTACGACGGGACCACTGACCCATCACTAGCTGCCTCACAGGAAGGGCCTTGGGAGACAAGGAGGCACCACAGGGGAGTCTGTCAGTGACGATTCTCATTCAGTCCAATCCCACACACATTTACTGAGCGCCTATCGCGGTTGACACCGCAGCTGTTCAGTCTTTTTCAGTAGTGTCTGACTTTCCGTGACTCTGTTTGGGGTTTTCTTGGCAAAGATATTGGAGTTATTTGCCGTTTCCTTCTCCAGCTCATTTTACAGATGAGGAAACTGAGGCAAACAGGTTCAGGTGACTTGCCCAGGGTCATACAGCCAGTAAACGTCTGAAGCCAGATTTGAACTCACAAAAATGAGTCTCCTGACTCCAGGCCCAGCTCTCTATCCATTCTACTGCTCCAGCTAACACTGTACTCGATGTCAAGGCTACAAAGACAAAAGCAGAAGGGTCCCTGCCTTCAAAAAGCTTCCATTTGGAGCCAACATTTGTTTCTTGTTGGGGATTCACCAGCTGTTTCTCCTCTTTTTCCCCACCCTGTGCTGTCCTTTATCATCTTTGCTTCCTAAGCTTTCCCTTTTGGGGGTGGGGGTCTTTCCTCAAGCACATCAAATGAAAAAGTCCATTAACGTCAGCCTTGACTAACTCATCTGATGCTTCTTCAAAGTCCCAGGAATCCAAGGAGCAGACCCAGCCTCCCCATTCTAATTTGCCCAGGCACTGTCCTTCCCCTTGAGGTTCTAAGATTCCCTGGCTGCCCCTGGCCCGGGTCTGGGCACTTAGGAGACAGTGACAATGAATGCCTAATGAATGCCAGTGATTCCTCACCTACCAAACCCACTGTCGTCAAGACCTTATCATCGCCCCAAACTGCTTTCTCCAGAGTTACTAATGATGGCTCAGGAGCCAATGCAATGGCCCTTTCCCCATTCTTTTTGGCCTCCGTGTAGCCTTGGGCACTGGTGATCTCTCTCTCCTCCTCGACATTCTCTACTCTCTGGGTTTTCAGGATTCTCTCTCTCTCTCTCTCCCTCTCCCTCTCTCTCCCTTTCCTTCTCTCTCTCTCCCTCTCCCTTTCTCTCCCTTTCCTTCTCTCCCTCTCCCTCTCCCTCTCCCTCTCCCTCCCCCTCCCCCTCCCCCTTCCCCTCCCCCTCCCCCTCTCCCTCTCTCTCTCTCTCTCTCTCTCTCTCTCTCTCTCTCTCTCTCTCCCCCTCTCCCTCTCCCTGTCCCCGCCCTCAGTGCTCCTCCCCCCTCTCTGACTATGCTTTCTCTGTCTCCTTTGCTGGATCCTCCTCCAGATCACAACCTCTAACTATACATGACCCTCAAGACTCTATCCTGGCTTTTCTGCTCTTCTCCCTCTAGACTGCTTTATTTGGGGATCTCATCAGCTCCCTTGGATTTAATTACCACCTCTACCCCAATGATCCTCAAGTCCCTAAAACCGTGAGTGTCACCACAAAAGCATCTCTGTGTCCCATCCTGATGTGAGTTACAATGACACACAAGCCTCAGGATTGGGTCCTGGGAGGAAGGGCCTTTCATGCCTCCTGCAGAAAGCCTGGGGAGGGGCCTGCCCCCAGCCCTGCAAAGATGACCACCCTCCATACTGCCACACTGTGGCCAGTGGGTATGGGAACACTCAGACCCCAGCCTGGCCTATGGAAACAAAGAAAAGGAAAGAATCGTCTACTTACAATAGGGTTGCCTGTCTTGGCTTAATACTTGGATATCCATGGGAGAGTAAAGGGCGCCGAGGATTTCTCGCCTCTTTTCACCAGTTCTCTTATTGCAGGCGTGAATGGAACGTGTCTGCCAGTCTGTCCAGTAGAGAGTGTCCCCCGAGAGGGTCAGGGCAAAGGGATGGGTCAAGCTGCCCTCCACCACTTTTTGCCTGGTTTGTCAAATACAAGAAATGAAGACCATCAACGCTGACTGCCCCTTTTATAGACAGGCCACATTCAGCTCTCTCTGAACTTGAATGTGGCCACACTCACTATCCAGCTACTTTTGTGTCACACTGAAGGGCTGACAACAAACTGAGGACAAGCAACGGCACCCAGGGAGACCAGCAAGGCCAGCAAAGGGTAAGGGGAGGTCACCAGGGAGACTCTGAGCCATCGCCCTGAGGCCACAGGCATTTCAACCCAAGCTCTCCCTGCAAAGGACCAGCTGCAATGACTGCTGGAAGTTCTCTGACACATGCCTGCCATGTAGCCCTGGGCAAGTCACTCAGTTTCCTCACTGGTAAAGCTTTACAGCATCTGCAGAACTTAGACAACTGGTCACATTAAGATATTGGCACAACCAAGAACATGGGAGAAAAACTTTTATTTCATCCAACACATCAGAGAATCTCCAGACTGGGCGGGACGTCAGAGACACTGAGCCCAGCACAAACCTGAAGAGGAATCCCCTCTCTGACACTCCCAACCAGTGGCCACCAAGCTCCTGCTGGAAGACTTCCAGTGGAGGAGAACCTCCAGCTTCCCAAGGCAGTCCACTACACTTGTGAGAGCCTAGTTTTAGCCTCTAGAGCCAAGAAGAACAAGGCCCACAGCCCTTCGAGAACTTGAAGACAGTGATTCCGGGATCACAGATCCAGAGCCCAGAGAGACCCTGGAGATCACCCAGTTCAACTTCCTCCCCTTACAAGTGGGGAAGCTGAGTCCCAGAGAGGTTAACTACATGCCTTGCTTAGGGCCACACAGACAGTCAGAGACAGGTGTTCCTGACTCCAAAACCAGCTCTTGGGCCATCACTCCATGTGCTGCCTTTTACACTTGCTAAATAACTGGAAGGAGACCCCTGAGCAAAGAGAAACGTACCTGAAGGAGCCATCCAAGTTGGCTCGGTGGATGAAACTCAGCTTTGCATCTGCCCAGTAAAGCTTCTGCTCCTCAAGGTCAATCGTGAGGCCATTGGGCCAGTAAATGTCCGAATCAACGATGATTTTCCTCGTGCTACTGTCCATCCCTGCACGTTCTATCCGAGGGGTTTCACCCCAGTCTGTCCAATACATGTACCTGGAGAGAAGATGAAAACATGGTCAATATGAAGCCACCAGGGATTCTCAATGTTGTGACAAGAGGAGAAATGGTTTAGAGTCTTGGAGACTTAATTTTAAGGATTAGAGGATTTGGAGCCCAAGGGAACCTTGGACAGCATCTCACCCACTTTTTAAAAAATTAGAGCCAACACTGAAACACTTGAGAAATGCCTGTAATATTCCTATGGGAGAGCAGTGTGACACACTGGATAGAGCGCCCACCCTGGAGTCAGGATGTCTTAGGATCTTGGATCAAGAGTTAAGAGGCCCGCTGTCCCACCCTGTCATTTTATTTTTTAGTGTAACTTCTATTTCATATTTTTTCTCAATTAACAAGCATTTTTCCTCTCCCTATCACTTCTCCCCAAGTGGGAAAAAAGCAAAACCCTGGTTACAAACATGTATGACAAAGCAAAACAACTTCCCACACTGGCCATGTACAAAAAATTTATCTGTGTCCAGAGCAGATCATCCGTTTGTCCAGAGGTGGACAGTACGCATCATGACTTGTCCTCTGGAACTATGGTTGGTCACTGCATTGATGAGCATTCTCAAGCCTTCCAAAGTCAGTAAATCAGTCAATAAATATTTAGTAAATGCCTACTACCTGCCAGGCACTAGAGATACAAAAAGAGGCAAAAGACAATCCCTGTCCTCAAGGAGTTTACAATCTAATTGGGAAGACAACATGCAAACAACATGTATGAACGAGCTTCGTTCAGGGCGTACAGGAAGTCAATAAAGTTGTTTTTACAATGTTGCTGTTATGGCATCAATTGTTCTTCTGGTGCTGTTCATGTCCCTCTGTATCAGTTCACAAAAATCTTCCTAAGTTTCTGTGCCACCATCTATTTTGTTGTCTATTATGGCACAATCCTCAATTGATGGGTGCCACCCTTACTTTCCAGTTCTACACCACCATAAAAAGAACTGCTATAAACATTTATATATATATATATATAGATAGATAGATAGATAGATATAGATATATAGATACTTTCCCTCTTTCTTTGATCTTTTTCAAACCCATTTTACAGATGAAGAAAGTGAGGTTCCCAGAGGTCAGGTGACTTACCCAAGTCACCAAGGTAGTGAGCAGTAGAACTAGGCTTCAAGCCCAGAAGGACTCACTCCAGACCCAACACTAATGATTTTCTATATGCAAGTGGAGGGCTAAATGGTTTCCAGGGTCCTTCTACCTCTAAATTTGAGCTCTGGTCTTTTTTTTTTCTTTTAATTATCGATGTGTTTCATTTTTACATTATAAATTTTACTGATTACCACCCATTCATGAGAGGAGAGGTCTCTTTAACAAACTGAAACAGTTAAGTAAAATGAACAATACAGTGACCTGGTTTAGAAGTAAACATAACATTCCATAATTGTAGCCCCTCCCAATTTATTTAAAATTTTTTTTTAATGAAAAGGAACATTTTCTCTCTCCTACCTCATTGAAAAAAAGAAAAACAAAATCCTTGTAACAAAAATGCATAGTCAAACAAAACAAATTTCCTCAATGGTTGTATACAGAAATACATGTTTCATTCTGCCCCCTTCTCTGGCAGAAAGGGGACAGTGCATTTCATCCATCATTTGCTGGATCCTGGATGGTCACTGGACTGATCGTGGCATCCGAAGCTTTCAAACGGGCTTATCTTTAAGATGTTGTTCCTATCGAAATTGTACTCCTTGTTGTCTTCCCTCTGTTTCAGTTCATACAGGACTCTCCACGTCCCTTTGAAACCATCCATTTTCTCATTTCTTTCAGCACAATATTACTCAATTACACTCAGAGACCACAGTTCACTCAGTCAGTCCTCAATTGATGGGCATCCCCTTAGTTTACGGAGTGGTTGGCTTGGTTTTTGTTTTGCCACCACCAAAAATAAAACATTGCTATAAATATTTTTGTACATATACGACCTTTTCCTGTTTCTTTGATCTCTTTTGGACATAGGACTAGCAGTGGTAGAGCTGGCTCAACGGACATACACTATTTACTAGCTTTTAATATATAAATCCAAAGTTTTTGCTTCCAGAATGGCTGGACCCATTCACAGGTCCACCAACTTTGTATCAATGTGCCCTCCAACATTTAGGATTTTACTGTTTTGTTATCCTTGCCAATTTGATGAGTGTGAGGCAGAGCCTCAGAAGTCTTTTAATCTGACTTTCTTTAATTAGTAGTAATTTGGATCATTATTCATATGGCATATATTTCATAAGGCTTCATTTCTTTCCTTGAGAAATGCCTTTCATATCCTTAGAGCATTTGTCAGTTGGGGAATGACATATATGTGTGTGTGTGTTTATGTATATATGTGTGTGTGTGTATACACACATAAATGCATATATAGATACATATTAGAAATGAGACCTTTAGAGTCCTACCAAATTCCTTTTATGGAGCAAATATGGTTTTGATACCTAAACCAAGGAGAGCAAAACCAGAAAAATAAAACTATAGACCAATATCCCTAGTGAATATTGATGCAAAAAGTTTTAAATAAAACCCTAGCAAGGTGATTACAGCCATATATCACAAAGATATATATGTATATGTGTATGTATGTGTGTACGTATATGTATGTATATGTGTATACATGTATGTATAAAACTAGGTGGAATTTATATCAGAAATTACAGATGGTTCAATATTAGGAAAATAGAAGCATAATTGAACACATCAATAACAAAATCAGCAAAAACTACAGAATTATGTCAATAGATTCAGGGGGGAAAGCTTTTGGCAAAATACAATACCCATTCCTATTAAAAACGCTAGAAAGCACAGGAATAAATGAAGCTTTTCTTAAAATGATAAGTATGTAGATATAAAAAGCTCTAAAACCATCAGCAAGCACTATCTATAATGAGGAAAAGCTAGAAGCCTCCCCAATAAGATCAGGGATGAAGCAAGGATGCCCATTACCACCGCTATCATTCACTATTGTACTAGAAATGCTGGCTACAGCAATAAGACAGCAGTAATAAGATAAATAATAGTATCAAGAAAAACAGTATTAGAAAGCAATCATAGTAAGCAAAAGAAATGGAAGGAATAAGAATAGGCAACAAGGAACAAAGTATCACTTTTGCAGATGATACGATGGTTCTTAGAGAGCTCTAGAGAATCGACTAAAAAACTAGTCAAAACAATAACAACTTCAGCAAAGTTGCAGGATATAAAATACATCCACACAAATCACCAGCATTTCTATGTACTACAAACAAAACCCAGCAGGAGGAAATAGAAAGAGAAATTCCATTTAAAATAACCGCAGACAGTAGAAAATACTTGAGAATCTATTTGCCAAAACACACTCAGGAACTATATGGACATAACTACAAAACACTCATCACACAAATAAAGACAAATCTAAACAAATGTGGGTAGGCCAAGCCAATATAATAAAGATAACAATTCTACCTAAATTAATTTACTTCCTAAATGCCTTACCAATCAAACTACCAAAGAATTATTTCCTAGAGCTAGAAAAAAAATAATAAAATTTATCTGGAAGAATAAAAGGTTAAGAATATCAAGAGAATCAATGGGGAGAAAGTAAAGAAAGGTAACCTAGCAGTACCAGAATTCAAACTATCCTACAAAGTGATAATCATCAAAACAATCTGGTACTGGCTAAGACATAGAGTGGTAGATCAGTGGAATAGATTAGGTACACATAACACAGTGGTAAATGACCACATTAGTCTAGTGTTTGATAAACCCACAGATCCAAACTTTTGGGACGAGAACTCACTATTTGACAAAAATTGCTGGGAAAACAGGAAAGCAGTTTGGCAGAAAATAGGTATCTCACACCATATGCTATGATGAGATGAAAATGGGTACATGATTTAGACATGAAGGGTGATATTTAGTATTAGCAAATTGGAGGAGCATAGGGAAAATTACCTGTCAGATTTATGGATAAGGCAAACATTTATGCCAAACAAAAGATACAGAGGATCATAGGAGGTAAAATGGATAATTTTGATTATATTAAATGCAAGAGTTTCTGTATAAAACTAGTGCAGCCAAAATTAGAAGGAAAGCAGGAAATTGGTAGAAAAAATTTACAGCAAGTTTCTCTGATAAAGGTCTCATTTCTCAAATATATAAGGAACTGAGCCAAATTTATAAAAATAAGAGCTATTCCCCAATTGACAAATAGCCAAAGGCAGTTTTCAGAAGAAGAAATTAAAGCTATCTATAGTTATGAAAAAATGCTTTAAATCACTATTGATTAGAGAAATGCAAATTAAAATAACTCAGAGGTACCACATCATACATATCAGATTGGCTAACGTGACACAAAAGGAATATGACAAATGTTGGAGAGGATGTGGAAAAATGGGGACACTGATGGCTGTTGGTAGAGTTGTGAACTGACCCAACCATTCTGAAGAGCAATTTGAACTCTGCCCAAAGGGCTATAAAACTGTGCAGACCCTCTGACCTAGCAATACCACTACCAGGTCTGTATCCCAAAGAGATCAAAAGAAAAAGCTCTATGTGTAGAAAAACATTTATAGCATTTCTTTTTGTGACAATAAAGAACTGGAAATTAAGGGGATGCACATCAATTGGGAATGGCTGACCAAGCTGTGGGATATGATTGTGACAGAATATTATTATGCTTAAGAAATGATGAGCGGGATAGACTTAAATGAACTGATGTGAAGTGAAGTAGGCAGAACCAGGAGAACATTGTACACTGCAACAGCAACATTGTAACAATTATCAGCTGTGGAAGATTTGTCAACTTTGATCAAGACAATGATCCATGTCACTTCCAAAGGACTCATATGAAAATGCTATCCATCTCCAGAGAGAGCTATTTAACTCAGGACAGACTGAAGCATATTTTTTCACTTTCTTTATTTTTATTTTTGTTTTTGCAACATGGCTAATATAGAAATATGTTTTGTATGACGCCACACGTATAATAGGTATCATATTGCTTGTTTTCTCAATGGGTGTGGGAGAGATGGGAAGGAGGAAGAGACTTTGGAACTCAAAATTCAAAAAGAACGTTAAAAATTTGTAAAATTTAAAATGAAAGAAACGAGACTTTATCAGAGAAACTCGTTGCCTTGGTTTTTCCCCATTAGTTTCCCACTTAATCTTAGCTTTGTTGGATTTATTTGTGCAAAGCCCTTCTAATTTCATGTAATCAGAACGATCCTTTTCGTCTTCCGTGGCCCTCTCTTCCTTGTTCGGTCATTTTCCACATTTTTCTCATTTTTCTGATATGTTTATTATTTGGTCTGTTATATTTAGGTCAAGTATCCATTTGGAACTTAACTTGGTATAAGGTGTGAGGCGTTGGCCTAAATCTAATTTCTTCCACGTGCTGCCACCTTTCCCAGCAATTTTGGCCAAGGAGTGAGTCCTCCTTCCAGTATCTTGGGTCTTTGTGTCTATCCAACACCACTGGATTTGCTGGCTACTGTATGGCATGTACCTGATCTGTTCTACCAATTCTCTCCCTTTTTGAATCAGCACCAAATTGCATTGAGAATTCCTGCTGTGTCAGAAGCCTAGGGCCCAGACATCGCTACACCCGCTTCATTCCCTCTTTTTATTATTGCCGTAGTTCTATAAAGTAATCCACTGGTATTCTGATTGGTTTTGTCTTGAATAAATAAGCTCGTTTAGACAGCTTGTTATTCTGTGACATTTATTTGTCCTTCACACAATAATTAATATCTTCCCAACTATCTCAGGTCTGCCTCTATTTCTGTCAACAGTGTTTTATAGCTGCATTTATACAGTTCTTGTGTGGATCTTGTACTGGTTTAAAAACAGCATTTTAGACATTCTATGGTTATTTTAGATGGAATTTTTTTTTATTTCTCCCTGCTGTATTTGATTGGTGTTATATAGAAGTGCAGATGGTTTGTGTGGAGCCCCAACCCTAGCCCTAAATTTGCAGTGGATGGAGCACTGGGCAAATAGTCAAGAAGACCCAAGTTCAAGTCTAGTTTCAGACTCTAGCTGTGTGACCCTGGGCAAGTCACTTCACCCTGTCTGCCTCAGTTGCCTCATCTGTAAAATGAGCTGGAGAAGGAAATGGCAAACCGCCCCAGTATCTTTGCCAAGAAAACTCTAAAAAGGGTCACAAAGAATGCAGACATGACTGAACAACAACAACAAAACTTTATATCCTACAAGTTGCTGAAATGATTGTTTCAATTAATTTTTAGTTGAGGTTTTTGGGTTCTTTAAGTGTGCTATCATCTCGTCCATAAAAGATTATTTTATTCCTTCTTTCCCTGCACTTATCCCCTCAGTTTCTTCTTCTTGTTTTATTGCCATAGGCAGTAAGTGTGACAGTGAACAGCCTTGTTTCAGCCTAGATTTTATTGGAAAGGATTTTAATGTGTGTTCATCGCATATCATAGTAACTCTTAGTTTTAAATAGAGACTATCATTTTAATGAAAGGTCCATTTATTCCTTTTTTTTTAGTATTTCAACAGAAATAGATTTTTTTCTGCATCTATTGACCTATTTATGCAGATATTTCAATGTCTTCCTCTGAAACTGGGTTGTTTAAATTCTCTATTTCTTGTTCTGTTAATTCAGGTACTTTATATTCTTGTAAATATTGATCTATTTAAGTTGTTGGTTTATTGGTCAGATCAAATTGCTTCAAATAAGAGCCTTTACTCCCTCTGAATTTGCTGTGTGCATCGTCCTTTTTCATTTTGGATCCTGGTGATGAGGTTAACTGTTAACATGCCACTTTAGCCACCCCATGCCTACCCCGTCTCAACTCAACGCAACAGGGATTTTCACCACTCCTTGGGATCGTGGTGTTTAGGGTTGGAAGGGGTTCATCTGAATGGGAGCTCCTTGAGGGGAGGAGCTATTTTCACTTTGTCTTTGAATCCCCTGGTGCTTTGTAGCATGGCACCTGGCACACAGTAAGCACTTAACAGATGCTTGTTGATTGATCAACTCACAGATCATTCCATTCTACCCTCATTCTATTGCAATATTTCTCCTGGCAAACAGTGAGGGGGAAGGGGCTTCAAGAAGGTGTTTTCTTATACTGGAAGAAATAAAAATACCTAATCGATGACCCATGTTGCTCTTTTCTTCCAATGCAACTGCAGAGTTCCGGGTCCCTGCTCCCCTCTCCCATCACTTCTACAGACCAGCCCACTGGGCTAACCCTGTTCAATGCTGCCAGCCTCCCAAACTGCTTCTCATCCCCACCTTCCCTCCTGCTGACCTAGTTCAAACACTGACTGGGTTACCAGCTGTGTGACTCTGGGGGAGTCACCTCACCTCAATCCCTTTTCTGTAAAATAAGGATGAGATTTGCATAACGTACCCCACATGGATGTTTGGAGGAGCCAATGAGCTAACAGATGTAGACAGCTTTGAGGGAAGGTGGGATAGCAATGTGGGCTCTCATTATTCTGGGAGTTTTCACTATCTTGTTCATATCTGGTCCAGCTGTGGGACAACATACCCAATTCTCTAATCTGCCCACCAGAGATCAACCTCACCCTAAGGAAGCCTGGAAGGTAGCACAGAGATCGAAGATGGAGCTCTGGACGTTCACATCGGAGGAGGGGAGGATCAGCACCATGGTCAGGTCCCGCACTCCTGCCTGGCACATAGTAGGATCACCAGTGATGAATGTAATCTATTAATGAGTATTTTAAAGGTGCCTACTATGTGCCAGCCACTGTGCTAGGCACTAGAGATACAAAAACAAAGAAGAAACCAGTCCTGCCCTCCAGGAGCTTACATTCTATTGAGGGGATACAGCATACAGCATATAGATAATATGGAAATTAGAAAAAAGAAATACAAAGTTGTTTGGGTGGGGAGATATTAGTAATTAGGGAATTCCAGGAATGCCTCTAGAAAGATGCGTTTTCAGAATTGAGTCTTAAAGGAGGGGAGGGAGGTGCAATTCCAAAAGATGAAGGGAAGGGGTAGGGAGAGAGGTTGGTTGTGCCTTGCAGAGGCACAGAGAATCAATGCATCAATCAGCACTTATGAAGCACCTGCTGTATACCAGGCACCGGGTTACGAGAAGAAGATGCAAAGTCATGGGTAAGGAATAAAGAGGCAGTATACATAAAGGCTCGGAGGCCTGAGTTAAAAGCTGGAACCCAGCTGGTATTTTATCCTCTAGGCAAGAGGGGGCCACTGAGGCTCTGCAGGTGTAGAGATGAGAAATAAAGCTGATCCCTGCCATCAAGGAGCCGCTGTGAACCTAAGAAACAGGACACAGACAAAATAAACATGGCAGCTTTCCTCAAGTCAATGAAAGGAACATGATCACAGATTGAGGGAGGGAGGCAACAAGCAATTATTAAGTGGCTACTATGTGCCAGGGGGGCTTCTAGGTGGCACCACAGTGCACAGAGCACCAGGCCTGGGGGCAAGAAGACTCAGCTTCCTGAGGTCAAATCCCACCTTCAGACACTGACTAGCCGAGTGACCCTGGGCAAGTCCCTTCACCCTGTTTGCCTCAGCTTCCTCATCTATAAAATGAACTGGTGTCTCTGCTGAGAAAGCCCCAAATGGGGTCACGAAGGGCCGGACGCAGCTGAAAAAGGAGTGAAAGACGACAATGCGCCAGGTGCTGCACTCAGTGCTTTACAAATATTACCTGCCTTGAAGCTCACGACAACCCCAGGAGGAAGGGGCTGAGGAAACTGAAGCAGGCAGAGATCAAGTGACTGACCCAGGGTCACACAGCTAATAAATATCTGAGGCCTGATTTGAACTCAGGTCTTTCTGACTTCAGGCCCGACACTCTGTCCATCGCACTACCCAGCTGAATGATGGCTGGAAGATACCTCAGAAGCCATCTAATCCAACCCTTTCATTTGACAAATGGGGAAACTGAGGCCCAGGCTGTCTAGTCCCAGTCCCTCATTTTGCAGAGAAGGATACTGAGGCCCAAGGGAATCAGGTCCATAAGGAATCAGTATTGGAGGCGTGATTTGGGGCCCTGCCCTCTGATACCGGCTCTGGGGCTCTTCCCACTGACCCTGAGGCCTCCCTGGAAAAGGGAAGAGACTCTTTTTCTGGCCCGAGAGGGGAGAATCAGGAGGCTGGGGGATCCAAGGAAGAGTTCCCTCACATGAGGCCCTTCCACAAGAGGAACGGGCTGCTCTGAAAGTGAGGCCCTGAGAGGGGCCTCCAAGCAGAGGCCATGTGCCCACTTACCATTAGAGCGTGAGCTCCCAGAGGGCAGGACTTTGTATGCTTAACAGAGTGCCTGGCACATAGTAGGGGCTTAATTAAGTCCTTGCTGACTGACTACCCTTTGGGGATATTCTATATTGGAGCTGTGATAGTCTCAGTGCCCCGACAAAGGAAAAGCAAGGCAAAGCAGTAGGAAGTGTAGGACTTCGGCCAGAGCATCTGGGTCCAAATCGACTTCTGCTCCTTCAGAACTGTGGGACCTTAGGTCAGCCCCTCCCCCTTCTGGGCCTCCACTTCCTGATCTATGGAATGAGAGGGGTGGGCTGCATGGCCTTGGCTCTCCTGCTCTGAGCTTCAGGCCTTCGTCTCCAAAGTGGAGGCTCTGCTCCTCTCCCTCCCTGGTGGGGGGTGCCCACCAGCCTACTCCTCTTCCCCAGGAAGCCTGGATGTGAAGCTTGGAGGCAGCTTCTTCTGCTTAGACAGGAGGCCCAATCTGGGGACAGGGACAGGAACGCTCAAGCCGAGCCCAAGACCAGAAAAATGAAGCTCCCTGGACTCTGGCTCCAGCATGACTCGCATTCCTTTGGCCCCTGCTGCATAACAGATGCCTGTGGGTTCCCTTCGGCAGGAGCCTCAGAACCAGGCAGGACCACGATTCGGGAACCTATCTGCCCAGGCAGATGGCATGGAGGAAGGGCGACTTCCGAAGACGGCCTTCCTGGAGGGAGCGGGCTGGCACTTCGGGAACTGCCCAGGTCCGGAGTTATTTTGGGGCCTTGACATTTTGAGTTGGGAGGAGAGGCTTGGATTTCACCCTGTTGTTGATTTGAACCTGGGAATACCAGCAGCTCGAGCTCAGGACCAAGCCAGGTCCTGGCCAAGGCCCAGGCTCTGGCTGGTAAAGCGTGTGCAAAGTGAACTCTAACCTAGAAGAAGACCTCAGAGCCTCTCAGCCCTGGGGGGGTAGCCCCAGGAGCTGGACAATGGACATACAGCAGTTTCCAGGCCAAGCGATTCCTCTTGCACAACTTGGAAAAAGCACCTTCCTGGCCCCCTCCCCCCATTGCCAGGACTACCTTCACTTTCCACTCAGCCAAAGAAGGGAGAGAGGGAGGGAGGGAGGGAGATGGGTAGCCTAGGAAGCCTTCTTGAAGCTTCCCACATGCCACAGAGGTTGTCTGGGGGATTGCCAGTCATAATGTAATACATCTGCCTGCAACCAGGAACACCATCGATGGAAGGGGTCCTGGGGGAATGTGGCTTTGCCTAAGCTAACTTGTATTTAATTTGTATATATCTTGTATTTGCTTAGAGGACCATGGACTGGTCCTCTAAGCTCCCTGAGGGCAGGGACTGTTATGTCTTTGTCTCTGTACCAGCACAGTTGGTACCTGTGACATCACTGCTATTGAATAGCATTCACATATTCACAGCTATTCGATAAACTTAAATGGCAGCCAACTTCAGGGAGATCACAAATTCTTAGCATCTCAGAGGTAGATGCCATCAGAAAAGGAAGAGACCTTAGAGATGGTCTGGTCCAATCCTCTCACTTCGCAGGTAAGGAAACCGAGATAGAACAAGGACCCAATCTGTCCAAAGTAACAAAGATGATCAGCCACAACATTAGAATCAACCCCCACTGAGGCCAATCCCAAACTCATTCTATGACAATACACTCTCTTCGCTTGGGTCTGTCACATCCTCAAATCAGCACAGAATTCCAGAGCTGAAGTCAGCCTGTGCCTGACCCAGATTGCCCTCGAGGACACCCCACAAAGGGGCCATCCCAGTCTGCCTGAAGACCAGCATAAAAGGAGAGCCCATTGCTGCTCCAGGAAAGACACGCTGCTCAGGGATACCTCTCACTGTTGAGAAGGTTTCCTGATATCAAGCCTCAATTTGCCACTTCTAACACATTATTCTTTGCTCTGCCCTTGGCGCCAAGCAGAAAAAATAAAATCCCTCTTCTATGTGACAGCCTTGAAGACAGATCTATGCTTGCAGACAGATTTCATGCCCTCCTCCCTGCCTCAGTCTTCTCTTCCACAAGCTAAGAATTCCCATTTCTTCAACTGATGCGCCTCTGTATGGTTTGAAAGGCAGGCCCTTCCCCATGCCAAAGTGACCTTCTCTGGTCACTCTACAGCTCATCAATGTCCTTCTTAAACCATGGCCCCTAAAATGAGATAGGGCAAATGGAAGCACACTGCTGGAGACACCTCTGAGTACTCAAGCTTCAGTTTCCAAACCTGCAACTCGCTCATAATAACAGTTGGCACTTCTAGAGAGGCCCAGAATTGGCAAAGTGCCTTCCATCTCACCAAATATGTGAGGCAGGTGCCAGTGTCCCCATTTTACAGAGGAAGAAACTGAGCCTCAGGGAGGTTAAGTGACTTGCCCGGGGGCACTTAGCTAGGACATCCCAGAGGCAAGATTTGAATCTAGGCTTTTCTGACTTCACTCCTAGGATCCATTTAAAGGTAGAAACTTGTGGAACAGAATTAAAGGCAAATACGGAAGCAATAAAGCACACCCCATCTTATTGCACTTTGCTTTACTGCACTTCTCAGATTTTGGGTTTTTTTTTTTGGAGGGGGAAGGCAGGACAATTGGGGTTAAGTAACTTGCCCAAGGTCACACAGCTAGTAAGTGTGTCTAGCATCTTAGACTGGATTTGAACTCAGGTCCTCCTGACTCCAGGGCCGGTGCTCTACTCACTGAGCCACCTAGTTGCCCCTCTCAGATTTTTTTTTTGCAAGGGGCAGTGTTGAGGGGTCCACACAAATTGAAGGCTCATGGCAACCCTGCATGGAGCGAGTCTGTCAGCGCCATTTTCCAGCAGCGTGTGCTCACGCCGTGTCTCTGAGTTCCTTTTGGGTCATTCTCACAATATTTCAAACATTTTCCTTACCATTCTATCTGCTCTGCTGATCTGGGATCAGTGATCTTTGATGTTACTGCTGTCCTTGTTTGGGAGCACCACAAACCACACCCACATGAGACACTGGTAAATGTGTGTGTTCTGACTGCTCCCAACTGACCGCTCCCCACCACTCCCCTCTCCCTGGGCCTGCCTGTTCTCTGACACGCAACGATGTTGAAGAATATTACAGAAATTGAGCAGATAAAGCAGTGGAAGGGTTTGGGAGGACTGACCCCAATTGTGAAAGAAGTTCTCCTTGGGGTGAAATACTATCAAACAGCATTGCGTGCCAGAAAGAAATCTTTCATGAAAGGAAGAGTCAAATGCAGCGAATTTCACTGTTTTGTTATTTTAAACAATTGCCGTGGCCACCCCAGCCTTCAGCAGCCACCCCCGATCAGTCAGCAGCCATCGACATCGAGGCAAGACCCTCCGCCAGCAAAGAGGTTGGGACTCGCTGAAGGCTCACATGGCACTTAGCATTTTTCAGCAATAAAGTATTTCCAATTAAGGTATGTACAGTGGTCTTTTTATACATAATACTATTGCACACTGAAGAGACTACAGCATAGTGTAAATATAACTTGTATATGTACTGGGAAATGGGAAAATCGTGTGACTTGCTTTATTGAGATATGTGTTTTAGTGAGGTGGTCTGGAACTAAATCCGAAATATCTCCAAGATATGCCTGTACTGAGCACACTTCTGGCGAGCAGGAGACAATGACAGGGCAAGGGGCTTAATCTGTCTGAGCCTCAGTTCTTTACCTGTAAAATTAAGGAAGCGTGACTACGAGGAAATCAGAGAATCACGGGAAGAGCTGCATGAACGGATGCAGGGAGATATAAGTGGAACCAAGAAAAAAAAACAAAACGATGTACTTACATTAGTAAGTGCAGAAGAAAGCCTCCAAGGAGGCCGCACTCTAATCAAAGGTCCCAGAGAACAGACAACAAAGGACATATCTCTTCCTCCTCTCACAGAGAGGTGGGACATTCCTGGCAGCAATGGCCATCTTCCCCAGGTAGGAGAGGTAACTGTATCTCATAGTTTTGCTAAACTGTTTTTTTTTCCTTCTGACAGTAGAAAGGGAGGAAGGGGAGTGTGTATTTTCAGAAAGGACTGGTTTGTAAAAACAAAATGTGTCAATAAAGCTTATTTTTAAAAATAAAATGAAAGAAGTTGGATTAAATGGTCACTAAGGTCTCTTCCGGAGCAGCTAGATGGTGCAGTGGATGGAGCGCTGTGTCTAGGGTCAAATCCAACCTCAGACCCTTACTAGCTGTGTGACCCTGGGCAAGTCACTTCACCCTATTTGCCTCAGTTTCCTCATCTGCAAAAGGAGCTGGAGAAGGAAATGGCAAACCATCCCAGTGTCTGCCAACAAAACCTCAAACAGGGTTGTGGAGAGTCACATACAACTAAACAATAACAAAAGCTTCCTTTGGAGTTCTACATATATGATCTTGTGATCCCTTTCTCCTCCAAGCCTTCTCAGAGGCCCACCCCCCCTGCCCCCAGGCCATAGCGTTGGCTTCCTCCCCAGAGCTCAGAGGTCATTTACTGACCTCACCATTCAAAGGGCCCAGATAGATCGCTCAGGATCCTTTGCTGTCTGCTCCTAATGCCCAAGGAGACTCCAAGCTCCAGAAAGGCAGGGATCATCCTGCACGTGCATTCTATACAGCACTGAGAGCCCACAGGCTCAGCAAAAGTTTGCTAATGGACAACATTCAGGGAGTGAGAGAAGGGACTCCCACCTAAGAAGCATCGGCAGTTCCACATAAGCTTTTCCCCGTCTGCTGGGCAAGCCACAGCACCTCTGGGGCTCAGTATTGTCATCTGTAAAATGGGAGGACTGGACTGGATGATGTCTAAGGAATTCCAGCCTGCTCTCTACGATCTGTGACGCCTCCCCTCCCCCAGCATTCTCACAGCAGCAGCAGCAAGCGTGCAGGAGGGAAGGAAACGGCCAAAGAGAGGAAACCAAACACGGGCCAGGATCAGATTTTCTGAAATCAGGGCATGTTTTTGTTCTCACTGGGGCCCTCCAGCACAAATGTTTCATGTTACCAATCCAGGCTGACCCCCTGACAGCTCATGGACAGCGGGCCAAGGCTGCAGGGCAAAGGCAGGGAGAGTGAAGGGGGACCAGAAGGGACAGGGAGAGGCATCTGTCTTTTCGTTGCTTTCCAGAAAGAGGGAATTTCTGCCCTGATCTCCTCCTGCCCCAGGGACGGCCTGAGCCAAAGTCGGCCTCAGCTCTCACCAGATCTTGGGAAGGGACGGGAGAACAGTACAGTTAGGAGACTCTAATGTATTTGCTTTGGCTGAAGGCTCGGAAAATTCTCCATGTGTGCAAAGGCTTAATGGCCAAAGACCACTTTCCCACTTTCCTAAGTTCTCGGGTATTCTCCACCATGGGTGAGAAGGAAGTCTCCCTGCCCCCTCCCCTGTCCCAGGGACACCGCTCCAGGGAGGCCCAACCGAGGAGCTCCCCTCCTGTGGACAGCTGGCTGGGCTGACCACACCCCACCTTCTGGAAAGAGGAGCAGAGATTTATTAAATGCCTGCTAGGCACAAAGCACTGGACCAGGCACAGAGGGAAAAGGCCAGCATTAGCTGTGACACAGCCCCTTCCCTTGCTGAGCTCACATAAACACACAGAGAAAACACAGAACATGACACAGAAAAGGTATCTGAGAACTGGAAAAGAGGTCTTGGGAGCCCTGACAGGGAAGGGCACCATCGCTGTGGCAGGCTTGGGGAGGGAGATCATGGAAGGCCCCCTGGAGGAGGAGGCCGTGGAAGCTCCAACTCTCCCTGTCCTTGGCGCTGGTAACACAGCTCTCTCCCAAGGATAATGAGCCAGAAGGCACATTTATATGCACCTACTAGGTGCCAGGCCCTGTGTGCCAGTGGGACAAAAACAAAGCCCTCCTTGCCTTCAAGAAACTGACATTCTACTGGGAAGGAACAAAATGTTTCCAGATCAGTAAAGACAAGACCAGGATGGTGCCAGGCCCTTACAACAGAGGGGTTCTGGGAAGCCTTCAAAGAGAAGCTGGTGCCTGAGCAGATGGCAGGGGCTAGTCACCACTAACCTTCCCCAGGGCCCCCTTCATGTCTCCCTCCTGCCCGGAGAATAACGACACTGGCATTTATATGGCACTTCAAGGCTCGAAGTGTGCTTCACAGATATCTCGTTTTACCCTCACAGCAATCCTGGGGGCGCGGAGGGGGAGGGGCTATCATTACCCTGTTTTATAGATGAGGCAAACAGAGTTAAGTGATTTGCGCAGGGTCCCGGAGCCAGGAAGTGTTCAAGGTAGGATTTGAACTCTGCTCTTCCTGACTCTCATCTAGCCACATGGCTGCCTCTAAGCCAAAGAGAAGGGGGTGGGTTCTAACGAGGCTGAGGAGGGAGACTCCACCAGATCTTCTAACGACTACACTAAGGGATGGGGATGAGGAGAGGGTGGAGGGTGGCTTGGCTGCCTAGAAGGACGATGGTGTCCTTGACTGCACAAGGGAAAGGAGGAAGATGCCACTCTCCCGTCCTGCCCCCTTCTCTTTCTGCAGAGCCCTTGTGAGGAGGCTGAGGCAGGGCTTTAGATGGGCCAGATGCCTGCCCCGTGCCAAGGTTCCCTTCCAGGCCCAACTCGAGAACAGGCCAGCAGTTCTGTAAGTCAACATGGCAGGTTGAGAAAGAGCCGGGATGGGAGCAGCCAGCAGCCTGTGCCCAGATCTGAGGTGGGGGCGGGCCGGGGGGGGGGGAAGGCAGGCTGAGATCAGCAGGTCAGGATGGGTGGTGCCTATTTCTCACAGAGGAGCAAGCAGATTGTTAAGTGCTTCAAGCCCACCTGCCAAATGCCAAGAGGAAAAGGATCTTTTGGGCAGCTTGGTGGAGAAATCAAGCATGTTGGACTTGGAGTCAGGAAAAGACCTGAGTTCAAATCCTGACTCAGAGACTCACTAACCTAGGTGAGACACTTAACTTTTGTCTTCCTCAGTTTCCTCATCTGTAAATTTGGGGAGGGGGGTGGGAAACAGTATCTGGCTCACAAAGCTGTTGTACAGATCGAATGAGAACCTTTGTAAAGTGCTTTGCAAACACCAGCTACATAGATTCTAGCTCTATCATGATGATTCCATCCCGAGGCCCTGGCCCAGCTCTCTTTTCTCAAGCTCCCTAAAGAAAAGTCTTTGCGAATGGGATTTTTGCATGCACAAGATCCAGCCAGCATTCAGAAAGGAGGGAAGTGAGGCCTGGCAAGAGAAGAGCTTGTGGGGGACGAGAGGTCCTGCCCTCTCCCCTCACCCTCCCCCACAACTGTACCAACCACAGTTTGATTCAGAGCTGGGACCGGGCCAGTCCAAAGTCTTTGTCGTTCATAGGAGGAAGCTGAGGCCCACAGAAAAGAAACGACTCACCCAAGGCCATGTAAATGTCATTCTCAGATGTTTGCACTAAAGAAATGAGGCCCCTCAGCCAGCCATGAACACTTGATTCTCACAGGGCCCTGGTGATGGAAGGCCACGGTTAGCCGGGCTCTTCTCAGCCCTGGGGGACAAGGGGTGACTCGGAGGTCACCTCCAGGACTGCAGCCGGCCCTGTAGGGCCGCAGGGAGCTCCCCACCACCGGCAGGCGGCCAGGGTCTGGGGCAGGCTTAGTCAGAAAGGAGCTGACTCCAGGGCGCCCAAGGAGCTTTTCAGCTCTGATGTTCTGAGACTGGGGAGGAGGGAAGGAGAGATGGAGACCACAAGATCTGGGTTCAAGTCTTGACTCTGATAAAATACTGACTGTGGGACCAGGGGGCACCAACTCCCTCAGGCAACAACCTCCTAGAATCACAGATGTAAACATGGAAGGGACCTTGGAGGCTATGCAATTCTGACTGCTCATTATACAGATGAAGAAACCGAGGCCCAGAGGGGTTCCGTGATTTGCCCAGGATCACACAGCTTATAATTGGGCAGGGTTTGAACCCAGGCCTGTTGGACTCTCTGGGCCTCAGTTTCCCATCTATTAAAATGAGAATGATAGTTATGGCACTCCCTTCCCCCACAGGGGTGCCTTTTACCGTCCTTAATCCAATCAATCAATGGCAGTCCTTTTTAATACGTGGTTAAAGACTTGTTCTGTCATGTAGAATTTCTTATTGCTTGTAATTTACTGTGCCCGCCTCAGCAAAGCCACAGAGGAGCTGCCGACTAAGACACAGCTGTAATGGCCTTGGGTGCAAATGGACATTCAAAGGTCGTTCCCCAATTCAGATCCTAGGATCGTCCGCCAAGAGTTGCAAGGTCCTTGGAGGCCACCTTGCCCAACCCCTTCATCTTCCAGGTGAGAAAACTGCAACCCAGAGAAAGGGAGAGCCTTGTCCAAAATCACAGAGGCCATAGAGGACAACCAGTATTTGAACCCAGGTTCTGCCTCTGATGCCAAATCCCGTGTTCTTTTCACTGCACCAACCCGGCTCCTGACATGATTTGAATACATGATCAGAAGATTTTAGAGATGGTTAAATAGAGGGGGGAGAATCAAAGATTCTTCAAGCATTTCAATTATCCCCAAAATCTCGATGGCCCCCTTTCAAAGAGAAGAAATAATTCAAAAACAGCACCAGGATTTGAAGTCAAAGGCTCCTTCCCTCACGGCGCCAAAGCTATGAGGATTGAAGTTACTGCCAAGTAAGGCCAGATAAAATTTCTCAAACCTCAGAGGTACAAATCATTCATCAACCCTGCAAAGGCAACCTTTGAGACATCAGACTTCAGAAGCCCATGACTCATGTTTTAAAAATTAACCCCAAACAACTTGAGAAGTCCCTAGTCAAAATTTAAAGGGCAGTGATACACCACGCAAATGTAAAAGGATTAGACTTTAAAGTGATATTGTCTCTATTCCCCTAAGATAAAAACAAGCTAAGAGAGATTTCTAAGCAGGACACAACTATCCCTGATGGGTGTTTGGAGCTGCTGTCAGAGTTTTGGAAATTATTGATTTCTACAGGAAAAAACAATACAGGTCTGAAGGATTTTAACTTATTTACTTGGGTTTGGAGCAACACACACCCCTGAGCTATTCTGGTCTCAGAAAAACACTGAACTACAGAGGAAATGATTCAAGTCATCTCATTCCCATTCAATAATGCTCCCCTGCTCCCCTACCCCAACACACATACAGTCCTTCTAAATGCCTAATGAGACAAGATGGAACCAGGAGAGCCCAAGCAAGCCCTGAGAGGCAGTGAGCTACATGGCACTCCCCACTCACATCAGAAACCAGTAAATTACACCGTTGTAGTAGGCAGCGCCAGAATGTTCAAGTGGTGAGAATCCTATGTTTAAGTGGCTACCACAAAGCCCTTGTGCTCTTGTCTTTTCCTATCTCCAAATAAACAACCAACTTAACTGAGAGAATGAACACCCCTCCCTTCTTCCCCACAGAGGTGGGGGACTTTGGGTATGGAATAGTGCATGTACTGTCAGGCAGCTGATGCGTTGGTTGGTTTTGCTGAACTGCTTTTTCTCCCCCTCTTTCTTTTTCAATCTTCACTACAAAGGATGGCTCATGGGTAGTGGAGGAAGGAGGAATATAAAAATGATGATATAAAAATTACCATAAAAAGGTAAAAAAAATTTCTTAAGCAGCCAACTTCCTGGCCTGTGTAAGAGTTCATGAAAAGAAGCCCTAGAGACTGGTTTCCCTGGGGAAACATTTCGATCTCCTAAGGACTCAGGCAAATGCAGCTGCAGGCAACCCATGAAGTAGTTCCTTTTAAAAACCAGGCCCAGGTATGACTTAAAAAGCACAAGGGGAAGGCCTTGAACTGTAATCACAGCCACGAGTACTGGGATTTCAGGAGATGTCCTCAAATTCTTCTCTATCCATGTTAATGTCTAGTGGTGATTTCTGGCAGCTGGCTGCTTTAATCCTGACACCACCCAGAAAACCCAAACTGTGACTGTGGATCCTCCATGACACGAGGTGAGGGCACATTGCTAGGGAAATTCTCTGATTGTGAGAGTGGTGTGCATACCTTTCACGCCCTGCCACAATTAAGGAACCAAACAGGGAATGCTGAACCTGGAGAAAAGAAAGGGGACACACTAGCAGTCTCTACATATATGAAAGGCATAGAAAAGAGATTAGATTTGCTCCGCTTGGCCCCAGACACTGACAGGAGGGCTCTGCAGACACCTTTCTGGGAGCCATGTGGATGGGGAGAGAAGCACTGCTTTACTGACAGCTGATTGACTGGAGAAAAACCCTCCAAAGGGTTTGTTTCTGCTGTCTTTCATCTTCCTCTCCGGTTTGTGGGAGAATCAGAGAAGGAAAGACAGACTTTGCTCGGCTGTGAGTTGTGCTGGTTGGAGCAGAGGTATGGCTTTGCTGAGAGATTAATGGAAAAAGCAGAATCCCTTGCTGCTTGTCTGAGCAGGAGAAACTTTTCCGAGGCCCAGAGCAGATCTGAGGAGCGTGGTGGTTTTCAGGCTTAAGGGAACTGCTTATCACTGAAAAAGTATAACACTCAGAGTACTGCCAAGAGTGGCTGTGTGTTAAAAGAGACTGACTTCAGCAGCCCAACATCCCAGCAAGTCATTAATAGTACAGATCGTTCCTTAAAGAGAGCAGGGACATCAAAGCCAGCAGTCCAGGGTCATTATAGGGCCGTGTGTTTCCCCATTCATGTGCCTCTTGACTGTGTGTGCCCACTTCCCCATAGACATTGTGTGCATTGGAGAGAGAATACGACTGAGGTTTCAGAGCTGACTGTTAGTTTTCTCATTCTTGTTTTTGCTTTCTACTGGGTAAATGCTTGTGTTTGCCTTCTAGTTCAGTCAATGCTTTATGTTTAAGAGTCCATGGTATTATTGTGATTGATCTGTGCAAATGGGAAGCATGCTGGTAGGTGCTCAGAAGCTACAGTGTTGAGTATTATGAATGCTTCCCTCACACCTAGATCATCTCTAGGACCCTGAGAGGATGGAGCTATCACCTCATGAGTACTATTCTGGGGAATCATCCTCACCCAGGTGGGGTGAGCAAACCAGCCACAACCTAGAGAAAGAGAGCCTGGGAAGAGGTGGGTTGCCGAAAAATAGTAATATACGTAACCCTAAAGTGCAAAGCACTTTATAGGCACTATCATGATTTAGTGAATAGAACATTCAGCTTGAGGTCAAGAAAACCTAGATTAAAATTTTTCCTCTAGCACATGCTAGCTGTTTGACCACAGGCAAGTCACTTAATGTCTCTGATCCTCAGTTTCTTTTGCTGGAGAGTGGGGATAATAACATTGCCTACCTCATAGAATTACTGTGAGGCTCAAATGTGTTAATGTCTGAAAAGTCCATTTATCATCATCATCATTGTCATCACCACCATCATCATCACCATCACAATCACCATCATTACTACCATCACCATCACCACCACCATCACCATCATCACCATCATCATCATCACCATCACCACCATCACTACCATCATCATCACCACCACCACCACCATTATCACCATCATCATCATCACCATCACTACCACCACCATCACCACCATCATCACCATCACCACCATCACTACCATCACCACCATCACTACCATCACCATCATCATCATCACCACCATCATCATCACCATCACCACCATCACCATCACCACCACCATCACCATCATCACCATCACCACCATCATCATCATCACCATCACTACCACCACCATCACCACCATCACCATCACCACCATCATCATCACCATCACCACCATCACTACCATCACCACCATCATCATCACCATCACCACCACCACCATCGCCACCACCACTACCATCCCTACCATCACCATCATCATCATCATCATCACCATCGCCATCATCACCATCATTTGAAAGCTAAGGAAGTAGTGTGGGATGGTGGGAAGGTGTTTGAACAATCCAGCTAGCAGCCGCTGTAGGGGCGTAAAACCAACAACAACCAGCACACAGAATGCTGCAAGCCCAGGTTCTTTTGATCTGCTTTACTAAGGAAAGCAACATTAAGGGGTTAACAATCTTACTTTAATCCAGCATACAGACATCATTCACTTAGTTCAGGGGAAAAAGCTAGCACTCTGAACTTCAGAGCAAACACAAATTACAAACAACATTTATGAACAGACCAAATACAATTCATAGTTACCAAGGAACCATCAACAGCCGGGAGCTCGACAAGGCTGGCTCAGAGTCAAGCACCACTCCTGCTGCAGCTCAAGAGCTCCAGAAAAAGAAAGCCAACCTCTGATTTTACATATCTTGTTCAGGGTCAAAGGTGAGTCACGCATGAGACTCACCCACATGACTTAAAATCGTCACAAAAATGCAACGAAACCCACGTGATCTAAAAGCCTCTGTTGTCACAAACATGTCACTCAAACCCATGTAAACTAGGCTTTCCCTTGAGGGAAGGAGGTCATCAAAGACTCCTAATTTAATCAAGGAAACACAGGCCAAACTCTTCAAGGGCATTTAGTTGAATAAGTGCTAAGAGCCCATCTTGATAGCCAATACAGAAGGAAGGAAGCTTCTGGAGTCTGAGGACCCGGTTAAATTCAAGCCCTGTCACTTACTGCCTGTGTGATCTTGGGGCAGTACACTCAACCTCTTTAAGCCTCTGTAAAACAAAGAGGATGGAACATATGGCCTTCCAGGGGCCCATCTTGATTTAATCAACGATCCTGGGAAGATGCAGGAGATCAGAAATGATGTAACTTGCCCATGGTCATACAACTAGCACATTCAGAGGAGGCACTTGAACCCAGACCTCCGCTGCCCTATCCTGCCTCTCATTGCCATAATGGCTGCATCTGACAAGTGTTCAGGACTGATGCATCCCAGGGAAGGGTGAGGGCTGAGCCAAGACAACCAAGATCTAGTCTCTGTCCTTGAGGAGCTCTCAGGCTAGTCTGAAAGACCTGCTCACCAATTAAGAGCAGAGCAGAAAGGAGATACACTATAAAAAGAAACTGCATACACTTACTGGGTCTCGTGCATCCAAACAAGCCTTGTCCCTCAAAAGCAGTCACCCTGGGAGGCCGAGCACTTATTCAGCAGTGCTGCTGGACTGCAGCATCCTGCCTCCCAGGCACACACATAGCAACAATGGTGACTATATTGAGTCCCTAGTCCTGGCTCCTCACCAGGAGTGTGATCTTGGTGGGGTCACCTCCAGCTCCAGGCCTGAGCCCTCAGTACTCCCTCTAGAGAGCATGACTGCCCCCAGCCCTCAAGGAAGCATGTGTGACCCCACGTTTAGCACTGACACATTTAGCACTGACACCTGCGCATGGCTCATATTTTGAGAAATAGCCATGGGATCAAGGACAGCCCTTCTCAGCTCCTGGCCTTAGCTCTGTCTCCCTGAAATGGGGCCACTGAGTCACCCAAGAGCTCCCTGTACGGGATGTAGAGGAGTCTATCTTCTCTTCTAACGATCAGGGTGTTTCTCTCCTAGACTTACTAAGGAACTCATCTTCCGTTAACATCCCCATTCGAGCCCTGACTTCAGACGAGAAGACAGCGTAGGGGCAAGGGTGTCACTAGCCCCAAAACCAGCTCGGATACTGCCTAGCTGCATGACTGTGGGCCAGTCACTTCACTTCTCTGAGACTCAGTCATGCCACCTGTATTTTAGGAATAATAATGCCTCTCCATTTCTGAAGTCCTTTCCAGCTCTAAATCTGTGGCTCTGGGACTTCTACCTCCCACAGGGGTGCAGGCAAGGGAGCTATTATTTGTATATTATTCAATTATTTAACATTTATTACTGATATTACTGGCTGTGCAACCATGGACAAGCCACAAAGTCTCTGATCTTACATATTACCTGAATTAGGTCAGGAAGACCAGGGTTCAAGTCCCATTTCAGACACGTAAAGCTCTGACCCTGGGCAAGCTACTTTTCACCTTGATAGCCCACAGGCAACACTTGAAGACCGTAAGTTACGGGAGAGTCACCAGTATACTTTAGTGAAAGGAGTTTCCAACATCAATGAAATCACAGGTTGAGATCCCACCACCAGACAAAAATCAACATTTCCACCCATTTTCCATCTGTCCAGTTGTACAGAGAACACTACAAAAGTCCATCGTTTTTATAAACAATATCCAAGGCTTTCAAAGGGCCTGGATGTCAGGTCCATTCTACACAATGCAGAGACGCTTACCAGCTGCAGCTTGTGGCTGGCAGCAACTGACATGTGCGAGTGTGTGACGGCCTGATAAACGAGACAAATCCATCTAGAGCACGCCACCCGGAGAGAGCCTGGCCCCTGTGACAACACAGTGGAAATCAGGTGGGCTGGGTGCATTCCCGCCTCCCCAGCCTTCCTTTCAATTTTGCTTCCATCTCAATCCAAGAAAGAAGACTACTGGCCGCTCAGTGGCCATAAGAAAGCAGGAGCGTTACTTACCCATGAGCAGGGTCCAGGGCGATAGCCCGCGGCTGATCCAGATCTTGCCAGAAAAGGACTTTTCTCGAGGTTCCGTTGAGATTGGCCACCTCAATTCGGTTGGTCTCCGAGTCCGTCCAGTAGAGCTTCTTCCCGATCCAATCACATGCCAAACCATCGGGGGACACCAGGCCGGAGATGATGACGTTCTGCACCGTGCTCCCCGACTGGTTAAAGTACGTCTGCTTGATGGCTTCTTCACTCACATCCGTCCAGTAAATGACACCCTGGGAGTACTGGAAGTCCACAGCTGCCGCGTCCTCCAGGCCGCTCACCACAATGCTAGATTCCAACTTGGCTCCCCCGGCGTCCACCAGCCTCACGTCCCGGCGATTGGCGAAGAGCAGGAGCGGAGAGGCTGCAAGAGCAAAGCAGAGATATGGAACATCATCAAGCCATGCTGGGCTACACCCCCAGGGCTGTGCTCCCATGTGACCCCTGGCGACAGAGGCCATCGAGATCAATTCCCTCATTTTACACCGGAGGAAGCTGAGGCCCAGAGATGGGAAGTGATTTTACCAGGGCCACTTAGCTAAAGGTGCCAGAGACAGGATTTGAATCCAAGACCTCCCATCCATTCCAGCATGCCATCCATCACCATACAATGCCTCTCTCTACAATGCTGCCATTAACAATTAGAACTCTAAGAAATTTTTTTTAATGGATTAGAGAAAAGAGTTGAAGTATGGTAGAGTGTTCACTCATCAGCTAACAGGGACTGACAGCTGTCTTCCAGTATTTGAAGGGCTGTCACATAGAAGAGAGATTAGCTTTGCTGGGTTAGGACTAGGAGCAATGAGGGAGATAGGCTGAAGAGGGAGATGGGAGTTCTAAATCAGGAAAAACAAACTTCCTAAGAATGAGAGCTATTTGAAAATAGAATGAGATGTCTGAGGAGGTTGTGAGTGCCTCATAACTGGAAGTATCCAATTAGTAATTAGATAGCCATTTGTCAGGAACTCATAGTGGGGGATGGACTTCTCAGGGCAATTGTTTTCTGTACATCTGGGATGTCTGTGCACTGGAGCTCTGGCCTGTGGGAAGACCCAGAGCAGTGTGCTCAGGCACCGTCTCTCTTGGAGGAGATGGGCAGCCTCCCCACGTGGCGCCACCTCCCTGGGGAGACGGCTTCTGAGTAAAATTGCTGAAGTGTGAAGGAAATCCTTTGGAGAGTTTCAGCAGGTGTGGACATTCTGCCACTGGTCCATGAGGCAATTGGCTGCAAAGCCAGCATGGAATACATCTTTCCAAAAGCCTGAGTGAGCTTGGGGCACCTCTTTGCTTCACGCGTGTCTGGCGGAGGTTAGGAACTCCTTTGCCCACAGGGTCGTTGCTCAAAGTGTCATCTTTATCTTCTCCTTTAAATTTCCCATTTCTTTCTTTACTCTATGTGATGATTTACATCATAGCGCCTTGTATATTATTTTATAAATAAAAAATACACGCATGGGGGAAATGCTCAAAATTGTTTACTTATGAGCCTTGTCATTACGGAGTCATTTCTGGCATGTCCAACTTCTCAACCAGGTTTTGGGGTTTTCTTGGCAGAGATACTGGAGTGGTTTACTGTTTCCTGCTGCAGCTCCTTTTATGAATGAGGAAACTGAGGCAAACAGGGTGAAGTGACTTGCCCAGGGTCACACAGCTAGTGTCTCGGGCCTGAGTCAAACTCGGGTACATGATCAAAGTTTGGAAACCACTGGTCAAGATGACCCCCGAGATTCCTTCCGGCTCTGAGATTCTAAACTTCTGCGTAAGACAGGATAAAGGGGCTTGGAGGGAGCTACAGGTATACTGGTATTGCCCTTTGTCTATTGCAGCATGCTTTTAATTGTGAATAACTTTTAGTAAGAGACTCAGTTTGGTTTTTTGGTAAAGCAGGGAAGGTAGAGGGGCTTGTGTCCAGACCTGGGATTTCATTGGCACTGGGAATACCTGTCAGTCAATAAACATTTAGTAAGTGCCAACTATGTGCCAGGCACTGGACCAAGCACTGGGAATATAAAGGCAAAAGGCAGTCCCTGCCCTTGAGAATCTCACAGACAAAATGGGGAGAGGATATGCCAAGGACTCCATACAAAAATGCTATAGGAGGGGTAAGCTGAAGATGAAAACCAGAGGGAAGCAGCTAGCCTTAGGGGAGATTGGAATGGCTTGCTGGAGAAGGCAGGGCTTTAGCTGAGACTTGAAGGAAGCCAAGAGAGGGAGATGAGGAGGGAGAGAATTCCAGGCATGGAAAACAGCCAATGAAAATGCCTAGAGTCTGGAGATGAAGCATCTGGTTCCAGGAACAACAAGGCAGCCAGAATAGCTGCTGAAGAAACTCCCTGCCCAAATGCACAGCAACAGGTACTCTGTGACTCTGAATTAGAGTTACCTGTGGCCCATAGGCATCAAAGGCAAGACTTGAACCCAAGGCCTCCTGACTCAGATGCAGCCTTTTCTAAGCTTGTTAAGCCCCAACCATAAAGAACTTTTCAGCTCCTCCTCAGCCTGTCTGAATATCATTACAGGCACAGCAAAGGAAAACTAGATGGCCCCACCAAACCAGGCCAACCACATTCAACAGTCCTGAGCCAACTGGCTGTGTGTGCATAGGCCTGGCCCCAGAACCAGGAAACTTTGGTTCCAGCCCTGGCTCTGAAAGGTGATGGTTTTTCAACTTGGCAAATCAAATCTGAATGTAACAGCCCCAAGCCCAAAGGAGAGTCTGACAGACAGAGAGGAGACTTGTGCCTCCCAGGGCCCACAAACAACTACAGTGTAAGGAAAACTAGGCAGATGGGAGTGGGCTTCCCAGGGAAGGGGGCACCTGAATGGAGCCTTGAAAAAATACAAGAATTCTGAGAGACAAAGGATGACAAAGGAGGGCATTCCAGGCCTGGGCACAGCCTGTGCAAATGCCTGTAGGTAGGAGATGGATCACCCAGTTCAAGGAGCTTCTAGAACACAAGTGTGTGAATGGCAGTGGTAGGAAGTCAGGTTGGACAGATGAGTGGGACGCCAATGGTTGGGCAACCACCAGCCAGGCTAAGGAGTGTGTGTCTTATCCTAGAAGCAACCAGGAGCCACTAAAGACTTTGGCAAGGCAGTAACAGAATCAGATCTGTATCTTAGGAGGACGACTTTGACAGCTGGAGGGAAGATACAATGCATGCAGGAAACAATGTTGACAATGCCCGCCCTCCTTCGGATTTTATGCACGAGGAAGCTGAAAACAGAGGCACCCTCAAGTTCAAGGCTCCTGCTACTACACCACAGACACAGACACACAGACAGACACACACACACACCCACACACCCGGCTCCGCAGGTGATTTGCTACTTCTAATTCCTCCTCCCTTCTCCCCCGCCCCAAACAGCTCTCCCGGTGAGTCCCAGGGCTCCCTGATGGACACATGTCAATCATCCCCGCTCCATTCCACGTCACTGTTCTCATAGCTTCATTGCTCCCCCAGCAGACAGAGGAGCTGGTTTTAGGAGTCTCTGGCCAGACGGGCACACTTTCTTCATGAACTTCACCCAACATAACTCACTTCTGCAGAACAGATCCTGGCTGGGGGCCAAGTCTAGCCCCAGATGTTCCCTTGGAAAGAGGGGTCAAGATCAATCAGGCAAAGACAACGAAGACCAGATAACCCAATCTACTCCTCTTCAATTCAATTCATTTTAATTAAATAAAATGCAAGTTCTCTTCCCGAGGACCCTTGATCTCCCCACTGCTGAAGAGGAGCCTTGCCCCTTGATATAACTTTGTATGATGGTATAATACTCTGTATTAATGTCATATATGGGATCAGTAGGCCTACCCCTTCCTCTGTGTAGGAAGCTTCTTCCTAAATGTCATGCCAGGAAATGAACAGAACGCTCCAAAATGTGATCTGACCAGGGCAGAGTGCACAGGGGCCCATCACCACTTTAATCCTGACCAGGGGCCCCGCTGATTTCTAACGCAGTCCAACTGTCAGCTTTGGGGACTGTATTGTCACCCAGTTCATTTGCTTTG
Source organism: Trichosurus vulpecula (assembly GCF_011100635.1). Taxonomy (NCBI): domain Eukaryota; kingdom Metazoa; phylum Chordata; class Mammalia; order Diprotodontia; family Phalangeridae; genus Trichosurus; species Trichosurus vulpecula. The sequence goes on along the minus strand of NC_050578.1, from coordinate 277,981,376 downwards.
TGAGAGAGTTTTGTTGTTATCGTTGCAGGACTGGAAGTTCTTTGATGGTGTTTTTGGTTCCTTCTTTATGAGCTAAAAGCCTCAGATCTTTTGCAGACAAATAGCCAGCTTTTCCCATCATGCACTTGTGGTGTTGATTTTTTTTTTCCAAACTGAGTTCAGTATTAAAGTTGACACTTAAACAAATCCAATGTCATCATCTTAGATCTAAGCCCATGCTCTACATCTGTCAAAATCTCTAGATGCCAACTTGGTCACCCAATGTGTGTTAGTGATCTTTTCAAGCAGGGGGTCATCTGAAAATTTAAGAAGCTCTCCATCAATGTCCTTACCTAAATCACAGCAGAGAGCCCTGGGGCACTCCAGTGGAGACCTCCTTCTGAGGAAACATTTCATAATGAAGGTCTGCTGAGCACAGAGAAAGTGATTATAACACAGTGGCGGGGGGGGGGGGGGGGGGGATTATCTGATTTGACTATTGAACCACTTTATTAACTTCATAATCACCTGACCCCACACCTCTCTATCCTATCCATAGGAAAAACATGAGACTTTGTCAAAGGAGCCCTTGGGGCTTAGAGGAAATCATTTAACCAGGGACTTCCAGCTGGTAAGTATCAGAGGCGGGCTCTGAAACCATGTCTTCCTGCCTCTAAGGCAGTAGTCAGGTGGCCCCGTGGGCCAGCCATTCTAGTGAGCTCCCCAGCTGTACACCCAGATGTTGATAACTACGAATTGTATTTGCTCTGAAGTTCAGGGTGCTGGCTTTTCCCCCTGAACTAGGTGGATGTTATTTGTATGCTGGATTAAAGTAAGATTGCTAACCCCTTAACGTTGCTTTCCTTAAGTAAAGCAGATCAAAAGGACCTGGGCTTGCAGCGTTCTGTGAGCTGGTTGTTGTTGGTTTTACACCCCCACAGCAGCTGCTAGCCGGATTGTTGAAACAGACTCTGGGCAAGTCACTTCACCCTGTTTGCCTTGGTTTCCCCATCTCTAAAATGAGCCAGAGAAGGAAATGGCAAACCAGTCTAGTGTCTCTGCCAAGCAAACCAAGTAATGCCAAGCAGCAGGGTCACAAAGAGCACTAAAAACCACTGAACAACAACCACAGTCTTACAAATAGCAGGGGAGTGGAGTCAGTAAGTGGTACTTCAGAGAGGCTGGCCTGCCTTCAGGCCGGATCTAGCAGTGAGGATGGAGCTGGAGGAAGAGAAGTGAAGACCGTGGAGTCTTAACATTCGGCTTCAGCACAAACATCCTCCTTTTGCTTCCGCTGTGATCACCACCCAAACTGGAAAGACAGCATTTTTGGACCCTTTCAGAAACTGTGTGTTCTTGTTGGGAGTTGCTGAGGCAGTCACGTTTTCCCTTTCAAAGGCGAACAGCTAAAAAGCTCTGGGTTTGCTTATTGGCTCACCGGGTTTGGGCTTTTTCTTTCCAAATCAAGAAGCTAGAAACAGCAGATACTAGCTTCAATGAATGAGGCTTAAAAAGAGACTGAGTTGGGAAAAAAACAAAACCAAACCAGCCCACACCTGCTTGCTCCTATAGAAACTGAGCCTCCAAAGGCCAGTGATCTGAAGTGCTTAAAAACTCACATGCCAGTGTACCTGGAGGCTTATCAAGTCAGGGAATCACCCACCTCCTTGGGCACTTTGGGGGGAAAGCATGATGATGACCATTTTACAGATGCAGAAACTGAGGCTCTGAAAGATGACCGAGGTCACAGAGCTGGAAGGGGTAGAGCCAGGATTTAAATCTAGATCTCTTGGCTCTCAGTCTTGGACTCTTTACAGATGGGAAGGGTCTTAGAATTCATCCTTCATTTTACCAATGAGGAAAGGGAGGGAGAGATTCACCCAGCAACACAGAGCCAGGAGAACCTGAATGAGGGTCTGAGGGTCACAGATCTGGAGCTGGAACCTCGGGGATGAGGAAACTGAGGCTAGTCTTCCTGACTCCTGACCATTAAGCCATGTTGCCTCTCAGTACTTTAGCACAGTTTTGGTTTGGGTTTTAACCAGTAAAGGGAATTTCACAGTAGGAACCATCTTGTACCAATCCAAGTTGGCACCTTCTCTGCCAGTTCTGGTCTTAGAGGCTTGCCTAGGGCAGAGCTGCTGAACCACATTAATGTATAATTGGAAAGTAAAGAAAACTACAATAGAACACAGATAATGTTAAGATGTGGTTTTCTGAAACAATATGCACAGCAGGGAGCCTTCAGTGGGGTCATCGGCTCTCCTTTCTACAGGAATTTGACACCGGGGCTTAAAGCTCTGAGAGGGTAAGTGATCTGCCTAGGGACACACAGCCAGCATTGGTCAGAGGCAGGCCTTGAACTCAGGTCTTCCTCCCTCCAAGGTCAACACTCAATCCACTCTACCTCTACTTGCTTAAAATGCTTGCCATTTGAAAGTTATCAATTACTTCAAGATTTCTAAGCTTTTCAATGAATGCCTACACCAACTCTTAAGGACCATTGGCTTAGGAGTCCAAAGACCTGGGTTTGAATCCACTCTGCCTGGCTGGGTGCCGCTGGCTAACTTACTTCCTCTCCCTGTTGGAAACACTTCCCTTCTCTGTAGAATGAGGGCATAGGGTGGGGGTGGGGTGGGGTGGGGGTGTTGAGGGTTGAGGGAGACAAGGTCCAGGAACCCCAAGACTGGAGTTCCCAGATGAAGTCATTGAGGGGAGTACCCCTCAAAGACCTGAGTACTGGAGAGGGTCGGGGCAGTCTGGAATGAATTCACGATCTCAAGCATTCTTTAAGTCAAGGTGGCAAAGATTTATTACGCTTTTCAGCAGGCAAGAGTTCTTAAGGAAACTGCAACCTTGTAGGGGTACAAGAAAAAGTTTTTATAGGAGATTTTGGGGTGAAACATGTCAATTACAGGGTACACAGGAAAAGTTTTTATAGGAGATTTTGGGGTGAAACATGTCAATTAGGTGTTTTGGGGTGGGATTAGAGAGTGGTTAAGTGGTGGTCAGTTCTTAAAGGAACATGTACTTTTGGTATGTACTGCGCAGGTATCTTACCCAGAGTTCACTGGGAAATAGCCCAAGGTAGGGGGTGACATGGAGGTGTGGTTTTTGCCTTGAAACATCACTAAGTCAACCAACAGTCAGAGCTGATTGGAAATATCTGGGTGGCTCTCATCAAATGTCTTGTTAGATAAGATGAATGTAAGGGAGGATGCATTTGACTATGTGTAGGATACATATTGTTATGGCCCAGTGCACAGCCAATTAGCAACACACAGGGAGTTGGACCAATATATTCTATAGGTAGGCACAGCTGGCCTACTGTGTCAGGAGGAGAGATGAGTATTTTGCTAGGGCATGCTGCCCTTGAACTGGAGAGGGACTGCCTGAAACAGTATTTTGAGGTTAGGGAGAGATGTGATTTTAGAGCTGAATGTGGCTTTGGAATTGGGGTCCAGGCACAAGCACCCAAGCACCCCATCAGGGCGACTGGATAATCCAGGAAGTTCTCTCCCCTGCTCAATCCCTGCTTCCCCCCCACCCAACCTGGCCTACTTGGCTGCAGCCTCAAACCTTAAGACATTGTATTCTTCAGCCCTGGCAGAATGTAAGCACTTTGAGGGGAAGGGCTTTTTGTGGGGGTTATGCACCTTTGGCAAAGCGCCCAATAGTGGAGTCCTTGGCCATCTCCTTACTGACCTTAGACAGAAAGGGGCCTTCAGACCCTCCCTCATTAGAATGTGGAAATCCCATGGGGATGGAGCTTTGCCAATCTTAGAGCACTGTCTAGTGCCAACACGCCTGCTTATTATTCCTTGAGAGCAGGGACTGGGTTTTTGCCTTTCTTTGCATCCCTGGTGCTTCACATGGTGCCTGGCACATAGTCAGGGCTTAATAAATGTGAGCTGACTCTCCCACCATGGGAGGACGATCATTAATTAACCCGGCTTCTGGCTTCCATGTCTATAATTGCTTTAAGTGTGGCTAATACGGGTGGCACATGTTGGTGCAGGAGCCCCCAGAATGAGGCCTGGCTGGGTAAGGGCAAGTCAACCTGAACAGTCCCAGTTCTACAGAGGGGGTCTGGCCCCCCTGCTCTGGGTGGGGGGAGGGAAAGGAGGTGGGGCCCCTGATGCCAGGTCAGGGAGGCCAAGGAGGGCACAAGACAAAAGAGCCAGAGATCCGAGAAAGAAGGAAATGGGCGATAGGAAGAGAAGAAGATGGGGAGGGAGAAGAGAAAAGTAGCAGGGGCTGAACCCTGCCCTGGGCATTAGGAGACCAGACTAAAGCAGCTCTGGGACTTCTCCCAAGTCATTTGATCTCTTTGGGCCTCAGTGTCCTTATCTGTAAAATGGGAGGTAACAATGCTGGCACCCCAAGGATGCTGGGAAAAGGATTCTATGTAATGCAAGGCTCAGACTTTGAAATAATCACAGGGCCAGGGATGGAATCCTATCTCTGCTACTTAACTACTCAGACAAACCCATTCCCCTCAGTTTCCTGGACCTGTTTCCTCCTTGGTAAGCAGGAAGCCTCTAGGCTGGAGGGCTGCTCTGAATCCTTCCAACCTGGGCATGGGGGATGACAATATTTGTTGCTAATTCTCAAATCCCACTAAGAAAACAGGCCCAAGGATGAGCAAAGCAAACCTGCCTTCAGGCTACAGGTAAGATAAAAAATCTGAAGCAGGGAAGGAGGAGAAAGAGAAGAGAAGGAGAGGAAAGGGGTGGGTGGGGAATGGAGAGAGAGAGAGAGAGAGAGAGGAGAAGGAGAGAGGAAGAGAGAGAGGAGAAGGAGAGAGGGAGGGAGAGAGGAGAAGGAGAGAGGGAGGGAGAGAGAGAGAAGGAGAGAGGAGAGAAGAGACGGAGGAGGAAAGAAGGGAGAGAGCAGATAGAGAAAGAGGAGAAAGAAGGAGAGAGGAGAGGGAGGAGAGAGAAAGAGGAAGAAAGAGGGAGAGAGAAGGAGAGAGAGAAAATGAAAGAGAGAGAGAGAGGGAGAAGGAGAGAGGAGAGGGAGAGAGAGGAAAAAAGAGAGAAGGAGGAGAGAGAAGAGGGGGAGAAGGAGAAGCACCAAGCCCGCCTGAAGGCCTGTAAGAAGAGTGAATATTTATATATAGAATTGATAACAGATGGCTGGGCTTTTTTTTGGCCATAGCCTATATTTTACACTGTTTACACGGTTACCCCAAGCACAACCCAATTCAGGGTAACCCAATCCACTGCAACTATACCAAAATAACAAGCCTGATTTATATTCACCAAGCATTATATGGCGCCTTCCATGCCTCACTGGAATTCTGAGGGTTCTATATGGAGGAGAAGTTGTATCTGAGCCCCAGGTACCAAGCAATGAAACAGTAAGCCAGCAGTACAGACCTGAAAGCTCAAAGGAGTCCAAATGGGCTCCCTGCCCTCAGGAAACTTCTAGTCCCACAGGGAGCAACTTGGCAGGAGCTTCATCTGATCACTACATCTCTAGTCCACTCAGAGCCTAGTAGGGTCCCAGAGAGTTCTGGGTACAAGTAGAAAATTGCCAAGCTGGAAGGGACCCCAAGGGCATGGAATTCGGCCCCCTGCCTGAATAGGCATCTCCTGTATGCCTGGCTCACATACCGTCCTCCAGCCTTGGCTGGGAGACCTCCAGTGCTGAGGAGCCCACCCCTTCACAGGCCTCCCACTCCATCCTGAGCCAGCACTCAGGGCTAAGGAATCTTTCCCTCCATGGAGTCAGAACCTACACCCCCACTGCTCCCAGGGCAGCCCTGGGGGTCAAGCAGAACTGAGCCTAATCCCCCTCCACATGCCAATCCCTCCAACATTTGCAGACAGTGGTCCAGCCTCCCCTCGACTTGTCTCCTCGGAGTTAAACCTCCCCAGGGTCTGCAGCTGTTCCTGGACTTTTCCCTACAGGGTTTTCAAAGTCTGATGAATGCCTATACCCACCGAGAAAAATGCACGGACGAAAAGCATTTATAATAGAAATGAGAATGGGGGGGAGCCTGGCCCAAGGAGAATGGGGGAGCCATTGGCAAATACCAACCGGATCCTAGTCAAAAATGGCCCAAGTTAGGACGGGGGTCTTTAGGAAGGTCAATGGCTGCCACCAAGCTCCCCCTCCCCTCTCCTCAGGGATGGTGGCTCTTGGTGGGGCTAGTTATCTGGGAGTGAACTCCAGAGCTGTCTCAGGATCTGACCCAGGCTCGCTTTGTTCTGGACCAGAGTCACTTCAGAGGCCATAATACATGTGCCTATTGACTGGCTGACTGACTGCTTCTAAGATCCCTGAGAAAGAATGTTTGTACACCTACTCACAAACACATATCCATATCCACACATGCACATGCACTCATGGACACACTCACACACACACATAGTCACACTACTCCCACACTTGCACACACATTCATTCACATGTAGGCACTCACACACAGTCTCACACAAAAAGCTTGAAAAGAATTTTTCCAAGGAATAAATTCACACAAAGAAAAGCAGGATTTGAGGGCAGAAGTAGCGGGCCCATGGTCCCCCTAACTTGGCAGGATGAAGAGAGCCCCCAGAAGCCCTGGGCTCAAATCCAAAGTGTAGGCTTCGGAGCTGGAAAGAACCATGGAGACCCATCTGATCCAAACACCCTCTTTTTCAGATCAGGAAACTGAGGCCCAAGGAAGGCATGGGACTTTTCCAAGGTCAAGCAGATAGAAAGGGTAGTAAGTGGCCTGGTCGGGATTCAAACCTCCCACTCCCTGAGTAACCATTGACCACTCTGCCCGTTAGACAAGCCTCCCCAACGGAAGCTATGAGTGGGTCGGGAGCTCCACCACAGTGAGAGGACTCCCCACACCAGGAACTCCGGTAACCCTTGACAGAAAAAGCAGAGTTCTCTCTCCAAAATCCAAAGTGAGAGGACTGACCAGCAAAGCCTGGCCTTGAGGCCATGTTCTCTGACTCCAAGGATGGCCCCCTGATTCCCTCCATTTCTGTCTGGGGGCACTCAGGGGGCTCTGGACAGAGGCCAGTCAGCCCCCACCCCAGTCCACTTTCACTGCCTACAAGCCAGACCTGCCCCCTTCTCTCCTCTCCTCCTGTGCCAGTCTCTGAAGGTGGCCCTTCTCACCATGGGCCAAGCCTAGACGCCAGGACCTCCTACATCTGGCCCCCACATTGTCCCCCAATGTCATGAGCAGCACTTGGTACAGACTGTCTCCTGTGAGTCTCCTGAGAGCCCTGGGCTCTCTTGTCCCCATGGAATAGATGAGGAAACAGGCTCAGTGATTTCTAGGCTCCAGAATTGGAAGGGAGTGGTGACTCCAACCACCTCATTTTACAGATAGGGAAACTGAGGCCCAGGGAGACGAAGCAACTCCAATGCAAGAAGCATTCCTCAGTGGGACCAGGTAAGTCGGGGTCTGGGGAAACAACAACCTGGCCCTCAGAGAACCTAGATTCTAGTGAGATGAGACAATGAGGCGGATGTGAGACATCAGGACAGACTTCCTGGAGGAAGAGGCTCCAGAGCTGGGGATCCCAAGGGGCAGAAGGGAAGACAGAACACATTCCAGGCATGAGTGGGGGCAGGGCAACAGGCTGGGCAAAGGCAGATGAAGGGCAGCCCGTCCTGTGTGAGGAACAGCTGGAAGCCCCTTTGGCTGGACTGGGAGGGACGAAGGAAAGAAATGGAGAAGACTGGAAAGGTAAGTCAGGGCAGGCTGTGAAGGCTCTAAAGGCCAAAAGGGAACTTCTCCTTCATTCTAGGAGTGATAGGGAGCCACTGGAGGTTACTGAGGAGGGGAACGACCCAACCAGCCCCGAGCTTTAGGAAAATCGTCAGGGAGGCCGTGTGAGAGGCAGGCTAGAGCCAGCCCAGCAGGGCTCCGAACAGCCCAGGGTGCCAGCAGAGGGGCCAAGCAGGGCCGGATCATGAGCCTTCTACATCAGCCCATGGTCACTCATTTCAGCTGCCCTAACAGGGAAGGCGGGTCCGAGGCCCTCTCCAGGTCAGTGGGGCCATCTGCTGCACTCCCCAGCCTGTGCCAGCCCCTTCCCCACACCTCTACAGTCTGACCGTCCAATCCTAGGGTCTCCTTAAGCCCTAAGCTCTGTCCTCTGCTCTCCCCAGCCCCCAGATCCCATCCCTGCTTCAACGTCTGGGAGAGGAGAAGCACCAAGGCCCACCCAGCAAAGGTCAGGGAAACAGGGGAAGCAGGAAAGGGGGCTTCCAAGGGGGACAGGAAAGAAGGAGTAGCTTACGAGAGCCACAAGAAACAAGATACCCAGCTGCAAATCTATTAGGAGCCAAGAACGAAAAAAGGAGGGAGATTCTTGCCTATTAGATGGGGAAAGAAAGACCAGTGGTCAGAGACCTTTAACAATGTTTTTGAAGCAGAAGCACCTGTGACCTGAAGGGGGACACAGAAGAGCTGGATTTGGGAGGACGGAAGGGTTAAAAGGGAGGGGCAGCTGGGCATGGGTGGCACAAGTGGCATGGGTGCTGAGGCTGCCCCCCCCACCGGGGCTCAGGAAGCCTGGACCTCCCCCCCACCAACAGAATCCACCAAAGTAATCCGGGGGTCATTTCTAGAAGTGCTGGGAAAGATGGCAAAGTCCTGAGCCTGGAAGAGGCCCAAAGACAACAGCAGCCAGACTAGGCAAAAGGTGCCAGCCAGGGGGCAGCCCACAGTCTGTTGCTTACATAAGTCCTGGACCCAGGATAGCTTGGCCCCCTCTGCTCCAGCCTCTCCCTCCCCTGTAGCACCTTGTGCCAAGGCCCAAGCACCAAAGGGTGCCTGGGTGTCCTTGGCCCCAAAACCCCAGGTGCATCCTGAAGCCCTTGGAACCTTCCTGCAAAATCACCTGGAAACGGGTGGGGGGAGGCCCATCTGATCCAGGGGCACTCTCCAATGTGGACACTGGCCTCTGGGGTTCTAGGCTCTAACCCCTCTGGAGAAGTTCTTTTTCAAGCCAGGACCAGTTATCTGGGTAAGATGAAGGGTGCTTGATTCAGAATTGGAAGGCCTGGGTTCAAATCCTACATTTTAGTCATGCTTCAGCCCATATTCAGTTCTGGGGTGCAGGGCAGAATGTATCTACCGCACACACCAAAGTACACCCCAGCTCAGCAATTATGGCCCAGTCTTGACTCCATGATGGCCGAGGCAAGTTCCCAAGACATTCACATCTGAACCGTGTTTGCATGCTAGCCTTGAGACTAATGAGAAGGTTGAGGATAATGGCCGAGCAAAGACGTCCTTCGGCATCCCAGCTGGATTCGCCAGCCTGCACTTTGGGCGCCTCAAATTCTTATTTTCAACAAAATATAGCCTGCTGATTACACACACGCCATCCTGTGTCACACACTGGCTCCGGGCTTTGCCCATGGCTCTGAGGGGGAGAAGCTAAAGTGAGGTTGAGGGGGGGTGGGCGGGATGGAGGGGCTGGCTAAAGATAACTTGGAAATCCCAGGATTCCTCTTGTTTTTCAGCACTTGGGACCAGAGCTGCCTGGGCAGCAAGGGCCATGAGATGCATCAGTGGGAGGCTCAGATGAGATCAGAGGATCATAGCTTTATAGATGGAAGGGACTTAGAGGCCACTGAGTCAGGGGTGTTAGAGGTGGGGAAACTGAGGTCCTGAGGGGGAGATTTAGCTGAGGTCACATAGGCAGTGAGTGGCAGAGTTGAGATTTGAATCCAGGACCTCAGACTCCAAATACTGCCTCCCAGTAACATACGCCAAGTGCTTCAGTGCCAGAGAAATGCCAGCTGGGCCACGCCAAGCCTCCAGCGTTCACATCTCTGAGCCCCTCTTCATCAGACCCGTCACTGAGTATCAAGAGATTGCATTTTAAGAGATTTGGTTTCTCCTAGAGGACTCTGGGGCCAAACAGAGCCATAAGGGCTAGGATGGAATAAAACTACCTAAGAAATGGCTAAAGAGGACAAAGGAGGGTAAGGCCTGGAGGAGAAGATGTGGCTCCGGACGTGGGGGGTGGAGGGAGAGGGCGTCTGTCTAGGAAAGGTTCCTTATGAAAGAGCTGATTAATAATGAGGAGAGAGGTGTTCCAGGCAGGGGGCTCAGCTTAGAAAAAGGCACAGAGATCACATGGTTTCCAACTCTTGACCTTATCTATGATCCTTCCAACTCAGTAAGTACCTTCAGAGGACCCGGGTGCCAATCCTGCACCTACAACCTTTGTGGTTCCAGGTGATTTGCTTAGCCCTTTCTAGGTCTCAGCTTACACATCTGTAAAATGAGACTGGACTAAATAATCCCAAGGACACCCCTCCTCCTAGACCTACGATGGAGAAAAAGGGCCTAACGATAACAGAAAACAGAAAAGTGGGAAGGGTTTGGGTAAGGAAGGGCCTGGGAACACATCAAGGGTCCAGGGTGGTGGCTCACCTCAAAGCTACTCAATGATGTGCCAAAGCTCGGGGCCACCTTGTGGGGTGCCAGGACTACCCTTCAGCCCTTCAAAAGCAGAGGGAAGCTCTCTCCTCCCCAGCAGACTGGAGGCGGCTCTAGGACAAGTGGACAAGGCCCCACAAATTAGGGGACAGAAGGCAACCGATGATGTCATCAACGCTGGATACTCTGAATGTGGATCATTCCCTCTTCAGATGCAGCTCCTCGAAGAGGTTCCTCTGAGAGGTCAAATGACCTGCCCAGGGTCACACAGACAGGATGAGTCAAAGCAGAGCTGGCATCTGGCCTTCCCTCCCTCCTCTACCCCACCTGGCTCCTGTCTGGCATTACTAGGTGACTAATGAATGCATGCCGAATGGTGATGGACGCTCCAGTGCTCCATGGCAGGGGTGGGGGTTGTGGTGTCTCACCTCACCTGGAGGAGCAAGAGAAGAAATGGGGGAGGTGCGCTCCCTGGGGCATCGGCGAGAACAAGGAGGACTGTAACAAGCTAACGTCTAACAGAGCTTCGAGGTTTGCAAAGCAATTTTCACATAAAGCATTAATAAGGGGAAAACAAACTCACACTCGAGACCCAGGAAAGCCCTGCTGCCAATCCAATTCAAGCAGCCTCCATTCCCCAGTTAGTGGGGGTGGGGCACTCTGCTGGGAGCCCAGGGGAGATGTGCAAAAATAAAACATCCTTTAGGAGTGAAAGTTCTCCCGGATGGATACAATACTGTCCAGTTAAGTGAATACAAAGTAATGTTGGTGGGGAATCCAGCACTAAGTAGGGGGAGACAGAGAACCAGAGAGAGAGAGAGAGAGAGAGAGAACGAATGAACATCAGGAAAGGCTTTGAGCTAAGCCTTGAAGGGAGATTGGGGTTATAACACTCAAAAGGGGAAAGGGAGGGCATATCAGGTAAGGGGCTCAGCCTAAGCAAAGGCGTGGCAATGGGAAATGGCACGATTTACACGAGAAACATTTGCTGTTCAGTGGTTTACCTACTGTTGTTTTTAATTGTCCTGGGGATCTAGGGGAATGCTGAGAATCACAGTAAAAAGAAACAGAGACATCAGGAAATCAAGCAGGATTTGTTACTGTTGCTGCTTCGTAATCCTGAGTCTGGGTAGGGGTGTCCCTCATAAATCGTCCCCCTTTCCCCCTTAACTTAATCATTTCCAAAGACACCTGTTAGTTGTTTCTCCTGCTGAATTAGAATGAACGGGAGGACTCGATTCAAATGCTGACTGTGCCACTTAGTCTTTGTGTGACCTTGGACAAGTCATAACTTTCCTGAGTCTCAAGCTCCTTCTCTGTAAGACGAGGGGCCTGTGCTGGATGGCTTCCCAGCGCCCCGCCCCCAGCCCTGGGTCTGTTATTGGCTAGGCCCGGCTCCTACCCCCAGCTGATTACACAACTTAATGATCTGGCCCGAGTTCATTCACTTCCTGCCATTCGGCCTCTTTTATCCCAAATGCTCTGTAACTTCCCACATTATCTCTCGGACATTAGCCCTGGAGAGGAGGCAGACTGGGGAGGAAGCTGATAATGAGCACGTCCTCACAAGGAGGCAAAGAACTCCCATGTCCAGATGACCATGGCGCTGGGTCAACAGTGCACTGAGTGGGAGAGACGCTCATGTGGGCAAGCAGTGGGGGCCCAGAGCCGAATGGGGAGGGGCGGTGGAGAGAAGGCTGAAAGCCTTTGGCAAATGGGGCAGTGCTTCAAGTTTCTCCCTGAGACAAAGGTCCATCTCTTAATAACTATGGTCTCTGAGTCACGGCACATACAAATCTCCAAGAAAAGCGAGTCAAATGTGCCCCACAGGGCCAACAGGAGCACGTGGCGAGTATAAACAATGGTGGCATATGGGCTGTGCAGGGAAAGGAGGGTGAAGAGGTACATGATTGACAAAAAGAGGAACCCACCACAAACAGGAGCAAGAGCCCGCCGAGGAACACCCTCCCCCCACCCCGCCGCCCCATGCCATGGGAGAAAAAGGAGGTGGCCATCAATCGGGGAATGGCTTAATAAGTGATGGCCCGTGAATATGCTAAAGAATTCCAAGAAGACTGAGGGGACTTGTAGGGACTGATGCAGAGTGCAGCATGGAGAACAGGAAATGATGTGCAGCCCAGGGGCCGGCACCAGCGAGCTCTTCACGAAAGCTCGGTCACTTCACTTGACAACAACTGGAACACGAGCAGAAAGAAGGAAAAAACTGACCCGAATTCTGGTGAATTCTCATGATCAAGCTTGGCCCAGGGCAACAGTTGGGAAGCTGAACTTGCCTCCACTCTGGGCCAACCTAGGGGCCTATGACTACAGAATACTGCCTGCCCCCCCAGACACACAGATCTCCCTGTGCCCCCCCCAGACACACAGATCCCCCTGTGCCCCCCCAGACACACAGATCCACCTGTGCCCCCCAGACACACAGATCCACCTGTGCCCCCCCAGACAGGGCTGATCTCCCTGTGCCCCCCCAGACAGGGCTGATCTACCTGTGCCCCCCAGACACACAGATCTCCCTGTGCCCCCCCCAGACACACAGATCTCCCTGTGCCCCCCCCAGACACACAGATCCCCCTGTGCCCCCCCCAGACACACAGATCCCTCTGTGCCCCCCCAGACACACAGATCCCCCTGTGCCCCCCAGACACACAGATCCCCCTGTGCCCCCCCAGACACACAGATCCCCCTGTGCCCCCCCAGACACACAGATCCCCTTGTGCCCCCCCAGACACACAGATTCCCCTGTGCCCCCCCAGACACACAGATCTACCTGTGCCCCCCCCAGACAGGGCTGATCTCCCTGTGCCCCCCCCCAGACAGGGCTGATCTCCCTGTGCCCCCCAGACACACAGATCCACCTGTGCCCCCCCAGACACACAGATCCACCTGTGCCCCCCCAGACACACAGAATCACCTGTGCCCCCCCAGACACACGGATCTACTTGTGCCCCCCAGACACACAGATCCACCTGTGCCCCCCCAGACACACAGATCCACCTGTGCCCCCCCCAGACACACAGATCCACCTGTGCCCCCCCCAGACAGGGCTGATCTCCATGTGCCCCCCAGACACACAGATCCACCTGTGCCCCCCAGACACACAGATCCACCTGTGCCCCCCAGACACACAGATCCCCCTGTGCCCCCCCAGACACACAGATCCCCCTGTGCCCCCCCAGACACACAGATCCACCTGTGCCCCCCCAGACACACAGATCCACCTGTGCCCCCCCAGACACACAGATCCACCTGTGCCCCCCAGACACACAGATCCACCTGTGCCCCCCCGACACACAGATCCACCTGTGCCCCCCCCAGACACACAGATCCCCCTGTGCCCCCCCAGACACACAGATCTACCTGTGCCCCCCCCCAGACAGGGCTGATCTCCCTGTGCCCCCCCAGACAGGGCTGATCTCCCTGTGCCCCCCAGACACACAGATCCACCTGTGCCCCCCCAGACACACAGATCTACCTGTGCCCCCCCCAGACAGGGCTGATCTCCCTGTGCCCCCCAGACACACAGATCCACCTGTGCCCCCCCAGACACACAGATCCACCTGTGCCCCCCCAGACACACGGATCTACCTGTGCCCCCCCCACCCCAGACAGAGCTGGTTTATTGATTGGTTCCTTTTTTCTTTTTCCCTTTCTTTTTCACAGAAAACGGCTCCCTGGGGAGGAGGGCAGGAGGCACACACACCAAAATGAAGGTGATATGAGAACAAAAATATCACTAAAAGTGAGGTTGTAAAAACAAAGGTCAGTGAGGAAAGATCTTCATTCTTGAGAACATCACATACAAGGCGAGATGGGAAAAGGGCAGGGGGAAGAGCCGAGGCTTGAGTGAAGCATGAGCCACAAGGATGAGTTGGGGGGGTGTTGGGGGGGATGAGTCCCCCAAGCATGAGTTATTGGTGTGGCCACAGCGATGGCCAGGGCACTTCTCCTCCCAGAGATCATCATTCAGAATGGAGCTCTAGAATTGTTTTTTCTTGGAAAAACTCACTGTAACAATAGTCCTGGCTGGAGCAGCCACAGTTCCTAGGAAAAGATATCTTTTCCGATGCCAGACTCATTTTGAGCCAACAGTGGGATGAGGAAGACAAACACTGAGTGGCCCATTGCCCAGGAGGAGCAACATCCCTGGGGCATAAACTGGAGGGCAGGGAGTGCTTGGATCGGGGCTCAGTATTCCCAATCTGTAATCTCCACAGTGGCAAGCACATTGGAAGCACACCCTGACTAGTTAACAAAGATGCTTAGAAAAGGCAAAGGCCTGGAGGTGGAGGGAAGGGGCAGAGACTGTGGGTCATGTCTTTGAAGAGTTGTCCTGGGGGCACAGGTGAGGCTGCTTGGCTGGTGACTGACTGCTCAGCCCTGAAGCACAAAGCCTGTAGGATAGGCATCATCTGGCATAGCCCATCACTCTACAGATGGAGAAACTGAGGCCCAGAGAGGTGAACACGGGGAGTCACACAGGGAGGACGATGCACGAAAGCTTGCAGAGGCAGATCTGGGCCCCCACATTTGGAGGATTCCAACAGCAGGAAGACCTGTCCTGAGAAGCAGTAAGGTTCGGTTCCCATCTCCAGCGAGAACAAAAGATTGTCTAGAGGCCTACAAGCAAAGGCTAGATGACCAAGGCGAGTCAACGAGCATTTATTTACACACCAGACACTGCACTAGGTGCTGGATGTTCTAAAAAGGATTCCTGTCCAGAGACGGACTGGAGGCTTCTGGGGTCCCTTCCAGACCCAAGATTTAGTGCAAATATAATCCAACTGGCAGAAAAGTCCATTTTCCAAAGGGGCAAATCAGTGTCTCCCTCCCCCAGGCAGTCCATCCTTCGGGGCAGTCTGTCCATCAGCCAGCATCAAGCCAGGCACAGTCCTAAGCATTGGGAATACAAAGACACGCCTTCTATTTTTCCCAACGCTGCTAGACCACAGAGGGCATATTGTTCTGGACAAAAAGGCTGAACCAAGAGAACGAGGCTAGATCGACATGTGTCTCAGAGAGAAAGCCACAGAACACCTGGAAAAGAAAACAGTCAGACACAAACCTACCTTGTATCTGATTCTGACTTTCTTTGAATGTTTCAGAAAGAAAATGACAAGTCAGATCTATCATCCCTGGAAAAAGAACTGCAAACAAATGCACGCAGTCGGCCAGCCCCTCTCCATGCCTCTGGGCTCGCCTTTCTAAGGGTCTCCTGATCCAGAGAGAGGCTCTGATCCAGCCGTCAGGACTCAGGTCCGGCCCAAGAAGCACAGGCCAAGAGAAGAACTGCTCCCAGCCTCGGCAAGGCCCTGTCCTTTGACACAGAGTAGGAGGGGGGGTGGGTACGAGGAAGAGGGCAGTTGAAACATTCCTCAGAAACAAAACCCAACCTGAGCTTCTTTTCTAGGTTTTCAGCTTTTCCAGGGCCCTCCTGCCCAACGAGGTTGGGCTGGAACCCAGGCCCCATGGCCTGCAGCATTCACCTGGGGCCTGATCAGAGGATCACAACCCTAGAGCCAAGTGAGATCTCAGACAACCAGCACCTCCAATTCCCTTATTTTACAGAGGAGGAAACTAAGGCCAGAGGGGGCAAAGGATTTGCCCAAAGTTAGAGCCAAGAAGTAGCAGGTCCAGAACGAGAACCCCAAGCCTTCTGGCTCTGGGTGCCAGGATCTGGCTCTTCCTTACCACCTCAGAATGTGTCTGGGGAGAAGGAGCAAAGGGCAGCCCAAGAAGCACTGGCGTGGAAGCCAACACCCTAAGACGGAGCAAACTCTGGGGCCTTAACCCAGATCCAGAGTTTGGCCAAGACCTCCTTCTACGTCTGCAGGGCCCAGGGGAGGAGGACGGTGGGAAGAGGAGAGTCGCCAAAAAGGAAAAAGAAGGAAGGTCAGGAAAAGACAGAATGTGAGTCACCTTGCCTTTTGGGGGGGTGGGGAACAGCGGGGGGCGGTATGATTTAACAGACAGAAGACAAGAGAAGTGTGACCAGCAAGACAGATTAGCAGGGAAGCTTTGGAAGCATCAGGCTGAATTCACTACCTAGTTAAAAAAGCCAACTCTCCAATGCCCACCTCTGCCCTCTTGATCTGTTCTCCTATGTTTAGTGGAAATGCCAATTTTGTGTGGTGTTTGTTACACTCAGAAAAGAAGAATTGGTCAAAATAAAAATCTATTTTAGGGGACCTCGTGAAATTGTAAATTGGGGACAAAATCATCCATCAACAAGCATTTATTAAGCACCTACTAGATCCCAGGAACTGTGCAAACCCCCAGAGACACTGACAAAAGGAAACCATTCTTTGCCCTTGTTGGAGGAGATAGTATATAGCTACACACACACACACACACACACACACACACACACACACACACACACACACACACACACGAGTGTATTCGCCATGGGTGGTACCAGGGGAGGGGAGGCCAAAAAAAGCTTCCTGTAGATAGAAAGGTGATATTCTGACTGGGACCTGAAGGAAACCTAGGGAGTCTATAAAGGAAAGGTGAGGAAGGAAGGCATTCCAGGCACGAAGAACAGTTGGTGTAAATGCCCATGGGTGGGAGATGGGATTCAGCATAAAGGTGACCAGACCACAGTGTGGGTGCCGGGCAGGGAAGGGGAATAAGTCTGGAAAGGTTACTGGGGCCAGGTTAGAAAAGGCTTCTTAACCACTGGAGTGACATTCATGGTCTTTTTAGGGAGACCCCTTCGGTAGCAATGTGGAGGGTGGCCTTGAGGGGAGAGATCAGAGACACTAGGAAGAGGCCACAGCCTCAGCCCAAGGGGGAGGTGACAAGGGCCCAAGAGAGGGTGGGAACCGTGGGAGCCGAGGGAGGTCTGCCATAGACCACAATTGTATTGAGTACTCCAAGCATGGGAACAGGTTGGGGATAGGATGGGCCTAGAAACCAGGCCAAAAGAGAGGAGAGAAAACTCTTGAGGGGACATGAAGACTGTCCTCAAGCCCAGGAGGGGCACTATGCTGAACAGGGACAGGAGATGTTCCATTTGGCCCCAGAGAGCAGAACCAGGAAAGATGAAGGAGGGCAAATTGGGTGCCAGTGTAAAGGAGAGCCTCTCAAAGATGGGAGTTGTCCCCAAGCAGGTACACCCCGGGATCCTTGCTCTACCTCAGAGGCCATCCAGCACAACCTCTCCCACATCCCAAGAGAAGGACAAGGCCAAGCCAGAATTCCAACCTGAGGCCTCTTGTCCTCCCTACTGCCCTGCCATTCCCCACCACTGGAGGCTTTCCAAAGGTGCCTAGAGGGTGCTTGCTTTGTCGGGGCCATTGGGGAAGACACGTTCACTTCAATATGGGTTAGACTAGATGCCTTCTGATGTCCCTCCCAACCCAGAGATTCTGCAATTCTATAACGTTGTTAGACTAGAAAGGTCCAGATGGGCCTTTGTAAGCTAGTGGCCAAAGGATCACTCGATGTAGTCGGAGGTCCTGGGATCACATCCCAGCTCCACAGCTTCCTAGCCATGAAGCCTGGATAGAGCTTGCCTGCCATGGACTTGGGTGGGTGCACACTCCTCCCCGTATCACAGTGAGGCTGGACTGGAAGTAGCCCCTACTTCCCTTTTGGATGGCAGTGGTTGCTATTTGCTCCTTATGCCAGAGGAGCAGGATGCCCAGGCTGCCCTTAGCAGGGCCGGACAGCAGCATCCAGCAAGGAAACTCTCAGCATTTCAAACACTGCCGCAGCTGCTACTACTTCAAACCCCTTCAAATGCAGCCCCCAATCGCTGGCAGGGAGAGGAAAGCTGAACTTTATCAGTCCCTCCCTGGTTCCAATCTGACAACCCAGTCCAAAGGTTTCAGAGGCAACATCCTCCCTCCCACCTGTCCAAACAGCCCGGCCTCCCATTACCATGATGGCCCCACAGCATACAGAGGAAAAGGAAGCAGGACAATGGGTCTGTGTGGGAACGTACAGGGCACTATCCCAGCAGAGGCAGCCCAGACTGGCGCTCAGGAGAAAGAAGAGGCCCCAAGGGAAGGATGCAAGCAGGGGACGAGGCAGGAGGCACCGCCAGAGCCTGGTGGAATGTCCGATAATAACAGTGACAAGCGAAGGCTTGCACAGGCTTGAAGATGTGCAAAGCCTTTCCATCCGTGACCTCATCCTCTCCTCACAACCACCCTGAGAGGCGGGTCCTACAACCATTGGGAGCCCCATTTTAAAGATGGGAAAACTGAGGTTCTGAGAGACTAGACTGAGCTAGGAGGCAAGAGAGACAAGGACAGACAGAGACAGAATGTATTTATTAAGCACTTAACTATGTGCCAGTCAGGGCAGTTAGGGGACACCATAGTGCATAGAGGGCTGGGCCTGGAGTCAGGAGGGCTCATCTTCATGAGTTCAAATCCAGCGTCAGACACTTACTAGTTGTGTGACCCTAGGCAAGTCACTTCACCCTACTTGCCTCAGTTTTCTCATCTGTAAAAGGAGCTGGAGAAGAAAATGGCAAACGGGGTCATGAAGAGTCAGACACGATTGAATGACAATATGTGCCAGCCACTGTGCTAACAGGATCAGAGACAGAATTTGAACCTGCGCTCATCCAGACCCTGAACGAAGGAGGCTCTTTGTTCTTTCCACTGTGTTCCTGTTGTCTCCAGTCCTCATGCAAAGGTAGAATTACCGTTCCCATTTTACAGGCGAGAAAGTTAATGCTCTGAAAGGAAATGCCCGTGGTCATCCATTTGGTGTGACAGCTGGGTGCCTCAGTGGCTAAAGTGCCGGGCCTAGAGTCAGGAAGACCTGAGTTCAAATCTGGCCTCAGACACTTACTATCTATGTGACCCTGGGCAAGTCACTTAACCTCTGTTTGCCTTAATACACTAGAAAAGGAAATGGCAAACTGCTCCAGTATCTTTGCCAAGAAAATCCCATGAACAGTATTGGGGTGACATTGTCCATGGGGTCACAAAAAGTCCAATATGACTGAACAGCAATCCATTTAGTTAAAGGCAGGGTCAGGATTCAAACTCAGGTATCAATCAATTTATTTATTAAATCAATGAATTTATTAAACACTCATTAAACACCAAAGCTAGCACCCTTTCCTCACTTCTGGAATTCTAAGCCAGCTCCCTCCCTCTGTTCATGTGCTTTTTCTTTTCTTTTGTTGTTTTGTTAAGTATTTCCCAATTACATTTTTTTAAAATTAACATTCATTTTTAAAAATTTTCATTTCCAAATTCTCTCCCTCATTCCCACCCCTTGAGAAGACAAAACAATGACATCGATTATTGAAGTCATGCAAAACATATTTCCACATTAGCCATACTGCAAAAGAAAATAATTGGTTAAAAAAAAACAAGAAAAATAAAGAAAGTGAAAAAAGTATATTTTAATCTGCATTCAGAGTTCTTCAGTTCTCTCCCTGGAGGCAGAGAGCATCTTCATCACAAGTCCTTTGGACCTGTCTTGATCAGAGCAGATAAGTCTTTCACGGTGGATCTCCTAGGTTCTGCTCACTTCACTTTCCATCAGCTCATACAAGTCTTCCCAGGTTTTTCTGAAACCATCACTTCTTAGGGAACAATAGGATTCAGTTCAATGTTCAGCCATTCCCCAATGGATGGGCATCCCCTGAGTTTCTGATTCTTTGCCACCACAAAACAGAACTTCTATAGACATTTCTGTACATGTGGGTTCTTTCCCTTTTTCTTTGGTCTCTTTGGGATACAGACCTGGTAGTAGGATTGTTGGGTCAAATGCTGTGCACAGTTTTATAGCCCTTTAAGCATAGTTCCAAATTGTTCTCCAGAATAGACAGACCAGTCCTCATGTGGTTTTTCAGTGGCTGACTTTCTACTGGGAGAATGGTTTGGAAAGACTGATTTCCTCCTCATATTTTATAGATCATTGTAGCAGGAAAACTCAGAATGGCTCTGGAATCTCCCTGATGTGGGCCTTCTCTACAGTGATGCACATTAGAACTCGTCCATGCCTGATCATCTTCAATAAACGGATGAATGAAAAAGCATTCGTTAAGTGTTTACTATTTGCTCACCACTCTGCTAAGGACTGGAGACACAAAGAGAAAAGCCAACCCCTTGTCCTCAAGGGCCTTATATCCCAATAGAGGGAGATTACACATATAGGAAGGTGACAGCTACTGATGGGAGATTTGGTTTGCCAAGTTATAAGGATAGTCAGTGGAACTGTAGGGAGGTAGACTGACATTAGCAATGGCCATATTGATTGGATTAGGATTCCAGAACTGGAAGGAGTTAGGGAAGGGTGTCCAGCAAATGGCAACAACTGGTGAGAAGATGGTAAGGAGAAAAGGGAAACTGGCTGGAGCCAGCCTGACATGGTGAGCCACATGAGGTACTCAGAACAGCAGGTCCAAGAATGAGAGTGACTCTCACCCATGTCCTGCCACAGGGAATCCATCCAACGTGTTGGACAGCCCTCCAGTTCTACCGACATCTCCAGAATACTGACGGAGAGGGGTAGGGAATAAGTATTTATATAGTGCCTACTATGTGCCTATGCAAAGTGCATTTTACAAATATTATTTCATTTGATTTTCCAACAAGACTGGGAGGTAAGTGCTATTCTCATACCATTTTACAGTTGAAAAACGAGCTTGAGCAAGGTGTCATGACTTGTCCAGGGACATAAAGCTAGTAAGTGTCTGTGGCCAGGTTTAAATTCAAGTCTTCCCGGCCTGGCGCTCTGTGCCACCAGCTGCCTCTAGAACACACACACACTTACACAGGGCCTTCCACCCTTACCCCTAGATCTCCCACCCACAGCCAATGCATCTTTTTCATTGGTATATTTCTTTGCATGATGAATGGATACACATCCTTTATGCTGGGTTTTTCTCCTCTCGTCTGGAGAACAAATTCCTCAATGAGGAGATGGCCAACAGAGCACACATGCACACACACGCACACACACACACACACACACACACAAAAATGCATGAAATGTTTTGCTTTTGAGATCCTCCATGGGCTCAGCTTCCACACTTCCATTCCATACTTGACCACACTCTTCTCACAATGTTTGGTATTGGGTAAAGGCTATGCTCAAATTATGCAACACTCCCAAATCTCGTGTTGGAGTGTTTGACTCCAAGAAACCTCAACTCTCCAAGAGCGCAGGCTCTTGATGAGATGCTCCCTTTTGGACTCGTGTTTTCGGTCTAGTGGACTTTCCAGAGGTCACACGCTGGCCTCCATCCCCACTCACAGTTCAGAGCAGGACCCGAGCCACCCAATGAGAGCTCTCTCTGACAGACCATTTTCCCTTTAAAATCTTGCCCTCACAAAAGCCCCATGATCAGGAAAGTGCAAGGATGACTGTGTCTTCTTTACAGATGGGGAAACTGAGGTGAAGCCACTTGGCTCAAGGTAACCATCAGAGCTTGGACTCCCAGGCTGGGTCCTTTCGCTCTGTGTCTAGTGGTCTCCCTACTACATTCCTGCCTTCTCAGAGAAGAATGTCCTCCCCTCCTGTTCTGACCATATGACCCAAGGATCCAGTTAAGAGATCCCTCCTAACAGAGATCCCTTAGCAGTCTCTGGGAGCTTCCAAAGGTCTGGGCAAGAAATTGAAGACACAGGGGGTGTTTTCATCCTTGCTGGCTGTTGAAGGTGGAGGTTTTCGATCAAAAGAAAATTTGGGAAGTCAACGGCCAGTTTAGAAGATGGATGGTCTTTAAGAACAGGCCATGGACTTCTGGATCAGGACGGAAAAGAAAGGATGGTGGCCCTTGGTGAGGGGCAGAGGGCATCTAATGAGGGCTAGGACCAGGAGCAGTGGCAGAAGCTCCTGACAGGCAGATTCAAGCTTCCTAACCATGAGAGCTGGAGCAAAGTGAGAAGAAGCTGCCCCTGGAGGTGGTGGGTTTGCCCTCACTGAAGGTCTTCCAGCCTTTACCCATCAGGCTTAATGTAAAGGGAGCCTTATTCACCTCCCTAACGAATAGAGATGCTGGGATTATCGGGCAAGTCCCTCGAGCCTTCTGGGCCTATTTCCTCAACTGTAAAATGTGGAACCAGATGTGTTCTGAGTGATCTCACTCACTGACCCCGTCCATCTGAATCTTGACCCTGTTGACAATCCCACCTGCCTGAGCCCTGAATCAGAGGATTTTTGCCACAGCTAGCTCCCTATTTCCAAGGCCTCTGGAAGGAGAGTCCAGCATGCTTGGACCTGTGCCTTTCCCAGTTCCCCATGGGTGTAGATAAGGAGCAGGGAGTTATTCTGTACTCTTTTGAAGTGAGGTTCCAAGTGGCTTTCCCCTCTCCCGAACCTCTAAGGCCCAGACAAGGGGCTTGCCTAGAGAGGGGCATAGACTTGGCCAAGTCATACAGAGTCCAAGTTGCTAATGGCAGGGCAGGCCCTAGAACCCAGGGTCCCCAGCTCCCAGGCCCACATGTTTTCCACATCCAGCAACAATAATCCAATCGCTGCCTGAAATAGTTCAAGAGAGCTTGCTGGTTTCCCCCAACAGGAAAAGCCCTGGGTAACCCCATAACCACACACTTCCTGGGTTGGGGTTTATGACTCTGCTGACTTAACAGCCTGAAGAGCAAGAACCAATAACTCAGTCCCTGTCTCAGGATCTCAGATCGGAGGCTCCAATCCAGGCATGGGAAGGGAGGAAGCCTGCGCCAGGACCTGGTGCTTCACACTGCCAGAAAAGCAGATGAACACAAATCATCATGGGCGCCCCTCCTCCAGGGAGAGCCAAGGGCTACGGAGGCCAGGCTCTGCAAAGTCAACACCGTAAAAAGTGCAGGAACAGATAATCAAGTGATAAACTGTGACTAAGGGCAGGAGGAGCCCCAGGAAGGGAGGGCGTCAAGGAACAGGCCTGGCTAACCGGAGACAAACAGGGAGCTTTGCTGCGTTAAGGGGAGCAGGATTTGGTTTGTCAAATCAAAAAGCATTGATTAAGTGCCTAGATATTTTATATTTGCTGTTGTCTAGTTGTGTCTGACTCTTTGTGACCCCTTTGGGGTCTCCTTGGCACACTGGAGGGGTTTGCCATTTCCCTCTCCAGCTCATTTGACAGATGAGGAAACAGAGGCATGCAAGGTAAAGTGATTTGCCCAGGGTCACACAGCGGCGAAATTAGGTGCCCACTCTGTGCCTATCACAGCGATTCAAGAAAAGGAGCATTTATTAAGCACTATGTACCTAGAGTATACAAGATCACTGCCCTCCAAGACTTCTCAGTCTAATGGGAGAGCCAATGTGCAGAAAAGTAGGCATATGCAAGATACAGACAGACAGAAAGCAGTTGCTGAGGAGAAGAAGACACTAGCCGCTGGAGGGAAGAGAGAGGGAATGAGGAAGGGCCGGGTCTTAAAGGAAACCAGAGAAGCTGGAAAGGAGCGAGAACATTGCAGCCATGGTGACCAGCCAATGCCCAGCCATGAAGAAGCCAGTCAGGAGATGGTGTGTGCTGGGCAAGGAAGAGCCAGGGGGCCAACACCACCACTGACGGTCACTGGTCTCCAATTCCACTTCTGTTAGGCTGGGTCCTGGGGTGCTGGGACAGCAAGCTCAGACAGGGAAAGGGGCAAAGCTCACCACCCAGAGGACCAGCCTACCCAAAGCCAGAGGGGCCCAATGCCCACCCAGGGAGAGTTTTGCTTCCTCCCCCTTTCTATAAACCCTTCTGTCACGAGATGAAGGGACTTGTGATCTTCAGGACTTAGAAGCGCATAGAACATCTCATCCAACCCCCAGCAGAGTAAAAACCCCTCTACAAAGACCCCTTCAAGGGGTCTTCCTGGCAGCTCAAAGACCTCCAAGGAGAGTCCCATCCCACCCGGGACCAGTCTCATTGTTCAGAGCAGCGGGGTCAAAATAAAAAGGTCTTAGGGAAATGTTTACCAAAATCAATAAAAATACAACGCAGATAATGTTAATGTGTGGTTTTCTAAGTCAACAGGCAGCCTGGAGGGATCCTTTTGTATTTGACATCCCTGGTCCAGTTTTCCCAGGCCTCAAACCTATATTTGCCTCTCTGAAACATCCACCAGTTGCTCCGGGTTGGGCCTCTGGGGACTAGAAGAAGGAGGCTAATCCCTGTCCCCAGTGACCAGCCCTGGAAGTGTAGAGGATACCAGTCATACCTTCCCTAAATCTTCTCTTCTCCTGTTGCTTCATCTGAACGAGGACTCCCTGAATCTCCTAGCTGGACGTGACCTCAGAGGCACCCGATGTAGTCTATCTCCCTGAGGAGGTTCCTAACAAGTGGCCCCACGGCCTGAGCTTTGAGATCTCCAGTCAAACCCCAACAGACAACTCTCCTGTGCTCTGGCAGTAACAAAACCCAACCCTCCACAATCTGGCTTCTAAACTCATCCTTCAACTGAAATGACTCCGTCCAGCAATACCACTGGCGTCTTAACTGTCAGGCCCGATGGCCTTTCCTCAGCCCACAACCTTTCTGGCCTCTGTGCTGCTGAACACCCTCTTCTGGTAATAATAACTAATATCTATATAGCGCCTACTACGAGCTGGTCACTGGGCTAAGGACTTTCTAATCATTATCTCATTTCACCCTCACAGCCACCCTGGGAAGCAGGAGCTAGTATGATCCCCATTTTTACCTTTGAAGAAACTGAGCCTGACAGGGGTTAAGTGACTGGCCCAGGGTCACACATTCAGTAAGTGTCTGAGGTCTCATTTGAATTCAGGTCTTCCTGACTCCAGACCCACACTCCTGGAGGGCAGACAGGGCCTGGCACACTAATAAACGCTTGCTGACTGAATACCTGATGCTGTCAGCATTTACTTTCTTTCCCAAATTCCGCTTTTCTCTGCACTCAACACACAACCGCCCTCATTTCTGTAGGCTTTAGGGCTCATGGCAGGCTTCCCTGGCAGCCACTAGATGGGGCAGCTTTTAATATGTTCATTTTACACAGAAAAACTGAGGTTCAGAGAGGAGAAGGCTAGCTGCTGAGTGTCTGAAACAGGATGCGAACCCTGCACCCAACTCAATTCAAACTGAACCAAAAAGAACCCCATCCATACATGTCTGCCACATGTAGAAAACTCTCCTGGGGCGTGGTGAAGGCAGGGAGTGGCCGGAGCTGAAGGAAGCTGCAGCCCCTGCCCTCAGAAGGATTCCAGCCTCTTGCATATTGAGATAGATCCACAATCCACACACATTTACTCAGGCCCTACTCTGTGCCAGGCCCCAGGGGTCCGAGTCTGGAGAATGGAGGAGCCCAGCTGAGATCAGGGGCACCCCTATACAAAAGGCTAAACTGCAAGGTGGCTTGGGAAGGAGGGCACTGGCATTCGGGGGGTGGGGAGGGGGACAGGAAAGACTCCAGGCAGCCCCCGCTGCTTCCCCCCTCCTTGGATCCCGAGCTTCCTTCCCAGATTAATCCAAGCACCCTCTTGGATGGGAGACCTTGCCCGATGGAACCTCACGCCCTGCCGCTCCCACTGCCCAAATACCCCAGGGACACTTACACGTCCACACGTTGGTTTTCCCATGAAACGTCAGCTACGGCTCATGTTGTTGGAGGAGGCACACAGTTCCTGAGAGGACTGAGTGATGTAGTTAACTCAACCAAGCTCTCCAAGCCAGAACTGAAGCTCCCTGAGGGCAGGCCTGGGGTAACCTCAGCATCTAGCCCAGGGCCTGCCACATGGTAGGCACTTAATAAATGCTGATAGGTAAACAGACATAAAGCACAGCTAATAACTGGTGCAGTGCACAGAGCACCGGGCCTGGTGTCAGAAAAACTCAATCCTCCTGAGTTCAAATCTGGCCTCAGACACTTCCTAGCTGTGTGACCCTGGGCAAGTCACTTCACCCTGTTTGCCTCAGTTTCCTCATCTATAAAATGAACCGGAGAAGGAAACAGCAGCATCTCTGCCAAGAAAACCCCACATGGGGTCAGGAAGAGGGAGACGCAGCTGAACAGTAATTGAGTACAGGGCACCCACTGTATGAGAGGCTGAGTACACAGAGGTGAAAAAGACAGAGCCTGCCCTCCCTGAGCGTATTAGCTCTGTGACAACCAGAACTGTAGAAAGACAGCTAACTGGGGTCTCAGAGGATCCAGGTTCAAATCTTGCTTCCTCTCTCGCAAGGTCCCGAGTGAGACCTTGGGATAAAGCCCTCGCTTTACGTATGGACTCACTGACCTTGAAGGCCCCTTCAGGCCCCTTGAGCCATGAACCTGTGGGCATAAGAATAGTTACAATGATACACCAGATCTGGAGTCTGAAGATTCAGGTTTGAATCCTAGCTTTGCTCCGTGGGCACATCATTCAGCTTCCCAGGCCTCAGTTTCTCCATCTGTCAATAGGACCCCCAAGACCCCTTCTTCCACCTCTAATCGCTGTGCTGCCATGAATGGGTACCAGAGTATGTCCTGACAAGGGTCTCTGCACAGGAAGAGACCAGGTGGTGAGGAGTAGGAAGGCTTCGTTAGGCACAGAGGATAAAAAGGATCTCACAGGGTGGGCCCCAGGGACAGGTGAGTTCTCCTGCAAAGGACAACCAAGAGGCCAGTCTGGGGAGAGTAAGTGGAGAAGTTAGGCAGAAGCCTTGAATGCCAGACCGAGCATTTTAGAATCTAGGCTTCTGGATGATAGACTTTATATTGCTGTCATTTTTCTGAGGCCCAGGGTGGGGGAAAGGACTTATCCAAGGTCACACAGGCAACAGATGGGAGAAGGCTTTCAACCCACATCATTCATTCAAATCCAATTCTTCTGCATCCCCCTAGAGCTGAAAGGGAGCTTGACACTGGTCTAGTCCAGCTCCTTCATGTTCCAGGGGGAAGCTGAGGCCCAGGGGCAGAGAGGGGGTTGCTGAGGTTCACACTGTTAGTACATGGCTTCTGCTCAGTCCTAGGACAGCCAGAGCCTAGCCTAAGTGACCCCAGATGTCAGGAGATGCAAAGTTACAAGGACCAGGCCAAGCCTGTAACCAACTGGCTGGACTCAAAACAAGCCTCTGGCTATTGGTACAGGGTGGGGTAACCCCCCAGGCAGCCTCCAGCTGGGCCAGGGGTCTTTCCTGCCCTCCTCTGAAGCACTAACACCCACCCCACCAGCCCTTACGGTCCACCGGCCCATGCCCTCGTTCCCCTGGTCAGGAATATGGCCAATGGCATCCTCTCTTCATTCCCTCCACAAATATTTACTGAATAGACTCTGCGCAAAGCCTAGCAATTCACCTGTGAGATAAGGGCCCAAAGAGGGTGGGGCCGGCCCAGGCAGCTTCCTGGTATCAGGCACCACCCCAATTACCCCCTGAGCTGATAAGGACTGAGACAGCAGAACATTCAGAGCCTCACAAGTCTCCAGGTCTAAGGTCATCTCCCTTATTTTCAAGGAGGAGAAAAAAGGCACAGAGAAGATAGAGGATATGTCTGATGATGAAACAATCGAAGCATTGATTAGGCACCTACTATGTGCCAGGAGTTTAGTGCTGGTGCTAGTATCACAAAGACAGAAGTGAAGCAGTCCCTGCCCTGGAGGAGTTTACGTTCTAATGAGCAGAAGATTTGTGTGTGTGTGTATGTGTGTGGGTGTGTGTGGGTGTGTGGCCTATAGAAAGATATTTAGATACAAATTCTATATTTTATGTAAATTTTACATATTTACATATAGATTATATTCGTATGTGTGTATATATTTATGTCTGTGAACATAGATATGCAGATCTATCTATAGGATCTGTATCTGTATAACAAAACCACCATGTAAGGTCTCCTGGGAGAGGAAATCTGGCAGCAGGTTCAGGGGTGCTTCAGATGAGATGAAGGGGGTGTGTATCCAGGCCCAGGGGTGGCTGAAGCAGAATCAGGGAGATGGAACCCAGTAGGTGGCGAACACCAAGCTAGTCATCGTGGCCAGACCACAGAGGAAGATTCACCCAGGGAATAAGTTGCAAGTCACGAGACTCCAAATCTAAGTCTTTCATAATAAGGCAGGGAGGCTCTTTTTGTTTGGTGGGGGGGCATCTGAACCCATGCTTTTCTCACTGGGAAGAGGTCCCCAAGGTACACAGTCCCTCCACTGAGGCACAATAGCAGCTCCTAAGTTGCTGTAATGGGGTAATAAGATCTTCCCTGCCCATTAATAGGCCTCACATGGAGCCCATTAAGGGAAGCTTGCTTAGTGGAGGCTTGTTTGTAGGAAGGCTTTGACACCTTTTAGTACTAAGTTGATTAGGCACTGAGTCAGGAGGGTTTTATATATACATATATATATGTACTCTGAGTTGTTACTTTGCTTAGGGGGCTCGCTTATGAGGAGGACTTTGTGATTTGCTGGTCGAGACTCTGAGTAGCTGTATGTTCAGACCCAGACTGCTCAGAGGTAAAGGCTCTCTCAAGCCAGCGATGTATGTAAAGCGTATAGCAACGTTGCTTTGGTTCAGGCAGTCAGAGCCCTGTCTGTGGGTCTCTATGCTAATTTCTCTGCTTGTATTTTCTCTGACATTCAGGGTGCTGACCCTTCCCCTGTGGCTGTAATTAAAAGTAGGATTGTCAGCCCCCTTTGGAGCGAGCTTTCCTAGACAAGCAAATTAAAGAGCTGTGCTAGCAGCCATCCTGGGCACGCCAGGGTGCTTGCTGCTACGGCTGCCTGAGACACCGAAAGGTCACCCGGCCAGCTCGCGCCTCGCCTTGAGGTTCGTGAGTCTGCACTGGCCAGGCCACCCCCTCCATCCACTCTTCCTCGCTGCCTTTCCTGCCAAGAAGAGGATCAAAATAACGGCAATTGTGGCATTCATGGGCGAGGGCTCCATGAGGATCATCTCACTTTGAAAAGGCTTGATGGCAAAGGGAGAAGGCATCGGTTCAGCAGCATTTCAAGCCCTTCCCAGCCGTGGTTCCTTCCTCCCTTTCCATCCTCTCTATCCCAATCTCTGTTTTCCAGACAAACTGGCCTACTCAAAGTTCCCAGAATGGGGCGCTCCATCTCCCATTTCCCATCTCTAGGCCTTTGCGTTGGCTGTGCCCCATGCCTGGAAGGCTCTCCCTCCTTGCTTGGGTTTCCTGGTGTCCTTCAAGACTCCGCTCCAGGCCCACCTTCTGCAGGAGGCCTTCCTGGTGCCCCCAGCTACAGCGACTCTCCCTTCTCAGAGCACCTTCTGCTTCGTCTGTACGGATCTCGCATGGACCTAGCTATTTCCTTGTCTCCTTTGTACTCTTGCCTCGCCAGAGCACTGGGCCTGGAGTCAGGAGGACCTGGTGCGAGTCCAGCCTCAGACGCTCTCTAGCAAGCGCTTCACCTCTGCCAGCCTCAGTTTCCCTATCTGTGAAATAGAGATAATGATAACAGCACCCCTCTCCCAGATTTGTTGTAGAGAGCTAATGAGATAATGTTTGTGAAGCACTTAGCACAGTGCCTGGCACACGGTCAGTTCTTTATCACTATTAATGACCTCTACGGTCCCTTCCAACTCCGAATCTGTACTTGGAGAGCCACTGGCCTGGAGCAGCAAAAAGAGCTGCGCTTGGAATCAGGGCCCCCTGAATTCGATATGGTCAAGTCACTTCGTCTCTGTGCCTCAGTTTCTTCCTGTGTAAAACGGGGGACAAGGAAATCAGCAGCGGCCGGCTCACAGGGCTGATGGGAGGTTACAACAGTAAGGCGAGATCCACACTAGCAGCCCTCCTGCGTGCTGCCGTTGTTGGTCTTACACCTCCACAGCAGCTGCTAGTAACACGGTTGTTACAGAGGTTCAAGCAAGAGCTGGGTCAGAGAGCTTCCTGAACTTTAAACACTGTTGTTACTGTGAGTACTGTTACTTCCCTCCCCCAGCCAGGAAGAGGTTCTACCTGAGGAGGAGGCCAGGCTCTCTGGGCAGCCAGAGCTCAGGCCCCTGGGGCAGCCAGGGCTCAGGCACCTCCAGCCAGAGCTGGGGCCCCTGGAACAGCCAGGGCTCTGCCCCCCCAGTCAGAGCTGGGGCCCCTGGGGCCACCAGGGCTCAGACCCCTCTGGCCTGGAAAGGCTTCTTCGGGCACGGTCAGGGCCAGTCCTCTGGGGCAGCCACCTGGGGATCAGCACAACCCAGGTCAGGAAGTACAGCCCCGCCCCATTGGCCACTAGTTGGTGATTTATTTTTTTTTTGGCCACAGCAGCCCATGAATCCATGTACGAAAGCCTGCTGAGGTTATTATTAACAGGAGAGAGAATGCCCACACCCATGAAATCCCAGATCTTTTAAGTTGCAACATAATTCTTTTAACCACTAAGGAGCCTAAATTTATCCAGCTAAATTGCAAAAAGAAATTCTCCCTCATAACAGATTAGCTCATGACTGGGGCTGGAGACCAGTGACTATTTCTGCCAGAAAGAAGGATTTTATTTTAGCTATGTGTAGTCTATCCTGGAATTTCTTTTTCTTTAAGGCAGATGATGGCCATTTACCATCAGGTCTCTTCTTCAGTATCCACAGAACCCTGGCTTGTGAGGATGAGTTCACAGAAAGAGAAATTGTCCTAAATGGATGATGCATGGAACCCAGAGCAGAACTGGGGGAGGGGCGGATATAAAGCAGAGCAGCACCTCAGGTGAATGCCATTCTATCCCTGAGGATTCAGAGGGCACTTTCCCATCTTACAGGACCTCATTCTAAATTCAGGATCATCATTCTACATGTCACTTTTCTCCATACTAATACACAGACGGTGTAGGAATTTGGACTGCACCTAATGGAAGGTACCAATCACAGCGGCAAGGGAAAAGTGCTGAATTTGCCATCAGAATCCTGAGTTCAAATCCCAACTCTGTCAATCTCATTTTTAAGTGGGGGGTTGGGCTAGAAGGCCTTGAAAGTCCCTTCTTCAGCCTAAGACCTGTGACCCTACCCAGTGTCTACAACACTGCTGTTTGCAGCCTCTTTCTTGGTTGGCTCAGTGCCTGGCAAACAGTAGGCACATCATAAATGCCTACCGACTTGATATGACTTCATTCCCTTGATCTTCTGAGTCATCCCCTAGACTGTTATTAACCCCATTTGCCAGAGAGGGATGCCTTGGACATTCTCAGATTAAGTAAGTTGCCCGAAGTCCCAGGACTACCAAGTCCCACAGCCTCAAGGCAAAACACACAAAGGTAGAAGGACCAGTTAAGAGGCTGGAAGACGAACCTTAGAGAGAAACAAGCCAGTAGAAGGGACAGAGGGCTCCCTACGATTCCCAAAACACTTTCCTCAAGACCAGGAGGTAAAGAATGCAAGCCTTAGTATGCCCATTGATCAATGAACAACCTCAGAAAAGTGGCATTACTCAGCCCAAGCCACTCAGCCAGAGAGGATTGAGGCTGGAGCACAGGTCCTCTGCTGAGAGACCTCCTTAGTACTGCCCCAGAATCCCAGCCTCCAACCTCTCCAATCCCTCCCCTGCACACACCAGCCAAAGCGATATTCCTTTAAGCACTCATCCAGTCCCCAACTTCATTTTCTGCTGACATTTCAGGCATCTCTGGGCACCGAGTGGTCCAAAGGGTGGAATTTGGGCTGCCTCTTGCCTTTCCCTGTGGTCCAGCCTGGCACGAGGCCTCAAACTTCCTGTCAGTCTGCAGTCTTGAGCTGGCACTAAGAAGAAGCTTGGCATGCTTTCTATCTGCAAGCATACGTGGTTTTGACATGGCCTTGCCCACTCTCACACTGTGCCTCTGTTTTCTCTCTCCTCTTCCTTTACTCATGGACTGCACTAAGGTTGGACCTTCACGTTAAGAAGGGCTCTCTCCCTCTCTTCCCACCTGAAAGGGTTCAGCACATACACAGGAGTCTCCCCAGCTGCTAATAGGATACTAACCACTTGGGGGACTTCAGGACCTGACCCCCAGTGCTCCAAGCCTCTCTTGTGCTGCTGGGCTAGGCGTCCTCTGAGGTCCCTCCCAGCTCAAAAACTATGAGCAGTCAATAGAGTTCCATTCAATAAACATTTACTAGGCACTAACTGAATGCAAGGTACAAGGCTGGGTACTCAGGACTGAAAAGCAAAATGTCTCATTGATCAAGGAATCTGCATTCTACCAACACGTATGGATATAAACCCAAAGGGAATGTTGTGGGGAGGGGAGGATCACTAAAGATCGGGCAGCTCCAGATAGGACAGAGCCTTGGAAGGAGGTAGGGATTCCAAGAGGTGGAGAAAAGGAAGTAGAACATCCCGGCATGGGGTGGGGAGGGTGGGGGCAGGGCAGCCCAGGCAAACATATAGAGGCTAGAGATCAGAACATCACAGATCATGGATCAGAACAGCAAGTGAGCCAATCTGGCTGCTGCACCGTAACCAATAGAAGGCTCCACTCCCCACCTATAAATGGGGATGGTCACACTGGTTACGAGATCATCTGGCCCAGGACTTTGTAACCATAAGTAAAGAGCTTTCAAAGCCTTTTTAGACAAATGACTCACATCTGTGTCTCACAACAAAACAGTGAGTTGGGTATAATGAGTATTAGCAGCCCCATTTTATAGAGGAGAACGCTGAGGCTCAGAACAATGAGCTTCTTTGACCAAAGTCAGTGGGTTAAGAAGGAAACCAGAGGGGGAAGGCAGGTTTTTTTTTTCCTTACTCTAAAGGATATGAACACAGGTTACTAGACTGAGGATGCAGAAGGACCTCCAGGGCCAACCTTGTCATCCTTCATACTGTTGAGGAAACTGAGGCCCAGGTGGGATGGGACTTGCCCAAGGTCACAAGATTCAAGTGGCACAGCCAGGAAGCGGCCCCAAGAATTCCAGGACTCAAAGCCAAGAAGACTTGGATTCAAATCCTGCTTGAGTGATAACTGCTCACTCCAACCCTAGGAAAATCACTTCTCCTCTCCAGGCCTCAGTTTCCCCTCCAAAAAAGGAGATAGCAATCCCTATCATACCCGCTTAATAGGCCCATTGGGAAGCAGACGATGATTACATGGTGTTTTGCCACCTCTGAGCCCCACAGAATTAACGTGTCAATGTTCACGTGGGGCTCAGAAATTTGCCAGGTGCTTCCTTTACACAATCTCAATTCCCCTCCCCTGCCCCAACTATTAGCTCTCTCGTATGTGTGGTCTTTCCACCTTAAATTGTAAACTGGGGGTAGGGGTGGCCAGGGGCTTTCTTCTTCCTTCTGTATCTATCCTCTGAGAATACTTAGTACCATACCTGGCATACAGTAAGCACCTAATAAATGCTTGTTACCTCCCTGCCTTGTTACCTGCCCTGTGAGGGAGGTTCCATTGGCATAACTGTGCCCATTTTAGAGATTGCAAACTGAGGCCAGAAAGGAGAAAACAGAAGCAGGAGAAAGCACGGCAACTCTGGAATCAGAGGACATGGCTTCAATACCCAGGTGTGATGCTTCCAATCTGTGTGATGGAGGCAGCTGGGTGGAGCAGTGGATACATCACCCCACTTGAAATCAGGAGGACCCAAGTTTAAATCTGCCCACTGCCACTGGGCAAGTCACTTCAACCTGTTTGCCTCAGTTTCCTCATCTTTAAAATGAGCTGGAGAAGGAAGTGTAAGCCACTCCAGTGTCCCTGCCAAGAAAACTCCAAATGGGGGCACGGAGAGTCAGACATCACTGAACAACATCTTGTGACAGTGGTTATCACTGCCAGATGACGGGCACACAGTAGGTATTTAGCAAATGCTTCCTGAATGACTAGCATGAGGCTTAAAATCAAAAAGAAAGGTGACCAAAACTGTCCAATGTGTCCTCAGGAGACTCCCGGGCTGGCCTGGTGGGTCTTTGATCCTGCCCCTCCTAAAGTGAGAATCAGCCCTCGTTAGAGGCGAGGCATGCCTGTTCTCAGATAAGAAATCCCCACCGGAAGAATCTGCCCCCAGCTCTTGGGGTCAGGGCATAGAACCTCATGAAAAGCTCAGGACAAGCAGTAGATGAGCCCTCATTATTCTGCAGATACAGAGATAAACTTGCAGCAAACTCCAAATCAGGTTCAGAAAAGCACCCTTACATGCCCACGAAAGCCATTAAAGGACACCCAAGTGCTGGTCCTAAAAAACCCTGGGCAAAGGCTGAGGCCAGAGAGACCTCCAGCACACTGCCCCTCCCCCAGCAGCAAGAGGAGGCCTGAACTAGGGAAAGATAGGGGTTGGTGCTCAACCTGGCCTAGGAAGCTGTCCAGTACCAATATAGGTCCACAGCAGAACCTTCTGATGAAGTGACTTGCCCAAGCTCACACAACGGAAGGAGAGAGAGATGATGGCTGGAAGACTCTAGGACAGAAAGTCCTGGTTTGGCCTTCCCTCTCATGGGCTGCCTAGGACCTCAAACCCAAAGCTTCCCAGACAAGACCAGGTAGCCCCATTGTTCCCCCATACCCTGCTCCCTCAGGCCACACCTTGGAGGTCCCCAAAAGCTAGGTCTACAGGAGTAAGACAAAGAGGGTGACTGGAGCCAGTTATTGGAGAGTTACCTGGATCTTAGGGGCCAGACTTCCCCCAGACCATGGCTGCCAGCTTCTAGCTGGCCCTGCACGTGTAGATTTCGCCACATTTTCGGGAAGCCAGGGGACCTCTGACCTACACCCTCCCTCCAAGCTGAGACCGCCAGGTGAGCAGGACTTCGGGGACTTCTCTGGGTTCCTCGGCCAAGCCAGGGAAGGCGGCAGCGAGGACTTCCAGTATAATCCAGGTTCCCCATGTCTAAGGGAAGGAGGGCAGCGGGGACCGGGAGAGCGAGGTTTAGAAGGAGGGTACCAAACCCTGGCAACCCAGGGCCACGAGGAAGAGCAGGCAGCCAGGGCTGGGCACCAGTGTGGGCTCCTTCCACCTGCGGGTCCCTCCCTCCCCAGCACAAAAAAAAAAAAAAAAAAAGGGAGCGACGCGTCTGGGGGCACTCGGAGGCCCGTAGGTGGTGCTGAGCTCTCCACAGGTGGCCAGGGGTACCTGGCAGCCAGCTCTGCCCCAGCAGACTATCTGGGTGCCCTGCACCTTTACTGCCACCTTTCCTGGACTCCTCGGGGTGCGCACCTGGGCCACACCCCGTGACACCCAGGGCCCCCCTCGTGGGGGGCAGAGCCCCAAGCAAGAGGAGAGCATGGGGTAGGAGCTCAGGCTTGGGGGCCCCTGGCTTCCCTCCCGGCCCGGCCTAACGTAGAGAGAGGAGTCCCGCGGCGGCCTCCCTGGGACAGGGTGGGAGGAGGCTGGGACCTCTAGACAAAGGGCCCGGATAGCCCCACTCGGGCACTGGCGGGGGCGCGGGGTGGGGTGCGGGGAACTTGTGTCGGCCCAGAAAGTGTGTGAGGGGGGCCACCCTGAGGCTTCCTTACTCTGAACTCCCCCTGCTCCACCCCACCCCCAAGGGCTCCGGGCCGCCGGCGCGGGGCGTCCCAGGCCCACAAGCCAACTTCTGAGCTCGGCCCGGCCCGGCCCGGCTCCTGCCCGAAAGTTGGCTTCCCGGCGCTGCCACCCGCCACCGGCTCCCTCTCCCGGCAGGCAGGCAGGCAGCAGGCCGGCCGTCCAGCCGCCGAGCAGGTCCCAGCAAAGTTCTATTGTTTCAGAGCCTTTGCAGCACCCCCCAAAAAGTGAGTGTGTGCCTATCCGGGATCCCCCCGTGGGGGCCCGCAGCGCCCTCGTCCGCCTCCGTCCCCTGTCCCCGGCTCCAGACTGGGCTGCGCTCCCTGGCCGCGGCTGGTCCCGGCGATCGTGAAGCCCTGCGCTCGGTCCCGGCGGCCCAGGCCCGGCCAAGTTGGCCCCCAGGAGACAAAGCTTCGGGGGCCCCACTCACCTCCCGCTGGAGCCAAGTGGCTGCAGAGGACCAGCAGCGCCAGCAGAGCCTCCATCGTCCGGCCTCGGCCCCGGCCCGGCCCGGCCGCCTCACTCGGGCTCCATGGCGCGGCCCGCGGGGGCCCAGGTGTCCGCGCGTCCCCCCGGGCGGGCCGGCCGGCTCCTGCTCTGGCGCCCACTCCTGCTCCCGCTCCTGTGACCGCTCCGGCTGCGGCTCCGGCTCCGGCTCGTGCGCCCGGCTGCCAAGTCCCCAGCGCAGCTCGGCTCCCCCAGCGTGCGCTCCTGGCGCCCCGAGGCCCGCGCCCCCTGCTAGCTCCCCTCGCCCCCTCCCGGCGGGCCTCCCCCTAGCCTACACCAACCCAGTGGGAGGACGTTCATGAGGAGGAGGAGGAGGAGGAGGAGGGGGCGGGAGCCCAGGCGGCTCTCCGCCCCCAGCTGCCGCGCCAGCCCCGCCTCCCCGCCTGCCAGCCCCTATCTAGCGCGCTCTCTCGCGCCCGCCAGCTGCCACCTGCCGTGCCTGTCACCTCGCGTCCGGCCGTGCTCCCGAGTGGACTTCTCTGTTGACCTCCAATCCCGCAGACCCAGCTGCCTGTTGGACATCTCAAACTCAACTTGTCCCAAACCCTGCCGTCTTCTTAACTCCCCTGTTACTATCGAGGGCACCACCTTCACCCCGGCTCCAAACCTAGGTACCAACTCCTCACTCTCCCCCTCCTTCATAACCAAGCTGCTGCCAAGACCTGTCGATGTTAACCGATGCCCCGCTCTGGCTTCTCTGACAGGACTGTCAGGGGTGCAGACCTCTTGTTTGGACTGTTCCTGTGGCATTCTGGCAGGCCTGCCTGCAACAAGTCTGCTGTCTCCAGCCCAACCTCCATCCAGCTGTCAAGGTGATCTGACCATGTCAACCTCTATTCCTGAAAGCTCCAGTGACTTCTGGCAGGCCAAGCTCCGCCATCAAATCCTCTGTCATTCAGCCCCTCCTAACCTCACCTCCCCGAATACACACAAAGCTTTGCAGGCTTCTTAGACCTTGCACCCCACCACATGCTCTTCCTTCCAGCACCTGGGCACTCCAGGATGAGATTCCAGGCATTTTCATGAGCTCTCCCCCATGACTGGAATGCTTTCCCTCCTCCAGGCTTCAGAACTCAGCTCAGATGTGCAGGAAGTCTTCCCAGTCCCTCTCAATAGCAGTCCTTTCCTCTGCTGATTTTCTCCAATCCATCCTGTAGTTAGTCTGTATGTAGCTGTTTGCATGTGCTCTCCCCCATCATGCCTTGAGAGCAAAGACTTTTACCTTTCCTTGTGTCCCTGCTTTTTAGACTGGCACACAGTGAGAGCTTAATCATGTTGGACTGCCTGACTGACCAGCTGCTGTCCCAGACCCTGGCCTCCCGAGGGCCTTCCCAGAAGCTGCCCCAGCCTTCTGTCCTAGGGGGTCTCTGGCTAGATTCAGACTCCGCCCAATGAACTCCTGAACACTGGATAGCCACCAGATGCTCAGAAGTCTCCAGGCCCCCAAAATCCACAAGGGGGTGTCGGGAATTCTAACACCACGTGGGCTACCCCACACCCACACACTAATCAGTGACCCAACGGGCAGTCGGTCAACCAACATTTATTGTTTACCTTGTGCCAAGCACCGTGCCAAGCACTCAGATACAAAAAACAACCAAAAAAAAAGCAGTTCCTGCCCTCATGGAGCTCTTGCAGTGGGTGGAGGGCTGAGGGTGGCACCGCCTACCCAGGTTTGTGGCACAGCCTGCCGGGCTCTTTTAGGATTACTGGGAACACTTGGCCTTCCTGGAACACCTGGATCCGATGCTCACCGGGCCCCACCTCCTTTTATTGAGCATGAAACTGTGGCTCAGAAAAAGCTGACGACTTGCCTAGGGCAGCCCAGGGAGCTTAGATTCGAACTCAAGTCCTCTTTCTCCCAGTGCAGGGTTGGTACTGAGGCTCCAGGGCCTCGCCTGAACCTGTGCCAAACTGTGCAACCTGAGCCCTCCCGCTCCAGCCTCGACCTTCCCGTCAAACTGGCTTTCTTAGTGTTCCTCACCTGAGACACTCGTCCCTCAGGTGCCTCAGCGAGTGTTTCAGCGCTGCCTGGGCACTCCCCACTCACCTCCCACCTCAGAATCCCTAGTTCCCTTGAATGCCTGGGCCAGGCACTGGACCACCTCATACAGGAAGCCTTTCTTCATCCTCACATCTTCTAATGCATCCATTTTGTACACGTTCATGTGCAGACATATGTTATAAGCTCATTGAGCTCTGATCTCTTTGTATCTCAAGTACCCGGTCCCTCTGTGCCTGGCACAGAGTAGGCATTTCATAAGTCCTGACTGATGTGAACAAAGAAATGCTCAAGAGCATGAATAAAAATGTTTAAAGAGAAATCTGGAACACACCCCCCCCCCCGCAAAAAAGAGAGTGCTCTTTGAAACTCAGAATCCCCAAACTGGAAAGAGCCTGGGAGGTCTCCTAACCCAGCAGGGTTGGGGAGCCAGAAGAAGGCATGGAAGATGACTCCGAAACTTGAACCCTGGGTACCTGGAAGGATGGGAGTACCTTTGGCAGAAACGGTGAACTGAAGAAGAGGGCTGGGCATCTGAAGGAAAGATAATGAGTTCTGCTTAGGGTTGTATTGAGTTTGAGATGCCGACAGAACAACCAATTAGAAACACCTGAGAGGCAGTTGATAGCACTGGAATGGGGCTCAAGAGAGAGGAGGGGCAGATATAGAGCTCTAGGAACCATCTGTATCAAGAGAATAACTGGCCCCATGGGGCCAGTGATGAAGTCCTGGAAGGAGAAGAGCCCTGGGCACAACCACACTCAAGAGCCAGCCCTAGCTGCCTCGGTTTCTTTTCCCAGGATTTTTGTTTTGAGCCAAATTGCCCAGGATTTACAATGCTAGACAATGTGGTAAAGATTGAGAGCCGGGAAGGGAAGGGCTGCAATATGATTCATCTGTCCAAAAGTGAGGCCATACAACCCCTTCTGTGGCCCATCGATAATGAACTCCCCCTGGCCCTTCTTCCTTCCCTTGCTTCCTTTCTCCCTCCCTCCCTCTTTTCCTTCCTTCTTCCTCCCTTCCTTCCTCCCTCATTCCTTCCCTACATTCCTTCCTCCCTTCCTCCCCTCCCTCACTCCTTCCTTCTTTCCTTCCTTCCTTCCTTCCTTCCTTTCCTTCCTCCCTTCCTTCCTCCCTCACTCCTTTCCTTCTTTCCTTCCTTCCTTCCTTTCCTTCCTCCCTTCCTTTCTCCCTCACTCCTTTCCTATATTTCTTCCTTCCTCACTCCTTTTCTTCCTTCCTTCCTTCCTTCCTTTCTTCCTCCCTCCCTCCTTCCTTCTGTCCTTTCCTTCCTTCTTTCTTTTATTCTGCATCTACCTCGTCCAGGAAGGGGTCTGTGTCTATGGGGTCCTTGGGGAAATACAGACTTCACAGGTCATTGACCCAAGAATTTCTGAGGAGGTGGGGGAGGGATATATTTGGAAATGAAGGGCTCTAGCTAGTAGTAGCAGACCTGTGATTTCATTGGCAAAGAGCATTCTCTAAACCAGATAAGGACACTCCCGCTACCAGCACTAACACCTTTTCTGTAACTTACAGTCTTAGAGAATGAACTGCCCAGAGGACTAAGAGGCTCAGCATCTCACAGCCCAAATGTGTAAGAAAAGGGACTTGAACAGCCTTCTCAAACAAAAAATAGCCATAAAAAATTTGTAAATTAAAAATAATAGCTGGGGTTTATACAAAAAACACTTTAAAAATTAAGAAGCGACCCGTAGGCATTTTCTCATTGCCCAAGCCTAGCAGGGAAGGGCTTCAGATCTCATTCATCTCCACCTTTCCCAGGAGGATGCTGAGCAGCACTGAGCAGCCCCTCCCACAGGATCCCCCAGTTAGCATGTGCCTGGGCCACTATTTGAATCCAGGTCTTTGAGATCCCCAACCCAGTGCCTTGTCTTAAGTAGATGAAGCCTTGAAATGTAAACAGTATGCTATGGGGGGTGGGGGGCAGGGAGATGGCTCCTTTCAGTCTAAACACTTGAAGATGTTATGACTTTTCTTGTCTTTTTTTTTTTTAGGCAGTTTAGCGTTAACAATGGGACACGAGGAGGAAAAGTCCATTTGACTGGTCTAGGTGAGAGGGTCATAAGTCTTTCCTTGTCCCCTGCTGGACTGTTGTCGACAAAACAACTGGCCTCCTAGGCTCTGGGGTAAGCAGTCCTATTGGGGCACCCCCATCCACATTCGATTGTTGGGAATTCCTGGAATTATAGAGGGCCACCGGATTAAGTGGCTGAGATCAGAACCTGAGGAAAGCAGACCCTCCTAGGAACAAGAGTAGGCTTTGTCTAGCTCTCGATCCCCGGGTCAGCAGGACCAGAGTCACCAAACTGGACAGCAGCAGGCTGACCGAGGATCCTGTCACCAAAGACGATCTCTCTTTAGCCAGTGCCTTGGGGTATAGGACCCTCCTCTCAGGAAAGAGCAGTAATTGGTGGAAACCAAATTCCAGAGAATTCCCTATCACTGTCATGGAAAGTGAACCCTGGCTGTGGAGTTGGAAGCAGGTTCTGACTCTCCTTCCAGAGAGCTTCCCTTCTCCGGTTCTCGGTTTTCTCCTTTGGAAAGTGAAGGGAATGACTAGATGATCTCAACAGTTCTTTCTAGTGCTAGTGCCAATGTTGTAGTGGCCAACATTATAGTCTGAGGACCTGGGTTCGTATCACTCCTTCTGCCTCTACCTGTGAGGTCCCTGATCTTCTCTGGCCTCAGGTGCCTCCTCAGT
This sequence comes from Trichosurus vulpecula, assembly GCF_011100635.1. Lineage (NCBI taxonomy): Eukaryota > Metazoa > Chordata > Mammalia > Diprotodontia > Phalangeridae > Trichosurus > Trichosurus vulpecula. Next base: position 277,940,434 of record NC_050578.1, on the reverse strand, counting down.
GAAAATGAAGGAGTTGAAGGGTCTCTAAGGCCCCTGCCAGATCTATGGCCCTCTATGACCCTCTATGACCCGTGTACCTGACAAGCTTGAAAAGCAGTGTCCAAAGATGAGCCCTGTGAGAGGCCTCCACAGACTCCTTGAAGGATGTCTCCTCTTCCAAGGCCAGCCTGTCACAGAACAACCAGCTGAAAGCAGCCCTTTGTCCTGTGACAAGTCAGCTTTCAGAGTCGGTGGCTCTGGGTTGGTCCAATGGAGGCTCCTCTAGGAGGTACAGCTTTGCCTCAAACCAAGACTGTCTCTACAAGGAGCTCCCTAGAGATCAGAGAGCTAGATTCGGAAGGAACTATGTCTACTTTACCCCTCAATCTACAAATGAGGAAATTCAGATCCAGAAGCCCAAGACTGCACAAATGATGTCTTGGCCAAGACTGGAGTCAAATCAAAAAGCGCTGTTAAGCACTTGCTATGTATATAAATAAAAGCAAACAGAAAGGCAGTCCCTGCCCTCAAGGAGCTTCTGTTCTAACAGGGGATGACAGCACATAGATAAGGGGAAAGAGGAGAAGGTGCCCAACTGGGCACCTGGTGAAGAAGTCCAGAAAATCTGGGGAGCTGGGAGAGGAGCCAGGGAGTAAGTGTGGCTGGCCCCGGCACTTCCTCTGACTGGATTTCTTGGAAAAGCTCGGAGCCCCCTGGAGCAGAGGCATCTTCCAGGGGGAGAAGACTGCCACCACCATGGCAGAGAGGACTGGACAGTCAAGAGCCGTGCTGGGAGAGGAAAGACAGGGGCTGTTTCACTTCTGGCTTTGCACCCCAGCCCCTGAAATAGCACCGGAGGCTGCATTTCGGAAGAGCGAGTAAGAATTGTTGTTAAGTAGCTTTTCAGTCATGTCTGACTCTCCGTGACCCATTCGGGCTTCACTTGGCAATTTGCCATTTCCTTCTGCGGCTCATTTTACAGATGAGGAAACTGAGGCACAAAGGGTTAAGTAACTTGCCCAGGGTCACACAGCTAGGAAGAGTCTGAGATCAGATATGAACTCAGGAAGATGAGTCTTCCTGACTCCAGGTCACACAATCTACTGTCCCCTTGGCTGTTCATACAATTATTTTTTTAAATGATTTTTAAGATACATGGCTAACGTTGAAATGTTTCACATTACTGCACATATATAATCTATGTTGAATCGCTTGCCTTCTCAAGGAGGGAGAGAAAGAATTTGGACCTCAAATTTTAAAAAGCAAATATTCAAAAATCTTTGTTTATATGTAGTTGAGAAAAAATAAAAATAAACATTAAAATTATTAAAAATAAAAGTACCCTTGGTTTATCCAAGTCACCCAGCTCCCAGTGGGAGAGCCCCTTCACTATGCGTTAGCTGGTATATATCCTCCTAGACACACCTTCTCTGATGTGTGTTTTACCACCAATTTGGATAAATGGAGTTTTTTGGCTAAATGCTGTGTGTTTTCATTGTGGAACTGGTATTTGGAGGGAAAGAGGTAAATCTTTGGATAGAGAATTTGGAGCCCTCTTTCACCCCACTTAGTGAAACAATGATCAGAAGTTGGCTTGACCCTGGTTCAGGGGTGAGGAACCTGAAGCCTTGAGGCCACATGTGGCCTTCTAGGTCCTCAAGTGGGGCCTTTTGACCGAGTCCAAGTTTTAAAGAACAAATCTTTTTTATTCAGGGGATTTGTTCTGTGAAGTTGAGATTCAGTCAAAGGGCCCCACTTGAGGACTTAGAGGCCCACATGTGGCCTCAAGGCCACAGATTCCCCCACCCCTGCCAGGTTATATCCCCTAGACTAACTACATTTAAGGGAGCAGATGGATATCATTACAGCCATGTGCCCCCCCTCTCTGAGGAGCCTCTGGCCCCAGGCCCTGGGGCCAGCCTCCTTCTTCCCCTCCTGGCAGGAATTAAAGTCACCCTTGGAGAAGGTGGGGGGAGAAGGGGCTGGAGATTTTCATTCTGCTGCCCATGCCCTCCCCCCACCCCCCAGGCCACACAAGGAACTGGCAATGCTCTGGTTCTACTAGGGGCCTCCTCACAAGAACCCTGGGAGGGAAGTGCTACGATTATCCCCACTTCACAGATTCTGAAGCCAAGGCTAAAGGACATTAACTGACTTGCAGAGGGTCATGCAGCTAGCAAGTACCTGAAGCAGAATTTGAACCCAGGTTTTCCTGATTCTAAAAGCCAGCCCTCCATAGACTGCACTACATAGCCACCAAATTTGTTATTGTCTTACTGCTCCTGGAAAGGCATTGTGGGCTTGTGGTGGTAGCTGAAGAGTTGACCTGGCAATGGGGGGGGAAACTGGGTTCAGATCCCACCTCCAACCCATCCTGGTTGTGTGACCACGGACAAATCATTTACTCTCTCAGTCTAGCCTGAGAAGGTGCCAACCTGCATTGGCAGAGGCACTGTCCTCCCCAGGGAGTCCCCTATACCAGTGAAATCCCAGTCCCAGTCCCTATCTACCCCTTATTATCCTCATTTGACAAAGTAAATGACTGATCCAGGGTCACACAACTGGATTGCCAGATTGGGGGTGGGGGTTAGGTTGAGTAGTCTGGCACATAGTAGGTGCTTAAGAAATGTTTATTGACTGCACCCAGTTCTGGAGAAGATTCCTGTTCAGCTACAAGAGGACCAGAGAGCCCCTGAGGTCTCCTAAACTTGGGAACCTCCCCTAGGGCTTAGCTATGCCGTCCTAAGGGCCTGGGAACCAGGAAAACAGAAAGGCCCTTGTGGAGGAGCAGGGGATGGAGAGATCAGGTGCTCCATGTCCCTCACTCAGTGCTCCAGCTTAAACTGTGAGAACTAAATCCCAACAGGGCAGATAAGAAAGTTGGTTTACTCAATGAACAGAGCTAGAGGGAGGAAGGGAGGAACGGCGGTCAGCTGTCCCAGCTGCAAGGGAAGGGGCCATTCGGAGTTTGTAAATAGCTGGTGACAACTGGCTTGGGGCTGGCCACCATTTGGTTTTGCAGCTTTTGCAGGGGACTGACTGACAGGCATGGCTGGGCCCCTGGGTAGGAGCACAGCTTCGATCTTGGGGGGAGGGAGGGAAGAGGGGAAAGGAGTCTGGCCCAGGAGGACGCTACTGGAGCCTGGGCCCTGGGGTCTGCTAATGCAAGCCTCTCCCCTCCTCTGCCAGGCTCAAGGCCTCCTCCAGCCTCTAGCTGGATTAAGGAAGAAACAAAAGGTACTGAGACCCAAAGAAAACATGACAATGCATTTACAGAAAGAGAACAAAGCAGAAATGAACCCTCCTTGGGGTACCCTGACCAGCAGGGAGGGGTCTTCCCCATCAGCAGTCAGTACTCCTAAAGGCGTCCGGGCTTGCTTGTGTCTTCATGTGAGTTATTAAATCCTCACGACAACCCTAGGAGGTAAGTGCTGTTACTTTGCCCACTGAACAGATGGGGGAACTGAGGCTCGGAGAGGTGCCATGATTAGTTCAGCATCACACAACCAGTGATGGCCCAAGCTGCAAGGGCTCACCCTGGCTAAGTCAGCCACAATCCCTTCTTCAAGGTTCACAAAACACATTCCCCATCCCCACCCTCTGAGGGAGGTCCAGCAGTTCAGAAAACTGAGGCTCAGAGCATTTAAGTGACTTATCTAGGGATGCCTAGGCAGGTGGGCATGGCTGGTGCTCTGAATCCAAACCTAGCGCCCTTCCACTGAGCCACACTGCCTCCATAAAAGCCAATTTCTTCATAATGCCTCATGGCTCCTCTTCCCCAACTCCAAACCTTCACCACCTGTTCTGCTGAGCCTAAGATGTCTTTAACAGGAGAAACCTACCACAGAGATAACAGCTGAAAAGTCAATAGCCCAAGAAAGGTAAAATATTGGTTTAAGTTCACACTGAAGTGTAAATGGCTGACATCAGTTAGTTTCCTGAAAACACATTTCATAGAGAGAAAGATGGCAGAGGAGGTTGAGCCCACGGCTGGAGGGGACAGGGACAGGCAGAGAAATCAAGGCAGGGGCTGGGGGCAGGGAACTGAAGACATGTGCTCCTTCACAATTTTCCCTGAAAGGGGAGTCCTGAGCAAATGTTAAGTATTCTATTAATGTTATTTTGGCCAGTCAGTCAACAAGCATTTATTTGGCATCTGCTACATGCTAGACATGACTGAAAAATGACTCGACAACAACAAAATTACACTTCAGGCACTGTACTAAATGCTGACTTACAACCAAGCCCACCCCACACCCACAAAACTGGGGGAAATTGCAAAGATTTTAAACTCAGATTTTAGCAGGGTAGTGGGGGGGCACCCTGGTATATGGTTGGTGGAACTATGGTCCTAACTTTTCGGTGAACAAGCCCACAGTATGAGAGTCACGACTGTTTTTACACAACTTGACTTTACCATTTCATTGCCAAGACTTGATTCTAAATATTTCATGAAGGAAGAGGAAGGAGAGGAAAAGCATTTGTGCCTCTGGTTTTAGTTTCTAAAATTTGAGAATTAGCCATGTGTCCAGAAATGGAGAGAATGGCTGAACTGTGGTTTGGAGCAATGGAAGGGAGCTAGATGGGCCTGGAAAACCCCACAGGTATGAAGAGAATCCCAGGCTACATATCTAGTACTCTTCTCTCCTGAACTCCAGGCCTTTGACTCCACCTGCCTGCTGGACAGCTCCACCAGAGCATCCTAGGGACATCTCCAACTCAACCTGACCCTGGTAGAACCATTTCCCTCCTCTTAACTTCCTTTTCCTATTCAAATCTTTCCACCTTCCTTCCTTTCTTCCACCATCCTTCCACACACTCAGGTTTCCAACCTCATTACTCTTCCTCCACCTCCCTTCCTCCACCGCATCCAAGTAGACACTGAGCGTGGCCAACTCTAGCTCTGCAACACCCTTCTCTGCAATGACCTTCTCATTGCCCCTTGCCTCCAATTTCTCTCCTTCGCTGTCTGCCCTCCACAAACCCACCTCCCTTAAATACATGTAAGCATTACCCCCACACACACACAAGAAGCTCCACAGGCTTATATTGAGACAAACTCATCTGTTTGGCATTTAAATCTCTTCACAATCTGACTCCAGCCCAACTTCTTTGGAATGTAACCTGGGGCTCAAAGCTATTTGCATGAGACTCTCCTCAGTGGTGGAGATAACTTTTATTTAATGCTTATGATTCGTGCCTGAATGAGGATCTGAGTTGGTGAGAGCTTGGAAGAAGAGAAACCCTGATCTTCTAGCTTTTGTCTTTGGGAGGTTTACACAGTTCCACTTCAGAAAGAAGTCCCTGGAAAGAGAAGCTCTGGAAATAAACCACCATGGAGAGGAGCTGGTGCCTTGCACATGTCCTTACTCCAAGACTGCCTCACTACAGGCTTTGGGAATTTCGTCTTGGGTGAGATGAGGGATTCTGTCTCTATCTCTACTCTGTCTCTGTCTCTCTCTGTGTTTCTCTTTTGTTCAAAGTGTGAGAACTCATTCATTCTGTTTATTGTCTGATATATTCTAATCTATATGACTTTCCTGATTTTATCATCAGGTTGGACAAATGGGTTTATTTGTTAATCGCTATGTGTAACTGGCATTTGGTGGGGAGTTAAAATCTTTTGCTATATCTTGGGGTACTCCTTCATTAAAGAAGTAGAGAGGAATGTATCTTGAACCTAAAAATTATTCCCCCTAAACCAACAATACTTACAGTGGCAGACAGATACAATTCTACCCAGTGCCCCAGAGTAGAGAGTAGCCAGCCTCATGTCCCCCATCCCCTGCTCACCTTCTGGCAAGAATCAAAGTCCTGCTTGAAAAAGGATGGATCACAACTATTCTGTAATTTAGAACTATGCCCAAGGGCTATAAAAGTGTGCATACCCTTTGACCCAGCAATACCAATACTAGATCTGTATCCCAAAGAGATCATAAAAAAGGGAAAAGGATACATGTACAAAAATATTTATAGCAGCTCTCTTTGTGATGAAAAATAATTGGAAATTGAGGGGATGTCTACCAATTGGAGAATGGCTGAATGAGTTGTGGTACACGAATGCAATGGAATACTATAGCGTGATAAGAAATGATGAACAGGAAGACTTCAGAAAAACCTGGAAAGACTAGTATGAACTGATGCTGAGTGAAGTGAGCAGAACCAGGTAACAGCCACAGTGTGTGATGACTAGTTTTGATCGATTTAGCCCTTCTCAGCAATGCAAAACAATTCCAAAGGACTCATGATGGAAAATGCCATCCACATCCAGAGAAAGAACCATGGAGTCATTGCAGAGTGAAGCAGACTATTTTCCTTTTTTTCTTTCTCATGGTTTCTCCCATTCTTTATAATTATTCTATATAATATGACTAATGTAAAAATATGTTTAATAGGAATGTACATACAGAGCCTACATCAGATTGCCTGCCAGCTTGGGCGAGGGAGAGAGATGGGAGGGGGAGAAAATTTAAAACTTATGGAAGTGAATGTTGAGAAGTGAAAATAAATAAATTAACTAATAAAAAGGGTGGATCAGAATATGAGTGCCACGCACATGAAGTAAATAGAATGTTTGCTGCTTTGAATAAAAAAGGAGTGAGGTAGATGGGGGAACTCTAGAAATATTTATTCAAGTTTCCCTTTGAGCAGGATTTAGACAGACCCTGGGGTTGCCCACATAACTCATAGACAACACACATACCTTACACTAAATTTTCTTTTCTTTTATGAACTCAATAATCATCAGTAAAAACAAAAGTTGCTACATATGAGTGAAGAACCAAAAAGAGAATTCTATACAAAGACAGGAACTTCTGCTATGTAGAGTTTGAGAGTTTTTCAAGTGTGCTAAATTTAACAAGATAGTAGCAAAGTTGCCTCATCTGTGCTCCCTTCAGAAATTTTTTCTTGTGTATTCTTTATTTTATTCATTCTTCTTTGCATCTCTGTTCCTCCCTGCTCATTCATTTCCCATCCCCATAGAAGCCCTTCCTTGAAACAAAACAAAAATCAGCCCCTTTCCAACCTTATTTCCTCCCCTTGCTTCTTTCCCATTCTAACTACCAACCATTTGACTGCCATGGCTCTTCATCCATCCATCTCTCATGCCTGGCAGGCACCCCCTCCTTCCCTCTCCCATGGAGCAGGCTTCACTTCCTCCAAGGCTCAACTCACAGGCTGCCTCTTCCAAGTAGCCTTTCCTGAGCTGTTTGTTGTCATTGAGCCTTCCAGTCATCAGTGCCTTGTTCTTTCACAAACTAGCATGTACTGTGTGCCTCTGTGTAATCTGACTAGGATGGAAGTCTCGTGAAGGTAAAGTCTCTCTTGCTGTTATCTCTGTATCTACAATACCTAGCCCAGTGGCTAGCATATAGCATTTGGTTTAAAAATGTTGAATTGAATGGCATACAAGGAAACATAGAAAGAGATAGGGCATGATGCAGAGTGAGATCAGACCAGTAATAACTGCCAAACCTTAACTATAACTCTCTGAAAAAATAAAATCCAAGGCATATGACCTTCCTAAGTACTCAGACAGACTTAAAAGAAGGTGTGGAGCAAGTGGATTCTTTTGTTTTTTGTTTAGTTGAAAATGTGTGTCCTATAATTTTTTTTCTATTTATTCAAAATGCAAATTGTTTGAGTTTAGAATTTTAATTGACTATTTAGTCACATTAGATTTTATTATTTTTTCTATTAGAAATGTTAAGTTTAGAAAGAAGAGGGAAATGAGAAAACATAGGGGAAAGGAAAGAAGGAAGAGAAAAAGAAAGGAGAATGGGGAGGAAGAGAAGAAAAGAGAAACAGAAATGGAAGTAGAAGAGGAGGAGTGGAATAGGAGAGGAGTAGAAGGTGGAGGAGGAGGGAAAAGAGGAAAGGAAAAGGTAGAGGAGAACGGGAGAGAAAGACAAGGGGAAGAAGGACTAGGAGAAAGAAAGGATGAGAAGGGAAATAGAAGAGGAAGTCATAGTAGGAGAAGGGAAAGGAGGAAAAGGAAGGATCAGGAGGAGAAGGAGAGGAAACGAAAAGAGGAGCTGGAGGAGAATATGGGAGGAGAAAGAGAAAGGAAAAAGATAGGAGAGGAAGGAGGAGTAAAAGGAAGGGGGAAAGAAGGGAGAGAAACCCTCCCTTATAGACATGTTTTCCTCTGTATAGTTAAATTCTAATGAAGCCAGTACCTGTGGCCATGCATCTCATTGACAAAGCTGACCGACTCAGATGGGCACTATGGGAATGGTGGTTCATCAAGGCTCCTTCCAAGCCAGCACTGAGCTATTTAGGAGTCAGTCTAAACAAGGGGTGGAGAACCTGCAGCCTCGAGGCCACATGTGACCCTGTAAGTCCTCAAGTGCGGCCCTTTAACTGAATCCAAACTTCACAGAACAAATCCCCTTCATTAAAGGATTAAATTCTAAACGATGCCCATTCAGGCCCTTCCCTGCCATCTGACACTCAAGTCCAAGAGACAGAGCACTGCTAGGGAGAGGTGTCTTGGTGACTCCAGGGCCAGTGCTCTATCCACTATGGCGCCACCTAGCTGCCTCTATTGTTGGGTAGCTGATGAATAAGTGGAGTCTAACATGGATTTTTTTCATATGCTTGTTGCTCACAAAAAACTTTGTGTTCACAAGGATGTTTCAAGAGCTGCACATCAAATGAAAATTTTCTGAAAATGAAATAACTTTGAGGTCCTTTCAGTAGCCAATCTTCAAAAAATGAACAATTCAGCAAGATCTGATTAAACAATTATTTGTGTGATGCCCATGACTTAGTTACTTTGGTTCACTCCTCTGGCAGTCTTAATCTGTCTGGTCCTTTTCATTGGGCAGGGAAGTCCAAGGTGAGATAGCAAGGACGATGGGAATTTAAGGCATATTGAGAGGCCCAGTGTTGAGGAAGAGGGAGGCAACAGCTCCACTCTCCTCAGGCCTTATCCGACCACCATTGGTTGGAATCTTATGTTCAGTACTGGGCCGGGCCATCCAAGGAACAGGGATGTTGGGAAATGAGGCTATTCCCAGGTATCTGAAGGACTCTTTTAAGGAAGAGGCATTTGATTTGTTCTGCACAGCCCTAGGAGGCAGAGCTAAAAGGAAATCAGGGCAAATTTCAAAAGAGGCAGATACAGGGTGGGATTCCATGTAGATGCATATCCTTTCTCCCTTTCCACCTCTAGCTCTGATGATAGTAATCAAATCCACCCTGCCATTCCTAGAGAGGATCATGGATAGGACCTTGGATTTAGAAGGCCATGCCAATCAATTGCTCTAAGACTATTCACAATTCTTGTGACAGCCCCAAACATAAGACCTCACCCTGGCCACTACTCCCCTAGTGTTCATCTTCCCCTGTAAACTCACTGATGGCAGTGGCAGTCTTCCTGCTTGTACTTCTATCCCCAGCACTTAAGAGGTTGTCTTATACGTAGTAAACACTTAATACTTTTTCATTCACTCATAAAAAACAAACAGTCACAGTCCTCCCAAAGTGAGATGGGCTGCCTCTGAAGATGGTAAGATGCTTCTTATTGGAGAAATTTCCAAGGAGAGGCTGGATGGCCATTTGCAAAGGAAGTCATAGAAGACATTCTTCTTCAGTTATTGGTTGAACAAATTCAAGATCAAGACTGGCCTATTCTTCTGGAGGAGAGATGTGGGCTAGACAGTAAAAAATTAGGTGAACTCATTGCTGATTGAATGGCCAGACCTCCAAAGAGCAGTAAGTTAAGGTTTAATTTCAACTTGGATACAGCTAGTGTAGAGCTCCAGGGTTCTAGGGTTGGCCTTGTACTATTCAGTAGTTTACCGGTGACTTAAGTCCAGGGATAGAAGGCAAGCTCCTTAAACTTGCAGATGCACAAAGGCCTGGATGGACAGCTAACACAGTGGAGGAAAATCAGGATTCTAATACATTTCAACTGTTTCTAGCATTGAGCCAGATCTACTGACAAAATTTAATAGAGATAAATGTATACTTGGCCTCAAAACAATCAGCTTCACCAGTGCAAGATGGAGGAGGCCGATGTGGAGAGCAATTTTTCAGGCCATGGGAGGGAACTACAAGCTTACCAATCAGTGAGATAAGACAACTAAAAACAGATTTGGGTGTGATTTTGAGTCACTGTTACAGGGTAGTGTTCAGGTCTAGGAAGGTGATATTATCAAGAGTATTGTTCTCAGTTCCGGGTACTACATTAAGATTAAGAAGGTGCTGATGGACAGATAAATGTCAGCTATTAGAAATAACCTGGAAAATGTTCCAAGGAAGGCAACCGGGAGGGTGAAGAGGCTTGTCATATCCTGAGGATTGAAGGTCAAGGGGATTGTGAAAGGTAGCTAGGTTGTAGTGGGGGGTGAAGGCTCAGTTCAAATCCTGCCTCAGACCCTTACTAGTCATGTGACCTAGGGTAAGTCATTCACATCTGCCTCAATTTCTTCATTTATGAAATAAAAACAGCAGTTCCCTCAAAGGGTTGTTGTGAGGCTCAAATGAGATGACATGCAAAGCTTTATGAACCTTGTAGTGCTATCTAAATGTTACCATAAGGCAACCATAAGGTGGGCTGAGCTGGGGTGGGGAGAGTGGAAGAGATACAATCACTGTATTTCAAAGGGCTTCCAAGCAGAAGAGGAATCCCTCTTGTTCTTTTTAGCCCCAGAGAGCAGAGCTAGAAATGAGCAGAAATTGTAAAGAAGTTAATTGAGATGTGACATAAGGAAAAATTACTCAACGATCAGAGCTATACTAGGATGGCCTGCCCAGAGAAGTGATGGGTTTTCCCTCACTGGAGGCTGAGCAAACGGTTAATGACCACTTAGCAAGAACCTCATAGAGAGGGTGCTGACATCATGCCTAGTGCCAAAGAAAAATATTAACATTAAGATTGTACTCTGCATTTTTAGGCTTGACTGCCAGAAACAATTTTATTTATTTAATTTAACATAGATCTAATATCCAAACATTTCTGGCTTGGAGAGGTGTCCAACTGGCACAGTCCTCCAATATGATTGCCTCATGCCAATTTCAGGTAACACTTATAAGACTCTTGAACAAGGAATAGATCATAATATACAAAATACCATTTGGGTTGATATCCTGGAAGAGTTGAGTAACAATAGTGGTCTTTCTGGATCACACAAAGCCCTGCTCTGAGCAATAGATATCAAAAGCCTTTTTTTTTTTAAGGTAGAAGGGTGGGTGGGTCCTATTTGCTCCTATTTGCTCCTGGTGGGTAGAGTTAATTTGTCAAATGACCAGGTACCAACTGTACTGTATTTCCTAAAGAAGTCTTTCCTTCTTCAACCTATCGCTTACCTTTCCAAAGAACTTTTCCAAGAATTTTGGAGTTTTTTGGAATAGAGAAATATCACATCTTAATATTTCTAGAGAAACTAAAAAGGAAGTTTTTAATATGCTTTGACATTCTCTTACTTCTTCTGGTGTGAGTTGGACAATATGGCCCTGGAAATCCCTGCCAACTGTGACTCAGTGATCCTTCGTTTATTAGTTATAAAGCCACTGACTTGACTTTCTGACCATGGGAGCAGAAGAGGGGCCTGGCTGCCCCACTGTCCTCTAAAACTCCACCCCCTTGCTTTGGGGCCCCAGTACCCAGATTGGAACCATTTCATCAGTAGCTGTCGCAGAACAAGGACAACCTCCCAATGCCCCGCTTATGCAGCATATGTCAACCAATGGAATTCTGTATTTTGTGCAGTGGCTTGAGAATGTCTAGGTCTTCTGCACCACTCCTCACCATGTCTCAGCCAGGCCTGCCAAGGAGTTCAGTGGGTGCGTGGCTGGATGGCTACATATGCTGGGGCACCTCCTTGTATAGATGGATTTTGGAAGCTGGGGAACAGCCTGCCCACCCAAGGTTCATGCCTGGCCTTCAGGGCTCCCTCCTCTCCTTCTGCTTTTATCCCCATCCAGAGATAGGCAGAACTGAAGAAATCATGAGCAGTCTAGACACCAAGGTGGTCATATAAGTCAATAGCTGGTGAAGAAATGACAAACTCTCTGCTCCCTTCTCCTTTTCTCCTCTCCCCCTCTGGCCCCACAAATTGAAGATGGCCCTGTGGACAAACTTGAGATCACAGACCATCCACAGCCAGGCCCAGCATGGCCTAGAAACCCATTCCTGGAAATCCAGATTGACACTGAACGTCAAGGATGTGCCAGGGTATGGCCCATTCGATCCCCAGACAAGGGAAAGCTAAAAGAAAGAGACAGAAAAGAAAGTACCCAAGGACAAAAAAGACACGAATATGTACAAGACAAATGAATAGGGGAGGAGGGCCATTCTTAAAACTGTTATCATTACTACTAAGGTAGTTTGAAAGAAAGATTGGGGCTGAGTTCTGTAGGATGAGGTGATTCTAAGAAACAAAACTGGTTAGGAAAAAGATAAAAGGGGTAACTATCTCCTGAAAACAGGGCATGAAAGGAAGAACTAATACAGAGGAAGCAGATGGGGGGAGGGGAGGGCTGCTAATATTGGAACCTAACTCTCATCTGGGTTGAAAAGGAAACCACGTGTATGTCTAAAGAGGTTTAGAAAACATCTGAACTTGTAGAGGTGAGAAAACTGGGGGATAGGGCGAGGGAGTGACTTTTAGAAGTGTATATAGATGAAGGTTGGGGGGGAGCACGTGTGAATAGATAAAGGAGGGACTTTCAGAGGGGTGGCCAAAATAAGGAATAAGAGGGTTAGGGCAGAAGAGAAGGTAATCCTGTATGGTAAGCTGAGAAGGAAGATAGTGAGTAAAAATAAGATGGAGGGTAATTCACAAATAGTAATTATAACTTTAAATATAAGTTAGAAAAAAAAATAATAAAAATTCATTTGAAAAAAAAACAGAATATTAAAGGAAATAATGAACAAAAATGTAGAGGAAAGAGGTTTAGCAGTACCAGATGTGAAACTGTATAATAAGGCATTAATTACCAAAACTATCTGGTACTGGCTAAGAAAGAGAAAAGCAGATCAATGGAATAAAGAAGACAAACCATTTACAGCAGCAAATAAACATAATAAGCTTGTATTTGACAAGCGTAAAGACCTAAGATTTGGGGAGAAGAATTCATTATTTGGTTAAACAAATTGTTGGGAAAACTAGAAAATGGTATGGCAGAAACTGGGCATAGACCAATATCTTACACCGTTTACCAAGATCAGGTCAAAATGGACACGTGGCCCAGATATAAAGAGAGATTTTAGAAGAAAATTGGGAGAGTACAGAACATATTACCTATCAGACTTATGGATAGGTGAACAATTTACAAAGAAACCAGAGAGAGACAAAGTTAGGTGCAAAGTGGATAATTTTCCTTACATTAAAAAGATTTCATAAAAAATAAATGTAGCCAAGAGAAGAAAGCAGAAAATTGAAAACAAAATTCATAGTTTTTCAGATAAAGGTCTCATCTCTAAAAATATATGTAGAACTTTGTGAAATCTCTAAGAATATGAGACATTCCCCTACTGATAAATGGCCAAAGAACGTGAACAGGCGGTTTTACGATGAGGAGGTTTCTTTTCCTTTTGCGTGACCTTACATAGAGAAGGGTCTCCCATTCTTTGCATTCTGGAATGAGGGGAGAGGATGGCAAGGAGGAGCATCTGATGTTCCCCATTTCCTTTTTTCTCCTCCTATTTTATTTTTTCCTCACATGTAATATTTATTTATTTATTATGTAATATTTATTTCACATTTTATTTTTCCTATTCCATCTACAATAAATTTTAACAATCAAAAAAAAAATGAGAGCTACTGGATCTTCCTGGGATGCCAAAGCATTTAAAGTTCAAAATAACCAGAAACAAAAGCTGCAAAACTGGACCATGGACAAACTAAATATCCTTTTAAGATCAGAGAAGAAACTAGGTGGGACAGTGCATAGTGCTGGGTCTGGAGTCAGGAAGACCTGAGTTCAAATCCAGACCTCAGACACTTAGCAGCTGTATCAAGTCATTTAACGTCACCTAGCCTCAGTTTCCTCATCTGTAAAATGAAGACGATAATTACACTGATCTTACAAGTTACTGTGAACATCAAATAGCATTTGTAAAGCGCCTAACGCAGTGACTGGCCCACAGCGGGTACGACGTAAATGCTCGCCTCCCTTCTTCGGGGGATCAGAGGCGGCTGGACCTTGAAAGATCACCTGACCCAATCTTCTCGTTACCCATCAAGAAAATGAGGCACGAAGAGGTCACTGACCCGCTCAGGGTCACAAGGAGGGATAGAAGAGCTGGGACCAAACCCAGGTCTTCTGACTCAAAATCTGCCACCTTCCTCTGCTCTTTGCTGACCCTTAGCACCAGCCTTCTAGTACGCTGTGAGAGGAAACCTGTGACTAGATTCCCAGTAGAGGGGCAGTCTCCGATTTAAGTTCTGGGACGGTTCCTGTATGGCCATAAACTGGAAACATCAAAAGACATACAAAGCGGAGTGTAAGCGTGACAATCCCAAATGATAACTGGAATTTATAAAGCACATAAAGGGCATGCAGTGTTAATAACTTTGGAGGCATAATGCCAGCTTGCTTTCCAGGTCCATCACCTCACCTGATCCTCACGCTAGCTTTATGAGACAAGTGTTGTAAACATTTTACAGATCAATCAATAAACATTATGTGCCTCTGTGTCAGGCACTTTGCCAAGCACTGGGGAATCAAAAGGAGGCAAAAGACAGTCCCTGCCCTCAAGGAGCTCACAATCTAATCTTAGAGATGACATGCAAACAAATACATGCAAACAAGCGATATAGAGGATAAATAGGAAACAGAGGGAAGGCACTGGAATCATGACAGATCAGGCTTCCTGTAGGAGGCAGTATTTTAGTTGAGACAAAAGAAGCCAGAGAGGTCAGTGGTCAGTAGTTACAATGGAGGAGGGAGAGCTTTCTAGACATGGGGGAGGGCTGAGAGATGGAGGGTCTTGTTTGTGGAACAGCCAGGAGGCCAGCGTTATTGGACTGAAGAATATGTATTGAAGAGTACGGTTTAAGAAAACCAGAAAGGGAGGAGGAGGCTAGGTTACAAAGAGCTCCAAACTTGAAACAGAGCATTTTCACTTGATCCTGGAGCCACAGATGAAGACACGGAAAACTGACAAAAACAGAAATGATTTGTCCATGGTCACACAGGAAGTTGCGGAATTAAGACTTAAGATTTTATTTTTAATTAAATGTTTTCAATTATCAAGCATTTGGGTTTTTTTCTCCCTCCTACCAAGCAACCCACTCCCACTGGGAGAAAGAAGTCCTCGTGACAAATAAGCAAAGTCAAGAAAAACCAAAGTCCCATATTGGCTGTGTCCAAAAGTGGTCTCCTTTTGCCTGTTACTCCATTCTCTCTGCATCAGGAGGAGGAGAATTGTGGCTGAACCAGCCCTGAAGTCTTTCAGAGTTGTTTGTCTTTACAATGTTATTGTATCAATTCTCCTGGTTCTGCTCATTTCATTTGGCATCAGTCGATACAAGCCCTCCCAGGTTTCTCTGAAATCAATCCTGTGAGCATTTCTCACAACACAATAATATTCCATATATTTTATGCCACAATTTAATTTTTTATTCAATTTTATTCTCAGGTTCACATTTTCTCACCTCCCACCTTGAGAAAGAAAGAAAAACAAAACCTGTTCCGTACATATATAGTCCAGTGAAACAAATTCTTGCGTTGGCCACGTTGAAAAAAAGTCTCATTGTGCATTGTAAGTCTAACACCCATCTGGAGGTGAGCAGCGTGTTTCATCACATACCACATTTTGTTCAGCCCCAAAAGATTAGAATCTCTGTAGTTTCTAATTCTTGGCCAGTACCAAAAAGGCTCCTTCATTTAGGGCCTGCCTTTCTTTGATCCCTTTGGGGTACAGGCCTAGCAGCTGTTGCTGGGTCAAAGGGCATGCAGTGTTAATAACTTTGGAGGCATAATGCCAGCTTGCTTTCCAGGATGGCTCAGCCAGTTCCCAGCCCCGCCCATGGCACACCCACAGCCCCTCCAACATGCCGCTGGATCTAATGTTTTTTTTGGCCTTCTTTAAATGTTCCTGTTAACAAACGTCCTAACATCGGTGATGTTCTACCAAGTTGGTTTCTCTTCTTTTCTGCTTCCTTTTTCTTCTTACAAAAGCAACAAGAGGGATCTGTTGTAACATTCAGCACCTCAGAGCCCTACAGACACCCCCTGCCTTTCTCTTTTGGGTGAAGTGCATGAGGTGAGAAGGGGAAGTACCATGGGTATGAGGTTTTGCACCCACCAGCTTCTCAGTGAGCCTGCTCTCCCTCATTCTCCTTCAGGACTCAACTGCGATAACCCCAGACTTATTAATGCATTCATTCGGCTCTCGCCAGGCTCCCCTCATCCTACTACTTTCAGCACAGCTGTTCTGTCTAGGATTTTTGCTATATTTTTTACCGGTGTGTTAGATTTTAAAGACAACACCGTAACACTTTATCTTCACTTCCAACCTGCTTTCTCCTTCTTTCCCGTTAAATTCTACATAAAGGTCTAACTCTGAAGAAGTCTTCTTCGGGCTAAACCTATGTTGTCATTATCACTGTTTTAAAGACTGTCTTCCCCCACCTCACCCAGGCCAGATGTGCACAGGATTCATCTCATCAGCATGGGAGCTTTGACCTGCTCCTTCTCTAACCTGCACCCGTCTGTTCTTCTAGGCAGTCTGGCAGTCCATCCTTTCCCCAGGAGGACTCACTATACTAATATTGCACTTAGTGACCCCAATCAGAACAAGCCAGCACAGTTCAAAACACCGCAGCTCAAGAGATGCTACCCTCTGATGTAGCTGAGATGACAGGAGTGTGCTACCATGCCTCATGTTGGCACAACAGCTACGACATTTAGATGAACATTTTCTTTCTGGTAAAATACCACAAGCTCATTTATACATGACTTTGAGATTTACAGAATACCTTCCATATTCTGTCAGTGATTCTCACACCACCACCAGGAAGTAGGTGGCATATGCCTCATTCTCATCATTTGAGAAGAGGAAGTAATCTCAGAGGGGTTAAATGACTTACCCAAAGTCACACAGCTGGGACATTTAATAGGCATTTTAAAGTACCTCCTCTGTGCCAGGTCCTGTGCTAGGCCCTGGTGTCTTGGAGCTCCTCTAGTCCAGGACACTTTAAAGTAACTTGCCTAACATCACACAAGTAGGAAAGACACAGAGCCAGAGCAGGAACTCAGATTCCCCGACTCCACCTCCAGCTCTTTTATCATTGTACACCCTGCCCTCTAAATACAGCGACAAGCTTCACAGTAGCCACAGTCCAGGTTACAAAGTCACCTAGGGAGACAGAGGCCTACCTAGATAGGGTGTCCCATAAGTCTTAGTGTGGTTTAAAGCTTTGATGGCTGTTAAGTAAAAATGGATATATCTGTAGGACATCTCAGAGAGGTACAACTGCAAGTCATACCATCATTTTCCTGATGTCATAGTCCTCTTTGAGAATGAAGGACAAATACAGCTGGTGAGCGGCCATAGCCACAGCCTCTCCCTCCGCTGCCCAAAGGAGGGACATGGCTGAGGCGTCCACCTTAACTTCGGGTTTACTGGCTAGGTTTCTTTCTCAAAAACCAAGCCTTAAACCCAATTCACTCTGGACCTCATAGATTGGACAATAGGTCCCTGCCCTCTTGTAAATACTAAATAGTAACTATTTCTCTTTTGGCCGGGAACCCTGAGGGTCTTCCCCTCCCAGTTTTTTTTTTTTTCAGTTTTGATTAAAGGGGCCAATCTTTGATTAACTTCTTAAAGAGGCCTATTCACTGAAGAGGCATTACCTCACTCAAAGTGAGAACCTGAAAAGGCCTTAGCCTAAAAGGGCCAGGGTTTCCCATTGCTTGCTGGGCCATCTCCAGTTCTCCTGGTGAATATCAGGCCACTGGACCCAGATGGCTCTGGAGGAGGAAGTGAGGCTGGTGACCTCGCACAGCCCTCCCTCGCTCAAATCAAAGTCAGCTGCGAGTCTTGGCATCATCTCCCTGACGTCACAGTCCACTTTGAGAACAAAGGACAAACACAGCAACAAGCAAAAGTGAATATATTAACAGGACATCTCATATGGGTACATCTCCCCCAGCTACAGTGGTGATGCCTGGATTGCCAGCTACCGTTCAAGATATCACAGCTTACAACTGCACTAAGACTTTGGGGACACTCTGTAGAAGTTACCTACAAAATAGTTCCCAGGTGAGCTTGTGGGGAAGACAAACGGCCAGGGCAGCAGGAAAGGCGTCATGCTGAATAGGGGATCTTGACTTGCCATCCAGGGAACCTTCTGTGCAGGGGCATCTGTGAATGACTCTTTAAATGGTTTAATAACAGGACTCAATTTTATAAGGTTTACAAGTTTTCTCTAATAATCCTATCAAGTTCATTTTATTCATTTAAAAACTGATTCTGAGAAGGGGTCTGTGGGCTTACAGACTGACCTAGATGGATCACTTGAGGCTGAGGTGGGGAAGGGGAGCAATGGTGATGGTCTGCAGCAAGGAGGAGGAGGAGGAACAAGAGAGGAGAGAGACAAGGGAGGAGAAAAAGGGGGGAGGGAGGAAAAAGAGAAAGAAGAGAGAAAAAGGTTGTGCCCTGGGGCAGAGGCAGGAGGCTGCTGGATGATGCCCTGGCCTCAGAGCTGGGGAGGTGCAGATACAAATCTGGGAGCCCACCTGCTTCCCAGACTAGGCCCAAGTTTGGGCCACCCTGGGCCTCAGTTTTCTCCTCTGCAAACAGAAAATCTCAATGCAACCTCTGAAGCTGAGATGCAACAAAGCATGGATCGATTGGCTGCTGCTTCTGCTCATTTTGGTCTAACAATTAACACCAAGAAAACACAGGCGCTCCACCAGCCAGCACCACACCATCCATACATGGAATCCATACATCTATACAGCGAACAGAGAAGTTCTGAATGCTGTGGATACGTTCAGTTCCCCTGGCAGTATGCTTTCCAGGGAGGTACACACCGATAATGTGGTTGATGCACCCCTTGCCAGAGCCAGCTCGGTGTTTGGGAGGCTCCGAAAGGAAAGTGAGGGAGAGAAGAGGTATTAGACTGACTACCGAGCTGAAGGCCTACAGAGCCATCGTGGAGACCTCATTATCGTATGTCTGTGAAACCTGAGCAGTCTACCAGCGCCATGCCAGGAAACTGAATTGCTTCCACCTGAATTGTCTTAGGAAGATCCTGAAGCTCACCCGGCAGGAGAAGGCACCAGACATTGAGGTCCTTACTAGAACTAAACTGCTAAACATTCAAACTCTGCTTCAGAAAGCACATGGCTGGCCTGCCCTTTGAATGCAAACCACGCACTTGCCAACAAGACTATCTTACGGAGAATTCACACAGGGCAAGCGTTCAGTGTGGTCAGAAGGAGCCACACAAGGGCACTCTCACAGGCTCTCTCAAGAACTTTGGAACGGATTGTGTGACGCGGGAGACCCTGGCACAGGACCGCCCAGCTCACTGCTCCCACATCAGAGAAGGCGCGTGCTCTAGGCTCAAAGGAGAGGCAGGATGGGCAAATTTGGAGAATCCATGTTCACAGGGACTATTTGTGCCCGGCCTGTGGCAGATCATTGCGAGCTCTCATTGGGCCGATGAGCCACAGTCGGAGGTACGAGCACGGCAATCTAGTATAGTGACGTCACTGGACTTCTCCGAGAACGAAGGATAAGAACCTCCGGTAGGACGAGGACCGGGGGCTGCCCCTGTCTCGGACTTTCCGCCCAGCCTGTGCGTCCTGGCCTGCCCCGGCTGCGCCCGGGGCCCTCCCAGCCCGCCCCACCCGGGGCGCCAGCCCTCTCTGCTCCCAGCCACGTCCCCAGCCGGCTTTCTTAGGTCCGAACAGCTGCACTTCCAGCTGCCCCACCCACTTCCGGCGCGCCCCCGCCCGCTTCCGGTGACGTCATGCAGCCGGGCGAGTGGCCTAGCGGCGCCGCGGGGGTGCCAGCCACCTCACTTCCGGCGCGGGCCCAGGACCCGGACGGCGGCGGAGGCGGCGGGAGCCTGCCGGCCCCTCGCGGAGGCTCCTCCGAGGACACGATGGGGAGGGCCGACTCCTCCTTCCCGCACCCCCCGCGGACGTGGCGCCCTGCGGGGCGGGGCCGGGCGCTCCCCTTACTTCCGGCCCGGGTGACGTATTTTCCGGGGCGGGGTGGGGCGGGCCCAGAGGTGGGGCCCAGGCCAAGGCCGAGGCCCGGGGCTGCCTGGCACCCGTGGCCGGTCGTCTGTGCCCGCCACGCTCCGAGCCGGCGTCCCTCCCCGCGCCGCCTGCGGCCTGCGGGTGGCGGCGGCCGCTCCCCGCCGGGGCTGCGTCCGGTAAGAAGCCGCGCGGATGGCGGGGCCGGTTGCTAGGGGCCGTTGCCAGGGGCGACGGGGGGAGGTGGTCGCGGGCGGGGGGCTCCGGGCTTCTCTCGCGAGACTTGGCCAAAGTCTCTCCCCGGAGACCCGGCGCGAGTGGTGCGCGTGGAGCCGGGAGGGCGGCGCCGGGCGTGGGTTGGAGGGTGCTTAGAGATCCCCTGGTCCGCCTGCCTGGCTGGACAGCTGGGGAAACTGAGGCCCAGGGAAGGGGAGTGATTGAGTCAAGGCCGCACAGCGAATAGCTGTCAGGCAGGATTTGAACACAGAACTTCTTTTGTCCTAGTTCCATGGTGTGGCCAGGTGGGGGGGGGCCCGGTGAGGGGTAGGCAGCCCCTTGCTCAGTCTGGGCCCCACGTGCTGGTTGGATGGGGGGGCACCCATAGAGCTCTAGGTGCCAGAATGATCCGTGGAAGGGGGCCGGCGCAGAGACCCCCTTCTCGTGGACGGAGGGAGCTCGGCCGTGGTCCGGAGGTGGCAGGGCTGGGATTGGAACCCAGGTCCTCTGGCTCCCAGACCTGGGCTCGTCCACGGCGTCGCCACACATAGAGCGTGGAAAGGGGGCCGTGAGGGACCTTAACGATGACCCCGGCCCTTCTCAGGCCCCCGTGTGCCAGGGATGCCCGCGTCCCCTCCCAGCGGGGAGCCCCGGGCTCGGGCTTCTGTCCAAGGCCCTTGTCTCGATGCTCCCAAAGTGCTTTTCCTGAAGCCTTGGTCCGGCCGCTCCCCCTCCTGCTCGGTGATGTCCAGATGTCCAGGACCTGCCGGCCGGTCCCCCTCCCCCCAAACTCCTGGCTTCCCTGGCCTCCTTTAGGGCTCAGCGCCCATCCCCCTGTGGAGGAGGGCTGCAGCCCTCTGCCCACCATCGCCCGCATTGGAGCGGGAGCTCCTCCAGGTCCGGTCCAGTTCTGTCTCATCCTTATTTATTGTGTGCTGCTGGGTTCGGAGCTCCGTGAAGGGAAGCCTGCCCACCTTGTATTGGGGTGCCTAGCACAGTGCTTCTGGAGTACAGGAATTTAGTAAATAGTCCCTGAATTATCTCCTCTTTCAGAAATCAAACCCACAGTTAGGTAATTGGATTCTGGGGTAAAAGAAGTCTCCCTCATGCCTGCAGGCCTGGCCCCTCTTGGCTACATTCCCCCATGGACCGCTTGGTACGGCCCCCACCCCCATGCTCTTTGTGCTTCTGCCTGATCCTGCTTGCCAGTCCCTCTTGCCACACCTCTCGGTTCACTGTCATTCACTCCTAATCTTCTTGCTATCACCTGCTGGCCTCCAACTTATTCTCCCTCCAATCAGTCAATTGTTAAACATTGATTAAGCTCCTGCTCTGTACCAGGCACTGAATTCATCCTGGCTCACAGTCTTCTCCACCCCAACCCCTGCCCTCAGTGTATATGAACTCCTCAGACATCTAAGTTCCTGCCAGAACCTCCATTTGAGGTAAGCGGGGTGCCCAAGCCAGCGCATCTCAGTCCCCCCAGGCTGTAGTCCAGATGGCGTATACCAGGGCTTCCATCTTTGTCCCGCCTCCACCACCCAAATGCTGGAGTTCCCCTCCTTCGTCACTGGGGCCTGCCCTTCTGGCTTCCCCTTTGCCTCAGTTCTCTCCATTCTGCATCCTCCATGTGGCCTCCAGTTCCTTCATCCCTCATTCATCCACCTGCTTTTGCTGAATCTTGCCCCTTGTTCAGCCATCATCTTACCTGCATTCTCTGCATTGTCCGCATGCCTGGCCACCCACCTGTCCCCTTGGCTCTTGGGAGCTCCTGGTTCTCTGCCACCTGTTGGATCATCAGAAGCTCGGTCCTGGGCCCTTTGCTCCCATTTCATTGAGTCATCTCCTCCTCCCCTGTGGGTTCACAGATCATCTGGAGGAACCCTTGGGAGGGAATACGAGGTGTGGCCAGCTCTAGGCAGACGATTTCCACATGCAGCATGAATCTCTCCTCTCAACTCCAGTCTTCCATCCTGGCCATCTTCTGGACAGCTCCTCCTGGATGGCCCAGCAGTGTCTCAAACTGGGCATACCCAAAATGAATGACAAAAAAAGCACAAAGTGCTTCCCGTGTGCCAAGGATGTTGCTAAATGGTGGGCATACAGACAGAAAACTGAGAGCCCCTGTTCTTAAGGTGCTCACCTTAGAGCTGGAGACAGGCTTAGCTGTGAGCAGACCGGAAGCCTGAAGGGCTGGCACCTTGCTAGAAGAACTGGACTTGGTGCTAGCTCCTAGAAGTGACTCTAGTGGCTGTGTTGGGCTGGGGGGAAGGGAATGGAGGAGCCCAAGGATCCGAGTGAAGCAGGCATTCTGGGCTCCCAGCAAGGCTGGGGGAAAAGGAGAGCCTGGTGGGACCTAGGACCTAGCCCTAGGAAGGACTCACTGCAGCGTGCACAGATCTTCCCTTCCCCAGGAGTTAACGAGACTCAGTATCCTCTCTCCCACACAATGTGTCCTTCTAAATGTCCCTCTTTTTTGATGGCAGGCACCACTATTCCAGTCACCCAAGTTCCCAACCTTGGTGGCATCTCCTCTTCCCTTCCCTCACACTCATACCCAGTTGGACACTAGGTCTTTTCCATCTTACCTTCATAAAATCTAGTGCATCCCCTTTTCGCCACACACGTGGCCACTACCTAATTCAGCCTCCATCACTTTGTAGTACTCTCCTAATTGGTCTCAGCTTTCACTCTCTCCCCTTTCCAGTCCTACTCCGAGCACAGCCAAAGGAAGCTTCCTAGTCACATAGGTGTGACTCACTTCGCTGCTCAGAATTATTCAATGGCTTTCTGCTGCTGCTGTTGGAATGGGGTCTTTTTGTGTGCATGATATGCCCTTTTAGAGACCCCTTCTCAGAATAATGTTTTCAAACGTACAAAGTAAGTTACAAAGAAAACCAATTATGTTGAAATAATATTCAGATTTTGCAAACCAAAGTTCTTGGATCCTTGGATAAGAACCCATGTAGATTAAAATACAAGCAGCATTTAGAGTCTCAGAATTGGAAGAAATTTTGGCGGCTATCTCGTCCAAACCATAGCCACACTACTCAGTCGGTTGTTGTTCAGTCTTGTCTGACTCTTCATGACCCCATGGGCCATAGTATCCATAGAGGGCTTTGCCACTTCCTTGTCCCTAGGATTGAGGCAAGTGGAGGTCAAGTGACTTACCTAAGTGTCTGCAGCTGGATTTGAATTCGGTTCTTTTTGACTCCATCCCCTGAGCCACCTAGCTGTCAATTATCCAGCCCTTGAACAACAAGCGTTTATTACATACAAGGCACTGGGGTACAGAAACATGGGAAACAGTCCCTGCCCTCAAGGAGTTTATGTTTTGCTGAGGGTGGAAGAGCAGTTGAGGGGAGGGAAAAGACCCAACCCAGGGAATCAGGAAAGGTTTCCTGTAGGAAGGTGGCGTCTGAGCCAGGCCTTGAAGGAGAGTGGGGAGGGAGAGCCAGTGAGGCCTGGGGTACACAGCCTGTTGCCATGGCGTGGACCAGGGTAGAGATGTAAGTGGTGGGAGGTTGTTTGGGTCGTTTGGTTTTTACACATTTCTTTTTAAAAATTCTGAATGTAAACACCAAAATAAGGAATATTTCCATATATACAACAGAACACAAGAAGACAGTCGTGAAACAATAAATCTCCATTTCATACTGGCTGCTTTAAAAAATTTTGTAAGGAATTCCACATCTTACTGTTGAAACCGTTCTGCTTCTCTGTGCTTCCTGCTGCTCTCTTCTGCGCATTAAAGAAGTTCTTCAGTGTTTAAAAAGCAATGGGCACAGAGCTATTGCTGACTACCTCTCAACACCTTCATCCAATAAAAATTCTAGAGAAAAGACATTCTCCCTGCTTAAGAGTAATCAAGAAAAATGAATGAATGCCCTCAAGGGCCCCTGGTCAGAAATGTTTGTCTCTGTCAGTGCTGTCAGGAGGAGGGGCTGCAGGACTGCTCAAGGCGCTGAGCAGAGCTCTTCTTCCTTCAGAGCTGTCTTTACGCTGCTGGACTATCAGCTGTTCTCCTGGATCTGCTCACTTTGGGAGATTCCCATGTCCCAAGGTTCTCTGAAATTGTCTTCTCAGTTCTTGGGGGCATTAACCTTGCGTTGTATTCCTATACAGTCTGACCCGGCCCTCCCCAGCAGATGGCACCCCTCCATCTAGTTCTTTTTCCTTTTGTTGGCTCCTCTATCCTCCTCATCCCGTCCTTTGTCAGGTTGGATCTTCTTCACCAAAATCTGTGTGTCCAATCCGCCTTTGCCCATTTCAGATAAGAGTGAGGCTCTTCTTGCCCTCTCCTCCCACCCCTTTCTCCATGTTTGTATCTTTTTCTCACATGCCCCAATTCTGAAGAGATAACAAGCTCCTCCCTTTTCTTTCCTCAACCTCCCAGGACAGAACCCAGCAGTTCTCAGGTCCTAGTTCTCTTTTTCAAACCCTTCAGTAGCCTTTGAAGACCTTCAGGTTCTGTTCTTGGTTTTTCTCCCACCCTCAGAGTGTGAGCACTACGTCATCATGCAGCCTCTTCCGTTGCTCAGATAAGTTGACTTTTTAGGTACTCTGGATTCTTGTGTTTGTATTTCATAGTTTCCATTCAGCTCTGGGGGCAGCTGAGCAGTGCAGTGAGGAGATAGAGAGCCAGGCCTGGAGGCAGGAAAACTTATCTTCCTGAGTTCAAACAGGGTGTCAGACACTAGCTGTGTGACCCTGGGCAAGTCACTTCACCCTGTTTACCTCAGTTTCCTCATCTGTAAAATGAGCTGGAGAAGAAAATGGCAAACCACTCCAGCATCTCCAACAGGAAAGCGCCAAATGGGTCATGAAGAGTCGAACGTGACTGAAAACAACTGAACGATTCAGCTCTGGTCTCTCCATCTAAAATTCTTGAATGGTCCATGAAGTTCCAATTTTTTTCTCGTGGGATCGCTCTCAGCTTTGCAGGGTAAGTTTTTCTTAGTTGCACTCCTCTGTCTTTTGCCTTTTGGAATATTGAATTCCAGGATCTCCCATTTAGAGTCGAAGGTGCCAGGTCTTACACAACCCTGACAGATTCCTTCCTGGGTGCGTGCAGAATTGTTTTTCTTTGACTTCTGTGTGAGCTCTAGATTTTGGCTGTGACATTCCTGGGCCTTTTCCTTTTGGGGTTTCTTTCGGGAAGTGTTAGGTGTGTTCGCTTTGTCCTCCAATCCTTAAGCAGATCTGAGCAGTCTTCATGTAGGATTTCTTGCTACATAGTGTCTAGGCTTTTTAAAATCACGGTTTATTGTATCTTATCTTCTCTTTCCCCCCTCAATGTGTGTTCTGCCCCCATTGCTCGGGTAAGGCTCGGGGCTTTGTCTCCCAAAGTATCTGTTGCTTCGTTTCCCTGTGCCACTGTTTGCAGCTGTAGCAGTTATGCTCTTTACAGGCTGGTTTGTTTTTTTTTAACATACCTAGATTTACAAACACCATTCTTTTTTTTTTTGAGGGGGCAAGGCAGGGCACTCAGGTTAAGTGGCTTGCCCAAGGTCACTCAGCTAGGGTGTGTGTCACGTGTCTGAGGTTAGATTTGAACTCAGGTCCTCCTGACTCCGGGGCCGGTGCTCTACTCACTGTGCCACCCAGCTGTCCCTACAAACACAATTTTTTAAAAAATGTATTTTTAGTTTTCACCATTCACTTCGATAAGATTTCGAGTCCCAAATTTTCTCCCCACCCCAGAACAGCGTGCAATCTGACATAGGCTCCACATGCACATAATATAGAACGTATCACATTAGTCATGACAAACGCAATTTTTTATACTCCTCTCTGCCTTTGTCCTGAATTGGAGCTCTGTGCTGGGGTGAGCCGGCACCGCTTGCTGTCACATCTTTGGGTGGGGTGGTTGGCTCTGCTCCGTCTCATCCTGGGTCACAAGCTCCTGACTGATCTCCATCTTTCACTGCCATGTTAAGGGGAGTTTAGCCAGAAAACAGAGTGAAGGCAGCAGGTACAGTGGAAAGCATCTTGGCTCTGACTTGAGGGGGTGTGTCTCCTGGCTAGGTGATGCTGAGTGGGGCCCTGCATCTCCCTGGGCCTCGGTTTCCTCACCTCTATTTTGAGGGGGTTGTGCCAGATGACTGCAGAGTTGCGTCCCAGGGAGGACCTAGGTCGGGCTGCAGGCAAACTGTTTGAAGTGTTCGAGATGCCAATGACTGCTCTTGGAGGGAAGATCTCTGAGGAGGAGGAGCCAAGTACCTCTCTGGACAATCCTTTCTGCTGGAATAGCTTTGATTGTTGGGAAGTTTTTCCTCTTGGCACCTTCCCCCACTGCTCCAGTGCCATCCCCTGAGGCTAAGCAGAAGAGCCTTTAATAAACCTTGGATAGCCTATTAAATGTCTGAAGGCAGCTGTTATAACACCCCCAGCTACCTGGTGCTAAAAACAAACCCAAACCATCTCCTCCCCTTTCCCTTTCCGGTGATTCCTCTGGGGTATGCCAGGATCTTGGGGCCTTTACCATCCTGGCTGCTTTCTTTGGATACTTGGAGCCCTGAGACCTTCATTTCTTACTGAGACTTCACAATTCTTTGCACATTCTCGATCCCTTCTGATAGTATCATCTGTGCCCACATGAGTCAACAGAAGTGAGGAGTAGTCATCAGCTTTGACAGGTCCTTGGAAGGTTCTCCCTCATGTCCTAGATACAAAGATAACATCAGATCACCAAAGAGTTGCCTCTGTCTGTCTGCAGGGAGTGGCCAGCCCCAACTCCTCCTTCTCCTCCTCCTCACTCTCCCTTTGCTCTCCACTGCAAGGCCCCTTTAGATCTACATGGTCATTTGGAGGATGTGAGACAGTGGCTTCTTTCAGAAGCTCCCATCTGCATGGAAAGAGCCTGAGATCTGTTCCTTCTTTCCATATATCCAGCGCTTCTCTGGATCCCGGTCTTGCCTCCTCCACGCTCCTGATCCAAGATGGGGCCTGTCTCTGCCTCACTCCTCTGTTCTTTTAAGAATACTTCATTCTCCCTGCCACCCTGAAGCATTCAGAGACTTGCCTTGAATCCCTTTACCTTTTCTCCTAGGAGTAAGAGGATTCAGGCTCACACAGTGGTGATGTTGTAGCAGCAGGAAGATAATTGTTGCATGCTGTGAAGGTCACAGCAGAATTCTTCCCTCTTTCCATACTTGTTTTGAAAGATGTGAAGTGGGTTTGAACTTCCTTTCCCGCACTGGTTTTTTTCTGTGATCTGGGTAGCGGCTTAGTGCCCAGGCCAGAGACATGACACCCGAACAACTAATGGATGGCCTGTAACACTGGCCCAAGGGCCCTCCCAGAAGGGGCTTAGCTGGGGATCACTGCCAGAAGGCAGCAGCTGTGAGGGCCCCCCACTCCACCTTCCACCCAAACTCAGACTCCTTCAGGTTGGCCCTGGGGGTAGTATCCCAGGTGCAGCCTCTGCAAGGTGCACGTGACTTTCACCCCTTGGTCTGGTGCGCCAAACCCCTTGCTTTCAATCCCTAGTTACACCCCCTGCTGTTTGCAGTTACTGCTGCTGCTGCTGGGAAATTGCCCTTTTTTTTTTCATACTTGCCCTCCCTATGGGAAGGAAATGGAGAAAAAGAGATTAGACTGGATTACAAGGGGGCGGTGCAGCCCTCTGTCTTAGGAAGCATGCCTTAGTTTCTTGTTGGTTTCCTGGCTACAAGCTCCCCTGTGACTTTGTCTAGTGCAAACAATCAGAGAAACATTTACTGAGCACCTACTGTATGCAAGGCTTTGTGTATACACAGCAAGACATTCTTTTTAAAGGGCATTTCAGAATCATGTGTATACTTCTTACAACCCTCCTTCATCCTGGAATGAGATTTCAGACTCTTCTCATGTTCCACCATCCCCTACCCCCACACCCTTACCAGGGTTCAAATATCTGCCTTTCCCCTGGCTAGCTCACCCAGCCAGTGACTCTAGAGATCTCCTTCTCACCCCACAACTTTGCTCTAATATTGAGCTGGTTAAGGCGTGAGACCTAGGAGGTGCCGAAGGGTGGGCGGGGGATGCAGGATCCTACAGATTATTGAGTAGAGATAGGATGTTTTAAGGAAGTAATTGTGGTTGCTGTAGGAGCCAGAAATTGCCAAGGAGTAGAATGATTAAAATTTGGATGAGGATGAGCGGATAGATGGGGAGCAGCAGAGCATTTATTCAACAAATACTAACTGAATGCCTCCTTTGTGTAAAGTGTTGTTAGGTGGAGTGAGGACAGGGAGACGGGAGAAGGAGGGTCGGGGAAGGGCATGCCAGGGAGTCCGAAAACACAATTCCTGTGGTTCACCTTTCGGGTGCCTGGGCTTTTACAGGCCTGTGCGTGATCCCCAACATCTCTGTGACCATGGGTAGAGTGAGCAGCTGTTATTCCCCTGTCCGGAGGAGAAGAAATGGAGGCATAGAGAAGCGACCAGTTTTGCAGGGTCCTATAGCAAAGGCCTCCTGATGCCTAGGCTTTCTCCACCACACCCCAAGAAAAGGAGAAGTTCTTCATAATAGTGGGTAGGACAAGGGGAAAGGAGCCGGGTTCTCTGCTGTCAATGGAGGTCAGAGTGGGAGATGGGTGATGGGGAAATGAGAATTCAGAGCTAGAGGCTACGATGGGGAGGCCATTTTTGTCAGTAAATCATCCTGATTCTTTTCCAGTCTCTTCTGGAGTGTGAAGGTGATTCCGGGGGCCTGAGCACCGGCTGCAGTGGAAAGTATTTTCCCACAGGCCTGGTGCTGGCTCAGATATCTATTCAGGGACCAACATGACCAGCTCAGTGCAGTGGCCCAAGGGTGACCATCAATCACCATTTGGCCAGTTATATAGACGTCTATATGCAAGCGTGGTCTTGGGCCCTGGACCATACAAAGAGAAAACCCAAACTGCCTGTCATTAAGAAGATGACATTTTATTGGGGCCCTAACATGTACACATCCAAATAAGTGCAGTATAAATATATGACCAAGATAGTGTCCTGAACAGGACCTGGGAGTGGCCCCCGAGCTGTGCTTTGGGGCAAACTGGAAATACTGTAAGTCAGAGGCGAAAAGGGTATGCAGGGTAGACACTCAGGAGGGCTGGTATGATGGCTTGGGGGTGAGAGTGGGGAGCAATGTCATGTACAGGGAACACCTGATAGGTTAGTGTTCCTGCCACCAAGAGTGTCTAAAGAAGGATCTAATTCAGTAACACCGGAGGAGGAGGCTAAGCCAAAGAGTTTGTACCTTATCCTAGCGGGAGCAGGGAACCACCAAAGGTTTTGGGGGGAGGAGGTGACATGGTTTTACCTTTTTGGTTTTTTTAAACAAATATCGGTTTGGGAGTTTCATGGAGAGTGGATTGGAGAGGAGAGAGAATGGAAGCAGGAAGACTATTGACAAGCTGCTAAGAGCCTGATCTAAGGTCAAGGCTGTGTTGTATGAGTGGAGAGAAGAGGACACACACGAGATGTTTAGAGACAGAACAGATAGGAATTAGCAAATGTTTGGGCCTTCTGGCTGAGGAAAAGGAAGGAGTCAGGAATGACCTGGGGCTGTAGCCTTTCATCACTGGAAAGATGGCAGTGCCATCACCAGAAATGGGGGAAATTGGAGGAAGGATGGATTTTATGGGAAATAAAATGAATTCTGTTCTGGCCATGTTGAGTTTCTAGTTCCTTTGAGACATCCAGGTGGAGCTGTCCAGCAGGTAACTGGCAACAAGGGACTGGATCATTTATTTTTCAGATAGTTGATTTTTTTTTCCAATTACATATAAAAAATTTTTTACATATTCATTTTTTAAAATTTTGAGTTTCAAGTTCCCTCCCTGCTTCTCCTCCCTCCTCATTGGGAAGGCAAGCAATTTTATATAGGTTATACATGTGCAGTCATGCAAAACATCTCCATATTAGTCATGTTGTGAAAGAAGAGTCGAACCAAAAATACAGGAAAATAAAGTTTAGAAAGTCTGCTTTGATCTGCATTCAGACTCCATCAGTTCTTTCTCTAGAGGTGAATTACACTTTTCCTTGTGAGTCCTTCAGAATTGTCTTGGATCATTGTATTGCTGAGAATAGCTAAGTCATTCACAGTTGATCGTTGCACAGTGTTGCTGTTACTGTGTACAGTGTTCTCCTGGTTCTGCCCATTTCATTTTGCATCAGTTCATGTACGGCTTTCAGGTTTTTCTGAAATCATCCTGCTCCTCATTTCTTATAGCACAGTAGTATTCGGTTACATTCATATACCACGATTTGTTTAGTCATTCCCCAGTTGATGGGCATCCCCTCAATTTCCAATTCTTGGCCACCACAAAAAGGGCTGCTATAACCATTTGTGTATATGTAGGTCCTTTCCCTTTTTTATCTCTTTGGGACCTAGGAGTGCTGTTGCTGGGTCAAAGGGTACGCAGAGTTTTATAGCCCTTTGGGCATAGTTCCAAATTGCTCTCCAGAATGGTTGGGGATCAGTTTGCAACTTCACCAACAGTGCATTAGTGTGTCATATGGGACTAGTTTGGTAGAAATATTAAGGCTAGGCATGTAGATTTGGGAATTGTCTACATGAAGTTGATAACTGAATCCATGGGAATAGATGGGATCCCTGAGGGAGAGAGTGTGGAGGCAAGAGAAGGGGAGCCTAAGACAGGGACATCCATGCTTAATGGGCAGGCAGAGGAGACAAAGCAGCCAGACAGGAAGAGAATGAGAGGGAGCTACAGCATAGGAGTCGAGGGAGGAGGGGGTGGTCAGCAGGATCAGAGGCCGAAGAGGTCACCAGTGACCTGCAGTGGGATCAGAAATAATGTTGTTGGGAAGTGAATGGAAGATAAGAAATTGAGGCGGGGCCAGGGGGGTTGGGGAGAGACAAGTCCTTTGGGGATGGAGGCACATGACCTTTGGAGAATCAAAGGTCACCCAAGGAAGTAAGTACAGAGGCTGGAGATCTGGAAAAGGGGGTCAAGGTAGGCAGACTCTGGCCTTGGAGCAGGGGCCACCCTGGTGAGGATTCAGGGTCTGTACTTGTGTTTCTGGGAGTTCAGACCACTGGCCCTGGAGAGCTGCTGTGTTCATCCTGCTGCCCTTTGAGGATGAGCTGTTCTAAACTAGCCAGGCCAGGCCTGGGAGTACCTGCCCAAGGCTGAACTTGGCACCCTCACAGCACCAGGAAGCAGTACTTGGCTGCTAGTAGAAGAAATGTCCAAAGGTCTCCCTCCAGGTGGAGTCAGTACCTCTTCTAGAAAGGGCTGGGCCTGGCCCCGTGGAACTCTTAGGCGAGGAAGCAGCCAAGCTGGCGGGAATTAGCATGGTCTCTGTCGTGTGGTATTGTGTTTTATTTATTTGGTTAAATGTCTCCCAATTCCATTTTAATCTGGTCCCAAGCAGCCTGAGTTTGACTCCTGAGAGCGCTGAGAAGTTAAACCAGCATCACCCAAGCAGTATGGGTCAGTTTTCAGGCCAGCTCCCCAACCTCTATACCACAATATGTGAAATAAGAAATTTGCCAATCTCAGGTCCCCAAATTCCTCCATATCCGGGAAGTCTGGCAAACTGGAAGTCAGTATGGGAGACTGGCTTTTGTGGCCAGGAGAAGTGGAAGAGGCCCAGCCCTGATGTCTCGGAGGAGCCAAGCTGCTTAGTCCAGCTGCTGGGTAAACATGTCAGGTACAGCTTCTTTGGGTCCCCCTTTCCTGTTTGGGAGGTTTGGATTTTATTCTGTTTTAAACCCACTAATGCCATCAGTGAAAGGAGGGAGGGAGATCGCCATGGCCAGGGAGGAGGGTCTCCATTGGCTGGTGATAACTCCGAAGGTAGGGAGGTGGTGACTCTTTGGGTGATAGGCCTGGGCAGGGGAAGGAGAAGTGAAAGTTGACTTATCTGCCCAGTATCAGTGACCCTTCTGACTCCGGCTGCGTCAAGTCCAGAGTCATCCGCCCAGCCTTCTGAGTTCTGCCCATTCTGGCCTCGAGCTGCCTCTCCAGCCTTCATCGCCACTATGCATCATGGGAGGCACCTTGTTCTTCTCTCAGCCACCCACAGGGACAGTCACACCTGTGATTCTCATCTACAAGTGCATTCCACTGGCAAGAATTCAACCCCGTGACTCCCTAGTGCCTCATTCTACCTGAATCTGTTCTCTTCACCTTGACTTCCAGGTCATTATGGCCCCTACTCTGACCTCCCTTCCCAGTGTGTGTGTTACCCTGACCCTGTACTTGTTACTCCCCTCTTGTAGCCTTTACACTGTTTACCCTGGCCCGTGACAGGTGATCAGTGATTGCTTACTGCTGCATGCCAGGGCCTGGGCCACGCTGGCCATCCAAAGACAGTCTGGCCAGCAGCTGCTGTGGGGGTGTAAAACCAACAACAACCAGCACACAGAACGCTGCAAGCCCAGGTCCTTTTGATCTGCTTTACTAAGGAAAGCAATGTGAAGGGGTTAACAATCTTACTTTAATTCAGCATACAAATAACATCCACCTAGTTCAGGGGAAAAAGCTGGCACCCTGAACTTGAGAGCAAATACAAACAAATTACAAACATACATTCATAAACAGACCAATACAAGTCATAGTTACCAACATCTGAGTTCATCCAGGAGCTCGACAATGGCTGGCTCAGTCACACGTCACTACTGCTGCAGCTCAGAGCTCCAAAAAAAGAAAGCCAACCCCTGGTGTTATATATCTTGTTCAGGGTCAAAGGTGAGTCACACATGCGACTCACCCACATGACCTAATATCGTCACAAAAATGCAACTTAAACCCACGTGGTCTAAAAGCCTCTGATGTCACAAACATGTCACTCAAACCCATTTTGATTGCCAATACAATTGGCCACTTATGGGGGAGCCCATACTTACACATAGAAATCTGCCCAGAATTCATCAAGATTCAATACTAGGTAATTTCCGAGGGGAGGCCCTAGCATCTGGTGAATGAGGAAAGGCCTCAGTGGCATTCAAGCCAAGCTCGGAAGGAAGCGGTGGGTGTCAAGGGGCCGGCAAGTCTTGTGGACCAACCAGCCAGCATCCACCTCCCAGTCAGGCAAGGGCCCCAAGAACCCATTTCTATTGGGTGAAAGCAAAAGACTTTTGAAGCTGAATTGCCATTTTAAATAGGATGTCCTCCCCACCATTGTCTTCTCAGGTTTCCCTTTCCCCAAGCTGGAAGCACATTTTATGTGTTGTTTATAGCAGGAGGTCAGTTAATACCTGTTGATTGTTTCTTTCAAGGTACTCTCCCTCCTGTGGTACATAAGGGCCTGCTGATGTGCCAGCTCCATCCCTTCATTCAGCAGTTAATTGAGAGCAATGTGGAAGGCACTGTGCTTTGAGGATTACTGAAGGATGATTTGAGGGTGGGCACTGAGAATGTGGGCAGCTGGGTGGCACCAGAGTGGCCTCAAGTCAGGGAGACTCGTCTTTCTGACTTCATGTCTGGCCTCAGACACGTAGTAGCTGTGTGATCCTGGGCAAGTCCCTTCAGCCTGTCGGCCTCAGTTTTCTCATCTGTAAAATGAGCTGGAGAAGGAATTGGCAAAACCCCTCCAGTATCTCTGCCAAGTAAACCCCAAGTGGGGCCTGGGAGAGTCGGACATGACTGAACAGACAGCATGAGATAGCAAGACCACTTCCTGCTAGTCATCATTTCTGCCGATTACTTTAAGAGCTGCTGTGTGTATGTGATCTCTCTGGGTCTTTGCAGCAGCCCTGGCGGGGCGGGGGAGGAGGGGAGGGGCTCTTCTTATTCCCATCTTACAAATGAGAAGATGGAGGCTCAGAGAGCTCCAGCACCTTGCCCAGGGTCACACAGCTGGGCAGTACCTGAGTCTTCCTGACTCCACCCACTGAGCTGGAATTCGGGTCTCCTTTTACAGACATCTCCAGACACACCTGGGGGCATCTTCTCTGACCACTTCCCCCAAATGTTTGTTGAGCAAACAGAAAGCAATGAGGTCCATCCTTTGGATTCCTGGCCATGGGACAGATGCCACCAGCCATCTGCACTTTCCCAAGGAATGTCTTCTTAACGAGCGTGCCCTCTCATTTGCAGATGTCTCGCATTTGAGCAGAAGCAAGTCCATGCTGAGCCAGCTTGGGAGCCGGACCTGCCTCCCTGGGAGCTTTGGAGACCATCACGTCGGGCTCTGAGCTCTCCCTCAAGATGTGGGCACCCATCACCTTCCTTTGGCTTTCTTCCTTGTCCTTGTCCATATCAGAGAACCACCCACCCTCCTTGAAAGAGAGCGGGGCCAGGGTGTTGCAGATACAGAAAGTCCAGAGCAAAGAGCAGTGTAGCCAAGTGTGTGGAGCTCTGGCAGGTGAGCAGATGCCCCTGGCCCACGAGCCCGAGGCACAGATGTGCCCGTTCCTGGGCAGGCTTTCCTTCCTCCCTTTGGCAAAGACTCAGGCCCCTTCAGAGCCAAGGTCCAACCCAAGGACGGGTCCGACAGAGAGGGAGTCACCTTCTGTCCCTTCCAAGATGTGACCACAGGCAGATTTCTTCTCTCTCCTTTGTCGTAATGGAGAAGGAGCTGACTGGCTCTGGAGTCGGGGGGCCCCGGGTCCAAATCCCATCTCTGCTGCACACTGTCTCTGTGACTCTGGGCAGGTCATTGGACTTCTGTGGGCACGTGAGGACGATGAGCTGAGGCCAGGGTCTCCTGAGCCTCTGTTTTCTCACTTGGAATATGGGGTGACACTCTTGGACTACTTGACGCTCAGGAATGTTGTGAAGGAGGGACTCCATTAAATCTTTATTGGTTTATTTTATTTTTATGTCGCCTCCATTTCCCAATCTCTCCCTCTCAATGGTCAGAAAGCATTTATTAAGCACCTATTAGGTGCCAGGCACTGTACTAAGATACAAATAAAGACAGACAGTCCCTGCCCTCAAGGAGCTTACAGTCTAAGAGACCTTCCAGGATGGATGGGGAGCTTGCTGGGGCTGGGGGCAAGTCACTCTTCCCCTTCCCTCTGCAGCCTTGCCTTGGAGCAGAGTCAGAAAGTAGTGTCACCAAACCAGCCAGCCAGGATTCTGCTAATGTATGCCATGTTCCACACCCACAGCCTCCCACGTCTGAAAGGAAAGGAGGGTGGGGCGTTTTCTCATGTCTTCTCTGGAACCCAACCTGGTGGTTTAGTGGTGGACAGCACCCAGTCCAGAATTGTGAGACCAAGTCCATTTCTGGGTGTGCCAAACATGAACTGGCGGGGTTCAGCTTGACGTCACGGTTTTGTGTATGTCCATCAGCTTCCCTGCCAGAGCAGAAGCACCATGAGGGTGGGGACTGTGTCTGATTCCACCTTTTGATCTCCCATCCTCAGCCCCTCTTAAGGTTTCATTTCAAAAGCTGCCCCACCTCCTTCTCCTCTTTTATTTGATGCACGTTTCCTAGCTTTATGTCTGGGGGGACACAAAAATGCATCGGGATTCCGGCACCCCCTGATTTTTGTTCAGAGGAGTTTTTTCATTTTGTTTGGAGATGCAGTAGGGAAGAGCCAGGGCTGAGGAACTGGAAACCCTGCCCTCGCTGATGTCTCCAGAGCCCCCACTCCTGGGGTCCCAGCCCCTGTGGCCTGAAGCGCCAGGAAAGCTTTGTTGGTCCCCAAGGAGACTTAAGCCCGGTGTCTGTCTGTCCGCCTCCCTCAGGGCATTTGTGGCCCTTGCCAGCAGTGGCCTTCGAGGCCTGGTTGGGAGTCCGCTGTCATTTGTTGTTTGTAGCTCTGGGACAGAATGGCTTCCTCTTAGCTCAAGCCTGCTCTCTGCATTTCTTGTAGGTCAACATTTCTGCAGTTTGTCCACAGAGGAACCAAGACATTGTATTGTTCTAGACTGTCCACTGGTCAACGTGTGCCAAGAAGCCAAACCTCAGGATGTTCAAGAACTGGTCACAGGTACCTGGGCATTTTAGGGCTTTGTGTTCCGAGGGATTCAGTAGAAAGTCTAAGTGATGTCCACTACAAAGTAAGCTGAGAGAGCAGGGGTTGTGCAGCCGAGCCCAGGGGACCATGGAGTGTTGGGGCAGAACTCGGGTTCTCGTCCTAAGGGACGGCTCATGGCACGGAGGAGCAGAGGAGACCATGGCAGCATCCTGATACCCCACAGTCTCTGGAGGGGACCACAGGGTCTTGATGGGGCAGGTCAGGCTCTGTAGGACCATTGTTAGCAGGAAGCATGCCCTCCCCAGCTTCCACTGTGGGGGGGCAGGGTTCATTCAGCCCGGCCTGGCCTGGCCTTCCCAATGCCTTGGGCCTCAGTGTCTTGGTAAACAGAGTCAGGCTTTAAGTGTGCTGAAAAGAGTGCACTCTTTAAAGGGGCCTGGCAGTAAGACTGTAAAACAGACTCACCGTTCCTCAGTTTATTTGTTTGATAGTGTCAGAGTTTTGAACTTCGAGTTATCTTGAAGGGAGGCACGCATTTACATTACATTGTGCCACTGCTGGGCAGGCTTGGTTTGAGGGGAGCTGGAGATCCCTGACCCTCCTCCCTGGCTCTCTTCCCTGACCCTCCTCCCTGGCTCCTCCCTGACTCCTCCCTGGTCCTCTTCCCTACTCTTGTGAGGCACCAGGTTAAGCCAAGCTCTTGTCTCTTCCCCAGACCTTCCCTGGAGGGGAATGGTGGGATGGAGGTGGGATGAAAAGGAGATGGATGTTTGGCTTTCAAAGGGCTTCCCTAGTCCGATCCCCAGTCAGCAAGTGTTTATCTAGTGCCCTCTCTGTGCCAGGCAGTATGCCAGGTGCGAGGGTATGGAGACTCAGACAGTCCCTGAAGGACCTTAGAGCCAATAAAGGGAGACAGCGACCTGGGGTCTTGGGGTGTTAGGCATCCCTCCACCCCCACACACACGGGTCGCAGCTATCATTAGACCAATTTTACAGATAAGGCCCATGAGGCTCAGAAAGGTTAGGTGACTTGCCAAAGGTCACACAGCTAGGACATGTCTGAGGAAGGTTCTGAACCCAGCTCTCCTGATTCCAAGCCCATCACTCTCTCCCCTGAGCCTCCAGAGCTCTCCTCCAGGCTGGAGGAAAGAACCAAGAGAGCAGTATTGTGAAAACTCAGAAGGGAGCGCATAGCCCGGACCGTTAGACTGTAAGCTCCTTGAGAACAAGGACTGTCTTTTCCCTCTTTTTGTATCCCTAGCACTTAGCACAGTGCCTGGCACACAGTAGGGGCTTCGTAAGTGCTTGTAGAATGAAGAAGTAGAGGGTGATTCACAGTGCTGCAGAGAGGCCAAGAAGGGCCAAGATGGGAGAGAAGAGGCCCCCGGGGCATGTGCCCATTCTGCAGAGTGGGCACCGCCAGCGAGGAGAGGAGGTTTGGAAAACAAGGTTTGCAGAGGCTAATTGAGGATTGATTGGGTTTTTCCCCAACTTCCTTTTTTTTTTTTTAAAGGCCATACATTAGAGAAACGGAACAGCCTCTCCGGCACAGACACTTTGTTCCTTGGTGCTGAGCTGGGGATCTCTCCAGCTCCTCCCTATAACAAGACCATCAGGCAGACCACAGAGTTAGCCCGGACAGCACGTCCTGTCACGGTGACCAGTAGCAACTATACAGAACTTGGAACCGAGACGCTAAACAGTACTGAGGTAGGCATTTCCACAGCCCCAAATAACTCAATGACTACAACAGGCAGGCCTTCAGCACTCGCCACGTCCCAGGCCCAGAGAACCACCGAAAAGACATCCACGGCGGTGACGACAGCGTTAGCCCCAAGTGCTTCCCTTCCAGTGACACATGACCAAATAAATAGCCACACCGGCTCGCAGAGCACCCCAGCAGGAATCACCAGTGCCTCTGCCACCAGCCCCACCAGCCAGGCTCGGCCCACACATTCTGGAATTGGTCCAACATCCAGCTCACTGACCCCAACAGAAGGCGGGCCTGTGGATGGGCCATCAACTCCAGAAATCCCGACAACCACCCCATCCCCAATTCCCTTGAGCTCCACAACATCAGCAGAAGCATTCACGAGCACCCCCATCATCTCCACCAGCACAAGGGCGGAGCACCTCACCACACCAGAATCAGCGCCACTCACTGCTCAGGCGACAGACCCCAGAGTGACGCCAACAGCCGTGCCAACCACAGTTGCCCAGGCCGCAGAGACTTCAGGTGCTTCACAGACTACAGAAAGAGCTTCTCCCCAAACCACCTTAAGCTCAATGTCCCCTAAAGTCACAGCTGA
Organism: Trichosurus vulpecula; assembly: GCF_011100635.1. Taxonomy (NCBI): domain Eukaryota; kingdom Metazoa; phylum Chordata; class Mammalia; order Diprotodontia; family Phalangeridae; genus Trichosurus; species Trichosurus vulpecula. The sequence continues at coordinate 277,901,888 of NC_050578.1, read as the reverse complement.
GAGCTCAGTGTTCACAATGCCCAAAGCATCTGTACAGACGGTCACAGAAAGCCAGTACGTGTGGGTCGCTACTTCACCCTTCACCCAGTACTTGGTCAATAAAAACTTACTGTTGGCCATGCTCTTGGCTGGCACCATATTCTTCATCGCTGTCTTGGTTTTGTTGGCCATGCAAGCATACGAGAGCTACAAGAAGAAGGACTACACCCAAGTGGACTATTTGATAAACGGGATGTATGCAGACTCAGAAATGTGATGGCGGGGGGCACATGCGCGTTCTCATGATTCACGTCTGTGTAACCGTTTCCTCTTTTTCAGTTTGCCTATGAGACCAAACTAAGTGCTTCCAAATTAATTTGGTGCAATTTAGGAGAAATGCCAGCTACTTAAAAGGATTTAATTTATATCTAATTCCATTATTATTAAAGAATTGCTGCTTCCTTTATTGTTATTTTTAAAATCATGTTGACTAAGGGCCGGGCCAGGCCAGCAATCAATGTACTAGATCGGGTGGTGCTGCCAGAACCCTATTGGTTGCCTCCTCTTGTTCTGTCATTTTTAATGTTATAGTCAGAATGCCAGCAACCAAGTTTGTGGGGTTTCTGATGGACTTTTTTTCTGAGCTTAATTATATTTGTGTAATACAGTGTGCTGCCAAGCTTCATTGAAGTCAGATCCTTTTGGAGATGTATAATGCGTAATATGGTTTATTTTTGTAAACACTCATTTAATAAAACATGAGGTCCTGAAGAGGCTACCATTTCCTCGCTACTTATTTTGACTTTTATTTTCTGACTGCTCACCCCCTTTGGTTGGCAAGGTTGTCCCAGGAACAGCCTAAACCAAAGGCTGCCTGCTCTCCCTGCCAGCCTCACTGCCACCCTTGCTGAGCCTGGGGCATAGTGCATGGGGAACACGGCATGGATGCTGACTGACTGGAGCCTTAGCGCGTTTCCCCTTCCTCAAGCATGAGTCCCAAGTGATAGCCCACTCTGGCATTGCCATGAAGGCAGCCCCTCAACTCTGGTTTCAGGGGGCATGCAAATTCCAGATGTAGAACATGGAATCTCACTGGAGACATGATTGATTTGGAGGGTTCCTTGTTTCTCCATTCCCCACCCAGTTGTCTAAGCTCAGCCTTTCTCAGCCCAGGCCTTTCTCCACCAGCCACTTGAGACATCTGGTGTCTCCAGTCCGTGCTAACTACTGCAGGACTCTGTGATTTCTGTGGTCACTGAGGAAGCCAAAGGACTGGAGTCTTTTCTGGCTTCATTCTCTTGGCCTTCTAGTCCCATGCCTCCCCCTGACTTCCCTAAGTCATCGTCATTTAGTCTGATACATCCAAACTATCATGACTTCCCAGTGACCTCTGAACATGGAGGGATTTCCCCTCCTCTGTCCTAGGGGTTTCCCCATCCATCTTTTCCTCACCTTTTTGGCTTTCTCCCCCACTCTCTTCCCAGAATCGTAGACAATCCAGTGACCTGAACAGGTTATGTGCCTTTAAATGTTTATTGGATTGAATTAAATGGTGGAATTGGAATGAATTAAAAAGGATTTTGAGATCATTTAGCCCAAAACTAGAATTTGGTAGTTGAGGACACTTAAGCCCAGTTAGCCAAGACCAAGAAACAAATTAGTTGCCATCATTTATCCTTTTATGCTATGAATGAAGATGGTGGCCATGAATAGGATGGAGGTAGGGCAGGAGATGTTGTGGCAGGAGGAACAAGGTCTGGCTTCATAGTGTGAACTGGAAAAACTAAGGATGATGCCAAAGTTTTCAATCTGATGAGAAGGAGGGTGGCAGTGCTGTTGACAGGCTCAGCAAGATGGGGAGAATGGGTGGGGAGGGCTGGGAGGACTTTTGTTTCAAATGTGCTGAAAGACCACAAGAAGTCCAGTTCAGAATGTTCACTGAGGCCAGGGCTCAGGAGAGAGACTAGGGCCAGATAGCGAGATATGAGGACAGTCACTGAAGCTGTGTGGGCCAACAAGGTTGCCAAGAGTGAGAGTATAGCAGAGAGCAGAGGAGGGGGCCTACATCAGATATCCAGGGTCAGGGGAGAGGAGGAGGGGGCCTAGGCTGACACCCAGGGTCAGGGGAGAGGAGGAGAGGGCCTAGGTTGACACCCAGGGTCAGGGGAGAGGAGAAGGGGGCCTAGGCTGACACCCAGGGTCAGGGGGTGGGATATGGACATAAGCGAACAAAGAGGATAGAAGGGGCTGATGGGTGGGAGAATCCAGAGCATAGGATCTTGTCTGAGAGGAGAGTGTTGAGATGAGAATGTGGCCAACAATGTTGGGAGCTCTGAGAAGGATAGAGAAGAGGCTGTCAGATCAGGCCGTTAAGAGGCCCTGGTCACTCAGGTGAGTCTGGGCAGGGGTCTGGACTAGTCTGAGAAGGGAGAAGGGCCGCAAAGGCTGGGAGGAGGAGACCCACAGGGCCATAGTGTGAGGGGAGGGGACCAGCAGAAAGGGAGAGGTGAAGAGGCTCCACATCAGCCAGAGGAGAGGGGTGACTGTGAAGCATCTCTGAATTCCATTTTGACTGTTCACCGCCTGAGTGATTCTGGGCAGCTCCTCTCCCTGCTTCAGTGTCCTCTTCTGCAAAAGGAAGGAATTGGCCTAGATGACCTCAAATGACCCTTTGAGGTCCAGATCAATGGTTCTGAGTCATTTTATGTGTGAGCCCTCACAGTGTCCCACCCAGCACAGGTAGGTGTTGATGAGGATTAAAGAATTCGACCAACATCTGTCCCATGAAGGAGCAGCACATTGGCCCTTGTGGGGAGGGACTTGGATAAGTAGGGGGTCTTGAAGGAAGAGGCAGGAATGCTCAGAGAGCATTGAACTTCCAGGGGAATTCTCCACTGTACCCATTCTGACCCTGATTCTTCAGGCACACCTCGAAGGTAGTACAGGTTTGGTTCTGGACCTCTGCAATCAAACGAATATCAAAATAAAGCAGTCCCACAAATGTTTTGGTTTCCCAGTGCATATAAAAGTTGTTTTACACTGTACTATAGTCTATTAAGCGTGCAATATTGCATTGAGTCTAAAAATACTTTATTGCTAAAAAACAAATGCTAACCATCTGTCGTAATCTTTGCTGGTGGAGGGTCTTGCCTTGATGTCCATGGCTGCTGACTGATGAGGGCGGTGGTTGCTGGGGGCCGGGGAGGCTGTGGCAGTTTCTTAAATAAGACAATGAAGTCTGCCCCATGGATTGACTCTTCCTTTCACGAAAGATTTCTCTGTAGCATGTGACGCCGTGTGATAGCATTTTACCCCGTGTAGAACTTCTTTCAGAACTGGAGTCAATCCTCTCAGACTCTGCTGCTTCAGCAACTGCCCTTATGCAATATTCTTCTATATCGCTGTGTCTCCGGGAGTAGGGAGGCCCGAGGAGAGGTCGAGGGAGAGGGACGGGAACGGCCAGGAGGCCAGACAGGAGCAATAGCACCACGAAAGATCACTGGCCCCAGATCGGCAGAGCAGAAGCAGTGGTAAAGAGAGGGTCTGAAATATTGTGAGAATGACCAGAATGTGCCGCAGGGGCACATGCTGCTGGAAGATGGCGCCGATCGACTCTCTCCACACACCCTCATTCTGTAACACAACAACAAATGCAATAGATTTAAAGCACCATCACAGAGGTGTGCCTGCGGGAGACACCAGTCAGAGGTGTCCACTCCAGGGCGACCCCTAGTGGAGAAGAAGCAAAACTGACCTAAGTCATTCCTGAGTCCCTCCCTGAGTCTGTCCATGAAGTTGGTCAATCTGACCAAGGCCTTTGGTACAGTCAGTCGTGAGGGCTAATGGGAAAGTGAGTCCCAATATGGTTGCCTAAAGAAGTTCATTAGGACTTAGGCCAATTACACTGTGGCATGCCTGCCCGGGTTCTGGATGATGGACGATGCTCTCGTGCCCCCAGTCACCAACGGAGTAAACGAGGTTGTGTGCTCGCTCCCGTGCTTTTTAGCATGATGTTTTCAGCCGCGTTGTCCAGTGCCTTCAATGAGGATGAACACGCATAGGGGTCAGCTACCACACGGACAGTAAGCTCTTCAGCTTGAAAAGGCTACAAGTCAAGACCGAAGTGGAGGGAGTGCTGGTGCATGACTTCTTGCACTCAGTGCAGCCTCTGAAGCGAAGATGCAACAAAGCATGGATCGATTCTCTGCTGCTTCTGCTCATTTTGGTCTAACAATTAACACCAAGAAAACATAGGCGCTCCACCAGCCAGCACCACACCATCCATACATGGAATCCATACATCTATACAGCGAACAGAGAAGTTCTGAATGCTGTGGATACGTTCAGTTCCCCTGGCAGTATGCTTTCCAGGGAGGTACACACCGATAATGAGGTTGATGCACCCCTTGCCAGAGCCAGCTCGGTGTTTGGGAGGCTCCGAAAGGAGAGTGAGGGAGAGAAGAGGTATTAGACTGACTACCGAGCTGAAGGCCTACAGAGCCATCATGGGGACCTCATTATCGTATGTCTGTGAAACCTGAGCAGTCTACCAGCGCCATGCCAGGAAACGGAATTGCTTCCCTTTGAATTGTCTTAGGAAGATTCTGAAGATCACCCGGCAGGAGAAGGCACCAAACACTGGGGTCCTCACTCAAATTAAACTGCCAAACATTCAGACTCTTCTTCAGAGAACACAACTCCAATGGGCTGGCCATGTTGTTTGAATGCCAAACGTATACTTGCCAAAAAGACTTTTTTATGGAGAACTCACACAGGGCAAGCACTCACGTGGAGGTCAGAAGAAGCTACGAGGACACTCTCAAGGTCTCTCTCTAGAACTCTGGAATTGATTGTGTGACGTGGGAGACACTGGCACAGGACCTCCCAGCACGGCGTGACCACATCAGAGAAGGTATGCACTTTATGAACAAAGTAGAATTGAAACAGCTCAAAAGAAATGCAGGATGTGCAAAGCGAGAGAATCCACTCCAAATGTTCACACAGACTATTTGTGCCCGACCTGTGGTAGGGCATTCTGAGCTCGTGTTGGCCTGATCAGCCACAGTCAGACCCGCTGAAACTGGACTCTAGCATAGTAGTGTCATTTTGGTCCTCTTCTAGACGGAAGGACACCACCACCAACCTCCTCCAGTCTCCTCTAGCCTTCCCAGCTTGCCTACGAGGTAGAAGGACCACCAACCTTGGCCCAAGAAAAGGGATGGGGAAGTGCGCCTTCCCTCTCCCCCAGCTGGAGAGGTGGAAGATACAGGTGCAGGAGGCTGCACACGCTGCTTGGATTTGCTTTCTTGCATTGAGAGGCGTGTGTCTGGAGATGCCCGGGATGCAAAAACAATGCTTCTGTTGAACTTAAAATGCCTGTCTTGGGTGCAGGGAGGCCCCTGACCTGACCGGCACACCATCACCAGCACCGTCCTAGGCCGGGACTAGACCCAGGCTTTCCTGAGGCTGAGGCTGGACTTGCGGCCCCTGCTACGTGCGGCTTCTCCATGATGAGAGGGAGAGGAGGCTCATTTCCTCTGTGTATCATCTCGTGTGCTAAGTGCCTTACAAATAGCTCACTTGATCCCTGCAGTAACATCCCTGGGAGGCAGGTCCTATTCCCTTGGTACAGATGAGGAAACAAACGGGAAGAGGGACTTGCCCAGGGTCACGTAGCCAGATCGGCTGGCCTGGTGGCCAAATTTGAACTCAGATCTTCCTGACTCCAGTCCCTCTTTGGCACCCCCTCACGGCCTCTAAGTAGCTGTTAATTAATATTAACCCGCATTGTTGTTCTATGAAAGTACGGCATTTACAGTTGGCGAAGCACTTTCATACTCATTCTCCCTTGAGCCTCACAAATAACCCCACAAGGTTTGATTAGTCTTGTTTTTGGGTGAGGCTCCAAGAGGTTAAATTGTAGACTATGACCATACAATTAGTATCATGGCAAGGTTTGAACCCGGGACTTCCCACCTCCAAGCCTAGTGTTCTGTCCAAGGCTTCTAGATGATGTTATGGAAGGACCTCTGTGCTTGGAGCCAGGAACATCCGAATGCAAACCCTGCCTCAAATGTTTATTAGCTATTGATCCTTGGAAAGTCCATTTCAACCTCAGCTTCACCATCTGTAAAGTGGGGATGATCATGGCACTTACCTCACATGGTCATCATGAGGATCACATGAAGAAACAACAGGTGCCGAGCGTTCTGCAAACCTTAGAAATACCCCACTTTAAGCTGTGGAGGAGCACTGGCCTTGGGTCCAGAAAGACCCGGGTTCAAACCCCTCCTCAGTCACTGGGAGGCACAGGGCAAGCCTTTAATTCCCCCATGCTTCCTCTGTAGAGGGAGGGACCTCTGAGGACCCTTGGGATCATGTGATAGATGTGATAGATGATCCACCCACTGACCTCAGACAGAGTCGGAAATGAGATCACCGAGGTTCACTTAATCCATAGGTGATCTCATCGGCTCATGTGCATTCAACCATCATCTCTGTTCAGAAGATCCTCAGATCTTGTCCAGCCCTGACATCTCTCCTAACCCATCTTATGTCTCATACTGTCTATTGGATGAATCAGTTGGATGCCTTAGAGACATCTTAAACTCAGCGTGTCTGCAACGAACTCATTCTCTTCCTCCTCATCCCAACCACCCCCTCTTCTCACTGTGGAGAGGACCCCCATCCTTGCAGTCACCTCCCCACCTGGCTGTTATCCCAGATGTCTCACTCTCTCCACTCCCCATTTCCAAGTAATCATTGTTTATGCCCTGGTACCATCTCTAGAATATGCCCACTTCTCTCCTCTGACACTGCCACCCTCCCTGGTGCAGACCCTCATGATCTCATGGCTGAACTATGGCAAAAGCCACTGATGGGGCTCCCTTCCTCAAGTGTCTTCTCATTCTTGTCCGTCTTCCATTCAGTGTCAAATTAATCTCCGGAAAGTCTGGCTATCTTCTCTCTCTCTCTCTCTCTCTCTCTCTCTCTCTCTCTCTCTCTCTCTCTCTCTCTTTCCCCCTCCCTCCCACTCTCTCTGCCTGTGTCTCTATTTTCATGTCCCCCCTCCCTCTCTTTCTCTGTCTCTGTCTCCCTGTTTCTCTCTGTCTCTGTCTGTCTTGTCTCTGTCTCTCTCTCTCTCTCTGTCTCTCTCTCTCTCTCTCTCTCTTTCTCTCTCTCTCTCACACACACACACACACACACACACACACACACACCCTGTTTAAGTAATGCCAGTGGCTCTCTATCACCTCCAGGGTCTATATGAAATCCTCTGTTTGGCATTCAAAGCCCTTCACAGACTGTCTCCTTCCAGTCTTCTTGTCCTTCACCCCCTTCCTATATCCCAGTGACACCGCTTTTCTTGCTGCTCCTCAGACACGACAATGTACACTCTGGTTCCAAGGGTTCTCCCTGGCTGCCCCCATGCCCAGTACTCTCTCCTGTCAGGTGTCATCTCTGATCCCGCTGTCTACATCTCCCTCAATGCTGGTGCCTTCCTTCTGTTGGTTCTCTCTGATTGATCCTGAACATATCTTGTCGGCACGTAGTTGTTTGCATGTTGTCTGCCCATCAGATTGTAAACTGAGAGCCTAGACTGTGTTTGCCCCCATTTGGTACAGTGCCTGGCACATAATAGGTACTTAATTACTATTTTTGGCCTCAGTGAGCCTCTCTTGCCCCATCTGGAGAATGGAGGGCTGGAGATTACCCTTAATGTTCTTTCCAGGTCTAGCTCCACAATCTCTGGTTAGTGTACTCCTCAAACCATGAGCTCATTCAAGGACCAGGAGAATTCGGAGGTGACATTTGAAGCAGGACTTCAGTGTGCTTATGTTCTAGATTCCCCCCAGCACCCAGCACTCTGCTTGGCCCAGCGTAGACACAGTAACTGTGCACTGACTTTTTATGTTATTTGCTGGACCCTCAGAAAAATGGGGGGGGAGGGGAGGGAGGGAAGCCCATTGGAAAATCTGTTTCCATGCCAGAGGGACAGAAATGCTCTGGGATCCTCTCCTTTCTGGCCGTCTCACAATGCTGCCCTTGTCCTCCCTGAAGGACATTCCAAGTGTCCATCACAGGACCTGAGGGCTACACTCTCATTCGGTAGTTCAAAAATTTGTTTAGTCTTCCACCCTGCAGATAGCCATGGAGAATCAGCTGTGTGCAAGGCCCCAAGACGGGGAATAAACAAGGTGCGGGGGGGACATTCTCGGGTAAATAAACAGGAACAAGACAGGTAGCTACATATGATAAGTTGCCCATATACACATTGGTGACTTGTATGTATAGGCTTAAGGGGAGGCACGGAGAGAAAGTTCTGGGATCTTGCCTGCCCTGCTCAAAGGGAGATTATGATTTGTGCCTTAAGGGAGGTAAGAAGGCCGTGAGGCAGGTTGCTCTGAGAGGGGCACTGGACTAGAATGATGTGTCTTTCAGCCCTCCTAAATATTGCTGGTGAGGGCCATGATTTTTATATTTAAAGGCCACTGATCTCCCTGGTCACTGTCCCTTACAGGAGAAGGGCACCTGAAGCTTACACTCTTCAGCTTGGCCTCTTTCCCACCAGCTGCTAGTTACATAAAAGACATGACAAACAGATGATAATGAGAAAACTTATTTATTCAAATGGCCAGCAGAAAGATTTACCAGTGATAATATACCAGAACACATCCCAACGTGAAGGAGCTATTCAGATGGGAGAGAAGTCATCTCAGCTCAACCAAAAGAAGGGCTCTGATCTCACCCCCACAGGGAAATGCCCCAGTGTCTCGGAAGGCAAGCTAGGAACTGGGGACATGTTGAGAGCCTGCTCCCCTGCACGTCTGCCTTCCAAAGTCTCTCTGTCTCTCCTGTCATCTCTTTAAGTGTGTCAAGCTAGTCTGCAAGGGAGGCTGGAAGATGCTCCCCTCCCAAGCTCTCGCACTAACTCCATCTCTCACACAGCCAAGCAGCATCTCAACATTCTCCCCCAAATTAGGCTTCACACCTAAGCAGCAGGGCACAAAATGCCCTAGGCTTGAAACCTGGGTTACATAAGAAGAAGGCATGTACCCCAAAGGAAGTGGGACAGAATTTACATTCATGAAGTTGCTTCCCTTGGAGACAAATCACCAGGTCAGAGCTCTCTGAGGACAAAGACGTAATTTCTGGGCCCGATGAATCTGAGAGTTGTTCTGAAACCTTCCTTTTCTTGGCCCATTCCTATCATCCTGTCTCAGGGTGGGAAGGGTACTCAAAGGCCCCCTGATACAACTCAGTCCCGTTACCGATGAAAGGCCATCCAGCCTCGGCCCAGAAGCCTGTAGTGACGGAGTTGCCCATGTCCTTCTTGAAGATTTCCAGATGCAAGAAAGTTGTTTCTTTGCATGGTGTACAAACCTGCCGCTCTGAAAGCTCCACCTACCCACCATTCCCAGCTCTTCCTCTTGAGTCAGGGCATAAGAAATCCCAGTCCCAAGCCCACCAGAAACTCAACTTGGCTTTCACGGCGCTCTAAACCCCGGCCCCAGCTTCATCTCCCTCTCCTCCCTTCCCACCTACTCTTCAGTGAAGGACTAGCAGAGCATTTTGTATGTGCTGTTGGAGGTGAAGGGGAGGGATACCTACCTGCACCTTAGGAAAATCTGGATGAGTGGAGGATGGGCTAGAGTGGGGAGAGACCCCCTGCCCCCAGCAGCTACTGCAGTGATCTAGGTATGAGGTGATGGGGGCCTGCGAGGAGAGAAGGGGGCATATTGCGGAGGGGAAATCACAGGCTGTAACAAGGACTTGGATACGGGCCGGTCCAGGATGACTCAGGTTTCAAGCCTGACGGTGGTGCCCCCTGCGGTGATGGGGGAGGATTGAGGGGAGACGATAACAAACTCAGTTTTGGATGTGTGTTTGTCCGGCTCAAGATGTGACTGCAGATGTGAGACTGAGATGTGAGAGAGACTGCGGCAGGATAGGTAGATGTGAGACTCGTTGGGACAGAGATGGACGTTAAATCCATGGGAGCTATAAGATCCCCGGGTGAAGCTGTCTGAGGGAGAAGAGCAGAGGGCCCAGGACAGAGCCCTGAGGGGCACCCATGCTTAGAGGCCAGGATCTGGAGGAGGATCCAACAAAGGGGATGGAGAAGGAGCAGCCAGAGAGAGAGGAGGAGAAGGGGGGGGGGCTGAAAACCAAGAGTGATCCCCAGTGTCAAGGGCTGCAGAGAGGCCAAGGAGAAGGAGGATTGAACACAGGCCTCTGGATTTGGCAACTAAAAGATTATCAGTATCTTTGGAGAGAGCATTTCAGTGGGATCATGTCAGAAGCCAAACTGTAAGGGGGGAAGAAGAGAGTGAGAGTGGAGGCACCCAGTATAGACGGCCATCCCAAGGAGTTCAGCCACAAAGGGCAGAAGCGATCGAGGACAGTATTAGCAGAGAAGGAAGGGCTGGGTGAGGGGTCTGAGGATGAGGAGACAAGGGCATGTTTGCAGGCAGCAGGAAATGAGCCAGAAGGGAGGGAGAGACTGAAAATAAGCGAGAGACGGGGATGACAGAGGGGGCGTTCTATTGAAGAAGGCCGATGGAGTGGGGTCACCGGAGCAGGTGGAGAGGTCAGGAGTCGGGCAACCCCATCATGTGACACGAGTGAAGGAGGAGAGAGGGGGCAGGGGGCGTCTGAGTGACAGGAGATGAGGAAGGGGAGAGAAGAGGGAGGCAAGGATCTCAGCTGAGAGAGTGGGAGAGGGAGGTATCAGAGGATTGCCAGGCAGCAGTGAGGGCCCAGGGGAGCTTGTGCAACATGAGTCTGTAGCAAACCCACAATGGTTGCATGATGTTCACCTTTGTTCAGTAGCACACGGTTAGGAGTGAAGGCAGAGGATGGTGGGAGGGATCCAAGGCTGAGGTCTGGTGGGACATAATCAGTAATGTGATGGGTGGGGGGTGCAAGAGCCTCAAGGGAGGAGGACAGTGCAGAGTTGAACTGGTCACCGAAGAGTCGAGATGGGGAGAAGAGGAGAGGATAGCCGGTGCAGGGAGGGTACCTGGGAGAGGATCGAGGGGTCAGCTGATGGAGGTCACGGTGTGGATGAAGAATGGGGTTATGTAAGGGAAAGCAGAGAGGTGGAAAGCCAGAGGTGGAATGTGGTTGGGTAAGGAGATTTAGGAATTCTTGAACGCAGAAGTGGTGCATTTGTGGGTGATACCAATCATTTAATATGAAAATAGTAACTTCAATAAGGGTCAGAGCCTGAACTGATTAACCAGAGGAAGAGCCTGGACCTAAGCTTCTTTGTTCTCTGAGTAAACTCAGAGAATGCCTCTTCCTATGTCAACAAGGCCAGATCGGGCTGACTCAAGGGCATTCTCTGTCTGTTAGCCATTAAGGATGAGACCCTTAAGCCAAGAAACCATCTTGCTTAATATTTTATGGGCATATACTAGGTTATGGAATGTTAATGGTAAATTAAACACAGAAATACTGGGTTTCAATTGACCCCTGTCAACTCTCTTATCTTATTGTATTTACAACCTATTCAATTTAGAAAAGATCCTCTTTTTGTATCATGGTTAAACACACATGGAGATCATAAAACTGAGTAACACAGACATGCTGAGTTGTAACTGTTCTAAAAATGTGTTTAAACCTTCTCATACTTCTGTTCAGACAGTCAGATTTTGTCTGGCTCCATACATATATGTATCTGCTAGCTTTAAGGGAGTAAACAATATGAATTTACATATCACCTAGCCTGTTTGCCTACTTTAACCAAACTTTCAGGTCAACAGGGTGATGGCAAGATCAAGGGCATGACCACCAAGGGCATGTGGCTAAGGTGGGGCAGAGGAGTTACTTCTAGGAAGTGAGTAGGTTAAGGAACTGAGTGATTAGAGTATTCGAAGGACAGTCATCTGTATGCTGAATTTTCCTAGTGAGAAGGTAGGAGTTGAGGATGAGAGAAAAAATTGTGAGCAGGTATCTAGGTCATTGAGGAAGGATCTGGGGCTCTGCAGACAACAGCTAACAGGATTTTGATTCGGTGGTAGAAAGGAATCACATGAACCTCAAAGGAAGAGAAGCTACTGAGTGAAGGAGGAAAAGGGAGCACATGGAAGTGACAATGGGGAACAAGGCATCTCCCAACTCCCCCTGCCTCAACCAATGAGCAGAGGAGGATGAGTGACGGTGCAGCTGAGCCTGTAAAGGTGGCCAAGGAGGCTGCGTCATTGGGGGAGCCAGGCTTCGGTGAGAACTACAAGATGGGAGAAGTAGGAGAGGAGAAGATTTAAGTGGAAGGGAAGTTTGTTGCCTATGGAACAGGCATTCTGGAGGGCACAGTGGAGGCACAAACTTTAGGGTGGGAGGGTTGAGGGGGATGGGAACAAGGAATCAGGTGGTGGGAGTGGAGAGCAGGGTTTTAACGAAGACCTAAAGAGGCTCAGAATCCCTGAGCTATGTAAAGTAGGACCAGGAGTGAGAATGTTCACCCGTAGGTAGGAGGGGCCACTTCCTCTTCCCTCCAGGGCCAGGGGCTGCAGAAGATAGAAAGCCTGAGGCCAAATGGCAGGTGAAGACAGGGCTCCTCTCCCACCCCCATCCCCCAAACCATTTTGCCCACCGAATTAAGCCAGTCTGGAGTGTCCCATGGTTTGACTGTGCTCCAGACATCCCTGGTGGCACATGAACACCATCATCTCTCTCCAGGGAACCTTTCGGGCATGCTGCTCATAGCTGTCCTTCACGATCTCTGCATTCTGGACAAACCGGTCTTCTCTCCATGTCCTCTAGATGTCTTTGCCCAAGCAGTCCTCAATATTGGCCAGGGACGGGAAGGGGGGGGCTCTCCCTCTGAACCTCCAACACAAGACTGATCCTGATCCTCCTCCCCCTGCCCATTGCCAGAGCCCCCCAGTTACTCTGAATGTATCTTGTATTTGTTTATCTGTGTTCATATTATTCTCTACCACCTCCCTCGGAAGAATATAAGCTCCTTGGGGGCAAGGGACTACTGTGACATTACTCAATCAGTGCCAGTGACTGGACAAATGAATGAACGAATGAAGTCTTTTCTCCCCACCATGGAGGCCCAGCCCCCACCACCCACAGCCAGTGTCTGTGCTTTTCTCCCTTTTGTTCTAACAAGCCTTAAAACCTTCAACCAAAAAGGTGAAACTTTGGTATTTAAATCAGAGACAAGGGGGCTTCCCCAGAGCCCCTAAAATTTCCTTCGGGAAGGAGTTATATGATTCATTTAGGAGTAAGGACACTCCTGGGGAAGGTTCTCAAACGGACACTATGGGAGAGCCCCCAGGTAACAGCCTAATGTCCTGGACAGAGCCCTGAGCCCTGGGTTCTAGTCCTGATGCTATCCAGTTGTATATTAGGTAACTGACTTTACTTCTCTGGGCATGAGCTTCCTTACCAGTTAAATCTGTTCAAAAAACAGCCTCACACTGAGTGGTAAAGTCACAGCATTGGTGGGGAAATAGATGCCAGGCTGTGGCTACAGGGAAAGACTCCCGTGGCCCAGAGAAATCCCCAGGTCTGGGCTCAGTGATTGCTTTTGGGTCTGGGCTTCAGGGCTTCTGATGGAGGGAGAAAAATCTACCTGATGTCTTCCAGAGAGCACAGGAGTCCAGCTCATGGAACCTCTGAGGCCGTGGAGCCAACCTTACCTGAGCAGAAATGCTCTGCAACATCCCCCAAAGCAGTCATCCAGCCTTGGCTTGGAGACCTCTAGCGACGGGTCAGCTCACTACCTTTCCAGGCAGCCATTCCACTTTGGGACACACAGTTCTGATACTGGGAAGATTTTCTTTCATTGAGCCCAAACTGGCTTCTCCACAACTTGCCCCCACAGCTCCTAGTTCTGCTCCTCATCTCTCTTCCACATGCCAACCCTAGGCGGGTTGATAGTGGATAGAGTGGATAGAGCCCTGGGCCAGGAGTCAGGAAGACCTGAGTTCAAATCTGGCCTCAGACACTTACTAGCCAGGTGACCCTGGGCAAGTCGCTGAACCTTGGTTTGCCTCCGTTTCTTCATCTACAAAATGGAGACAACGGCACCTCTCTCCCAGGGTGGTTGTGAAGCTCAAACGAGGTCATGTTTGTAAACCACAAAGAGCTCCATCAGGTCTAGCTCCTGCTGTTTGTACAGCCAGCCTGGCCCCTCTCAGCCTTGTCTTCTTCAGGCTCGGCCTGGCCAGTTCACAGTCACTCAGCCGTCAGTCAACAAGCATTTACCTGGTGCTCATTCCGAGGGCACGAGGACAGGGAAGAACACCCTTGCGGTTGGGGCTCACAACGCTAAATGGGGAGGAGACCGAATGGACGCATTGAAGTGCACAGGAGATGTGCCCATCAGCAGCAGAAGACAGTCTGGGAGGGACAAGGAGGCCTCCAGCAGAAATGGGATCTGAGCCGAGTCTTGAAAGAGGCCAGGGATTCTGAGAGGCAAAGGCGAGAGGGCTCCCCAAATGAAGCACAGACATTGCAAAGGTGTGGCCGTGGGAAGTGCAGCATGGTGGGAAGTGAGAAGAGAAGGTGATGGAGATGAGGGGCATTAGGAAGTTAGATGTGATCATGAAGTGAGTGTGTGGCTGAGTAACTGAGGACCATTCTGGTCACTTCCAATGCTGGCTCCCAGGGTCATCCCAGCTAGGTCAGAGGACACACAGTGGAGCTCGATGTAGAAGACTAAGGGGGGGACCCAAGAACCACATTCAGATAATTGGAAGTCTTGCCTTGTGTTAAGCAGGTCAGACGTTTGTGCTTGGCTTCAGGGGGCATAACCAGGAGTTTATTTGAAGAGGTGAATTTCAATTTGACACCAGGAAAACCTTTCTAACCATGAGAGCTGCTCCTGGTGCATTGGGCCTCATGGGGGAGGGAGGGTAGCAGGGGCTCTCTCCTTAGACAAGCACTTCTGGGGGCTTCTTGTGCAGGTCCGGGTTAGACTCGATGCCTCTGAGGGTCCCTCCCAGGTCTGAAAGTCTGTGATTCTCTGATTCAGCAGGAAGGCTCCCCTGCATGGCCAGCCAGATATCTCCCACCACATAGGTCCCCTCCCTTCTTCTCAGAGCTCAATCCAATGCATGGGCCCATGATGGTTGTCTCTACTTTTGTGGGCTTCCTTCCAACAGGAAGAGAGACTAATGCCATGATGAGGGTTTTTGGGAGCAGCAAGGCTAGGCTGTCTCCCTAACCAAAGTCACTTGCCGAAGCAACGCTGGAGCCATCAAGAGGAAGACCAACACCCTGACTTGGAGACCTTTGGAAGCGCAGTGCCTCTGACAAGGAGGAATGGTACAGCCTGCTCCAGGCCACAGTTAGCCTGGTAAGAAATCGTTGGCCTTCACTCTTAGCTGGTGGATAAGGGAGAGTCTTTGCTTTAAAAATGACTAGACTTCCTGAAACACTGGCCTCGGAGCTCTGGGAGGTCTGGAGCCCTACCCGGAGTTACCTCCTGCTGCCGACTAGCATTTGGGAGCTGTTTTGCACTGACCGCCACATTTATAGAAGGGACCTGATTCCTTTCTACTCAGACACACCAAGATGGGACACCCATCCCAGCCATCCCAGACACACGGACAGAGTTTTCAGTTGGTTTGAACTGGCTTGTTCTCTTTCTTGGGAGTCAGAGAAGGAGGGGAGGACCTCCTACCTGGAATCCTGCAGCATCTCACCCTGTAGAAGGTGCCCAAGGTGAGTCCTCTGTCCCCTGTGGAAACCTTGCCTTCAGCCAGTAGAAAAAGCAGCCTTTCTACAGATCACGGGTAGGGCAAACTTTCCTGGCCAGTGACTAAGAGGGACCTGATTTCACAGGAGTCAATCGATGAAGTGCAAGGGGGAAGAGGGGCTGAGGAGAGGAAGGGCTCATAGGAGGAACAGTCCCATGTGTGTCTTGTACACTTAGGGTCAGCCATTACAGAGCAAAGTCCGGCCTTCCCTCAGCTGCCAAGCACGCAGCAGCTCACTGACCTGCTAGGGGCGCTGGGAGGCCTCTGAAGACAGAGATGGGCAGAGCATCACCAAGCCGTGGGCTTGACAGGCCCCCAAGGCCTTGCCACTGACCAAGAGGGCCCCCACCCCCACCCCAGTGAGTGGCCAGGAGGCCTTTGCTTCCAGGCCTCCCAAGGTGGACAGCCCATAGCATTTCAGTGCCTCTGCAAACCTTCCATCCCCTGCTTCTGGGTCCAAGCCCAGGGAAACTAAGCCCTCTATTACATGACAATCCTTCAGATGCTTACAGGCAGCCATCCTGTCCTTCCTACACCCAGCTAACTCCTAACTCCCACCCACACACCCCCACTCATTTTCTCTTTTTCTTCAGCAAAGCCTCCCATCAAAAGTGGCCAAGCCACACCAGATCTTAAATTGTATTATAAAGCAGCAATCATCAAAACCACTTGGTACTGGCTAAGAAATACAGGCGTAGATCAGGTTAGGTAGAATAGGTTAGGTACATGAAACACAGCAGTCAGTGATTATAGCAATTGACTATTTGATAAACCCAAAGACCCTGGCTTCTGGGATAAGACCTAACCATCTGACAAAGACTGCTGGGAAAACTGGAAAATAGTATGGCAGAAACTGGGCATAGACCAATGCCTGACACCATATACCAGAATAAAGTCCAAATGGGTACACGATGTAGATATGAAGGCTGATACTATAAACAAATTAGGGGAGCAAGGAATAGTTTATCTGTCAGATTTATGGAAAAAGGAAGAATTTATGACCAAGCAAGAGATAGAGAATATTATGAAATGCAAAATGGATAATTTTGATTACTTTAAGTTGAAAAGTTTTTGCACAAACAAACCCAATGAGACTAAGATTAGCAGGGAAGCAGAAAACTAGGAAAGAATTTTTACAACTCGTGTCTCTGATAAAGGCCTCATTTCTAAAATATATAGAGAACTGAGTCAAATTTATAAGAACACAAGTCATTCCCCAATTGATAAATGGTCAAAGGATGTGAACAGGAAGTTTTCAGAGAAAGAAATTAAAGCTATCTATAGTCATATGAAAAAATGCTCTAAATCACTGTTGATTAGAGAAATGCAAATCAAAAGAACTCTGAGGTACTATATCACCCCTATCAGAGTGGCTAACATGACAGACAGGAAAATGATAAATGTTGGAGAAGATGTGGGAAAGTTGAAACACTAATTCATTGTTGGTGGAGCTGTGAGCTGATCCAACTGTTCTGGAGAAGAATTTGGAACTATGCCCAAAGGGCTGTAAAACTGTGCATACTCTTTGACCCAGCAATATCACTACTAGGGCTGTATCCCAAAGAGATCATACAAATGGGAAAAGGACCTATGTGTACGAAAATATTTATAGCAGCTCTCTTTGTGGTGACCAAGAACTGGAAATTGAGGGGATGCCCATCCATTGGGGAATGGCTGAACAAGTTGTGGCATATGAATGTAACGAAATACTATTGTGCTATAAGAAATGAAGAGCAGGCAGACTTCAGAAAAACCTGGAAAGACTTACATGAACTGATGCTGAGTGAAGTGAGCAGAACCAGGAGAACACTGTGCACAGTAACAGCCACAGTGTACAAAGACTGATTTTGATAGACTTAGCCCTTCTCAGCAATGCAAGGACCTAAAACCTTTCCAAAGGACTCATGATGGAAAATGCCATCCACATCCAGAGAAAGAACCATGGAGTCTGAATGCAGAGCGAAGCAGACTGTTTTCTTTTTTGTTTTGTTTTTTCTTTCTCATGGTTCCTCCCATTCGTTATAATTCTTCTATACAACATGACTAATGTGAAAATGCATTTAATAGGAATGTATGTGTAGAGCCTATATCAGATTGCAGGCCATCTTGGGGAGGGGAAGAAAATTTAAAACTTACGGAAGTGAATGTTGAAAACTGAAAATAAACTAAAAAAAAGCCTCCTATCGCACATGATCTCGAGATCTTCTGCTATTCTAAGCACCCTCCTGAGCACTCTCCAGCTCCTCATTGTTGTTCCTAAAATGAGGCCCCCAAAACTAGACACAGTCTTCCAGCCCTGGCTTCACCAAAGCAGAAGATGGGGAACCATCACCTGCCCTGTTCCAGATCCTCTTGAGGCCTCTCAATGCAGCCTGTGGGCAAATGGCAGGGGAGGGGAGGCCTGGCTGCTAGGACACAGCCTTACTGACAAACTGGTCTCCTGACTCAGGACATTTTCACTGCTGTCCCTCATGCCTGGAGTGCCCTCCCTCCTCACTGCTTCCTGGCTTCCCTTACATCCCAGCTGGGGCCATCTCCAGTTGTGCTGACCTATATCTGGCCACTGGACCCAGATGGCTCTGAAAGAGAAAGTGAGGCTAGTGACTTTGCACAGCCCTGCCTCAATGGAATCCATTTCACTTGCATGTCATGGTATCACCTCTGTGATGTCATGGTCCCCTTTGGGAACAAAGGACAAACAGCAAGCAAGCAGCAGCAAGTCCCAGCTAAAATCCCACTTCTGCATGATGCCTTTCTCAATCCAATGCCCTTTCTTGGTTATCTCTAATTTACCCTGTCTGTAGTCTGTTTGTATATTGTTGTGTACAGGTCGTCCCTCCCATTAGACTGTAAGCTCCTTGAGGGCAAGGACTATCTTTTGCCTTTCTTTGTATCCCTAGCGATTAGTTAAGAGCCTGGCACACAGTAAGTGCTTAATAAATGTATATTGACAGCCTAGGTGGTGTCTAGCCATGTTCCCCATCTTGTATTTATGAGAATGATTTTTTGAATCTTAAGTGGTAAGCCTGCAAAACTCCAATGAATCTGTGAGCTGGCCGATATGCGCATCCCCTTCCATGTTACAGCCGTCTATGCCTGCCCATCCTATGAGACACTTATCTATGTCTGTGCATCATTTCACTCAAGGGGGTCCACTGTACGGGTGGGAGATACTTTGTGGGAAGGGAATCCCTAAGGCCATATTTGGCTTCACCAAGTCGAATGCATTTCTAGTCAACAAATGATATGTTCTCTACATTTTTCAGTTAATTATGTGGTGTAAACAGTAGATTACTGCAGAATATGGCTTGCAAAAGCCTGCCTGTTTCCTTCTAAGGCTGCCTCTGAGGATGCCCTCAAAGTCTGCATAAATTATTTCAATAGAAACTTCATATACGTCTTTAACGTTAATGGTCAGACCATTAAAAAATTAGAAGTGGATCATGCACCTCTCACAGCTATGGGCAGAAGATGTATTCTTAACCAAACAATGGATAGAGACAATTATAAAAGAGAAAATAGGTAACTTTGATTACTTAAAACTGAAAAGGTTTTGCACAGACAACGTTACTGCATCTAGATTAAGATGGAAAATGGTTAAATGGGGAAAAAATCTTTGTATCAAATTTCTCTAACAGTTTGGTATCCAAGATATATAAACAATTAATAAATATATACAAGACTAATAACCATTTCACAATAAATAAGTAGTCAAAGGATATGAACAAACAGTTCTCAAAAGAACTGCAAAGTATACACAGTTACATGAAAAAATACTCCAAATTACTGATAATAAGAGAAATGCAAATTGAAACAACCCTAAGCTTTCACCTGACACCCCACAAACTGGCAAAATATGGCAACGCTCAGTACTGAAGGAATTATGGAATGATAGGCACAGTAATACATTGTTGGTGGAGCTGTGAAATGGTACAACCATTTTGAAAAACAATTTGGAATTATGCAAATAAAGTAACTAAAATGTCCATACCCTTTGAATCTGAGACTGTTCCTAGACTTATACCCCAATGAAGCCAGTGATAAAAAGAAAGTCCCTTTATACACCAAAATACTTATAGTAGCACTTTTTGTGATAGCAAATAGGAAACAAAGTAGACGGCCATCAGTTGGGGAATCGCTAAACAAACTCAGGAATGTGTGAATGTAATGCAATATTTCTGTGCTATAAGAAATTATGTATATGATGAATAGAGAAGCATGCGGAGTAATAAGCAGAGCCAAGAAAACGATGTACACAGTGGACTACAGTGATGGGAATGGAAAGGATGAGGACATGCCGAAAAAACCAAAAGTTAATGAGACAAAATTATAAAGATTAAGCAGGACTCAAATGAACAGAGAGGAAATGACAGCCCCAACCTACTGAACATGTTTTCAGATTTTTTGATGGCCTTCTGGGAGGGGGAAGGGGAAGGATGCTGAAAATAACTACGATGATGTACAATGCAGAAAACACCAACAGAAACTTATTTAAAATTTATATAGATAAAAAGGTAAGCATATGAATTGGCAATGAATAATATCCTCTTGGTCATTTTTCTTCCCTCCTCCCACCTTTCCTTCCTTCCTTCCTTCCTTCCTTCCTTCCTTCCTTCCTTCCTTCCTTCCTTCCTTCCTTCCTTCCTTCCTTCTTTCCTTCCTTCCTTTCCTCCTTCTTTCTTCTTCTTCTTCTTCTTCTTCTTCTTCTTCTTCTTCTTCTTCTTCTTCTTCTTCTTCTTCTTCTTCTTCTTCTTCTTCTTCTTCTTCTTCTTCTTCTCCTTCTTCTTCTCCTCCTCCTCCTCTTTCTCCTCCTCCTCCTCCTCATCACTGTCCCTTTCCCCTTCTCTTTTTGTTTTTTTCTAATACTAAGGTTCAACATTTTCTCAGCCTTTGGTATCTTCCTTTTCTTTATTATTAATTTTTATAAAACATTTTTACTTTTATTTTTATTTCCAAATTCTCTCCCTTTATCCCATTCCTTCCCCACCCATTAAGAAGGCAAGAAATACAATACCCATTATATATATGAAATCATGCAAAACATATTTCCACATTAGCCATGTTGCAGGAGAGGAAAGCAAGAAACATAAAGTGAAAGAAACTGTGCTGCAGTCTGTACTCAGAGTTTATTGGTTCTCTCTCTGGAGGTGGATAGCATTTTTCATCATGAGTCCTTTGGAATTGTTTTGGATTATTGTACTGGTCAAAGTAGCCAAGTCTTTCACAGCTGATCATTGCACAATATATCAGTTCAATGGTTTTTTTTTTCCAAATACTATGTTACTATGGTCATTTACTGCTGTGTCTTGTGTACCTAATCTATTCCACTGATCCACTACTCTATTTCCTAGCCAATCCAGATATTTTTGATGATTGCTGCTTTATACTATAGTTTGAGCTCGCGTATTCCTAGGCTACCTTCTTTTGTATTTTTTCCATTAATTCCCTTGATATTCTTGACATTTTGTTCTTCCAGATGAATTTTGTTGTTGTTTTTTCTAGCTCTATAAAATAATTTTTGGTAGTTTGATTGGTATGGCACTGAATAAGTAGATTAATTTAGGTAGAACTGTCATTTTTATTATATTGTCTTGGCCTACCCATGAGCAATTGATATTTTTCCAGTTGTTTAGATCTGACTTTATTTGTGTGAGAAGTGTTTTATAGTTGTGTTCATA
Source organism: Trichosurus vulpecula (assembly GCF_011100635.1). Lineage (NCBI taxonomy): Eukaryota > Metazoa > Chordata > Mammalia > Diprotodontia > Phalangeridae > Trichosurus > Trichosurus vulpecula. Next base: position 277,880,512 of record NC_050578.1, on the reverse strand, counting down.
TAGGCCCTGGGTTTGTCTTGGCAGGTAGACTCCCAAGTATTTTATATTGTCTACAGTTATTTTAAAGGGAATTTCTTTTCTACTTCTTGCTGCTGGACTTTGTTGGTCATGTAAAGAAATGCTGATGATTTGTGTGGGTTTATCTTATATCCTGCTTATCATTTTGAGGAATGCTCCCTTTATTCCTATGCTCTCTAGTGTTTTTAATGGAATGGAGGTTGTATTTTGTCAAATGTGTTTTTAATATCTATTGAAATTATCATATGGTTTCTGTTGGTTTTGTCATTGATATGGTCAATTACATTAGTAGTTTTCCTAATATTGAACCAGCCCTGTATTCCTGATATAAATCCCACCTGGTCATAGTGTATAATCCTTGTAATATATTGCTGTAATCTCCTTGTAATATTTTGTTCAAAATTTTTGCATTGATATTCATTAGGAAAATTGGTCTATAATTTTCTTTCTCTGTTTTAGCTCTTCCCGAGTTAGGTATCAGCACAATATTTGTGTTTTAAAGGGAGTTTGGTAGGACTCCCTCACTTATTTTTACAGATAGTTTATATAGTGTTGGAATTAGTTGTTCTTTAAATGTTTGGTAGAATTCACTTGTGAACCCATCTGGCCCTGGGGATTTTTTCTTAAGGATTTCATTAATGACTTGTTCAATTTCTTTTGCTAAGCTAGGGTTATTTAGCTATTCTATTTCCTGATCTGTTAATCTAAGTAATTTATATTTTTGTAAATATTCATCGATTTTGCTCAGATTGTCAGATTTGTTGGTATATAATTGGGCAAAAAGTTTCCTAATGATTGCTTTAATTTCTTCTTCATTTGTAATTTCGCTCTTTTCATTTTTGATACCAGATATTTGGTTTTCTTCTGACTTTTTAAAAATCGGATTAACCAATGGCTTATTGGGTTTTTTTCCCCCATAAAACCAGCTCCTAGTTTTATTTATTAGTTCAATAGTTTCTGTTTAAACACTAGGTTACTATGGTCATTTACTACTGTGTCTTGTGTACCTAAGCTATTCCACTGATCTACCCCTCTATTTCTTAGCCAGTAGCAGATAGTTTTGATGACTACTGCTTCATAATATAGTTTGAGATATGGTACTGCTAGATCATTGTACAATATTGATGTTACTGTGCACAATGTTCTCCTGGTTCACTTCACTTTGCATCAGTTCATATAAGTCTTCCCAGGTTTGGTATCTTTTCTTTCTTCAGATATTCTAAGAATAAGCCTTTCAATACCCTCAAAATTGCCTCACCTTCAACACAAACTCCTTTTGTATGTAATTGATCAGGTCTAGTTGTGTTTTCCAAAATTGTTTTCTTCAGTTTCATATCCACTTTCTCTAGAAGCACAACCAAGACCCAGAAATTACAGTTCAAATATCATGACTCCACTGTTCCTGATAATAAAAAGAACTTGTTGCAAAAATCTTTGCAGACCTTTTCCCTGTGTGACAGTTGTAATGCACCCACCCCCCACAGAAGATTTGTTTCAGTGGGCTCCTGCATTTAGGGTTTTGTTTCCCTTGGAGCTGGTTTAAGGGGTGAGCACCCACATGTAGCAGATCACCCCTTTGAAGGCTGGTCCTGCCCTCAATTAGGTCTGTCTATCTAAAATTCTCTCTCTGCTTCTAGACTCTCCTGTTTGCCTAGGGGTATGATACCAGATATACTGCTCTTGCTAGTGGGACTTCTAAATGGGATACTCTTTCCTCCTCCCTCTCCCACTTAGAAGAAGCCAGGTACCTCAGTAGAGAGAGTGCTGGGCCTGGAGACAGAAGGATGAGTGCAAATCTGACCTTGGATGCTCATTAGCTGCGTGATCCTTGCAAGTCATGTAACTTCCATCTGCCTCAGTTTCTTCACTTGGAAAGTGGGGATAATAGCATCTACCTGGCAGGGTTGTTGTGAGGATCCAAGGAGATCATATTTGTAAAGTGCTCAGCATGGTGTCTGGCACACAGTAGGTGACTAATAAATACTTTCCCCTTCCCCTTGTGCCTCGTCCACACTGAAGAGAGGCTATCTCTCAACTCTACATGATCACAATCTCTTCTTGAATCTGTACACCCGCACCGGGATTAATCACGCAAAGAAGGATTCATGGTCTGCACACTTTCATTTGACAAATAATAGTCCTGGAAATATCATCGGCATTGACGGGACAGTTTACTGGATGGGAAAAAGTCCAGGGCTTGAGCTTCTCTGGCTCCAGAGGCAGAATCAACTGGTGCTTCCTTTAACTCCTGCCCCTCCTCAGGAGGAAGAAGGGACAAACTCTGATGAGTTGGTCAGTTAGTTAGTGGGGAAATGCTCCCTCTCCCAGAGCAGAGATGATGGAGACAGGCATCTGGGCTCATCACTTGCATTGTCTCACCAACCATTGCTCTTGGCTCTTGACAATCTGTAGGGCACCCCACAAGTTCTATTGCTCTATCCTGCCACATTAGTCTTCAGGAGTCCTGGGGTACACAGAGGGCTACAGAACATAGACAAAGACATCTCATGGCAGGGGCTGGCCCTCTAACACCTCCACATGTCCCAACACTTCTATGAAGCTCTCGAGAGGATGAACAAAGCCCAACTTCTCTCTCCCAAAAATACAATCCCAGAGAGCCAAGTTCAAAGACGTCCCCAAATTGAGGAACTCTAGGATAGCATCATCTGGAACATCCTGAATCCACAGCAGCCTTCCCTGGCAGGTGGTACACATTTTGTCCCTTTGTTATCCCCACTGGCAGTGGCTTTTCATGATGTGATTTCTGAATATTCATCGACGACTCCATAAATAACACTTTAAAACATTTCTCCAGGAATGGCCTTCATTCTCTTCCCCTCCTTCCTTTTTAAATCCAGACTGTGCTCTCCAATCTTGTGGTACCATCTTAGAGATGACGGCCCAGTCACATTGGCGGGGCTTTAGCATGTAGCTCACTTGGGCCAGCAAGCGACCTGAAGACACTAAGGGTGGCGCCTTATCTGGGGCATTCATCATTTTTGTTCCATTCTTCTAGTCCAAAGGCCATTCTTCTTAGCAGAGAAAATGGAAATCCAAGAAGAGATGAGCAGTTTCTCTCCCTGACCTCTGCCTTCCAGCATCACCATTGCATCTGCCCGAGCAGCTAGAAAGGTCCGACTTCTTCTCTGATCCTCTTCTTTTCACCAACTGTAGTTTTTCCTAAAGGAAACACACACACACACACACACACACACACACACACACACCCTTTTTGCTGTGTTTTCCATGGAAACATCAACTTATTCTGTGCTTCGTCACCCTTGACACTGTTTTTACAGGGTCACACTTTGTGTTCATGCTCAGAGGCTTGCCCTTGCTTCCCAGATTTCTTTTTAAAGATCTAACCTGAGTTCCCTGCACATCCACACCAGCCTTTTTAGACAATTCCCCAACTTCAGAGGCAGGGTGGTATAGTGTGGTAGAAAGGGCACTTGATTTAGTGTAATGAGACCAGTTTCTCCTGTTGGTTCTAATGGTCATACTACCCTTCTGGGGCTGTCGGTTCCCCCGTCTTGTCCTCCTTCTCCCACTATGAACAGTGAGGGAACTCAGAGTAAATAATCTTGAAGGGGACTTGAAGCCCTAACATTCTCTGGTGGAGAGGCAGAGTAGTGAGCGTAATACAGGGGTGCCCAACCTGGGCCCTAGAAACCCTGGGCTCCAGACCCACTATACCGTAGCTGTGTTGGGTTCTACAGGGTGCTCAGGGAATGCTAGCATTTCTGGTGGGAAGGCTGGTCAGGCCCTTTTCAGGATAGCTTTTCACCTCTGGTGTCTTCCTGACCCACCTAACTCTCACCTGTGACTCCAGGAAGCTGTGGCATGCAAAGCAACCGCCCCGGTAAAACTGTCTTGGCAGACAGGCTAAAACAGGTTGAGGAGAACTGAGGGGTCTCAGACACATCTGTGAATTAGAGGAGTTTCTACCCCAAGCACGTGAAGATGTTTCCCAGCAGAATGGGCAGATGAGAACAATTTGTTCCAATGGCCATGAAGGCGGCTGTAGCAAGTGCTGTGGAGTGCTTAGAGCATGGTTAGATATCGAAGACACCAAGGTCATCTGCTGCATCCTGGGTCATTGCCAGTCATCCTGACTTTTGTCTTGCCACTGTATTTCAGTGACTCAGGAAGAGAGTGAAGCTGATGCTTTATGTAGCTCTGCCTCACAGAAATCCAAGTCTTGCAGGAGCCAAGACATCCCCCTGATGTCACTGGTCCTTGTTGAAAGCAAAGGAGAGACAACAACACCTCAGCTGTGTTGCTTACAACGCCTTAACTTTGGAGGCATCTTTGACTTTCCTGTCTCTCGCTTCCAGCATCCAATCAGTTTGTCAAGTCTGGCCCATTCTGACTCCCCAGCATTTCACATTCACATTTCTTTTCACTTTGCCATCTCATCACATCTTACTCAGACTACCGAAGAGCTTCCTGATTGACCGACTCTCCTTCCAGTCTGTCCTCCTAATTGTTCTCATCTCCTTTTGTGTGTGAGCAAACATACACTCCATGAAGTCCAGGAGACAGCTGAACTGGACTGTTGGCTCTCCCCTAAATGCAACTCTCCATTCTTCTCCACCAGCAACCACCCCTAGTGACTAGAAAAAGCTCTGCATTTCCTTGGCGGTGGCTGCTGCTGCTGCTCCTGCTCCTCCTCCTCCTCCTCCTCTCTCCCCTAGAGGTTTTCCTCAAATGATACTTCTTTGTGGCCATAGTGGGCTAGTTGCTGGCCAGCAGTGAGGAGCACTGGTGATCAGAGGGTCCCTTTGCATATGAATGTGGAAGGTGAGCAGTGAATTGAAATTAGGGATGAGGAGATGGAGGGAGAGTAACACTGGGTCAGGACCAGCCTGCATATCTCCTTCATCTCTTTTACCCAGGGAGGGTCTCTGAGAGTCTTTGTTCCAGTACAAAAGGGATAAGGGTAGAGAGGGGACAAAGTCCCTGAACTCAAGTGAAAGAGAGGCTTTGCATGGGGTGGGGATGAGGGCAACAAAAGCTGCATTAACTAGCAGGGTCTGCTTTTATTAACACAATCAGACAGATGGCTCCATTGGAGAACAATTCAATGGAGCCAGGACTGCGTTCAAATCTGGCCTCAAATACTTACTAGCTATGTGATCCTGGGTAAGTCACTTCCCCTCTGCCTCAGTTTCTTCAATTGAAGAATAATATTCTCAAAATGAGGATAATAACAGTAGCTACCTCCAAGGTTGTGGCAGGAATCAAATGCAATACCATCTGTAAAGAGCTTAGCAGAGTGCTTGGCCCCCACTGGTACCTAATAAATGCTTGTTTCCTTCCTTTCCTATGTGCCTGGCATTGTGCTGAGCCCTAAGGACATAGAGATAAAATTGAAACATCCTCTGCCCTCTAGGAGTTTACACTGGGGTTTTACTGGGGTTCAGGGCAGGTGATATGATGTGAACGTGGTCAAGTAAATAAAAATATTCACAAAGTTAATACAAAACAGTTTCAGGGCTGAAAGAATGGAGTGGCTCATTAGAAACAGGGACACTGAGGAGGCACAGTAGGTACAGAAAAAGACTCGGTAATATCTGGGTTTGGATCTTAACTCACTTTCTCGTCACTGAACCTGATTCAGCTACAATTTCCTTTGGGGATGAAAGTAATAGCACCTGCCTCCCAGCATGCCATGAGGCCCAAATGAGGTAGGATATGATGTCTTTTTCAAACCTTCAATGCTAGATAAAAGTTATTAAGTTAGGCAGAGAGTTTCAGGGGGAAGATGATGAATTCTACCTTGAACATATTGAATCCAAAATGCCTACAGAATGTCCAGGTGAGATTTAAAAAAAAAAAAAGTCCCATGTGTAGCACTTTAAAAAAAAAGTTTCCTTAGTCTTTTGGTTTTTTACATCCCCCCTCCCCCATAGTTTTCCCCAGTACGCTTCCCGTCCACTTCCCAGAGAGCCATCCCATATAACAAACAGAATTTTTTAAGACAAAAAATGAAGCACATAAGTCCATCCAAAGTCTCAAAATACATGCAATGGGAAGCACTTGTGGACCTTCCAGGTCTTTTTTGAAACGAGGCTTGTTTGTCATTTTGCAACATGATTGTTACATTTTGATGGTTTCACGGTCGTTGCTGGTTTTCTTGGTTCTGCGACTTCACTTTGCATCAGTTCACACAGATCTTTCCATTCCTGTATGTTTCATCCCCTCCAGTTCTTTCTGACAGCACAGTGATATTCTACAACATCCACAGACCACAATAATTAATCATTTTAGCAGCACCTTTAGCAGTAACAAAGAACTAGAAGCGCTCAGAGAACAACATGACTACACCATAAGAAATTACAAATATGAAAAATGGGGAGTGGTATGGACAGAATATAAAGCCAAGTGAAGTAAAGAGAGGCAGGACGATAATATATACAACAATGATGATAACTTCAGGATAAATGGTAACAACCGCAAAGCGATCAAAATGCTGCCAAATTGCAGTGACAAAGCTCAGTCCCAAAGAAGAGCTACGAGAATCAACCTTTCTCCCTTCTTTGCAGAGGTGGAAGACTATGAGGACGCTGCTCATAATGTAGGAAGACTTCCTGTGTTCGTCAAGTTGGACAGGATGGGGCTTTTTTCTATCTCTTTTTTTGTTATAAAGCATGGCTTTCTATACATTGGGAAATGTAGGTAATGTACAAACAAAAGATATCAATTTATTAATAGGAAAAAGAAACGTAGACCAAAACAACTGTGAAATTTTACTTGACACTCATCGAACTGGCAAAGATGACAAAAGATGAAACTAAGCAATCAAAGAAAGAAAAAAAGGACAAAAATAATGATAGCTCTTTTTGTGGTGGCAAAGAATAGGAAACTGAGGGGACGCCCATCAGTTGTGGAACGGCTGAACGAGCTGTGGCGTATGATTGTGGTGGGATGGTATTGTGCTGTGAGAAATGAAGAAGGGGATGGGTTCAGAAAAACCTGGGAAGACTTGTATGGACTGATGCAAAATTACGTGAGGAGGATAACTTATACAATGATAATATTGTAAAGATAATCAGCTTTGAAAGACTTGGTAACTGATCAACACAGCAATGGACCACAATTCCAAAGGACTCATGAGGAAACACGCCATCCACCTCCAGAAAGAGAGCTGAAGGACTCAGAGTACAAATTGAAACATAATCCCTTTCTTTTTATTTTTTGGACATAACTAATTCAGAATTTTGTTTTGCATGACTATACACATTTATAATAAGTTTTGTTTTTATTGTCTTCTCAGTGGGCTCGGTAGAGGCAGGAGTAAGAGAGAGAATTTAAAACTGAAAATAAAATTGAATTTAAAAAATAGGAGCTAATCGATGTTGGAGGGGCTAAAGGAAGACAAACACATTAACACTCTTTTAGTAGAACTGCAAATTGATTCAACCATTCTGGAAAGCAGTTTGGAACTATGCTCTAAAAAAAAAGTTCTTACTCTGAACCAAAGAATCCATTGCTAGACACATAACTCATAGAGGGCAAGACAGAAAAGTCTCATATGCCTAAAATATTAACAGCAGCACTTTTTATGATAGCAAAGATATGGAAACAAAGTTCTCACTAATTGGGGAATGGTTAAACAAACACATATGTGTGCATATGTATTACATTTGTGTATAACGTACATGTAAGAGGTCAGGGTGGCACGTACATGGGCACTCTTTGTTTCCTGCATCATGTAGGTTATGTGTACCTCACGGCTGTCTAGATGTAGCTTTCAGGGAGGTGAGAAGAGCCATCTCTAGAATCTCCTTCCCCAACCTTCTCCAAGGAAGATTTTCATTTCTGCCAGGAGAGGAAGAAGGGAGGTTGGGGCCGAGGCAGCCTTTCCGTTCTCCTCAGAGAGAGGAAGCAACCGGCTAGGAAAATAGCGATCGGCTTCCTTAAATGCTGTTAGTCTAGGGAAAGTAACTTTCAGGTTTAAGCTCTCCTCTTGACTCTTATCCTTAAGAGGGCCCCATGCTACATATCCAAGGCTTGACTCCCTGCCTGCCAAATGCCAATTCTATAATGAACACACATAGCAAAGAAACCCATTTATCCAAATGGATGGCAGAATGGAAATCAGAGAAAACATACAAAGGAGAATTACACCAGATAATACGAAGCACACGAGCTCTCCCAATGAGCATGAAATAATTTAGGTCAACCAAGAAGGGGGCTCACCCAAACAGGAATTCCCCAAAATCCCTAATACAGTAAGCTGGGGGACAGGGATATGGCAGGTGTTGCCAGCTCCTCTATGTGTTGACTTTGTCCCAGAGAGGTTGGGATGGTTCATCTCTTTTCTCAAAGCCCAAAGTAATCAATCTCTACCAAAGAAGAGAGTCTCCTGCTGTTGGCCCTTTAAGCCAAGGATTGTATCATACACACACACACACACACACACACACACACACACACACGTATTACAATAATCTAATTCCACATAAAGGGCAAACAGTCTGAAACCAAAAGCACTGTAATAATTATAATGCACAAAGAGATGTGAAAATTCACCTTCCTTCCTCGTTATGTCCTGTCAGACTAGGCTGGCATGCTTGTTTTGCCAAACTGCCTTCCCGCCCCCACCCCCACCCCATCTCCATTTCTTTCTTTGATACAAGAGATGGCTTGCTGGAGAGGGGAGTTGGGAGGGATGTATTCTGAGATGACTGTGATAGAAAGACCAAAGACAGTGGCATAAATGTCCAAAGCGAGTGTGCTGGTGACTTCAGAGAGGAGCAAGTTTAGTTAAGAGCTAGGGCAAGTGTGGCAGAAGGAGGAGTGGAAGGGTTCCAAGCTGGGTGGAGCTTCAGTTATGGATCTTTTTGGGGCCACGGTGAAATCAAGGCTCTGATCGCTGCTGTGAGCAAATGAGGTAAAGGGACTGGCCCTTCACTAGTAAGTTCCTGAGGCCAGATTTGGACTCAGGTCTTCCTGACTCCAGGACCTGTGCTTACAAGTAGAATGTAAAGTCCTTGAGGGTGGGAACTGTTTCCATCTTTTACTTTGTATCCTCAGTGCCTGGCACATAGTAGGTGATTAATGCACTAAAAACCCCTCACTTGATCCCACCATTCCCTCCTATAGTTTTCCTCCTTTTCACTACCAAACTCCTGAAAAAAGTCATTTTCACACTTTTCCTCTGTTTCGGTCCTCTTGGTCCAGTCTCAACCCCATGTGGATTCTGACCTCATTACTCAGCCTCCAGTCACCAAAGATCTCGTGGCCTTCTGTCTGGGCTTTCATGGCCACGCTCTCTCCTGGTTCTCCTCCTACCTGGCCGCACACTCCTTCTCAGGCTGCTGTGTTGGCCTTGTCCTGCTTCCGTCCTGGGGGGAAGGGGTGGTCTCCAAGGGTCTGTCCTGAGTCTTCTCTTCTTCTACACTTTCTCTGGGGAACCTCCACAGCACATGGGGGGGGGGGGGATCCTTCCAATGTCCATTCAGACTATTCCCAGAGAGATTCCCAGAGCTCTCCTGAGCTCCAGTCCCACATCACCACCGGCTTCTTGGACTTTTCCGGATGGAAGCAGACATTTTCATCCCAACACAGCTTCAAATAACACACCGTCTCTCCCCCAAATCTCTTGCCAGTTGGCTCTTTCCCTTAAGTACTCCCTTCTTGTAGCCACCTCACTCCACCGCTTGGGAGCTGCCTTCAGCCCCCCTCTCCAGCCAGCTGTCCCCCTTCCTCACATGCTTCCCCTTCCAGCTGTGGCCCTCCTCCCCCATTACCTGGACAGCCACAGAGCCCTGCGCCCACCCTCCTTCCAAGCTAGCCTCCTCGCAGCGGTCACTGGTCACTGGCCGGCTCAGGAAGCGCCAGCAGCTCCCTCTTGCCTTGTGCCAAATACTCCGCATCTCAAGCTTCTCCTGATCTGACTCCAGCCCGGCTTTCCAGCTGTTTCCACACGACTCCCGGTGATGCATTGTTCCTCCTCCTGGACTCTAGCTTGTATTGCCGCCCCTTTGCCCAGTCTGTGCCTCATGCCTAGAACGCCCTCTCTCCCCTTCTCCCGGTGATTCCTTCGCTTCCCGCAAGGTCAAGTTCCCCAGGACTTTCCCTGGTCTCCCCAGTGTCAGAGCCCCGCTCTTTTCCCCAATCACTCTCTGTGGTCTCCGTCAGTAGCTGGTGTTTTCTCCCGTGCTCGTTTCCGTCTCTGCCCCGCTGAGTCCGGACTGAGAGAAGCCCCCTCCCCTTTCTGTCCTGCTCCAGGGAAGGGGCGCCGCGACCCGAAACTGCCAGGTTGTGGTCCCTGGAAAGCAGCAGAGGCCCCTCTGGGGCAGCCCCCGCCCCACGTGGTGTGCGTTCCCTTGGCTTCTCTTTTGGGGAGGGGGCGGTGTAGACTCCGTGTTCGTCTGGAAAGCGCCTCAGGAGGGGCGAAGCCCAGGGAACTCCGTGTTGAGCACGGTCCCTCCGCCAGGGCGGGTAGGCACTCCCGACCTGGAGAGGATCGCTTGGGCATCGAAGGGCTGTCAAGCGGTGAATAAACAGTGACGGAGCACCTACTACGTGCGGGGCTTTAGCACCTTTTGCGTGCGGGGGGCCGGCACCTACAGCGTGCGGGGCTCTGGCACCTACAGCGTGCGGGGGGCCGGCACCTACTACGGGCCTGGCTGCAGACGGGTCAATGCGGGGAAAGGCAGAGAGAGCAGGGGGCGCCGTGGCCTCGGGTGGACCGTTGTCTCCACTGCACGGATGAGGAGGTGGAGTCAAGGAGGGGCAGGGGCTCATCCAACAGGGGGTTAGTATCAGAGCCCAGGAGTCCTGCCCGGCTCCTTTTACAAGCTTTTCTTCTCCTTATCACTCCAAGATCAGAGGAGATGAGACAAACCCAGCCCTCTCTGTCTTGGGACCACCAGCATGGGTCTCGGGGCATCCCGGGCGCGAGGGGGCGCTGTGGGGCTCCCTACCCCAGGACGTCAGGGGGCGCTGTGGGGGCTCCCTACTCCGGGACACCAGGGGGCGCTGTGGGGGCTCTCTACCTTGGGGCGCCAAGGGGCGCTGTGGCGCTCCCTACCCCAGGACGTCAGGTGGCGCAGTGGGGGCTCCCTACCCCGGGACACCAGGGGGCGTTGGGGGGCTTCACTACCCCGGGGCTTCAGGGGTGCTGTGGCTCCCACCTCCCCAGCTCAGTAGATCCCAGCACTGCACAAGTGTCAGGGCAGCGTAGGCCTCAGCGCCAGGGGGCGCTACGGTGTAGTCCTCCCGTCCGGGGCGCGCTCCCTGGAAGGAGGGGGGGGGGGCACCCTGCGGGGGGGGGGCGGTGCCGCGGATCCTCCGCCCGCCATTTAAAGGGCAGCCGTCAGGGCGGAGGGATCCCTCGCTACCGCACCCCCAACCCCCCCACCCTCCCGTGTGTGGAGAACTTCCCCGGGATCCCTCCGCCGCGAGGTCGGCGTGCGGGGACAGCAGGGGCCGGCGCTCGTTTTTTAAAACATAACTTTTCTCCTTCCGCCGCGGGCGCCGGGCCGGGTTCCGGGACTCCTTTCCGTGCCCCTCCGCCGCCGCCGCCGCCCCGGGTGGGTCCGGGCCGGGGCTATGAGGTGAGCGGCCGCGCAAGGCGAGGCGAGGCGCTAGCCCCGGGACGCGGAGCGCCGCCTGGCCCATGCCTCTCCGGCCTTGCGGCCGCTCCGGAGGCGGAGGTGAGCACGGAGGCCCGGGCCCGAGGGCCGAGGCCGGGCCGGGGGCCGAGCGACGGCCGCAGCCCCGAGGGTGGGGGGTGGTGAGGGGAGGGGGGGCGACGCGCGCGCGACGTCGAGGACCCGGGAGCGCGCGCGCCGGCTCTCACGGCCGGGCCCGGGGGCGCGCGCGCCGACCCCCACGTTCGAGGCCGAGAAGGCGTGTGCCGGGAGCGCGCACGCGCGGGGGGAGGGAGGCCCTGCGGGAGCGCGCGGAACTGGGGGGGGGGAGGGCGCCGGGAGCGCGCGGGGAGGGCGGAGGGAGGGGGCGGGAGCCGGCCCGCAGCTGGGACTCCTTTCTCTGCCGGCGGCGGCGGAGGGAGCGGGCGGTAGTGCGGCAACGCCGCCGCCATCTTGGATTTTACTCTCCATTTTTTCTCTGGAATTATTTTTTGGTGATTAATTTTCTTTGGGGGCGGAAAGGGCCGTGGGCAGCGCGTGCCCCGCTTGGAGCCGCGGGGCAGCCGGGCCTCCGACCCCGGCCTCCTCCCGAGGGGGAGCGGGCGGCACTCGGGCGGTGAGTAACGCCGGGGAGGGAGCCGGGCTGGGAGCCGGGGTGGGGGGGGGGTGGAGATGGCAAGGGGCAAACATCTGGGCCCAGCGACAGGCGGGGCACATTTGGGTTGGGGGGACTCAACATCTGGGCTGGAGGGCGGCGTGCGCCATACGGGAGGGGGCGGGGGAGCGGGCGGCTGGGTGCCCTCACACTCTCCGGCCGGCGGGGGGAGCGGGGCCGGGGGAGGCCGGGCCGGGCCGTGTCGTGTCGTGTCGTGGGGGCCGGCCGCCGGAAGGGAGCGGTGGGAGCCGAAGCGCGGGGCGTACGGGGGAGGCGTCCGTGCCGGGTCTCCCTGGATTGGGGGGCCGGGCCCTCCTCTGCTCCAATGGGCAGCGCCGGGCGGCCTCGCCCAATCGGTGGCCGCCGTGGTGCCCAAGCCCCACCCCCTGGTCGGTTTCCGTGGCCGCCGCCCCCTTGGCTTAGCCGGCCGCTCCGGTCTCTGCGCTTGCGCGAGGCCTCCACCTGCCTTCCCCTGCTCCCTACCACCCCTCCCTCCCCGTAGCCTTCCTGGTCCTGGGAAGCCGGGGGAGGGGGCGGAGGGCTCCTGAGAGGCCGCCTGGCCGGGGCCTCCTAGTTCAAGCCTAGCTCCCCCACTGGGCGAGCCCCTCCGTACGGGAGGGAGTGGGGAGGGCTGGACCCCCACCTCTGCAGGGCCTTCCAGTTCTAAGCCTGGGCTCCTTTGTTTGGAAACAAAGTGCTGTTCCACGCCGCGCACCCCCAGATTACGGAGGCAGGGGCCCAGAGCCCGGGCTTTGCCTTAAAAGGAGTCGTCGAAGGAAATTACCCCAGACGGGCTGTGGGACGCCCACCTCCCTTTGGGCAGGCCGTCCCACTCTGGGACCGCCGGTCTGTCCCCAGGCTTTCCCGAAGACAAACTTAGGTTCCTTCTGCCAGTTCCCCGAGCGCTTCGCGCAGCGCCTGCTCCGGATCTGACAGCCGGCCGGATAGCGTGTCCACCCCCCGGCCCGGCCTGGTCTTCCCCAGCTGGGAAGGAGTGTGCCTGGCTTGGCTCTGTAAGGCTTTCTGATTCTTGGGTGGTGCAGCTGTAAGGGAGTGACAGCTGAAATATTGAGAAGCAGACAGGTTGGAGGGTTTTCTGTAGGGTTTTTTTAGATCTCCTTTTCCTGGTCAAGATCAGCAGCAGATGGAGGTTGTGACTTTGGGTGAGCAGAGTGGACTCATCAGCGAACTTAAAGCAGCTTTCTGGTTATTAGGGCACCTAGTTTAATCCCCCATGCCTGGCTGCCTCTGGATGGAGCACTTTGGAAAGACACTTGTGATTTTTTTTTTCCAAGAGGCATTATAATATGTGCACTCCTCTCCCCTGGGTTTTCCGGTTGTAACTAGTTTTTTGTTTGTTTATTTTTTAACAAGAGACCATAATGTAACTATAAGTGGCCTTGGGCTGTGTTGTCATTCTGTACAGCTTTCAGAGGAAGCATTTCATCTTGTTCTGAGAATGCACAGGAAGTGTAATTATGTTATTCCTATTAGTAGCTACACTGTTGCCATTCTAAGAAAATATTGGAAGAATTTTAAATTTGCTTATTAAAGTAAAATAACTTAGATCCCTCCATGAAGCAGTTTTGCTTAACCTTTGAGGGGAGTTTCTTTGATTGTGTATTGAGAAATGCCTGTGAAAATAAAACATTTTTTATAAGGGTTGCAAAAATGCTTAACCTTTGCCGGCCTTGGAGAAAGAAGTGACCACTGTCACAGTCATAAGTTGATGATAAAGCTAAGAACGGAATAACAGACATCCTTTATTTACCAAACTGTGACTGAGGTTTGTGGACACTTTGATTTTACTTCCATTAAAGCAAATGCGTGATAATGAGTTTAGTTCTTAAAAAAATCAAATCATATCATATCAACAGGAAATCTTAGTTCATAAAAGAATGCTACAGAATTTATCCCCAGGTGCTCATGCTTTTCAGGAGGAAGAAACTCGACACTGGCCAAATCTTCATTTGCCATCCACCCATACACTTACTCCCCTAATCCACCTAGGCACTATTCTTTCAAACCCAGTTTGAGTTTTCATCACCTATTTGTGTTCAGTCATTCTCTTTCATCCAGCAAACTGGCTGTGCCCTAAACTCTGTCCACCTATAGCCTATAAATGGATAACTCCAGGTGTTGGGGGAGAAGATGTGTGTGCAATCTGCATTTGGAAGGCATAGGCAAGCCTCTTGCTTGTGGTAGGAGTGGGTGTGTAGAGGGGAACACTCTGTAGGTAGGTGGGGTAGGGGGGAGGGTGATGTGTCCAGGGAAAGGAGGAGCTCTGAATTTTTGTGGGAGTGGGGAGGGAAAGGCTTGTGTGCCTGGGTATAGTTCTCCAAGGCGTACAAGCAGTGGAGTGACAGGGCCAGGTTTGAGTCAAGGTAAAACTTAGAAACAATTCGAGCTAAAGGAGTAAGGGGCTTCCTCAGCTGGTAATCAGCACCCCCTCCCCAGAGGACTTGAAGCAAAGCACGGCCATTGTTAAGAATGTTGTCAGAGTTCAGATCTTGGTTGGATAAAATGTTCTCAGATTCCAAGATGGCATGTCCAGGGATGGGGGGTGGGGCACCTTTAGGCAGCAATGAGCGTGAGGCCCCAGGGTGCCTTGGGGAGAGCCTGGTAACCTTGGATCTATTTAATTCTCTTTATAGGTGTGGGAACCTGTATGGGGTTTTATTGGATATGTGTCTTGTGTTGGGGAGGGGATTGTACTCCATAGGGAGAAAGGCTTTCCTTCCATGCCGCCCACACCTCCTGCTTTTATCTGCCCCTTGGATGTGTCGCTTCCTGCTTTATCCCAGGTTACCCACTCACTGATTAGTTCTGTTTTATATGTGGCTGGCTGTCAGGAGTCTTGTGGAATGAACATTATTTTTATGGAAAGAATTAGGGCTGCATTTTGTTGGCCTGCTTAGCCAGAGAGACATGTGCTTTTAGAGTTTATGAGGCTCTTTTCTCCCTATATCCGATGAGTTAGGTGGGATGAGAATGATGTCCATTTTACAAATGAAGAGATTGAGGCAGAGAGGTTAATAAGCAGCTTGCCCAAAGTGGCAACAGCTGATCTGTGGAGGACTCTGAGTAGGAATTCAGGTTCTACTTCTCCTCCAACTTAGCATTCATGGAGATTTGTCTGAACCAATTGAAACTGCCATGTCCTCAGGATCTGTCTTCATGTAAAAATGATTTTAATTAATTCTGAGAGCAACCCCCCACATCTAATTAAAAAAAAAACTATGAATTTGAGATCTGGAAGTATTTAGGAAATGCTGTAAGCTGGTGTTTGGGAAACTAATCTCTGCCAACTTTAAAACCTGTACTTTCTGTTAGGAAATGTGACAGTTACAAAGAATTACAGCATATGATCTAGTGACTTATGTCCTGTTAAATGTAATGACCAGAACCCCTCCAAGGACCCCAGCTTATCTTTCTTTAAGATGGAGAAGTTTGATAAGTCTTTAAAAAAAAATCACTCTTTCATCAACAAAGAAACCAGGCATTCTGGTAGGATTTGAATTGCCAAGTGCATCGATTAGTCCGGCTCTCCTCTTCCAGAGGTCTCCTACAGGAACATTTGACCCCACCTGAGCCCACACCTGTCTTAGATCCCCTTCCTTCCCTTTCTCTTTTGCTGGCTCCAGTTCTTTCTCCTGTCCTTTATGTGTAGGTGTACCCCAAGACTCTGGACCCCTTCTTGGGGATTGCATGGTACAATAAAGTTGGACCCAGACAGAATTGTAGAGACTTTTGTGTTTGACCCCTCTGAGGCCCAGAGAGGGAACACGATGTGCCTGCAGAACCAGCAGGGGCAGCTGATCAGAGCTAGGGCAGTGTCATCCTGAGGAACGCCCCCACATTTTGTGTGCTCCCCCACCCCCTTTGCCTGTCATTCCCAGGCGCTGCCAGGATAGACAGCCCCTCATCCCCTGAGCTCCTCAGCAGGCGCCTAGGCCAATCCATTCACACCCAGGGTCCCCACTCCATGTACTTGTGCCTGACCAGTGGTGGTGGTCCAGCCTTTGCTTGCAGACCTCTAAGGATGGCCCCCACACCCACCCCTTCTGCCTCCTGAGGTGGCCCCTTCGTGTCTGGAAAGTTTTTCCCTCATTGAGCGCAAATCAGGCACTTCTCCTCTTGACCTTCTTAGTATCTGAAGACAGGCTGGCACTTCCTCTTCCAATAGTCTAAAACCAACTCCTGGCCTTTGTTTTTCCTCTCAACACCCCCCAGTCCTGGATGCTTGGAATTTTGGTGCCCCTCTGGCCCTCCAGGATAGCATCCCCAGGCTAGGCCCTCCCTGCTTTGGGCCCTCAGTAACCTTGACTCTGGGAATCACCTCCCCCCCCAAGCAGTTGGGGGCCTTCTACCCTGGCCTAGGCCCCTGGTTTTCCTGCCTCCTTCCTTGTCCCAGGAAGTTGAAGGGCTTATTGGGTTATGTTCGTGTGTCTGTGGTCCGTGGCCCAGGCCGGGGACTGGGCTGAACTCCTAGGCAGAGATGTGCATGCAACCTGTCTCAGTTCCTGCTGGAGTCCTTGTTTAATAAACATTTGATGAATTGAATTGAAAGACTTTTAGTTTTTGTTTGAGAATCTGTGTATATTATAGGCCATCTTACAGAACATAGTGACCCTGGAGTATTGAAAGTGCTTCTGGAAGTCCTGTGGCGAGACTCCATTAGATCTTCCCCTCCCCCTTGCTGCATTGAGTCCATTGTCCCAGACCACGTGTGCACAGTACCTGCAGCACAAACCCTCCCCTCCAGTGCCCTCCCCCCCCCCCCAGGGGCCCCTGTGACTTTCTGAGAGAGTGTCTCCTCCCTCCCACCCACCATTTAGGCAGGGGGGGGGCGGTGCTTGGAGCCTAGAGGCAGGGAGTCCTGAGTTCAGACACTGACTAGCTGTGTAATCCTGGGCAAGTCAACTCAAGTTTGTCTGCCTCAGTTTACTCATATGTTAAAAGGGATGACAGCACCTCCTCAGAGGGTTGTTGTGGGGGGTCGAATGAGTGAATATATTTTAAAGCACTTGATAAAATGGTTCCTCCCTCCATCACCAGCACCAAGTATTCTCACCTCTGGTTTCAAGTCTCTCTTCACTGCCCTTTGCTGTTAGTGAAGAATCATTCAACAAGCATTTCTTAAGTACCTACTCTGAGTCGGACAAAATGAAACAGTCCCTGCTCTAAAGAAGTTTGTGTTCTCTAAGTGGAAGGTTAGATACACAGCAAAACTGAAAACTCATTTCATGGAAAATAGAAATATATGCACGTATCCTCTTACAGCCAATGATTCACTACCTGGAAAATTGTCATACTGGAATAGGGGCATTGCCCTAAAATCCTGTGACCCCAACAACAGTCCTTGAGCCAGAGTGGCCAGGGATTGAGGGTCAGGCCCAAGAGAGGCTCGGTCCCTCACAGCTTGGGGCCAAGCAGCAGTCCACCAAAGTCGCCTGTGAACAGTGAGGAAGAAAGGCTCAGGTGGAAGATTGCTGGCCCTTTGCTTCCGCAGACTTGAGTCAGTGGAATTCTTCTGGAATATTACCCAGGAAAGGAGTTCCCCTTCTTCTTATGTTCCTTGGTGTTGGTGCCAGTGTGGCTGTAGGAGATGAGGACGCTTCCTGGCGTCTGCCCTTCTGGAGCCATCAGACGGGCCACGTCATTTGTGCTCCTGTTTGGGGCATCTCGATTGGCTACATTGGCAGCAGGGAGTTCAGAGAGGTCCGGCTGAGGTTCAGACAGGCTCTAAAATGGTAGAGTAGCAAAATTAGACAGAAATGAGCCTGCCAACAGTAAAAGATGCTCACGGCCATCCACGTGGCCATCCTAGTCAGAAAGCTGACCTTTCCTTCTTCCCCAGGTGAGAAAGCTTGAGTTACAGAGAGGTCACAATCCCATCAACACAAAATCCATAGATCAAAATGGTTGTGCAATGAAATGTCGTTATAATCACCTTCTTCACCTGAGGAACCAAAGAATAAGCTTAAGTAAAAAAAAAGCCACAGGATCCTGTATCTAGACTTCACAGCCATCTGGGCTCCAGCCTCCTCTCCCCCATTTTGCAGATAAAGAAACTGAGACCCAAGGGGATTGAGATTAAGTTCCCTCGTCTAACAACACAGAGGAAATCAGTGTCTGAGGTGGATCCTCTGACCCAGATTTAGGGCTCTTCCCTCTGCTTCTCTGAGGTTAGAATTGAAGAATATATTGAATATCCAGCCTGTATATTGCTCCCTTCTCTTCCCAGGTTGCTAAATTGTGAATGAATATTTGTGGGGACTTTTGAGGGGGATAATGAGGTTAGGAGCTGCTGAGAAATTGCTTCTTGATGGCAGAACAAGAAATCTGATGGTTGAATTCATGTGGCTCAGCCCTCATACCCTCCCCCCACCCTTAATGTTCAGACAGAACCCAGTTGAGTACCTGTGGCCCTCGGAAAACAGGATCAGTCATTGCTGGGTATCAGAGAGTCTTCAGTGCTTCCCTCCCGATAACACCACAAATTGAAATACTGACCGAATAGGTTCTCAAAGGAAGACAAAATAAAACCTTCCCCTGGGCGAGCAGTGAAACCCTGAGGAGGGGGAGGAGGAAGACTGCCCCCTCCCTAGCTCTATTGTTCAGCCATCTCCCTTCGGCTCTGGGTTTGGGGCCAAGGGATATAAGCTGATTTAAGGGCTGCAGAAAAATACTTTGAGAAGTGAGCAGATTCCCTGGCAGTAGACCCAGAAGTTCATTATATTTCTTCTCCTGAAGGGGAGTTCGAAGTCACCACCTTAATTGATCTGCCCTTATTTGTAAGGGGGTGAAGGGTATGGGGGGCATTGTAATGGGCTGTAGCTTATTAGCTAGTAGCAGGGCCATAAACAAAGGACTTCATAGCAGTTACTGATTTTAATCAACAAGCATTTATTAAGTGCCTACTGTGTGCCAGCTACTGTGCTAGGGGCAGGAGAGACAAACAGAAAGAGGAGATGTCTCTGGCCTCAAGGTGCTTACTTACTGTGTGGCCAGGGGCTACAGTGATATTCGCAGAGAAGTAAATGCTGGATAGTTTGGAAAGCCATGGGGATTGGTTGGGACAGGGCTGTCAGTATTGGAGAGATCAGGAAAGGCAAGGCCTTGGAGGAAGGCAGTGATTACCAGGGAGGTCCGGCTTTAAGAGGTAGAAGGTGGTGGCTAAGAATTGGAAATCCAAGGGATGCCCATCAATTGGGGGATAACTAAACAAACTGTGGTATATGATTGTAATGGAATATTATTGTGCTGTAAGAAATGACAAGCAGGATGATTTCAGAAAATCCTGAAAAGACTTACATGAGCTGATGCTGAGTGAAGTGAGCAGAACCAGGAGAACGTTGTGCACAGTAACAGCCGTGTTGTTTGATGAAGAATTGTTAATGACTTAGCTATTCTCAGCAAGACAATGATTCAAGACAATCCCAAAGGACCAAGAACTGATACTGACTGAGTGCAGACTGAAGCAGGCTGTTTTCACTTTCTTTGATTTTTTTCTTTTGTTCGAGTCTTCTCGTACAAAATGCATAATATGGAAATATTTTACATAATTGCACATGTATAACCTAATCTGATTGCTTACCACCTCAGGTGGGGAGGAGGGGAGAAAGGGATAGAATTTGGAACTCGAAACTTTAAATGAAAATGTTTAAAAACTGGGGAGGAAAAAAGAAATAGAAAAAAGGAGGGCCTTCCAGGTAGGGGAGACGAGTGTGTACAAAAGTTCAGAGATGGGAGATGAGAAGCAAGTGGTAGGCAGGGAGCTTAGAAGGATGGGCCAGAGCCCAATTGGCAGCACTTTATGGGGCGTGGATTTTCTGCTTCACACAGGAGTGAACATCTGGTCATATGGGTACTCATCGAGGTCCCAGAAGCCCTCTCTCACCTTAGTGCCATTCACTTCTCCGGAGGAGTGTTTCTTTTGCTCGAGTCCTCACCTCCCTCTAGAACTCAGCCCAGCTCTAAGTAAGAAGCTGGAATCTGGAGGCCAGGCTGGCGAGAAGCAAAGCTCTAACTCTTGGTCTTCTCCTGCGGAAAAGGCCTTCCTTTCCTTTGCTCTGATTTACTGCGCTTCGCAGTTCTAGCAAGAGGATGTTATGGAGTGTGCATATTCAGGAGTGTGCGTGAGCACCGATCAGAAGGATGGCAGTGGGCTTTGAGAACATGTGAAGAGATAGAAAACCCTAGAGCTAGGGACAAGTTAAGAGGCAGCTAAGGGGCGCTGTAGCGCACCAGTCCTAGAGTCAGGAAGACTCATCTTCCCCAGTTCAAATCCGGCCTCAGACACTTCCTAGCTGTGGGACCCTGGGCAAGTCACTTCACCCTGTCGGCCTTCATGTGTAAAATGAGCTGGAGAAGGAAATGGCAAACCACTCTAGTGTTTCTACCAAGAAAACCCCAAATGGGGTCGCAAGAGTGGGACATGACTGGAAAACGATTACAGAACACAGTTTGAACTAGGGGTCCCCATTGTGGGGGGTGAGGTAGCCTCCATACAGGGAGAGTCACTGGAGGCAACAGGGGACGTGACATTTGTCTGTAGCCCCAGTGAATGGGAAGACCAGTACTGGTAAATTGATTGTGGTCAGGAGTTAAAGCTACCATAGGGCTAATTCCCTGATAAAGGGCAGCGAGGTGCCCGGGATGCTCACGGTAGGCCAGCACTTCTGAACCAGGTGCCAGGGAGCAGTGGAATTGGGCCTGTGAGTGGCCGTTGCACTCCTAGCCTGGTGCAAGCTTGACCAAACCTGACCAAACCCCAGGAGACATCGTGGTGTGGGTAAGAGGCCTGCGGGGGATTCTTGCTCTGGTACCTGCCAAATGTGTAACTGTGGGCAAATGATTTAACACTCATCTGTAAGCCGGAGGTGAGTGTACTTGCCCTGGCCACCTCACAGGATTGTTGGGAGGATCACTTGAGATGATGGCTATGAAGTACTTTGCAAGCCTTAAGTGTTAGCTAAATACCTGTCCTGGATTCTGACAACAGCACCCAGGTGAGTAAGACGGCTTTGGCTATTCCCATTTAAAAAAAAAATGAGGAAGCCAACTCTGTTCTTTAATATTTAAATTAAAAACCGTTTTTGAAAGGCACTAGTAAAAATTTTTCAGATACATTTCAAAGGCTCTGATTTATGTCGTTCAAACAATCATTCAAAGTTGCATTTTTATTAATGGATCATATAGAATTCAGTGAAGATCTTCAGGGACAATTTGTATTATACCTTGATCATAAAGAACTATTTGCTCAGTGTCTCAGTGCCACTTTTTCACCTCATAGAACGCCAAGTCTCTCTCTGGCCATTTGTTTTTATCACTTTGAATTTCGTTATTCTTCAACACACGAAAGTGGGAAGGAAAACTAATTGAATTTGTGTATTTTCATAATCTTTTAAATTAAGGAAAGAGTGGGAGCTAATGGCCAAAATGAGTTTGGGAATGATCTGGATTTCATCTATTTCTGTTAATTTTCCATTTCTTAATACAGGGGACTTATACTTCCGGCATTTTATCCAAAGTCATTTAGTTGGTTAGTGCATTATTTGAATGAACTAATTTCATTCTTTTAATGTTCTTTGTTTAAGATTTGGTCAGAACTATTTTGAAATTTGTTTCGAGTATCTAAAATGATTTTTATTGGGGTTTGTCTGAGGCAGATGAGAAGTTGCTGCTCCCAAAAGCCGGGGGGCTGTGCACGTGCCTTGGCACCCATCTGCCACCTTCTCCTCTTCCACAATCCTTCTTTCTCTTCCTACAGTCAGATACAACTTAGAGCCCATAGGTAAAGTGTGAAATGCACAGATCCTCCGTGGTGTTGGGGACCCTGACCTTTGCCATCCATCCACCCCTGCGGGTAGGGACCAGAAAGTTGATGAGTGGTTTGCACCTGCAGCATTTCTGCTCCACAGCCTCTGCTTCTAATCTTGGCTCCCTTGTTGGGATATGGAACAATGCAGAGGTTTGAGAAAGCTGTCATTGTATTGGGCCAGAGGCAGAGGTGTGTTTTTGGACCACCCCACCCTTGTCATTAGGAAGTTGGCAGTCCCTCAAGTGATTATCATTTGAATACACTAGTTGGCACAGAGCCTGACGCCATCATTGGTCCTTAATTAAAGCTTGTTGTTATACTGTGACCCTATGTTCATGGTAGCAGAATTATTGGTCTTTTATGTTGCTCAATAAGGTCATATACCCTCTAGATGGTTCCTCCAGTTCCATCCAGGTCTCCCACTTCTCATAGAACAGCTGGCAGAGAAGGCCCTCCAGCTTCAGCCACTGGGTCTTATTATGTTGATCAGAGTTTTTATGTCTTCCAAAGTTCTTTGTCTTTACAATGTTATTGTATATGTTGTTCTCACAATAACACCCATGATTCCAGAGGACCAATGATGACACATACTACCCACTTCCTGACAGGGGTGAGAGATTCAGGGTGCAGAACACTAAACATTTTGGGGGGAACGTGTGCAGAGCTGACCTGATTCACCTAAGAATGAAGATGGGGAAGGAAGGAGAATATAGCACTTAATGGGTGATGGCCTGGGAAAGAATGGGGAGAGAGAGAAGGAGCTGAAGGATTGGAGGACCCAGTATGGACAAAGAACAAGGTTTCGGGTCGCAAGGCAGAGGAGTGGGAAACGAGAAGATAGCAGATTGTGCCCACAGAGCAACCACCAGAATCACAGTGCAGGGGGCAGCTAGCTTTAGAGCCATTGGGAATGGAAGGAGATGGGAATAAAGCCAAGACCAGGACCAAAATGATGCCACCCTGGGGTTCATAATCACTAGAATGGGGAAGACTTGACTGGGGAGAGCTTCGTGTAGGTTTTCAGTGGCCACAGAGGTTGGCTTCAGCACAGCCCACCCCCTATAGAAGCTCCTCAAAGGGAGGGGTCTGTGTTACATCCCCAGTGCCTAGCACAGTGCCTGAATATTGAGTATGTTTCAATGCTAGTATTTTAACGAATTCTATACCCAGAAGTTCCAAAGTCTATTAATGACCCCAACCACAAGCAGTCAAACTATCCTAGCTGTCTAAGCGTGGCCCCCAGTCTCACCCAGAAAGCTTTGCAGATACTGAAGTGAGTAACCCCAGGAGTGCCACTGTTAGAAAAGCCCAGCACCCCAGCCCAACACTGGCTCACTCATCCATGAATGAGACCTCTGTGGCTTGGAGGCTGTACTCACCAGCAGGATAGAAGTAGTAATTAGTGGGTGATGGCTGAGATGGAATGGAGGAATAGGTGATGGGAAGTGAGTTTCTCAACACCAGAGGCTGGTTCTTCTGCTTGCACTTGGAGGTTTTATTTTGGGGGCTAGGGGGAGGGGATGTATCCTGGAGTACTGAGCCAAGGAACAGGAGAGGAGAGAAAGCAAACACAGAACTATGCAGCAAAGCTAACATAGGTGGTTTTGAAATGCAGAATTCTTTATGTAAAGTCCAATTTACATTATGTGAATTTACATAAATTGAGAACTGTCTGTATATCCCTTCCTTGATTGGCAATTTATCCCTTGTAACAAGAAGACTAAAAAGGAACACATCAGTTGAGTGCCATGATGTATGTCGTGTCCCACAATTGTAGTCCTCTACCTCTGCAAAGAAGGGAGGGACTTCTCGACTTTCAGAGCTTGCCAAATCTTTTTCCTCTTTAAGAGGAGACCTTACTTATGCTATTTTACATATATAAAGAGGAAGTGGGGTAGAGCCAAGATGGTAGAGTAGAAGCAGCAACCCCACTGAACTTCCTTAACATTCCCCCCTCCCCCCAAATAACTTTAAAATAATGCATCAAATCAAATTCTCCAATGCCATAGCCAACAAAAGGTAGGAATGAGACAATTTTCTAGCCCAAGACAACTTAGGTTTGAAGGAGAGGTCTGTGACACCAGGGTGGGGGTCAGCCCAGAATGCACAGGGCTGCAGCATCAGTGGTGGGTCTTGGAGGTGGCTGCAACAGCAGGAGCAGCTGCTTCTGAAACTCTCCGCCCAGAGACATTCCAAGGCAAAGATGAGCATTAGTACTTCTGGCTGCAGGGGATCAGGAGGCTTGGTCACAGTTGAAGGGCCAAGAAGAGGACTAGCACTTGTAGCTACAGGGGCCCTTCCTGGGTAAGACCAGAGCAAAGACAATTAGAACAGTGACCACACCTCTTCTAGGATAATACCACCTTGGAAGCCCCAAAAACTTATAGACCCCCAAAACTATCTCTAAGAACAGCAGTGTGGGAAAGGCCCAAAACTTGGGACAGTATCCCCCAACCCTTAAGTGAGCAGAGGCCAAATTTAACATAAAGTTCAAAGTCAAGAAATAGGCTGGAAAAATGAGCAGACACCAACAAAAACGTGACCATAAAAAACTATGGATAGGGAAGATCCAAGACACAACTCAAAAGATGACGACAATGTGAACACAGCTATAAGCAAAGTCTCAGAGAAAAATGCAAATTGGACACAAGCCCAATAAGAATTCCTGGAAGCTCTAAAAAAAAAAAGAGTTGAGTGACAGAGGAAAAATTACAAAAAGAAATGAGAATGATGTAAGAAAACGATGAAAAACAAATTAACAGCTTGGTAAAAAGAGGCACACAAAAATTCATGACAGAAAATAACTCCTTAAAAAAAAGAATTAGCTAAGGTGGAAAAGGAGGTACAAAAGCTCACTGAAGAATATAATTCCTTAAAAATTAGAATTACTCAAGTGGAAGCTTATGACTCCATCAGGGTCAAGAAATAACTAATCAGAGCTGGAAAAAAATGAAAAAAAAGAAGAAAATTTGAAATAACTCATTGGAAAAACAACTGACCTGAAAAATAGATTTAAGAATTATTGGACTTTCTGAAACTCATGATCAAGAAAAGAGCCTAGACATCGTATGTGAAGAGATTATAAAGGAAAACTGCCACAGTATTTTAGAACCAGAGAGAGGGTAAAATAGAAATGGAAAGAATCTGCCAATTACCTCTTGAAAGAGATCCCAAAATGAAAACTGCCAGGAATATTATAGCCAAATTCCAGAACTCCCAGATCAAGGAGAAAATACTTCAAGCTGCCAGAAAGAAACCATTCAAACATCATGGAGCCACAGACAGGATCACACAAGATTTAGCAGCTTCCGTGTTGAAAGAGTATAGGGTTTGGAATATGATATTCCAGAATGCGAAAGAACTAGGATTACAACCAAGAATAACCTACCCAGCAAAACTGGTTTAATCCTTCAGGGTGAAAAAATAAACTTTTAATGAAATAGAGGACTTTCAAGCATTCCTGATGAAAAGACCAGACCTGAATAGAACTTTAGACATTCAGATGGACTCAAGAGAAGCATTAAGAAGTAAACAGGAAAGAAAAATCAAAAAGAACTTAAGGTTAAATTTTCATATTCCGGGGGTGGAGCCAAGATGGCAGCTGGAAAGCAGGGACTAGCGTGAGCTCCCTGCCGAGCCCCTCCAAAAACCTATAAAAAATGGCTCTGAACCAATTCTAGAACTGCAGAACCCAGAAAATAGCAGAGGGAAGCAGGGCTCCAGCCCAGGAGAGCCTAGATAGTCTCTGGGTGAGGTCTATCCCATACGGAGCTGGGAGCGGAGCGGAGCAGAGCCCAGCGTGGGCAGCGCGGACCAAAGCCTGGGGAATTGGGCCCCAGCGCCCTGAATCAGTGAGCTGCAGCAGTTACCAGACTTCTCAACCTACAAACACCAAAGACAACAGAGAAGGTTAGTGGGAAAAGCTGCTGGGGACAGAGTTTACAAAGGAGTTTGAGGGTAGGCCACTGCCCGGGGGGTGGGGCAGAGGAGGTGGGGCAGCTACAGAACTACAGCTGCAGTTGCTTCTGGCCCCAGGCCCACCTGGTGGGAGGAATTAAGTGGCAGATCAGAGCAGGAGTGAAGAGCCTGCTGCAGATCTAAGTCCAGTCCAGGTTGGGGGTTCTTGGGGAAGGAGGAGTGCTGGTGTGGCAGAGCTGGTGCATCCCCCCCAGGCGTGGAACACAGTTCTCTTAACTCTATAAGCAGTCATACCCCACTGAAAAACTCAAGGGTCAAGTTAGTTGGCTGGGAACATGGCCAGGCAGCAAAACCGTACCCAGATTCAGTCATCTTTCTTTGGTGACAAAGAAGACCAAAACATACAGCCAGAAGAAGTCAACAAAGTCAAAGAGCCTACAACAAAAGCCTCCAATAAAAACATGAACTAGTCTCAGGCCATGGAAGAGCTCAAAAAGGATTTGGAAAAGCAAGTTAGAGAAGTAGAGGAAAAATTGGGAAGAGAAATGAGAAGGATGCGAGAAAACCATGAAAAACAAGTCAATGACTTTCTAAAGGAGACCCAAAAAAAAATACTGAAAAATATACTGAAGAAAACAACACCTTAAAAAATAGACTTAACTCAAATGGCAAAAGAGCTCCAAAGAGCCGATGAGGAGAAGAATGCCTTGAAAGGCAGAATTAGCCAAATGGAAAAGGAGGTCCAAAAGACCACTGAAGAAAGTACTACCTTAAAAATTAGACTGGAGCAAGTGGAAGCTAGTGACTTTATGAGAAATCAAGATATTGTAAAACAGAACCAAAGGAATGAAAAAATGGAAGACAATGTGAACTATCTCTTTGGAAAAACCACTGACCTGGAAAATAGATCCAGGAGAGAGAATTTAAAAAAAGTATTGGACTACCTGAAAGCCCTGATCAAAAAAGAGCCTAGATACCATCTTTCAAGAAATTATCAAGGAGAATTGCCCTGATATTCTAGAGCCACAGGACCAAATAGAAATTGAAAGAATCCACTGATCGCCTCCTCAAATAGATCCCAAAAAAGAAATCTCCTAGGAATATTGTCACCAAATTCCAGTTCCCAGATCAAGGAGAAAATACTGAAAGCAGCCAGAAAGAAACAATTTGAGTATTGGGAAAACACAATCAGAATAACCCAAGAGCTAGCAGCTTCTACATTAAGAGATTAAAGGGCTTGCAATACAATTTTCCAGAGGTCAATGGAGCTAGGATTAAAACCAAGAATCACCTACCCAGCAAAACTGAGTATCATGCTCCAAGGCAAAATATGGATTTTCAATAAAATAGAGGACTTTCAAGCTTTCTCAGTGAAAAGACCAGAGCTGAATAGAAAATTTGACTTTCAAACACAAGAATCAAGAGACGCATGAAAAGGTAATCAAGAAAAAGAACAAGAAAAAGAAATTGCAAGGGACTTACTAAAGTTGAACTGTTTTGTTTACATTCCTACATGGAAAGATGATGTGTATGATTATCTTGCAAAAAAGTGGCAAGAAAAAGCAGTTCTGTAGGAAGAGAAGAGAAGGCAGGTGAGGGGGATGTGTGAATCTTGCTCTCATCAAATTTGACCTGAGGAGGGAATACCATACATACTCATTTGAGTATCTTACCCCTCAGGAAAAAAGGAGGAAGAAGATAAAAAAAGGGGGGGGGATGATAGAAGGGAGGGCAGATGGGGATGGAGGTAATCAAAAACAAACACTTTTGAAAGGGGACGGGCCAAGGGAGAAAATTCAATAAAGGGGGATAGTTTAGGAAGGAGCAAAATATAATTAGTCTTTCACAACGTGAGTATTGTGGAAGGGTTATTTATACATAATGAAAGGAATGTGGCCTATGTTGAATTGCTTGACTTCTTAGGGAGGGTGGGTGGGAAGGGAAGAGGGGAGAGAATTTGGACCTCAAAGTTTTAAAAACAGATGTTCAAAAACAAAAAAAAAAAGTTTTTGCATGCAACTAGAAAATAAGATACACAGGCAATGGGGCGTAGAAATTTATCTTGCCCTACAAGAAAGGAAGGGAAAAGGGGATGGGAGGTGAGTGGGGTGACAGAAAGGAGGGCTGACTGGGGAACAGGGCAACCAGAATATACACCATCTTGGAGTGGGGGGGAGGGTAGAAATGGGGAGAAAATTTGTAATTCAAACTCTTGTGAAAATCAATGCTGAAAACTAAATTTAAAAAAATAGAAAAAAAATTCATATTCCTATATAGGGAAATGATATATGTAACTTTTTTTAATTAAGATTTTTTATTTTTGGTTTACAACACTCAGTTCCACATGATTTAGAGTTCCAGATTTTCTTCCCCCCCCCCCCCACCAAAGACGGCATGGAATCCGATATATCTTCTACATATAACTTTGCATTGAACTTACTTGCGCAATAGTCAGGTTGTAAAGAAGAATTATGACCAATGGAATGAATCATGAGAAAGAAGAAACAAAACCAAAAAAAAAAAAAGAGAAAAAAAAAAGAGCAAATAGTTCCCTTCAATCTGCATTCAGACTCCATAGTTCTTTCTCTGGATGTAGATAGCTCTCTCCCTCATGAATCCTTTGGAGTTGTCTTTAACTTTGTATTACTGAGAAGAACCAAGTCTATCAAGGTTAGTCATCACAGAATCAATGTATCTGTGGTTGTGTATAATGTTCCCCTGGTTCTGCTCCGTTCACTCAGCATTATGTCATGTAGATTTTTCCAGGTTATTATGAAGTCCGTAGCTTCCCCATTTCTTATAGCACAATAGTATTCCATTACATTCATATACCACAGCTTGTTCAGCCATTCCCCAATTGATGGGCATCCCTTTGATTTCGAATTCTTTGCTACCACAAAAAGAGCCACTATAAATATTTTTGTACATATGGGTCCCTTTCCCACTTCTGTGATCTCTTTGGGATACAGCCCTAGAAGTGGTATTGCTGGGTCAAAGGGTATGAACATTTTTATAGCCCTTTGGGCATAGTTCCAAATTGCTCTCCAGAATGGCTGGATCAGTTCACAACTCTACCAGCAATGTAAGTGTTCCAATTTTTCCACATCCTCTCCAGCATTTATCATTTTCCTGTTTTGTCATGTTAGCCAATCTGACAGGAGAGATGTGGTACCTAAGAGTTGTTTTGATTTGCATTTCTCTAATCAGTAGTGATTTAGAGCATTTTTTCATAAGCCTATAGGTATCTTCAATTTCTTCCTCTGAAAACTGCCTATTCTTATCCTTTGACCATTTCTCCATTGGGGAGTGCCTTGTATTCCTATAAATTTGGCTCAGTTCCCTGTATATTTTAGAGATGAAGGCCTTTATCAGAGACATTTGTTGTAAAGATTTTCTCCCAATTTTCTGCTTCCCTCCTAATATTTGTTGCATTGGCTTTGTTTATACAAAAACTTTTCATTTTCACATAATCAAAATTATCCATTTTGCATTTTGTAATGCTCACTATCTTTTGTTGTGTCGTGAATTCTTTGCTTTCCCATAAATCTGATAGGTAAACTATTCGTTGCTCTCTCAAATTACTTATAGTATCAGCCTTTATTCCTAAATCATGAATGCATTTTGACTTTATTTTGGTATATGGTGTAAGATGTTGGTCTATGCCCAGTTTCTGCCCCACCGTTTTTCAATTTTCGTGAAATAATGAATTCTTAGCCCAGAAGATGGATTCTTTGGGTTTATCAAAGAGTAGATTGCTGTAGTCATTGACTACTGCGTCTTGCGTACCTAACCTATTCCACTGATCCTCCACTCTATTACTTAGCCAGTACCAAGTAGTTTTGATGACTGCTGCTCTATAGTACAGTTTAATATCTGGTATGGCTAGGCCACTTTCCCTAGCATTTCTTTTCATTAATTCCCTAGATATTCTGGATCCCTTGTTCTTCCAGATGAATTTTGTTATTATTTTATCCAGCTCTGTAAAATAATTTTTGGTAGTTCGATTGATAAGGGAGCTGAATAAGTAAATTAATTTAGGTAAAATTGTCATTTTTATTATATTAGCTTGGCCTAACCATGAGCAATTGATATTTTCCCATTTATTTAGATCTGACTTTATTTGTGTGAAAAGTGTTTCATAATTATGTTCATATAGGCCCTGGGTTTGTCTTGGCAGATAGACTCCCAAATATTTTATCTACAGTAACTTTAAATGGAATTTATCTTTCTGTCTCTTGCTGTTGGGCTTTGTTAGTAATGTATAGGAATGCCGAGGATTTATGGGGGTTTATTTTATATCCTGCAACTTTGCTAAAGTTGTTTATTATTTCAAGTAGTTTTTTACTTGCTTCTCTAGGATTCTCTAAGTAAATCATCATATAGTCTGCAAAAGTGATAATTTGATTTCTTCTTTGCCTATTCAAATTCCTTCAATTTCTTTTTCTTCTCTTATTGCTACAGCTAACATTTCTAGTACCAAATTGAATAATATGGGTGATAATGGGCATCCTTGTTTCACCTCTGATCTTATTGGGGATGCATATAGCTTATCCCCTTTACAAGTAGTGCTTGTTGATGGTTTTAGGTAGATGCTATTTATAATTTTAAGGAAGACTCCATTTATTCCTGTGCTTTCTAGTGTTTTTAATAGGAATGGGTGTTGCATTTTGTCAGAGGCTTTTTCTGCATCTATTGAGATGATCATATGGTTTCTGCTAGTTTTGTTGTTGATATGATCAATTATGCTGATAGTTTTCCTAATGTTGAACCAGCCTTGCGTTCCTGGAATAAATCCTACCTGGTCATAGTGTATTATTCTTCTGATAAGTTGCTGCAATCTTTTTTGCTGATATTTTATTTAAAATTTTTGCATCAATATTCATTAGGGAAATTGGTCTATAATTTTCTTTCTCTGTTTTGACTCTTTCTGGTTTAAGTATTAGTGCCATATTTGTGTCATAAAAAGAATTTAGTAGAACTCCTTCACTTATCTTCCCAAATAGTCTATAAAGTGTAGGAATTAATTGTTCTTTAAATGTTTGATAGAATTCACATATAAAACCATCTGGCCCTAGAGATTTTTTCCTAGGGAGTTCATTGATGACGTGCTCAATTTCTTTTTCTGAGATGGGGTTATTTAGGTATTTTACTTTCTTCTCTTAACCTGGGAAATTTATATTGTTGTAAATATTTCTCCATTTCCCTAAGGTTGTCAAATTTATGGGCATACAATTGGGCAAAATAATTCCTAATTATTGTTTTCATTTCCTCTTCATTGGAGGTGAATTCTCCCTTTTCATTTTTGATACTGGTAATCTGGTTTTCTTCTTCCTTTTTTTTTTAAATCAAATTGACCAAAGGTTTATCAATTTTATTGTTTTTTTTTTTCATAAAACCAGCTCTTGGTTTTATTTGTTAATTTAACAGTTTTCTTGATTTCAATTTTATCAATCTCTCCTTTGATTTTCAGTATTTCTAATTCGGTATTTAATTGGGGATTTTCAGTTTGTTCTTTTTCTAGCTTTTTCAGTTGCATGCCCAATTCATTGATCTCCTTTTTCTCTC
The DNA here is from genome assembly GCF_011100635.1 of Trichosurus vulpecula. Lineage (NCBI taxonomy): Eukaryota > Metazoa > Chordata > Mammalia > Diprotodontia > Phalangeridae > Trichosurus > Trichosurus vulpecula. The sequence goes on along the minus strand of NC_050578.1, from coordinate 277,848,924 downwards.
TTTTATTCTTGTAAGCATTTAGAGATATAAAACTTCCCCTAAGAACTGCTTTTGCTGCATCTCATAAGTTTTGATATATTGTCTCATTATTGTCATTCTCTTGAACGAAGTTATTGTTTCTATGATTTGTTCTTTGGCCCACTCATTCTTTAGAATTAGATTATTTAGTTTCCAATTAATTTTTAGTTTATTTTTCTGTGGTTCTTTATTACTAATAATTTTTATTGCATCATGATCTGAAAAGGATGTTTTGACTACTTCTGCCTTTCTGCCCTGGATTGTAAGGTTTTTATGCCCTAGTACATGGTCAGTTTTTAAGTATGTGTCGTACCACTGAGAAAAAAGTATATTCCTTTTTAATCCCCATTCAGTTTTCTCCAGAGGTCAATCATATATGCCTTTTCTAAAATTCTATTCACCTTCTTAACATCTTTCTTGTTTATTTTGATGTTAGATTTATCAAGTTCAGAGAGGGGGAGGTTGAGGTCCTCCACTATTATAGTTTTGCTGTCTATTTTTTCCTGTAACTCCCTTAACTTCTTCTATAAGAATTTGCATGATATACCACTTGGTGCATATATGTTAAATAATGAGATTGCTTCATTGTTTATGGTGCCTTTTAGCAGGATGTAGTGTCTTGCCTTCTCTTTTAATTAGATCTATCTTTGCTTTTGCTTTGTCTGAGATTAGGGTTGCTCCCCCTGCTTTTTTTACTTTAGCTGAAGCACAATATATTTCTACTCCAGCCTTTTACCTTTACCCTGTGTGTATCCCCCTGTTTCAAATGTGTTTCTTGTAAACAGCATATTGTAGGATTTTGGTTTTTAATCCATTCTGCTATCCACTTCCGTTTTATGGGAGAGTTCATCCCATTCACATTCACTGTTATGATTACTGTCTGTGTCTTTTTCTCCATCCTATTTCCCCCCCGCGTTTATGCTTTTATTTCTCACTTCTCCCTTCCACTCTTCAACAGTTTTGCTTTTGACCATCGCCTTCCTCAGTTTACCCTCCCTCTTGATTCCCCTCCCTTATCTTACCTTTTTCCCCTTGCTACTTCTTCCCCCCTTTCTGACCATTCCCCCTCCCTTTCTGTTCCCCTTTCCCCTTCTACTGACTGTAGGACAAGTTTGATTTCTATACTTATCAGGGTATGTTATTCCTTTCTTGAACCAAATCCAATCAGAATAAAGCTCAAATACTACTCTTCTCCCTCCCTTCTTTCCCTCTGCTGTGTTTTTGTGCCTCTTCATGTGATATAATTTACCCTTTTCTATTACCTCCTTAGCTCTGATCCCAGAACCATCGCTTTATATCTCTTTAATTATATTTTTATCATTTATATCAGTTATTTTATACTGATACCGATAGTCTATGCATATCCCTTTCAGTTGTCATAATAACTATACTATTCTCAAGATTGACATATGTATAAAACATATATAAAACAAAATAATCCTATATAGGGATGTAACTAATTTGCCTTATTGGTTAACTAGGGTTTTTTTCCCCCATTTACCTTTTTATGTCTCCCTTGAGTTTTGTATTTGAAGGTCACATTTTCCGTTGAGCTCTGGCCTTTTCATTAGGAAGGTCTGGAATTCCCTTATTTCATTGAATGTCCATCTCCTTGCCTGGAAAATTATGCTCAGTTTTTCTGGGTAGTTGATCCTTGGTTGTAGTCCAAGCTCCTTTGCTTTTCGGAATTTCATATTCCAGTTTCTCCTGTCATTTAATATAGAAGCTGAAAGATCCTGCATGATCCTGACTGTACTTCTGTGATATTTGAATTGTTTCTTTCTAACTGCTTGCAGTATTTTCTCCTTGACCTGGTAGTTCTGGAATTTATATTATATTATTTATTATTATAATTATATTATAATATTTCTTGAAGTTTTCAATTTGGGATCTCTTTCAGGGGGCGATTGGTAGATTCTTTCAATGACGATTTTACCCTTTGGTTCTAGAACCTCGGGGTAGCTTTCCTTAAGGATTTCTTGGAAGATACTGTCCAAGCTCTTTTTTTCATCATGGCTTTCAGGTAGACCAATAATTCTTAGATTGCCTCTCCTGGATCTGTTTTCCAGGTCAATTGTTTTTCCAATCAGATATTTCACATTTTCTTCTATTTTTTCATTCTTTAGATTTTGTTTGTCTGATTCTCGATGTCTCATAGAGTCATTAGCTTCTACTTGCCCAATTCTAATTTATAATGTATTGTTTTCTTCCTTTAGCTTCTCTATCTCCTTTTCCATTTGGTTGATTTTACTTTTCAATGAGAGATTTTCTCCATTTATATTCTGATTCTCCTCAACCATTTCACTGATTTTACTCTTTAAAGATTTGTTTTCATCAGTGAATTTTTTAAAGTTCTCCTTGAGTTCTTCCAGGAATGCTTTTTGGTGTGGAGACCAGTTCACTTTCCCTTTTGAGGTTTCAGATGTGGGTGTAGTGTCCATGCTGTCCTCTTCTGAATTGGTATTTTGATCTTCTCTGTCTCCATAATAGGAATCATTGGTCTTTGAAAGCTTCTTAGTGTGCTTTTTCATGGTGTTTTTTTTTCCCCTCCTGGTTTCTAAAGTGGATCTCTGCTTCTGGGGCTCAGGGAGCTCTGTCCCAAGTTTCTTGTGTTGGGATCTGGCTTTATGTGCTATGGCCTCCAGTTTCATGAGGTGTGGGGCAGGGGTGGTCTGGCTGTTGGGAGTCTCCTCTTACCCAGAACTGCTCTACAGCACAGGCGGTCTCAGCTGTTGTCTGTGCTGGTGTCTGCCACTTCCCGTGGCTGTACAAAGCCATGTCTGGGGTCCTGGTGATGATGTTTGTTAGCTCCACCCCCCTGGGGCTCAGTTACTCTCTTTGTTCTGCTGAGGGGAGGGCTACTGGGACACCTCTCTTCCTGCGCTAGTCTCCTTCTGCCACTACAGGATGGGCCCTCTCCCCAACTTCTCTCGCTACTGAAGCCCCCCTTCTGGCTCCTCTGTTTCTCTTGAGGTATTATTCTCTGGGTTTATTCAAGGGAGGGATGAGAACCATTTTACCTGGCCATCATGGCTCTCGGAAGTTCAAGAAGGCAAGTTTCAAACCTTTAGACTGTGGGTTGGAGGCCTCTGAGCTAGCTGCTCCTGCAGCCGCAGGCTATGGGTTCTGATAGACTCCCCTCCTGGGCTGAGAAGCCTGGGGCTCGATCGCTGACGTAGCTGGTACTTCTGCCCTCAGCGTGTTACCGCTCTGGCGGTTCACTTGCCCAGCGCTCTCCCAGACCAGCATGTTGGCTGGATTCCTCTGCTGTTCTTGGTTGGTTTGGTCTGGTGCCCTTGCGTGTGCCTGGCGCTCCTGCCCCTCTCAGTCCACTAGTAGCTTCTGACTCTCAAATCTGCTCAGATTCACTTTTTTAGACATAGCTGACAGAATTTGTGAGAGAGCTCTGGTAGTTCCTTCCTTTCACAGCGCCATCTTGGCTGCGCCCTTTGATGTATATAGCTCTTAAGAACTTTGTCATTATTAGTGCAGTTAGAAGGAATCTACATAAACAGGGGGCACAAGAGGGAATTGATTATATCGAGATGATTTTTAAAAACATGAGTAGGTGAGAAAGAGGGATACACTGGGAGAAAGGGGAAGAGAAGGGCTGAATGGGGAAAATTGTCTCATGTAAAAGAGGTACACAAGGAAAAGCTTTTATGGTTGATGGAAAATAGGGGTGGGGGCAGGTAATGCTTAAACCTCACTTTCATTGGTTCAAAGAGGGAAGACTCAGTTGAGTATAGAAATCTGGCTTGTCCAACAGGGAAAGTAAGAGAGGAATGGGATAAGAGAAAGGAGGGGTGATAAAAGGGAGGTAGTGGTCAGAAGCAAAATAATGACTTTTGAGGAAGGAAAGGGTAAAAAGAGATAGATAAACAGAAGGAAGGAAGGAGGGAAATACACAGTAATCATAACTATGAATATTAATGAGATGAAATCTCCCGTAAAATGGAAACGAATAGCAGGATGGATTAGAAACCAGAATCCAACGATAATGTTGCTTGCAAGGAACACACTTGAAACAGAAAGACACAGAGTTAAAATAAGGGATTGGAGTAGAATCTATTATGCTTCAGTTGAGGTGGAAAAAAAAAAGGCAGGGGTAGCAATCAAGATCTGAGACAAAGCAAAAGCCTATATAGACCTACTTAAAAGAGATAGAGTACTTTGCCAAAAGGTACAATGGACAATTAAGTAATATCCCTACTAATAAACATATATGGACCAATTGGCAGTGCATCCAAATTCTTAAAGAAAGAAAACAAATGCAGGCAAAATTAGAAGGAAAGCGGGAAACTGGGGCGGAGGGTAAGGGGTGGGGATAGCAAGTTTCTCTGGTAAAGACCTCATTTCTCAAATATATAGGGAACTAAACCAAATTTTTAAAATTAGCTATTCCCTGATTGATAGATGGTCAGAGGATGTGAACAAGCGGTTTTTGGAAGATGAAATTAAAACTGTAGTAATATGAAAAAGTGCTCTAGAAATGCAAATTAAAACAACTCTGAGGTACTCCCTCACCCCTGGCAAATTGGCTAACATGACAGAAAAGGGAAAAGACATGCTGGAAGAATGGGGATACCGAGGCAGTGTTGGTAGAGCTGTGCATGGAGAACCGCTGTGGAGGACAATTTGGAACCGCACCCAAAGGGCTACAAACTCGACATACCTTTGACCCAGCACTGCTCAGTCTGTGTCCCAAAGAGATCAAAACAGAAAGAAAAGGACCTCTATGTGCAGAAAGATTGATAGCAGCTCTTTTTGTGGTGGCAGAGAATTGGAATCTAAGGGGATACCCAGCGGTTGGACAGGGGCTGAACAAGTTGTGGTATGTGACTGTGATTGTAATGGAATGTGATTGTGCTGTAAGCAATGAAAAACCAGGTAGGACTTAGATAAACTAATACAAAGTGAAGTGAGCAGAACCAGGAGAACATTGTACCAGTGATCACCTGTGAACGACTTGGCTACACCGATGGAGGCAGTTCCAAAGAGCTCATGATAAAAAATGCTGTCGCCTCTGCAGAGAGACTGATGAACTGAGTGCAGAATGAAGCATACTTTTTTCACTTTCTTTTTTTTTCGATATGGCTGATATGGAAATATGTTTTGCATGATTTCACATGTATAATTGATAGCAAATTGCTTGCCTTCTTAAGGGGTGGGGGAGGGGCTGGAGGGAGAGAATTTGGCACTCAAAAAATTTCTAAGTGAATGTTAAAACTAAATAATACATTTTTTAATTGAAAAAAATGTAAAGGGGATACTAGTGTCATGTAGTAAAGAGAAGGAAAAACTGCAGGATAGAAATTTATAAAGTTTTGGAGTCCGGTACAGGTTAAAGAGAATCAGCAAGTAATGAACGTCATTAAGTTATAATATCTACTGACTTGGAGAGTCTTTGAGGAAAAGGAAACCCTGGTTTGGTTTTTACAAACTCTTTGGCGCTTGTTAGAACCGTGCATTTGCTCCCATCCGCCTTCTGTTTTAAGTCTAAAGAGGCAGAGTCCCAGTGGGTTCATCTCTAAGGATTGGAATTGTGTGACCTTACTGGTCCTCAGGAAGATTGTTGTGATGTCTCTGTATCATGTTATGATGTAACTTTATTTCTCTCTAGAAGAAACAAAATTGAGCCCTGGAGTGAAGGCCTCAGTCACCTTCATCTGCTTCCCTGCCCTCATTAATGACTCCTTTCTTGGATCCTCTTCATTTTTTCTTTAAAATGTGGAAACCAGATCTCAATGTATGGTCTGGACTGACTTGGCAGAGGAAAAATGTTTCTTCCCTTGTTCTTTTTCCTTCAGTCTCAGCCTTTTTCTTGTTCCATCTTTCAGATGAACCTAGTGCCCCACCATCCTCTTCCCCACGCATAGTAAAGGAATAGAATTTCAAATTGTAGTAGTGGCTATCAGGGGATCGGCTCACTGATCTCTCAGAATGAACGTTCCCTTCTTTCCCAACTCCCCATGTCTCTCAGCAAACCTGCTCACAGATGCGTAGGAGCCCTGTGGGAGGTGAGCTTGGGTGGGGCCATTTTCTAAAGGTGTTGGAGGAGGTAGGATAGGGAGCTTTCTTCACTTACCTCAGAAGACCCAAAGCAGTGGCTAGTTTTTGACTCCTTTTGAAGCTTGAGTTGATGGAAACATGAGCATTTGGAAAAGTAGATTGTGAACCACTAGCTGATTTTAATCTTATCCTTGGTTCTTGGTTAGCCTGAATGATCCTCCTATCCTCAAGTGACTTAACAAGCATCCTTTAAACTAATGTTACCCAAAGGATTGAACACGGTACTAGGCACAAGAAGTAGGAAAGCCTAGTGAATACTGGTTGGATCACATTGAACTCTTTCTTCTCATAAATTTGAATTCCTGTTATTTATTTTAAATTGAAGGCCCCATCAGGGATTTTTAGCATCACAAAGAGTTCTAGTGAAATGGTTCATTTTGGGGGGGGAGTGTTTTTTTTGCTGTGTTTCTTTATCAGTGTCTTTCCATGCACTTTTCCTGTCTCTTGGGCATCTCTATTTTTGCTGTATTGAAGGAAGCTCCAAGCTTTAGAAACTTAGCTTGGAGTTCAACTTATTTGCCTATCGCTCAAAGGGGAAGGCATTTGGAACAATTAAAATTCAATAACCCTCATTGTCTTGTGGGGACTTTGGCCTTGACTAAACTTGGAGTACAGTTAGTGAAAATGGTTGAAAATGTTGCTTCTTTTTTCTGTGTAAAAATCACCCAAAGTCTCCTGCCTGGCTTCAGGTCTTTAGGGTGTCACTTTTTTTCCCAGAGGCATCTGTGATTATTTCACTGCCGCTGGGTAAACTATCCCAGGAGAAGCTGCTGGCATTCCAGTATAAGATGTGAGCTCAATCGAAGAACCTTGGCCCACCCAGCAGTGTTCCAAACAAAATAGATCTGCACAGTAACAGCGAACAGTATTTGGTATAATTGAATCATCGAGAAAGTGGACGTATCTGCCTAAAGAAAGGCTTTTTTCTCTACAAGTAGAATTTACTGTGAATAAACATGGGTTCTGTTTTTTGATATTGTCACTCTCAGAGTGTTCCTAGCAGGCAACTTGAAATCCCTCTGTAAACCATTTTTAGCTCCCGCTCCTCATTTTAAGCATCCCACAAGTATTTTGCTGACCGTATCTTGTTTCGTTTCATTTATGTTTGACAGTAGAAATAAGAATCACCTATTTCTTTCCTCCTGTATTGGTTCTTCAGCCTTAATCTCAGCCCCTCCCTCAGATCATCTTCAATTTAGCTGGCTTATACAGAGCTGATTGTCTCTCCCATTAGACTGGGAGCTCCATGAGAGCAGGGACTCTTTGTGGGGTGTGGGGTGACTTCCTATATATACCTTTATATACACTTAGCACGATGTTGGGTATATAGTAGGCATTTAATAAACACTTGTTCACTTGACTTGGAAACCTGCAGGATGGAAGCGTCTTCTAGACCCATTAGGCTTTGGGAGCAGATTAGGCCCAGACTCTAAGGCCACAGGACGCTGCTGAGTTATCTTAGCCGCACTTCCCTGAAGCCTCTAACTCTCCACAGGCACAGAGACAAAAACCAGTGCTCTGAGTGATGGGTGGACAGCCCCAGGTTGAATTGGTCTAGTCACCTAAACCGGAGGAGAGGTGTCAGGAGGTTGCCTGCAGCACCCTCAAGTCCAAACCAAACTAAAATGGAGTTGGGAAATAATTCACAAAAGAAATAAAAATCCAGTGAAGCCTAGATTATATCCCACTTTAGAATGAAGCTCATCTGTGCTGCCGCAGGTATCCTCACTTGTGGTCTGTGAGTTTGAGAGGATCCAAGAAACAGCTGACCAGGAGATGAAGCAGCAGGGGACCTTTGAGGTCCTCAGCCCAAGCCTCTCCTATGACAGAGGAGGAAACTAAAGCCCAAGGTCCCTCAGGAAGGGAGAAGAAAATTGTGACTGACCTGTCCTCCAGTACTACCCCCTTCCCCCCAACAGCAGTGTTTCTTTTCAGAAACCTCACCTCAGGAGGTGATTGGCCATTAACTCCTTAGGACTTGGACTTTGTTTGTCCAAATGTCGCCACTCATCTTCCCGTGGTTTTTGCCTCTGCTTAAGGAGCGCTCTCCAGTTCTTTGTGAAGCTCACTTTCTAGATGCTCTGTAGATGTTGGCAGAATCAGTGGTGCAGTCATCCGTAGACCTGGGGTAAACAAATAGTGTTTCCCTTATGATCCTCTTCCCCTGAGAAACTGGGGTAGGAAAAGACATGTCGCCAAAGTGCAAGGACCGCTTCCCTGACTCTTTTATGCACTTTGGGGTTAGAGTGAGACAGCGTGTGCTTAAAAGTGGATTCTGTGGCTGTTCAGTTATTAGGGTTCAAATCCTGGTTCACCTGCGTCATCTGTGACCTCGAGCGTGTTCTTATCTTGGGGCTGCAGTTCTGCACTTGTGAATATGCTAGACTGAATGAAGACGATGCTGGAAGGTCCCTAAAATGATTCTGTGGGGATGATGATGATCATGAGTGCAGTTAATTGGGTCCCATCTGTTATAAGGGAAAGATCTAGGGCTCCCGGAACTGGCCCCTGTGATAAGATGCTGCTTTCCCATGTTGCTCCTCTACGGCTGCCTGCCACATAACCTTCGCTGGCTTTTGGAAAAAGTGGTGTGAAACATCCTGGATGTCATCCACAGTGTTTATGTAGGATGTTTGGTGACCAGCATTCCCTCCAGAAATTCACCAGCCAAGTCATCCGGGCTGACTTGGGCAGATTGGACACTCAGAAAACAAAAAAACAAACATTGAACCTATCTGTCCATTTGAGCTCAAATCCCCAAACTGCCTGGCAGCTGTTAGAAAAGGCATCAGTTCTTCTGGAAGGCCTTTCTGAAATGGGAATTACTTGTTGGCAGAAGGAAGGTTCTTTGCCTGCTCAGAGGCCTGCTGTGAATAAGCTAAGCCAGGAGCTGGTGTAACTCGGACACACTGGTGAAAGTCCGGCAAGGAATCGCTGTTAGGAGGAGGGGAGCTCCAGGAAAGAACGGGAACTTCGGTCATTTAATGGAATAGAAACGTAAGGAGGCAGCCATGGTGGTAGAGAGCTGGTCTCCAGATCAGGAAGCCCTGGGTGCAAATCCGGGCTGAATGACCCTGAACAAGTAAGTTCACCTCTAGGTGACTCGCTAAAATTGTGAACTGTAATCATACATACGTACATACACACATACACACATCCATCCGTCATGATGAAATTACAGAGCAAGTACCAGACCTGCATTAGGGAATGGAGTTTCCCACTCTGGGAGTTTCCTGCTGTTTACTTCTAGTATCTTCTCTTGCCTGATTATTAACTCTTTATCTTCTCTATAGCTCGGTTGCACACGTTTGTGTGTTCGTCATTTCCCCCCAGACTATAAGCTCCTTGAGGGCAGGGACTATCTTTTGCCTTTCTTTTGTATTCCCAGACTTGGCACAGTGCCTGGCACACAGTAGGCGCTTAACAAATGTTTATTGACTAACTAGCAAAAGGATCATGCCTCTGTCACAGGCTCTTGGAACCCTCATTGGTCAGTGCGGGGCTCCGGCGCCTTGCTGCACTGTTTTCCCTTCTATGATTTGTGGTCATGGCAGAAGTTGCTTTGCTAGTTCGGCCTGTATGACACTGCTTATGTTTTCCCCAGTAATAAGAAAGCTTGCCTGCCAGGGCTCACTCACATCTTCCCAGGCTCCTTTGAATTCATAGTTGCCATTTTTTATGGAACCACCATACTCTATAAAATGAATGGGCTGCATTCAGCCATCTCCCAACCAGGGGACACCCACATTCCCTCCGGCTCTTAACTTTTGTCCTTGAACTCTCCTGGCAGTGGTATCCCTGAGTCAGAGACTAGAGAGACATGGTTTGGTGACTTTGTAGCATAATTTCCAACTGTTCTCCAGACCAGTTGGATTAATTTACAGTTCCACCAAGAGTGTATGAGTGTGCCTGTTTTCCACAGTTTCCCCCACCCCACCCCAATATATACTGTTTCTGCTCATCTTTTTTAATTTGATAAGTATGAGGTAGAACATCAGAATTTTATTAGTCTTTCAGAATGGTTTTTTATGTGGTTCGTTCATAGCTCGCATTTCTTTGAAGTCTGCCTGCATATCATCTAACCATTATTGGCTTTTGTTGTGCATTTGTATAAATATGTGTATTGTTCTTTAATCAGCAACATTGACTGTTAGGATTCCGCCCCCCCCCATTATTGTTGGTTTTTTTGTCCCTGCTACTAGCTGCATTGGCTTTGTCATGTAAAAACTATTTTGTGTTATGTAATCAAAATTCTTCATTTTGCATCTGTGATCACCTCTATTCCTGTTTAAATCTTTTCCTTACCATAGTTGTACAAAGCACTTTCTTCCCTTTTCCTCTGTTTTGGGGGACTTTTTGGAGTTGATCTTGGAATATGGTGTAAAGTGTAGGGCTCACTCTAATTTCTACCACACCGCTTTCTAATTTTCCCAGCAGTTTTCTTCAAAGGAACTTCTAACCCAGTAGTTGGTGTCTTTGGGTTTACCTAACAGGAACCTACTCTGTTGGCTTGCCTATGGGATCTCTGTGGACACATTTTATACCAGCTTGCTTTCATAGGAGATATACTCTTTAAAAAGTGACAAAGTTGTGCCCGTCAGCAGTGTGACTTAAAAATAATTGCCCCAAATTTCTTGTGCTTCACACCCATGAATCAGCTAATGTTTCCCTGTCATTAGCAAGTAGATTATGCCATTTATTCCCAGCTATATTTAATTATTTTTGCTATGGGGCCTTTGTATATGAGAAAACACTCTGGTTTTTTCCCTTGGTTCTGTTGATGGCCTCCTGCTGTGCCTAGTCAACACCTCAAGTTTAGAACTCAGGGTTGTCTTTTAAGATGAAACTGGTACAGTCAGATTTGAGCTGTGCAGTCTGGTGATTGCAGTTACTTCCAAATTGCTATTCTGTTGTTATCCTCCCTCTCCATTTCTTCTTTCTACCTCATGGACAAAAATGTTGCAAGGTGAGCCCCACTGATATCACCTTTGTCATGGATTCTTCAGCAGCGACTTAGGTGTAGCGGCTCGGGGGACTAGATCACAGTCCCGGGGTAGCTCTTGGTCCTGGTCCCTGACACTCTTCCCCACATCTCCCATATTTAATAAAGAACAGATTGGAGGGATTGACCAAAGCATACAAGGAGAGTGGGTAGGAGACAGTTCTTGCATCGTTGCTACTCTACACACACTCCCTTAAGCATGATCTAGTTTTGTGGCTCTAGACACTCGTCACTCACAGGATTGCTTGTGGCTCTTGACCTTGAAGAAGAGGGTCATTTATCAGTCATGGGTAGGAAAATTTAGATTACATAGCACCTCCTGAGAGTTCTAAATTTTTCTGAATTAAATGGGTCATAGTGTTATGATTTCAAGTTAAATCTTTGTCATTTATTTCCATATTAACCTGAGTAAAAGAGACATTACATTAAATTTGGTGAAAAAGTTGAATAAATGAAAAATCATTGTATGTCCTGTGGTGTCTTCGAAATTACCCTCTTTCGTGCTCTCCTCTGCTAGAAGGCACTTAGCATGGCTCCAGGTTTTAGTCATGATTTGGAAACAACTGGAAGACAGGCAAAGTAGGAGGTTTCAGTTTGACAGCTCAGTTTACCTGGGAGAAGAACCAGCGCAACAAGGAACAGGTGTGTTAAGACAGTTGCCGCCCAGGCCCTGACGCCACCGACACCTTTGCTTGAGCTTGCTGCTGCTGCAGAGTCACTGGGATTTGAGGCTTTGGGGACATTGGTTGGAGCATTCATTATAAAGAGGAGGAGGAGGAGAGAGGAATTTCTGAGAGCAGCTCTTTAGTTGTCTTTGCACAATGAAGAGTAGAGAAGAGCAGAAAGAACCTGGACTGGGTGAAAGACTTGAGTTGTGCTTGTGACATTGACAGTGACCGTCCACCCTGGAGGAGCGGGACCTCCTAAAACTAGATGTCTCGATGATCCCCGCCAGCCAGGGATTTCACTGCTGACTCTCAAGGGAAAAAAATGGCCTGAATTCGCTTCTCAGCCCCTGCCAGTTGGACTTCCAGCCTCCCCACTCAACTGCAACTGCTCTCTCCAGGCTTTTATGAGTGATTTATTAATTGCCAAATCCATGAGCCCTTTGGAGTGTTTGACCTGCTGATAGCCTCTTCTCCCTGGGCTCGGGGCTCTGTGTCCGCTTCCTGACTCCGGCTGCCACCATGCCACTGAAGCAGTTCTCTTTGTGGTCACAACAATCTCTTTATTTCTAAGTCCAGTGGCCTTTCTCAGGCCTCATCCTTTTTCATCTTTTCAGAGCATTCGATACCACTGACCACCTACCCCTTCCTCTTCGACATGTTTTCCTTATGACGACTGATCTTTGCAGTTCTCTCGATGTGTTTATTTTCTCTCTCCTCCCTTCCTCCCTTCCCCCCCACCTCTCTCCCTCCTTCCCTTTCTCACTCCCTCTACATTTCCTTCTCCCTCCTCCTTCTCTTCCTCTCTCCCTCCCTGTCTGTCTCCCTCTTTCTCCTCATATGTCTCCCCTCCCAAAAAAAAAAAAAAACCACACACACCCTCCCTGTGGATTTAGCTATCATCTCTATGTAGATAACCCACAAAGCTCTATGTGCAGCCTTCTCCATCTCCATCTGCTGGCTAGAAATCAGCCTGGGTGTCCTGTAATCATTTCAAATTCAGCTTGCTGAAAAGGAAGTCATTATCTTTCTCCCTCCTCTTAACTCTGCCTGGTAGTCTACAAAATAGGCCACATGATAGAGGGATAGAATAATGTTGGCTCTGGAGTCAAAAAGATGTGGCTTCAGATCTTGTCAGATATGAGTGGGGTGGTTGTAGACAAGGCACTTCACCTTTTCCACCCTTGGTTTCCTTACCCATAAAATGGGGCTAATACTAGAGACTACCATTCCATTACTGTTAATGCAGATAAGTGCCATTCTTGGGTGTCTGTTTAGCATATTGGTCTTACTTGTATTTCCCTCCCCAGTTATTTTTTTTCCATATTTTGTTTCCGTTAGGAGAGAAAATTGAAATTATTCTCTAAGCTATTTGAAGAGAGTGACTAAATGCCACTGGGTCGGGCTGTCTGTGGGTATGAAGTGGTTGGGAGACTCCAAGAACATGGTGGTGAATGGCAGGAGAAATGGAGGCAAGTTGTCTAATGAACACCAGCCGAGTCAATCCAAATTTCAGCACACGGGAAAGGACACCCTGAAGGCTGGCCGAAATGCAGTTGAGAGAAGGTCAAGCAGATGTAGGTACACACTTCAGCTCTTGGGTGTTTTCACTGTTGTGGGGGTCAGTTATGTTCTTTCTCCGGTAATACGTTTTATTTTGTTATTGTCTTTGACAATGTTCATCCTGTGCACATTAGAAGAATCACTAATTCCTACTCTAAAACTGCCACTGCTCAACTCTTGCTCTAATGAGTGAGTAACAACACAGTCTGCTGGACCTGATGCAGAAATCCAGCTGGTGTGGTTGGGGTCTGCAGCTTGAACCTGCCCCTCCTGTTCTCGAGTTTACACCTAAATGGGGGTTTCTTCTGTAAAAGCAGACGAGCGCAGCTGCTTAGTCCTGGCAGCGTGTCAGGCCATCCATCTGTGTGTTCTGGAGTGATTGTTAACGTCTGGTTTTGATAACCTGTCCATAGAGAGTTTTAAAAATAGTCATGAAGGGGACTGGAGTCAGGAGGACCAGAGTTCAAATCTGGCTTCAGACACTTGACACACTTCCTAGCTGTGTGACCTTGGGCAAGTCATTTAACCCCAATTGCCCTGCCTTCCCTCCTCCAAAAAAAATCGTCATGAAGAACAGAATCAATTGTCCATCTTAGCGTTGAGGGCTGAGGCCTAGATGATAAGCAAGGTGGTGGGGGTCAGAACCGACTGCTTCCCAGACACCTGGGCAGTAATAGGAGCCATTTTACTTGTTCCACCCAGGCAGAATAACCATTCCCCTTGGGATGTATTAAATAATGCATAATGAAACAATTATTTAATTAACATTTCCCTCTTAGTTGAAAGGGAACCACTTTTTTTCTTCAATTTTTAACATTTTTATTTAAAGTTTTAGCTCCAAATTCTATTCCTCCCTTCTCTCCACCCCCATTTTTTATTTCAAGAAATTGTGGGCTTAGTCCATTCTTATTGGTGTCCATTTCAAGGGCAAGGAGCAGAAGGGCAGAGCATCTAGAGCTGGCCTTGGAGCCAGGAAGGCCGGAGCTCCGGTTCTGACCCGGTGGCCCTGGGCGGGTCACTTGTCCTTTCTCAGGGCTCTGTCTGGTGCCAGCCTGCCATGGGGCAGGGTGTCCTCCCAGAGAGTGTCTCTGCCATTGCTACTTCAGAGACCTACACTTTGTGACTCAGGATAAATACAGAATTGTAGATAGGGTGGACCCAAGGTCATTCCATGGGTCCAGGAGGGCTGTCGATGGCCAAACTTCATAGGCATGGGTTGAGATGAGTGCCTTTAGGCCCAAGCCCCATGCTGACCCAGTGCTGGTCTCACTCAGTCCGGCCTTCAGCCCAAGCCAGGTCAGGTGACCAGTTCAAGTTCTGTAGATTATTAACCCCAAACCTCCTGGGATCAGAATGTGATTCTGCATCTAATTCTAAGGATTAGCCTGGTATTCCCAGGACCCTGGAGACTAGAAATAGCCTGAGGCTCGTTAGGGCCTCCTTCCTCCCCTAGAACAAAACATCCATCAAATACCCCAAACTTAAGCCTTGTCAGAAGACTTAAGTCCGAGATGCTGGGACAAAAGAGAGCAGGGCCGTCCGAGGGGAGAGAAGGCCCGCAAAGGCACAGGCAGAGCTGCTTTTTCTTGTGACATGGTACATGGGCCTGTGATAGGGAATGTGTAGATAGCCATGCTATGTCTTCTTCTCCCATCCTAAAAACCAAGTTGCAAGCTAGTAGCCCCAGCACCACCACCACCCTGCCCTGGGGCCCTTGGCCTTGGGCCTTGCCCTCTGTTACAGCTTTCAGCTCATTCTCTCATTTCCCTCCCGTCTCTGAAGTTCTTGGGGCTGAGCAGCTGAACAGTCTGGGCCAGTTCTTTCCTGATACCCCTTACTAGCTGTGGGAGCGCTGTAGGCAAGGGATGGCCCTTTGTGCCCTCACCTGTCAGGTGGCAGTGATTACTCACCTCCAGTAAAGGCGGGGGTGAGGACAGCTTTTCTCCTGAGGCCCCTCTTAGAGCCAGGATCCAGACTTTCTGCCTTGACTTGCTGAAAGCTCTTTATGCCCCCAACCACCTGTTACCCCTGTTTCTTCTTCCCCCAGCCTCCTTTGTTACCATGTTAAAGCCATGGGATTATCCTCCCAGGTTCCCACCTGTGCAGTGAGAGAGATGAACGAAGCTGAGCGGAAGTCCCCAGGTCTGCTTAGTCAGGCCCCTTGGTTGGGGAGTAACATATCCCTCGGGCACTGGCGAACCAAAATGCCAGTGCCCAGGGAATGGAGGAAGCTTGGCCCCAGATGACCATAAGGGCTGTCTGTCTGACTGACTGTTCACTCACTGATGGGGATGAGGAATTGCTGATTTGGTTAATCAGAAAATTCAGGAGGTGAGCACAGCAGCCCAAAGTGAGTAACCTGTGTGCTTCTTGATTTTCCCAGGTAGCGGCGCTTCAGGCTTTGAAGGGCAGAGTCGCTATGTACCTTCTTCTGGGATGTCTGCCAAGGAGCTGTGTGAAAATGACGACCTAGCCACCAGTCTGGTGCTTGACCCCTACCTAGGTTTTCAGACTCACAAAATGAACACTAGGTAATTTTCTTGTCCTTATCCTGCAGGGGAACAAGGAAACTGTTGATTTTCAGAAAACCAAAAAAAACCAAAAGGTAAACTCAGAGCTGTCTTTATGGCAACGAGGAAGTTGGAGGAAGGGGAGTCGGAAGCTAGAACTGGCCAGGCTCCAGGATCATGCCTTCTTCCCCATCCCAGCCCTGCATCTAGCCCTCGGGAAGGTCAGCGTGCTGGTCCTGGTGTGGGGTGGGAGCCTGCGCCACTCCCTAGGCAAGCTGGACAGAGACTAAGGGGGAAGCAGAGTCTGGATGGTTGACTTGCTACTCATTTGGCCTTTTAATGAGGGTGCCCCTGAAGAGGTCAGTGGGTATGCTTGAGAGGTCTTTCTCCCAAAAGATTCGATGAGAACAGGGTTTTCCTTAGGCCAGCAGTGGCAGGGTGATTTGGCCCAGTAGTTGATTCGCTTGACCTGAAGCTTAGCCCATCCACTGGTGCTGGTGGGGTGGGGTGTTCAGTGTCCATTTGGGTCCTTAGAAAATATGGCTGCCATGCATCTCTGTGTCAGATGAATGCTTCTAAAGCCTGTGGACATAGAAGGAGACCCAGCAGCGGATCAAGGGAAACAGCAAGCGTGCCAAGTGTGAGTTCAGCATCAAACGTTTGGTGAGGATGCCCTTGCCAAGCTGGGCAGCCACGATAGGGGAAGGATAACAAATTTGATGTTAGAGCTGTTGAATTGGGTGGGACAGATTTGCCTACGTCCAGTGGGCAACGAAGAATGAGAGTCTAGAAGAGAGATCAGGGCTGGAAAGATGGTGACCTGCTGAGAAATGCTTGTGGAAGTCAGAACAATAGATGAGCTAATAACTGGCATCAAGTGTTCCACAGCTTCTAAAGGATTTCATAGCCTGCCTCAAGGAAGCTCCAGAGCCAGCAAATGTGAGAGCTAGGGGCTACGAGCCCAGACTTGACCCTTCCATCCAGCCCTCATGGCACAGCATCAGAACAGGATCTCTAGGGCTAAGCCTTGGGATGAATTGTTCCCAGGGAGCACAGAAGGAGGCTGGAGGAAAACCAGGGTAGTACAGTGTCTGGAGAGTTCTTCTGGAAAGGAGATGTGGTCAGCAATGGCCATCTACACAAGGGAAGAAGGGCTGAGAGAAGGGGGAGAAAGTGTCCACAGGTGCTAGAGAGCTGCATGTGCCACGGGCCAGAAACGGAAACGGCAAGTTCTCAACCCTTTGAAAGGAAGCGAATCAACATGGTGGTCGTTTGGGGGCTGCGAAGGTCCAGGCGCAGGAGAGATAGAGGGAAGAGGACAGTCTCCCTGCATGTCCTGTAGAACTTGTTGGGATGGGGTATTTGCCTTGATTAGAGAAGTCTGCTTTGGACTGTGGTTCCGTGGGCACTCCCTGGACCCCAGCCTCATTGATGATAGAGATCAGTTTCAGGATGCCATGGACTCCTCCTAAATCCAGGTGATGAAGTGAGGAGGGGAATGTTCCCAGATCCCCCTAAAGAATGAGTCAAAAGAGTCTGGCTGAATAAAAGGAGAAATAAGAGTGCTTCAGGGTTGTCCCTGACAGTCTTGGGGAGGAGAAGAGGATCAGCGTGTTCGTGTGTTCGAGCATGCTCACCCACCTAGCTGGTACACGGAGCAGGGAGCATCAGGCTGCCCTGGGTTGTAGTCAGTGTGGTTTGGCACTGGTACCAGATGCCCTCACTTCCATCGGCAGTGACAACCTGTATCCTTCATGTTCCGAGTGGGCATCAACATGGCCTTAACAGTCTTCAAGGTGCAAAGGGTATAACCACTTAATACGGATAACAAATAACTCCTTGTTTTGAGACCTCCCATGTCTGAAATTGGGCAGCTAGATGGCACCACGGTGCATAGAGCACTGTGCCTGGAGTCAGGAATATTCATCTTCCTGAGTTCACATTCAACCCCAGACACTCACTAGCTATATGAGCCTGGGCAAGTCACTTCACCCTGCTTGCCTCAGTTTCCTCATCTGTAAAATGAGCTGGAGAAGGAAATGACAGTACCTTTGCCAAGGAAACCCCAAGGGGCATCACCGAGTTGGACTTGACTGAAACAACTGAACAACCACAAATGTCTGAAATACCCTGTTCTGATGACCCAGTGAAGTAGCTCAGCTTCTGCAGTATTTCATCGTTTCTGTCCCCCTTTGACTGAAGGCTAATGCAGGGATCCTTTCCATTTCCGAAGAGGATGTTTCTGAAGAGTTGTCTAAGAAGTAAATCCCCAACAACACTGATACACCGTGCCATTGGTTAGGCCAGTGGGAAGGCAGCATTCCTACAGAAAGCAGCTTTGGTTCAGCAAGCCAGGCAACCTTTGCATGCTTGGGGGTGGAGAGCAGGCATGATCCTCCTCGCACAGGGGAGGAGAAACACCAGCCTTCCCCCAGCTCGGGCCATGCCATGCTTCTGTGTCCCCTGGCCCAGCTCTCTGGGCACACCCCATCAATCCATGTGGCAGAGGCCTGGCCCATGAACTTTTTCATCTTCAGCACTCACATAGTTGCCTCATGGTCCCAGGCCATTTGGCTGAATCAGCAGATTTAAAGTTTAAAGGAAACTGGAGTGACTAGTGTTTGGCAGCACTAGAGTCATTTTACAGATGGCTCTCAGCTCCAGAGATGTCAGTGAGCCTTTGACCTTGGGCCCAGTGGTTTTTTCTACTGCAACATCCTGGGAGTACACAGGTAGTTAGCAGAGGTCTGAAGAGTCATCTTTGAGACTGAATACAGATGATAGATTGAGAGCCAGAAGGGACCCCAGAAGTCACTCAGCTCCATGCCTGCATTTACACATAAGGCAGAACTGGAGAAGCGAGGGGGCTACAGAGGGCAAGAGGAGGAGCAGCAGCTCTTCCCACTCTGTCTGCTGCACCCCCATTGGGAATGCTATAATCATGAGACTTTGAGAAACTGCTTTGGCTTTTAGCAGGTGATAGAAACATCTTCACCTAGTCATTGTCCATACTAGGCCTAGGGCGTGGGGGCCAGAGTTGAAACCTGCACTGAGAGAGGAAGAGTGAGGGAGCCGTCACTGAAGGTCACTCGGCCCCATCCAGGAGGGCATGCATCCCAGTCATCCACAGAAGCCAGTGTCCAGGGCTGAGCTGGGGCCGTACCTGATTGGGCACTCAGCTGAGATGGCCTAGACGCACCAGTCAGTGGCCACCTAGCCCCAATCTCCCTCTTGTAAGGAGAAGGCACAAATGCCACAGATCCCAAGAACCCAGAACTCTGGGGAAGGGCCACAGCAGCGTGGTGTACAATGGAGAGGGCACTGACCTTGGAGGCAGGATTGGAACCTGGGTCCTCCTCTCTCTAATACTTGTTGTTTGACCTTGGGCAAGTCACTAGTAACCTCTCTGTGCCTTGTTGAGCCTTGTCTAAGATGGCGGGCTTGGGTGGAAAAAATCAAGGTCCCTTCCAGCTCTGAGTCACTGATCTCTGACATCAGACATTATCTGAGATGCCTTGTTTGGGCCCAGAGGAGTGGAGGGACTAACCCAGACCCTGCAGGGCAGGGGCAGGGCTGGAGTCAGCCAGCACTGAATTCTGGGCTTCCAGTAAAGACAGAATCCTTAGCTGTGGTCCAGGTTAATTGGAAGAGATGAGGTCAGGGCTTGTACTCTATTGGAATTAGGCTGTGAGGCCCCCAGAAGGGTTGTGGTAGGCAGCTCCTTTGGAACTGGGGGTGGAGGAGAGTACCATTTCTGGGATGGGCAGGGCATCCCTGTGCTTCCCTATTCACCTGGATGTCTTCCCCTAGACTGTCCTTTGGTGGCTGGGTGGGTCAGATGCTGGAATGGCCCTTGTCATTAGTCTGAAACTAGATTGAAGAAGGGGGTCAGAAGTGTTACAGCGTAAGACCTGTTTCTAGCCCCCTGCCCAGGCCCTCTACCAGCCCTCTCATCACTAACCTGTTTGTTTTTGCATCTCTGTAGCGCCTTTCCTTGGAGGAGTTCCAGGCATTTTACCAAATCTGATAGTTGCCCTCACACGCACCCGGCGAGGTAGGTAAAACATGGTACCCTCCTCAAGATAACGGTGCACCCCACCCCTTCTTCCGAACAATGTCCTGCCCTTTGAAAATGCCCCAGATCCAGTAAGTCCTGGCTAGGTTGCGTTTCTAGAGAGCCAGATGTGGGGCCTCAGCGGATTGCAGGCCTCAGCCAGGTACGTTTGGGAGCCTCTTCTTTTCAGATCTGGAGATGAAGAGTTCACTCTTGTGTGAGTCTGTCCCAGTACCCGAGAGCCCCTCTGTTAGCAGTCAGCCTCCCTCTGAATGTTCTGTCCTCTGAGCTCCGCATCACCTTTGGCCTCTTCCGGTCACCTCTCAGTCTCTCATGCCAGTACAGGGAGAGCTTTAGTCAGTGGCTTTGCCTCACTGCCTCCAGGTCCTCTTGATCAAATGGCAAGAGACCCAAAGCCATCTCTGGAGAGAGCATGAGAGATGGTCATGCATGTGTATGTATGTGCATGTGCATGTACCCAAGTTGAGAACCGCCTTGTAAACAAATGGCCCCTTTTTAGTTGCTGGTCATACTAGACACATACCAGACCTGGAAAGCTAAAGCAATCTACTTAGTTGTGAAACAGTAGCTTTCCCCCCATTTAAAGGAGGGGAGGACTCAGTGGTCTCAGACTCTGCTTTGTCTCCTGCCGCTGCTTCTCGTCGCCAGTACTCGAATATCTCTCTATGGAGCATCCTTCTCCCATCCTGCTCTTTGGTTAATCCTGTTGTCCATCTGACAGCTTTGTCAGCTGTGAGAAGAGCTTCTGTTTTAGTGGCCTGGCTCTGTATTAGGCTTACTTGAGGCCTTGACCTTGAGGTATAGTTTGTAGGGTCTGTCATTTGTGTTGAAGCCTAGGTCTGACTGTCATGTAGACATGGGACACCACCAGCAGTCTGCAGGTCCCTGACTTGATTTGAGTTAATGCTCTTTTGACAGGACTAGCCTCCTAAAGAACGTTCTTGATCTGGAGAGCATTTTCGTGGCGTGGCTTGGTATGTGACCATGGTCATGTCTGGATTGGTCAGGAATGGAAATTAATTTGGCCATGTGTTCTCTGGGTTTGGAGAGATAGATGCTCCATCTTAGGTCACTGAGTGAAACCATGTAGAGGCCCTGAAAGTGATGACTTTACTGTGGAGATCCTTGCCATAGGCACCATGGCATACCTCAGCTCTGGATCCTATCACTTCAACTTTCTGAGGGACCTTCTTCTATGGCCTCTCAGTTCTTCTTCACTGGCTTCTTCCCTCATGCTCCGACGCTCTCAAAGTTGCATCTGGCTTGCTCAAAGAGCAAAACTTCGCCTTTTATGTCCCTTCATGGTATAACAACAGTGCTACTTGCAGCTGCTGTGGGGGTGTAAGACCAATAACACCAGCACACAGGAAGGCTGCTAGCACAGGTTCTTTGATCTGCTTTTCTAAAGGAAAGCAACTTTAAAGGCGTCCACAATCTTACTTTAATCAAATATATATATATATATCATTCACTTAGTTCAGGGGAAAAGTCAGCACCCTGAACTTCAGAGAAAATACAAACAGAAGTTACAAGCAGAAATTATATAAACAGAACAAATACAAACAGCAAAGACCAACAGACAGAGCTACCAACTATCTGACCAAAAGCAATGTATACATAGTTACTAGAGAGGGAAGCACCAGCATCAGAGTTTTTCAAAGCTGGGGGGCTCCTTAACAGCTACCAAGAGTCTCATCTGGCTAAATCACACAAACAGCTCTTCCAGTGAGTAAGCCCCAAAGCAAAATGCTAACCTCAGAGTATATATACCCTTCTTCAGGGCCAGAGGGCATCACAACCAAATATCCCATGTATTGTCTAGTCCTTGGAAATATCTTCTCTTGGACATTCTGGAATAAGCCTCATTCTCAGGGCATCTTTGAAGGGCACTATGCTTCTCTAGTTCCTAGTCACTTGCAGAAATTCCTAAGTAGCACAGTGGATAGAGTGCTGGGCTTGGAGTCAGCAAGACTGCAGGCTGCCTCAGACACTTACTAGCATGGTGACCCTAGGCAAATCACTTAATCCGGTTTGCCTCGGTTTCCTCATCTGTAAAATGAGCTGGAGAAGGAAATGACAAGCCACTCCAGTATCTCTACCCAGAAAACCCCAAATGGGGTCATCAGGAGTTGGACACAACTGAAATGACTGAACAGCGACAACCTACCACGTTTGGTTTTCCAATAACTAGTTCATGTAGTAAAAACCAGTTCAAGCTTTATGGAGCTAATGTTATTAACAGAGCTAAAAGAACATCAAATTAGGAACCCATAACTCACTGGAGACTTCAGAGAATTTCAGTTTTTATATATCACTTGCTATTTTTATCTTTACCTAAACCCTGTACTTGATGTAAGAATCTTTAAAAAAAAATTCATGAGAGTCTAACTTGTAAAATGAACCCTTCTGTTTTTAAAATTATCAGATATTTTAAAATGGGAAAATAATTTTGCTCTTTTTACCATTGTCTATGCAATTTTATATGCAAAATCCTTGATCCAATTTTGAGAACTTGTTACTAAAACATACTTAAAACCTGAATTTTCCACTGGAAACATTTGGAAGCCAATTATACACATATGCATATAATCTAGAAAACAGACTGCTGTTGCTTTCTCAAGATTTAGTATTCCATTTAATTTGAAAACTTTTACATTACTAATCTCCGCTCCCCCCCCCAGAGGATATCATCTGTATATTATCATTTGACCATACATACAGATTAAAATTGCAAGATTTTTCATACTTGCATCCTCTTATAGTAACTCAGAGATGTTCCAGTATCCATCCTCTAATTAATAGGTTTAGTACCATGCTTACAAAACTTCTACTGCTTACCTCCTCTGATTATAGAAATTTACTATGAAAGGAAAAGGAGGGATCTAGTTATAACAATGTCAAGAGTCATCCTCTCAAGGCCACAGACTGACTTAACATGCCATTACAGGGGAAGAAAATCCCTTAGCTCTATTTGATTCCAGACACGAGTCTTATCTGACAGCCAGTCATTTAGTAAAGCTCCACATTATTCACAGGGTATCAAAAGCCAGGCTCAGGATTAACCAGGTGGGGAAATTTCCTGTTCAGAAAGTAAATAGGACCATTGGGAAACTGAGTCAAGAGAATCCTATGTTGGACCGCATCAAGGTCATCCCCTCAATCCCCTCAACTTTTCCCAGGAGCAGACATCCCCCTGTAGCAGTTCTTAGGCTGAAGCACATGCCATTTTCTCCTTGACTGGTAGAATATTGGCTTAATAATCCTTCCAGCAACCAAACCTGAAAGCATACTCAAAATAATATCATAGTCCCAAAAGTTTTTACCTCAGATAGCAAAATTTCACTAACCGTGACTTAGGGTTTGAATATTATCAGTTTTCTCATGTTTCCCTAGTAGTTAGATGTCATTTATGTATTGCTTATAAATTAAAATCCACGGCATTCTGTGCTTTCAGATAGGCAGCGAATACCTGTAGTTAATTCATATTGATTTTTTGAAATTACATATTTAAGCCCCCCTAGATGGTTCCATGATTTTTATAAGTGATAGCCAAAAGTTTTCAGATAACATTCACTCTTTATTATAGTAAACTAATAGATTTCCCCCGTGTGACAAGGAGTGGGAGAAAGGATCCTATTCTCAGTTTTAGATTCTCAGCCTTCAGTACTGTAGATTTTACAACATGCAGTCAGTAGAACTAATAAGCTCTTATGACCCTGTCTGAATACAGACTCTCAAGGGACCTCACAGATTAGGATCTTAAAGGGTCTGTTCAACTTTTCCCCCAAACAGGAAATTATCTGTTTCAAAACAAAGTGTGCCACATTAAAATTTTTTGTTCATTTGTTCAGTCATGTCCGACTCTGTGTGACCCCATTTAGAGTTTTCTTGGCAAAGATACTGGCATGGTTGGCCATTTCCTTCTCCAGCTCATTTTACAATAAGGAAACTGAGGCAGGCAGGGTTACATGACCTGTCCAGGATCCCGTCGGTGGCCAGGCCTGATGCTCCATCCATTGAGTTTTCCAATACATGTTTTTAAAAATCACATTCTTTTAACAGCTAAATTTGTAATCTATCAGCTCTAGCAGCATTTCTAGTATAATGATTTCTCATATTTCACAATATGAGAATTTAGTAACATAATAACATGCACAAAATCATATTTTAAAACACGAGACAAACCTTATTACCGGTCAGATGATGTCAGTTCAGCCTGATGCATTTCCAAATTATTTTACATAAATCCCATGCGCGAGGCAGCCATATTTAATTAAAAGAAATGTAAGTGCTCGGGTAGCAGATCCCTCCATCCAGCAGAGAGT
The DNA here is from genome assembly GCF_011100635.1 of Trichosurus vulpecula. Taxonomy (NCBI): domain Eukaryota; kingdom Metazoa; phylum Chordata; class Mammalia; order Diprotodontia; family Phalangeridae; genus Trichosurus; species Trichosurus vulpecula. Next base: position 277,824,694 of record NC_050578.1, on the reverse strand, counting down.
CCTCACATCATACAATCAAGCTGTGTTTTTCAGACTTTGATGCCATGGCCCCTTCTCCAGCCCCACGTTTAGCCCAGACTCCCCCTCAATGGACTCCTCCCCCAGGTCTCTTGGGAAGTTAGAACAGTAGGGCTCGAGGGCTGGTCAGCATGTCCTGATCATCACCCCCAGTGTGTCTGCTGGCTCTCGCCCCTCAGAGCTTCTGCCTCAAACTGCCCACCTCAGAGATGGTGGCCTCTGGCATCACCTTCAGGGGGGCTGCCATGGCAGTGGTCTCTGAGTGTTGGCTTCCTTAGCTGTGCAGTGGAGGCTCAGAGTAAACATTCTCTGAAGTCCTTTCTGCCTCTGAGTCTCTGCCTCTGAGTCCCGTGTCATCACATGGTCAGTCAACAGAGATTTGTAGTTTGTATTTTAGACACAACATTGGTACGTATTGGTAGGTTGGGATGCAGTATGGCGTCCACTGTCTGGGGATCAGGAGAGGATGTTTCTAGCCCCAGCTCTGCCATCCCCACTTATTCCTTCTGGGCCTCAGTTTCCTTTTCTGCTAAGATGAGGATAGACTTAGGTAAGAGCATCAGAGGCTCCTGGAGTTTGGGCTGAAAGGGCCTGCAGAGGTTCCCTGGCCTCACTCTCCCATTTGACAGAACCTGAGGTCCAGAGACACGTGTCACACACATGGGCCTCTGAGGTGAGGTTGGGTTCTAGGTCCTCTGACACCAGAGCTTCAGTTTGTGTCACTGCTGGAAGGCGAGCCGGGCTTCTGAGGCTGTCCAGCAGCCGTTGCCCACTCTAAGAGCCTGTCTACCCCTCCCCTTTGTACCCTCACCCCTCTGATTCCCCTGCCTAGAATGTCCTATTTTGTCTTGGCATGTCTAAGCGAGTCACTGTCTTCTCGGCTCAGTCCCAGTCTCCTCCCCTCCCCGTCGCCATCTCTCATATTAAGTTCACATGTTTTCATTCTCCTTGTATTTCAATGTCGACCTTGACAGCCGTTGATGGGGGTGCTCTCCACAGCCTGCCAGAGGAGGCCAGCCTCCTTGTCTTCATATGGGGAGTGGACACCCACCATTCCTCCCATTGTTCCACATGTCACTGTCCCCACGAGTCAGCTTCTCCCTTCACAGCTCTCACCTCCATCTCCTCCTCAATCCCCCCAAGACCCCCACTCTAGTAGAAGCCTCCTCATTGGCCTCCCTGCCTCAAGGCTTTCTCCAGCTCTATCCCTCCCAAAGGGTAGGACCGACCCTATCTCTCCGCTCTTCCATTAGTTCTGCTGGCTCCAGGATCAAGGAAGGTTTTGTCTTCATTCTCCTTTTTAAATTTCAGATTTGTGTTTTATGAAATCCATAATTGCTGTACAAATATGTAAGTAAGTGTGCATGTCCACAGTGCACCCTAAGGGACTTTTTATTGTACAGAACCATCTGGCAGCTACTATTTCCAACCCTTTTGGGTGCTTGAGCGACAATAACAGCTCACATTTATATAGTACCTACTATGTGCCAGGCACTGTGCTAAGTGCTTTAGAATCAAAATCCTGTTGGATCCTCACAACCACCCTGGGAGGGAGGCACCGTTATTATCCTCATTTTACAGCTGAGGAAATGAGGCAAGCAGGGTGTCTGAGGCAGAATTTGAATTCGGGTCTTCTGGCTCCAAGCTACCACCAGCCGCTGACCACTGATGAGGTCTCCTGTGGAGCACCTGTGGTGGGAGCCTGCCTGTTCTTTCCCTGACCTTATTCAGAGACGCTTTTTCTAACGTGTGTAGACTGTAGATGCGGCTGTTGGGGTTTAACACCAGTTTGTAGTGTTTACACCGAAAGTTGAATCATTTGCCAAGATCTCTTGTTTAGCGCCTTCCTCTACATCTCTGTCACCACTTCTTTCCTTGGGCACCAGCAAGCTCCTGCCTGGGTTTACTACATTCTACTGCTTCTTGGACTCCCAATGTTTTTAGCGTAGCTTCTCTTAGGGAGCCTGTACTCTTCATTGCAAAATCGTCTAATTTGATGATAACAATTCTTTGTAGCTTTATACCTCATCAAATGCTCATCAGATCTTTACCTCTTGCCTTTTATAGGCCTTTCCCAGGCTGCCTTGGGCCATATTACTTCTTTGGTTTCCTAAGGGTCTCCCCTCCCAGTTTTTTTGGGTTTTTTTTTGAGTTTTGATTAAGGGGGCCATCCCTTGATTAACTTCTTAAAGAGGCCTATTCACTGAATGGGCTTTGCCTCACTCAAAGTGAGAACCTGAAAAGACCTTAGCCTAAAAGGGCCGGGCTCTCCCATTGCATCCTGGATCTACTGCATCTCCAGTCATCCAGGTGAATATCAGGCCACAGGACCCAGATGGTTCTGGAGGAGGAAGTGAGGCTGGTGACCTTGCACAGCCCTCTCTCACTCAAATCAAAGTCAACTGCAAGTCATAACATCATTTCCCTGATGCCATGGTCCTCTTAGAGAACGAAGGAGAAACACATGCACAGCAGCAGATTGTAGAGATAAGAAAGGAAACATTGGGCTTGAGAGTTCACGTTATTTTCTTGGTCAACTTTTGAGAGTCAAAATAAGGTCTGAAATTTTTTCCAGACCATTGGTTTCATCCCATCTTTCAGGTAGTCAATTGAGTAGACATTTATTAACTTCCTGCTGTGCGCTGGATACTACACAGAGATAAAGGGAGCTTACACTCTTTTGAAGCACCCTCCAGCATAGCCCCTCGTAGCCTCAAGAGGGCATCCCCTTGGGCAGACTTCTGTCTGGAAGCTCAGTTGGAGCCAGCTGTTCTCAGGCTGTAGCAGGACAGTGGGAAGTGGCGTCTGATGCACACCAGCCTCTGGCTCTGCAATGACCCCCACGTCGGGCACTGTTCTAGTCTGTTCCATTGGGTTGTAGCTTGTGTTTGACCGTGCCTAGTGGCTCTCGGTTCTCTTCTCCAGGAAAGTGTACACGGTGCCCAGAGATGACCCTTCTCCATGCTCAGGCCACCCCTCTGTCCGTTCTCCTGGTCACCACCCTTTTGACTCCAGTCTCTCCCGTGCCATCGGTCCATCCCTTCCCTGCCGACTGCAGGTGTGCTCAGGGTGACGCCGAGATACCCTCCAGCTCCTTGGCAGCCAGAGTCCCAGAGGCAGCAGCCTGCCCTCATGGACTCCACTCCCTCTTCTCTCAGTCATTTCTCAGCACCTTGCAGAATGGCTCCAACCTTGTGGCTTAACTGTGACTTCTTTCTCTAGCGTTACTAACGATCTCTTTTAAAAATTGGCTGCATTTTGTTTTGACACCACCTCTATTTCCACTGCGGGCTTCTAACCACTCCCAGAGAGCCTTGTTTAGAATAAAGAAGGAGACAAGCATTGCAGCCCCCACCATGTGCCGGGCTTTGTGCTGAGCACATTACAGTTATCATCTCGTTGGGTCCTCACAGCCGCCCTCTTGCTAGCTTCACTTCACCATGGAGAGAACCCAGGCAAACAAAGGTTAGATGGCTTCCTCAGGGTCACACAGCTATTAAGTATCTGAGGCTGGGTTTGAACTCAGGGCTCCCTGATTCCAGGCCCGGTGCTCTATGCATCATGTCACTAGCTGACTCTGAAGAAGAGGGAGGGAAATGAGCAAAACAAGAAACATCACCAAATTCTGAAATCTGCATTCTCTGCATTGCGCCAAACCCCTGCTTCCCACCTGTGCAGAGCTGAGATGTGAGAAAGCTTCATCCTCATCCCTTGTGCCTGCCTGCCTTCTGCCTCTGGATCCTCTCTGACTTTCTGCCCCCTTGGCAGCCTCCCCCAGGCTGAGCCCTCTTCTCTCTTCCCGTGGGTCACATTCTCAGACCTCTGTTTGCAGCCCCACCTCCCCAGGCAGCTGCTGGGCAGCCATGTCCAACATGTCTCCCCCCCGCCCACTCTGTCCTGGATTTCTGTCACGTCTTGTTTGCCCCCTTCAGCTCCCACACCTTGTTGTGCCGCCTTTCTGCTTCTGCCATTTAGGCGCCCTGGCGCCTCCTCTGCTGCGGTGGCCTCCTCACTGGCCTCCCTCTCAGGTCTCTGCCCACTCCAGTCCAATTCCCTTCCATGTGTCACCTTCTGGGCTCAAACATAGAACCTCGTGGTTGTCACCTGAAGCCCTTCCCAGCCTTGCTGTCCCTCGTCTCTCTAGCCTGATTACATATGATTTCCCTTGGCACTCTACGGTGCTGCCGGACTGATTTTCTTACTGCTGGTCATCTCCCATCTCCATACTTTGTTGCACAGGCTGTGCTTCCAGGAATCCCGGGTTTATTTGTGTGTGCAGGTGTTGTCTTCCCTGAGAGAATAGAAGCTTTTTGAGGGCAAAGACGATTTCCTCTTTTGTCTGTGTATCCTCAGTAGCCAGCATGGTGCCTGGCCCCTTTTACTAGTGCCCCAGAAGTTAGTGTTTAGTCAGGCCCTGGCATCGTCCATGAGCAACCAAAGATGGAGAATGGCTGGATGGTGGGCCTGGGGTGGAGAGGACCTACTTCCAAGCTCATTAAGGGAGTCGTCGTTTTTAGGCTATCCAGTTGAATGTTGATCGACCAGGAGAGAAGAATCGTTTATCTGATAGTTCAACCTCCTGTTTCTTCAGGGTCATGTGTTTCCAGACCTCTTTGGGCCTCCTTCTGCTGCGCCATCTTTGCATTGAAGACACTGGATATGAAAAGTCCTTTGGTTTCTCTTTAGAGGCTCTCATCATGTCGTTTGTAGACTTTGTCTTCTCATTTTCCTCATCAAAGCTGACATGGGAGCTACCGGAGCTACAGTTGTTTTCCTGCTCATTTGTTTCCTTTTTCTTCGGGGTGAGGGAGGCAAATGCATTCCATGAGTGTTGCCTGCCCTGGGAAGTGACCAGCTTTTGCCATGAAATTAGAGTTCTTGTTGATTTTGGAAGCGAAACCACCTCCTAATTCTTTGCTTTGCTGAGAACTTTTGAGCCAGCCTTCCATTCAGCTGTAATTTCCTTTTTTTCCTTTGGTTTTATTTATGTCAAGATTGCTGTGTTTCAAGTATCACAGCAATGGTGTCTTAGAAGCTCTGAGTCTAGGACACCCCCTCCCCACCCAGATATTCTTAGTACTTGGGCTGCAGACATGGGGGAGGCTCCATGCTCAGCTTCCTGGGTCGCCAGGACCAAAGACCTCCCCCAACTTTGGTCATTCCCCTGTGGTGGAGCATCCCTGCCCTTAGCAGGACGGGAGGCTCCTGCCTGAAGCTGGCACCAGCCCGGACCGGGTTCTTACAGAGACCCTGCTCCAGCGGCCATCCATGGGAGCCCGATCCCTGGAAGAAGAACTCTGGCCCTAAGCATGTCCAGACTCTTTGCAGGCTGTCCTGTTTGGCCACCAGAGGGCGGGCTCCCTCCTCCTCTTCCCTGGCCCTTTCCTAGACCTGAAGGACTATGGTGGGCCTCATGCCCATAGGCCTCTCCGCCACCGATGGTGGTGATTTTTCGTCACAGGAGCTCTATTTCTCTGGTGGCTACATCCCAGCTGTGTGACTTTCCAGGTCAGCCAGGCTTCCTAGGGCATGGTTCACCCTGTGGTGGGCAGCACCATTTTAATAAAGCGAGACAGCTCCTGGCAGCTGAGGATTTTTTCCCCCTGACGCTTTGGTGTTGTCTTGGGAATGTAAGGTTACATATAATCTCTGTCGTATTGCTCGCCTTCTCAAGGGGTTGGGGAGGGACAGGAAGGAGAGAATTTGGAGCTCACAAATTTTTAAAGGTGAATTTTTGAAATATTTTACATGTAATTGTAATATTTAATGAAATAAATAAATTTAGAGGAAAAAAAAGATGCAGTGACAAGGAATCCAAATGAATAAATAGTAAGATAGCCAAGCCCCTCATCATGGGGAAGTCATTTGAAGGTACAAGAGCCCAGTTTCTGCCCTCATTGGTCCCTGCTTGGTGACTGGTCATTGAGGCGATGCATCTACCAGCTTCATTGTGGGACCTGTGACTTGAGCCATTGGGGAATGACCCCAGTGACCCAGGCAGAGCACAAGCTTGACTCCTTTGTGTTTTCTTTCAGATTTCGTCCTATTAAAGGAAGACAAGAAGAGCTGAAGGAGGTGATCGAACGCTTCAAAAAAGATGAGCACTTGGAGAAGGCCTTCAAATGCCTGACCTCGGGCGAATGGGCTCGGCACTATTTTCTTAACAAGAATAAAACACAAGAGCGATTGTTCAAAGAACATGTAGGTATCTTCAGTGACAGCGACCTTCCCTTCTTTCCAGTAGAACTTGGTGCTGATGGGGGAGCCACAAGGCCCCCTCACTCTTGGGCTTAGGGCAGCGTTTCTTCCCCTTACTGCCTCACTGTGGGATAGGGGCGTCAGCCAGCCATGGGAGGGAGAGTTCCATCACTCTCCCGGGCTAGGAAAGGGCCATAAGGGCATAGATTCAGGGCCAGGAGGTATTGTGGGCCTGTGTTCCCATTGGGGTAAAGGGGTGTGTGTTCAAAGTCACACAGGTGCTAAGTGGCAAAGCCAGGACTCAGGTGCAGGGCCCCCCGCTAGGACATGCACAGGCTCCTCAGAAGCTGGGCTGCCTGCTGGCCCTTCATCTCACCCCACTGTGGAGGGGATGGAGGGTCTGTGGTCTCTCTGGCTAGAAGGAATGTCCATAAGGAAGAAATCCATGGATTTTTGGACATATCTTAGTAAGGAACTGCCTGTTAGCGCTTAGATGTGTTTAAAGTTCACTGGTCAATGATAGAATGGTAATGAATATGCGCTACGGCTTTAGTTATCGATTTCCCTCTTGTGAGGAATCATGGAGATAATGAAATATGGGGAGGAAGGTGATTGAAGGGATGTCCAAGAAGAAACTTGGGAGTGTGTGTGAGTATTTACAAGGGCTCTGATGAAGCCCCTGGATCTCCCCAGAGAGCCTGTGGCCCCAGAATAGCCATCCAGGTCACAGCCTAGTGACCTCCTCCACTGGACACATTTTCTGGTGATGGGTTTTATTTGTACCAAGAAAGCTGATGATGAGGTGGTTAAGTACAAATTCAAACCAAAACTTTTTCCTCCCCATTTTAGGTATTTATTTATTTGCGAATGTTTGCAACTGACAGTGGATTTGAAATCCTGCCTTGCAATCGATATTCATCAGAACAGAATGGAGCCAAAATTGTTGCTACAAAAGAGTGGTAACCATGAGACTCGGGTGTCCCCGGGAGGGATGAGGCCCAGGGTGTGGGGGGGCTCCCCCAGCCCAGCATTCTTGGGAGCTGCCATGGTACATGGGCAGGAGGACAGTACTGGACTGCCTGGCGCCTCTTTGCCCCAGAGAGGTACCTTGGCCATTCCCAGCTTCTCCTGAGCTGGCTGGATTAATTTATCAAAAGCAAAGCCCTGATCACCGTTCTCTGCGTGTGTTCTCAACAGGAAACGAAATGACAAGATAGAGTTGCTGGTGGGTTGTATCGCTGAACTCTCTGAAATCGAGGAGAACATGCTCCTTAGACATGGAGAAAATGACTTCAGTGTCATGTACTCCACCAGGAAAAACTGTGCTCAGCTCTGGCTCGGCCCTGCTGCCTTTATAAACCATGGTAAGATGGATGGGGGCGGCGGTCAGCCCTCTGCTGTCTGGGAATGTGGCCTGAAGTTAGACGCACCTTCTCAGCCCAGCCCCAGACGTTAGCCTGGCCCTTGGGAGGGGCAGAAGCCCAGCTCCCGGGGGGCTCCCCTTAGCCCCCGACTACCATCCTCTCCTGTTCCCCTGTTTGAACATGGCCGTTGCTGCCTCCCTCTTAGCGCAAGCTTCAGCACGGCTTTGAAAGCTTATTTCAGGTTCTGGAATTATTCGTGTTTCAGATCTTATCAGCACTTAATTGACTTTATCTTTTGGACATTTTTCAGATTGCAGACCCAACTGTAAGGTGGGTATTACTTGTTTTAAAAAAAAAAAATCAGTATGTCTGAATTCTGGGCCCTCTTCAAATTAGACCCTTTATTTAACGCATCCCTTGTTATGTTACAGTTTGTTTCAACTGGTCGGGACACCGCATGTGTGAAAGCCCTGAGAGATATTGAGCCTGGAGAAGAAATATCTTGTTATTATGGAGACGGGTTTTTTGGAGAAAATAATGAATATTGCGAGTGTTACACTTGTGAAAGGTATATTCTCAGTCTTCAGAACACATTGTGTTACTCTAGGAATGACTTGGAGGCATAGAGGGTTAGTGCTGGAGGCATTGAGGGTTATGGTAATTCCCAATGCCTTAGAGTCATTCCTGGAGGAATGAGTGAAGCCAGGTTCTCCTGTCTCTCCCTGTGTCTCCCCTCCTGCCTCCCAGTCTCTCTCTCTCTCGTCTGTCTCCATGAATCTTTTTCTTTCTGCTCTGCCTCCCGGTTTCTCTCTCTGTGTCTTCTCTCTGTCCCTCTCCCCTCTCTGTCTGCCTATATGTGTCTCTTTTTCCTCTCTCAGTCTCCCTGTGTCTCTCCCTTGGTCTGTGTCTCTCTCCGTCTCCCTGTGTGTATGTCTCTCTCTCTCTGTCTCTCTCTCCTCTCTGTCTCCTTGTGTATGTCTCTCTTTTTCACCTCTCTGTCTACCTGTGTCTCTCTCTTTATCTCTGTCTTTCTCCCTCTTTCCACTGTTTTTCTCTCCTTTCTACTGTCGCTGCCTCATTGATCAGAGTATGTTGAGGCCTCAGAGGCCAGCCCCCAGACAAGAATCCCCTTGTCCCTGACGGGTGTCCAGGCTCTACCCCCAAAGACCCACTTATTGCGTCTTTAGGAAGCTGTCTTTGTTAGCAGGTTTTTTTCTCATGGTCCAGCCTCAGTTTGCTTCTTGGAGGTTTCCACTCAGCCATGGGATGAGTCCTGCCAAGGCCCTCTGAGCAAAGGGTGAGAGCGTGTGTGTCTTCTCACCTCAGGGTTTTAAGGAACTGGAAACGACCCAAGCATCTCTGTCCCAGAAGTGACTGCTCGTGGTGTTTCTTCTGCTTCCCTCTAACCCAGGTGGGGTTGAAGGCCGTAGAGAGAGAGTTGGAGATCCCATAAGTGGCATCGTGTGCTCCTTCTACCACTCACTGTTTAGCTGAGTGGTCAAGACCAGGGCACCTCTACGCCTCCAAATCTGGCCTCACCCTGGTCAAGTCCCTTACCTGTGACTCCCTCGTTTTCGTCATCTGTGGAGCGGGGTTGATAACAGCCTCTGCTCCCAGGGGGCGGTGAGGGTGACAGGAGATGACGCTTTACAAGCTTGAATGCCTGCCGTCCATTTTCTTTCTCATGCTGGAGATGGGATTACCATTGGTTATTCACTGATGCAGCAGACTTTGAGTGAGGGAAAAGTAAGAGATGAAGACCCGCTCTTAGGGAAGGTTTGCTCAGCAAGATGGTTTGGGAATATTTGAGAATGAGCCCTTTGGATGCTCCCTCCACTATTTTAGAAGTATATGTCAGCACACGAGTGACGAAATGCCAGTTGTCAAGCAGCATATAGTCTAGAAAGCAGGTCTCCTAAGACACTGGGCCACAGTTAAATTATTTCTAATTCCCATAAATTCTAGGCATAAAAATGCATCATGTTCATATAGTCCCTAATTCCCACTGGCCTCCCCAAATACTTCCAATTAGATGTCCAGACTTAGCTGGATAACTGAAGTATGCACAGAACTCAGGAGGAAGTTGATGGAAGTCTGTGAAGATTTCTTCTGGTATATTCACTCAGTGTTCACCCGTGTCGAATGGGATTTGTTAGGGTAGACAGACTAGCTGAAATGGTAGTGTCCCTCAGGCCTTCCTTACTCTCCTTTCCTGAGCTGAGTGAATGAATGAAAGAAAAAGCATTTACTTAGCTTTACTGTGTGCCAAGCACTGTGCTAAGCCAGAGGTGACAAATACAAGAGCAAAGCTAGCCCTGCCCTCCAGGAGCTTCCATTCCAGTGGGTGAAACTGAACAGAGGACTGTGCTGGCCTTAGAGAGCCCTTAGGGCTGGGGGGCCAAAGAGGCTCAGCTGACCTGTCGTCCTCTAGGACCTGTCAGCAGAGTTGATCCAACCATGCTTCTCATTTTGGCCAGGAGAGTGTGGGGGATGGGGTAGGGAAGAGGCCTAAAAGAAGTCAAGAGAGCAGGGAGTTAAGTGACCAATGGGGGCCGGGGCTCTCTTGGAGCGGATGGCCTCTAGATCTGGGGGGCCCAAGCTTGTCATGCAGTAAGTAGTGTTCAAAGTTGGTTGCACCTTCTCCCAAATATACCCCCTTCTCTCTGTGCTCACACGTACATGCGCGCGTGCGCACACACACAGACACACACACTCTATCTCTCTCTCTCTCTTTCTCTCCCCCCCCCTCCCTCTCTCCCTCTCGGTGTAGACCCTCACCCCCTCCCACCTAGGCTGCTGCTGGGGCTCTGCCTGCCCCAAGTCTTTCTCCCCTCCAGCCCATCCTCCATTCAGTTACCAAGGGATTCTCCTAGAACACGGGTCTGATTGTGTCCTCCCCTGTTCAGTGAACCGCAGTGGCTCCCTGAGGCCCTCAGGATCAAGGCTGCTTGGCCTTCAGGGCCCTTACTCCCTTTGTAGTCCTACTTCTCACATCCTCTGTGACAGTGACCCAGCCTCCGGACTCTTCTCACACAACATGCTCCCTCTCTTGGCTCTGGCCATTCTCCCAGGCTGTTTTCCCTACTGGTTAGAAGTCCCCCTCCTCACCTCTGCTTCCTGGCTTTACTGGCTTCTGTCAGTTCCTAGCTAAAATCTCTTGCACCTTAATGTTGGTGCCTTTCCTTTGAGACCCCACACATGATCCTATCTGGGATGTGCTTGTCTGTAGCTGTTTGCAGGATGTCTCCCCATCAGACTGGGCGCTCCCCCAGGGCAGGGGCTGTCTTTGGACTCTCTTTGTATCCCCAAAACTTAACGCAGCACCTGGCACACAGTAGGCACTTAACACATGCTTATCAACCTAACTCATATTGTTGAAAGTCATCTCTGGGTCACCTTCATCAAGGGGAAGAGAATCACTGGCCTCAGCAGAGAGATCCAAATAACCCCTGCCTTCCATGGGGAGGTGGAGATGTCCACAGAGTCAGAAGTCCCTCTTGGTGAGCCCTTTCCACGTCCTGGACACGTAGCCATGTGACACAAAGCTCCCAGTCTAGATGGGGCTTCCTGTCCAGCTCTGTGCTCCGAACTCCCTGGGCAGTCACTCTTAGAGACTCTGGACCCTTCTCAGAATCACAGTTTAAACACAATAAAATATATGGGGTAACACTGAGTACAGCAGTCAAAATGATGAAAAACAAGTTCACAAGCCTCAGCTTGCCTCTATTTCTAGTAAATCATGGGGATGGGGTGGGGGAAGAGTGAGGGCCACGGGCCCCTCTCCAGGAGGGTATGTGCCCCAGGCATCCCTGGGAACTGGTGTCCAGGAGCATGCCTGTTGGGCATTTAGGCCCAACAACCCAGGAACACCAACCGATGGCCAGCCATCTAGAGCCTTTTGTGAGGAAAAGGCACAAATCCCACAGACCCCAAGAACCCGAAGCTCGGGGCATGTAGAGAAGAGGGCGCTGACCTTGGAGGTGGAATTTGAACCTAGGTCATCCTGCCTCTGACAGTTCTGTTTGATCTTAGGCAAGTCACTAGTGCCCTCTATGCCTCCTCACTCACGAGGAGCCTTTCTAGTCTTTTCTCTCCTATTTGTCTTGTGAGAACTGCCCTCCACCAAACCAGGCCAATCTCAGGGCCGGCCTCTCCAGCTGGCTCCCACCTGTTTCCAGCCATAGTTTGTTTTTCCGTTTCCCACCTCTTTGGCCTTTGTCTAGGCTGTCCCCCATACCTGGCGTGCCCTCTCCTCTTCAGAGCCCCCCCCTCCCCCAGCTGCCGCCTCCTGTCTGTGGCCTTACCTGGCACTCTCCTCTCTGTTAGCCCTTGATCCTTTTGAAACTTTGTGGTCCCCTTATGTATCTTTTATTTCCTCCTTTGTGTGGACCTAAGCATCTCTGGGCCTCACTGTCCTCACTTTCAAAATGGGGGAGGAGGTTGTGTCCTCTCGGGAGGTTGGAGGCTCCCTGAGGTTTGGGCCCCAGAAACAGGACCAGCTCCCTGTGGGCACTTGGGAAACGGCAGGTGAATTGAAATCATCAAATTGATTTTTTTGAAATCATGGGTTCTCTTGTTTCTAATAGCCACCCTTATCCATTGTGTTCAAATTCTGTGGAGCCTTGGAGTTGGGGGCTTCTTGGGGCCAGAGGGGAGGGACCTGGTCAGATGTGCCTGTGGCCTGCCCCCTCCGCCACCACCCCCTAGGAGGGTGTGGGCGCTGCTGCCAGCATTCTCTTCTCTCTTCCAGACGGGGGACTGGTGCTTTTAAGTCGAGAGTGGGATTGCCCACGCCTGCTCCTGTCATCAATAGCAAATACGGGCTGAGAGAGACCGACAAGCGCTTAAACAGACTGAAAAAGCTCGGGGACAGCAGCAAGAATTCAGACAGCCAGTCCGTCAGCTCCAACACGGACGCAGACACCGCTCAGGAAAAAAACGATGCAAGTGAGTAAAGCGTGGGCTCTGTGTGCTGTGTGTCCTTGCGCCAGGCCTCCTTCACTGGGGAATTGTCTCTCCCTGCCTCGCAGGCTGGAGGGCTCCAGCCAGCTCGGCCCCTGCAGTGCAGCTACTTGGACACACCTCATCACATTGGACTTTTAGAAAAACCACACTGTAGTTTGTTTCCCAGGGGAAATGTGGTGGCTCTTGTCAGTAGCTAAAGCCTATGGAAGAAATGGCTTGAGAACATTGTCCATCTCAAAGGGCTTTGAGTTGATGTGGGAGACAGGAGGACCCAATCCTTAGGAGGCTGGCCTTGGAAGGGAAGGGATTAAACCACTGACAAGTTTGAGCCCCAAGGCCTTCTCCCTTGGGCAGTGTTCAGGAGAAGTTGAAGCTGCCCCTTTGGGTTTTCTCCTCTGCTTTCTAATCCAATCAATTATTTCAGATTTTAATGTTCATTTTCTACCTTTTCCTTGAGCAGATGATACTTGGATGCTAGATTTGGGGGAGGGGGGCAGGGTGAATCCACACCATGGTGCTAAATAGCATGAAGTTTGCCGTGGGAGATCCTGTGCGGGGTGAGGGGACACATCTAAGCACACGGGTCTGAGAGGAGCGCAGCCAGGGCCCTGTTCTGGTCCAGTGATGGGAGCTGTCTTTAGGCTGTTACTGGTGGCACTTGTCTGATGACACTGTCTGAAGGCAGGATTGAAAGTGAGTCACAGCCCTTCAAACCAACGACTCAGGAATATCCCTTAAGAGCAATACCAGAGGAGGACAAAAGAAGATGTTGTTGGCGCAGCAGTGGCTGCATTTAGCTGCCAAAAGACGCTTCTGGCCAATGATGGCAGCTAAGGAGCGATCCATCCTCTTAATGGGCTCCTACGATGCAGCCAGATTTGGTGAGTATGAGGAATTTAAAGAAACGTACAACAGTCTTTAAGACAAAATACAATACCCCCAAAAAAGCCGAACCTCGAGAAGAAAAGACTTGGTCAGGAGCCACATCAGAAGGGGAGCAGTGACCCAAGAATCCTGTTGGAGAGGCTCTCTCTCAGGGCAGTTTTGACAAGTCCCTGCATGAATTTAAACGTAAATGTACCACGGCCCCTTTGTCATCCCCTTCAGACCACTGAGCACGAGGATGAACTGATTGTGCATACCCCTCCCTGGCATCCCCACCTGCAGCAGGAGGGCAGGAGTGGGATGGGGGCATGCCAGCCCCGGGGGCAGCTGTGGGGCACACTCAGATGACACAGGCAGACAACCAGCAAGACTGACCAAGACCTCCAAGAAATCCGACAGGCTGTCTCCGCAGGCGTGTGCAGAGAGCTGGGGGGTCCTCGGATCGCTGCACTGCCTGCCTATCCCTAGTCCTTATCTAGATCACTCTCCTGATGCTGCTTCCTGGCCTGTTTCAGCTTGGGTTTCCTCTGCTCCTTCCCCAGGGCAGGCCTTTGTTTCTAGTTCTCAGCCACCTTTGGTATCTATGGTGCCTTTTTGTCTGTGGCTTCCTTGGAGCATATGCCTGGTAATAGGATCTCTGAGACCAGGGGATTATTGGCATCATCCCAAACGTTCATTTTCCATTTCCAAGACTCATTGGTTCTTCTCCTAAGCCCAGGGGTCCTTACAGCTGGAAACGTGTTGGATTCCTGCATCTGGACTCTTGACATGAAGGACCAGACACTCACCATTGACATATGTATGTGAACTGACATGAGTCCCTGCCTGTCCACAGTCAGCTGGCTTTAAAAGGGATCTTGGTGGTTCTCTACGGAGACAGCCCTGGGACAGCCCAGACCACGCCTGCCCCTAATGAATGTGCACAGACTTGGAGAGCTGTGCCACATGCACCTGGCAGCCTGGTTCCTTCCAGCCCCAGCCAGCCAGCCCTCCAGAGTTTTTCAGTGCCCCTAAGTGGTTTTCCAAATTTGAGGAAGGCCCTGCTCCACAGCTGTTTGGATCAGTAGGCCTGCTTGCAAATGAGCAGGTTTCTGCATTTGGGATGTAACATACAGACTGCAGCATTTTATTGGAGTGGCAAAGCTTTGGGTGTGGAATTGGAATCAGTCACCAACAAGCCATTGAGTGCCAGGCCCCGGGGTCACCCAGCTCCTGCCTGGGAAGAGAGGTCATCAGAGAAAACAGAGACAAGGGCTTTGGAGGATAAAGCCCCAGCACCAGGGAGGGGGGCAGACCTAAAGAAAGGCTTCATCTATCTAGAAGGTCCTACTTGTTTCGGCCTAGAAGGAAACCAGGGCTTCTGAGCAAGGTTAGGAGAGAGTGCATTCTAGGCATGGCCAAGCACTGCAGCGAGGCATGGGAATGGGCAGAGCGCCAGCCGAACCCACCTTCCTAATGTGTGTGCAAGGAGCGCTGGGTCCTAAGGCTGAGAAGGGTGGGCTGAGACAGGCCTTCAGGACCAAAGGGAAGAATTGAGATTTGATCTTACAGGCCTGGGGAGACTTGGCAATGTCTTGAGTAGGGCAGGGACAGGGGCACACCTGCCCTTGAAGAATATTACCCTGGCAGCAGTGTGGAGGACAGAAACATAATTTGAACACGTGGCATTCTAAGAAATGTTTGTGTGTTTCGGTGATAGAAAAGTGAATCCAAGTCATCAGGAGGCTAACTGTTTAGTTCCATCTTTTTTTCCCAAAATAATTATTTAAGACCATCAAGCAGGCAGGGCACATTAGCATAGAGGAGTGCTGGGTTTCCCGTATCATTCCTTAAACATCTGTACCTTAGACCACCCTCAGAGTTCATTTATGTTCCTTTCATTTTTAAAATAAATTTTATCAATATCTTCTGGTTTTTTACATCACCAGAATTATTCCCAGCACACTTTACCTCCCTTCCCAAAATTTCATCCCATATATCGAATAATACTTTTTTAAAGGAAAAAAATAATCAGTAAAACTTGACTCATGTTGAAAAAATCAGGAAAATATCCACGGTGTGCTGTGAGTTTGGAACTGCTGGCTCTGGGGAGGAGCGGGCGGGACCACGCTCGTTCTCTGCAGTGTGGCCACGTTCCCTTCTGATCGTTTGGGCGGGGGGAGGGGGGTCCCCTCCATTGACGTTAGCCTGGGCTCCCGTCAGCTCCTGTCCCTCACTTTGTGCTTCTCTGTATGAATCAGTCTGTGACATCACCTGCTATTCCACACTTGATTCTTTGGGCCACAAAAAGGGCCACTCTCAGCATTTGCGGGTAGCAGGGACTTTCTTCTCTCAGTGGCCTCTGTGGGGCATAAGCCTTACAATAGAACCTTTGGGTCAGAGGGTAGAGATGCTGGAGTTACTCGATTCTCCTAATTGCGGATGGCTTTCCAAAGTGGGTGCACTCCCAGCCTTGCCTGCAGTGTGCCAGGGTGCTCACCTTCCCGCCAGCCTCATGGGCCCCGTGATTGGCATCTCCACCGGCCTCCTCTCCCATTCATCGGACATCTCCTCCTTGGGGCTCCCAGTCTTCTTTCTCGTAACGGGCTCTCTGCCTCGCTTGGTTAAGGAGTCCTCTCCTCCCCAGAGCTGCGGAAGGGCCTGCGATTCGCTTCTCTCCTAATTTGATACGGTCTGCATTAGCTGGGTGATGTAGCGGAGTATATGTCAGATGGGGGTAATATCAGCCCCTCCCTTCCAGGGTGGTTGTGAGGATCAGATGGAATTATGTGCTTAGCTCGGGGCCTGCACATAGTAGGTGCTTTATAAGTGTTAACAGCTACTATTGCGAGGCTGAGGATTCACTTTGAATTCATTGTGAATTGGGCACAAGGTGCTGCCCTGCACCTCGTTTCTGCCAGGCTGCCCAGCAAATGTTGTCAAGTAAGGTATTCTTTCCTAAGCGATTGATGTCTTCCAGTGTATTGAACCAGTCAGTGATTTCCTTTGTTTCTGATTCTCCTCAGCTAGTTTATTCCATTGTCCCAGCTGCCTGTTTTCTGAACGACACCAGATGGTTTGGATGTCAGTTGTGTTCTTTTATGTTTTATTTCTTTCTGTTATCGACCACTTGTGTGAGAGAGAGACAGATTGAAGTGTCCGTGTAACGTAGATGGTGACATCGAGCTGTTTCCACAATCCGGCTAGCAGCTTCTGTGGGAGTGTAAGATCCACCCACAGCCAGCACCCAAAAAGCTGCTAACAGCACAGGTTCTTTTGATCTGCTTAACTAAGGAAAGCAAGGTGAAGGGGTTGACAAGCTCACTTTAATTCAGCATACAAGTATCAGTCACTTAGTTCAGGAGAGAAGGCCAGCACCATAAACTTCAGAGCAAATTACAAACAAATTATAAACATCAACAGACAGACCCAATACAGATTCATAGTTACCAACATCTAGGTTCAGCCCGGGAGCTCAGAACAAGGGCTGGCCCAGAGTCACTCATGCCACCACTGTTGCAGGAATGAGCTGCAAAGAACAGACAGCCAACCCCTGGTTTTTATATCTTTTTCAGCGTCAGGGATGAGTCACACATGCGACTCACCCACGTGACCTAGAATCGTCACAAAGAGGCAGACTTAAACCCACATGGTCTAAAAGCCTCTGCTCTCCCAAACATGTAAACTAGGCCCTCCCTGGAGTTAGCCCCACCTTGGGCCCCACCTTAGTTGCCAATCCACACCCACTAAGGTTTTACACCTAATAGGGGTTTGGGCCCAGGGCTTAGCACCTAGTAAGGCTCAATGAATTACTCAAAAGGGAACAAAAGCCAAACTATTCAAGGGCACTTATTGAACTAAGTGCTAAGGAGCCCATTTTTGGTTACCAACACACGAGCCCCCCAGAGGAAGGAGCCATGGGAAACGAGAAACCGGCATTTCCTTTTTGGCATGGCTGCCGATCTCCTCACCCAAGTCAGCATTGGATTCCATTGGCTTTTTTTTTAATCAAGGAGCTTCCTCTTGTTCGCCATGTTAATGCCTTTGAAAGTTGCCTGGGGAGCCGTGACCTTGTGTTGCTTCCCTTTTTGCAGCCTGAGAGAAGGCCAGGAGAGAACCAAGGAGCCCTGCCATTTTGCTGTAGCCAGACACATTGGTGAGGCCCAGAGTGGGATGCGCAAACCCCCTAGGATGCTGAGGCAGGGTCACATTCAGACAGGAGCCCTTGGTGCCAGCTGGATAAGTTTTTGGATGTGCAGCCGGCTTAACTCTGGCTCTCCTGAGCCTCGAGAAGAGGCATGTCACAGAAAGCTGGCCAACACCACAGCGCCAGCCGTGCTGCTTAGCTCGCTTGACACGTATACCTGTCCTTTATTGGCTCCGTTTTTTACAAAGCTAAATTCCATTGATGTGGCCTGTAACCTCAGTGAATTGTAGACCTTTTTATGTATTTGTCCACCTCAGTTCTCCATCCTGCTGCCCAGACAGCAGCGGTTACAACCCCCTTCAGAGCCCACAGTCATGCCTGTGGCCCTGGAGCTCTGTGGCTTGTCTGCCCGAGTGCCAACAGGACCCCTTAGGAGTGGCAGCACCCATTGCACTGCACGTCCTGCCATTGTAGTTGCTGTCTCGGGAAACAACTCCTGTGGACAGAGGCCAAGCAGCCCGCCTAGAGTGGGAAGAGGAGATAAGAATCACCATGAATTGGGCACGGCAAACCCCTGCCCCCACCTCAGACCTGATGACCCTGATAGAAGAGCCACGCCTCCAGCCCAGGGCCCGTGTCCTGGGGTCACCCTGGGGAGACACAGCCAGACCCGCTCCTGCAAGGGCTGCAGCCACAGCAACTGGGGACCCAGAAGGGAAAGCTGTGCCCCCAAAGGCCTGGGCCCTGTCCGTACTTAGGAGCTGGGGTGATTTCATCAAAGAAGTTGCCTGACCATCTGCTTGGCTGCTGCCGCTCCCTGACCTTCCACATGCATGAACTCCCCTGTTGAAATGGAAGCTCCTTGAAGGCAGGGACTCTTTGTATTCCCAGTGCAATATGCATTTAATAAGTGCTTTCATTCATTCATATAGTTTACAGGGGGGGAAGGGGGTGGCACACAGTCTTGAATCTCCAGCCACTAAGGAGAGTGGACTGCCTGGTAATGACCGTATACCAGGGCCTGAACAGTGGCCCCTCCTCAGGGCTCTTCTGTCCTGATGAGACACTCCAGGATCCTGAATGCTTCCCAGGGTTTATTTTTTAAACATCTGTCCCTGTTGAATATGGCTGTCAGGATTCTCAGTGGCACCCACTCTCCTAGGCCTGCCAGCACCTCTTACTTTTCCCAGGAGTGTTAGTTTCCTTTAGGTTGGTCGTTGTCCCATCTGATTCACAGGTCACTGTTGCTAAGAGTGTATTGTGGGTCCCCCAAGGAACAGAATGAACCATTACATAAAGAGAGGTGTGGTCAGCACACTGGAGCCCACTGTGACAAGGTTCATCCCCTCTGTTTGGATAGGGCAGTGGTAGAGAAATGTGGGGTAGAACAGTCTGTTGTAGACTCAGTTCTAGAACATAGACACATTCATAGTGCAATCATTGAGCTCCCATCAGTCAGGGGGGTCCCTGCTGTCTTCTGAGGCCATTGAGCTGGACACAACGGATAGGAAAAGGTAGCTTAGGGAACCTCTCTGTCATCCGGGGACCCACTGAGCCCAGGCGTCCGGGTAATCTCAGAGGAGGTGCAGGATCAGGGTGAGGACGGGGTGACTGAACACAGCAGCAGGATCAAGCATAGAGGGTCCAGAAGGAGGGAGGGCGTGTGTGTCTGATGTGTTGTACATGGACAGCCCCAAGCCTTGTCTCCCCAAGTTCTGCCTGTCCCTACATTTCCCCAGAACCATCCCCATTCTCAGGAGACATGTCTTTGTGCCCCTGGCTTTCAGTTCTCCTGTCTTAAACCTACTTCAGCTGCTCCTACCAGCTGAACGCCCATGTGAGCCGACACCTGCCCTGCATATCCTGGGCTTTGTTCGTCTGAGTTTGGGCAATAGCCATTATTTGGATGATTCATTCAAAGCCATTACTGTTTGCTTTCCACTAAACAAGATTTGGGGAGGGAACGTGGATTTCACCTGTTTTCTCTTGATTTCTCCTTTTTAAAGGTGTTCTGAGATGTGGAAAAACAGGGTGAGAACCATAGAATGGTTTCGTTTGTTCTGGCATTAGGAGGAGATTAAGGAAAGGCTGACCATGAAGTCTAAATTCCAAGTGATAGGAGCCGTTTAACCATGAAATAGTTTTCCCTCAGAAAGTAATAGATGTTCCATAAATGGAAATATTTGAAAAGGAATTCGTGGAAAGAAAATCTACGTCACATACCCTCATGCCATCAAGAAGCCGTTGCCCATCACCGCTCGACCGAGAGGTTTCCATTGCCTTTGGTCTCTGTCGGATCCTTCCATTTCTGGGCTTTCCCTAATTCTCTGTTGGTTTTTTTTTTCTTGCAGCTGCTAACAGGAAATCATCTGTTGGTGTGAAGAAGAGCAGCAAGAACCGGTCGTTAACACGACCATCATCGTCCGTGTCACGGATCCCAGCATCCTCCAACTCTACCTCATCGAAACTCACTCCTCTCCACAATCCCAGGGTACCAAAGAAACTGAAAAGGCCTGTCATCAAGCCTTTGCTTTCCAAGATAAAGCTAAGAAACCAGTGCAGGAGGCCGGAGCCGAAGAGCGCCTCGAGGAAGCTCGAAGTGGGGAACCTGGTCCTCAAAGAGCCCAAGGTGGTTCTCTACAAAAACTTGCCCATTAAAAAGGACAAAGCAGCTGAGGGACCAGTGGGTGCCACTACGGGCAGCGGGTGCTTGACCCGCCATGCAGCCCGAGAACACCGGCAGGGGCCCATGAACGGGGCTCCCGAGCAGGACGGGGAGTCGCCCTGCACCTACATCACTCGGAGGTCAGTGAGGACGAGAACGAATTGGAAGGAGACCTCTGAGCCAGCCCTTGAACCAAACCTGTCGGGCAGCTTTCCCAGCAACTGGACGGGCACAGGCCCTGGCACGGACACGGACAGTGTGGAGCCACCCACCACTCATGCAGTGCATGACGAGGAAAAGGCTCATGAAACCACATCCCCAAAGGGGGGGGAGGGGAGGTCTCCAAAGGATGACATAAGCACGGCCAAAAAGAAATCACGGCAAGGAAAACTTTTGAAACAGTTTGCAAAAGCAGAAGAACCCGTTCCGGTCCTGGATGCCCCTGAGAGTGAGGAAGCGGTGTCCGACCTCATCGGCTCTCCCTCTGACCACGGAGAGCCCAGGGACAGAGCGGACGGGCCAGCGGGCCGCCAGGACCGCACGCCTACCGCTATGGGTGGGTGTTCCGTTGGGATACCCGATCATTTCAAAACAAAAGACAACTTTAGAACTGCAAAAAGCAAAAAAAAACGGCGTATCACAAGGTACGATGCGCAGCTAATCCTAGAAAACAGCTCTGGGATTCCCAAATTGACTCTTCGGAGGCGCCACGACAGCAGCAGTAAAGCCAACGACCAAGACGGCGACGGGATGAACTCTTCAAAAATCAGCATCAAGTTAAGTAAAGACCATGACAAAGATAACAGTCTCTACGTAGCCAAGCTTAATAATGGATTCAGCTCAGGATCGGGTGGCGGCGGTTCTACCAAGTTAAAGATTCAGCTCAAGCGGGAGGAAGAGAGCCGAGGCCCCTACGCGGAGGAGCTGCGGGAGAACGGCGTGTGCTGCCCGGAGACCCTCTCCCTCCTGGAGTCGCGCACGGACGTGGATGACTACGGCCGGTACGAGGATGAGAGCGCCGAGGACTCATCCTCGTCGGACGGGGCCGAGGACGAGGACGAGGATGGGGAGGACTACGAGGACGACGACTTCGAAGATGACTTCATCCCCCTCCCGCCGGCCAAGCGGCTGCGGCTCATCGTCGGCAAGGACTCCATCGACATCGACATCTCCTCCCGAAGGCGGGAAGACCAGTCCTTGCGGCTCAACGCCTGAGCCTCCGCCGGAGAGAAGGAACCGCAATTCCAGGCTCAGCGATTCCCCCACGGAGAAGTCCGCGTGCAGCACTTGTCCTGTGTTCATTTATCAGCCTAACTCATGTTGTAGAGCGTGTACAGCAAGCGCCTGACAGGCGGGCGCACCTTTTTATTGTACTTTTTACATAGCCTTCTTACGTGCAATTCTGAGGTCGAGGGGATGCCCTGTTGTGAAATAGAGGCTCGAAGAACATTGTACAGAGAGACCCGCTTTTCCGACAGGACGGCGGGAACGATGACGTGGCTACACGATGATTTTTAACCCTCGAGAGCATTCGCCGGCTCTTTGATACCTGACTGAATCGTCATTTACAGAATCACCGTAGCAGCATAGTAACGTTTCCGAGTACATGTTACTATCACCAGCAATGACCTGTGGCTCTTTGATTTCCTTGGTAGGTGTTTTCCCTGGAGTCTTGTCCGTTTTACACTGTATGCTGTCCCGGATGGACTGTTGGTGGCCTTGGTCCTGTAGCAAACCGTTGGTTGGAAGTCACACGGATTTCTTTTTTTTAAAAAAAAGTACGATGACAAAGGTGTTGACAGTTTGCTAACTTTGTAGTACATTCTGTGTGCGAGGGTAGCAGTGTGCAGAGCGGAGGTCTGGATATGGTGTATTTATTGCTTGTTATGTAAATTAAACACCTTGTATTTAACACTTTTCAATACTTTTAGATAAAATTGTTCTTTGCAAGAATGATTGGTGCTTATTTTTTCAAAAATTTGCTGTGAAACAATGTGGTGACACCAGGCAACATTGACCCCATGAACCACAGCTCGTCGTTTGGCTCTTCATCGTTTTCTGTTGCACTTGTAAAATGCTACAAGGAATATAAAGAAATCTATTCACTTTAACTTATAATAGTTTATGAAATAAAAACATGAGTCACAGCTTTTGTTCTGTGGTGCCCTATGAAAATGTTTGTCTTGGAGATTCAATGGAAAGGACTGAAAACACTGTACATGTTGTAAATATTTGTGTGTTGTGAGAAACTTTTGTCATGAGACATTAAAAGAACTTACCAGGAAGGTTTCTCTACATTCATGCCAATGCCATAGGCTGCCCCGTGGAGCCCCGCACCAGTGGGCCCTCCTGGTTCGCAGCCAGTAGGAGCTGCGGTAGACACTTTGAGGAGAGGGAAGATGAATTCCTTATAATTTAACGAACAAAGCAACTTTGATTACAACTTGGTGTCGATGCCAGCCTCTTGTATGATTTCTATGGATTATCTTATAAATCACTGAACTCAGAGCTTGAAAGGCTGCTGTGCCAGGTGGCGGTCATGAGGCCCATGGCTCCCTTCTGGCCACATCTGGAGACAGGAAGCAGTAGGAGCCAAGGGGGATGGGCTGGGGAGGAGCCTTCAGTGTCTGCCCCCCTTGTCCAGCTCCCACTTTCCACTGAAATGCCAGGGGGTGACCAGAGAGAAGGGCCTTCCTATCCTCTGGTTCTGGGTTTGTTTGTTTTTTATTTTACCCTAATTCTCCTAGGAGGGAGTTCCCTAGTCTTGTCTTCTCTGTTGCCTGTGAGGTTCAGCCCTTCACACGTTCCTTAGGGAGCAGCCAGCCTTGTCTTCAGGTGGTGGGTGTAGATTTCTTAGGCTGCCAGATGATAGTTGGTCTGCAAGCACGATGGTCTGCCCGTGAGGGGTTCAAGCCCCTCTGGACCTTACCTAGTCCTTACAGCACCTCTATGCCCCGGGAAGCCAGGTAGTATCGCAGAGGACAACTCCAGAGCTCAAAATCATGTCCTGTCCCTCAAATCAGTAGTTCACGTTGGGGCCTGGGGCACTGGGGGATCCAAGTGGGGGAGGGTAGAGGAATGTCCTGGGCCGGTTCTTTGCATACTTGGGGCCACCCTTCCATGGGTTCTAGCTTTCATTGTGAAGTAATAAAAGATCTTTAATTACATTTCTCATTTTTCTTGCTTTTTAAGTTGAGGTTTATTTTTTTCCTTATTTATTTTGTGTCAGTCTCTTTTGAGATTTCTGTCCCATGGGTCTCATGCCATCAATACCCTGATGGAAGACTCACTGCCGTAGCTTGCTGCCTCTCAGGGGTTGGTTTGCACAAGCACCTGGAAGCCACTGGTGATGCCATCTCGAGAGTCTGATCTTCCCTCATTAGGACAGGAGGTTCAGAGCTGCTGTGGTCCTGGAAAGGAGTAGGGGGGAGGATCGAGAGTTGTGGGCTGGGGGCCAGTTTGGGACCGAGTGCAGGAGGTCAAAACTCCTGGCTTGAGCTTATGCAATGATGGGTAAAGATTCAGACATTGTGAGAGCTTAGGAGATAATCGTAGAAATCTATGTAAAGATCCCATTTTAAATCATTTTTCAAATGACTGTTTAAATTGTTTGACTGAGTTGTAATACTTTTGAGATACTCTGTATTCCTTGTACTGAAAGAATGAATGCCAAAAGGCCTTTTTCAGCATTTGAGGTAAGTTCTTTACAATTCATTAAAAAAAAAACAAACATTTTTTTACAAAAATTTTGTACATGGACTTGCAGTATTGAGGTTAATCATTTTAATAAATTCAAAAATGAAAACGTTCTGGCCACTGTAGAGTGTATATAATAGAACAAGATGACACTGAAACTTGCAGGTTTGGAGGGAGAGGGCCTGGGTTTGAATGCCGGTTCTGCCCTGTACTTGGTGTCTGTGTGCCCTTTTCTGGGGCCATTTCCACATCTGGGAAATGGCGGGGGAGGGGGGGCGCAGAGGGGTGGTACTAGCTGATCTCCCCAGGCCTCTCTAGTCTGGCTTCAGGATTCTGGTATTGGCTGAGAGTGGGCTTTCTGGATAAAGGAGGCAATGGGGTGGGGTGGGCCAAGGTGAGGCTGGACTAGGAAGCAGGCTGGAAGTGGTAGACCCCCGTCAGCGGCCATCTCCAAGGTGGTCCCAGGCAGGAGACTTTTAACCTTGGTCTGTCCTGCCCCCACCTGCACTGGTGGTGCCTGCTCCAGGGATGATGGGAAGAATCAGCAAGGGGGTAGCTAGGGGACACCTATACCCTGTCCTGTGGGAAGAGCAAGAGACCTCAGTCTGTTTCTCTGTCTCATACATCCCTTAGCTTCCAAATCCTGCCTTTGACACCAGCTGTGCTACACCAGGGGTAAGTCATTTCCCTGAGCATCTACAAAATGGGCCTCCTGGCTGGCCCACAGTGACTGCAGCTCCCATCCCACCAGGCCTCAAGAGCTCGTGTCAAATACCAGCTGCTCCTGGCTGGTGTGACCTCTCCGCCCCACACGGCATCCATTGCCTTCTGTTTGTAGTGGGGGGGGGGGGCTGGCTGGAGCGCTGCCATGACCCTGGTCATGCCTTCAGGCCATAGGCCATCAGTGCTTCTATCTCCATCCTGTCCCCTGTCCCGTCTACGCTGCTTCCTTTCATCAAACCATGGGCCCTTGGCTGCCCTCTTGATTCTTCCTGCTATCCCTGCAGCAGGCAGGGGGAGGACACAATCCCCCACCCCCTCCACCCTCTTACATAATCTATGAACGTGTTCCTGAAAAGTCCAACGCTGATCAGATTTTGGTAGCAAATTGTATCTCAGGATTGAGGGTTGGGAAGAGGCTTCTAGCCTAACCCTCTCATTTTACAGAGGGAAAGGAACTCCTCCAAGCCGCCATAGCTCGTAAGGGGTGGAGGGTTTGAACCCAGGTGCCCTGACTTCAAAGCTGGTTCCGTCTGCTGCATCGTGGAACTTTCTTCCAATGTCTGTCATTAACCTTCTTAAGACGCAAGAGCTTCATTCTTAATGGGTTTGCACCAACTCTGAGGCCCCAAGAGACTCCAGAACTTCTGATAGCAGAGCAACACCCCTTCTGTTCTCTTCCACCC
The DNA here is from genome assembly GCF_011100635.1 of Trichosurus vulpecula. Lineage (NCBI taxonomy): Eukaryota > Metazoa > Chordata > Mammalia > Diprotodontia > Phalangeridae > Trichosurus > Trichosurus vulpecula. The sequence goes on along the minus strand of NC_050578.1, from coordinate 277,799,371 downwards.
TGCTGGTCCCCTCCGACCCAAGAGCCTGTGCTCGGAGGAAGCTCTTCTTGGTGAAGGGCAGCCCTGTTGATTCTGTCAGGATCTTGGGGGCAGGAGATTTCCTCAGCTTCCTACTCCCCTACCCCCAGTGCTGACTGACTTTAGCATGATTGGGATAACGGATATTCATACTGACCAGGCATCCCCAGAGGCACAGGTGCCCACTTGGATGTGAACCCAGATTAAAACTGGTTTGGGGCAGGGGGCAGGGCCCCAGTGTGCGAAGTTCTGGGAGTGGGAGTTGGGGTCGAGTGGTGTAAATACCCTGAGGAGTCTTCTTCCTCCATCTGCAGGGGGCCTCCATTCTGATAGCCTTGGACTGAGAGCCATGAGATGTCAAGGGCTTCTCTTGACCAAATGCCCTTTTGGGAAGTTCCACTTTTTAGACCCTTGGAAAGAGGAGGGCAGCCATCAACCAGAGCCTATAGCCTCGGTCTGGTCCCAACAGCCTTTGAAACCTTCCAGATGGCCTGTGTATTTGCCACTCGGAGAAGCCCCTCCCCAGGCTGGCCAGGTATTGGGAGGCTTCCTGCAACCTGCCCCCAGGGCCAGTGAGGAGGGGCCAGGGAGAGTTGATGGAATCTTAAAGCTTTCTGATCCCTTAGATTTCCTCTGACGGGCTTGGAAAAGCTGTGAGCTGTCTGCAAAGAATAGACTTTTGAGGGTCCTTCCCAACATAGCCTGCCTCAGTGCCAGGCGCATAGTAGGTACTTGTTAATTGACTGAAAGAGGAATCGGGTCCTGGAGCTTTGCTGGGAAGCATCAAGGAGGGTCGCTGGTCCCAAAGCATATAGCTTAGCCTTGGGAGGGCTTGTGTGGCACAGATTTATGAATTAAAGAATTAAAGCAGAGGCATCTCAAGATGAAAGTAGAAAGGAAATTTTATTATGATCCTGTGGGAAAGGGCAACTCAGGTACCAAGAGCACCCCAAGGATCCTCTCAGTGTCAGAGCGCACCAGACACAGACAATTGGGGTGTTTACGTCCCTAACTGCAATTCCCCCTCCCAACCTCCTTCCTCTCGGCTTGAAGACACAGGCTTTGAGGGTACAATCTGGATGCCATAAATCTACCCACTGACAATGGCAAAGAACAAATGGTATGGTTATTTTTGACAAGCAGGTGACACACCATTCTTACATCTTAAGTGATAAATCTACCTCAGTGACAATGACAACGAACAAATGGTTTGGTTATCTGTGACAAGCAGAAGCCAGTTGTTGGTTACCTCATCTTCACATCTGTGGCAAACTAGCCTTTCCCATCACCCTTGCTTCTGCAAAGGATGCCTCCCATCACCCTTACATCTGTGACGGATATCCCCCAGCATCCTTACTTTTGTCTCTCATCATTCTTGTACCTAACTGGTCTTTACGACCAGGTCTTACAGGGCTGCACCGCACCTGGCTTTCCGGCTTCTCATCCATTCTTCTGAGCCGAGAGTCCCTCATCCTGGGGTCAGTACGCAGGATGCATCCTATCCTCATTCTCAGAGGATTTTACGGTTGCTGACTTATTCACCTCTACCCTTATTTCTTTCGGGCCTCTCGCCCTTAGGTAAATACACAGGATGTGAGCATCCTGTGTCCTATTTTCATTCTCGGGGGATCCCACAGTCACTAACTTGTCTTACAGAAAAACTCAAGTGCAAAGCTGAAGTTTAGATTTCATGAGAGGCCTTACTATTTTACTTATTCCTATTTATTCAGTTTGTCCTTTTTATGAGAGGTCTTCACTCGTCCACTCAGGCTGATTCTGGAAGGCACCAATGAGGAAGAACCTGCCTCTGGCCCCAGTGGCAAAGGGCCACCCCCATTCCCTCTCATTGGGCAATTTCTGAGACTAAGCCAAAGGAAGGGTGGAGCTGGGGCTGTTATCTCTCCATCACCATCAATGCTCACAAGAGAACTGGAATCATCATTGAGAAAGATACTGCGGTCTGTGTGACCTCTTCCCTGGGGGTTCCTAGGAGCTGGTGACCCACGCTGAGTTTCATTTTGATTTTTTTGTTCTTTTGTTTCATTTTTTACCCTGGAAGAACTTGAAAGTACACAGAACCAGAAAACTTGGGAGCTACTGACTGGTGCAGTTGGTCAGCGCACGTTTATTGAGCACCTACTGTGTGCCAGGATACCAAATAGGCAAAAAACAAAGAGCTTACAGTCCAATAGGGGAGACAAAAGGCAAACAAGCAGGTACAAACACTCCATAGAGAGACTGCGCTGGAGAGAATTGCAGAGGGAAGTTGCCATTTTTAAAAGGGGCCAAGAAAGACTTCTAAGCAGCTGGGCTTCTCAGAAGAATAGCTCCCCCTTAAATAGGTGCTTTCCAAGGATCCAGGCTCTGAGCTGGAAGAGACTGTCTAGGTGGCCGAGTCTAACCCCTGTGTTTTACAGAAGAGGAAAGAGGCCCCCACTCAGGAAGGGACTTTTCTAATGTCAGCCAATGAGTAACCTGAATGCAGGTCCTTGGACACCAACTCCAGACTCATTCTCCCTGTACCATGAAATGCAGCTGATTTATTTTATTTCCCTGTGGGAAGACATCATTGAGATGGCATTTCTCTCAAGATCGGTTTCTCTTTTGCCGATTGTCTATTGGACTTCTTTGCCTTCAGGGTCTGTTTGCTTCCCTTGGTTAGGGAATCATAGTCCCTCGTTCCTTCCACAGGTCTGCTTCCTCCTGCCCCCCAACATCGCTACTGTTGGGCAGGTACTATGTGTAGATAGACAGATGTCAGGGACCTGCAATTTCATGGGTATGGGAAGCCCCTCCACCAATGCACATTACCTGCCTGGAGCTAAAAATGAGTCACCCAGCTGCCAAAAATGAGTTACCCAGCTATGGGTCAGGGGCAAGGTATGAAGACTTTCCTGTAAACTCCCAGACAAGTGGCCATCCAGTCTTTGCCCAAAGACCCCCAATATGGAGGCACTCACCATTCTAGGGGCAGCCTGATGCTCTCTGGGGCAGCTCTGATGGCTGGAACATTTTTCCTTAAATCCAGACTAAATCTGCCTCTGTGGTGATCCACCCCATCCCCAAAGTGTTCCCAGTTCTATCTGCCTGGCAAGTCTTTAATCCCTTCTCAGAAGACAGCCCTTCACATCCTTGACAATAGCCATCATGTTCATACACACATACACACACACACACACACCATTCCTCCTGGGTGAGGTACACAAGACCCTTCACCGACCTGGCTGCCTTCTCCAGACAGCCTCCAGCTGATCCATGTCCTTCCTAAAATGTTTCCAGAACTGAACCAAGTCCTCCAGAGGTGGCCTGACCCGAACAGAGGGACTGACCATCACCCAATGCAGTCAAGGTCCCATTCTCTGCCCTCTCCCATGTGGACTCACATTTACTTCTAGTCTGCTGGGAGCTCCCAGATCTCTTTCTAATGAAGATGATACTTTCCACACCTCCCCCATCTTGTGCTTGTGACACTGAGTTTTTGAACCCAAATGCTCATCTGTCATTCTGTGAGTCCGCTCAGTCTTAGGCTGTCCCTCTGTGGAGACCTTTTGGAATTCTGACTCTCTCCCTTATCTGCTGAATTATCAATTTTATCCTAGTATTTTTGTCACTTGCAAATTTGATAAACATATTTCTTAGGCATCTATCCAAGCCATCAGTCATTTTCAACAGTACAAGGCCAGACCCCAGCACGAATCAACATTAACCTATTCATGACTTCTGAGCACAGGGCCTGACACATAGGAAGCACTTTAAAAATGCTCACTCCGACTACTCTTCGGGTCCAACCTGTTCCTGACTCTAACTCGTACTGTCGTCTGTCTGAGCCGTGTCTAGCTTGGCTGGAGTGGGAGGGGGGAGATGGGATTTCCTTGAAAAGACGAGTCTTTGTTCTGGGATCATTAAAATTTCCAAAATGTGATTCACAATTTCCCAACTGTAATCTATCCCTTTGGCAATCCATCCTGGAATTTTACCAGAAATCGGTCAGAGGAGAGCCTATGCTAACTGCCCCAGGCTTCCCCTCTCTGGGTCTCTTTACCCATCTGCCGATCTTTCATGCCCTAGGACGTGTTTCATCCGTTTCTTCCTTGATCCTCTGATTCTAATATGCTCAAAGACAGAACAAAATCTCACTTTCCTTAGCTGTCCTCACTGTCCTCTGCCCATTCTGGCCTCTCGAACCCTAAACTTCGTCATTCTCAGCCCTTGCCTAGATTTTCTATACGTGATTAAAAAAACTAGGTTGATGGGTGAGTCCCCTGTGCATCCCCCCATGGATCCCTCCTCACAATCCTTCCTTTGCTTGTTTCTCCAAAATGTTTATTTTTGTGTTTTCTGAATTTCATTCCTGGCAGCTTCCCTCTCAGTCTCACTGGTCACCAGTGCTCACTTCTGACCCTGAAGAACTTTGGTCCATGGGAACTCCCTGCCCACCCTCTGAGCCCTGTGAAATCTGCTCTTTCTGAACCTGGGGGGGCAACGTCCACACTCTGTCCTACTGCTGCTAGGCTGATTTCTGCTGAGTGGTCAGAGATTTCATTAGGGAGGAGGGTCCTGATACATTCTGAAACTGGATGCCATCAACAGTCAGTCAGTCAACATTTATTAAGCACCTACTATGTATCCGGCACTGTGCTAAGCATCAGGAATACAAAGGAAGGCAGAAGACAGTCCCTGCTCACAAGCAGCACACAGTCTAAGGGGAGAGACGACACATAAGAGAGAAAGGGAGAGTGGGGAGGGAACCAAAGCAGGCATGATCATGATGGAGGCCAGTCTCCAGGAGTGTAGAGTGTAGCCGGATTTGAAATGAAGCCTGTGGCCATCAGCAAGCAGCTCTGACAGGAAATGCCTCAGCCATTGGCTTCTGTCCAGGACCACTTTTCTGACCCTCTGTGTCCTTCGGTGCCCCCAGTTTGCAAGGAGGGAGAGATTTTGGTGAAACTGGGAAGAAGAAGCCACTGAGACCTGTGAACCTTAAGATGTTGGTTAAAGGAAACAACAGACTAGATAATAAAAAGATTGTATTATTTATATAAATTCCCATAAGCATAGCCAACAGACATACATGTATGAGATTGAGCCAGAGTTAGCATCAAAAGCCTCAGCTAAGCGATTATAAAATTGGAAGACAGTCTCATCAGGTTTCTGAGTAACACATTTAATTTTAGAAAAGTCTACAAGTCTGGGAAAGGCTGCTGGGATAGCTTCAATTAGGGCTTCACCTAAAGCTTTAGCCTCGTGATAGTGATTTTCCTGATTTTTACAAGCGACCCAATCCTGTTTTTGCATTTCCTCAATGGAGGCTTTTATCCCTGCTTTTCTCCACCAGTTGCTAGCTTCACCCTTCCCAACCAAAATCACCACTAAGAGGCAAATGTCAGGGATCCCCGGACTGTAAGACTGGAGGGTAACCCTGAACTGATCAGCAAAGCCTATAGGGTCTTGGCGAGGATCAGGAAAATCCCTTTTTATGGCCTGCAATTCGCCCCGTTCCCATGGCTTGAAGTTATACTGAGTGGTGGAAATAAGGGTTATGGTGGGTTTAGCTTGGCCAGCTTGACCTTCGACTGCTACAGTCTGAGGGCTTTGTTTACTGACTACCTTAAAGGGATAGGCCCCAATGGGATCGGGTTCAGGCTTCTGATCTATAGGTGGAGCATCAAGATTAGAGCCTTTAAGGGGAGGGGAAGGGGAAGGGGGAGGAATCAAAGGAAGGGAAGGTGAAGAGAGCGGGGATAGCAAGGAGGCCTCGCTATCCTTTGTATCAGAGCTCTCAAGGGGAGGGAGGGAAAGTGAAGAGAGCGGGGGTAGCAAGGAGGCCTCGCTATCCTTTGTATCAGAGCTCTCAAGGGGAGGGAGGGAAAGTGAAGAGAGCGGGGGTAGCAAGGAGGCCTCGCTATCCTTTGTATCAGAGCTCTCAAGGGGAGGGAGGGAAGGGGGACGTGAGAAATAAGGTGGAGGGAGTGGAGGAGGAGCAGTGGCCGCAGGTGAAGTACAGACTGAGGCCTCTGGACGAGAGGGAGGGGTGGGGTGGAGGGGTTTAGTAGGGACAGTGGAGGGAGGGGGTGGTGCTGGAATAGCTTTGCGAGCCTTAAGAGAAGCTGCTTCTGCTTTTCGCTCTCGCTCTGCCATCTCAGCAAACCAATGATGAAAACATTCCCACTCCCGGATGGATGTTTTGTTGGCCTTTAAGCTTAATTTGGTCTTAAGATAAAGTAACTTTGACCGGTCAAAAGAGCCCCATCTCGGCCAACATAGATTAGGGCTGTCTTTAGTTAACTGAGACCAACGTTGGCAGTATTTGTGATCACCTGATTGATAATGACTTGACATATAAGAAGCCGGGGTCTTATCGGCTGGATTCCTAATTTTAGTTTTTGATTGACCCATAGTGAATTCCTAGATCAATCAGTATTTCCAGGGGATCTATGTGCGTTTGACCGCAGATCTGTGTTTTACCACAGATTGATCCCTGCCCCCAGAGCTAGCTTAAGGGAATTTCGGACTTCAACCAACCTAGTGGGAGTCCTTGGAAGCTGAGGATAGGAATGAACTTACCCAACTCTCGTCAAGGTTAAGACTCCAGGAAAAATGGATCCTGTGGCGCCTGAGTCAAAGCGTTGCCGAGATTTGGGGTGCAGTTCTCCTATGGCGTCAGTTCCAATCCGCGTCACGGCACCAAACTGTGAACCTTAAGATGTTGGTTAAAGGAAACAACAGACTAGATAATAAAAAGATTGTATTATTTATATAAATTCCCATAAGCATAGCCAACAGACATACATGTATGAGATTGAGCCAGAGAATGCCTGACTGACTTGTACAGAAACATGAACAAGTTATATATTCTTTTGAACAATCACAATTCAGCATGTTACTAAAATTTATGATTCTCAGCTGTGTTTGACCATAAAGACAAGGATTTCCCTTAATGGGATAGATTGTAAATACAACCAATTAGATAGTTGTCAAAAGTGTCAATTGGATTTGCAGCCCCAGGATCTCTGTGTTTAATTGGCCATTAACATTCCACAACATAGTATATGCCCATAAAATATTAAGATAAGGAAAAGTCACATCATTCAAGATAGTGTCTGGGCTCAAGGTTTTCACCCTTAATGGCCATGGACAGAGCAAGGAATACTCCATCTGGATTTGTTGATACAAGATAGAGATATCTCTGAGCTTACTCAGAGAACAAAGAGACTGTTAGGATCAGGCTTTTCTTCTGGTTAAGTAGTTCAGGCCCTGAGCCTTATAGAAATTACAAAAATGATATAAAATAGTATAATATTTTCCACAGACCTCATCCTGACGCTTTGGGGTCAGCGTTACAAGCCTCCCTGGTTCCCACAACAAACTCCTGCCCTTGGAGCCCTTACCCCAGGACTGGTGGGCAGCAGACCAGATGTCACTGCCATGGAGGCTAGCAGGAGTGATTTTTCAGGAGCTGAGATCAGCGCTGCCCAGGAGACGAGTCAGGGAGCAAATGGATGTCGGGAGGGGAGCTCTCCCTGCTCCGTTTAACATGAAATAATCAACAAACAAGTACTAGACAGCCCCTTTGAGCCGGGCGAGAAGCAGGTGCCATAGTGAGCCAAGCTGGCTTTGGAGTCAGGAAGACCCTGCCTCTGCTCTCCTGGCTATGTGACCTTGGGCAAGTCATTTGGCCCCCCACCCACCTAATGATAAATGGCAGAAAAGGTGTCGGCCTCCATCAGTGCAGGGGGTTGTCACCTGCCATTCCCCATCAATGAAATCAAAGGTCTGGTTAAAATTTGTAAAAAGCCAGGACAAGTGCTAACGAATCCCCACAGGCAGCTCCTGGCCATTTACATTGTCTTCTGCTCCAAGGTGGGGGTGGCCTGGGACTTAGGAGGGCTGGATAGCCAGCTGGGGACTCAGGAGCACTGGGGGGATGTGCAGAGAGAGAGATTTAGGCTTGTTGAAAGGGAAAACTCAGAATGGCCCCAAAATGAAATGGGTTTCTTTGGGAAGTAGTGTTTCCCAGTCACTGGGGGAGACTACACGATTTCTTGTAAGGGATTCCTGCTCAGATACAGGTTGGACCAGAGCCAAGACATGGACGGGGCCTCAGAAGCCATCTGGTCTAACACTTTCATTTGACTGAGGCACAGACAGCTTAAAGTGTTTGCCTGGGTTCTCAGATCTAAGGAATGGTAAAGGGGGAACTTGAACTCAGGACTTCCTGACTCCAGTTCCAGCCTTTTCTCAGGGGCACCAACTCCTGCTAAGGAGGAGGAAACTGCCTCTGGCCTGGGGTTACACCCTAGGCAAATGCCTGGCCCCAGACAGGGCTGGGGGCTGGGTGTCTGATAAACGGGGTTTGTGTTTCAGCCAGAAATGGTGGAGGGAAGGGGGAGAGTTAATTTTTAACTGTCTGCCTGGCCTCTGGCCCTGTGGGTTTGCCCTCCCAGCTCCCAAAGGTGGCACCCTTCCTGCTGGGCTGGCCTAGCCCATACATGCCTGCCCCTTGGCTCTCTCACCCTTTACCACTACACTCTCTATCTCTCTCTTTATCCCTCTCCTCTCCTCTCCTCCCTTCCCTTCCCCTCTCCTCCCCTCCTCTCCTCTCCCTCTCTCTCTCTCCCCCTCCTGGTCAGGATCTGAGTTCTGATACCAGCTCTGTTCTGTTATCTGTGGGACCTTGGACAGGTCACTCAACCCCAGTGGGCCTCTGGGTTAAAAGCTTTTCCCGATGTCAATCCCCCAAGCCTTCCCTGCTCCAGGATGAGGGTTTCCATCCCTTCAGCCCGAAGGCCCTTCCCCATGCTGGTCGCTGCTCTGTGTGTCCTGCTCTCTGGCCCATCAGAGCCCTTCTGAAGGTGTGACATGTGGAGTGTTTGCGGAGCCCCCCCGGGTCAGAGCACCAGGTGACAGCGCCCCCCTAACCACCTGAACGCCAGCCTCTCATGGGCGCTGCTGCTGTTGTCATGGCCAACACCGTGACCCTGCTGGGACTTTCCTGACTGAGGTGCCCGAGCCCTTGGCCATTTCTCTTCGGGTGACCTGATATGGGATCTGTGTTTTTGGCGGCCCTGGCCCCCCGCTGCCTCTTATGGGGGAAGGTGGTCCCCAGAGGGCTCCCAGACCTTTCCCAAACTGCCTCCTAGCCCTGTGCTTGTGAAAGGGGTTTTTGGAACCCAAGCAAACATTGATCCCTTATTGGTGTCGTTTTTAATAATAAGAGCTAGCTTTGGGTAGCGCTTTCCGTGGACTCTCGGATCTGATCCTCACAGCAACCCTGAGAGGGAGGTGGTAATATTACTGTCACTTTACAGATAAGGAACCTGAGGTTAAGCAACTTGCCTAGCCTGAATTTGAATTCAGGTCTTTCTGATTCCAAACCCAGCTCTCTGTATTCTGCACTATCCTAAGTAGAGGGGATGGAGATGGTTCCAGCCCATTCCCAAAATTTCCAAAACTGCTTTCTAAGAGAGTACTGAGGTACAAGGCCAGAGGCATCACAGGGACCCAGGAGCCACATGCCGGGCTGGAAGTCCTCTCTGAGCCTGGCTGCCATTCGCTCCAGGGGCTTCCAGGCCAAACAGACTGACTTTGTACCACAAAGGTCAACAACACAGCCCTCAATGACCCCCCAGATGTGCCCTCGGACCACCCAGAAAACCCAAAGGGAACTGGCTTGTCTTTTAGCTTGGAGACATTTCCTTGTGGCTGCCAGATGAGTGAGGGGCCAGTCCTCACTGAAGGTCAGGAGGCAGAACACAGGGACTGGCTTTGCTTGATATATTTGTTACAAAGGTTTGCGTCTGGGTTTTTTTTTTCCTTTTGGGAGGTGGGTGAGGAAGAAATCCAATTTTTGTTCATTGAAAACAAATTACATTTTTAAAAATGAAGGCCTGGAGTCAGGAGATAGAATGTCATGACTGGGAGGCCACCTGCCTGGAGGATTGAGTGCCCCAAAGTCCCCTTAATCATCAGTTTGGGAAGGGTTTTAGGAGCTGATTGCCTTAGCCCCTGGGGCACTAGGGAGCCAGGGAAGCTCCTCCAGAGAGGGGTGCCAGGGAGAACGCCTGAGGGAGAAAGGCTGCCTGCCCTGTCGAAATACGAAACAATGGAACACTGACATTACCAAGACCTTAAGGGCAAGCAGACAAATCGGAAATTATTCTTATCCTGATGTAAGTCCCACAAAACATCCCACAGCAGAGAAGAGTTCCTTTGGAGGGAAGACCAAAGGAAAAGTGTTCACACTTTGGGGCACAAGACCCCGTAGGGGAAGAAGCCCTGGCCACTATTCTATGGGGGAAGGAAATGGTGATAGACAATTTGGGGCCCTCAGAAGGGCGGGCCGGGAGGGCAGGGAGGAGCCCACTTGGGATTCTACCATGAATTCCTGCCAACTAGGCACCAAGCTCAGTTGTTCCTATCTGCTGAAGGAATAGAATCACCCTCCCAATTCTGGCACCCTGTGGCAAAGCTTCGATCACCCAACCCTGGTTATAGCGCAAATAGTCCATTTGATTGCTTGGCCCACAGTGGAACCAGAACAGAATTACATAATTAGTCAGTAGGTATTTATTACACATCTATTATGCATCCAAGCCTGTGCTAAGAGTTTTGGGAGATGTGACAAAAGAACATTTTAATTAAATGAAACAAATATTGATGTAATGTGGAGCACTTCATGCCTAGGGTGGAAGGGGCTGAGAATCCTGATTCCTGAACAGTTTCTGAAATGGAAGAGCCTTGGTGGGGGGGGGGGGGGAAGCGGTATGGTTAAACAGGTGTAGATGTTCCATACCTGATAGGACAGCCTCTCTGATTGGCTACTCAGTCTTAGTGGATTTCTTAGGTTCTTTCACTCACAGGCATCTGGGGAGAGAAGCCTTGGGACGCCCACATCTTCAGGGACCCCCAGCCACTGGTTCATCCCACTTATTTATTGTGGTTCAGTCTTTTCTGTCCTGACTGACTCTCCATGACCCCATCTGGAGTTTTCTTGGCAGAGATACTGGAGTGAGTTTGCCATTTCATTCTCCAGCATCATACAGACGAGGAAACTGGGGCAAACAGGGTGAAGCGACTTGTCCAGGGTCACCTGCGTCTGAGCCCAGATTTGAACTCAGAAAAATGAGTCTTCCTGACTCCAGGCTTGGTGCTCTGCCCACCTCGCCACCTTGCTGCCCTGTGTCTTGTCAGAACAGGTGTCTTCACATTGTGTCTTCCTCTAGATTGTTAGCTCCTTGAGGGCAGAGACAGTCTTTGCCTTCCTGTGTGTCCCCAGCACTTGGTGCTGTGCCTGGCACACAGTAGGTGCTAAGTCCTCCCCCTTTTGTGACTATCACTGGTTAGGACTCCACTCTCCACATCCCCAAATCTTCTATTTACTTATGTGTATACATTGTTTCTCCCTCCTCAGTAGAATGTAAGCTCCTCGGGGGCAGGGGCTGTCTTCATTTTTGTCACTGCATCTCCAGGGCATGGCACACAGTTGGTGCTTAGTAAAAGCTTCTTGGATTTAATTGGACTGCTCCTGGATGGCAGGACCTCAGGGCCCTCCCTATCCTGGTGGTTGTATCCCCCAGCACACAGGAGGTCCTTCCACTGTCTGTTAGATGTGACCTGACCACGGCAGAAGACAGAGGACCTTCTAGATACTGTGACTGGCTAGTCCCAGAACCTGGGATGGCTCCCAGGGATATCCATGCCTTGGACAAGCCCTAACACTGCTTGGGGAGCAGGGAGAGTCGACTGGGGACACTCCCCAGGGTCATAGCGACATCCATCTGCAAGAAGATTCCAGGTCTTTAGATGTTCCATCTGCCTGACTCCCTGTCTTCCGCAAAATCAGCATTATCATTTCTGCCCTGCCCAGCTCCCAGGGGCCCTGGCAGATACAGCAAGATATGAACATGAACAGGTTTGGCAAAGCGGATGGAGCTGTGCCGAAGTGAGGAAGGGGGTGACTGCTTTCTTCTCCATCTGTCATAATCTAGCACCTTCAGACCGGAGGACTTTGCTGAAGCGCCCCTCCCCTGACTGGTGTTGCTCCATAGCACCAAAGAAAAATTACCTGGCATTTACTTTACATATAATTTGAAGCAATGTCTGTAGCATCTCCTTTGGGGTCGTTCTAAGTCACACTCATAGGGAGACGACTACCCTAGGTTCAAAGTATGCTATGAATTTACACTCTGAAAACTTTAGTCTGTGAGCCCCCACCAGTGGCCTTATGTAGAACAGTAAGTCAGGTAACAAACTCAAAGCAAAGGCATTTACTGAAATGGCATTGTTCAAGTTGGGGTGCTGCCTCCCACCAATATGCATAGCATAAGTGGGAAGAATGATTATGCAGAGAGAGTATGCTAGTAGAAAGGCACAGGTACAAATCACATAGGTAACCAGGACAACTCACACAACAGGCCTGGGTGCTCTTTTTCTTAATAGTATCCCCACCATGAAGGCCAGGTTTCAGTTGGGCAAAGTATCTCCTCCTGGTCAAGTTGTTCCACTGATGGGAAGACGCCCAAGGGCAGAGGCACAGGGGATGAGAGGACACCTCGGCTGGGTCCATTATGACAGGGAGGGGGTGTGATGGCCTAAGCAGTAAATGGAAGGCTGGGAAGGTAGAGGGAGAACCCCACGACAATTTGGGGCCTCTTCTGCCTCCCTGAAGTTATCTTCCCTTTCACTTGTTACACACTTTGTGTCCCTTAGGCATGTGCGGTTTTCCTGTCTCCCTCCCTGACTCTGACTCCTTGAGGGCAAAGATGGCTTCATTTCTGTCTTTGTGGTGGCTGACACAATGCAGGGTAGTAGGCCCCTCAACCTTCCTGAACCTCAGTGATCTCACCTGTAAAATGAAGGCACCAGCCTTGATGGCCTCCGAGGTCCCTCCCACATAAAATCTGTGATCCTACGGCTTGGACCCTTAATAAATCCTTGCTGGTTGTCCTTTGTGTGTGTCAGGTGGCATAGGAAAAGGGGAGATATAGACACACACAGAGACACACACACAAACAGAGGCAGTCAGAGGATCTGCCTGCCCATTAAGGCCTCGGCCCAGAGCATCCAAGTACCGCTTCGGGCTGGGCTGGACTTTACCATCTATCTCCAGGAGGTGGCGAGCACTTCCCAGCCTCCTCTTTGGAAGAAGGCAGACAGACTAGCCAGAGGGAGGGCTGGGTGGAGACAAAGGAGACCCAAGGTCCGAGACAGCTGCCCCCCATCCCTGGCTGTCCCGCACTCCCTGCCGTGACCTCCCCACTCTGTGTGTACCTGTATGTACATATGAGTGTGTGTGCAAGTGTTCATATGTGTGTGAGTATGAGCATGTGTATGTGTGTTTGTATGTATGTATGAGAGTACACGTTTGTTCGTGCCTGTTTGTGAGTGTGTGTGTGTGTTCATGAGTGTGAATGTATGCAAGTGCGTTTGTGAGTGTGAGTGAGTGTGTGTGTGCACCCTCATGCATGCCTGTGCTCAGGGAAGGGCTGCAAAGGGAATGCAGAGGCATCCAAAGGGAGCCATGAGGTGGACTCTCAGGGTGACCTTGAGGGGAGACCTCACTGGTCTGCTCTGAGTCTTGCCCATCTTGTCTGTCCAATGGGGATACACACAATCCTAAATCATGGGGAAGCTGCCCAGGGGCAAGATGACAGTGGCAGGGAGGGCTGGGAGAGCCTTTAGAAAGAGAAAGCTACAAACATGTGTGCGTGTGTGTGCACACACAGGTGTCTTACATGCTTGGGGCAGAAGGGCATCGAGGACAGCTGGGTTGGGGGGAGTGGCAGGCACACAGTAGGAGCTTAATGCACACTTGCTGACTAACTGATTGGCAGCCTTTTGGCTGTGGAAGTGGAAGACCTGGGTTCCAACTCCTCCTCTGCAGTCTATAAAATGGGCTGGCTGGCCTCAGAGGTCCCCTCCGGCCCTGGGGTAGGAGCCTGGGCACTGCCTTTCTCTTGCAGGATCTCAGTTTCCACACCTGTCAAATGCAGAGGCCTGCTCCCTTTTGCTCCTAGGCTCAGATGGGATGAAGGGGAGGTGGGAGGGCATCCCCCCCCCCCACTCTCCAGTTCCTCCCCTGCCCCCTCCCCGGTCCTGGATACTCTGGGCCTCCTGCATGGGGGGAGGGAACGGAGGAGGCAGGGCCAGGAACAGGCCCAGGGGGTGGGGAGCAGACAGAGGGCCCTTCCAGACTCCTGCCGAGAACAGAGGGGGAAGGAAGAGAACAGGACAGCCTGTCCTAGGGCCAGGGGGCCCTCAATCCATTCCTAGAATCTGTACCTTGGCCACCAGGATCTCCCAGAAAGATGAGGGAAGGTTGCCTCACTTCCTGTGCAGGGGCTGGGCCCCTCAGCACGGAGGCCAGAAGGGCTGCTGCCTGATTTCTGAATCCTGCTTGAGAGGTGCTGGAAGGGTTGTCAGAGCCCAGCAGAAGCAGTGTCAGAGCTAGAGAGGATGGGGACGAAGTGGGAGAGAGACCTGAGAGCAGGGAATGAACAAACGAATGAATGAGTGAATGAATGAGTGAATGAACAAATGAATGAGTGAATGAATGAATGAGTGAGCGAATGAACAAACAAGTGAGTGAGTGATCCCTTAGGATGCACTTACTCTGTGCTTGGAGCAGGGGGCAGCCCATGCCCTCATGGAGTCCTGGCTCTAACGCTAGAGACAAGGCAGAGGGAAGGTCCCCTGGTCCTTAGGGGGCAGGGCAGGGGCAGGGCAGAGGGGCAGGTCTCTACTTTCAGGTCATATCATTTCCTGATGTTGCACGGGGCCTGGGACTCTCCCTTCTGGGCTGAGGTTTCACCAGCACTGGTTGCCAGATGGGACCCCAGTCCATTACAAGGGCCGCAAAGCTGGGGGGCAGAGAAGGAGGAAGGAATGGAGGAAGTGGTGGATGGCACCAAGGCAAGAGAGTCAGGGATGGTCAGTTCCAAGAAGAACCTCAGGAGGCTGCAAAAGTCAACAGTCATCATTATTCCTGTCTGACAGATGGGGAAACTGAGGCTGAGTTTAAGGGGCTTGTCTAAGGAAGGATTTGAACCCTGGGTCTTCCTGGTCCCACGTCCAATACCCAATTCAGTCGCTGCCATGAGTCTCTGAAGCTCCTCTTTGTGAATATGGCAGGGGCTTCTGGAGGAAATACCTCAGTCTGAGGAGTCCGAATTTCAGGAATCAGGGAGAGATTTGGGAGCCCCTTTGGGCCATTTGAACCTGGGGCTACGGGCAGCCACCTACTTTGCCTATGTCCAGGCCAGCTGTGGATGTGGGTGTTAGCCCCTTGCCCAGGCCAGGGGGAAGTGGGCAGATGACTCCTGCGATGCTGTGACTGATCTTCCACAGGGCTGGGGCTCCGGAGAGGGGGAAGGGGCACCCACGTCACTCTAGACCTAGGGTTGGGAGGCCTGAGTTCTGGCCCCAGCTGTGGGACCATGATCAAGTCCCACCCCTTTCTTGGCCTTCAAATGAGGGGGTGGCCTTGGTGGGGTTCTGGTGCCCAGTGAATTTCAGATGGCCCAAGTCCAAGCTTGCCGAGCTTCCCTCGGCTCTGCCTCTCTTCTCCGCCCCTTCCAGCTGGGCTCACTGGGGCACAAGCCTGGCATTCACGCACAGCGCTCTCTCTGCCTTTGCCTGCCCTGGGTCCCAGCTGCCCGGCCCAGCTCCCGTTGGCACGGTGGGGCCAGGGCACAGAGAGCCTGGGCAAATGCGAAGCGCCGGGCGCCGCCCCCTTTCTCACAAGAGACCTTTCTTTCTCCAGCTCTCTCCTCCTGACTTTACTTCAAACCCCGAGCGACGGCCCCAAAGCCTCCTCCTTTGCTCTGGGGGACAACGAGGTGGACGGTCTGCCCGATCGCCCTCCCCAGGAGCAGGGACCCGTGAAGCTGGGGAGGCCGGAAGGAAGAGCCAATAACGAGACGGCCGGAGGGCGAACAACCAGGTTCGCGCAGTGCTGGGGCGCGGCACTCCCCGGGCTGAGCCTCGCCGGCCGCTTTTGGCAGGTGCTTTCGGGTTTCTCAGATGAAGAAACTGAAGCTCAGAGTGGCTCGGTGATTCGCAGAATCGCAAAGTCAGTGTCAGAGGTGGAACTGAAAGCCTCGTCCTTCCGGACTCCAGGTTCCCTCCTCATCTCTGACACCCCCAGGTGTTGCTTCTCCTCTCCGAACCTCAGTTTTCCAGCTGTGAAAGGGAAGTAAAAGCACCCGAAGCCACTGTGTGATGGGGATCACTCCGAGTCAGAAGGACCTGAGTTCGAATGTTGCTTCTGGTATTTCCATGTGACCCTGGGTGTGTCACTGAACCTTTCTCAGCCTCAGTTTCCACATCTGTAAGTGGCTTCCTAGCCACAAGTCTCTCCCTAGTCCAGTCCATTCTCCCTCAGCTGTCACAGTGTGACCATGCCATGCCCGCACTTAGGCACCTCCAGGGGCTCCCCGTCACACTAGGATCAACTAGAAAGCCCTGTTTGGCCTTCAAGGTCTTCCATACCCTGCCCCTGCTTTGGTCCCCCCAACCACACTCTTCCGTCCCATGACCCTGGTCTCCTAGCTGTACCTCAAACACACACTTCATTTTCCACCTCTGGCCTTTGTCTCTGGCCATTCCCATGCCTGGGATGCCTTCCCTCATCTCCTCTGCCTCCCGGTTTCCCAGCTTCCTTCAAGTCCTGGCTAAAAGCCCCACCTTCTCCAGGAAGCCTCCCCCCCCACCCCCCTTAATTCCGGTGCTTCCCATCTGTTGTCCGTCTTCAGTCTCCCCCACCTAGAGCTTGTTTGTGCACAGTGGTGTTGCTTGTGTCTCCATCGGATTGTGAGAGTAGCGACTACCTTTTGCCTTTGTATTATCATCACCTAGTCCAGTGCCTGGCAAACAGTAGGTGCTTAATAAGCGAGTGTTGGTTGACTGACTGATCGATTACCTCCCAGGGTTGTTGTGGGGATCACATGATAGAACAGAAGTTAAAGCACTTTGCCAAGCTTAAAGGGATTTGTAAATGTTATGATTACTAATTATTATGGTGCGTGTCTATTATGTAATTATGTACACGTCCGTACGTGTGTGTACTTGGAGGCGTCCTGGCTCTTACTTACTGTGTGACCTGGACAAGCCCCTTCCTCTCTGGGCCTCGTTTTCTTCACCTGTAAAACGACAAAGTTGGACCAGGATCTCCGGGGTCCGCTCAGATCTCATGGTCTGTGATTGAACAAGACAAGGGCTGGGTCATGAAGAACAGACCGGAACTTTGAGCTCCATCCCGGAGTGCCTGGCAGAAGGGCCTGGCTGCAGGTGGTGGCCAGTTTCAGAGGCCAAAGTCTCACCTTCTTCGTACTCCAACACTCCTGAGGCTCCTGACCTCCTCTGAGGCTACTCCGTGCACAGGCTTCTAGCCCGAGCAATGCCCATCCACCATTTTCTGTAAATCTCCTTCGAGGGGCTTAGCCAATGGGCCAGAAGCTGTCCTTTTCCTCTTTTCAGCACCAGCTGGGATTACCAGGGGTGGGAGGGATTGTTTTTGTCTTGCCTCTCTTCCCCAGGGCCTCTTGCAGGGCTGCACATAGTAGGAGCTTGTTGTATCCACTGGGAAGTCTCTTGCTCAGCCCTCTTGCTCTTGGTACGGCCGTCTGCCTGCTTTGCCGGTCATGTGGTCTTGTTCAATGATCTGTGCCATTTCACAGGTCACTGGGTATGGTATACAGTAGGTATGTCATAAGTGGTGATTGAATCAAACATCCGACAGCAACTTCTACCCACCACCCTCTTTGCAATCACTGTCTCTCTGAAACTTGGCCAATCAGTGTTGAAAGATCAGAACTTGGCACATAGTAGGTGCTTAATAAAGACTTGTTGATGGCTTGACTCATCAGCTCCAGAACTGGAAGGACCTGACATTATCCCGTGGTCGGCATCATTGTTTTTACGTCTAAGTCCTTCCTATGCAGGTGTGTATAGTCTACATGAAAAACCCACACAATGTCTATATGTGTGTATATGTGTGTGCGCACACGTACGTACACACACACACACACACACACACACACACACACACACACACACACGCGCGCGCGCGCGCCTTAGGAGCAAAGAGAAGCAGCTGGCCACTGACAGCATATACAGCTTTCTGTTCCCGAGTCTCCTGCCTCAGTGGTGCGAGAAGGGTGGTGCTGGAGCTCTATTTTTATCATTTTATCTCTCAGATATCGGGGCCTGGTCACCTGCCATGTTGGCCCCAGGCCTGGACTACCCATTTCTAATTTGGAAGCAATCCCTTTGCTGGGTGCCTGGGTGACCCACATTGATCAGAAAGGCGCCGGTCCACATGGTCAAGTCAACATCCTGACAGAGGCCAAAGTTCACGGTAGGGAATGTGAGCAGCCTCCTAATGGCTTCCTGAGCATGTTGGGGGTGGGGCCTGGGAAGGGAAGCCAGAGGGAAGATAAAGGTTTCCAGGAGGTGAAGTCAGATGTCCAGAAACAGGTTCCAACTGTTGAGGTGTCCATCCAAAGAGCACAGGCCAGTCAGCTGAGTCTTTGCAGCTCTCCTTTTATGACTGGGTGGCCTTAGACTTTGCCCCTCCTCAGTCCCCCACACAACTGGAAACCTCCCCCATCATTCCCTCACAGGCCTGCCCCCTTCCCTGGAGCCACTGGCCTCACAGGTTTGACCCTTGGGACTGGCTTAGACTTTGACCGACTATTGGCCAGGGTAGGGAAATGCTAATGCCAAAGAGGGTCAGGCAAGCCCAGAAGGGCCACTGGGTCAAATGGAGGCTGTCCTCGAGGGCCTGGTGTGTGTGTACGGCCCCATGGAGTATATTTGCCAGGGCAGCCGGCCAGAGGTGACTACTCCATTGCTGCTGTTCTCCCTGCTTCCTTCTTGGTCTGGGGCAGTGAGAGGTGACCCTGGCAGAGAGAGGCAGACTCCCAGGAATAGGAGAGAGAGTCCCAAGGCATTTGTCCTCAGTCAGACCACAGCATGGGGATTAGACTCAGCCCTGGGGGGCCACAGGTTAAGAAGGCCATTGATACCTCATACCCTTCAGATTGGCAAGGATTTCTTTTCTTTTTTGGAAGGAAAATGACCGTTGTTGAAGAGGTTCTGGGAAAACAGGTCCATTAATGTGTCATCAAATCACTTCACCTCTGCCTCAGTTTCCTCACCTTCCTTAGGAGCTCAGCTCAGCTGCTACCTGGGGTCCCCTTTGCCAAACCTGTCGAGAATGCATTCAGTGTAAATGTTTTATTTCCTCATGTGTGTGCATGGGATCAGAGATTTGGAGCCACTAGGGGTATTAGCTGTCATCTCATCCAATGCCCTCATTCTGCAGACGAGGAAACTGAGTCTTAGAAGGGTCAACACAGCCACAACAACTGAAGCCTTCCTGAGCTTGAGTCATCTCTCTAACCATTATGCCACACTGCCTCTCACATGATAGGAGTTTAATAAGTACTTGGGGATTGGTTGCTGGATGGTGGATCCGGGCTGGGCTAGATGACCACAGAGGCCCCTCCTAACCCTGAACTTCGGGCTTCTGTGAACATGTGGTGTGAATGCTGAATGGGCCCCAAGGGCCTAACTGTGGGTAGCAAGAGCAGGCTCTTCCCTTCACAAACTGGTACTCTGCCGTATGGCCTATTGCACCCAACCTGCGGTAGAGCCTTCCAAGCTTGTGTGGGTCTGATCCGCCGCAGCTGACATGCTGTACCTTGACCCCAACATAGTGACAGCCTTTCGGTCCTCCTCAGGAATGAAGAATGACCGACCAAGCAGCCGGGCCTGTTTCTCCGGTGCCTATCTTGTTCCTAATCTCAGCTGCCTGCCAAGAAATCCTTGTTAACTGATAATGAAGGGGTGACAGGGGGTGAGACTCTCCCTGGCATCTTTGTGTGACAGCCAGGAAGTCAGCCCAGGCACAGCCATTTGGGCCATAGAGTGGGGAACTGGCCTGCTCACCAAATGGCCAGTCATTCTCTGATCCTACTGACCAAAGTGGACCAGGGTCCCCAGGCTTCAAGGGCATCCTCGGCCTATTCACAAGGTATTGGCCAGTGGCCTTTGAATAGCTGCCAGCCTTTGGCATAACCTGTTGGTTAGTATTGCTGAGGCTGTGTGGTCTCCTCCTCTTCTTCCTCTTCTTCCTCTTCTTCTTCCTCCCTTCTTTCTCTTCCTCTTCCTCCTCCCCCTCCCTCTTCTCCCCTTCCTTCTTCTCTCTTCCCCCCTCCTCCTCCCAGCTCACGGTAGGTGGAGCAGGAGGGAGTAACTGGCAGCCAATCAGGGCAGAGTTTGGGGAAACCTAGGGAAGACATGCAAGGCAACTAAGTGACTCACCTCATTCTTTTGGAACTGCCTCTGGCCACCTGAGTCATAGGTGAGGCTCAGAAATGTGGCCCTTGAGGTCAAGGCTGTGAGTTACCCTCCCTTGCCCCTCCTGCCCAAGCCTAGTGCTGCACTCCCTTGCTCCACCATGCATTGACCCTTCCCTGGCACCCTGCCCCCTCTTAGACCCTTCTCGCTATGCCCAGCTGTTGGCCCCCAAAGGCCCTTGTCCTGGCCAGGCGGGAGGGAGCCCTGAGATGTGTGGTTCAGTCAGGTACCATGGAGGGCAGGACTAGAAAGAGCAGTAATGATCCTAATAATTAGAATGATTTTTTTTTTTTACTGGGGAGTGGTAACTACCAAATAAGTGCAGCAGCCTTGGCCCTGACCAGGAGGCTCTCTCATCATGTGACCTGAAGGCCAGGCCACCTTTGATCGGCTCAGCATTGGCCACTAGCATGTTCCGGCTGGACGCCGGCTGCAGCCACTGGTCTCTTTGCCTTCCTCCCCTGGTTCAGGAGAAGGGCCCCAGATGGCCAGGCTCTGGAGAGCATGGAAAGGGCCCAGGCCACTCTCCTTCCCAGATGGGGCGGCAGCACCCACAAGAACTGCCTTCCCAGCCCACAAGAAAGGTCATAGGTCAGGACCACAGACAGAGACCTGGAAAAGCCCAGCTAAGTGAGGGAACTGAGGCCCTCAGATGGGATGGGATCTTAGAACAGGGAATGTCAGAGCTGGGAAGGCTCTTAGGGCAGAGAATGCCAGAGCTGGGAGGGCTCTTAGGGCAGAGAATGCCAGAGCTGGGAGGGCCCTTAGGGCAGAGAATGCCAGAGCTGGGAGGACCCACACATGAGCTGTCCTGTGTTGCTCCTACTGAAATCCTCTTTCCTTCTCCTGGTTCCATGGCACTTTATTTTGTGCTGCCAGGCTGTCCAGGGAAGCGCCAGCCCCTGGACAGCCCATAACCCAGAGGGGACACGTTGCCAAGCCTCTGTTAGCCAGTGACCTTCTCCTGGCCTGACAGGAGGGCAGAGGGGTCTGAATTAACAGATTGCTTCTTCCTTCCTCTTCCTTCCGTTCCCTTCCTGGGGAAGGAATCTGGGAGGCGATTGTGAGTCCTGGAGAAAAGGTGATACCCAGAGCTTACTGAGAGAGCCAGAGGGCCCTGAGAGAAGAGTGTGAATTCTGAGCAAATCCGCCACTCAAAGTCCTAATTCTGACACACTGCGGGTATAAGATGAGAAAAGCTGCAAAGATAGAAGGAAGCCTGGGAATGGCCCTCAAGTGTGATGGGCCCCCTTGGACAGCGGCAGACCTCTGCTTGCTGCCCGGTTTCAGCTAGAGGACACTCGGCTGCTGAGAGGACTGGACAGGGTCACACAGTGGGTGTGGGCAGTCAGGATTTGAATACAGACCTTCTCACTCCTTAGAAATCCTTCTTCTCCAGCAGATGAGGGCTTGGTGGGGGAAAGACAAGAGACCCAGGCTCTGGTCCTATGTCTCCAGTGCCCTTCTCAGTGACCTGGGGCTAAGTCACTGGAAAGCTCTGAGCCTCAGCTCCCCACTCTGTAAAATTGGCATGATGCTCATGACCGCAGACATTTATGGTTGTTGGAGGGGTTTGCCACTTCCTTCTCTGGCTCATTTTACTGATGAGGAAACTGAGGGAAACAGGGTTAAGTGACTTGCCCAGGGTCACACAGCTAGGAAGTGTCTGAGGCCAGATTTGAACTCAGGTCTTCCTGACTCCAGGCCCAGCACACTCTCCACTGCACCACCTAGATGACCTCCAAGGGGCCTGCCGGCTCTAAATCTATGGTCCCCTGATGCTGCCATGGACCCTAGGTTCTAGTCTCAGCTTCTCCACTTACTAGGGAGGTGGCTATTTAATTCAAATCAGTAAACATTTGCCTACTCTGTGCCAGGCACTGGGCTAGGCACCGAGGAAGCAAAGATAAGAAAGGGAGAATTCCCCTCCTTCAAAGGGCTTGTGGTCCATTAGGGCAAACAACCCATAGATAACTGGACAAAAAATAAATACCAAGGAATCTTTCTGTAGGTAGCACAAATGATCGGGGGTGGGGGGAGAGGAGGAGGAGAGATCAAGAAAGTCTTCCTGTAAGAAATGGCCTTATAGTCCTTGGGGGGTATTACTTCATTCCCCTCGCTGAGTCTCAGTTTCCCCAAACGGGGCTAACATTTTCCGCTCTCGCTGGGCTGCTCTGAAGGCACTACTTTGTTAAACTTTGGAGTACTGCAGGAACAGGCAGGGCCCATGATCCAACTGGGTAATTCTTGGGCCTCCTAGAATACTCTCGATCATGATTTTTCAGCTTCCCCAAATGTCCCTGTGATGTTGGCAAAGTCATAGTTATCATGCTGGTTTTATAAAGGAGGGAACAGTGACCCAGAGAGATCCAGCAACTTAACCTCCAGGTCACAGAGAGAGGCCACGGCAGAGACAGGGCTGGAACCCAGGCCTGTGGACTCCCAGTCCAGAGCCCCCTGCCTAGGTCCCAGGATCCAGGTTTGAGACCTAACCCAGCCACAGACTATCTGTGTGACCTTGGATGGATCACTTTAGCTTTCTGAGCCTGTTTCTTCCTTTATAACATGAGGCACTTGGGTTAGATGACTCCAAAGGGTCCCCTGCTGCCTTCGATTAACAGAGGAAGACATTCATGTTGGCAGAAAGATTTCCCTCCTGTTGTCTTCAAAAAATCACTGTGGCTGGAGGCTGAAATGGACCTTGACCAACATCGAAGGGGAGGCAGACCCAAGCCATTGTAGAAGGAGTGATAGCCACTGACATGGCCAGGATTTCATCTTACTAGGGATGAAAAGGATCAGAAGATAAGCTTCTGACTCATGAACTCTTTGCCTCCCAACCCAGGGTTGGCACTCAGCAACCCCTTTAGAGGTAGCCTTGCTATTAAATGGAAGGCCAACTTGCACGCTCATTTAGCTTGCCCCCTCCCAACCCTCTGGGAGCTCAAAATAGCCTCCTCTATCTCCCTGACATAGACTCCCCTTCTTTTCCTCTGGGCTAGGACTGGACTAGCCACACATGTCTGGTACTGGACCCAGGGGGCTAGTGTGAGGGTCACACATTGAGAACGAGAAGGGGCCTTTGGGACCAAGTTAACTGGCTCTTTGAGGCTGGGTGACTTCAATGCAAAAATTAGTCCAGGGGAAGACAGTGAAGAGCATGGGGAGGGAATGTGACTCAGACTAAAGTGAAAGACTCCAAGAATTTGGAGATGACTCAAGATTCTTGCTCATAACATTGTACCAGCACTTTCTCCAAGTACAGTTGGAGGGCATGAGACGTGATGAGCAAGTCATCACACACACAACTGGCTGTGTCTTAACACAGAGGAACAACTAATTACTCTCAGGGAAATCATTTCTGAATCAGCTTTCTGGGTGAAATCAGACCGTCAACACCAAGTTAAATGAAAGATAAAGACAAGAGGTCACTGCCTATAATTACAGCATCTCCAGTCTGACCTATTCAAACAATCTTTAACACTGAAAAATGGGAAAAGGAAAAAGGCAAAGATATTGACTGGGAAGACCCAATTTCCTTTATGTGTGATCTGTCTAATGCAGTCAACAAAGTACAAGGTCCAGCAATGGCCTTAGCCCAGAAACACTTGTTTTTCCTTGCCAAGCAGCAGCCAAGATCAATGCCCATTTAGAGGACAAATATTTGGAAAGTGTTCCAGAAGAAGATGACAGATTGTAAGCAGCATCACTTCACAAAACAGGAAGAAGTCATGGAGGAGAAAACAAGTCCACAGCAAAAAGTGTGTCAGGAGACCTAGCTAAGTCAAATCATCCCCAAACACCAGTAGGTGAAACTACTAGTTTCAACAAAGAGGCAAAAACAAAATCAGATTTTTCAAAGAGTTTCAATAATCATCTATTTTCATCATCCATAGTAGAACCATCATGTTTAGATTCTAATATCTCACTGTCTGATGTGTTTTATGAGACAATAGAACTTAGGAATCTAGAGCCTTACCTTTAAAGCTACCTTCCATGTATTCTCTCTGTGTCTTGTATATACTTAATTATTTATATCCACTTCCAGGTTTATGAACTACGGAATTCTCTTACCTGATCTCAATCTGTTGTCATTCCTCATCTCCACCTGCCTTGCGGTCCAATCCCTATTCTTCACCCTCACCATAACCTCTAATCCTTCTACCGCTCTTGCTCCAGCTACACTCTTTTCCCTCCTCCATCTTGACTCTTTCATAATCCATTTCAAGTCTACACTGCGCTCCTCTTTGGAGTCCACTGCCCTCTTAGCTTATCACTGCAACAGCCCAACTTTGCATCTCCGCCACCATCCTTGGCCTTTGCTCCTACTTACGAGCAAAGGTAGAGAAAATCACAAAACCGGGACGACATAATCTCACCTGGGTCCTCTTTTACAACACTTCTTTCTCCTGGCTTTCTTTGTCCCTGTTTGTCTACTCCTTGGTCTCTCTTGCTGGATCTTCATCCACCTCATGCCTACTAACCATGGGTGTCCTCCAAGGCACTCTCCTCTACACTCTTCTGATGGTATTCATGGCTTCAGTGACAATTCCAATGCAGATGATTCTCAGATCTAATTATTAAGCTCCAACCTCTCTCCTGACTTCCAGACTTGTATCTCCAATTTCCTATTGAAAATCTTGAACTGGGTGTCCTATTGATATCTTAAAATCAACATATTCCAAACCGAACTCAGTTATCTTTTACCCCCAAATCTCTCCTCTTCCTAAGTTCCTTATTATTATTGAGGGAACCACCATCCTTCCAGTCCCCCAAGCTTGAAACCTCATATTGTCCTCAATTTCTCACTCTCTTTCCCCGCCCCCATCCAATCTGTGGCCAATTCCTGTCAATTCCATTTTCACATCGCTCACCTGTACCCCTTCTCTCCTCTGATGTGGCCCCCACTCTGGCACAGGCTCTCATCACCTCACATCTGGACTACTGCTATAGCCCTGCTGGGTGGGGGGCTCTGCCTGCCTCAGTCTCTCCCCCCTCCAATCCATCCTCCATTTAACCACAAAAATGACCTTCCTAAACATGTCTGGCCCTGTCACCCTCCCCTCCCCCACCCCCATCCATAAATTCTCCTTGTTACATACAGGATCAAATAGAAATTATCTCTATCACCTTTCTCTCATGGTCCCCTATTCCTGGAATACTCTCCCTCCTCATTTTTACCTCTGAGCTTCACTAGTTCCCTTCAACTCCCAGCTAAAATCCCACCTTTGAACAGAAGCCTCCCCCCACCCCTTGAAGCCAGCGCCTTCCCTCGGAGATTCCCTTCAATACTTCCTGTCTATGGCTTGTTTTTGTTCAGTCATTTGTGTATTCTCTCCCGATAAGACCTGAGCTCCCTGAGGGTGGAGACTAGTTTTTTGTTTTGCCTTTCTTTGAATCCCTAGCTCTAAGCTCGGTGCCTGGCACACAGTCAGCACTTAATAAATGCAAGTCAATCGACCGATCAAAGTCCAGAGGAGCAGTTGGATAAGATCGACTATGTGTTAGGAGCTCTGTGATGAAGGTGAAACCTTGAAAGCAAAGAACGATTATTTTACAGGATATCCCAGGGAGGGGATGTGCCAAAAGAAAGAAAAAAAACCAACTTACCCATAGTATTATTGCCAAGAAAAGGAGACCCATCCAGGAAAAGATCAAATGGGAGACAAATGTCTATTGTCCACACATGGCATGCAGTTGAACAGGCTGTCTGTTGAATTAATACATTAACACTTAGGGTGATCAAAAGACCACAGACTTAGAGCTGGCTTGCCCAGCGGAGGGCACTAGGGCTCAGAAGGGTTATTACTTGTCCACCATCACACAGATAGTTAAGGAACAGGCAGGGTTTTTAAAAAATATTTTTAATTTTTTTCTATTTACATACAAAACCCATTTTAACATTCCTTTTTCTTAGGTTTGAGTTTCAAATTCTCTCTCTTTCCCTCCCTTCCTCCTCATCAAGAAGGCAAGCAATTTGATATAGGTCATATACGTACAATCGTGTAAAACATATTTCCATATTAGTCACATTGGGAAAGAAAACATAGACCAGAAAAAAACAATCAAGAAAAATAAATTTTAAAAAAGTCTGCTTTGATCTGCATTCAGACTCCATCAGTTCTTTCTCTGCAGGCAGATAGCATGTTTTGTCATGAGTTCTTCAGAATTGTCTTGGATCATTGTATTGATGATGAGGTGATGAGAGTAGCCAAGTCATTCATAGTTGATCATTGTTACAATGTTGTGGTTAGTCTGTACAATGTTCTCGTAGTTCTGTTCACTCCGTTCTGCATCAGTTCATGTTAAGTCTTCCCAGCTTTTTCTTAAAGCATCCTGCTTGTCATGAGAGGCAGGATTTGAGCACAGATCTTCTGACTCCAAGTCCAGTGTTCTTTCCACCATACAATCCTTCCTCAATTAGTCATTTATTATTTGCCATTTATTATCAGTCATTTATTACTATTATTTATTATATTATTATCAATCAGTATTTATTAATTGCCTACCATGTGCCCAGCACTGTACTAAAGACTGGGGGTGTAACAATCAAAATGCAGAAGTCCCTGGTCTCCAGGAGCTTCCATTCTATGTATCAAGGATAGCTGCTACCAGTGGCCTCAAACTGAATCAGAGAGCAGCCTGGATTGTCTTTGAAGAACTCTCTGGTTCCCTTGACAATGCCAGGGTGCTCTCTGAAATACAAACCTCACAGGGCTGCAGACCATAGAATGCCATGGTTTCTTTCTGAAGAATCAGAATTGTGGGGGCCCAAAGAGCAAAGGAAAAATGTTTGGTGCATGTTAGTAGGCCGAAGCCTATTTCCAGTGACATCTTATCTGCAGAAGTGGCAAAGGGCTATCACTCAGATAGCGTAGGGTAAGGAAAGGGGGTGGGTTTGTCACGGAAGGGGATGGATGGCCCAAATGATACATGGGTCCTCCCGTGGAGTAGGAGCCAGAGGAAGACCTCCTAGGGTGGTCATCCCAGGACCTTAGATGGAGCCTTGGGGGCCTTTAAGGAGGGTTTCTGGAAGAAGAAGGCCAAGACAGGAAGAGCTGCCTGGAGATCACCAATAGCCACAGGGATGAGACCTCGCCCGCCCCATCCTTCCACACACCGAAGCAGATGAAGGAAGAGCTTTAAACTCCCTGCCGTCCTGACCCTCATGTTTCAGATGAGGGAACTGAGACTAGCCCAGGGACTTAAAGAACCTAGAGCTGGTGGGGGGGGCGGGGAGAACCTGTGCCCTCGAGGCCACACATGGCTTTCTAGATCCTCAAGGGTGGCCATTTGACTGAACGGATTCTGTCCTCAGCATTTGAGGCAGTGAGTGGAACAAGAGAGAGAGCGCCGGGCCTAGAAGCAGGAAGACCTAAGTTAAAATCCAGTTTCAGACACGTATTAGTTATGTGACCCTGGATAAGTCACTTAATCTCTGCTGCCTCAGTTTCTTCAACTGTAGAGTGGGGCTAATAGTAGCCCTTAACCTCACAGGGCTGTTGTGAGGGTCAGACGAGGTGATATTTGAAGAGCAGTGAGCACAGTGCCTGGCACAGAGTAGGCACCGTATGAATGCTTATTCCATCCCCTTTCCTGATGATGCTGACCATTCTCCTCATCACATACAACCTCACCCCTGGGCATTTCCATCTTAGAATACTCATTCACCCAAAGTTAGGAAAGAATAAACACAAATAAACAAGGGAGCCGTGTGTCCCTGGGCACATGAAGTCTTGATGGGACAGAGGGCAGCTTCCTTTCTTCCACCCCACCCCCACCCCCATGCCCCACCCCCACCCCAGCCCAGAAGCTCACAGAAATTCTTGCTTCCTTTAGGAAGGAAAAGAGAGAGATTGCTGGGCATTCCCTCTTGTTCAGGAGCTCAGCTCTGGCTCAGCATCTCCTGAACCGTCCTCGTCTGGCTCCACAGCCAGCTAAAGACTTTTTGTCATCACACAGTACCAGTCTTCAGAGTTCCCTGTGTTATACTGGACCCAGGCAGGGAATATCTTCTCAGGCTTGGTATAACCCACCAGGAAGGGCAAATCCGTTCATGCTCTAAGAACTGGGTTGTCATTGATCACTCTCCCTCCACTTTCCTCCCACCCCCCAATTACAAACATTGCCGATAGGCTAATAGTATCATAGATTTAGACCTGGGAGGGAAGCTAGCGATTGTCGATTCCAGCCCCTTCATTTTACAGACAAAGAAACTGAGGCCCATAGCAGTGAAGCAACTTGCAACTTGCCTACGGTCACACAGATAGTAATGTCTGAGCCAGGATTAGAACCTAGGCATTGCTTGGCTTCCTAACTCCCGATCAAAGGTGTTCCAGATGGCAACTGTCCTGGCTCGACCTAAGAGGGAGGTAGGAGCCATGAGGAGGAGGCTCCCTGAGCTGGAACCCTCTGTACTACGATTGTCCTCTGGGCTTCCTCCCTTCCACCGAAGCTCACCTGAGGCTCCCCCACCCCGCCTCCTCACTTCATCGAAGGGTTCTTGGAAAGGAGAGGAAAGGGAGTGGGGAGCGGGCAGGGAAACTGGCCTCAGGGGAAAGATCAGCAGGTGATTAGCTCTGGTGGAAAAGGCACCTGGGCGCCTGAGGACCGTGGGGAGTTTCTCTGCCATGGAAAGCAGGACTGAGCAGACAGGACTCAGAACCTGTTGAACCAGATTCTGTCCAAGAAAAGGCCTGCCTCCAAGAAGAAGGCCAGCATCTGGGTCAGCTACATTTTAACCCTTGCAGGCCTGAACAGTCAGCCGTGTCGTTTAGATTTGGGGAGTGAAGACTTCAAAGGGTTGAAGGAAGGAAAGCCAGGGTCTCATGGACTTTTGGAAAAAGGAAGCCTGAGCAAGAGCAGTGGGAAACCTGAGACTGGGAATCGGAAGGCAAGGAGAGAAATGATCGAGGAAGGGGCAGTGTAGCAGAAAGGCCTCTGGCTCTGGAGTCAAAAAACCTGGGTTCAAATCTTACTTGCAACCTGAGCAACCCTGGGCAGATTGCTTCACCTTTTGGGCCTCAGTTTCCTAATCTGTAAAATTAAGGGGGGGGGGGCGGGTTGGGCCAGACAGCTTCTAACCTCTGTTCCTATTTTAGGTCTATGAGTGTTCGATGCTAAAGGGGAAAAGGGTATTTGTTTAAGAAGAACTGTGTTGAAAAACAAGGAACTCACCCATCTGATAGATTTCTGGAAGGCAGTCAAGTCAGTCAGCATTTGTAGAGATGAGAATGAATGAGAAGACAAATCGAAGAGTGAAGACCCAGCCTTATAAGAATAGGGTCAGGAAAACTAAAGCCCATGATAACCTAATGAGGGAGACTCCAGACAAACCAAAAAGGACCCTTTCGAAGGCTCTGCTGTTGAACTCTGTCTTGCATCTGGTTGGGTCAGCCAGATAGAGTGATCTTTGTATGGGGGCAGATAGCCAAGAGAAGGAAGGGGGTAGGAGGACACCCCCTGCCTTTGAGGAATCAGATCAGCCCATCCTGAGGAACTGAACCTCCAGATCCTGAGAGGAAAGGTTGTTGGGCTGCCATCGGTGACCTCTAAAAGGCCCTGGAGGACAGGAGAGGGACCCCAAGGCTAGAGAAGAGAAAAAATGACTTCAGGTTTCAAAAAGGGGGGAAAACAGTCTGCCACTTCTAGGCCAGGGAGCTTGACATGTCACTTCAGAGAGAGTTAGAAAACCTCCAGAAAAGGAAGCCAGTTTGGTCATGCACTGTCAGACGTGCGTAGTTTGGGCAAAGGTTGGGGTCAGTTGAATAAATCCATCAAATCACTTCATCCTACTTAAAGTGTAACTTGGGTTTGCTGTGTGGGCAGAGTGCCTCTAATGGGGTCATTCCACAGGCTGAGGAGCCTGCTTCTGGAAGGGTGGTGAGGACGAGGAATGGAAGTGACTTGGAAAGACTCTGGAACATGTGTAGGCATTGGGCAGCTAACCTCTGAGGAAGAGGAGGCTCTTTGGCTACAGAGGCATTCCAAAAGGCATGTCCGCTGAAGCTCAACGCTCTTGAGGGAACTCGATTATTCCTTCAATCCTGGTAACACCTGAAGGGAGTGGCAGCTACGACCACGTGAGTTAGAAGGTCTGGGGGGCCAGAGTCCACTGTAGCAAGGAATGACCTTTGGGAGAAACCTTTGAGACCCCAGACAGGTGGGAACTGAGCTAAGGACTCATCTTGCAGTGATGCTGCCTTCACATGTGAACTTGGTGGGACTGGTATAATGTAAGAACAGAGTGAAACTGAGCCTATTCTCCCCAAAGGATGAGGTAGTATAGGGGAGAGTGGGCTCCTTAGGTATTGGTGGAAATGTTTGTGCTTTGCTTTTGCTATATCTTTGAATTAAATATCCTTTTGGAAAACCCACCCCATGTTTAGAGGTTAGATGGACCTGGAGATTGGCCCCTAACAAGGAGGGAGGGGGACGCAACCAATAGCGGCTCCAGTCAATGCCAGTAGAGGTTGCTGAAACCCAAAAGGGTAGATTACCTGGGCTGGCTCTAGGAGAGAGATCCAGGTCATACACACCACAAAAAGAAGTGTCAAGATGTTAAGCCTCGATACATTTATCTGGTGAGGACACATGGGTTCTTCACTAAATGAACGAAGCCTAAATACCTCCCTAACTGTGATGAGAAGTCTGTTCAGATTGGCTGAGAGACAGTCATTCCCTCTGGGGCCTGCATAAAACCATCAAACTAGGATATTTGAGCCTCTTCTGGCAGCAAAGAAGAGAGAACCACTTTGGAGAAGGAATTTAGGGAGGGGGTCATGAGAAGAGCACTTTGGCATCCACCTTGGTCTCTTCCCTCCCATGAACTGGAGAGGGACTATTATGAAGTTAGGAGCACAGCAGAATTTGAACTTTTTTTGAGGGGGGGAAGGCAGGACAATTGGGGTTAAGTGACTTGCCCAAGGTCACACAGCTAGTAAATGTGTCAAGTGTCTGAGGTTGGATTTGAACTCAGGTCCTCCTGACTCCAGGGCAGTTGCAAGATTTGATCTTTTTAATCAGCTTCCTAGCAGCATTCCTGGTGACCAGGTCTGCCTCAGGAGCCAAGGACAGACTGAACATGATGAAGAACAGAAATCCAAATCTCTCCAAGAGGTTCAGAAGAAAAGCCTCACTGTCACGAAGGGGAGCATCCTGAGGACTCCAGCAGAAGCACCTCCAGGTACTGTGAGTGACCTCTGAACCTGAAGAACCCGCTCTCCCCTGGATAGACTATGTACTTATGGTGGAGAGGGGAATGTTTTATTCCAATGGTTCTGACTGTACTTACCGTTCTTAGTAAATACTACTCCCTAAAAACTAAGTCCAACATATTAATTGTTATCAACTAATAATCACAGTAGCCTATCAGTGGGAGTTCTTGAGCCATAGCATTACAAAGATAACACCCAACCCTTCAGGGTGAACCCTTGGAAGCTTGGGAGTACCCAAACTCTGAGGAACTGAGCTGCAGCTTTGAGTGGGGGTTAGGAGAGCAACCCCAGAGCATGGGCTATTCACACCCCGACTTCTCTTTCTTGTCTTCTTTCTATAGCTAACATTTCTAGCACTGTATTAAATAGTAGTGGTGATGATGGGCATCCTGGCTTTACCAATGATTTTATTAGAAGGGGTTCTAACTTTTTTTCAATACATATAATGTTTGCTCTTAGATTTTGATATTTTTACGCTATTAAGGAAGTGTCCATTTATTTCTATGCTTCCTGGTATTTTTTAAAAATAGGAACAGATGTTGAATTTTGTCAAAAAGGCTTTTCAGCATCTATCAATAAAACCATCCAGTTTGTACTATTTATGTTATTAAAATGATTTTTGTATTTATAGTCTCCCTTATGTTGAACCAACCCTGTATCTTCTGGTACAAATCAATCTTTCTAATGTGTTGTTATAGCCATTTCCTAATATTTATTTAAAATTTTTGTGTCAACGTTCATTAGGGATGTTGGTGTACAATTTTCTTTCTTTTTCCTTTTCATCTCTCCCTGGTTTAGCTATCAAGACCATATGTATATCATAGAAAGAGATTGGAAGGATGCCATCTTTTCCCATTATTGTAGTTTGTTTAATTTTGGAATTAATTGTACATTCAATGTTTGATAGAATTCACTTGTAAATCCATTTGGTCTTGGAGCTTCTACCACCCCCACCCCCCATTTTGGGAATTTATTTATAGCTTATTCATTTTTTTTTATAGTGGATTATTTAGTTTATTTCTTCTTTTGTTAATGTGAGCCTTTTGTATTTTTGTAAGTATTCATTCCTAGTTCTTTTAAATTGTCAGGTTTTTTGGCACATAATTAGACAAAATAGTTTCTGATAATTTTATTTGTTATGACTTCAGTTGTTTGAATTCTCCATTTGGTTTTCCTCTCTCTTTCCTAAAATTAGACTAGATAACTATTTTATCACTGTTTTTTAAAAAATAGCTACTTGGTTTTTTATCAGTTTATGGTGGAATTTTTTACTTTAATGCTTATTCATCTCTTTTTTAATTTTCAGAATTTTAATTTTAGAATTTGTTGCCTAGTTGAAGGTTTTTGATTTGTCGTTCAGTATTTTTTATTTGCATGCTCAATCACCCGATTCATTGATTTATTATTTTTCTCTTTTCTTAATAAAAGCGTGTAGAGAAATGAATTTCCCTCTCATAACTGCTTTAGCTGAATCCTTTAAATTTGGGTATATTGTCTCCTTAGTGTCATTTTCTTTGATGAAATTTTCTATTGTTTCTTTAGAATTGTGCTATTTAATTTCCAGTTGCTTTTTAGTTCTTTCCTCAGGGACTCTTCATTGAACAAAATTTTCTCTCATTGTGATCAGTAAATGATATGTTTAGTATTTCTTTTTGTGAGGTCTTTATACCCCCAAAACATTGTCAATGTCTCATATAGAGTTCACAAATATGTAAAGTACCTTCTTTTCATGTTTAGTTGTCATCAGAGAGCTATAATTTCTAGTTTTTCTAAAGTTTTTTTTAGGTTCTTAATTTCTTTATCTTTTGTGAAGATTTGTCTATGTCTGAAAGCGTTACATTGAGGACCCTCACTATTATAGATTTGCTATCTATTTTATCCTCTAATTCCATTAGCCTTTTGTCTAAATATTTAGATACTGTGCTATTTTGTGCACATATTAAGTACTGATATTGATTTGTTGTCTATGGTTCCATCTAGCATAATGTAATTTCCTTGCTTATTTCTTCTTGTCATATCTTTGTTTATCATGATTGCCACCCTGCTTTTTGAGTTTAGATTAAGACTTTACCCCATCTAGTCTTTCATTTGAACTCTATGGGAATGTTCATATTTCTTCCAAGCCTATATTGTTGGATTTTGTTTTCCAATCCAAAATGCCACCCTTTTCTCTTTTATGGGTGAATTAATTTCATTCATGTTTACAGTTAGTGATCATCAATTGGGCATCTCCTTTCATCTTCTCCTCTTGAACTTTTTCTTTTCTTTGCTCTCATCGCCTTTTTACAGATTAAGAGAAGGTGGTAAAAGAGAGGAAGTTTTCCTGACATTTGCATTCTATAAATAAAATGGCCGGTTTCTGCTCTTTTGAAGTTCCTTCCCCTTGTAACACCCCTGATCCCAGGTTTCTAATCTTTCTTTCTTTCCTTTTTCTCTCCCCTTCACGTTTCTCTCTCCAGAACTCAAATTTGTCTTATTTATGACTATTTCCATACCTATCCTGTCCTTCCTTTTAAACCCTTCTTTCCCTTTCCCTTGTCCCTGCCCTCTCCTATTTCCCTTTTGAGAGGAATGGATGTCTATACTGAGATGTGTGTGTGTGTGTGTGTGTGTGTGTGTGTGTAATTGTATTTGATCTTCCTTTGTCCAATTCAGATGAAAATAGGGTGCATGGGATACCCATTCTCTCCATCCTTTCCTCCATGATTCTATGCACCTCTGTTATGTGACAGTGATTTCCATCTCCTTTCTTCTCTTTTTTTTTCCTCCAGAATCTCCTGTTCCTTCCCTTTTTTTGTCTTCTCCTGGGACCATCAAAATAGAACAAAACCACCTACAGGCCTTCTGTTTACCTTTCTCTGTGACCCTTGAATAGATTAGGGTTCTAAGAAGACTTTTTTTTTCCTGTTTTCCCCTACCAGTATGTAAATAATTCATCCCCACATATTCGCTTCCAACAAATCTGGTGTCTAACTCTCTGGGTTTCTCTTGGCTACTGCATTTGCATTTCAAAAATGTCTGCTCTATTCTAGCCTTTTCATTAGAAAAGTTTTGAAATCCTCAGTTCATTAAAGGTCTATTTTTTCCCTGTAGGATTATGCTTAGTTTTCCTGGATAGGTCATTTGTGGTTTTAAGAATTTATCTTTGGCCTTTTGGAATATCAGATTCTAAGATCTCTTCTCTTTTATGGTGGCAGCTGCCAAATCATTTGCAATCTTTGCTGTGGTTTCTTGGTGTTTGACATTTGAACACTCTCTGTTTACTGCTTGTATTATTATTATTATTATTGGGCCTGGAAGCTCTGGATTTTGGCTATAACCTTCCTTGGAATTTTTATTTTGGGACGTATTACAAGAGGTGACTGGGTTTTTTTTTCTTAATTTCAGTTTGGTCTCTGATTCTAAGAGTTTGGGGCAGCTTTCATTTATAATTTCTTAAATTTTGGTATGCAGGCTTTTTGGCAGGAGGATTTTTAGATAATCTGACAATTCTTAGATGATCTCTCCTTGACCTATTTTCCAGGTCAGTTGTGCGGCAGTGAAATGACCGAGGAAACCAAAGTTTAGTCTTCTTAGCCTATTGATTGACTAAGCAATGCACGCCAATTACCCAACACATTGGGACCAGACCTCTGCGGCATGGTCCTGGACCCCATATACAGGGAGACTTTTACATATTCGGAACAATTAATCAAACAGGGCCAATTAGTTAAAAGGAAACAATACAATGTTAGGTAATCTGATTTCTAATTGGAGGAAAGATTAGGGACTTTGCAAGTCGGGAGGGGGAGAGTGAACAGGTATAATTCCCTGAACCCAGCGAAGGAGCTCTTCCACTCCCCAAAAGTATCTGTCAATAATCAAGGGAACTTGAAGACAATAACTGATTGGTCAGGTTCCTTTTCCTGGTAAGACGCTCGAGTTGCTTGAGATGTCTAATCGTGAGAAAGCTCCTGGCATCGGTCTTGGGATCTGCCTGGTTTCTGGTCAGTGTAACCCAGGTCCTTGGTGAAGGGTTTCTAAGCAGCAGGTGAGGGTGGTCCAGCTTCCCAGCCACACAGGGCTTGGTGCAAACAATGCAACAGGGTTCTCTCCCAATTCCCACAGTTGAATAAAGTTTTCTCACCGGACAGAAGCTGGACTAGACCCATAAATAGAATAGAAACTAAGCCAGCTCCGGGATTGAGTCACAAGATAGAGTCCATGTGGTTCACTCACTTCCCACTTAATCACTTGCTGTCCTAATCCCCTCGATTCCCTCACTTGTTTTGGATGATATATTTCTTATATTTGCTTCTTTTCTCTTTTCAATTTTGTGATTTTGCTTTGTCTCCTTGAATTGTTTTCTGTTTTGCCTCATTTTTATTTTCAGAACATTCCTTTTGGGCGAGTTTTCCTTCATTTGCTTGAAGGTGTCAGTTTTGCTTGCCATTTTCACTCTTCCATCTTGGATCTCATTTAATTTTTTCCAGGTACTCTTGGAGGTCTTGTGGCCAGGACATTTTTTCTACCCAAAGTT
The DNA here is from genome assembly GCF_011100635.1 of Trichosurus vulpecula. Classification (NCBI taxonomy): domain Eukaryota; kingdom Metazoa; phylum Chordata; class Mammalia; order Diprotodontia; family Phalangeridae; genus Trichosurus; species Trichosurus vulpecula. Next base: position 277,763,257 of record NC_050578.1, on the reverse strand, counting down.
TTCCATTAGAGGTCTTTTTTTTTTCTTTTTTTTTTTTGGAGGGGAGGGCAGGGCAATTGGGGTTAAGTGACTTGCCCAAGGTCACACAGCTAGTTAAGTGCATCAAGTGTCTGAGGTCGGATTTGAACTCAGGTCCTCCTGACTCCAGGGCCGGTGCTCTACTCACTGTGCCACCTAGCTGCCCCTATTAGAGGTCTTAAAACAAAAGATAGATGGCTGCTTCTCAGTTATCAGAGACTTAGAGTTGGAAGAGATTCCAGAGATCCCGTAGTCCAACCCCCTTCTCTTATTTTACAGATGAGGAAACAGTCCCACGGAAGTGGTTTAGCCAGCATCCCATGTGTAGGAAGGAACGGAGCAGGATTAAAGCCCAGGGCTTCTGCTTCTGTTTGCCAACACTGTACAATGCCATCCTCGTGCTCTTTGCTACTGAGCAAGGTAAATTCCTTCAGCACATGACTCGGCTGCCTTACAGGTGCGTGGCAGGTAGAAGTTTCGGGCTGGAGAAGTTTATCTTCAGCAAGATAGACGATCTGGAAACAGAGCACAGGTTCAAATCCTGCCTTGGACACTTCCTAGCATGGAGATCTTGCACTAGTGTCCTTGCCTCACTTCTCTGGGTCTCGGTTTCCCCATCTGGAAGGGATAGCCCTAGCACCTGCTCCTCAAGGTTCTGGGGCCAAATGAAAGCGTGGCTGTAAAGTGCTTTGGGATCCTTAGGGTGCTACAAAAAATGCACCCCTTCCTTATCTTGTAAGAGGCAGTTGCCTGGGGCAGCAGGAGAGTCATCCTCCAAGCTAGGAAAGCCAAATCTTACTTCTGACTGGGAGGCAGAAGGGACCATAAAGGACAATTTACCGATGAGGAAGGGTCATGCGGGTAGACAGGCAGGATTTGAACCAGATTCTCTGACTCCAGAACCCAGCCCCTTTTCATGCCTCGGAAGATCCAGAGATCCACAGAGAGGCGCCTTTATCTCCCAGGACACCGGACAACACTTTATGGCTAGATAGGCCCCAGGAATTGCTGATTGGCATCTGTGGGAGCACTTTACCTACGTCCACAGATGAAATCACAGCCCCGGGCCCAAAGAACAGATGCTGTTGTCCCTTTGGAGCCAAGTCTGTGCTCCTGGGCCCTCAACCAGAAGACACAGGCTTCTGCCACAAGGGATGGGTTGGGCCACGTAAGCCCTGACAGAAGTGGGGTTCGGGGGTCCTGACCATGGAATGGCCGAGCTGGAGACAGAGAAGCCCGCACAGATCATAGCTTTGGGACTTGGAAAGGACTGAGAAGTCTGTCTAGTTCAACTCTTACAATTTTACAATTTTACAGCTGTGGAGACTAAGTCACTTGCCCAAGGTAAGTGGTCAAGCTAGGACTTTCACCCAGGTCCTGGGCCTCCCAGCCCAGCGTTCCTCCCTGGGCTGTTTGGCTTTGTCCAGGACCCAAAGGGCAGCTCCAAGGAAGGGTTTTCAATAAAACCTCCATCTGATTTGTCCAAAGGTATCCTAGCTCAGTGTGAAAAGCCCAGCGGGAGCCCTGGTGAAAGAGTAGCTGCCCAGATGGCCTTGGTGGGGAGGATCTGCAAGGTCAGGTCCAACCAGAGAGGGCCTCCAAGCCTTTCCCCTGGGGTTTTATTGATGGCTGGAGATCACTCAGGTATTTCTGGACATCACCCTCTTCCAGGAGGGGAACCAGTTAGAAAGGGGGAGTGGAGGACAAGCAGCTCTGATGCCCCCTCCCCATAACCTGAGAGTCAGATCCATATGTACAAAAATATTTATAGCTGCTCTTCTTGTGGTAGCAAAGAATTGGAAATCAAGGGGATGCCCATCAATTGGGGAATGGCTGAGGAAGCTGTGGTATATGAAGGTAATGGAATACTATTGTGCTATAAGAAATGGGGAAGCTACGGACTTGATAATAACCTGGAAAAACATACATGATGTAATGCTGTGTGAGTGGATCAGAACCAGGAGAACATTATACACAACCACAGACATATGGATTCTGTGGTGACTAACCCTGACAGACTGCTCTTCTCAGCAATACAAGGTACAAAGACAACTCCAAAGGACTCACGATGGAGAGAAAGAACTATGGAGACTGAATGCAGATTGAGGCACACTATATGCTCTCCACTTTTTTTCTTTAGGTTTTTTTTTCTCTTATTTTCACTTTTGTGTTTTTGGTTTTGTTTCTTTTTTCTCCTGATTCATTCCATTGGTCATAATTCTTCTTTACAACTTGACTATTGTGTGAATAAGTTTAATGTGAAGCTATATGTAGAAGATATATTGGATTCCATGCCATCTTGGGGAGAGAGGGGGTTGGGGGGGAAGAAAATCTGAAACTCAAAATCATGCGGAACTGAGTGTTGTAAACTAAAAATAAAAAAAAATCTTAATAAAAAAAAAACCTGAGAGTCAACAAAGGCTCTCCAGGTCTCTCTCCAAACAAAGACCATCCCCTCAGGCCTCCTTGCCTTTCCCCATCCAGGTGTTCTCATCTATTCCTGGACAGGACAGGCAGAGACAGAAGTGGCTTTCTTGGGGGCTTATGTAGCCTGCAGGCCTTTAAGAGAGCTCAGTGGAAAACACCGCTAGATGAAAGCCTGTGTGATTTCTGGGAGGGAAGCATGCCTTCTTCCTGGCATAGTGGAAGGAGGACCAGGCCTGAGTTCAAATCCCAGCTTGGCCACTGACCATCGATGTGATCTTAGGCAAGTGGCTTGCACAGCTTCTCTCTGGCTCAGTTTCTTCCTCTGGACCACATGCCCTCTGAGGCACATTCCAGCTCCTTCAATCTTCCTCTCAATAGAGAGGTGGTGGGCTACAGGTGTGGAATGAAGCATACATTATTATCACACAATATATTGGTTTGTTTTGCATATCTGTGCCTCCAAATTACAAGGGAGAGTCATTGAGAAGGAACAGCAATATTTTTAAATTGTCAATAAAATATTTTAACAAATACATTTGTATTTAACATATTTTTATTACAATTTTATTTGACACATTTAAAAAGTATTTTAAAAAACAAAATTTTAAAAACAAAAAATAACAAATAAAACAAATATTTTGGTTTTTAGGTGAAATGGCTTACAAATTTTCAGAAGAGACACAGGCTATGGAATTAGAACATGTTACCAAGGGTAGGGCAGGGAAAAGGAAGCTTCTCTTCCTCCAGGCTGACAGCTGGGGGCCCAGAGCTACTCCCCTCACATCCAAGTGTGTCCTTCCTGAGGGAATGACATGGTATCTGTTGCCTCCAAAGCAGGCAGGAGTGTCTGGAGACAGGCAGGGGCAAAGGAGCACAGAGTTCTTCCATGTTGATGAACAGAGTAACTGGGAGGCCGACTATTGGGCTGTGGAGTCGGGTCCTTGGGTTCAGATCCTGAGTCTGGCTCTCACTACCTGTGTCTGTGGGTTAGTCACTGACACTCTCTAGGGTTCAGTTTCTTCTTCTGTAAGATGGAGGGCACGGACCAGAAGATCATTATGGTCTTTTCCAACTAGCAGATTCCACACCCTGGGATTCTACTGCCCTCGACAAAAATCCAAGCTCCTGTTTGTCTGGGGCTTTCCCTACATGGGCAGGTTGGAGCCTTGCCACAGCCTTGGGGGTAGCTGCCATCATCACCCTCTTTCACAGAAGAGGCTTAGAGAGATTAAGCAGCTGACCCATGGTCACCCAGCCAGGAAGCCTCCAGGTTAAGAGCTCCATCCACTGCATCACCCTGCCTGCCCCTCCAACACTGCTCTGATTAGGTCCTTTGCTGGTCAGCCATCATGTGGTTAGATTTGCCTACGTTTATGTCCTTTAATTGGGGAGAGGATGGCTCATTACCACCTCTGGAATCTCTAGGACTGTGTTAAATAACAGGGAGCAAAGGGAACATCTTTGCTTTGCTCTACTATTACTGGAAATTACTATTGTCCAATATTATATGTCCAGTATTACTCCAACATCTCAAGAAATTGTTCCTTCCTGGTATTTCCCCCCCTGGAGAGGGTAAGCCCCTTGCTGTTTCCCTCACAAAGCCCCCACCCTAGCCCAGGCCCTCATCATCTCTCAGATGATTGCCATGGCCTCTTCAGAGATCTCTTTGCCTGGAGATTCTCCCCACTCAGGCCTACCCCTCATCCCACTCCAGCGGCTCCCCTTGGCCTCCAGGATCAACATGAGCTCAGCTGTTTAGTTTTCAAAGCCCTTCCCAGCCTGTCTTCCAGCCTCCTTGGACATTGCTTTCCACCTGCCCCCCTCCCCCGTTCCGCCACCCAGCCCAGATGGCCTTCTCTTCCTGTTCCTCACTGTGCCCTATCTGTACAGGCCATGCCCCATGCCCGGAATGCATTCCTTCCTTATCTCTCCTTCACTGGGTCCTTAAAGTACTTTGCACCGAGCCTGGCACATAGTAGGTGATAAATATTTTTCCCCTTCCCCTTCCCTTTCTCCTGCCTCACTGAGCCCTTCTCAAACCTTGAGATGCTCTCTAGTCTTCATCTTCCTTGGGAAGCCTTTGCAGATCATCCCAACCCCTAGAGTCCTTCCCCCTCCAAACTTCCTCGCATTTAATTACTTTATATTCATTTACCATTTATGTTGCGTGTATTTTACATGTTGCCATCTCCCCTGCTAGAATCCCATCAGCTCCTTGCCAGTGGGCATCGTTACACCCTTTGTGCCTACGTCCCCAGTGCCAAGCACAATACCAGGCATGCAGTAGGCACTTAAGTATTTGCTGATTGGTTAATTGGTTAAATGCCTTGTTAGGAAGGGAATACTTTCTGGAACCTCAGATGGGGCCCAGTGACTTCCTCAGCCTTTCTAGAGACACAGAGGCTGCTCTAATCACACAAATTAAAGCTGCCTAGTGTTTGTGCTGAAGTAATCACATCTTCAAGCTAGTGATGGTAATATGTTTATAAAGCACCTACTATGTGCCAGGCACCATGCTAAGTGATTTACGGACATCATCTCATTTGATCTTCTAACAGCCCTGGGAGATAGGTGCTATGTTCTCCCTGTTTTACAGTTGAGGAAACTGAGATGGATGGAAGTTAGGTGGCTTGCCCAGGGTCACACAGCTAGTAAGAGTGTGAGGCCTAATTTGAACTAGGGTCTCCCTCACTCCAGGCCCAGCCTTCTATCCACTGCACCAGCTAATTGGCTGACTAAACACAGTAAACACATCGGTGGGGGCTCATGAGCTAGGGGGTCTTTTTTTCCTTGATATGGACTCATGGGGTGTCTTTTATGGCAGACCCTATATTCAAGGAAGTAGGTTGGGGCAGGAGTTGCCCATACTTTTTCCTTTTTTCATCTGGGACTAGTTTCGGCAGCCTATGTTCAGCGATGGGAAGGAATGAATTGTTTTGCAGCAAAGAGGGCCCAGGGGAATGACCGTGATGATCAGCACAGCTGGGAGTTAGCAATCATGTTATTGTCCAGATGGCTCCAGGGGTCCAGGTACGTGTGGGCCTCTGCTCTTCTTGGAAGATCCGCCAAGACAAGTCCTGAGGACAATCCCAGAAGGAGGCTTTTCCCATACATATAAACCAAAGCTCCCTCAGGTTACAGGGTCAGCAACTGAATGAGTCACAGAAATGGTCATTGGAGTCAGCTGGTGGGATGATCTTGCCCCCTTCCCTCTCTGTACCTCCCAGGATGATCTAAGCCCACAGAGAAATATTTTTAAGTCAAGATCTGAGCAGAAGAGGTAGAAGATGAGGCCTAGTCCTACTGGGACCACTGACCGCTGTCCACTGGCTGTGACCTTGGTCAAGTCCTTCTTCTAGGTCTGCCTCTTGGAAGGAGGGCCAAGTCTTGTCTATCACTCCACAAAGCTCTGGCCTAGAGATCCCATGTAAAGAGAAGGGCAGAGTATGTTTTTGTGAGTCTCACAGACTCACTGTGGGCAGGAAGCTCATTCCACTTGGGACCTTTGCAGGAAACCAGCCCAAGGCAAGCAGGTAAGGGTGCTGGCTGAACATGCCCTGCCTGAAGAACAGGGATACTGATTGGGCCAACCCCTAGGGATGAATGAGAGATGGCAGCCTCTGGGTGATTCCTCCTTTCTGGAGGCTTCTAATTCTGTCTTAGCCTAGATGCTAACTCACTGAGTTGCCCTAATTCTCCTGTGCCTTAAGCTTCCTTCCTGGAAAATAGGTATGCTGACGGTGATCCTGTGGGAGTTGGTGCTTACTTGCTTCTCCCAGGAAAAAAGATCACAGAGTTTTTAAGGCTAGAAGAGATTGCATGCTCATTGGATTTTAGATCTGGAAGGGCCCTCAGAGGTCAAGTCCAACCCTCTTGTTTTTGGAGAGGAGAAAATTCTGGCTCTGAGACCGGAAGGAAGCAATTTGCCCGAGGTCAGCCAGGTAGGGAGTAGCAAGAAGCAAACTGAACCAGGATCCTCTCATGGCTAAGGTGGTGGTCCACCCAGGGCCCTGAAAAGCACAAGTGCCAACCATGGCGGCCATCGCCTGGAAGGGAAGCAGTAAGAGTAACAGACTGCCCAGAGTTTGAGGAGATGATGCTCAAAGGTCAGCATGTCGTCACTGGGTGGGCTGGGCTCTCTACGCAAGGCCTTCTTCTCACCCCAACTGTGCCAGCTAAAAACCTGAGCCAGGACCCCTTCCAAATCACCCCCTTTTCAATATCTGAAATGATCTAATCCCTTTCTAGTATCCCACTGGGATTAGGTACTTTGCAGATGGGCCTGTGGGTCAGCATTAGCATTGTCCAAGCCCCAACAACTGCAGTCATAGAATTTGTTCTAGGATTTCGCTTGAGGTGACCTAGGGGTCAGCTTTTCTCTTGTATATGAATTCTTTTTTTTTTTTTGAAAACTGGACCGGGGATTTCATCCATGTTGGAAGGCCCCAAGGAAGTATTTCCTCTATAGTCGACTAGGCCAGGTAACTACACCCAACCAGTACTCCTTGTGTCCAAGGGCAGGATTTGAACCTAAGTCCTCCTGACAAGCTTCTGGCTGTGCCATGGGGGCTCTCTCTAAGTTAATCCTTTATACGATCTCACATACTTCCCTTTAGCATCGTGCTTTAGACAAGTCATCTCCCCTCTTCTGAGGGTTCTAGTTTCCCCCTTGTTAAAATAGGTTTGCCTTGGATCACTGGAGCCTGAAGGCCTGGGTTCTATGGGACTTTGGGACCCTGGCTTTCCCTCTTTCTTGGTGAAATGGCACCATTGACCTAGACAATCTCTAAGGCCCCTCCCAGCCCCAAAGTGACTCTCCCATTAGCCCAGTGTCAGAGTGGGGACTCACACCCTGGGGTCCTCCCTCCCTTGACCACTTTTCTTCTCTTCCTTGTAGGTTGCCTCTCTCCACACAAGGGCTTATGTACTATTGGCTGCCGTGATCCTGGAAGCCTCATTGTTCTCAGCATTCATCTCAGCTTGAGATGCCATCTGTCACCTGAAGCACCTTCTGCCCACTGGGGAGCAGCTGCTGACGTCCCTGGTGTCTAGTCACCACCACCCCCCCACCTCCACTAGGGAGGCAACTCAGAATCAGACTCTAATTAAATACTGGAGCCTAATTGTTTGCCCAGAATTTCACTCTAAAGTCTGAGACAAGGAGGTTGGTAAAAAGACATCAGGTCTGGAAGGGGTCTCAGATAGTTGATGATCCAATCAACCCATCGACAAGCATTTATTAAGCACCTGCTGTGTGCTAGCCCATTGTTTCACAGAGGATATACATGAGTTACCTGCCCCGTCACACTGGCATGACCCAGGACTGGCAGCTGGGTCTCCTAGTTCTCACTCTCCACTGCCACCCTGCCTCCATGGGACAAGCTGCCTTGCAACAGGTGGCACACTTTTTTCTTTGCATCCATCCTTCCTGTATCTTCCATGGGTAAGAAGCTGGTTGTATATTCTATGTGTAATGGGGACCTGGAGCATGCCAATCCAATTGAAGAAACATTTAAGTGCCTCGGATATGCCACAGTGCTAAGCCCAGAGTGTCTCAGATGGCTTCTCCACAGGGAGGATGCTAGAGGTTTGCTTGCAGGAGAGGGGGCGGGATAGGAGGACCAAATATTTATTAAGCATCTACTACATGCCAGGCATTGTGCTAAATGCTTTACAGATATTATCTCCTTTGAGTCCAAGAGTCTCATGATGATGACAATGGAGCATGTGTAGGCATTCTGTAACACGGTTCCTCTTCATGTGATGAAGAGGAGGTTCTTGGACTGGCTGCAGAGACATTTGCGCAGGCTTGTTATCACAGCCTCCTGCTCTTTGGCTCAGCACTCTTGGAGAGGGCCCAGCAGTCAGTGAAGGGTGTGGTGCCTCTGACCTGGGCAGTTCAAAAGGTGAAGAGGGTTTCTCAGCATCCCATCTTTCCAGAGTCTGGGTTTTGTGGCCAGCACAACATTGATGCCCTAAGGTATAAGGAGTGACTTCTGATAGCGATCTTTGGGTCCCAGCCCAGGGGTAACAGAGATGCAATCATGCCACATCTGGATATGAGACAGGTGGAAAAAATTTTCTATAGGAACTGAGCCAAGATATGATCCAGAGTCAGAGATGAAGTGATAGAGGAAAGATGAGATGCCCAAGGTGTTGTGTTTGTGCGGCTGCGTCCTTGAAGGAAACAGCCCTTTGTAAAAACCAATTCCCATTAAATAGTTAAATGGAACTGATGCTGCTCGTCACCAGTCCACTAACAATGGAGGGATGCAGCTAGTGGGGGCTCAAACTCATAGCAGTAGAGAACAGAGGCCCTCATAAAGCCTTCAAACAACCAAGAGCTCTAAGGGGCCATATTAGAAGCCTGACCTTGGGAGAGAAGGGGCTGAGCTACATCAGTCAATGAGTGTGTTTAAAGATGTTAATGAGTATTGCCTGGACCTAGAAATGGGAAAGTAACTGGGTATAGCCTGGGCAGCGGATGAAAGCCCTGGCTAAGCCTGGGTTAGGGGAGGGGAAGTAGAAGCTCCAGCACGAGGAGGTAAAAAAAGAGAGACCTGATGATGGGAAGCCAGAGCAACCAGGAAGAGACCTGAGAGCAGGACCATAGCATACCAATTATGACTAGCACAGAGCACGTTCAGGTTTGAAAACCACTTCATAACAGCAAAGTGAGGTAGGTGTTCTTACTGTGCCCATATGGGTGGTACCACTCTACCCTCTCTACCTCCCTCCCACTAATTCTCCCCAAGCTCACTGCTTTGCTTCCTTTTCCCTTTCCCTTGTTACATCAGCAGAGCCAGGATCAGAACCCAGAGCCTCTGACTCCAAAGTCAGGAGCTTTTCCATCGTTCCGCTTGGCCACGGTAGAAGGGAGTGTTTCTTCCCAGGTGGCTGGGGCTTCCTGGAGCCTGAGCCAGAGGGTGGGGTCCTACTCAGACACCCCTCATGGGATGCAGTGACCCAGGCCTCCTCAGACAAGACCCTCCCTCTCCTGACCTCTGGGTGCTCCCTCCCCCAGGCCGTCCCTCCTCAGCTCCATTTCCTGGCCTCTTTCACACCTCAGCCTTCTATAGAAAGGCTTTCCCAATTCCCTCAGAATTCTACCGACCACCTGCTCTCTCTTACTTCCTATTTATCCTATCTAGAGGTTACTGGTATAGAGTCGTTTGCATGTTGTCTTCCCCATTAGACCACGAGCTCCCTGCCTTTCTTTGTGTCCCCAGGGCTTAGCACTGTGCCTGGCACATAGTAGGTGATTAAAAATACCTGTTTGTTGACTGATTGATAGTAGAAATTCATAAGAGCAGGACATTGAAACTGGTGGTCCAGTCCTAGAGTAACTGTCCAAGTGACACTTGACTCCATAATGGTACTGATGTCCCTAATAAGTCTCCTGGAAACATGAGCAGGAAGTGGGATGGGACAGGATCAATAGGGGGGGGGGTTAGGATTAGCTTGGCAAGAGGGAATAGGTGGTGAGGACACAGTGAGACTTTTCACATAGACTTACTCCATGAAATTGGCAAAAGTAGGACTCCCCCCCACCCCGCCCCTGCCCAAGAAAGGCTGAACAAGTTGTGGTATATGAATGTCCTGGAATACTATGGTGCTATAAGAAATGACAAGCAGGTGGATTTCAGAAAAACCTAGAAACACTTACATGAACTGATGCTGAGTGAAGTGAGCAGAACCAGGAGAACACTGTGCACAGTAACAGCCACACTGTATGATCATCAGCTCTGAATGACTTAGCTCTTCTCAGCAATACAATGATCCAAGACAATTCCAAAGGACTCGTGATGCAAAACGCTCTCCACCTCCGGAGAAAGGACCGATGGAGTCTGAATGCAAATTGAAGCAGGCTGTTTTTACTTTCTTCATTTGTTTCGTGGTTGGTCTATTTCTTCTTTCATAACATTCCAAACGTAGAAACATGATTTACATGATTGCACATATATAATCTCTATCAGGTTGCTAACTGTCTTAGGAAGAAAGGAGAGGGAGAAAATTTGGAACTCAAAATTCTTTTAAAAATGAATGTTAAAAATTGTCTTTACATGTAATTGGAAAAAATAAAATACTATTTAAAAATAAAAACTAGACCCTTGATGGTGTTGGGGAAGAGCCCTGGATTTGGAGCCAGAAGAGCAGGGTTTGAATCCTGCCTCTGATACTTGTTCCCTGTCTGATTTATCTCTCTGGGTCTCAGTTTCCTCATTTATAAAATGGAGGGGCTGGATTTGATGAATTCTGAGGTCACTTCTTTAAATCCCACGCTTCTTCCATGATTAAATTCTGTATTGGCAGGGATGCAGAGACATGGTCACGCTGATACGGCGTTGGTGATACCGCAGGTCCAATATTTTGGAAAACAATCTAAAAATGTGCTATCAAAGTGCACTAATCTTGCCTTTTGGCATAATAACCCTTTGAGTGGGGCTTCATCCTAAGAGTGATAAAAAGGAGGGGGGAGGACTTGGTTGCCGATGAAGTATTAAAGATACCTATTTGTGTCGATAGAGATAACCTGTACGTCCAGTGAACGGGACACAGATAAAGTAAGAGGTATTAATATAATGGAATAAAAAGAGATTAAAAAATTCAAGGAAATAACTTCAATCGATAAGCATTTATTAAGCCCCTACTGTGTGCTAGGGACCGGGCGAAGCTAAGCCCTTAGACGGCTGCCTGAACAGAGGCGGGTCTCTCAGCTCTCAAATATCCGCTCCAGCAAAAAGACCTAAAAACGATTTACAAAAGAAATTCTAACGACTAACTACATAAAATGACATCTTCTATCCGAGGTCTACTAAAAAAAATAAATCTGCCAGAAGCCGATGGGCAGCAGGAAAGGAGGCCGACAGCAGCATCAACAAACCAGCCAGGGCTTTCCGGCATAATCAGATATGACTAGGAACTACGTGTAGCAGGCGAGGCTTTGTGCCTGGAGGAGCAAGATCAAAGGGGCCCTCAGAAAACCTCAGATCGATGACCTGGGGAGCCCTAGGGAGGAGTTCTGGAAGACAGGAGTCATCAAAGCAACCAGAGCTGCACAGCGGCTTAAATCAGGACAGCCTCCCCCTGGGGGCTCTAACACCCCAACACTCTATCTGGAGACGGCATAAAGGACCCTGAAGATCCAGGCTTCTAACCTTGAAGACCTAGGAGGGGTGGGGTCGGGAAGTCAGAGCAGGACCCAGGACAAGATCAAACCACACCACCCATCTCACCTAAAAACACAATGAGAAGCATAGAGCCCCAATTCAGGAATTAAAGTGGGAAGGATGAGAAAATACAAGAACACAACGTTTAGTTTAAAAAATGATTGGAGATCTAGAGAGTTGCCAACGCAGAAATCGAGTACCTCTAGGACAACTGCAAGCCGTGACTCAGTACAAATGGGATTTCCACAAGGAAAAATATCAAAGAAATGAAGCAAGAGATGATAAAAAAAAACCCAAAAAACCAAAATCAAATATCTGGAAGAAAGAATTAGAAGAATAAACAGCTTACAAGAGAAATAAATATGATATTATATATTTATAATTTGTATATTATTATACAAATATATTGTAAATACATAAATAAATCTTACCCAAGTAACAGATTCCCTGAAAACTAGAATAAATCAGATATCAATAACTTCATGAGGAAGCGAGAAATGTTAGAACAAAACTGATAAATCAGATATCAATAACTTCATGAGGAAGAGAGAAATGTTAGAACAAAACTGAGACTGAAAAATAGAAGAAAATATAAAATATCTGATATCAGAAACAACCAAGTAGAAATAATTCAAGAATCATTTGATTCCCTGAAAACTATGATTTTAAAAAAGCCAACCCGAGTACTAAGCATAATGTTACTGGGAGAAAAATGGGTCTTTAATGGAATAGAGGACTTTCAAGTGTGTCTGATGAAAAGATCAGAACCAAGTAAGAATTTCGAAATATAAACACAAGAATTCAGAGAAATCTAGAAAAGTAAATTTATCTGAGGAGTTGGGAAGGGTTGTGCAATGATATAATGTTAACATTCCAATAGGAAAGAATCTTAATGTCTTTAGAGGATATTGAGGGAGTTATAAAAGAAAAATGGAGGTCCCAAGGATGGACTAGTTCTGTTCTTTGGTTTTTAAGAGGGGAAAGAGAAGAAAAGGTGAAAGGAATATACTAATGCAGATAGGAGAAAGGGTAGCTGTTTCTTGGCATATGTAAGACAATCATATAAATGTGGAAGAAGGAGTGAGGAGACTTTGGGCATCAGATGAACCTCTTTCTGATCTGAAGTGAACAACGAAGGGTTGCATGCACACATACACACACCAATTTTGTGTAGAAATACATCAAACACACCAGGGAAACAAGCAGGGATAAGGAGAAAGGCAGATTAAAAGGAAGGACAATGATCTTAACAAAAAGAAACTTTCTTATTCTGAAGGGGAGATTAAAAAGGAGAACAATTAAGATTTGGGAGGGAGCCAATGGGGGAGTTGCTAAACAAACTATGGTATATGAGTGTAATAGAATATTATTGGGCCATAATAAATGACTAAAGTGCAGAACTGATATGGAGCATAGTGAGAAGAAGTAAGAAAACAATTTATACAAGGACATCAACATTGTAAATGAAAACTAAAGAATTCTAGTCAAAACAATGATCCATCATGTGTTCGGAAGACTTATGACAAAGCATGTTACCCACCTCCTGACAGAGAAGAGATGGGCACAAGGTGCAGAAAGAGACATATTTTGGACATGTCTACTGTGTAAATTTGTTTTGCTTGATTTCTTTGTTTATTTGTAACAAGGCTTTGACTATTTTTTCCTCTTGGTTTTAAATGGAGGAGCGGTAGAGTGGAGGGGAGGCAATACCAAAAGGAAAAAAAAAAGATGTGGAAAAAAGTGGCTAATGAAATACAGTTTTTAAAATACACAAAAGAGAGCTGAAAAGTCAGAAGGGAGGAGATGAGGAGGATAGTTTTGAAAATGTGTTGCATTATGATGTACTTTTAAAAAAGAAGCAGGGTGAAATGGAGATTCACAGTTTCATCCGCAAGCATCTTTTTGTGTTCCGTGGATATGGAGTGCTCTTTTTGCTCTTCAAGTTCAGAAAAAATGAAAATACAAGAAAAAATTGTTGTTCATCCTTCACTTTGTAAGAGGGTCAGTGACACCATGGGTTGATATCTTGACTCACACGAGAACTGGATTTAAGTGAGGCAGAGTTGCACAAAGTTGTCAGCATGATTCTCTCTTCCAGAGTCATCAAGTCCAGCGGCAGGACAAGAATCAGGACATCTGACAGGTAAAAGTTGGGTGCCAGGTGGATACCAACAGTGGGTGAGCAGTCCCAAAAAGGGCTCGGCAGCCCTCCCACCAGAGGGGCTCGTCCTCCCTGACCCTCGTAACAAGAAAATATGGAAGGACATGAAGTGACCAAAGAAATGAAGCTAGCAGAATAAGAACATGACGAGCTGTTGCAACAATTGGGCTAGCAGCTGCTGTGGGGGTGAAAGACCAACACGAGCCCAACATCAAGAAGGCTGCCAGCACACGTTCTTTTAATCCGCTTTACTAAGAAAAGTAGTGTTAGGGGGTTAACAATCTTATTTCAATCCAACATACAAAAATCATTCACTTAGTTCAGGGGAAAAAGCCAGCACCCTGAACTTCAGGACAAATACAAATCACAAAGATACATTATAAACAGACCAAATACAATGCATAGTTACCAAGAATCCATCAACATCTGAGTTCAGGAGCCGGGGAGCTCATAACAACTGCTGGCCCAGAGTCACGTGCCACTCCAGGCCACTCCTCCTGTGGCTCAGAGCCGCCCAAGAAAATAGCTCTGTTCTTTCTTCTTATACAGTCTTTAGCCGTCATCAAACATCATCTGAGTGACCAGAACTTAGGCTCCTACTATTGGCTCTGGTCTTAGCAACTCCCCTTAGAACCCTGAGGGCTTCACACCCACATAGGCTTAGCACCTAGCAGATAGGGGTTTGGGCCTGGGGCTTTGCATCTAGTAAGGCTCAAAGACACTTATCATTCTAAAACAGTAAAAAAAAAAGTCCCAACTTAATTGATATCACACATGCACATCAATTACCAATGAATTCTTAAAGCATACAGACACTCAAACCCCAAACTTAGCAATTTTATATGGACACAGATGAATGCAGGAGACTCAAAGAAAATATCTTTTTAAAGAAATTATTTTTTGGTAAAACGTATGCTATGTATTTTTTTTTCATTTTCAGTAAGCTCCTTTCAGGGTATTAGAGTTTCATATCATGCAGGACACTTAATGTCTGTCGAAATGAATTGAAAGTGAATTTGGCTTCAATTTCAGGGTGTGTTAATCTTGCCCCACATTTGGGGCAAGATTATTGATTTATTACTATTTGCTACAAATATTAAGACACAAAAATGGCAAAAAGAAATCTTGGAGTGGAACTATGGAATGGCTGAGGGAACAAGTACAATGGTCCCACATTGGACAGCTCAGGTTTTCTCTGGCGAATCATCTGTAGCGAATAAAGGAGAAGGAGGAAGGGGCCCAGGATGTAGACTCAACATTTTACATAAGAGAAGAAATCTCAGAGACTATCTAGTCTCATTGGCAGGGAAACTGAGATCCAGAGAGGAGAAGAGACTTGGCCAAGGTTACACAGCTCGTGGCAGGAGAGCTTAGGACAGTGGGAAAGGCTGGAACTCCCACTGTTTGGAACTAAAGGGTCAGTGAGTAGCAACATTGCTGAGAAATGGGCAGGAATTTGTACCAGGCCCTCAGAGGACAGCTCTGTGCCCTGCTGTCCAGAGCCACACACTATGCCCAATCTGGAGCAGCTTAGGAGGGCACACGGTCATGTGTGTATGCGGAACAGGGGAAGCACATTGCCAGGACTAAGTTAGGAGCTGGGAGGGCAGATGTGGTGGAAAGTCTGGATGGTGAGGTTTTCTAGGGTGACTCTGGGGCCCAGGCTGGGCATGGAAGCCAGTGAAACCAGAGGAAGTTGATGTATTAGGAGAAGAGAGAGGAAGCCAATGGCACGGAGGCCCTGGTGCCTCAGACAAGATAAGGAAAACAGACATGATATTGGTGGTCTCTAAGAAATGGAGAAAGGCTTTTGTCTTGATTTTTAAATAGAAGGTACATTCCCCAACAGAAAAGTGCTCAAAGAATATGAACACACACAAGGATACTTCTCAAAAGAACAGCTGCAAAGTATACATGGCTGTGTAA
Organism: Trichosurus vulpecula; assembly: GCF_011100635.1. Lineage (NCBI taxonomy): Eukaryota > Metazoa > Chordata > Mammalia > Diprotodontia > Phalangeridae > Trichosurus > Trichosurus vulpecula. Next base: position 277,747,555 of record NC_050578.1, on the reverse strand, counting down.
AAGAAGAGATAATTACACTAAGAACCCAGCCCTCCCGAGCATGCCCAGTGCTCCGAGCCAGATGCAACCACCATGTGAAAGCTGGAGCACGGGCAGGTATTCTGTGAGGCATCCAGCTGGCTTCCAATGGGCCTCTTTGAATAGCTGCTGACCCAGCAACCAGGGTGCAAGACTCATTAGCAGGGGTGATTGCCATTCAGTCCCGTGGCATCCAACAAGGAGGATGAAGAGGAGGTGTCTCAGGCCTTCTCTCCCCGGAGTCATTGTTGAGAGCCCCAGGGCCAGGACCAATGCTAGGGGCCTGCTCCCCCCACCCAGGGAGACATGAGCACATGGTCTTACTGTTGCGTCTTTCTCTGTATATTCTTTTCTGCTCTTACCTAAAGGAGTACTGGGAAAAGGCCACAACCTTGGGAGCCTCTAAAGACTGAAGTTCCATTGAAGAGGTTGCCCATAGCTAGATCTGGTGAGGCCCCAGCAGATGACTCAGAGATGGAGCCACCTACCCTTGTTCTGGGGGACCTCATTAGTGTGAGTTGGGATAAGGACTCCCAGAATCTCACAGGGGTGAAAGATAGATAGACAGACAGATAAATGGATAGGTGTCACGGTGGATGGAGTGCCAGGTCTAGGGTCAGAAAGACTCATTTTCTTGAGTTTAAATCTGGGCTCAGACACTTAGCTGCCTCGGCTTCCTCGGCTAGAGAAGAAAATGGCAAACCACTCCAGTATCTTTGCCAAGTAAACCCTAAATGGGGTCGTGGAGAGTCAGACACATTGAAACACCTACACAATAACAAAAATAAATATAGATGTGGATGGATAGAGAATTTATTAAATACTTAACGTGTCAAACATTGTGATAAGGTTGAGCCAGACCACAAATAATAAGAAAAACAGAAAATTTAAAACTGTGAGACTTCATCTCATGCCCAGAAAATGGATAAAGATGACAAAAGATGAGAATAGTTGGCCTTGGAGATATTATGAGAAGAACACCATTGTTGGAGCTGTGAGATGGCCCAACCATCTGGAAAGCAATTTGGAATTACACAAAGAAACTGGCTCAAATGTCCACTTCCTTTTATCCAGAGATGTCATTCCCCAATAGTGTCACTGACAAAAAGAAGCTGTAAATACTAAAATATAACGGCACGTTTTGTACTAATAAGAAACTGGAAGCAAGCTAGATGGCCATTCATTAGGGAATGGCCAAACACAGCATGATACATGAATACAATGGAGTATGATTGTATTGTAAGAAGAAATCAACGTTAATCTAGAGAAACATGGGAAGACTCATACGGAGAGGTTGAAGTGCGCAGAACCAGCATGGTGATATACACACACAACGGAAACACCCATAACAAGACAACGGAAACACCAAACAGAGAAACTCTAACAGAGAATTTGGTCCTAAGGAAGAGATGAGGGAAGATACCTCTCCCCACAATCCTTGCAGAAGTGACCATATATGGTGTCATACTTTTTCAACATGTTGGTTAATTTTGCTTCCCTGGTTTTTTCTTTATTTCTTATTCTTTGTTATAAGGGATGGTTCTCTGTTAGGAGGAGGAAAGAGAGACGGAGGAGACAGAGGAATGTAGGTGATATAAAAGCTAAATATAGCATTAGATTTTTTTTTAAAGGAGAGGCAACTAGTAACCACATGGAACCACTATGGATTCGCAAAGAATAAGTCTAGCCCAACTAAAGTCATTAGCTTTTCTTTGCCAGAGTTACTAGACCAATCAATTGGGGAATTGCTGTAAACAGTGGCTCTGGATTTCAGCAAGCCATCTGGCAACACCTCATAAACAAGATGGAGAGATGTTGGCTAGACAAACAACTCAAAGGATTTGAGTAACGGTCATGTGCCAAGCTGGAGGAAGAAATGGGCACATGACAGTGTCCTTGGTTGGCCCTGTTAGATACAACCTTTTTTATCATTAACTTGAAGATGTGATTGGCACGGAGGTAGGCGTGGCAAAGCAAGTCACATGAAAAAGGGTTTTGGTTGGCTGCAAGGCTGTCATTCCATTCTTCACCTTTCTGTAAATTACCATGTGAAGGGCATTGAACTAGGCACTGGAGATGAGCCAAGCATGGGATGAGGATGCCACGAGTTCATAATGACTTCATCAGCTGTGGCAGTAGAGGTATTGCCAAAGAAGTAAGGCACTTCTCCAGGGTGACCCTAGGCCTTGGGATCAACAGGAGAGGTCAGGGAGGGCCAGTCACTCACTCGATGTTCCAGGATGATCAGAAGGGAGCGACCAGTCTGACCCTCTGGCTTGAGGAGTTTTCTTTTTGACAGCTGCAGAGGGCCTCACCCTCGAGGCTTCACTATTTCAATGTTGCCCACGAGTCATGAAACATGGCACTCATTTGTTTCCCTCAGTCCCTGTAGCACTTCTCCATTTCCATTAAAGTGCAGGGAATGAGAACAACTTGGGAAGGACATTTGGTGCAGGGCAGTGTCGGACAGAGAGGCCTCCAACTGCCTGGTCCCCCAGGCTCCCAACCTAACAGAAGCCTGGATCGCTCCCTTGCTCTCTCTCACTCCCCAGATCCCATATAGCAACAAGGACTGGTGAGGAGGTCACCTCGGTGCCATCTCTCCAATTGGCCCCCTTGTCTCCCCTGACCCTTCTCCAGCCAGGTACGAGCCCCCATCACCTCAGGCCTGGATTACCGCAACAGCTGCTGGGGGGGGGGGGGGGGGGGTCTGCCTGCCTCCAGTGTGTCCCTGGTCTTCCAATCCACCCTCCACCCAGCTATCAAAATCATCTTCCTAAAGGGCAGGTCTGAGTCATTGGCCTGTTCAATCAATTCCGGTGGCTCCCTATCACCTCCAGGATTAAATATAAAATCTACTGCTTGGTTTTTAAAGCCTTTCATAACCTCCTACCTTGCCAGTCTTCTGACACCTCTCCTTTCCTTCAACCCAGTGAGGTCATCCAGCAGGGCTCCTTCATTATATGCACGAGACCCAGAGCAGACTGGTTCGCTCAAGGTCATACAACTAGGAAATGGTAGACCCAGTATCTGAGCCTGGATCCTGACTCACAATCCATCTCTCCATTGCACCACAAAATATTCCTCTGGCTCAGTTTCTCTCCCTCTAAAAAAGAGGATAAAAATATTTGTACTACCTTCCTCTTCGGGCTGTGGCCATTAAATGAAACCACACACAGTGTTTTATGATGCACCTTCAAGCACAATACAATTGTAAATCATCATTATTGTTTTTATTGAGGTTTCCCAATGAATGGAGACTGGGAGGGGAAGGAGAGGAGAAATGTCAGTGGGAAGGGCTCAAAGACAGGGGAATAGATATGAGCTTGAAAGTTTGCCGACTACTAAATGACATAACAAAATACACTTTGAAGATCCTGTCTGGATTCCACTATATTGGCATTTTGTCTTCTCGGATGAGAAAGCAGAGGTTCAGAGAGGTGGCGAGGGGCCCAAGGTCACTGGGCCAGGGCCAAGCCAGGCCTCTGAGCCAGCCCCTCTGGCCCCAGGTCCAGCAGGAACAGCCATATGTGAACGCCTGACTTTTGGCTACAAATGTGAGTTATTTCCTCTCCCCCCCAAAAAAGGAACTACACCAAGTTTCCCCAATCTTAAAGAGGATGAACTCCAAAAACCCTCAATTAAGAAACTAAAGCTCTGAGCAGCCTTCAGCAACTTGGGAGTAAATAAATCAGCAGCAGGGGAGAGGCTCAGGCTGCTGCAAGTAGCCTGGACGCCATGGGCTCTCATAGCCACATCTCCCACAGCTCGCTCTTTGCAGGGTCTGAGCTCCTGGGAATTTCTCTAATACCCTTAATGAGGCAACTTCTCTGTCCCCCCAGGGGGGCCTTGGTCCCACAAAAGCTCCACTGGGCAGAAATCGGAGAAGAAAGGAGTTACTTCACTGTGCAGGCCACGCCCCCCCCCTTCCCTGGTTTCCCTCTTTTCTCTTTGGGAGATTTCCAGAATTCCTTCAAGATTAACCAGCTTCATGGTAATGGTTAGTAGGACAAAGGAGACTGTCACCTGGTAGGCTTGGGCAACGAGCTCCACCTCGGCAGCTGTAACCTTCTCTGAAATGACTGCCCTGCCCCAGAGACCTTGGTGTTCTGCCAACTCCCCGCCCCCCCCCCCCCCACCTGGAGAAGGTGAAGGCCTGCCTCCAAAGGCCTCCAGCTACTGACTGATGAGTTTGGAATGGCAGGGTAGCCCTACCTTAGGTCCATAAAGGCACATTTCAGCCTCCTAGTGGAGACTGCCAGGCACCTCTGTAAAATGACACCTTTCTGGTATCCTTGGAATCTGGGGGAAGGGAGGAGGGCCCAGGTTTTCCAGGGCCGGGAGAAAGGCATGAAGTCTAAAAACAGACTTTTCTACACAGGGAGGGAGGGAAGACCAAGATTAGGTTAAGGGATGCATGGGGACCAGTATGGCTGAGGACCCGGGAGGGCTCGGTAAACATCACCTTTGGTCTGAGCCGCCGGGAGCCCTGGATCAGGCCTATCTGTGGGAGGGCTGTGGGGCAGTGGAGGTCAAGGCTCCCCGGGGCAGCTGGGCAGGAGCTGCTTGGCTTCAGCACTGACCAGCCGGCCATGGGTCTGTGGCCATCCCCTGGACACTGCCTGGCTCTTTGGCAGGGAGTCAGCACCTTAGAAGGGTGAACAGCTGCCCCTGCGTAGCCCTGTGCCCCAGCCACCCCGAGATGCAGGGAAGCTCCGAGATGCCGCCCAGCTGGCATCTCCTGCTTCAAGGACCCAGGTGTCTCCTCCGGCCAGTGAGGACAGGCGGCTGTGGCAATGTCTGAGCCTCCCAGCCAGTTCCCCCGCAGAGAGCCCGAGCCCCCTCCCCAAGGTCATCCTGAACTGCACTGGCCCCTGGCCTCCCCCTACCCCAGCCAGCTCCCGCACTGATGTCACTGGATCTTCGAAGCGTCCAATAAAGTCCTGGCAGTCCCTGACCCTCCGCAGGAGCGCCCCTTGCCCACCCACCCCCCTGTTCGCTTCTCAGTCTCCTCCTGGACTCCCCGGGGACCTCTACAGGCTGGATTGGGGGCAGGGAGGGAAGCACCCCCCTCCCCTCTCTCCTCCCCCACCCCGGTGCCCCTCCTTTGTCTGCTCCTTTCTCCCCCTCCCCTTCCCAGGTCTAAGTCCTCGCTCTCCCGACAGTGGGGGTTTCTCCCCTCCATTTTGCTTCCCCTCCAGTCTTCTTTTTCACCTGTTTGCCCTCCAGGTTTCTTCTCCTTCTTCGCCTCCGCCTAAGCCCTCCCTCCCCTCCCCTCCCCCTCCCGTTTCAGCCTTCCCTTCCGCTAACCCTTTCCCTCCCAGCCCCTCCCTTCAGTTTCCTCCTCCACCTGTTCCCCTCTTCTTGCCTAGCCCCTCCCACTCCGTTTGCCCCTCCACCTGTTCCTCCCTTTCCCTTTCCCCTCCCCCTAGGCTAGCCCCCTCACTCCCCCCGCCCCCCGCCTCCCCGCTCTCCCCTCTCCTCCTCCCCCCTCGGTCCTCTGGCCAGGCCTGGCCCCGCCCCCTGCCCTCCCCTCCCCGCTAGGCTGCGGAGCCCGAGGCGCCGGGGGGCGGTGCCCGCGCTCTCCCCGCCTCCTCGCCCGGCGCCGGCCGGCCGTTGGGCGCGAGGTGGGCTCGGGGGCGGGGCCTATCTCGCGGGCACCAATGGGCGCGGGCGGGCTGTGACGCCGCGGGCGGCGGGGGCTCCTCGTGCCGCGCGCCGGGAGGTGTAGGCAGCGCCGAGCCCGCGACCGCCTCAGACGCTCGGATCGCCGCGGACCGCGCTCTGACCTCCGCTGCGGCCGCCGCTCCCGCTCGGGCTCCCGCTCCCGCCGCCATCCGCCGCCGCCGCCCGCCCTCGCCGGCCCCTCCGGCCACCCAACCCGCGCCCGAGCCCCAGGCTGCGGCCCAGGCGCCCCCACGACCCTCCCGCAGGCCGGCCGGCCTCCCCGCGCTGCGCAGCGGCCCCTTTGTGCGCCGCCTCCCGGCCCCGAGCCCCCGGCCCGCCCCGCTCCGGCGCCATGAAGACCAAGTTCTGTAACGGCGGCGAAGCCGAGCCGGCGCCCCTGGGGCTGCTGCTGAGCTGCGGGGGGGGAGGGGGCGGCGGGGGAGGGGGCGCCCCAACGCCCGGCGGGGGGCCGGCGCAGCAGCGCGACGCGGAGGCGGTGCTCGAAGCCGAGGAGCGCGGCGGGGGCGAGGGAGGGGGAGGCCTCTGCCGGCCGCCGCCGCCGGTGCCGGCGCCCGAGCGGGACGAGGAGCCGGAGGAGCCCGAGGACGCGGCCGAGGACGAGACCCCCGACCCCCGCACCCGCCGCAAGGCCTACCTTTGGTGCAAGGAGTTCCTGCCCGGAGCCTGGAGGGCGCTGCCCGAGGACCAGTTCCACATCAGCGTTGTCAGGTCAGGGCCGGGGGCGGGGCCGGGGAAACTGAGGCCTGGACGGGGGAGGGGGGGAAATGGAGACCTTGCCCGTGGGGGATGTGGGGGTGGGGCGGAGACCTCGCCCTGGGGGCGTGTGTATGGTGGGAAACTGAGGCCCGGACCCTGGGGGTACGACGGAGACCTCGTCCCGGGTGGGGGGTAGTGAACTGAAGCCCAGACCCTGGGGGATGGGGGAGGAGCCCCCTCTTACCAAGAAGAAAGGGGATGTGTCACCCTTAGGAGGGAGGGAGCATTCTCCCTCTATCGGGGGGGGGGGCGCGGAGAAAGAACATCCCCCTATGGAGAAGGAAACTGAGGAGGCTCCGCTCCTGGGAGTTTTCCTGATCCCCTCCCCCTAAGATCCTGGTCTGTTGAAGTCCTGGGACCTCTCCAGCTTCCCGGAGGTGTGCTTCGGGTACTGTTAGTCAAGCCCCCCCTCCCCCAGTTCAGTCAGGAAGCCCAGAGGTTGGGGGAGGGTGTTTCGACGATTTGCTGCTCCCTAGGACCGTAGACCCCTAGAGCAGGAAGGGACCCGAGCCCTTATCCAGACCAAACCCAAAATTTGACTTGGAGTCTGGGGTCTGAGACTGTGAGTGGGAGGGGGGAGGTTGGAACCTTAAGCCAGCCCCGAATTTTGCACAGGCCTTGGGAGGGGGAGGGGAGGCAAGGCTCTCCCGATAAATAAGGGTTACAGACCCTTACTCTTCTCCCACCCACTGCAGCTTTGGGCCACTGTATTCTTGGGAGAGCCACCTGGGGGGAGGGGATGGGGGGGGCAGGAATGGAGAAGAACCTTGGGATAGTGGTGGAACCTTTTGTGTGAGAAGACTGGAACTGCCCACAAAAAGACCCTGAAGGATCAGTCCCTTATCTGGTGACCTAATTCATTTTCCAAGGCCACTGCCTCTGGGTAGGCCTGCTTCCCTACCCCCTTCTGGGAAACTCCCAGACTCATAACAACATCCATACTTGTGATTTCTAGAACTTAGGTGTCCCTGAGAGGTTTGAGAGCCAGGAGGTGCCTAGGAGATCATAGAATCCAGTCCCGTAATTTTATACAGAGGGAAACTGAGGGCCCGGTAGGAAAGGAGCCGAGCCCAAGGTCACTCAGGTTGCTAAGAGTAATCCTAGAGGCAGACCTAACTCCCAGACCCAGGGTACTGGGAATCTCCATGAATTCAGTTCCTCTTTCTTGTTTGAAGAGATGTCGTTAGGCTTTGGCTCCCAAGAATACTTTTTAAAAACCCTTAGAATGTATGCCTCTTTAAAGACATGTTTAAAGGGAAAAGAAAGTTCTTATGATAGTCACATTCAGATGTCAATCGTAAAACATCCAGAAAACTGCTGTCTTGGAACTTTGTCCATGGGAAAAGAAGGTATGTCCTTGGTATGGGTTGCTTTGGCTTAGAATCTGTAGCTTTTATTTAAAATCCTTAGGGTGGTTAGGGTGTGAATTCTTGTACGGTTTTCCATTGGATTTGCTTGAGGCCGGTTCAGCCCACCGAGCACACAGGTAACCTGGCCCAATGGGCAGAGTGCAGTGAGATGGCCTCCTTAATCCGTACAGCCAGCAGAGAAATCAAAGGTATACACAGTACATCAAACCCTCTTCAGTTGTCAGTGGGGTGATACTGGGGGTGGAGGGTGATACCCACGCAATGCCCAGGCCCAAATCTAGTCAGTTTCAATTTCTGTGCCTTGTAGCAGACTGCCAAGAACGTAACACATGTAACCAATGTGACCTTCACTTCCTCTTTATAGCCCTAGAAGCTACGGCCCTGTGGAATCCCCTTGACGAGTACTGTCTAGTCCTGAGTTTCATTGCCACCAGATGGACTTTCTTACTTGTGCTGTTAGTGAACCTCCCTAGGCAGGTATCTCCCAGAGCATGCAGAAGTGTCCGAGGAAGACATGGGAACGGAAAAACCACGGGGCTGTCTGAGCAGTGTGCAGCCTCTAGCTGCCTTTCACAGAGATGGGCTTTGCCAGAAGAGGCTTACTGGGCTTTTAATTAGGAGAAGGAGCCAAAAATAAGTGGCCTAAAGAATGTGATAGTGGTGGCAGGGGCCACATGGGGCAGTTATTGGTGTTATTCCTGACATGACCCTCCTCAGGATTGGGGGGGGGGTGATTTCAGGTGTTTTCAGATGCCTGTGAATCTGTTCTCACCTCTGATTTGAGGCTTCATTGTGGTGACCTGTGATGGTTTGAGCGTGCTACCTTGTACCTTTCATCTCAGACGGAATGGATGCGGTGGGTGCACCATCAGTCCGTCATTGTGTGGTGAGTGCTATTAATTGCCTGTTATGTGCCAAGCACTGTGCTGAGTGTGAAGGATACCAAAAGAAGCAAGGGACAGGCCCTGCCAGCTAGGAGCTCACAATCCAAGGAGGGAGATGACAAGTGTGTTTATACAAATCAAGCTATATACAAGATAAGTAGGAAATTATTAACTGAAGGAGGTGGGATTTTAGCTGAGACATAAAAGAAGTCAGGAGGTGGAGTTCAGGAGGGAGAATTCCTGGGGGCCTGAGAGACAGAATACACCGTGGCAACAATTCGGCTAGCAGCTGCTGTGGGGGTGAAAGACCGGCACAGGTTCTTTTGATCTCCTTTACTTTACTAAGGGAAGCAACATTAAGGGGTTAATAACCTTATTTCAGTCCAATATGTACATATAAACTCACTTAGTTCAGGGGAAAAAGCCAGCACCCTGAATGTCAGAGCAAATACAAACAAATTACAGACATACACAATATAAACAGACCAGATCACAATTCATAGTTACCGAGAAACCATCAGCATCTGGGTTGAGGAGCCGGGAGGCTCTTGGAGCTCCTCCAGGAGTGAAAGCCTCAAGCAAATAGCTGTACTCTCTCTTTTTATACAGTCTTTGGACTTCATCTGAGCCACCAGAACTTAGAGGCTCCTACTGTTGGCTCTGGGCTTTGCTCCCTTTAGGACCCCGAGGGCTTCACGCCCACATAGTCTTAGCACCTAGTAGATCGGGGTTTGGGCCTGGGGCTTTGTATCTAGTAGTAAAAGGGAGTGGGCCTGGGGTTTAGCACCAAGTAAGACTCAATCAAAGAGACTTAATTTATCATTCTAAAACAGTAAGAAAGAAAACCTTAGTTACCAATGCATACACGGAGCTGAGAGATGGGGGGAGGGGGGGGGGTCCTTGTTCATGGAACAGGCTGGAGCTGCTGGATGGAAGAGGACATGTCTGGGAGGGAGGTATAGGAAGCCAGGAAAGGTGGGAGGGCCTTGAATGTCAAATGGCATTTTGTATTTTATCCTGGAGGCCACAGGAGACTATTGTATAGTTTCTTGATTGGGGGGGAGGGTGACATGGTTGGGTCTGAATTTAGGAAAATCACTTGGATGCCTGAATGGAGGATAGGTTGGGGTGGGGTGAGAATTGAGGGAGGCACCATCCCCACCCCCCAGCAGCTATTGCAGTAGTCCAGGCATGAGGTGATAGGGGTCTGCACCAGAAGGGTAGCAGTGTCAGAGGACAGGAAGGAGCATGTTTGAGAGGGATGCTGCAGAGGTGACATTGTAAGCTTGACAACAGATTGGATTTGAAGGGTGAGAGATAGTGAGGAGTTCAGGGTAGGGTGGGGGGCCATGCTGCATGTGCCCATTAAGGAGGGGAAGATACTGAGTTCAGTTTTGGACATGCTGGGTTTAAGATGTCCTCTGGGAATCCAGTACAAGATGTCCGAAAGGCAGTCGGAGATGAGACACTAGAGGTCAGCAGACAGAGTGGAGAAAGAAAGGTACATTTGAGAATCATCCCAATAGAGATGGTCTTTAAATCTATGGGAGCTGATGAGATTATCAGGTGAAAGTATAGAAGGAGAGAAGAGGGCCAAGGATGGAACCCTGAGGTTAGAGGGCAGGTCTGGAGGAGGGTCCAGCAAAGGAGCTGGCATGGGGTGGGGGGGCGCATATCCTGAAACCCTAGAGAGAGGAGAGGGTGACCAACAGTCAGAGGCTGCCGAGGTCAAGGACTGAGGGTCACTAAGAGATCGTTAGGAACTTTGGAAAGAGCCATTTGATTGGACCAATGAGTGATCCTTGGGGGTTAAGGAGAGTGAGGGGAGACATAGACTTGACTCCTGCCAGCCAGAGGAAGCCAGTTCCATGATTGTTACTGAAGTGACACCTCATAGGAGCTTCGTGATAAGGAAACAATTTACAGTCTAATCGCATTACCTGCAGAGTCCTGGGGATGGAGAGACCTTCAGGTCCATGTTGGTGTCCAACAGGGTTTCATAGTCTAGTGGGGGGGGGATAGGATTTACCTGGTATTGGACCTTAGACTTATTTGGAGGAGATGAGATGATAAAGCAGAGAGAGAGACCTGCTGTAGGAGGTTTTCCCTGTGCCCTCAGGTCTGGAAGCTCATTCCTGATGAATGAGAGGTTTTTTGTTTTGTTTTGGAATTGCAGCCAGGCTGTGGTGATTGTGTTGTGGTAGTTAGCATTCTCTTCCTCTTGAAATGAGTTTGTTTTATGTGTTTTGTGTTTGTCTCCTTGAAGGTAGGGACTGTTTTTGTCACATCTCACCAGCGCCTGGTTCTAGTCAGCACTTCAGAGATTTGTATTCAGTTAGAGATGGCAGGTCTTCCCCTAGGTGAAGAGGTCATTATGAAGATTATTGAGGTAACCCCTCTGAATTGTTCCTTTCTATGATAAAGATGGATGTTTTATTCAGCAGTGCTAATGAAGAGAACATGGATTTAATTAGGCCGTTTGGTAGAGTATAGAAGTCCTTGCAGTCATCTGGATGTAATTCATGCTTCCTAATTGGATTGCATCTCATGGTGCCCATATCCCTATCACATGTAAGTGCCAGCTGGGCTGGATACTGACACTGGTAATCTGGACTTGACAGCGTCGATGGCCTTCTGTTTAGGTCCCGTGTATCTCCTTGTCCCTTGGTTTTCTAACCCTGCCCCCCACCCCCCACCCCATAGTAATCTTGTTCGATGTTGATTGCTCTGGTGAGCCTTTCTTCTCTTCGGTATTGGTCACGATAGGTGCTTGTTTTGTTGTTGGTTTCGAGTCATTTTAGTCCTGTCCGACTCTTCATGACACCATTTGAGGTTCTCTTGGCAAAGATACTGGAGTGGTTTGACATTTCCTTCTCTAGCTCATTTTACTTGCCCAGGGTCACACAACTCGCATCTGAGGCTACGTTTGCACTCAGATCTTCCTGACTCCAGGCTCAGACCTCTATCCACTGGGCCACCTAGCTGTTAATAATAGTGGCCTGATGCTTCTGTTTTAGAATGAGTTATATGGATAGTTGTCACAGTAGCCACTGCTGCTATATGGAAGACAAATTTGGCAACTCGTGGAGTTTTAAGTGGCCGTCTACTGTAGGACAGTAGGAAAAGAACATGTGTGGGGCGGGGGGCGGAGGGGGGAAGGTGTGGAGGGTGACAGGCAGGAGAATAGAGAAAGAGCAAGTCTTACAATTAGACCTCTTAAGTTGCAGAAGAAATGGCGAGCGGCCTCCTGAGGAGCCTGAAGAAGCCTCAGGGTCCAGGATCGGCTCAGAGACCTGGAAGGACCCCAGCAGCCCTGCTGCTGCTCTGCTTCTCAATTGTGGGTTGGCCAGGGAGGAGAAATGACTCGCTGGACCCCTCCTCGATGGCCTCTTGGCAGGAGAGCTTGGTGTATGGACGCTCAGCAGAGATGCTGGCCAATAGCTTGTGCCTACTATCTGTGGATCTCTTTAATCGATGCTTAAGATTTAGAAGGATGCTGATCCCACTGAAGGAAGATCTCTGATGAAACCTTTGGTTTACAGGGCCTGCTATGGAGAAAGCAGCTTACAGATTGATTAACTAGAAAAGCGGATTACACTTAGCATCCAGTTACTTGTAATGGAGAGACAGTGAAAAGAGGACTTTGCTATCTTCATTTTAATCATTTCAGAAAAATTCCGTTGTGAACTCCCTGAGGGAAAGAGCAAGATCTAGGCTTCAGAGTCTGTCTGGTCCATCCTCATGAGGCACCTGGTTGTGTAGCCCTGGCTGGAAGGCTTGGGGGGGGGGTTGCTGCTTCCTGAGGCACCCCTTCCACTTGGGAATGACTCTTGTTGTCAGAAAGTTAGACCTTGCAGCAAGCAACCCTCCATCTGCCTTTCCTGCCCGCTGGGGCCAAATGAAATAAGCTTTACATCCTCAGAAAGGATTATGGGAGGTTTCTTGTTTTATCCATAAAAGAGAACAGAGGGCAGCTTTGAAAGTGACAAGCGTCTTGTATATTATTATATTATACTTGGATGCACACCGTGGAGATTAGCAGCTTCATGCCCACTCTTCTGTTTTACTTTGTTCATGGAGAAAACCTCTCCAGATCACATGGAAGGGACCTTAGAGTTGTAGTTCATTTCATTCATTTTACAGATGAGCAAACAGGCTCAGAGGATCAGGGGCCGAGCTGGGATGTGAGCTCAGATTTTCCAGTTCCAAAGCCAGCTCTTGACAGCTTTGCCCCCTTCGACAACAGATCATCCATGGGGGTGCCAAGAGCCCATTGGTGTTTGCCACGACACCAAACCTTTCTCAGACAGCCATCCAGCCAGGTTTTCTCTATCTTGTACTTGCAAAATGATGTTTTCAAGCCTGTGTGACACAAAAGGTGCTTGTCCCCATTAAGTATAACAGTACAATACTTGACCCAGCATTCCCAGTCTGTCACCTCATATGTTACTGTCCCTAGCTTGGTACTGTCTGAGTCAATCTGAGGGTGAGTCTTGCTAACATCGTAAAAGCATGGCAAAGTCCTTTGTCTTCTTTCTGAACATGCCTCTTAGAAGTCTTAAGTTGGTTGGTGAGTGCCTCAAGTCTACAGAAGTCTCTTTTGAGGCTCTCTCCTTTTCTTATTGGATGGAGTGGCCTCAGAATTTCAGCCCTTCTGGGCAGGTTTCACCCATAGAGTTAACTTAAGTCCCAGGATCCTTTCTCTAGACTCTTGGAAATCTGCCCTCCTCAGATCTAGGGGGCCTTCCCGCTTTCTTCTCTCTCTCATCCATTTTTTCTGCCTTTCCTACCCCAGCAGTGTGAGGTCCAGATACAGACTTTTGGAGATGCCTTCATCAGTTCTGCCACTTTTTACTCAAGCCAAAACAATCATCAGCTGTTTTGCTTCAGGCAGAGTGAATTCTGTGGTGCACACCCTCAAAATTGAAGTGTCCCCCTATATGGCTATACTATGCTTCCATGAGCCCCTCCTGTTTCTTCCTTCTGCCTAGGCTGTTTGTAGTATATTCCAGAGGCAGTAGGGTTTCTGCCTCTGATGCTCCCCCCAGTCTCTTTCCTGAATTTCCTTAGACACGTCCAAATATCGATTGTCTCTTTTTTACTTTGGAATAAGAGATAGAGTTCAGAGCCGGGTCCTTTTCCACCAAGGCTCCTGTTATACAATGCTGCGAGGTCAGATGTTCCTGACGCAGCAGGATCTCACGTTTCTTCTGTGGTGTTCACACTTGGTGCATTTTATGCGAGCCGCCGTGGCCACAGATTCTGTTGCTCGCTCCTTCCTTCAATTTCATCTCCTGTGAATGGCTGTTCTGCCTCTCTATTGTAGCGAACCTCTTTGGTGTCCAGTTTGTAGCCAGGTAGGCAGTTGTCTCCCTCCTTTGGGTTGCCAGACTCCTTGCTCCATCCCTGGCCAGGAACAGGTTATTATCTTCTAAACCATAGCCTAAAAATCTAAAGTCTTGTCAGACACCAGCTTCTTAGCTAGCCCTTGCCTTCAGTAGGCAACAGTGAGAGAAACATCGATATCTTCAGCAAGGACACTGGAGTGGTTTGCCATTTCCTTCTGCAGTGGATTAAGGCAAACAGATTAAGTGACTTGCCCAGGGTCATACAGCTTGCCCTATGTGTCTGAGGCCAGGTTTCTACTCCATTCTTCCTGAGTCCAGACCCAGGGCTCTATCCACTGAGCCATCTAGCTGCCCCTAACTTTTTTTTTTTAATCTCCTAGATGTTATTTAAAAAGGACAAACTGGTATACACTACAGTCAAAATAGGAAAAATGATAAATGTGCAACCTGAATGTTGATACTTTGGAATATTTAGGAATTTGTAGTTAGGATGTGAGCCAGGGTAGTAAACATAATTAGCCCTGGGCTAATTTGCCTGCTGAGATGGAGGAGGTCACAGGCACAGAGAAAAGACACCAGAGAGTCTATTGCATTCCTTTAGGTGATGACCTGAGCTGTGTTGCTGGTTTGAATGTTTCACCTTGGGGGTGGTTATCAGGAACCCATCCCATCCAGTGCTTTAAGCATTATAAAGTACTTGACATATGCATTCTCATTTACCCCAACCTTGTGAGGGAGGTGGAGACCCTTCAGGCCCAGCAGGGTGGGTTAGGCAGGTGGGAAGTCTCACTCCAAGTATAGGCTTTTGATGCCTGCATCTAGGCATAGGTTCCCAAAGTGGCGATACTGCCCCGCTTATGGGGCTCTGGAATGAGCCAGGGGAGTGGTAGTAGCCTCGGGAGCAATTGGGGGGCCTTGAATAAAAACTAGGGGGTGCTGAGTAATTTTTTTTAAAAGAGAGCAGTAGGCCAAATAAGTATGGAAACCTCTGAAAGAGTGATGAAATGGATGGTCTTGTGCTTCGTTTTAACCCCCCCTTCAGGTTCTAGAACATTTTGCATGTAATAAGTGAGCAACTACTGGCCCAGAGGAATTGATCTTACTAGCCTTTAGTCAGTCGACTAGCATTTAATGAGTGCCTACTATGTGCCTTGTAGACAGGCATTATGCCAAGCACTGATCTTGCATTCTGTTCCACTTATAAATAAAGGAATCAGTACTTACCTTTCTGAAGGCTGAGGATTTGTTCAGATAGTCACCTTTGCAGTCTGACTTCCAGTAGATGCTCAAACAGCTGTGGGGGGCCAGCTACCTTTTCCTGAAGTGGAAGCCTTTCCAGGGAGATACTCTCTCAAGTTTTTATCAGCAAGTGTCAGAAGCACCTCAGGAAATCTATTTGGCAGAGACTAGTTAGGGCACTTTCTTCTTGGTTTTGCCTAATTCCCTCACCCAAAGGCATCACTGGCAGAGTAGACGGAGTACAGCCACATGTGGAGTTTTGCGGCCTGCCCTTGGTGGGCTGGCGTGGGCTGGCTCGGGCTGTCCGAATGGCCACAACTGGCTACATGGGAGGGGTGGCTTCTTTCTGTCTTGGGACTGTGTGGGCAGTGTCATGGGCCTTTTTCTTGGGCATTCGTTGTTGATGTTTTGGGGAACCCACTTGTGGGCCATAAGCTTCAGTGTTCCCAGGAAGAATCAGTGAGGCCCATTGAAGTGCCCAGAGGGAGGGCATCTTCAGCAGAGGCACCAGGTATTGGCGACATGAAGAGGTGCTGCTAGGATCACATGGAGCGTGTGTTTTAAAGAGTTTTACCAAGCCCATCACTTCAAATAGCTCCTGTTTCTCTTCCCCAGCAAGCCAGCCTGGTACCAAAGAATAAAAGGAGGGAAATAAAAGCAAGTTGGCCAACTGAACCAGCTGAGTATGGTCTCTGCCGCGTCCCTCCACTGGTTAGGTACTGTGCTAAGTGCGGGGGATACAAAGAAAGCAAAAGACCCTGCACACCACTGGACAAACAGGCCATGCAGAGGATACGTTGTGGGTAGTCTCTGAGGGAAGGCCCCAAGGTTAAGGGGAGGACTGGGTAGGAGTTCCTGCAGAAGAGAAGCCAGGAGGCAGAGTGAAGGAGACTAAAGTTCTGAATGTGGAGAACAGCCAGTGAAAACTCTTGAAATTGGGGCAGATGGAGTGTTTTGTTCAAGGAACAGCAGAGGAGGCCAGTGTTTGGAGGGGAGTGAATGTGTGAGAAGCCTGGGAAGAGGCCAGGTGACGAAGGACTCCAAATACCAAGCAGAGGGTTTAATGTTTGCTCCTGGATGTAATAGGGAGCCACTGGAGTTTATTGAATATGTGCGTGTCGGGGGGATGCTCACACCCGTGTTTTAGGTAGGTCACTTGGGCAGCTGAGTAGAGAGTGGACAGGAGTGGCAGCCAGACCCACCCTCCCAGTAGCTGTTGCCATAATCCCAGCATAAGGTGCTGAGGCCTGTACCAGGGGATGAGACAGTGTCAGAAGAGAGAAAGGGTTGTGTTCAAGAGATAATAGAAGGTGGGGTGACTGGGAGGACAGCAGTGCCCTGGACAGGAAGAGGGGAGGCTTTGAGGAAAAGAGATGAATTCTGGACAAGTCTAAGAGGGTCTCTACAGGACAATCCAGCTTCAGGTGTTGACAAGCAACTAACAGGGTGGCTTTCACTGTCAGTGGTAACTTCTCGACAATGCCAGCTGTCCCCTTGATGACTGAATGATGTCTCGGAGGGCATGTGCTAGAGAGAAGTCGGGGTGTTTCAAGCTGGGGGTAGGTCACATCGGTCTCAATTTTAAAACTGCCTGTTGGACACAGAATTGGCTCAACAAGACTGCTTGGCAAAGTTGGCATCTGCAATGACTAGCATCTAATGACCACTGGGTGATGATGTCATAAAAAGGTGAGCCAGAGCAAGGGCACATTGGCTACGTCAGTGAAGAAATCTGAATTGTCTGTGGCATTTGGACCTAGGAGAGAACTCCAGTCAGAACAAAGCATCTGTGCCAACGTAGCCTTCAGGTGGTTTCTTGTATCAGTAACCAATACAGCCTTCATGGCAGTGGGCCAGAGGCCAAGTGACCATCAGATGGATCGAGAGGGTGCATTTCAGGGTTTTATGGAGGCGAGACAGTTGAGCTTCAAGGTGTCCGTGGATTCCTCTGCACTCAGGAAGCCTTTTTCCATCACTGAGCTGTTCACTAATGGGAAAGGCGAGATTTTACCCTTGTCCACATGTCAGTGCGTGGCAGGAATCACCGCACTCTACCGGACACTGGTACCCAGGGAGGATCCTGAGGCATTTTTTGGGGGGGGGGTTCCCCTCTATTCTCTAGGGGATATATTTTTCTCAGTTCTTTTTTCTTCCTCTTTCCTTTCTCCTTTCAGTTTTTCTTTCACTCCCTTCCTCATCTCCTAGTGGGACTAGTAGGCATTATATTCAGCACTTTGGTGACACTTAAGTCAGGGAAGTTACTAACCTCTGCTCTAAGGGAGAGAAAGAGGGAGGGAGGAGGGGAGGGGGAGGGGGAGAACTTAGAACATTCTTCAGAAGTCTGGGAACAAATGTTAGGCTGTGCTGAGTTAGCTCTCAGTGAGGGCAGGAGGTGGGGCTCTCATCCTGAGACATTTGAAATGTTTGCAAAGATTTCTCCTGCAATCAAATCATTCTTTTTGTAAGTCGATCCTACCTGTAGGAGACAGGAGGTGAGTGGACAGAAGGGCCAGGAGGATTCATGCCTCCCCCCTCCTTCCAGGTTTAATACTAAATGCTGAGGCACAGCCCTGGCCAGTCACACATGACCGTTTGTACATCGCCTGCTGTCCCCCAGTTAGTCTCACACAGTTTCCTCTTTATCATTGAATCTTCTGAAGGCTCTGACAGCAGAAACCACAGTGAGTCTCAGGCTTCCTGGGTTTCTAGGAGAAGGGACTTTGTAGAGGCTTGGATGAGGGACTGTGGGGTCTGATGAGGAAGCAGAGTCCCGAATCCTACCCATGTGCATCTGAAGTCTGACTCCAGGTGTCCTGCATTCTCTACTAGGCCAGGCCTTTTGGCTTCCAAGCTGTGCTTCTGTGTATGATGTCTATGCCTCTTCACTCAGAAGCACTCGCTGTTCCCATGCTGCCCTCTGCCCTCATTTGCACAGAAAGATCTACCCTGATAGCCCTCATCTCTGCCGCTCCAACCTGGTCATCTCAGTCCTGCTGAGTAAATTGCCATGAAAAGCAGGCCGGTGCCTGGAAATACCAGAGAGCAGCTGGCGATTGCATATGACTGCGTGTTATTGGTCAGTTCACTGACAAGAAGGCGGGGCATCCTTTCAGTAGTTGCCAGATGCATAGAGAAGGCAATGCCCGCTGGTGTCAGAGGAGAGAGAAGTGATATTGGCCAAGACACAGTGGCCTTGCGCTCTGGAGCCACACGGCTGAATTAGGGTGAATGGGGGAAATTCCTGCAGATATAGTTGCTAGTTTAATTTGCCATCTGTCCTGTGGCATGTGTTAACTACTCTCATGTAAGCGAAGCTGTCGTTGGTGGGCACTGAGTCGCCACTGATGGCAGCCCTGGAGTAGAGCAGCTCAGGCTGAGAACATCTGACTGGCTCCCTTCTGCTGCTTGCGTTAGCACGGCAGTCATTTTGGGATTTCTGCCATACGTGTTGGGGGATTTCACATGGCATTCCCAAGTCTTAGACACCTACGGAGCTGTGGATAACTTGAAGAGCCAAGTCACTTTTCTCACTTGTATAGAAAACATTCAGGGGGAGTTCGCCTATTTACAAATTACTGTGTGAACTTGGTTTTTACTTGTTGGTTTCTTTAAGAGAGAAGGGCTTTCTCAGGCAAACAGATTTATTCACAAGAGCCTTTCTAAAGTAGAGTTTAATAAGAACCTCCCAGATTGACGTGATCCTTTAGGGTTTGGTAGACCACTTGCCCCACACAGCTTTGTTACCTGGTGATAGGAATTTTCGTCCTGGCTGCTGAAGAGTGCCCAGGCTTCCTTGGCTTCCATTTTCCCCACAGAATGTATTTCTACTTTCATATTCTTGTGATGTGGCATTTGAGCCATTTGCTGCATGCCAGGAGCCCAGTGCTGGGTTTGAAAATGGTGAAATGCTTCTTGTTGACCAGAAGAGCAGGCTGCTGCTCCCACTGACTCCTGCTTGTCCTTTCAGGCTTCCTGCTTCTTAGGGCACTTACTCTGTGAGGCTTGAAATCTGTTGAGTTTGTTTTATTTGATAGAATATTTTGACAGTTGGATATCTTGTAGACTTTGACCCATGAAATCATGGCATGGATCCTAAGTTCAGGGTAGAGTGCCCAAATCTTAGACCAGAATGGTCTCATGAGCTCTTGCCACCATCCCCATCACAATGCCCTCCTACTCCATTCCCAGGCATATCATTGGAGCTGGCCATTCTAACCTTGGGGTCAGTGACCTCTTCCTATTGAGTGCATCATTGACAGTTACCTTCCTGAAGCTGAAGCCTATTGGGTGACAGTTGTAAAGGAGTCATTGTGTTCAAGCTTACACAAAAAAGAAGACAGCTGGTGACGGTTCCCAGGTTGTCAGGAACCTTGGTTTAAGCCAAGCTGGCCTGCCTGCCCATTCAGGAATATAGGGATAAACTGTGAATTCAGTAAGCTGGTTGAGAACAGTAGTTCATCTGTTTGCTCAAGCTTTTAGCTGCACTTTTAACAGTGTGTCAGGAAGGGGACGAAGGCTCCCCTTGGATGTGGTGCCAATCTTGTTGCTTGGCGACCAGAAGCCCATTTGGATCATGTCTGGCACTACAATAGAATTTGAACAAGCTCGTACCAATAGAGCTGACTGGCTTTGGACAAACATCTAAGAACTCTCAGATGGATTCTTCTTCCCTGTATTTTTTAGGTGAAAACATTACTTGCCTTCTCAAGAACTTGGTCTTTCCCAGGCATGTGGTTCCTTCCCACTCACCCACCCAAACCCTTCCTTGCATGAATACCAGGCAAGCAACTTAATCATTCCTTTCCTGGTCCCAGGAGTCCAGCAGACCAGTACTTTCTTCCTGTCGTATTTGTTTGGCTCTCCCTTCACCCCCAATGACTCTGTGATTCTGTGACTATGGAGGGGCAGTTACTTAAGCAGTGAAAAGTGGGCAAAGAACACTAGGCTTTGCTTTTTTTTTTTTTTCACTGTGTTCTCGATAAAAAACTAAAACCATTTAATGAGAGACAGCGGTTTAGTGGAAGACAGGAGTCTTCCATTGTGCTTTTGCCGCCTTGGACAAATTACTTCTTTGGTCCCCTTCTTCACAGCCAAGGAAGTTGGACGGTCTCCCCAGCTTTGTCAGGAAACACTGCCCGAAGTTGTAGCTTGGGCTCAGGGTAATCGGTGTGGCAGTCACTGGGACTGGAAGGCCGCTTGGCAAGAAGAATGGCCAGCTGAGGAAGTTACTTTGCTTTACTGTGGAAAATGTGAACTATACACCGTGATGGAATTTTCTGTTCTCTTGTTACGCTTATTCAAAAAATCATGTAACCATTGTTTTCTAGGTTTGTACTTTTGGGTCTTCACAAGATTAAATAGACCAGTGAGTATGGATTGCTCTAATGTTGTGTCAGAATGTGGCCCACGGCATAATGATGCTACTGCCTAATGCAGCTGTTTGGGGACTTTACGTTGAGATTTATCCTGGCTGAATTTGAGAAGTCCTGGCTGCCTTTGCTTTTCTAGGTGGTTTTCACCAAAGACCACAGAGAGGATAAGGAGCTTAGACACAGTAAATTCATCTTGATCGGTTCCTTCCTTTGAATCAGAAAGACTATAGTTCTGGTAGGAGGTAGATTGAGGAGCCAAGGGATGAGGGAGCTGTCCTCCTGACACCCCACCCCTCAGGAATCATCTGGATTGATTCTCCTGGTGGAGTCTTGTCCCTGGCTGGCTAGCCTGCTGTGTATAAGGAGAAACCAGAGGCCAGGACAAGTGGTCTCTTTAAGAAATGACTTTCCGATGGTGACTTTGAATTCAGCTACTGTTCTAAATTGTGTTTATCTGTTTACTAGTTTCTCATTTTTTTAACATTTTTTTGGCTTGGTCAGACTTTTGTGGGGCCAGAGGAAAAGCAGGGCTCGACTAAGGAGAAACTTGAGGAGAAAAGGCTGCTGCTGTTGACCAAAATAAACTTTGGAAGATCCAAATGTGGGCTTGCTGGCTCATAGTCTGTACTGGCGAGCCAGCCCAGAGAGCGTTCTGTCGTCCTGGGCTCCCTCTCTTCCAACCCCAGAGTTCAGGCCTTCAAGGTCTTCACGCATGAATCTTTACGGGGATGGGATTGAGGCCAGAACAGAATCCCCAGGGTCACACGAGGAGCAGCTGGGATTCCCCTCCAGGCTCCGGCTGCCCAGCTACATGAGTTACCTCAGTTTCTGAGGGTCTCTGAAAAAGGGCATGCTGTCATTTTTTATCAGTCCTCCCTCCTGTGGCCAGTCTTAGTTCTGTCCTCAGGACCTGGGCTGTACATAAATGCAGGGGGGTTGAAATATGCTGCCCTAGGAAAGCCTCGAATGTACGCTTTTGGCATTTGAACCCTTGGAATTAATGCAGATCAGCAATTTTCTTAGTCCTGAGTAAACTTGCTTAGGCTGACTACATTGACTCTGTGACTCCTGGGAGACGATCACATTCGACTCTCAATGGTTTAGTCAGATTTATATCGTCCCAAGTAGGCACCTGCTCCTGCCAAGGGGGAAGATGTCACACTGTCTTGATCCTTTTGGTTTTCATAGCCTTCGTTAGGGCATGGGGTTCCAGAGTCATTTGAAAAAGTCTTTTAGACTTCCCTTTTCTGCCTTTTTGAGCTCCCGTGTATAGCGGGCTGTTGGCATTGCAATGTAAGACTGCTGCGTGCATCGGCGAATGGCTCCTAGATGGAAGAAATACCCCAGTTGACAGCACTGTTGCTGAGTTGTGAATGTGGGGGGCACCGATGGGGAAAGCCTTGCCTGGGCCCAGGTGCTTCTCAGGCTTCACTGTCACGAGCGTGACCCACGGTGGCTGCTCTACCCCTCATTGTCTCCTCTTTCTGTCTGTATTGCATCTAAGAGATCTCCAAGATGAACTAACTCTGCAGCCTTCCCCACACCACTGCTCATGGAACAGTCACAGTACTAAGTGTCACTGGCTGACAGTCATGTTCTTTTAAAGTTGGTAACGCTCCTTATTTTGGTCCACGGGCTACAGGTCTGTGAATTACTGTTCATCTTACAGATGAGGAAGCTGAAGGCTGAAAGATACTTTGGCTTGCCGAGGGTCATATTCATCATAATGATCGGAAGTGGGGTTGAACCCCAAGTCTTCCTCATTTCCGTGTCTGGTGTTCTCTCTTTGTGGAAACACTTAATCTCTCTCTTCTTTGGACACCTTGATTCATTCTCCTGCTTGTTAGACAGCCTAGGGGCTTGGGCACTGATGGTGAGGGCTGGATTCTCCCTAACAGCCCCCCAGAAGTTAACACTTTAAGTTGTTAGAAAATTTGCAGTCCATCAAGGTGAGCTCATGATTGAGGAAGAGGTTTTCATCAGCAGTGGGTGGATTCTTGGAACTTCTTCAAAAGGGAAACGTTTACCTCCCTTTTTTGCATTTAGCAAGCTATGGAGGGAACTATGGAGGGAAAAGGTTTAAAGAGTGCCCTATGAGGAGTAGTTAGAAGTTACAGAAATGTCTCTGAAGCTGATTGAGAATTGGGCCATGGGAGTATGAGGGAACCCTACAGTAATTAAATGCTGTCATGTGTTAATGGCCATTCAGTACCATTGGGTTGCTCCCTTGGGTCTTTAATCGATGTTCCAAGAGCTATATCTTGAGGGAGAAAATCAGCATCAATCCAAGAGTAGTCAAAATGACCCTGTTGTCTCTTCTCTCCAACAGAGGTGGCCTCAGCAACATGCTCTTCCTCTGCTCCTTACCTGACTCTGTCCAGTCTGTCTCAGACGAGCCCCGGAAAGTGCTTCTGCGCCTGTATGGTGCCATTCTACAGATGGTGAGTAGATTCTTTGGGAGTGGGGGAGGAGGAGACTGGCCTAATCTGGCACTGTTGAGATGTAGTCATTTGGAGTCTGGTGAGACAGTACCTTATTTCTTGCTCTGCCCTTTCTAATTCCATTCCTGTTCTGATTTGGTATTGCCCTGGTGTGGACCTCCTGCCAAGCCAGACCCCACTGTCTTCTAGGGCTGTAGGGGTAGGCTAGGCATAAATCAAAGCTGTGTTTTCTAAAACCTAGGAGAATGTTCTCTTCAGAGCCTCCGTGGCCCGTAAGGGTCTCTTAAGACGACACAGGCTCCATCTGCCCTCAGAGGTTTGAGGCAAGAGCTTTGAATTAGGTACAGATTCATAATCCATCATTCCTAGATTGCCCAAAACTGTAGCCTAGTTTAGAGTGTGAAAGGCCACTGTTTGCTGAATTGCCTCCTTTATAGTGTTTTTAGCTTGCAAATGTAGAATCCTAAATATTTGTTTTCCAGAATATTTAAGCTATGTAATTAACATTTTAATGACCATAAAAAGAAATGTTTGTCAATATGAACTTTGTATGTCAGCATATTTGATTTCCTTGGCTTGCTTTTGGAAGGGTCCATTCACAGAACTACCAAAATTGGCATTTTACTCAGAGGGAAAGCCTGGATACCTGGCAGGTTTCTCCTTGCAATTTTTGTTACTGTCATATGTAGTCCCTCTCCCTAACTGGGTACAAAGCCCTTTTTGTAGAAGGGTGTGTCAATTAGGTCTGACAGATTTTTAGGAGGTGCTCTCTCTGTTCACCCTGTGGTCTTTCTGGGTGCTGAGAAGAGTCAGTGTGTCCCGGTGCCATGGTCACCACTCCCGAGCAGCCTTACTGGGCCCTGCTGCCCTGGCATCTTTGCCTGAGAATAAAAATGCTCCCTGTGATCCGGATGTTCTTTCAGTGGAGGGAGACACTTCTGTGTGAATAGGCCCTTTCATTATGCAATTTTCCTTTTCATTGTGTCAGGATATGAAAATGACCAAGATGTGAACACGCTGGAAACAGTGTCCTGTTTTGGGGAACTTTTAGGTCCTTCCTTCCCTTGAACAGTGGCATTTTACAACACCAGTCTCAGGGCCTTTGGTTCTATGGGCTCTTGTGAGCATGGCTGGGGCTGTGGTCTGTTAGCTTCACTCCTGACCCCTGAAAATCCACATTAGAAACAAAGAAAGAATGACCCAATGAACTCTTGAGAGCACCCACCTGGGCCCGTGGCAGGGTATAGATGGTCCTAGAGGGCTTGCAGTATCACAAGCAGGCTGTGTCAGCTCTGAAGGTACCTGTAATTAGAAGGTTCAGGCCTCCAAGTAAATATGAAAGAAGCAACAGCACGTTCTCCAGCACTTTGGGGTTCTGTTTTAGCCCATTTATTTCTTGTGCCTTTTTGAAAATATTAATGACTTCACAGGCCGCCTGGCATTCCGAGCCCAAACCAACCATCGCAGTCCTGACTGTATTACTGAGAGCCAGGCTCTTCTGAAATACAGCTTAATTTGAATTCTGTTACAACCCACACTTCATTCATTCTTGAATGAGTAAGGGCCACACCCCAGGGTTAGGGGAGAGGCACCTCACACCTTACTGTGCCACAGAACTAAGCATTTCTGCTTTGACTGAGATGGCCATGGCCACCTACTGAAAGTGGGAAATTCTTTGGAGATGCTTAAGCAAAAAATGCTGCTATCATATCTGGCCGTGAAATATCCCCAAATGCTTCGGCTACAAAATACCTACCTAACCGGTCACTTCCTTGGCCAATAGAAGATTTAGGAGTTTCCATTCCCAGAGGACTCAGGCCCAGGTGAGGTAGGCCGGTCTGCCTCAAACTACCCACATGGAGGAGGGGGGAGATTTGTGTGACTACTGCCCAGGACCATTGAGACGGGCACTGGGCCCCTTCTTCTTGGGGCTGTGCAGCATACTGACCACCACCCTGCAGACTTTTATTTCCAGTTTATGAATATAGATAGTAACTTTTTAAAGCAGATTTGTTTGATAGCATTCTGGACCTATAAAATTTAGATTTTTAAGACAAACTGTTTTGTAGGACCTGAAACCTTAAATTTAAGGCATCTTCCCTTGATGTGTGAGAGTGGTATTGACTCTTAGAAGCCCCCAGTCTGACTCTTAAACACTATAGGCAAATCTCAGACAAAATGAAGGGCAGCCAGGCTCAGGATGTGAATTGAGAATAAGAAATATTGTGCCTTTGGTCTGAGGCTCTAGCTGCCACACTCCAGAGGGGTTCACCTCAAATCCTCATGGCCCTGCCTCACTAAGTCCATATGACCAGTTCTGTGATGGAATCACTAGAAAATAGGGTTTGCTTTGCAGAATTTTTAATCATTCCTTTCCTGGAATGGCTTTTCACAAAGGAATAGATTCCAATGTAACTTTTGTCAGCTGCCACCATGGGCCTTGCTGCATAAACACAGCCCTGCCACCCAAGGCGTGTGCCAGGGCTGCTGACACAGGTGCTGCTCACTGTTCCTTTGTCCCCCAGGTCATTTCAGTGGGTGAACATGTTAACCTGGGCCAGACTCCCCCAGTGGTGATGGTGAAGTGTATGTACGAGTGGGGGAGGGGGCCAAAAACCGGGTCTCCTGGGTGTTTTGAGATGTCTAATCTCCTTTATTTCCATAGTGGCAATGAAATGACACTAAGGTTTAAGTAGCAGAGTCCAGGTAAAACTTTGAGATTGCCCTGAGGGGGGGTGCACTTTCTGTGCCCAAACACCTGCCTCTTCAGCAACTGTTTCTACGTAAGAGAAACCTAAGTAATGTTCTTCACTGTTGTTCTGTAGACTTCTTTGGGGCTGGATCTGTGTGAGCATTTAGGTGGCATGTGCACATTGTGGGGGGTGGGGAGGGAAGGCAGGCTAGAGCCAACTCGTTCCTTCAAAACAAGTACCACAAACAAGATCGAGGAGACATTCATGCACTGTTCTTTATGTTTTATTTTGTTTCAAAAAGCTAAACATTTCCAGCAGCCCTAGAAAATGTATTAAACATTCTGGGACCTAATCACAAAACTGCATAGAAATGCAGCTATTCCAAATTCACTCCTGATAATTCTCAATAGGGTTGATGCAGGAGGAAGGCCCCCATTGTAACAAACCAGACCAACTGGGAAGAGGGAGCTGGACAAGTCAAACTCTCAGTAAAGCAGGGCAGTTTGTGTTCTAACTCAGAGAAGTGCCAAGGGCAAGGACGATTTGCCATTCAGGAAGGGCACCACCTAGCTGGTGGAAGAGAACTTGGAAGAAGAATGTACAAGTTCTGGTGCCCTGTGCCTGCAGCCTGAATCTCTCCTTTCTGCTATTGGGAAGGAAGAGGAGCAGCCGGTTTGGCAGCTTTACAAACCATCCGTCACCAGTTTGGGAAGACACGAATGGTCAGTCTGTAACGCTCATTCGGTGGAACCTCTGTTGATTGGTTGCGTTGGCCTCAGAGGAACACTTTGTACCTTCCTCAGGCAGAATTTTGATTCTCTGTTTAAACCAATTCCTGTGCATGAATGGGAAGATTTGGCCTCGCCATTATGGGCAGTCCCTTGGCATGAATGTTTGTATCCATACACATCAAGGGGCCTCTCGATTGTGGGTTTTTAACGGTAGAATGCTAACATTAGTGCTTGTTTGAGTACTAACCATAATGAAGTTAAACAGATTCAAGGCCCAAGGCAGATATGCTTTAATAGTTCAAAAAAAGATACTTGGGAGACAACATTTTTTTCTTTTTACCTTTCCAACTGGTTTCTCAGGAAACCAATCTCCTTCCCTTCCTCCCTCCTTTCGAATTGAATATCAATATTTGCTTGTGGTAGCCTCTGGACCATTAACTGTAAAGCATTCTGTCCTGAAGCAAAGGGGCTCTTCTTATTTTCTCCCCCCTCAGTTTGGGGTCTCACAAGTTTAATGACTGTGGCGGTCTCGTACCGCTTTGTGAGCACCCCTAGTAACAGATCACAGTTTTCAGAAAGTTACTTGGTTTTGTTAATTCCCTTGAGTCCATGAAAACCTGGTTTCCTTTGTGTGATGAACACTTTATAACAATAAGTTGCCACAAACTAGAAATAACTTTGAATTCAATTTGTTTTTGTTGCTAATAGGACCACTGACTCAGTTACATTTACTTTTGTTTGGTTGCTTAAAAAAACCAACCCAAACCAGCCAGCACAGTGCCACTCGGTTGGAGGGAGTCAGGCCGAAGCTGCTTTGATCATCTCGGCCCAAACTGACTCTCCTCTACAGATAAGGCTTCCTGGTACTGTATGTGCCCACTAAGTGTCCACATCCCTGAGCTGACCCCGGAGCCTAGATGGCAGCCAAATCACTGCCCAAAGTCCTTCCATACCTGCTTTGGTGCCTCCTTGGGGCAGCTCCATTGTCTCATCTCGACAATCCAAGTCTCTTTGTGTTGCTGGTCCTAAATGTGTGGGGGTTTGTCGCATGATGCAAACACAGATGCCTGGTGCCTGGCCGAGCACCTCGGATGGGGACGTGGCTGTGCTGGGTGGCGCGAAGGGATTTGGAGGGTAATGTACCACTTTAGCTGTATGTGCATGTGTTCTCTGCTGCAGGCTTGGCCATGCGATCGTGCCTAGAGCACTCTGGTTTCCAGGTGACAGACACGATTCACGGTATAGTATATGAGACCTCTGAAGTGGGAGCATTCTCTACGGCTCTAATTTCTTTCTTTTAGTTCTTGGTTTCAAGAAATGCTTTTTAAAAAGAAAGTTGTAACGCTTATTTAAGGAGCACCAGCTCCCTAAGTCTGGGCTGGGTTTGCAGAGCTCGACAGCAGCTGCCAGTCCACATGGTGGGGGGTGGGGGTGGGGGACGCTTGGTCCTCGGGCCAAGGCAAACCAGACCCCTGGTTTCTGTTTCCTCAGTAAAGAATGATGCTTAATCTCCTGGTCCCTGATGGGGACCCTCGCTTATCAGGATCCTGGTGAAGTATTGGAGGTTTGGAGGCTTCCTTCCTCTACACCACTTTGAACATGTAGTAAATCCTGTCTGCCCATGTAAATCCAAGTTGGAGACTTGACTCCCTGGAGCTCCAACCCCCAGGATTTAACATCAGGCCCGCCCCTACCTCCTACCCTCAGATCTTAGGACATGACATTTTCAGTGTCATTAAATGCATTTGAAATTAGATTTCTTAATTGGAGACATTCTGGTGCATCCCTGACGAGGGGTGGAAATCACTAGTCCAGTGTTTTTCCTCTGTCCCTGCTCCTTGTACCAGTTCTTCTGGTACTTTCACCAAAGAAAACTTTCCCTCTGGCATTTTAAGATTCACTGGGACATGACAAGTTTGAAACCCAGTGCACAGCTCCTGTCACCAAAGGAATTCTATTCCCCTGTTTCTGGGAGGGTCCAGGATTCAGTGATGGCCCAAAGGCTAGAAGCCCGGGGATGGAGCCTTTTCTTCTCAGCTCCCCTTAGTAGCCACACACTGTTGGCCTTACTTGGGTTAAAAGGATAATCCAGGCTAAGGAGAGGGACATTGCTTTCCCTACTGCAAATTCCTTTGGTCCTGGAGCTCCGGCTGACCCCTGTACATATATGACTTTAACTTTGCCGGCTCTGGGTTTCGTCTTCTGTGAAATGACCTTTGAGTTCCTATAATCCTGTCCCCTAGGAATCCAGGTGTGGACAGCGTAGGGGCTGTCTGCCTCCCATGAGCTGCTTCTGAAAGGCCAGCCCTAGCTTCAAGCTCCTCTCCTCTTTAGCTCAGCATGGCCAGAATATCAGAGGAAACCACCTCTAGCCACCGCTATGCTGCGAACATTTTATTTCCACAGCTGCAGTAGTATTTATTGATGAGCTGCCTCCCCACAAATGCTCAAATGGATTCCTTCACAAATGAGATTGCCGTTTTTTCTGGCCCATAAGCACCTGAGATCTCATTGGGTGCTGTTATTAAAGACAGTTCTGACAACAAACCCAAGTCCTGTCAGTCCAAGATTTACCCATCTTGAAAATCCATGTGTGTCCCTTGGGTAGAATTTCAAGGTTTCCTCCCAGTTCTTTAACTCTTGTGGGGGAGAAAAGAGCTGGTGGAATTGACTAGCTTGGGGGTGTCTCTCCATCCTCACCAAAGGAGATTTCCTCCTGTCTTTTCTCAGCTCAGCATCTGGCTCTTGCTCCTTGTCCTCCATTTTCCCCCAACATGATTTGGAGAAGTCTTGTCTTCTCTACTGAGGAAACAGGCTGGAGCTGGGTTGCCTTCCTGGTGGTGCTGCTGCATCTCCCATTCGGTGGAGGGGGGGAGGAGGGAGATGAGATTCCTTTGTAAAGGAGCTAATTGTAAAAAGGGATGATGGCCGTAATGAAGAGAAATGGTGTGGCCTTTCAGGCCTTGAGAAAAAGAAGCAATTTGTAACTTTGGATGGAATGACTTTCTTTCAGGAGCACCATTAGGTAAGGCAAAGGGGCTTCTTCCATTGGCAGAGTAACCTTTTAACTGTGTCACCCCCGAGAAGATACAGCTCTTGTTATAACAGTGAGGTAATGACCGTAGCTCTGTTTAGAATTTGTATGCAGGTCAAATCCCGTTACAACACGTTGTAGGCAGCTAGGCACGTAGCTTTTGGTTTAGCTGTCCTCGAGTAGCTTCATTAACACTGGGAGGTTGGAGGGGGCGGTGGTGTGGGCCAGAAGGGAGGGATGGGGGAGGGGGAGGTTACCCACATCTAGCCAGGTGCACACCTGGGTTGACCCCACAGCCTCGCCCGTACAGCCTTAGAGAGAGGCCCGGCATTTCCCCAGCACCTTCCCCTGCCTGCCGTGCCCTCCTGGGCTGCCCAGTGCCAGGCTTTAATGGCTGGGGAAGAGTCATTCCCTACTCTTTAAAAACATCATCTAGCTGGAGGGGAGAGATTTCTTTACGGGACGTTTGGAGTCTGGTTCTAAGGCAGTGGATGATAGCTAACATTTATATTTCTTTAAGGTTTGCAAAATGCTTTATACACATTCTAACTTGACCCTCACAACAACCCTGTGAGGTAGGTGCTATTTTTATCCTGATTTTACAGGTGAGAAAACTGATTCCCAGAGAGGTTATTTGGCTTGTCCAGGGGTAGCATATCTGTTAGTAAGTGTCTGAAGTAGGATTCGAACTCAGGTCTTCCTGACTCCAGCACTCTGTCCAGTGCACCAAGCTGCCTCCCAACAAAGGAGCCAGTGCTTTATCAAAGGACAGAGCTGGAATGTTTACCACACTGAATTCACAGAGCAGGATTGCTTTAGGGTGAGGTCAAGGCTTAGAAATAGATTTTTCCGAACTTGGAGTTGTCATGGCTTTCCTTGTAACGGGATTTGACCTATAGCACCTTTGTTCGAAGGGAGTAAGCATTTCCTGAAATGGCCCCACTTATCCTTGGTCCAGCCACCCAGCTGGGTTCCACTCAGTGCTTAGGAAGGGATGAGTGAGTCTGCGAAGTCGGGCCCGGAGGACCCCTTCCTCACTAGGAGCCTTCATTTTGTTTCCTTGTTGGCACCCTTAGCGCCACATGCTCCCTAAGAATCAGTCTCCCTGCTGCCAGAGGAGCTGGAGAGACTTACCTGGCCTTTGCCATTTCCCAGCGACACCGCTACCTTGGGAGCGGGTGTTTTTGATAAAGCCATGGAACCGGAAGGTGTGCGGCTCAGGAGAAGGTCCAAAACCCCTGGTGCCGTTTTTGAAATTTAGAAAAAAGAGGCTTCCTTTATGGGCTTCTTTGTGTTTGTCAAGCCGTATCTGGGGCGGCGCTCTCTGAATGTTAAGGCAGCCGCCATGACAGCGACCTTGTTGGCTTCCTTCTTTCCCATCCCCTTATTAAACACGGCAGAGCCCGGGGATGATGGGGCAGGGAGGGTGGGGGTGCATTTTAAAAAGCTTCTTTAGAGCCTTCAATGGAATCTTTGTTTAGTAACCTGTTGGTAGGCAGAGAATTTATTCTACAATTTCATCAAGGAAAGTGATAGAAAATATCTCCTACCTAGGAGGGGGGACTTAACCTTTCGGGAGATTTCACTTAAATTCTCACAACCCCATTTGTGATGGAGGAGAAAGGAGATGACTGATTGCTTGGGTAACTGCTTTGAAAAGTCAGTGACCAGATAGGTGAGCAAGGAGTGTTCCTGCCTGTGCATGGGGAAAGCTCGCTTGGGCCTGGTCAGGGCAGATGCCGGGCCAGCTTCCTGCCTCGGCAGTACATTTCAGCTCCAGCACGGTCAGACTTAGCCCATGTCCAGCTCTGCTGTCCTGGGAGGAGGGAAGTGTAGACTTGACACTTGATATGGGTGCCTCACCCTCAAGCCCTTAGAAATTCCAGTTGGAAGATGGAAGTATTCCACTTACTTTCCTCTAGCAGTGAAATTGCTCTTAGGTGCAAGGGTGGCTGTTGAAAGGTGAAGTTGCTATTTGGAGCCATTGTAAGGTGTCGGTGCTTCTTTATGCTGGATTTTGTTGGTGTAGTTTAGGCTGCTGCTGGGCAGATCTGGCCGGAAAGAGGCTAGCTCCTCTAGTTCTGTGATTTGGTTTTGTCTAGTTGTGATGGCTGCAAGTTAAAGTCTGCATTCGTTTTCACTGCCTCACTGGAAGTGTTTGCTTTTTCTCATTCATAGAGATCCTGTAATAAAGAAGGCGCTGGACAAGCCCAGAACGAGAATGCATGCCAAGTGAGTGATCTTGGGAGATGTGGGGTGGGTGAACCCTCCTCAGAGAAGGGCTCTGAGGCTTCTGCTGCTGTTACCCTTCTACCCAGGGGCTAGCTGAAGAGCCCTGCCTTTGACTTGGAGTCAGATTCCAGTGTGGAAGATGCTGGGCCTAAGCTTTTTGGTGGGAGGGAGGAGCCCGGCTCCTAAATGGAGTCATGGGGAGTGTTTGACCTGGTTGAAGGACAGAATGAGTCCATGACTCAGCAGCCAGAGGAGAAGACCAGAGCCATGGGGTAAATTTAAAACCCTGAATCGGGTACAAAAAAAATAACCCTCAGCTAGGATGGAAAGTATTTTGCATGACCATCTGAGTCAGCTGTAGGCCAGGGAAGCCATGAGAGTTGGAGGAAGTGAGAAGGGAACAGCCTCCACTGGGTGCTGCCTTTGACTGCCCTCATCCCCAGTGGGAGGTTCAGGTCTGGGCAAGGCTGTGTGACAAGCTGGAGGGTCTAGAGGTGGGCAGCCAGCTTGGGGAAGAGCCCAGAGTAGGCATCAGCTGGGATGACCGGCCTCAAGGATTGCCAAGCTGTTGGGGAGGAGCCATTAGACTTGTTCTCTGTAGCCCCTGAGGCCGTGAGCATCATTCCACAGCCACGGCTAGTGCCCACTCAAGTCTGGCCCCTCGTGCTTTCCCTTTGAATGCCTCCTTCTGGCCTGAAAGAACAGATGTTGGGGGTAGGGGGCTGCTGTGAGACCCCCAGGCAGAGGCTATTTACTGGAAGACTAGATAGAGGGGGGCTGAGAGTGGAGGGAAAGTAGGCCTTCAGATGATATGGGGACATGAAGCCCACAAGACCTTGGGGCTCGGTGCAGGGCTCGAGCCACCCCCCACCCAAAGGAGAAGTCTGAAGGGTCAGAAGTACATGATCCACAGGTGACCCTCACTCCCCTCCCTGGAGCGGGGTGGGTCAGGCACCAGAGCTCAGCAGGAAGTGCTGCTGGTCATTTCCCAAACAGGGAGCCTAACCGTTCTTTTCTCTGTGTCTGTGCAGGGTGCCGAGGCCATGGTGCTGGAAAGTGTTATGTTCGCCATTCTTGCTGAGCGGTCCCTTGGCCCAAAGCTGTATGGAATCTTTCCCCAAGGCCGCCTGGAGCAGTTCATCCCGGTAAGAGGCCTTCCTTTTCCGTGGGTGCTTTTGCAGTAGGAGCAATTTCCAAAGGGGCTTTTATTGTATGCATTGCTGGATTTAGAAAAGCCCCTCCCATCAGGTAGCTTTGTGAGGGGTGGCCAGGGGATTACACAGCAGCACCTGGCTCCCCCATCCAGTGAGGCTTCCATTGCTTAAGTGAGGATTTTAACAGTTGAAACATCAGAGAGACTTGAGCTGTAGCAGCAGTCAATGGGCATCTTTTGCAAGTGTATCTTTGAACCCTGACTATCCTGCAAAGACAGCCCAGAACAGAGAGGACCTGTATGCAGAGTGTCAAACTGTCCATACCCTGAGCTGTGCTGGATCCCCACACTCCCCTTGGCAAAACTTTGAGCCCCTTATTGGCTCTAGGGGAGCTGGAAGAGTGAGCAGGTTGCCTCTGGGTGGGGGGGCCTCTGTGCCTGGGGTCCAGAGGCCCACCTCCTTGAAAGGTTTCCATCTCTGGAGTACTTTGCCAGCTGTTGGCCCACTCTTAGCCCCCCTGAGCAGCCTCTCAGACTTGTGGCTCCTGAACCTTTCAAGGGGTTGAGAGAAGTGACCTCTCTTCGAGCTTCAATGCAGCTTGTGGGTACCCAAGAAACAAAGATCTGTCGCTGTTGTAGCTGGAGAGAAACCTCCTTCCCAGTCAGTCAACAGGTCCCAAGATGTCCAGGAGTCTCTGGAAAGGAGGACAGTTGTTTCCACAGCTTCAAAATGTCCTCCTTCTCTGCTGATTTTCAGGTGGTGTTCCCCATCCCTCAGCTAACTTCCCCCCACGAGATGCTGCCTGCCCCCTTTTTGAGGCCTCTGGTGTCAACGAGATCTTCCAGGGGACAGACTTATGCCTCTGGCCTTTCTCTTTCAGAGTCGACTAGGGGGAGGGCCTCACTCCCTTCCACTGTCTCCCAGGTTTCCCATCATTAGCACCTGGTTCCTCCTGGTTGGTCCGCATCGAGTCCATCCTTCGGTCATTTGTGGTCGTGATGGCTAGGGTTAGGTGGGAGAGCCAACTCTGCTCCTCCTTCCGTCTCTGCCAGACAAAGGGTCACAGGCCACTGTCTTCATGTCCTGTTCGGGGATGCTGGAATAACCAAGTAATCTTGTGTGGGCAAATGTGGTGGACAGGCCTGATTTCTAACCAGAATGTGATTGGGTCTCTTTGGCTTCCACCTTTTCAAGGGTCATGTGAATTATTGTCATGACCTCCAAGGAGGGCAGCTCCTTTCATAGTTTTGTTTCTGCATAGAACTGTGAGGCTTGTCTGCAAGTTAGCCTGGAATGTTGTTTCTCAGTTTCCTCGTCTGTAAAATGGCGATCATGATAGTGCCTGCCTCCCAGGGTGGTTGTGAGGATCCCATGAGAGAATATTTGGCATGTGGGAGGGCACTTAGTGCTTATTTCATTCCTTCCTTCTTGAAGGGACAGCTGGGCTAAAAACAGTCAGTGTGACAAACGAGCAGTTTTCTTTGACGGAGATTAAGCCTACAGAACAAGTACTTGGAATTTTAGGCTGTGTTCATAAAAACATGTCTTGTCTGGAGCTAGAGACCCTGCCAGACTGTCCTGGCCAGACCATCCCTGGAGCATCATGGTCAGCCAGACCACCCCCATTTGGACCCACAGAAGGTGACTGGCATGGTGCAGAACCCCAGAGAGGCTGTTTGAGGATATCAGGAGTTGAGAGTTGCGTTCAAACAGTTGAGGGGGATCAGAGCTGCTCTGGGTGGGCCCTGAGGATGGTGAGTTGTGCAGATTGTGACATGGTGTTGGGCTAATGGCCTCCAGAAACAGAGGCACCCCCTGAGCAGGGGCCTGCACTGTGTGTGGGGAGAAGGACTGGGCCATCCCCAGAGAAAGCATCTTCTGCTTTGCACGGGGCAGGAGGGAGATGTGACCTTGTCTTCTTTTCCTCTTTCTAGAGCCGTCGGTTAGACACTGAGGAGTTAAGTTTGCCAGATATATCTGCAGAAATAGCTGAGAAAATGGCCACGTTTCACGGAATGAAGATGCCGTTCAATAAAGAACCCAAATGGCTTTTTGGAACCATGGAAAAGTAAGTGGTCGGACTGGCCTGGCCGGTGTTGCGTCATTCGTAAGCGATGCCTAAGTTTGTCTGCCGCTTCCTTGAAGTGGTCAGTGGCAGTATTGTAGTTTGCTAGATTCCGCCTCCTCTGACGTGAGACATGGCAAAGCCCGGTCCTGCCCTCTCTGGGCCCCTCCCACTTGTAAGTTGTGAGAAATGCCATTGAACAGGCTGACAGGGTAGGCCCCCAAGGCTCCCCAGGCATCCCTGGCTTGGATTGGATGGTGGAGGGTTCTTCCTAAGAACGTAGGATTGCGTTTAGGAGCTTGACCAGGTTCAGCAGACTGTCTGTAGAAGAAGCGCAAGGGGCTAAAATCAATTGTCTAAGCTTCCTTTTTCTTTTTTTCACAAAGATATTTAAATCAAGTTCTGAGAATTAAATTTACCAGAGAATCCAGAGTTAAAAAACTAAACAAACTCCTCAGTTATAATCTGCCTTTGGAAATGGGAAATCTAAGGTGAGTTTTCCTTTTCTTTTTTGATCCTATGAATTAGTCTGTCTAAAAGATTACGTTTTCTCACTGTCACCATAGCCATCTCCTAATTGACCAAAAAATGTAAGATCCCATTGTTTGCTTTGGAGAAGGCCCTGGGCTCCGGCAGGAGAACACAAGGCTGCCTCGGGAGCACCTTCAGGGTCAAATGGCGTCCAATCTGAACATCTGGTGGGGCACAGAAGGCACGTCCTCAGCACTGTGATGGAGGAGAACCCAGTGCAGGGTAAGGAGGTGAGGTCTGCTCCTCTGGCCCCAAGACTCTGCTGAGTCTTCCAAGAGAGATCTGCGACCGTGCAAAAGAGTTTGGCTTCACCATTCATGCCGCAAATACCAAGGAAAGGAACAGCATCTCTTGACCAGGTTTCGCCACACACGTGGATGGACACTCTTTACAGCTTCTCTGGCAGTGTGCGGGACAGGCAGTACCAGTGGGCAGTGAACTGGGCTCAGGGCTGAACAGAGAAGACGAGGCAGCTGGATTGTATGACGGCAAGATGAGAAGGTCACTTTTCAAGAGGGAAAGAGGGCAGGAGGAGGAGAGGCAGAGTGCTCCATTGTTACGGCACCATCGCCATGTTAAGAGACAAGAAAGAGGGCATCCACTCCATGGCCAACTTTCGGGAGGGCCTAAATGAATTTTCTGCATCATTGGATGAAACTCGTACATTAATAAGATCACAGACACCAGAACATGCTGGTCATCTACAATTCACGTAGTGGGATACTGACCTGGTATCTTAGGGAGTAAAGGGGAGCACCAGAGAGGCGTCCTCCAAAGGCTTCCAGGGCTGATGCATGTAGCCAGGGCAGTGCTCAGGGAGGGGTTGCCTGGGGACAGCTGTCAGAGTCCCATCTCCAGACGTCACGAGATACCTTTTCTCTAAGATGTCGAAGAAGTCTCAGATGCTTTCTAGAGAAGGTCAATTTTAGGAGCCAGCCAAATGATGGAAGAGAAATTTGTGGGCCAGGGAAACTGGAGGTGCTGCACCCAAGGGCTGGGCCTCCCTTACCCAGGCCTGCTTTCCTCCCCTCTTGGCCCAGGGCTTGGTGGTGCTTGCTGGTGGGGGAGGAGGAGAAGGAGCCCAGACAAGGGCTCTTCCAGCCCCTTGCACTTGCCCTTCCTGCCTTGGCCTCCAGCTTCTGAAGCATGTTCAGTGCCTGTTCACTGAATATGTGTGTGAGATACTGAAAAGCACCTCCTTTTCTAGGTCTTTGCTGGAATCAACAACGTCGCCAGTGGTGTTTTGCCATAATGACTGCCAAGAAGGTAGGAGGGGGAGTTTCCCTGTCCAATGGCTGCCTCTCGGGGTGGTCACCTTAGGCGCAGGGTGGGTGGGTGTGATCTCCTCTACCTGCTTCGCCTTTCAGGGGACTGACTAACCCTAACTTGATAGAAAACCACGCCAACGCACTTAAAACCTAAGGAACTCTTGAATCCTACCCAAATAGACAGTAAAGGCAGCTGGGGGGGCACGACAGAGCACTGGGCCTTAGAAACACCCGGGTTCAAATCCAGCCTCCACACTCACTAGCTGTGTGACCTTGGGCCAGTCACTTCACTCGCCCCTCGCTAGAAGGGTTGTGAAGATCAAATGAGACTCTTCCTTGTGGAGTGCTTAGCACGGCACCTGGCACATAGTAGGTGCTTAATACACGTTGGATCCCTTCCTCCAGTAACCCTGCTACGGAATGTACTGGTTCCATGGTACCGTTGGTCCTTGTGATTGCCATGAGCGCCCCACGTCTCGGGACCATCAGTGCCAAACATTGAGTCCAACAGTCTTCAATTAAATACGCCCCCAATTGGCAGCCACACGTTGGTTACTGGGTAAGGCTTGGCAATGATGTCAGACCAGAAGTGGGCCAGATGGAACAGAGGGACTCTAGAGTGAAGACATTTGTGGGCCGCTATCAGGGCATCCCAGTGGAAGGGACTCCAGCGACTGCCCCTGGGTCCCAGGAGGGTGTACTAGAGTAGCAAGCTGCCTCCTCATTTCCCCAAGGAGGAGACCTGTGGGTGCATGCTGGGTTGCACCTTCACCAAGAGGTCACACTCCTTAATAGAAGGTCTGTGGGTCCAACTCTCTTGTAGGGAACATCCTCCTTCTGGAAGGTGAGGAGAACTGGGGAAAACAGAAGCTGATGCTCATCGACTTTGAATACAGCAGTTATAATTACAGGTAATGTGTCCGGCGGGCCTTGTAGCTGCCGCGTGGTCTGCTTACTGTTTGTTTTGAGATTCCTCTCGTGGGTAAATCAGGAAGCCAGAACTGCTTCTTCGGGCAGAGAGTTGTTAATTCACATCACCTAGGGAGCCTGGCGAGGAAGGGTGCGGAAGGAAAAGCTGTTGGCATTGACCAGCCTTCATTTTTGTGAAATTAAAAAAGAATTTTAAAGATAATGGGACAAAGGAGAGGAGATTGAAAACTAGTGTTTGAGCCTAAGAGTGAATGGTCATTTCTGGGGAAAGGGGGAGGGATTCATTTTTCAACAAAAACAGGTCTAAGAGAAGTTGACAGTTTCTTGGGGAGGGGGAGTCATGACTTCAAGGAAATGGAGACAAAATTGGTGAATTTAGTTATGTAAAAAGGAAGAATGCACAACAAAAAACAGTGAACCCAAAATAAGAAGGAAAGATAATGAAGGGGAAGATATTTACAGCAAACATAATAAATCAGAAATCCAAAATTCCAGGAACTGACACAAATTTTATAAGGGTCATTGTCTAATAGATAAGTGGTCAGACGGTATGAACAGCATTCCTTAAAATAAGCGTAAATTGTTAGTAACTATTTTAAAAAGTTACACGTTATTTTGTGAAATAAAAGAACTCTTGAACACCATCTACCTGGATAATTGGTAAAAATAGTAATAAAAAAAGGCTAAAGTTGAATGCTTAGTGAATACGCTGCGCTGATTCCCAGCTCGGAGCAGCCTTTTTAGAAGCAATCCGGAATCCTGAGAGCTGGAGAAAAGCATTCCTACTCTTTGATCAGATGATCCCACAGTATCCGTAAGGATGTTCATTTTTTTTCCCCATAAGTTACTTTTTTTTCTAGTTCCATGTAAAGATAGTTTTCAACATTACTTTTTTATGAGATTTTGAGTTCTGTATATGCATCCCTATTCCTAAGCACGAAACGCGGAAGAGTGGTGGACTGAGTGGTAATAGAGAAACAAAACAATCATCTGGCTCTCTTAAGGAGTGACTGCTGTGCACTGTTAACACCAGATGGTGCCACATGGAGGAGGAATTTGTAGAGAGCTTAGCTGATATGCTCTTGAGTGCAGAAATCACTGCCACTGTTGATTTTGTTCACTCAGGTCTGACTCTCTGTGACCCCATTTGGGGTGTTCTTGGCAGAGGTACTGGAGTGGTTCACTGTTTCCTTCTCCAGCTCATTTTACATATGAGGAAACTGAGGCAAACAGGGTGAAGTGACCTGCCACAGTAAGCATCTGAGGCCAGATCTGAACTCGAGTCTTCTTGACTCCAGGCCTGGCGCTCTATCCACTGCACCACCAAACATAAAAGTTGGAGGATTTTTGTGGTCCGTGTTCCCCACCAGCCCTTATCCTGCACCGCAGGGAGTCAGGATCGGTGCCCCCTCTCACCTGCTATTTACTGCTGGGTGACCTTGGGCCAGCTCCTCAGCCCTGGGCCTCAGTTTCCTTGTCTGTAAAATGAGAGGGTTGTCCTCTAGGTCTGGGGTCTTGTAACCCAAATGAACTCTGGGCCAGCAAGATGATGGGTATGGATCACATCCTGAGCATGGTAATTGATTTTCCTATTGTAGAGGCTTTGACATCGGCAATCACTTCTGCGAGTGGATGTATGACTACACTTATGAAAAGTACCCTTTCTTCAGAGCCGACACCTTGAAGTACCCCACCAAGAAACAGCAGGTACGTCCGCATCTCGGGTGGCTTTGCCAGTTGGGGTTGGTCCCCTCAGCTGTAAGCAGACAGACAACGTTTCCCTGAAGAATCTTGCATGAGGTAGCTTTGGGAGGGGGCCGAATACAGGAGAGTGTCTCAGAAGGCATATTGCCCCACTTCGGGACCCAGCGAGGGGCTTTTGGAGAGAATGTGTGTTGTAAGGAGCCTGACTTTTCTGTGGTTAGGAGAGAACTCAGATACTTGGGTGCAGAGAGAAAAGCAAAGAGAAGGGGTTTCCTTGGTAATCCTATGATTATGATTAATTCTGGAAAGGAGCCTGAGGCCCTCTGGGCCCATCACGCATGGCCCACCTCCAGGAGGGACTTTCTGCTCATCCCATACATTCCATGCAAAGAAGTCCCATGAGGGCCCTTTGTTGGGCCTGCCTGCCTTCCCGTGTGGGAACTAGACAGGTCAAAGGCGCAGGGACACCCAGTGGGCACTCAGTGAATGCCTGAGATTCCAAAATGAGACCGAGGGAAGACAAAGGGTTCAAGTAAACTGTGGTCTGAAGGGAGCCAGTGGTGTGGAAGCCTGCTAGCCAAGAGGGAGGGAGCCCCAGACTGGGGGCCGGGCCAAGGGCGCCTCTTCTCCTCTTTCTTGGCGTCATCCCTCCCTCCCTCCTCTCCTCACCAGGACTGGCCCTTTGGGTGTGCTCTGGACGCCGGCCTGTTCTGTCTGCTGTAGACTGCCCCTGTGGCCCTCCTTTCACCTTCTCATCTTCTCTGTCCTCCTACAAACTGGAGCTCCCCCATCTCAAAAGACTCGCAGGCCTGCCAGCCCCGGGGCTCTCTTCTATGGGGGTGTGTGTCATTGTGTCCATCTGCCTCTGCTCACCCTTTTGTCAGCTGGCTTGCAGACAGGCATAGGCATCTTGTGGGTGCTCTGGACATTCTCTTGCATGATAACTTCATCTGTCCTGGGGGCTCCTGGGGCGTATCTCCAGCCCCAAATTGTGCCTTTTGGACATTGTAGCTGGCCCGCCATCTTAGACGTGTCTGAAACAG
This sequence comes from Trichosurus vulpecula, assembly GCF_011100635.1. Taxonomy (NCBI): domain Eukaryota; kingdom Metazoa; phylum Chordata; class Mammalia; order Diprotodontia; family Phalangeridae; genus Trichosurus; species Trichosurus vulpecula. The sequence continues at coordinate 277,707,054 of NC_050578.1, read as the reverse complement.
AACTCCTTTTCTTTCCTCACCTCCCAAACCCAGGCTCTGGCGAGGGGTGACAGACAGCCACCTTGCAGTGCCAGGAAAAAACAGGCAAGGCCCCCAGCACACTGGATGGGCCCCTGATGAACTGAGGGGAGCTTAGGGACTAGAGGGTCTCAGAATGGGCAGACGCAGAGGTTGTAACCTGGAGAATATTTGTATGTGTTTGTTTGTGTAGATACTGAACCGCCCCTTCCCCCTTCCCTTCCCTGAGGGTCAGACCTGCTTCACTTATGTGCTTGTACCCCCAGGGCCTAGCATGGTGGCTGGTGTATAGTAGACCCTTTAAGCGTTGCAGGTTTGCCCACCTGCAGACCAAATTCGTGCCTGGGCACACAAAAGCATGGAGGCCCCTGGATCCAGGGGTGCATCATCCTTCCTGCCACCTGCTGTAGGGGGCCCTGGCACCGATCAAGGTGTGGGCTAGTCCAGCTTTACGTTTTCAAGTGGGAAAAGCTTGTAAGAAATAGCTTTGGAATTCATCAGACCCATCAGGATTCCTTGGAGCCTTGGCTTGTATTTCTAGGTTTGCATCCTTGCCTCAGTGGCCCTGGGGTGGGACTCGTGGAGTGGCCTGAGCCCAGACACACTGGCCAGTGGTCTCGGAAGTCTGGCCATAGCTCTGGGAGCTGGAGACCATCTTCCTTCACAAAGACTTCATGGCCAGTTTACTTTAAATAGCCTTTTGTCGTTTAAGTTGTGTCAGACTCTTCGTGACCCTGTGGACCATAGCACTCCAGGCCGTTCTGTCCTGCACCATCTTTCAGAGTCTGTCCAAGCACACGTTGGTCGTTCTATGTCCCTTTCTATCCGTCTTGTCCTCTGCCATCCCCTTTCCTTTTGCCTTCAGTCTTTCCCAACATCAGGGTCTTTTCCGATGAGTCTCATCTTTTCATCATGTGGCCACAGTGTTTAAGCTTCAGCTTCAGTATTTGTCCTTTCAGTGAATAGCCTCAGTTAATTTAAGTGTTGACTGCTTTGACCTCCTCGCTGTCCAACACTCTTCAAAGTCTTCTCCAGCACCACAATTCAAAGCATTGACTCTGCTGCATTCAGCTTTTCTTATGGTACGACTCTCAACAGCCGTACGTGGATACTTAAAAAACCATAGCTCTGACTGTGGACCTTTTTAGTGTCCGGCTTTGCCAGAGCTGTCCTTCCGAGGAGCAGGCATCTTTTCATTTATGGTTGCAGTCTCCATCTGCATGGTCTGCAAGCCCAGGAATATCAGATCTGACGCTGCTCCCATTTCTTCTCCCTCTCTTTGCCAGGAGCTGATGGGACTTAGCTCCAGTACTGTGTGCAAAGTGTTTCTTAACATGCAAGAATGTGTGGGTTTGTCCTCCCGGCTCCCTTGGAGCTTGGAACCGCTGAGCTGAAACACGATCCTCCTAGAGTCGTGGTTGTAGCCAAGCCTGCCGGAGAGGCTGTGGTCGTTGAGCAGCTTCTGGTCAGTTCTGAGACGTCCCTTGGATGACCCTGGCATGTTCTCCAGCCTGTTGGCCCTCCCGACACCGCTCCTGCAGCTCTCTGGGCAGTGCCACTCCCTCCCTTCGTTTAGGGGGCACTTCTGCTTCTCCCACTGTCAGAGACTGTTGGAGCACACTCGGACGTAGCCTCTGTTGTATTCTCCCTGTCCATCGTTTTCTGCATTTCCGTGTGCGACTTTCTCTTCACATTCTCAGGTCTTCTTAGTTTCTCTGAATGTCATTTGAGGAAATTTCCCAGGATCCCTGCTACGGTTTCTCTGTTCTGTCTCCGTGGCTTCTGGTCCCTTGAGCTGCGTCATTGTTGCCTGGTGTTTTGTCTCCCCACTCTGCTTTGGCACCTGCTCTGTGCCAGTCCCTGCCCTCGAGAAGCTCCCATCCTGATAGGACAGACAGTAGTTAGGTGTCAGCCACCTTAGCGGGCTTTCCTGAGGGGCGTTTTCTTTTCCTTCTTTGTTTTTAAGAATCCCTTCAGCCCTCTCACTCAGATGTCTTGGCTTAGTCTCATCTGATAATGATTGGAAGTTGTAGTGACCTTGTGACAGAAGTCGCAGCTGGCGACAGCAGGTGCTCCTGGCCTCTAGCTCCACAATGCACAAATTCACTCGTTCTGTTTGTGACTGATCTTTCCCCCCCCCCCTGCCCCTTTTTTCAGCTTCATTTTATTTCTAACTACTTGGCTGCCTTCCAAACTGGATTTGAAAACCTCAGCAACGAAGAAAAGTCCAGGATGAAGGAAGAAATGTTGGTGGAGATCAACAGGTGACTTGTCCTCGTTGGCGTCTGGTGTGTGTGTCTCTCTGAGGGGTGCTCCCAGGGCCTCAGGTTTGCACAGGTGGATGTGATTGGCCAGGGCAGGGTCACATCTTCTGCCCCATTTAATGACAGAGCCAGCCGCTGGCAGACTTGAGTCAAGGGCCTGGCTGACTCTTGGGTATCCGGCAAGACTGTCTTCATAGAAAACACCTTAAACATCTTGCTTGAATCTTTACTTTGGGCATCTTCTGGCCCATGAGTCTGTGTCAGAATGTTCCCTGCAGTGGGACCTTCGAGGTAACTGAGCATTCTACAGGATGTTCCCTAAAGAACTCGGGTCTGCTGGGAAAAGGCTGCTCAGTAGAGAGGATTAGGTGGCTCTCTTGGACCAAAGGGGAATACTCCAAGAGCCACCAGGGGCCTCTGACTGCATGTCTGTGATCCTGCCCTGGTCCCAAGCTCGTTGACTTCGTCTCAGCCTCTCTCCCCACGTGGAAGCACCATTGATTTCCCAGGTTGGCAGAGGGACTAGGAATGGGCCAGAAATCAGACAGAGGGGCCCTGAGGAGATGAAGCACAGGGGTGTGGGAGGGAAGAAGGACAGATCTGAGGAAGCTCGATTGTGGGCTGAAGGAATTCCCAGAAGAAATGGGCGGGAAAATGTTCTCAGCAACTTGTTTTCATTATAAATGCAACCCTCAACAAAAGTACTTGGATAACCATACATAATAAGAGGAGGGGCTCCCTGGCCTGCTTCACCTCTGTCCACTGTGGCTCTCTTCTTGGCAGCCCAGGGGTGGGGAACCTGTGGCCTTCCAGGTCCTCAGGTGTGGCCTTTTTATGAAGGGTTTGTTCTGTGCAGTTTAGAATCTAAACCAACCTGCTAGTCCATAAGCGTATCTCCTAGTGCAGAGAACGGGCGGCAGTGCATCCTCCTCTTTCTCGTCTCAAGAGAGAGAATAAGAAAACTTAGCAGCTCCCCCGGGAGCACCCTGACCGCCCCTTTAGTCCTCCTTCTCAGGGAGTGTGACAAGTTCATCTAGAGTCCTGAAATCACTTTCACAATCACAGACGTTTAATTTTTGCAAATTCAGCTTCACCCACTGGGCAAAAACAAAACCAAACACCACATCCAGGAAGGAGAGAGCAGCAACAACTTAGTAGAGCAAGCAGATGCCCTGGGGTGGGTGTGAAGGGAGAGGCACCCCTGCCCTCCTGCTCTGTTCTCCAGCAGGCAGGTGGGACAGAGTGGCTCCTCCAGGCCTCAGAGACAGTCTTTCTCTCAAGGTTACAGACCCACCTGGCCAGCCAGCTTCCCTAGCCTTCTGTCCTTGATGGACGATTTTGGTTAGACCATTTTCACCTGGCATGCTGACCCCAGAGCCTTATGCCCACAAAAAGATGTGACTCCCCAAGACTGTGAGAGAAAGCGAGGGTAAGGAGAGACAGCAGTAAAGAGCGTGTGTGCCTTTGTTTCAAAGCCTGCCTCACCCCTCCCAAGTTTTTCCTCTGGCCCTGTAGATCACCTTCAGGAACCCTGCAGGGTGGGGGGTATGCCCCCCCCCCCCAGCACCTGCTGCTTTAATCGGCTAGGGTCCGGGTATCTGTTTGAATCAGGCATGAATCAGACCAGTATTTTAAAGCACAGATGTGATTCTGGTGTGGATTTGCCCTTCCGGAAGGGCTGGGAAGCCCTAACCAGACCTTTGGACACGGCTTGTGACTGACACCCTGTTCTAGAACGTGTCTCTCATGATATTTTCTTGTTTCTGATTTACCTTTACAGGTTTGCCTTGGCCTCCCATTTCTTCTGGGGACTTTGGTCAATTGTACAAGCCAAAATTTCATCTATTGAGTTTGGGTACATGGTATGTGTCATATCATTTTCTCCTCTGTTCTCACCTGCCCTTCACCCCTTGGAGAAGTTATGGAGGGAGCAGTTGGGCATTTAAAGGCGGTGACTCCCTCTCTCATAGCAGGGTGACCCAGAGGAGGCTGGCCCTTCTTCAGGAGCCTAGTGGTCAGCACGAGCTGTCCCATAGCTGTCCAGGGTGCCGGAAGGGCTGCTGTGGCCAGACTCAGATGGGGCACGCTTGACTGTCCCCACTCTGCCTTGGCTTGGCGATCTCCCTTCAGTGGGGAGATACAGGGGGCACATGCTCATCTTTGGGACATCGTGTTAGAAAGTTCTCTGTTAACTGCCCTCACGATCACAGTCACGGCAGTGGACACGGACCCTGGAGCTCTCCTTTCTTGCCTCTCTCTCTGTGAACGAGAGAGGAAAGCCCCCCACTGCAGGGCTCCGGTCCCTGAGGCCTGCCTGTTCTCTTTCCCTTAGGACTACGCACTAACCAGGTTTGATGCCTATTTTGACCAGAAGAGGAAACTGGGCGTGTGAACCTTGGAGCCACTTGAAGCAGGGGGTCCCTGCACTGTTTGTATGAAGAGAGCAGCTGGGCGGGATTTCTCCTCTGTGCTTGACTCGTGCACCTGCAGCCAAGGAGGCTTGGCCGCCTCCCTTGAGAACCCCGATGTGTGTGAGACTACAGAGACTATTAAAGTTGAGTGACGTTGATTTCCCATCTCGTTGACGATTTCCCTAGGAGTCTTTGACATGAGATGGGGAAGCAAACCAGATTGAGTGAGTCGAGTGTCTCATCATCTTTTACTCCTCCTTCCGGCAGGTGGGGAGCTTTTCCCCCACACACACCAAGAGCAAGCAGCGTTCGGGGCAGGGGGGCTGTTTTTTATTGTTTCATGGTTATGTATTTTTTTAAACGGGCTGGTAAAGGTTGTGGCCAGGATGTTTGGCGGTAGCCGTATATTGTAGACACTACTAGCTTGCAGAAGGAACCAGGAGCTGCCCACGGCATCACTTCTTGGAGGGCACGCTGTGTACACCTGCAGCTCTAGGACACTACTGTTCCAACCCTTGGGTCCAAAACACCAGCGCTCAAGAAAGCACATCAACAGCTCACGCTGTAGCTTCCTTGTGACTGGTGAACTTGCTTTATTATCCAGAGGTATCTTATTGTAACTGGAAAGAACCCTCCCCACTCTGGCGGGGCTGCCAGTGGGGAGGGGCAGTTTACATGTGCTTCCACCAGCTGATGGGGCCCTAGGCCTCCCCCTAGTCTAGAGCCTCCTGTGTGGTGGGGAAGGGAGCGAGAGCACTTGGTCTTCCTCCTCCTCCCACCATTTGTGGGGTGGGAAGGGAATCCTCGTGAAGGTTGAGAAGCCCCAGCTACTGCCCCCACTTCTCCCTCCTGGCACCCCACTAGTACCATGATTGGGGTGACCAGTGGAGCTGTGCTCAGAAATGGGGGCCCCAGAAGAATCGCTGTGAAATGTCCATAGGTATTAAACGACCCTTTGGGCTAAGCCTGGAGCTCTTTTTGACTCTGAACTTGTATTTGAGTTTTGTGTGCAAACATTTCAGCCACCACACAGATTGTACTATACTGAAAATAAAAGTTATAAAATCAGACCTTGCTGTTGTGGGGTTTTCATCACGCTGCCTCGTGTTGTTAACCTCAGTGTTTTGGTTTTGGTTTGGTGTTTTTGTATGAGGGATAGCTCTTGGGAAGGAGAGGGAGAAGACTGGGGAAATCCAGGTGATGCAGAAAACAAAAGCTATAAATACCTTTTTTAACTAATGTCATTGCTTGCTGAAACCAGCCTCTATGTGGAGGGTGGTCTGCTCGTTAGCCCACCACTTGGAGCGCTCAAGTCTTATCACCTCTGTGGTCCAGATGACGATTCTGCCCTTGGCCAGGCTTGGCCGTCCTGCTGTGAACCCAAAATCTATTTGGGAGTTGGCCCCGTGGGAAAGTTCTCTGGCTGAGAGCAAGTCCCCAAGAGATAGAAACAGGCAAGTTTCAAAAGAAGAAATGCAAACTATAAACTACCCTATGAAAAAATGCTTCGTCTCCCTAATAAGAATTACAACTCTGGAGTTTAGCTCGCACCCGTCAGACTGGGCAGGACAGGTGGTTGCACTCATGCACCTTGGGACTGGACAAGAAAAGCCACTGGGCTTTGTACCCAGCAATCCCAGGAGCAGGCGCACTGCAGAGATCAAAGAAGTGTATGGCAGAACTTGGGGGAGGGGATGGGTGGACAAATTGGGGCACATGAATGGATGGAATGGGATCTCGCCCCTAATGCCTTCAGAAGTGAGGAAGATGAAGAAATGTGAGCGGAGCCAGAATGAGGAAGATAAAGATGAAGACGTGCACCCGCCCACACTGGTCAATAGGGGGGCTGTCTCCACTCCAGGCAGAAGGAAGGTGGGCTGAGGATTTGGCTTAGTTTGCTGTTGGGCCACAGCTGTACGTGACCTCTGCCCCCAAGCCTGTGCCCTCATGGAGAAAGGCTGGTTCAGTGAGAAATCAGCATTGACCTTCAATTCAGAGGGTGTCATTTCAAAATGTGGTTTGGTCACATCATAGCTGTGTGATCTTGGAGGGTTCCTTCTGCTCTCAGGGATGATTTCCCCATCCGTTAAGTCTGAAAGGGACCTTTGTGGGCAGCCGATGTAGCCCATACCTAGAAATGAGCCCCCTTAACATGGGCAGCCAGGTGGGGCAGTGCGTAGAGCATTTGCTGGACTTGGGGAGCCCTGTAAGAAGACTTCCATTCAAATCTCAGCTCTCTGACCCTTGGTCATTTCACCATTCTGCCTCAGTTTCCTCATCTGTAAAACCCTTTGGTAGCCTTGAGGTGCTATGTAACTGCTAGCCACTGGTGTTTTTACTACAATTACTATTATCTCCGTCAAGTGGTCACCCAGACTTGGAGAGGGAGAGCCCCTGGCAGCCCAGGAAACATCCTAGTTTGGGGCCATGCAAGGGCTCTGAAAACAGTTCTCATGTGCCCCCCAAGCCTCTTCCCCACATTAGATAAGCCCAGTTCCTTCAATGGATCCTCCCTAGGCACAGAGTCAAGGACCCTTCCTGGCCTGGGTGCCTTCCTTTGTTGATACGTATTGAGCTTCCGAACTGCAGCCTGCTGCTCACCTACCCACTCTTCTCTCATCTCAAATTTATGAAGTGGACCTGGAAGATGACATTGTCCCCTAGCGAATTTAATCTCAGATTCGGCTGAATTGGATTCAGACTGGTGAGATCTTTTTAGATCCTGACTCTTCCAGGCTGTTAGTGATTGTCCCCTCACCCCCAGCTCGGTGTCACCAATGGGGCTGATCTCAAGATCATCCTTAGGATCCCTGGGAAGGGAGCTTGGCTACAGCATCTCGCACTGGGGAGTGACAATGAAGCGTATCAATAAAACATTCAGACAAGGGAGGTTTCTCGGGCTGCAGCCCAGCCAGAGAGCTCATCTCCTTCGGTCACAAGCCCTCCTGTGTGCTCTTCTCCCCCAGGCCTGGAACGCTGGGCCAGCCTAGCAGGCTTGAGGCCTGCCAGAGCCAGGAGCAAGGCCAAGGCCAAGTCTGCAGCACAGTTCCGAGGCCTGGCCACAAAAGGGGCTTTGTCCCCCCACCCCGACCCCGAGCTGTCAGGAAGGATCCTTTGCAGCCTGGGCGCTGGCTGAGAAGGTGGCTCCTCGCCCCACTCCCAGAGGAACAGGCAGGGGCAGGAGCCAGAGAGCTGCTGAATCCTCCATCTCCTGGCCTAACAGGCCTCTAGCTGCCGATGGCCAGTGCCCCGCTCCTTGGGGGATCCAATAACTTCCCATCATAACCCTTCATTGTACAAGAATTGCTCAACCTGTTTTTACAAAGCGAGAAACTGAGGCTTGGAGGGGCAAAGGGACTATTTCAGGGTCTCATAGCTAACGAAGTGTCGGGATTCGAATACAGGTCTCAGGATTCCAAGCTCAGGGCTCCTTCCCCTCCCCTGTGCCATAGCACCTAGCAAGCCAACAGGCTTAGAACCTCTAGAATTCAGAAGCAGCTTAGTTCTAATAGAGGCCAGCAAACATCCCTTCGACCCCCTCCCCGCTGGCCAGGCTACATTCCAATTCCACTCCCAATATAGGGTGACCCCACGCCCAAGTCACTCCCATTTCCTCTTCTGGAAATGGGCGCTAATGACTTTAGTAACTGAGCCCTTTGCACACGGTAAAAGTTGTGGGTCGCTGAAGGTCATTCTCTCCTGGCCAAGGTGTGCAGATGCAGGGGCCAGGGTGTAAGAGGGGATTAGGTACATTCAGCTGGTACCCATCCAGCTGCAGCCTTGGTGCTCACAGAGAAGCAGACAGGTGGAGGGGAATCTGAGAATGGTTGGGGAAGGGGCTCTGCCTTGGCACAAAGTCAAGAGCCCAAGCTGGGAAGGGAGGCCCTCCTCAGGGGGCCTATTCAAGGGCCCAAGAGCAAAGTCTTGGGAGCTCTACAGAGCTCCTTGAGGGCAGGGTCTTCCAACTTCTTTCTCTGGCACTTAACACACAGTGGGTATCTAATCAATGTTTAAGACGTCGCTTTGCCCCCCAGCTCTATGGAGATGGATGCAAAGATTACTCAGAGAGGTTGCCCCTTGTCACTGGTCACACAGGTAGGCAGTGTCAGGTGGGGCTTCAACACGTCTGCAGGCAGACATGGTCCCCTCCTGGCCCACACCCCCAAAGAACCAAGCAAAACAAGTAGGGCCGTGGCTCTTTCAATTCTTCTTTATTGCTGTTGATGACCCTCTGAGGGACACGGGTGGGCATGGGGCACAGCTCTATAGGGCACTCTCCTCCACCTCGAAGGTAAATGGGCTCAGCTTGTAGCCGGTGCCGGCATAAAACTTGTTCTGGAACTCCACCCTGTGGGCCAAGCCGGGCCGTGAGATGGGCATCAGGGAGAGAGCTCCCGCCGTCCAGGCCAGCCATCAGCAGCCCCTCCTCCCCCACTCACCAGTGCAGACGCAGGGCGTGCAGGAAGGCGGACAGCCCCTCCATCACCAGCAGGATGGCCACAGTGAGGACAGCAAAGGCAGCAAAGATGGGCACCAGCACCAAGCTGGCCACGCCCACCTCTCGGTCCATGTTCAGGCCAACACGCATCACCATGGCCCATAACACTTCCGAGAGTTCTGCAGGGGCACAGAGGCAGGGAGGCATTTGTGTGCTCAGCCCCCTGCCCCGAGCAAACGTCCTGCCCATTCTGATTCTGCAGAACAGAAACCGGGGCCCAGAGCACCCGACACACACACGCCAGCCACATACATCTCGTCACCCATCCATCCATCCCCATTCTAACTCACTCCTCAAGTCTTTTGTCCTCGGGGCTTCGGGTTTCCCACTTGTAAAATGAGGGAAGTTGGCCCAGGGGAACTCCAGGGTTCCCCCACAAAACCCCCTCTGACCAGACCGGCCACAGGAATGCACCCTGGCCAAGGACCAGGAGTCTGGACTGTACAAAAGGCACATCTCACCTCCCAGGCTCCGACTGGCCTGGAAGCCTTTCACAAACAGGCCTTATCTCCCCACCAACCAACCTGAAGAGCCTGGAAACTTCCCGAGGCTAGAGAGGGTATCTGCTTGTGCCTGGGTCTGCCCGCACAGGGAGCCAGCCAACCAACCTGGGGCAGAGCCAAGGGCCAGGACCCAGGACTCCTGGACCATGGGGGCAGCTGCTGGTTCCCCCCCACCCAACCCAGCACTGGGGGAAGGGATGCCTGAGCCCCTTCCTTAGGCAGGATGACCCAGCTCCTGCAGTGGCGGTGGTGGCAGCACTCACGGGCATGGGCCAGGCTCAGGGCCCAGAGACGAAGGTAGGAGGCAGTGTTGGAGATACAGCCCAGACAGTACTCAATGGTATGGATGGCCTGGTGCATGAAGATGTCCGAGAATTCAAACTACAAGGAGGAGGGCATGAGGCTCACAAAGCAGGAAGGAAGAGGAACAGGAAAATGGAGGGTATCCCCATTTCAACACTCCCATTTCACAGCTGGGGAAACCAAGGCTCAGAAAAAGGCACTGACTTGCCAAGGGTCACACAACTATGAAATGTCTGAGATAGGGGTCAAAGCCCTGGTTTCCTTGGTCTAAACCCAGCTCTCTGTGAACTCCAGAAATCAGAGGCTGGCTGGAGAGGGGGGCCCATGAGCTGGGGTACTGCAATCTGCCCCTTCTTACAAATGAGGATGCGGAGGTTCAGAGCAGGGTTCCCAGCTGGGGATCCCAAGAGTGAGGGGAGCAGGGCATGGGGAGGGCTGGCTGATGCCAGACTCACCTTGGGCTCCTCCTCTGCACACCCCACTTCCTCCTCATCTTCCTCAGCCCCATGTCCATTCAGCGAGGGTTCGTCCTCTGTCTTCCCCAGAAGGTGTGTCTTCTCTGAGGAGCCCTGGTCTCGGGGAGGTGGGTTAGGCTGCGTCAGGTGGGCAGGAAGGCCAGGTCCCCCATGCCTGCACCCTCTGTCTGTCTCTCCCCCACCACAGTGCCCGCTCCCAGCTCCATACCTGCATGTAGCGGCCAGGCCGTCTCCTCCGACGGTGCTGGGAGCACAGATACAGGGGTGTCCCCAACAGGAGGACGGGCACAGAGGCCAGAGCCAGGATCACCAGAAACATCTGCACAGGCTCCTGTGGACAAGAGAGTGACGTGGTTATAGAGACACAGAGACCAGAGTCAGAGCCCCCAGCCACACTGACACCCTTCCCACACCTCCAAAGTCACTGGCAAGGTCATTTCAGCCACAGCAGCCTCCCTGATGACAGGAACAACCCCCAGACTCCCCGCCTAACCTTCAGGATCTGTCTCCTGGCCCTGGGAGTGAGTTGGCTGATCTCTCCAGCCCAGAGAATACTGCATGGTTACTCAACATGGGCCTCAGCCCTCCCATCTCTCTGGCAGGAAGTAGGTTCTCCAATACTTAATCTGCTTAAGGGAGGGAACTGTACTTTGCTGCCTCATCCCCCCTGATGACACCCCAGGGACACCCCCATGGGAGCAGCCTCCCTTCTCTGGCCCTGACCCAGACCCTCAGGGAAGGACAGGGGGCTCACTACCTTCCAAGGCAATGTGTTGTTCCTAATTATTAGGCAGTTTTTTCTTATACCAACTCTGTGATCAGGGTCTATGGTGTAGCACACCACACATCTGCACTCCTATCTATGCACATGTGGACAAACTGGCCATTTGACGGATGGACCAGGTGGTTTTGCTGACTTTTTTTCTTGTTGTTAGAGATTTTTCACTGGGGAGGGGAGGGAAGAGGTGTAAGACAAAAGTGTGTGGGGGCACATTTAGCCTGGAGAAGGGAAGATTCAGGAACCTGAGAACTGCCATAACCTTCCTGAAAGGCTTGGGGAGGAGGCATCAGCCTGGGCATGATGGGGGTACAGTGTAAAGAGGCCTTCCCTCGAGGAGAAAGGGCTGCCTAGGTAGGGGGAGCCGAGGCTGGAGGCCCCCCTGTTGGAGGTGCCCCTACAGGCTGTACCAGAGGTCTTGGAAGTGGTCTCTGCTAATCCTCAATGAGCTGTGATTCTTGTTCCAATAAAAATTGGTGTTGAAAAGGAAATGTGCCTGGTCTCACAGGAATCAGAGCTGGAGAGAGCCTTAGACACTGCCTAGCCCAGCCCCAAAGGGAAAGCAACTCGTGGCAGAAGGAAAACTCGAACCCAGCCCTCTTGACTCCCACCCGAAGCTCTTCCCATCACCTTCTGCTGCCAGAGCACCGCTCAGCTCTCGCCGCCTGCCATGGAGCAGAAGCTCCCTGTGGGCAGCAGCTGTTTCAATTCTGTCTCTGTATCCCCAGCACTGGCCCAGCACCCAGCAGAGCAGGCCTTTGGAAATGCGGGGGAGGTGGGGCAGCCGGGGGACAGGGGGCTCCCTCCGAGCTCACCTGGTGGGGGTACAGGGGCATGTTGGTGGGGCTCCGGGAGAAGAGGAACATGTTGATAAAGTGAATGAGGATGCTGGGTGCCTTGGGGGCGCTAGCGGCTGGGAAGCACAGCCACTTGTAGGCAATCATGAACACCAGGTAGCCAAAGAGGCCCAGGAGGAAGAGCATCTCCGGCAAAAACTCGAGCAACAGCCGGTGACGCTGCCGGAAGTGTCTGCGGGGTAAGGGAGGTGAGAGGCAGCTGCAGGGGCCTGGCCCCCCCACCCGCTCCTGCCCTGCCCGAGCTCCCCCCCAAGCCCCTAGTCCCCAGCTTGCCCCTGCCCTGCCAGAGCCCCCAGGCTGCCCCTCCCCAGCTCCCAGCCTGCCCAAGCTCCCCCACAACCTGCCTCCCAGGCCCCAAGCTTGCCCCGGCCCTGCCAGAGCCCCCAGGCTGCCCTAGCTCCCCCGCAACGCCCCAGCCTGCCCCCCAGCCCTGCCTAAACCCCCAGGCTGCCCCTGCCTTAGCCCTCACAGGTGGTTAAAAACACCCAGGATGACCCCAAAGGTCATGTGCAGGATGCCCAGAATCACTGACATCTTCATCTTGAAAGAGTTAAGAAAGCTCAGGTGGTTGATGGCCAGACTCCAGATCTAATCAGGATGGGAAGGGACAGTCAGAGGCTCCGGGTCGTGACGGAGGGAGGGTGTGGGCTGTGTGCATGGGTGCTGGGGGGAGGGGAGCTCCTGGGTCACCCCGGCCTCTTCCTGGGCCTCCACCCTCACCTGCTTTCTATTTCCTGCAGCATCTGACACTGCCCCTGCTCCACTGCTTAGAGAACCCGTTTCCTTCATCACAAGCCATATAATACTGTGTTTATAATTATCCCCTAGGCTGTGACCTCCATGACAGCAGGGCCTGTAATTTCCCCCAGGGCCCAGCACAGGGTTTGGCATGCACTAGGGGTTTAATCAGTGCTGGTCCTCCTGGGTCTTCTCTTCTCCACCTGAACACCCTGATCACCTTCAGCAACTCCTCCGACAGCACAGACCTCTGTCATCCTGACCCCCTCCCCTCTCCAAGATGACTCCAATGACCTCAGGGCATCTCCCTCTTCAGGTCCATCCTGCACAGGCTGCCACAGTCAGCTGCTGGAGGAACAGGTCTGACCCCACCACTCACAAATGTCAGTGGCTCCTACTAACTCTCAATCTGGGCCTGGCTTCCTGTCCCAGCCTTCTCTCCCTGAAGGCTCTTGATCCTGCCAATGTGCCGGGCTTTGGGTGGTTGTTAGCTACTCCTCGGCACAGGCTGGACGTGCCTTTGTCAGGGACATTGTCGAGGTCCAGCTTGGTCAAGACCAGGCTAGCCTGGACCCCTCTCAAGCCCCTTCTGTCAACGGGACTTCAGCACTCCGCAGACCTGCCCCAGCCTTGCTCCCACACACATGCTCCCCAAACCATGGCCACTCAAGAAAATCCTATCCCCATCCTCTGAAGCCCAGCTTAACTGCCACAGTAGACATGATCATCCTAGCTGGGAGTAAGGACCTCTCAACTCCTACAGGGTTTTGTATTTTGCTTCCTTCCCCTCTCTGGCCTCAGTTTCTCCATCTTAAAAACGAGGTGATAAGGCCCCTCCCAGCTCTGACACTCTATGTTCTGTGTTCTGTGACACAACCTATCTCTGACATTCCATGTTTTAAGCCTCCCCAGCCCCACAGTGACATTCTAACTTCTAATGTCCCTCTTAGCTCTGAAATTCTCTGTTCTGAGGTCCCTCCTGCCTCCACCAGTCTGTGTTCTAAAGGCCTGTCCAGTTCTGACAGTCTAGGACTCACCGGGTCGATACCAAAGGGGTAGGGTCCCCGGAAGACACCAGCCACATTGGGATCCAAGCTAAGGATGGGGTGTTCGGCCAGAAATGCTGAGCTGTAAAACACAAGCTTGTCAGGGGGCATCTGGAGGTAAGTGAGGAGGATGGGGCTCAGTTGGGGTGGGGAGAGCTTCACCTCCAGTTGGACTGGTTCGCCATGGCCCTGACACTCCAGCCCGAGGAGAAGATGGTGGTGGCTCTACTGAAACATTCGTTGTAGATGAAGCCAGTGTAGACAGAGAAGGCCCCCATGAGCAGAAGCAGGTAACGGCCTCCGAAGAAAGTCCTCCAGATCTGGGGAAGGGTGAGGAGTGAGGGTCTAGTGTCCAGGGAGATCCCATCCATCCTCCCCCACTCCTCCCAAGCCTCCAGGATTGACAGCTGGAAGGATGGCAGCATCACAGATCTGGCCTGGGAGGGATCTCAGAGGCCCCATAATCCAGCCCCTGGTTTTACTCATAGGAGCTGAGGACCAAGCACCCAGAGCAAGCCTGCTCCACCCCCCAGAACCCCATGCCCCTCACCTCATTCTGTGAGGCCTTCATGCCAGGCCAATTCTCTCCAAGTACCATGGCCAGGGCGAAGAGAAACATGATAAGTCCATGCCCCACATCCCCAAACATGACGGCAAAGAGGAAGGGGAACGTGATGATGGTATAGGGGGCTGGGGAGGAGGAAGACCATAAGACACATCAGCCCAAGGCTGCCGCCCCTCCTGAACTACTTCAGCATTCACCCTCACAGACCCACAGAAGGGGGATTGCCTGGTTCAACTCCAGCCTCTGACAGATGGGGAGACTGAGGTGCAGACGTGGTGAGCAGAGCCAGGATGCAAAGCTCATTCCCAACCCCAAATCCAAAGCACTTCTGCTCTAATGCTCTGCTGAGTGGAGAGACCAGCACCCAGCATACTCCCAAGGGCCCCCCCCCATTTCTCAGCACACACCTGCCCTAACTCTGTACACAGCCAGTCTCAATGGGGGTAAGTGCTTGCTGGGCTGTGCCTGATGGGTGCTCCCTGGGTCCCTGCCCCGAGTCCCCCGCTGTGAAAATAAGAAGGACTCTGGGAAGCAGGACAGGACCTTAGAAGCCATCTAGCACAGCCCCCACATTTTATAGAGAGAAAAACAGGCCCAGAGAAAGCAAGAAGCTTGCTGAAGGTCACACAGCTGGCGAAGCTGGTTAGGAATGAGGAAAGGGTCATTATCCTTCAAGATAGAAACATCAGCCATTGGCCACTCTGGGAGGGGCAGGGAATCCAAGCTAGAGACAGTGCCTGGATGGTCTACACTGACAGTGCCTGGTCTACACTGCTCAGTTCTAGGTGGCCCAGCACCCATCTAGATGACATTCTTTGGAGCAGCCACAGCACTGCCCTTACTCGAACCCAAGCCAAGGTCCTAGGTCCAGCAGTGGCCCTCCAGAGATGTGGCTGTCCTCCCATTGCAGCCAGAAAGTCAGCCTGACACCCACCCCTGGTTCTGGTGCTCACAACTAGGTCCAGTCACCTAAGGAGGACGGAGTCCCATAAACGTATTCCCCATTGTGGCAAACAGTGTGCCCTGTTCTTTGTACCACACTTTTCTTCACTCCAGCCCCAAAAGGCGTCCCTTCTCTGTGAACTTGGGGAGTCAGTGTGAATGCCATTAATCTTTGCCATTCAAACTTTGTAAAGTTTCCTTTTGCGAAAGAGAGACAGATATAGAGAGAGACAGAGACCAACACAGAGAGTCAGAAAAGGAGACTGAGAGAAAGAGACACAGAGAAAGAGAGAAAATAGAGAAAGAGACAGAGAAAGAGAGATGGGGGAGGTGGGGAAAGAGAAAGACAGTGGTCTAGTGGTCTAAGAACCCAATCCATGCAGGGGCGGCAAGGCCTGGCTGAACAGCTGTTTGTGCAAAAACCATCTGGGAGTCGGTGGGTGGCGGGCTCAATGTAAGTGACCAGGGTGACCTGGCAGCTGTATGAGCTAATTAGATCCTGGGACAAAAAGTCCTGCTCAAACCCCACCTAGAGGATGGCAGTCAGTGCTGGGCACCACCAATGAGGAAGGACACTTTGCAGCTAGGGTGGGCCTGAGGAGGACAGCCAGGAAGGGCCTGGATGGACACCATAAGAACCATCTGTAGGAACCAGGACTCTGGCTGGAGAAGAGCAGCCATGATTGGTGGTGCCCTTAGCTTCCTGGAAGGCTGTGCCATGGAGGAAGGCTTAGCCTTGTTCATCATGGCCCCTGCAGACAGAGCTGGGCTGCTACTGACACGATGATAATTTGGCAGTAAGTCACGTGGGCTTCCTTTGGGGGGGGGCAGGTCATGACCTCCTGTTCATGTTCATTTTTAAGTGGGAGAAGGGCATTATGGGAGAAATGGAGATGTGTATGATAGGATGATCTGGGGAAGTGGGTTTCAGCAGCTTAGGGCAGGGATGCCCATCCTAAGGACCGCCTGTCACAGAGGCTAGAAAGGAGATTCCTCAGTGGGGGAACCGGGATCCTTTCCAGGTCCGAGGTCCTGGATTCTATCAGGTCCTACAGCTTGGCAAACCCAGTGAATGAGAGCAAACCAAGAGGAAGGATGCTTGGACCACAGATCCAGAGTCGGGAGGGTCTTCAGGGGTCAGAGTCCAACCCCCTCATTTTCCAGATAAGTAAACTGAGGCTGAGAGTGAGTAAAGGGATGGCCTGCCCAGGGTCACGCAGATAATACATGCTGAGCCCAGGTGTTCCTGAGCATGACCATCATGCCACTACTATGCTATCCTGCCTCGGGCCAAGCTGGGCCATGTGGGACATCACCACCCAGAACTGGAAGGAAAATCTGGCCTCCCCAATACTGTCCCTATGCCCGCATCAGTCAACTGGCCTGACCTCGAAAGATTCCTGCACCGTGAGTGCTCACCTGGGTTCACCTCCTGGTAGCGTCCCACACCATAGGCATCCACAATGCCCTGGAAACTGGCGGTAAAGCGGTTGGTGCGGACGAGCGTTGGGGGCGAATCTCTGGAGGGGATTCGATGTACCACAGTTCCCACACCAGCCCCACTTCGGAGCTGGCAGCAGAGGAGAGAGAACAGGGCAACAGATAATCTGATGAGCTGTGCACACTGTGCTAGGCACCATAGATTTGGGGACAATGATGACCCTGCCCTCCAGGAGCCTACATTCTTTTGGGGGATATAGCCTATACACAAGATACAAAGCATACACAAACAAAAAAAAAAACCACAAGCTGGCACCACAGTGCTGGGCCTAGTGTTAGGAAGACCTGAGCTCAAATCCAACCTCAGACACCATCTAGGTGACCCTGAGCAACTCCCTTCACCCTGTTTGCTTCAGTTTCCTCCTCGGTAAATAGGAAATGACAAATCACTTTGGTATCTTTGCCAAGAAAACCCCAAATGAGATCACAAGTAAGGACAAGACTAAAAAGGACTGAATTTTTGGCAAAAGGGAGCTTTTGATCTTTAAAAATCACACCTTGAAGGCACAGGAGCTTTTAACAGACCTGTTAATTACCCAGATGAAGAGGTTTAAGGAAATAGAGACTAATGGGCTACAGATTCTAGAAAGAACAATCTCTGACCCAGTTTTCACTGGAGACTGTGCTGAACCCTGACAAAATTAGGGTCATCAGGGAGAAGAGAAGCAGGAGTGGAGATGGGAGAGGATATGTACAGAGAGCTTTGGGCTTAGCCTGTTACTACGCACTCCCCAGGCACCATGTCCCAGAGAGCAACTTCCTTCCTGGGTGGGAAGGGGAGGTCAGCTGGCTTTTACCACCAAGGTACAACTCCAAGGAACTAGAGGGGTGGCAGGAGAACCCCTTCAGCGCCAATGGCTCACTGGAGCAGAGGGGCCATTCTGGGGGGTTGGGAGGGCCTACGGAGGATCTGCATCTGGACCACTGGGAGCTCCCAAAGGGATTATCCTTCGTTCCTTTTCAAGTGGATAAAAAGGGCAGTTCTGCACATCTGGCTTCAGAAAGATGCATTTCCACTACAACCAGTTTCCCTAAAGAGGACAAGGGAGGGGGTGAAATATTTATAAGAGATGGATTTGCTGGATTAGATCGATGGGCTCCACTCACAAGCCCCTGATCCCTCATGGTCAAACACACCTCTCACCACACAGTGAGAAGGCCTGGAAATGAAACATCGTCTATGAGGAACAGCGAGTGAGGGACTTAAGGGCCACAGTGTTGAGTGAAGTTGGTGGGAGAACGGGGCCTTGGGTGAGCTCCCTGGAGCCTGCCCTGCCCAGGCTGGGGACTCACCGAGCTCTCGTTCAGGGTCTGCTGCAAGGTTCTGAGGTCTCGAGTGGGGCACCAGACCTCAGCGATGAGACACTTGTCAGTGACACTGAGGCTGCACTGGTTGAGCATTAGGTAGACAGCCTTCATCTTGTGGATTTGTACTTGCCACAGGGGCAGTAGGCCTTGGACTCGATGGAGCACCTGTCCCAGGAACTGCTCTGTCTCCTGGAGCACCTGGAAAAGGGGGCCGAGCAAGGGACAGTCACCTGTGAGTCTGGGGCAGCTTCCCCAGACTTCTGGACTTCCCAAAGTCACCAAGCCACTACCTTCTCTGAGCTTCAACTTCCTTCTGTGTACAAGGAGGGGCCTAGACTATGTGCTCCCTATGGCCCTTCTTTCAGCCCCAAATCTCCTTCCTATTATCTCCCCCAAGAGACTATAAGCTCCTTGAGGGCAGGAACTGTTTCACTTCTGTCATTTGATCCCCTGGGCCTGGCACACAGAAGGTGCTTAGTAAAGGCTGATTGGTGGATTCACAGAAGAGGGATTGGGTGGAACCAGGAGCAATGGCAGGGGCCTTGCTGGGCTTGCCCTTCAGCCAGGACTCACCACACTCAGGTCCTGTTTCTGCTGCTGCAGGTGCTGCAAGCTGGCCAGACGCTCCTCCTCACGCTCCGGATACGGGAACACGTTGCAGTGAAAACTGAAGGGACAGTGGGGTGGGGTTGGGTGACGTGGAGTGAGGCCAGGGCAGGAGGAGAGAATAGAAGGGCCGAGTGGGGGGACTCACTCACCAGTCTGTGATCTTGCGGATTTTCCGTCCAATCTGCTCTCCCCAGTAAGAGATGAGGAAGATCACCCAGGGCACGCTCTCCCCCTGCAGGAGAGGTCACCACCAGGTGTGACCTTCAGAGCCAGCCCTTTCTCCTGCCCAGACCCACCCCTGGGGCTCAGATGGCACTGCCCCTCATTCACAGTCCTGAGGACACAAAGCAGAGGCTGGGCAGGAGCCCCAGCCCCACAGGAGGCTGAGTCTGTACTGGACCAATCCCGCTTCCCTGCAGTAGGGAGACTACATGAGGACGGGGGCTGTTTCTGTGTTTTTGCCTTTCTTTGTGTGATTGGCAGAGAGAAACACATAATAAATGCTTATGGATTTAGGTTGGTCACTGGTTAGGGTCAGGGGTCAATAAGGGTCGAAGGATCCTTGAACTTGGCCTCACTAGCGCCACACTGTGACCACTGAACCCTACAACCTCAGACAACCCTCCAAGGAGAAGGGCTTGGTCCTCACATGACTGGCCTAGGAGCGTACCCCAACCAGGGCGAATGATCCCTCCTGGTTTGGTTTGGTCTCCCCAAGGCCTGTGCCAGGGCAGCAGAAAGGGGAGGCCCCTTACCGTCAGGGGGTCCTCAAGTGGCTCTTCCATGTCCACGAAGCTGGAGATGAGGTAGCCACGGCATGCCCGCCACAACAGACGCTCAAGGGCACCGGCTCGCCAGGGCTGGATGGCCCCTGCCACAAAACTAACAGATAACCCCATGAGAGCGGGAGAGGGCCAGACTCGCCTACAAGACAGCCTCATTCTGTGTCCCTGCTCACCCCTGGGGGACAACTAGGCAAGTGGAAGCACAGATTCATGCCCCCATGAAACCTGCCGCACTTTGATGCCTTGTCCCAGAGTGGGAACCCTCATGTCAGGTGCCAGCTTCCCTGAAGCTCCTGTCTTGTTACATGGAACATCACAGAGGCAGGCAATGTGCAAAAGAAACAAGACAGGGGGCAAGAGTCCTGAATTTGAGCTTCAGTCTGGCTCTATGACCAACATGCCAAGGGCCACAGGCATTGGCTCTTCGTTTTTCAGCTTCTTTTGCTATGGAGGCGGTTTGGACTAGATGATCTCTAAGGCCCCTCTCAGCCCTGCCATTCCATGTTCTAAGGCCCCTCCCAGTCCTGACATTCCATGTTCTAAGGTCTCTCACAGCCCCGTCATTCCCTGTTCTAAGGCCCCTCCCAGCCCTGCCATTCCATGTTTTAAGGTCTCTCGCAGCCCTGTCATTCCCTGTTCCAAGGGCCCTCCCAGTCCTGACCTTCCATGTTCTAAGGCCCCTCCCAGCCCTGACATTCCATGTTCTAAGGTCTCTCCCAGTCCTGACATTCCCTGTTCTAAGGGCCCTCCCAGCCCTAACATTCCCTGTTCTAAGGGCCCTCCCAGCCCTGCCATTCCCTGTTCTAAGGTTTCTCCCAGCCCTGACATCCCATGTTCTAAGGCCCCTCCCAGCCCTGACATCCCATGTTCTAAGGCCCCTCCCGGCCCTGACATTCCATGTTCTAAGGGCCCTCCCGGCCCTGACATTCCATGTTCTAAGGCCCCTCCCGGCCCTGACATTCCATGTTCCAAGGGCCCTCCCAGTCCTGACCTTCCATGTTCTAAGGCCCCTCCCAGCCCTGACCTTCCATGTTCTAAGGCCCCTCCCAGCCCTGACATTCCATGTTCTAAGGTCTCTCCCAGTCCTGACATTCCCTGTTCTAAGGGCCCTCCCAGCCCTGACATTCCCTGTTCTAAGGGCCCTCCCAGCCCTGCCATTCCCTGTTCTAAGGTTTCTCCCAGCCCTGCCATTCCCTGTTCTAAGGGCCCTCCCAGCCCTGCCATTCCCTGTTCTAAGGTTTCTCCCAGCCCTGACATCCCATGTTCTAAGGCCCCTCCCAGCCCTGACATCCCATGTTCTAAGGCCCCTCCCGGCCCTGACATTCCATGTTCTAAGGCCCCTCCCGGCCCTGACATTCCATGTTCTAAGGGCCCTTCCAGCTCCCATATTCCAGGTTCCCTTCAGGTCCACACCTGCCCTCTCAAGTACCTAATCCTGAGATCTGCTCGTGGCCCAGCCGGGGGGTCAAGTAAAGGAGTCTCTTCCAAGGGCCAGTTGGGGGCAGCATCTGGAAGCTGTGGAGCCCCAAGGACACTAGATTCAGGGTTCCACACCCAGATATGGGAGTTCCTGGGAGCCCCACTCCAATGGGCTGAGTCCACCCCGCACCCTTGCTTCCCACCACGAAGCCCCGGGAGGCAGGGGGTGCTCTAACATGCTGGCCGTGGGTGTAGGGCCCCTGCCGTAGGACTGCCATGTGCTGCTGGAGCAGGTGCATCCGAGTGCGCATGGCCTGGTGGTTACCCCGGACTTCCCGAAGCTCCTGTGCCACCTGCTGGGTCCCCTCCTGGATGCGCAGCAGGTCCTTAGGGGGCGGTGCCTCCGGGTTTCCCTGGGGCTCTGGGAGGGTCAGGCCAGCTCTTCTCACCTCCTCCTGCAGGAAGGCTGGGGACAGAATGGCTCTGGCCAGCTCGTCCTAGTCCTGAGCCTCACTGCCCTTCAGGCTGAGAAGCCCAGGTCACTCCCTGAGCCCCTTGACTGAGCTTCCGGATGCTCTGAGGCCAACAATTCTACACCACAAGCACCCACTATGTGAAAACTCCTGGATGCTCTGAAGCCAACAATTCTACTCCACAAGCACTTACTATGTGCCAGCTCCTGGATGCTCTGAGGACAATTGTACTCCACAAGCACCCACTCTGTGCCAGGTCCCAGACTGGGCTCTGGAGATACAGTGCCTGGAGAAAACCCTTACCGAGGTTTGATTCCTCAGGGCACAGGAGCCTCTTGGGCCTAAGCCCTAGCCCTGTGCTGCCCCAGCACCCAGCAGCATGGCCTTCCCGCCATCCCTCCCCCCAGCTGCCCATGCTCTGGCTCCTCTGTTTCCCACCCAACAAGCCTTGCTCACATTAGTCAGCTGAGCTGGTTAATCACCAATGAGCAGCACGACCCCTTTTTAAGGCATGAGTGGGTCACGTCACTACACTGGTTCTGGACAGCGCACTCTGGAGGCCAGACGTCATAGGAGCCTTTCCAGATGATGTGGATAACGTGCGATGAGAGCCCCAACAGACCGATGCCACAGACACGTGCACAGGCGGCCCAAATGCCTGCCTTCTTTTCTCCAACAATCCCGCCCAGTCCTGACCGCCCCATCAGAAAGGGAACCATAATGGCCCCAGGAGGCCTTTGGGGCTTCTCCGGCTCGAGCCTCAGATCCCAGATGAAGCCCAGTCTGTGCTGCCTTCCTCCTTTCTTCCCCCTTTGCCTCTCCACCTCCCCAGCTCAGCCCCGGCCTCAGCTCCCATTCTCACACTTACAGAAGGTCTTCTCTAGGTCCTCACAGCGCCGAACCTCCCCCACGTAGCGTCGCTGAAAGGTGCTCACTGAGGCGTTTAGCTGTAGCCAGAAAGGCAGGGTCAGCGATTAAGGGGCAGGAGAGAGCTGTGCGGGCCCCGGTGACTGCCGGCCAGCCCCGGAGCCCTTCAGAGCTCATCAGGGGTCTAGGGGTGCTTCACAGACTGAAGATGCGAAGCTCGAGGCCACCCAGTCTACGCTCCTTATCTCACAAATGAGGAAACTAAGACCTGGAGTCACATAGCCCTTAAGCATTGGGGCCAGAATTTGAACCCAGGTCCTCTGACTTCCACAGCACCGTAACGACCCTCCTGAAGCTTGGGGTCAGAGCCGCTGGGCCGGCCCTTTCATCCCAACCCCCAATGAGCTCAACCAAAATTCAGCAGTGAAGGAGCAAAGGGGCAGGACTTCCTAGAAGCCAGGGCTCTGACTGAAAGTGGCTGTATGACCTAGCATAAGTCATTTCCCTGCTTCACACCGTAGTCTTTCCCCACAAATGGGTATCACATAATTTATAGAAATGTGGGTGCGTGTGTGGGAATATATGCCAGCTATTACTAGAGATGCGCTTTAAAAAAAAAAGGGGAGGCATGCCCCCCGCCTCCCAGAGAGAGGGCTCCATCTCAGCACGAAGAAGGCACATTTCTGGACATGGCCGATGCGGGAATTTGTTGGACTTGACTATGTTCATTTGTTACAAAAAAGGGGAAAAAGTAAAACAAAATGCCCGTCGCATCCTGAAACAAAGCATCTCGAAGGTGGGAGGGACCTTGGAGGGATCCGGCCCAAGCATTTGCGGGGAAGGAGCTGTGGCTCAGAGATGGGCAGGGACTTGACCAAGGCCACACAGCTGATGAGTGGTGGGGATGAAACCCTGGCAAAGTAATTTCTCTCCTAGCCCAGATGGAGCACATTTGGCCCCAGATCTTTCTAGCCAGAGGTGCCAAGCTGCCTGAAGAGGGAAGTATGCCCATCATTGACTCTCCTGGCACTCCAGTAACTTTGTGAGACCCTCTCCCTCCTGGGGCCTGACGAACCCCTCTGGGGCCTGGTACCAGCCCCTCCTGCCTCCCCTCCCCCTCCAGGATGCACCTACTCCCTGCAGCCCTACTCACATCTCTAAACTCCACCAGGCCACGCTCTCCCAGGTCGCTCACACAGGTGTAGGCAGCGGCTGTGGGCAAGAACAGCTGGGCCAAGGCCACCTCCTCGCTCCTGAACATGGAGCCCATGGTTCTGTGGGCACAGAGAAGTCAGGAGTTAGTGGCACCTTGCCACCCAAGAGAGGCACTCAAAGCTGCTGCTTCCCGGCCTCCCATGGGAGCTTGAAGGATAAAAGGTGCTTATCTCCACATTGGCTCCTTGGTGCAGGCTCAAGCCAAGTCTCCAGCCTCCACAGAGCCTCCCCTGAGTGCCCGACCCACAGTGAGTCCTTGGGATCCCAGCTCTAGAGCTGGAGGGGCTGCAAAGGCCATCTGGGCTAAAATCATCATGTTACAGAAACTGAGGCCCCAAAGCAACTCCCAAGGTCATACAAGTTGCGAAGGTCAGAGGGGGGATCTGAATCCAGGTCCTCCAACTCCAGAGACAATAAGTACTCTTTCTTCAGCACCAGCCAGAGCTACAGGGACTCTAGGGCCCGTTCCCCAGGCCTCCATCCTATATTCCTTCATGATATTCTCAGAATCTCTGTCAAGGAGGACCTCAACAGGAACGCCCCCCTCCCCCAGCCCCGTCAGGGGGTGTCCTCTGGGGCCATCCCCCAGACAGCCCTTCTCAGGGCATTCATCTACACAAATGAAGAGGTTGGGGGAGGTGGCCTGTGGGCTCCATTTGGGCTCTGATCTAGGCCCATGGGGCCTTTTTTCCAAGCTGAACACACAGAGCTGTAGAAGCCTGTCCCTCTACTCAGCAGTCTCCAGGGCCCTCATTAGGGTAATCATGCTTCCTCCTTGGGAGAGACACTTCCCAGCTTATCAGAGTCCCCTCTGTACTGTGTAGCTCAGAACTGCCCAGACGGGGCCTGACCAGGGCAAGGCCAGTGGGGAGAGGGCCAGCTGGCTGCTTGAGACTGTATGGCCTCTAGAGCAAACCAGACTCAGGGCCCTCACCCAAATGACCCCATGGCCCCATTTGGCAGAGAGGAAGGAGGTGTTGGTTAAGGGCCGGGGCCTCCACTTCTCTGTCAGCTGATGCAACATCTGGAAACAGAAACCATCGTTTCTTTGCTCACTGCTCTACTGGCTGGGCCTTTCTCCCAAGCAGGAGAAGTCAGAAGGTGGTGGACACCAAGCGGTCTGTGGGGGAGCTGATGACCCAAGCCATGCGCCCAGGTCAGGGCCGGGGGGAGGGGATATGGCCCAGGCTTCAGACAATTCAATAAGCTTCTATTAAGACCCTACTATGAGCTGGGCCCTGTGCTGGGCACTAGGGACTCATGGGCAAGACCCAAAGAATCCCCACTCTCAAGGAGCTCGCACTTCACTGATAGGAACCAACAGGCCCAGGGAGAAGTAGATAATTAACAGGAGTACTAATAAGTAGCGTGTCTGTGCCCAGCACTTGCTGCACGCTAACTCCTTACAGATATTAGCTCACTTTATGCACACACATGTATATGAAACACAATCTCTCTAGAAAGACATACAATCCACATGAAAAGGAGCACTGGGGAAGGGGGTCCCACTGTGGGGGTGGGGAGCTGGGGCTCTAAGAGAGACTGTCTCTGTGTGTTGGTTTCGGGATCAGAGGACCTGGGTGCAAATTCAGATCTGCCACTTACTAGCTGTGTGATCTTGGGCAATCTCTCTGGTCCAGTCAATGCCCAATGAGGAAGTTGGACCACACGGCCTTTTGGCTTTCCAGTGAAGATCCTATAAGAGGCAGAGGGAGGAGGAAGCGCATTTCTGTCATGGGGCCCAGAATGGAATTGGAGAAACTTTCAATCTGACCTAAGGAAGAAGGCGTGAGGTGACTGGCCCTCCTGGAGGCCCAGTTGAGGGCCTCCTCAGCAGCATGGGACACACGTGCCCACACAGGGAGGGCCAGGCAAGTCACACACTCCTACATGGCTGCCCCCACTCCCGCCTCCCACCACACATAGTCCGGCCATGCCTCCGAGTTCTCTGGGGGACAGAGCAGGCCCAGCAGGAGAGGGGATGGGAGAGGACAGAGGACAATGATCGCCTCCCCTCTCCTGCCTTCAGATGCTCCCCCTTGGCCCAGAGGAGCACCTAGCCAGTGAAGGCGCATCTCCTGCCTGACCTCCATCAGCCCTCAGTGTGCCTCAGCTAGAGGGGAGGCAAGGAAGAGCCAAGGTTTGTTCTGCAGAGGACCACAAACTGCAAGTCAGAGGCTGGGGCTGGGGGGTGGGCAGCCCTTACACCAGCTCCCTGGCTCCTACTCATGACCTTGGCCTCCCTCAGTGTCTGCCTTCAGACTCCTTCCCTAGTCTACAGCAAGGCTCAGGCAGATAGGGGTAACTTGAGGGATCCTGAAGAAAGACTGCCCTGAACTGGACACTGCCCCCTGTATGGGCACTGCCCTGTAGCCCCCTCCTGGGCAGCTACAGACCCCCCCTGTACTGGGCACTGCCCTGCAGCCCCCTCCTGGGCAGCTACAGATCCCCCTACACTGGGCAGTGCCCTGCAGATGCCCCCTGTATGGGCGCTGCCCTGCAGCCCCCTCCACCCCCTCTAAATCACCCTCCATTGTGCCTAGCTGACTCTCTTTCCTTCTTCCCCCACATCCATCCCGTCTCCCTGCTCCAGCTCTGGCCCTGAGCCCCTTCTCTCCTGGACTCTGCTGTTGAGCAGACTCCTCACTGGTCTCCCTGCCTCCTCTCCAATCCACCTTCCACACGGCTGCCAAGAAGAGATCTCTACAGCACTCTTCTGACCAAGTCACCCTTCCCCAAGTTCAAAAAATCTTCCTGGGCTCCCCACTGCCTCCAGGATAAGATACAAAATCCTTAGCTGGCACCGACAGCCCACCGTCATCCAGCTCCCACCCACATGCCTTCCCCGAGCTCTTATCTGACAGGACATTTCTTCTCCCACAAGCCTTTGCCCAAGCTGTGGCCCCTGCCTAGAAGATGCTTCCGCCTGGCCTTGGCTCCCAGAATCTCCAAGCGTTCTCCCAAGCACAGCTCAGGTGTCCCAGCCCACAGGGAGCCCAGTCTGCCTGCTTCCCCCAGCCCATACTCTGTGACTTGGTATCTATCTGGTGTGTACTTTGTGTCTATTTGGTGTTCCCCATAATAAATCTGGAAAGTCTTTGAGGCTTGTCTCTAATCCCAGCATCTAGAACCATGCCTGCCAAGAGGAGGAGCTGCCTTGTGGACTTGAACTGATGTGCTAAGGACTGAGATCGATTCCCTTGCCTGACGTTCCGGGTTCTAAGGTCTCCGCCAGCTCTGACATTCTCTGTTCTAAGGCCTGTCACAGTTCTGATGCTCTATGTTCTAAAGCAACTGAGTGCCTCACCCACCGCACCACCCCCCCCATGGGCCTCGAAGTGGGGAATGAGGGTGGAGAAATTTTTCAAGGGGAGGGCTGGGGCTGGGGCCTGAGAGGCTATTTAGAAGGTGTAGCACAGGAGGGAAGCTCCCCTTCCTGCCTCACCAACGCCACCTGTCCCAGACTTTGGTCTCCTTTGAAGAGCAAACAGCAAACACCCCGGGAGCTTTGTTTTCTCAGCCCTTCTCCATGCTGGAACCTGCCCAGGGCAATAGGGAGTGTGTCTCCAGAAGAAACACTGCTGTATGGGCTCAGGCTAAGGGCTGAGCTGGGGAGGCCACCGTGCTCTGACAGAGGTTCCCCCCCACCCTCCCCAAAGCACAGTGAGCTTGCTGGGCCTTCCGAGGGGACAGCCATCTAACCTGATGGATTCATGTGGGCTCAGGTAACCTCAAGCCTCCCCCTCCTCCCCAGCAACCAGACCAAGGTGAATGGGACATCTTGGAGCTACTGTCTAACTCATTGGCATGACTCAGAAGAGGAGAACAGGTGCCACAGAAGGCGAGTGGAGAGATCTGGGGGCTCCCCTAAAGGCTGCACTGATCCCACTGGGCCCTGAGACTCTGCATTCATTCCCAGACATTCCCTGGCCCCCTCTATGTACTGGCTCCAAAGATGAACAAAGTTGATATCCTGCTCTCAGGGAGTTTACACTTTAGCCTATAGCAGGCTGCTGCTGGCAGAAGCCCGGCTCTTCAAAGCCACTGCAGTGCTGGGAAAACAGAGGTAGGGGCTCTCCATGTGACTTGGGTCAGTCACTTCCCCGGGGGGAGGGGTCACCTAGCATCCCATCTCTGGACAGGGAAATGGATGGCCACCCAAAGAGGGCTGGGAAAAACAGCATCACCCTGGCCACAAGAGGGAGGAAAAGGCCTAGAAATGGAAAACCCCCCAGAAGGGAGGACCAATGAGTCAAGACCACAATGACAAGTTCCTACAGGGCCTGGGAAAGAGGGAGCGGAGGAATGAAGAAGTCAGTCGGTCTCCCCAAAGCATCATCGCTCTTCTGGAGTGGCTCAGCGGCTCCCCTGTTCCCCGAGGGGCTCAAAGCCAAACTCCTGGGAGGGCCCAGAGGGGAAGCCACAACCCAGTCCTACCCCACCCAAGGCCCGCCCTTACGCCTCTGGCGTTATTCACTGGGGCTCCCAGTCCCCCCTTTCACTTTCGGTTCTTCAAAGACTTCTTGCATCCGATGAGCTGTGCTTGGAACTAGGCTTTGGAGGACACAGAGAGGCCTCAAACCTTACAGTCTCGAGAAGGTTCTCAGTCTGAACAGTTCAAGCTTTGATAGCCTAGGCTGTCCGGAAGGCAGCCCTGACCTTCTGTGTTCTATGTTCTAAGGTTCCCTGCCCTGCCATTTCTGATATTCTAATGCTAAGAGCCCTCATTAGCTCTGATTTCCTATTAGCGCCCCCTCCAGCTGTCGGCCCCCACTCCAAAATGGCCCGCAGCCAGGCAGCTCTCACTGTCCCCAGAATTCCCCAGGGCCCTGTCCCATCTTCAAGCTCGGTTCTGGAGGCCCCCTGCCTTCTGGCCTGCACCCTCCAGCCATGGGGAATTGGCCCTTGCTTCCTTGCACCCCCATTCCCTCTTTCTGTGTCTCCTCAGCTCTCTGAGGACCAACAGAAAGAGGTCTGCAGTCCTAAGCCTAACTCAGCATCAGTGGACTAGCCGGAGAGCTCCCCAGGGCAAGCCCTCTAGTCAGGTTGGAAATACATTTTTTCTGCTAGTTTTTGCTCGCACATCACCTACACTTTCCCACGTGTCCCTCCCCTATCTTTGCCTCTACAACAAAGAATAAAAGGAAAAACCAGCTAGGCTGGCCGCACTCCCCTCACATCCCCATAGGCTGCCCCATGTGGGACGCACTGTCCCCCCGGGGCTGGGGAGCACCCCCCGTCCAAGCTCAAGCCTGGGCATTAAACCTGCTGCCGTTGTGACTTATTTGCCTTATCTTCCTTTGCACAGTGCAGAGCGTTCCTGACGATGTCACCCATGTCCCACTGTAGGGGTTAGAAGCTCAGGAGGGGACTAGCCCAAGCAGACCAGAGTGGAGGATGGGGAGAGGCCCCAGGCCCCCTGCCACCCAGCCCAGTACTGCCCTTTCTGTTCTGTCCCAGGGGGAGAGGGCTGGAAAGTGACAGAATAAGGACACTCGCCTTGGCTGGAAAGGCTGGCTGGGAAAGTCTGGAGGCAGTGGCTGACCTCCAGCAGCAGCAGGTCAGCCTGTGACTCACCCCCCTTGTGTCTGCCTGAGTCCTAGGAGGGGAGGCGAGAATGACTCCGAGAGATGGCCCTAGGATCTTCCTCTGGGCTCAGGTGACCCTAGTGGGCAGTTCCGGGGTGGGGGAGGCGCTGGGAAGGGGCCAAAGAAGGTGGCGAGGAGGAAGAACTTGGAACTTAATGGTGGGGGGGGGCGGGCAATGTGGTGCAGGACTGGGAGCCAGGAGCCCTGGGTTCTAGGCCTGAGACA
This sequence comes from Trichosurus vulpecula, assembly GCF_011100635.1. Taxonomy (NCBI): domain Eukaryota; kingdom Metazoa; phylum Chordata; class Mammalia; order Diprotodontia; family Phalangeridae; genus Trichosurus; species Trichosurus vulpecula. The sequence goes on along the minus strand of NC_050578.1, from coordinate 277,677,666 downwards.
ACAATGAGAGCTCTAAATTGGGAAAGTTCCATTTCCCCTCTGCGCCCGGAGGGGCACAAACTTCTGCAAAATGAGGCTGGTTGGACAGGACCGCCTCGAAGGTCCTCGGAGCTGCCCAGATTTGTTATCGCCTGGCCAGGAGCAGCTGGGCGGTCTCCCAGGGCACCGCGGAGGCCATCTGGTCCTCTAACATCCCTGGCAGGAGCCCCGGGCCCGGGCTGCTCGCCCCCGCCCCCAGCCCCTTTAACTCCAGCTCCCTGTCCCCTGGAGCTCCGGAGCCTGTGGCTATTCTCCCTATTTCCGAACGAGGAAACTGAGGCTTATAGAGAGGGATAGACTGCCAGGGCACGCATCGAGGCGCTGAGCCTGGAACTGGACCCAGGGTCTCGGGGCGGGGCTGGGGAGGGCGCGCGAAGCGGGCTGGGGGCGCCAGCCTGAGGATGGCGTTGCGGGCGGGGTGGGTGGGATGTGTATCCTATTCTCGCCCCGGCCCCACTCACCCAAAACTCTGAGCCCAGGCTCCAGCCCCAGCTCTGGCTCCTCCGCTCCTCTGGCAGATCTGCGGGCGCGACAGGGAGGATCCAACTTCTGGCTGGCTAGTCAGCCGGCCCGAGGGCGGGGCGGGTCCCTGGGAGGGGAGGGGAACCTGGAGAGACCGCCCCACCAACTCGCTTCCTTCTGGGGAAGCTCAGCCCCTCCTCCGGCCCCTCCCCAGCGCCCAGCGCCTTCATTCAGGCCCATGGGCCCTGAGTGCCGCAGCCACAGCCTCCAGAACTGGTTCCCTGGTCCTCCCGGGGCCATGACTGCGGTCCGAGCTGGGAGTCCAAAAGAGGAAAATGCGACTGGGCAACGAGGGGTGGGGAAAGGCGGCTGGCAGTGTCAGGTAGAGCTGAGGGATCCTGAAGGACACCCAGAAGACAGGGAATTAACCCCACTCTCAGCCCCATTGAGACAACCAAGAAGCACCTACTGTGAGCCAGGCACTGGGGATACAGGGCTGAGCATCGACAGGGAGGTACCCTGGTAACGGAGGAGCCAACAGAGACATATATATGAGTGGGATACCATGAAGACCGCTCAGGGGACCTAGACATATGGTATCTGTATCTGGCCCTGCTTTGGCACTAAGTCCAGCTTTACTGTGAGAACAAGATTACCTACAAAATGTTCCGGAAAACCGAAGATATATGGTCCCGCTTGCAAAATTCCCAAGGCCAGGGGCTGGAAGAGGGGGTGGGTAGAATTGTGCAGAGTTTGCAGAATACCGAGCTTGCAAAAATAACCACACTTGTTTGTCTCGGACTTTTTCATTGTTACTGGGGTAGATTTCCGCCTTTAGATCATTCTGCCAAATGACTCATGACTCTGAGCCAAGAGGAAGGGGGTCGGGAGGGGGAGTTCCTCTTAGCAAGGTCTTACACTGAGTGTGCTCTCTGTGTGAGTCGCCATTCTCCCAGACCCTAATAAAACTCTTTTCTACTTTCTACTTTGAGAAGCCTCTGAATTTAATTTGGGTCAGGGTCGCTGTCCCACACAGCTTTTGGGGACTCGTCCAGGATCTCCCTTACTTGGGGAAGGATCTCCCAATCAATCCGAGGTCAGGCGCCAGCTGGCCCTTCGCTGGCAGTCCCCGGAGCGCTTGGCGGCTTTCCTTTCACTCTTAAGGAACAGACGCGAAGAGAGGTACTCCGAGAGAGCAGAAACAAAAATAAGCCGAGCTCCAGATGTGCTAGGAAGACTGTCAATAGAGAAACTTGAATCCCGGTCACGTAAGTAGTCTGCACAACCCAGGTAAGCGACACCCGTGAGTCCTGTAGAGGGTGACCATTAGAGAGGGGAGAAGGGAAGGTCTAAGCAGTTCCGTAAGGCTCCCTTTTCTTTAAAAGGAATTGGGTAAGACCGAGTGAGTTCTGGTAAAAGAACAAGACCTCGTGAACTATGGGGAAAGAACACTCCGAAGGAGCTAGCACGAAAGATCTTCCTAATATCCCAAAGGAGACTCCTCTCGGGACTAGACTTAAAGATTGGGATAAGCGGCCAAAGTACAAGGGAAAGGATAAAAAGAAAATGGTCGAGTATTGTTGCATAGTTTGGGGGGGCGCCCCGCTTGGAGGAAACGTTTTCTGGCCTAAATACGGATCCTCCGAGGACTGGGTGTGCCAGCAACTAAATTTATATGTTAATTCCACAGTTGGGTTCAATTCAGAACAAAGTGAATATGCAGCCTTGTGGTTACCGGTGGAGGGACCAGTTGTGTTAGTGAAAAAGGAGGAGGAAAAGTCCCAAAGGAAATTAGAACTGAAGCCCCATCCCTGGGACCCCCTCCTCTCGCTACCACTCCCATATGCACTTCCACCACCAACCCCTCCTCTGGTTGTAGGGGGATCAGAATCCACCTCCGCACCACTACCCCTTCCTCTTGAGGCGGGAGCAGACCGGGACTTAGTTGATTTCAATCCATCCCCTTCCCACGGTCCTCTTAGAAAAGAACTTAAGCAGCTGATTAAAGATCAGGAGAGTTTTGCCTTCCCCTCTAGGACTGAAGTCGAACCCTTTCTCTTAAGGGAGGTTCCATTAGCCCAGGGAGGGTTGGGCTTGGTGATTGCACCCTTGAGCTCCTCAGACGTGAAAGGATTTAAGAAGGAAATGAAGTCTCTATTAGAGGACCCCGTGGGACTGTCAGAACAGGTTGATCAATTTCTCGGTCCCAACACTTACACCTGGCCAGAGCTAATGTCAATTATAGGGATCCTCTTCACGGGAGAGGAGCAAGGACAGATAAGGAAAGCTGCTGTGAAAGCCTGGGATGATGCTCACCCTATAGCACAAGGAGGACCTCGGGGAGATCAGAAATTCCCCCTTCAAGACCCAGGGTGGGATCATAACAACGCTGCCCATAGGGAGAATATGAGAGATCTGAGAACATTGATCGTCCAAGGGATTAGGAAGGCAGTTCCCCGGAGTCAGAATATTGACAAGGTGGTAGGAGTTAAGCAAGAGAAAGATGAAACCCCCTCTGCCTTTCTGACCAGACTTAAGGAATGTATGAGGAAGTTCTCTAGACTGGGGGAAAATGACCCCACTGCCCAGAACTTATTGAGCGTATATTTTGTTACTAACTCCTGGCCAGATATTAATAAAAAGTTGCAGAAGCAGGACAGGTGGCAGACAAAACCCCTGGATGAGTTACTGGAGATGGCTCAGAAGGTATATGTAGCCAGGGAGTCAAAAGAAAAGAAGGAGAGGGACAAAAATACTAAAATTATGCTGCAGTCCCTGAAGCAACAGGAGGAACAAACTAAAGCAATACTTCAGATAGTACAGATGCTAGCTAGATCAGCGATGAAACCTCAGGTTAGAGTGCCCAGGGGAGGACAATTTGGAGAGCCATTTGGGTTTGGCCGAGGGAGAGGAAGAAGATTTAAGCCCTCAGGAGAGGGGTTTAAGGATAAGCCAGAACGAACACCCTTAACTTGCTTTGAATGTGGGAAAGAGGGCCACATGAGGAGGGAATGTCCCTCACGGAGACTTGAACAGAAAATCTTCTCCCTTGTGGAGCTGGAAGACTAGGGGTGTCAGGGGTTCATTGAAGAAACCCACCCAGAGCCCTCGATAAACTTAAGGGTGCGGGCCAGCTAGATGGCACAGTGAGTAGAATAAATAAATGAATGAATGAATGAATGAATGAATAAATAAATTTAAGGGTGAGACCTGATAATCATTTAATATCAATTTAGTAACTTCAGTAAGGGCCAGAGCCTGAACTGATTAACCAGAAGAAGAGATCTCAGGAAAAATTAGCGTAAGTATTGCCAGCGCTAGTGTCAGTTAACTAAAGATAGCCCAAATTATGTTGGCCACAATAGGGCTCTTTTGGACAGTCAAAGTTACTTTATCTTAAAACCAAATTAAGTTTAAAGGCCAACAAGGAATCTAGCCAGGGTGGGAATGCTTTTCACCTTGGGTTTGCTGAGATGGCTGAGCAAGAACTAAAGGCAGAAGCCTCTTCCCTTAAGGCTTGCAAAGCTGTTTCAGCATCACCCTCAGTATTGGCTAATTCCCTCCACTCTCTCTCCTCTATTCCAGCAACTCCAGGTGTAGCTGTTCCTCTACTCTTTCTGCCCTATTCCTCATCTCCTTCCTCCTCCTCTTTCCCTTAAAGGCTCTGATTTTGGGGAGGATAACTGCACCCTGTCGTTACTTCCTCCCTCCTGCCTTCCCTTCCCTGCCCTAGCCCTAAGGAGGGTAACTTTGTACCGCTGCCTCCTGCCTCCCCCCTTTCCCCCTTCCTTTAAGGGGCTGTGTTCTTGAGGAAGACAGCTACACTGTGGATGTAGGTTATGGAAAGTCAGAAACATCAGGAACACCTAGGCTTTCCCCCAAAGACCATAGAGAGGTGCTCTGAGCAAAGGTTGCAGGATCCATCCCGGTCAGATCTTAGGTCCTTGCAAATTCCCCAAACACCCTTTCTCTCAGAATAATAATAGCTGATTCTTTATTGGGGGGGGCAGGGCAATTGGGGTTAAGTGACTTGCCCAAGGTCACACAGCTAGTACGTGTGTCAAGTGTCTTGAGTTCGGATTTGAACTCAGGTCCTCCTGACCCCAGGGTCGGTACTCTACACCACCCTAGCTGTCCCTGTAATAGCCAATTCTTGATGGGGATTTCTAGCAAGCCTCTAATTTCCTCTCTGTTGTTAAATTCTGAGCTCAGTTTGTATTTGTCCTGTCATTAATTTGTCACTTTGTCAGTGTGTGTCTGTTTCTATCTAGTGCACTGTGAATGAGTCTATTACTTTGTACAATTTAAAATGCAGGCAGCCAGAGATTCCTAAAGACTGCAGCTAGGGAAACAGATACAACTTTACCTTGTAATTTCTGGTCTGACCAACTCGGAATTACAGTGGAAACAGAACTAACAACATTTTAGCAGATTCTGGGATTAATCATTTAAAAAGTTTGGAAATTGCTTAGTTGGAATTTTGGGAGAGAACTGCTGAGACCGTAGATCACTCCAGGAGCTCTCACCCATGCTGATCACTCATCATTCCCCACTTCCTCCCCAGAGTTAAGAGGGTATCTCAGTATGGGAATCTTTAACAGCCACAAGGGTTCTTGTTAACTCCTCTCATCCCAGATCAAATTAAGAGAAGAGAATGCAGGAGAATTGTAGGGAAAACTTAAATCAAAGGAGGGGAGGGGCAGCAATTCACAGACTGGCAGTGATACTGCCAGTCCTGTGCCCCTGGGCCCCTTGTAACCCACCCTTCTAGGCAAAGCTTGGAAATGTCACCCAGTTCCTACACATTCTGCCCACCCTGTCCCAGCAGCTGCAAACGGCCCCAGGCTCAGTAAATTCTGCCGTTGTAAGGGAAGGGAAAGGTGGATGGATCCGGCCTGTGGGAAGCATTCCCTAAGCCCAGCCTCCAAGAATTATCATCATCGGGAAACCAGCCTCTGCTCTTGATAACTTCATACTTCTCTGTCCCAGTTGCAAACTGTATTTTATCTCTGTTTGACCCATTTCCTGATTTGTCAAGAGAAAATGATAATGGTGGTTGTTATGGGATCAAAATGATGTGATGATTGTGAAACGCTTAGCATCATGACTGGCATAAGTTAGAAACATTATTTTTAATGTCATTATTAACTTTGAAGTGGTTTTTAAATACCAAAGGAAGTTGAATAATTTCTAGATGTGACAATCTGGAAATGCAGTTGGTGTCGTCTGAATTTTACTGTTTCTGTATTTCTAAAATTGCATTGTATTTCTCAAGTTCTCTTATATTGTAAAATTTGAGAAGACTGTTGTGTGGTAGAAATGGTATTATAGCCATTTCAATCTGATTTTGATATATATGAATTGAGTTTTTAAAAAAAGGATGTGATAAAACTTTGATAATTTGAGAGTTATATTTGGTTATAAACAAGGAATGATAACAATCTTGATATTTAATATGCTAGCGGATTGTCCATTATGAGAATGTATGTGGTGGTTTGAAGTTACAGTGTCAATATATTAATGACAAAATGAATGATTCTCTGTGCAAGATGATTTAGAAATGCATTCACCTAAATTGATAATGGGTTGTTTCAAGTTTTTAAATACCCAATAATATTTAGGACATTGTTACATTTCTAGATAGTGTAATTTGGCAAACAGATGTGTCAGTAATATTGTTGCAAAAGCAATTCCTCTTGAGTTATATTAAGATGTTTGGTGCTGGATTAAGAATCGAACAAAAAAAATAGGGGTGCGATTTTCAAGCCTGTTTCACCTAAGGAAAGGCCTGGTAAACTTCGTTATTGTGATAAGGCTAGTTTAATTGGGTATGTTCTTCTTGACTTATAAAAACGAAGTGTCCTCTCCATTACAACACCTTTTTGACTAAAGAACTTTGTGATATCTAGGAATTTTGTATAAGACTTTGGGAATAAGGACATTTTACACCAACTTAGTTTTAACAAATTCCAATGTTTAAAGGTTTATTTTTGCTTTAAGGAGGAAGAAAGCGATTTCTACCATTTTAAACCTCATAAAAGTTTAGTGATTATTCCTCTTAACATCAGGATAAATTTTAACTGTTTTTAAAGAAGGGGAAATATTTCTAGAAGAAATATTTTGAAAAATCTCGTGTGATTTTTTAGAAGGCCTACTCTAAATTTGTAGTCATTCCATGGCCTAAGCAAGAGTTAAAATTAGTGTTTGAACTTATGTCTGGGGAGTGGTGCATGTATTTGGAAAAATATGGGAAGAAAGGGAAACTTGGTAAACAGTAAAGGCAAAGGACTGGTCCATGTCACCCTACTAACATGAGTATTAGAGAATCTGTTATTACCAGAGACAATTGCTGTCATCCATTTCAATGGACATCAATCTAGCCACTCTTTTGAAGCTAAAGGAAATCTATTGTCAGATCAAGAGGCAAGGAGGGCTGGGGATGAGGAACCTAAGCATAGCAGCCCAATGTTGGTCCTAATTCCTTCCTTCCCTCCGAGTCTACCACCTCCCTCCTTCTCTAAGGAAGAAGAACAGAAAGCCCAGAAGTTAGGGGCCCAGAAAGGAGGTCAGGGGAATTGGTTCCTCCCTGATAGTGGAGAGGTCCTAAATAAGGCAAGTATGAGACAGGCGTTGCAACATCTCCATCAGGGCAGCCATTTGGATGTACAGAATCTGTGTGATGCAGTGCTAACCCGGTTTGTATCACCTGGTCTTTATACTCTAGGGAGACAATTGGTAGAGGGCTGCCTTGTGTGTCGAAGGACAAATAAGTTGGCTCAACGTCAGTCTCCTGAAGGAGGAAGACCCCCGGGAATCAGACCTTTCCAAAGCATCCAGATTGACTTCACCGAGCTGCCCCTGGTTGGTCATCTCAAGTACTTGCTGGTCATGGTTGACCATTTAACCTCGTGGGTGGAAGCATTTCCACTGACCCAAGCAACAGCTCTGGTCGTTGGCAAAGTTATCATGGAACAAATTCTTCCTAGATATGGGTTAGTGGAGCAGATAGACCTGGACCAAGGAACACATTTTACCTCCAAGGTCCTCCAGTCCCTAGTACAAGCCTTGGATATTTATTACCTGGGAGTTTCATACTCCCTGGCATCTTCCTTCCTCTGGTAAGGCGGAGAGAAGGAATCAAGAAATTAAGAGACAGCTCACTAAATTAACTTGAGAGACCCAACTACCATGGACCAAGTGCCTACCCTGAGCACTTCTTAGGATGAGAACTAAACCCCGGAAAGATAGTGGGCTGTCTCCTTAAGAGCTCCTTTTTGAGTATCCATATCCTGTTGTGGGGTTGGGGGGTGGTGGTGGGGGTGGGGGTGTGGGGCGGTAGCAATAAAGAAGAAAGTTGCGATCCTATACTGGATTGTAAGGATAGATTTCTAAGGAATTATGTACATTCTCTGGTGAGGCATTTAAATGTGTTGCAGCATAAAGGACTGATTGCCCAGACACCACCTTTGGGGTTCCCGGTTCACAAATTTCAACCTGCAGACTGGGTCCTGATCCAGACTTGGAGAGAAGAGAAACTCACTCCATCCTGGGAAGGACCGGTACAGATCCTGTTAACTTCAGACACAGAGGCTGGAACCAAGGAACGTGGTTGGACACACCACACATGAGTGAAAGGACTGGTGACCCCTCCTGCATTCAGGAGAACTGAAACTGCACCTCTGGCGAAAGCCACCTACCGGCTGGGTACATGGACCCTGAACCCCTGCCCGATCACTCAGGATTCTCATCCTTCTAAGTGTGTTAATCCCCTTCCTACTCTTATTAGTATTGGTATTTGGCATCTTTGTTTGTGATTCCCGCCCCCCCCCCACCCACGTAATCACTTTACTTGTAATCAAAGTGTAACACCATGGGGATTCCCTTAATACTATTTCTGATCTGTTCTGTGACTCCTGCATAACCCCTCCCGATACCCTGGTTGGCAGAAAGAAATGTTTGAACAATTAATGGAGATTGTAGCTCAAAGTTCTAACTTAACTAACTGCTGGATCTGTGGCGGGCCCCAGAGACTATCCCAGTGGCCTTGGGTCCCTGTTCCCCTGAAACCAGAATGGCTTTTTAGTAATAAATCCATGGTCAGTAATGAAACAGGCTTTTGGGAGGATTGGGAGGAGCATTCCTGGGACCTTGCTGAGGAGAGGAAGGGAGTATACTGCCTGAATCAAACAGGAGGGAAAACTGTACTAGGAGAAAGCCATTGCAAATGGACCTTCACAGGAATTGTAAGGGTAAAACTATGCAACTGTACTAAAGTCCAGCAAGAGTGGAATGAAAAGGGTACACAGAATACAAGTTGTAGATGGGAGGAAGATGTAGCCCTCTGGAAATGTCAATATTGGAGTGGGAGTGAAGGTGGACCCTTAGGACCCCACGATTGGATTTATTACCCAATAACAGGGAATTACTCTGATATATATTGGTATAACCAACCAGCCTTGAGAGGACATTACTAGATTTGTGGTTCTACTGCTTACACCCATCTCCCACTTGACTGGACTGGAGTATGTTGTATTGGACGGGTCTGCCCCAAGTTCTTTTTCCTTTCAGAAACAGAAGGAGGTCACCTTGGGGTAAGGTTGCATGACAACCTCAGTCAGGACCGATTGAAGAGGTCCTTAGGTACCTCTATCGCCGGCACAGGAGATGCAAATGTGTGGGGAAGTAAATGGCCCCCAGAGAGAATCATCCAAACCTACGGACCAGCCACTTGGGCTCAAGATGGGAGCTGGGCTTACAGAACCCTGATTTATATCCTTAACAGATTAATTAGACTCCAGGCAGTGATGGAAATCATTACCAACCAGACGATGAAAGCTCTAGATCTGCCAGCAGACCAGGCTACCCAGACTAGGGAAGCTATTCTTCAACACAGACTAGTCTTAGACCATCTGTTGGCTGAAGAAGGCAGAGTATGTGGAAAACTAAACCTATCTACACGCTGTGTAAAAATTGATGATAATGGGAAGGTGGTAAGGGACATTACTAAGGATATAAGAAAACTAGCCCATGTCCCTGTTCAATCCTGGTCCTCGCCATTCAGCACCTCCTGGTGGTCCTGGTTCAGAGGAAGCTGGTGGAAGCAAATCCTATGGTTCCTCTTATTAGCAATTAGTGGCATTATATTATTACCTGCTTGTCTCCCCTGCCTGATTCAGTTGATCACCCAGAGAGAGACTTCCTCTCTAAACTGGTCCGATTAGAGGTCAGGGCAGAGGGGTCCACCAGGATGATGATCTTGAGGAAACAAGGGTGGGTAGAGTAAGAGGACAAAATTGGGCCAGATGGATTAGAGGATGATGATGAGATGGTAGAAGAATTGTACCGAGAATGGTATGAGAGGGCTTCAATGGATAAATAAGGGGAGGGATTGAGTGGGATGCCATGAAGACCCCTCAAGGGACCTGGACACATGGCATCTGTATCTGGGCCCGCTTTGGCACCACGTCCAGCTTTACTGCGAGAACAAGATTAGCGACAAAATGTTCCAGGAAGCCAAAGATATATGGTCCCGCTTGCAAAATTCCCAAGGCCAGGGCCTGGAAGCGGGGGGCGGGGTGGTGGCGTAGAATTGCACAGAGTTTGCAGAATACCGAGTTTGCAAAAATAACCACACCTGCTTGTCTCGGACTTTTTCATTGTTACTGGGGTAGATTTCCGCGTTTAGATTGTACCCTCAAAGCTCATGACTCTGAGCCAAGAGAAAGGGGGTTGGGGAGGGGGAGTTCCTGTTAGGACCTCCAAAGGAATCTGATCCATGCTTAGTGCGGTCTTACACTGAGCTCGCGCTGTGAATCGCCCATTTTCACAAGACTGTAATAAAACTCTTTTCTACTTTCTACCTTGAGAAGCCTCTGAATTTAATTTGGGTAAGGGTTGCTGTCCTACACATATATAATATAGGGGACACACACCACACACACACACACACACACACACACACACACACATGCATGCTTGAGGCACAGTGGATAATGAATCTGGCCTGGAGTCAGGAAGATCTGAGTTTAATTCTCATCTTGGACACTTCCTAGCTGTGTGACCTCAAGCAAGTCACTTCATCCTGTTTGCCTCAGTTTCCTTATCTGTAAAATAAACTGGAGAAGGAAATGGCAAACCACTCGGGTCTTCAGGGGGCAATCCCAGCTCTCTGGTTGAAATTCGGAACTCTCACCGACTACATCCTCTTTCCTCCCTGCCCTGCTGTGTCTGCATTGCTGCTGGCCAGCACCACAGATGGGATTTGGCTGGGCATTGTCACAGGGCTGCCCTTGCCCTCCCAAAGCTTCTGCAGAAGGCATAGTGTGGCTGAGGGGGCCCTGAACTGGGAGGGAGGCAACCTGGGGCCCAGCTCTGGCTCTCCCACTGACTCACTGTGGCATCCTGGGCAAATCGCTTCAGTCTTTCATGCCTGGTTCTTCAGCTTTAAAAGCCAACTTTTGGGAGTTGTTACTAAGGAGCCAATCAACGGTTACAGTCCTTGAGTAAGTGATTCAGCCAGGGGAGACATCAGAGATCCAGTCTCCAATTCTCTAAGTTTGGGAAAGGGAAGCCCAGAGAGTCTCCCAGGCTCAGGCTGGAAGCCAGGCCTGCAGCTCCAGGGTCAGGATTGTCCACTGCACCAAGACCAAGCCAAGGGGGCCCAGTGGAGAGTGACTTCAGGAGCAGAGACTGGGGACTCCTGCAGAGAACCCCACAGGGCTCTCCTTTAACCTAAGCTAGTAATTAGAAAGCACCTACTATGTGCCAGGCACTGTGCTAAGCTCTTTACAATTATCTCCTTGGCTCCCACAACCCTGTGAGGTAGGTGCTATCCTAAGTTTCATTTTACAGTTGGGGAAACCCGAGGCAAATAGGGCTGAAGTGATTTGCCCAAGGCCACCTGGCTAGGTCACATTCGCACTCGGGTCTTCCTGAATCCAGACCCAGCCTATCTCCCCAGCTCTAAGGATAACCATTCCAGTCCTGCCTTGCACAAAGCCCTTAAACAAGCTGGGCCGCCACCTGCTCTTCTATCAGACAAGCAGTGTGACCCTGATGGCTCCCGAGAGTCCTTCTCAATGGGCCTCTGGTCATTCTTGTGGGGGTGGGGCCTGGTTAGCCAGTCTCACCTACCGGGTTTCCTCTGACTTGTAGATCTCCTGCCCCCTCCTCTGCCTTCTGTTTGGGGGCTCTGAATGGGCACTCCCTCAGGGTCCTGGCTGACACAGCAGCGCTTCTCTGCCTGTTGACCTTGCAGGAGTGTGAGGAGGGGGCTGCAGCACACACACTCTCCCCTGGCTATCTGTGCCCCGCTGGCTCCCACCCCCCACTTTGGCTGTAAGCGCCCTAAAGCCAGGTAGGTCTCAGGGGCACAGTGGTGATGGAACACGAACCCATCTCTGGGGCTGCTGTAAAACTCAACCGAGATAACCCTAAGCCTTCCAGTGCAATAGAAACGTGAGCAGTGATGCCCCACCTCCCCCCAGAAAGCCTTTCTCCATCCCTCCGGGTTCTGGGGCCTTCTCTTGGTTGGCCACCTCCTGTCCAGCCTGGCTACAGCTTTGCACGTTCTCCCCCGCTGGACTGAGCTCCTCGAGGGCAGGGACTGACATTTGCCTCTTGGATCCAAGGCCTAGCGCACAGTAGGTACGTAATAGAGTCTGTTGACTGATGGGTCTGGCTGGCGTTCTCCACTCTCCTAGAACTTCCCTGGGCCCTCCCCCAGACCCTCTGGCTGCTTTCATCGCCTTGTGCACGTCACATCCAGAGTCAGAATTAGGAGGTGGTGGGGCCTGAGCAGCCTCCACCATGACAGTGTTTCTATGAATATTAATCTCATTTTATTCTCACAGCCGCCCTGGGAAGTGGGTGCTGCTCCTCCCACTTTGCAGATGAGGGAGCTAAGGCTGAGGTCAAAGGACTTGTCCAGGGTCACACAGCCAGTGTGTGTCTGGGATTAGATTTGAATTCGGATCTTCCTGAGTCCAGTACCAGTGTTCTGTCATTTGCTAGGCCCCCTAGGTAGCTGCCAGTCCACCCATGCACAGAGAGAATTAATTCCCTATTAGAACACAACCACGGTGGTCCAGCTTCTGCAGAGCGGAACCCTGTCCACTTTGGGCAGCTCCAACTGGCAGGCATCCCTCCTGACCTCTGGCCTAAAGCAACTTGTCTGCGCCTGCCCAGGTTCACTGCCATCCCCACTTCGAGCCCTTTAGCCCTGATGGGCCTAACTCTGCGCACCACCCCCCCCCCCCCGCCCCCCCCCCCAACTCCCAGCTTCTCCAGGCCCAACATTCTCCTTTCCCTGTCCTTCAGGTGGCTGAACTTAGGGCCCTTCCCATCCCCTGCATTAGACTATAAGCTCTGAGGAGCAGGCAGTGAGTCCTGTAGGTCCCTGTTCCCAAGGTCCAGGACCACAAAGTACAGTTGTAACACAAGCTTCTGGATGTTTTCCTTTCCCCACAGCCTGCGCGCCTGACCCTTGGCCACCCTTCATGCTCAGCCGCTCCTCACTCTCTCACCCTCAGGGGCTCCCAGGCTCCCTCTTGGGCTTTTGCTTGCTACTTAGCCAGGGCTGCCTTACCTAGTCGGCAATTTCCCCTGGTTCTGATCCAGGCAGGACCTCACAGCCAGGGGGTTCTGGGTCTGAAGGCACGACCGAGGGGCCACCTCATGCCCACAGCTATTCCCACCGGCCGGGGTGGGTCTGCTCTTTCTTCCTGCCCCTTCCCTCTGGCGGGAATTTCTCAATCTTGCTCTTACATTAGATTTCACGGGGCTGGGGGACCCTCTCCTACCAAAGCAGATAAGCCTGGAGCACAGAGCAGTCCGAGCTGGCCCTCGAACCTGGGCCTTGCTGATCCCAGGGCGGCCCCTCCTCTCACACCTTTAGGGAAGAGTTTGGCCTCTGTGGGCCCATTCCCTTCCTGCTCCCCAGGCAGCAATGACTAAGTATCGGCCCTGGGAAAGGGGAGAGGCAGCTGCCAATGACCTCTGACCTCCAGCCAATCTGGGGACAGCACCCAGCAAGGCCTCCTACAACGGGAGCCCCAGCCCCACGACTCAGCATGCCCCCAGCTCCACCAAGTGAGACGTTCAGCACACATCTGAAGGCTTTATTCGGGGGGGCCCAGGTAGGAGGGCAGCTGCTGCCCTCAGACCAGACTGGGTGAGAAGGGAGTGGCCGGTAGCTCCAGCTATGGCTTCACCGGTATAAGAAGTCGGCCTGGATGTTGGCGGCGATCTCGGCTTCCCACTTATCCCCGTTATTCAGCAGTTTCTCCTTGTTGTAAAGCAGCTCCTCATGGGTTTCCGTGGAGAATTCAAAGTTGGGGCCCTAGGCAGAGGGACGGGGAGTTGTGAAGAACTGAGGATGCCCCTTCCCCCCCACACCCCTCCTCTGACTCCCGGCCCTGGCCTGCTAACCTCCACAATGGCATCAACAGGGCAGGCTTCTTGGCAGAAGCCGCAATAGATGCACTTGGTCATATCGATGTCGTAGCGGGTTGTCCTGCGGCTGCCATCTGCCCTGGGCTCAGCCTCAATGGTGATGGCCTGCAGAAGGGAAGCATTAGCAGCAGAACCCCCACCCCCACCCCAACCTCTTGCACCCCAGTGCCTCACCTGGGCCGGGCAGACAGCCTCACAGAGTTTGCAAGCAATACACCGCTCCTCCCCCGAAGGGTAGCGCCTCAAGGCATGCTCCCCTCGGAAGCGAGGGCTCAGGGGGCCCTTCTCAAAGGGATAGTTGATGGTGGCAGGTTCCCGGAACAGGTAACTCAGAGTCATCCCCAAGCCTACGAAAAAGGAAGAGGTTCCTCAGCTAGGCTGTCTCCCTCTCCCCCTGGGGTCTCCTCAGCTGCTCCCCAGCACTCGGCACGTACCTCGGAAGAGCTCCGTCCACAGCAGGGTCTGTGCCGCTCGGTCAGTCACGGACTTCATGTCCATGGTGGACTCCTTCACATTCACATACTCTGGAAAGAAGGTGTGTCAGTTTGTCAGGGAAAAGAGAGGAAGAATGGACAGAGAGAGGACTCAGATACAAAAACACTCTCCCCAAAATGAGGTCCCTTGACCCTCATATAAAGGACTACAGTGTCCCTGGTCATCCACAAAACCCACTATGCAATCTATTCTATTTACTAAGGCAGGAAAGTGAACAAAGGCACTTTAGTAAGATTTTTTATCAAACCTCAGGTCACCAGAAAAAGAAATCACCTGGATGATCAGCAAACAGGATTTTTGGATAAACTAGGCTTACTGCCCTAAGTCACCTGGCCTTGCCACAGTATCAACTCTCTAAGGATATAGTGGACATACCTCAAAGGGTCTGGGATGGGGTCACCTGCTGAGTGAGGTGCTAGGAATGAGCTCTTAATAAAGAAAGATTCAGGGTAGAACGTTTTCTGCTGTGCTCAGGGTAGGGGACGTCTGGAGGGGACAGTGCCAGCAAAGCAGGCTGATGGGTCTGGAGGGTCTCGGTAGGTCCTAGAAATTAAGCACCTGCTCTCCAGAGCTGAACTCTCTGACTGTAAGCTGCCTGAGGGCAGGGCCTGTCCTCTTCCTGCCCCTGACACTCCTCTGAAGAAGCTGCCACCAGGGCACACACAAGCACACAGAGCCCAGGATGCTTGGCCTGGGATAGACCACTGTTGCTGCTGCCGTGGCTGGACCAGAGAAAGCGGATATCTGAGGATCTCCAGGAACCAACCAGGCCAGAGCCATCACTTTCTGGAACATGAAGCTCAAGCCTGGAGAAGAAACCTGGCCAAGGCCCCAGAGGGGGCGCATTTAGGGGCTCTGGGGCAGCAGGGACACTGGCCCAGGTTCTTGGAGGCCCACTGCCCTTTTGTCTCTTGGGATGCTCGACATCCTGGGGCAAATGCTAGTTGGCATCATGCGGGCCTGTGAGGGGTGTGGTCCAAATCTAGCATTCTGTGTTGTGTCTAGAGGTCTCTGGGGACTGGTCGAGGGCACTGGGCTAAGATGGTGCTGAGGCCTCCTTCCTTGCCAGCAGGAGAGCAAAGCCTAAGGACCTTCTGGGAGCTGGGTCCCCTTATCCCTTAGTCCTGTATGGGAGAAGCAGGGTAGAGCCTAGGGCCCCCATCCCGCCCCTGAAGATGTGAGGAATGGGCCTAGAGGACCCCTCAATGAGATCCTGGCAGCAATCAGGACACAGCTGGCACTTATGGCCCCTGTCCGTCTGGCTCTGAGCAAGTCACCCCAAGCCTCTGAGCCCCCGCTTCCCCATCTGCCCCCAAAAGCACTAAGAATACCAGCAGCTGTCCACAAGAGGTCTGGAGGAAGCACCCCACCAACGCTCCAGAAATGGGACTGGCTCCTGGGACCCCCTTTGCTAGGGTGCCAGGTGCACAGTGGATGGGGCAGAGGCCGTCCTGGGCCACTCCACCATCTCTGCCCTGAGTGGATGCAGAGAAACCCTGGACTGCTCTGGGTGGGCTGGGTCGGAGGTCAAAGGTCCCCAGGAAGAGAGTGGGGAAAGAAGCACTGCTGTCTGAGGACCAAGCCCGGGATACTCACTGTAGGAGGAGTCGGAGGAGGGACTGCTGTGTAGACCTCTGGCCAGGCCTGGGCAACGGGCTGGTCCTGGAAGAAGAGGCAGTGGCATTACCGGGCCCAGGTACGAAGAGCCTCCCGCCCCCTTCTCCCAATCCCTGTGCCCGCCGCTGGGCTCGGCCTACCTGCGCCTGCGACCCGGGAGAGGACCCGCAGCAGAGCCATGTTAGGGCCGCTCATCTGGGAAGAGAAGGGGGAGCCATGGTCAGCTCCAGGTCGGGCCCCACCCCCACAGGAGCCCCCTCCAGCCTTCCGTCACTTGCACATTTGTTCAATCCCTCACTCGTCTGCTCATTCCTCATTCATTCGTTCGTTCGTTCATTCACTCACTCCTTTGCTCACTGACTCGCTTGTTCATTCATTTGTTCAGCATCCCTTCACTCATTCATTCACTTGTTCACTGATTCCTTCCCTCCCCCCTCGCCGGCTCACTCGGGGTCCTGGGCCAGATGAGGCGCCCCCTCCCCCTCAGAGCTGGAGGACCCTGAGCCCGAGGCCGTCGGACCATCTGGCAAGCCCCCGGGGGTGGGCAGCGCCCAGTGTGCCCGGCAGAGCCAGGCGGGGAAGGGTCTCGGGGGCCCGCGGAGGGGGGTGTGGGGGCGAGGCTCCGCTCGTGCCCTTGGACGTGTCCCTTCCATCCCCCGGAACCCAGCCCGATCTCTCCGGGGCTGAGAAGGAGGGGAAGGAGCTGGAAGGCGGAGAGGGAGCAGAGGAACCACGTCGTAACCCCTGACCTCTGACCGGGCCCCCGCCCCCAGGCCCAGCCGTGCGCATGCGCACTTTCAGGGTGACCCTCATGCTCGCAGCCTGAAGGACGCCCGGAGCGGCCTCCTGCGTGGCCCAGCCGGAGCAAGAACGACCGACCTGGCCCCGCTCGGCCCCGGCCCCGCGCCGCTCTCTCCCCTTCCCTCCCCGGCCCCATGAGCTGAGCGCCCACCTCAAGGAAGCGTCGGCGCCGCCACCGCAGCCGCTGCTGAGCCTCTGAGCCGGGTCCCTCGGGGTGGGCGGAGTGGGGCTTCTCCCCACCCCTCTGTCATCGCCGAGCCGCTTCCATTGGAGCACCGGCTTGTCACTCAGACGCGCAGGGCGGAAATGGAGAATCTTGATTGGTCGAGACGCAGGAAGCGGAGCCACAAGCTCTACTCCGCAGAGGATTGGCCGAATTCGGAGCCGCGCAGGAAGCCAAGCAGGGGGGCGCCATGTTTGTCGGGAGGAACCAATGAGCCAAGGTTCTGCGGTCACGTGAGGGGCGGGCGCCGCCGGGTGTCACGCGGTTAGCTTCTCGGGGGCGGAGCAGGGGTGCTCGTGGGTGGGGCGTGATAGCTGTTACGGGGTGGTCTCAGTTTCTTGGTCTGCGAAGTAGGCACGTGGAGTCACCTTGCCGTGTGCAGGCCTCAGTTTCCGTAATTAAAAAGTAAAGGAGGGGGAGGGGTCTCTGCTCACGTCCGAGGGTTCTCGTCCCCGCCCCGGGTGCCCAGGTCGCCCCTCCCCGCCATTGGGGTCCCCCGAGGCCTAATCCGGGACTTGGCGCGTGAAGCGGCCCGTGCGACGCTTCTTGGGCGTTTCGTTGGCATTTCCCTCACGCCCGCCTCTTCCCGGCCCCACCGGGGCTTTCTCGGTAAAAGGCACCGCAGGGTTCGCTGTTTCCTTCTCCAGGTGAGGAAACTGAGGCAAGCGGGTGAGGTGATTTGCCCAGGGTCACCCCGCTAGGGAGTGTCCGAGGGCGGATTTGAACCCAGGTCTTCCTGACTGCGGGCTGGGCCCAGGCAGAGCGTGCGCTGGTTATTACACATCTGTTAATCGCCACTTTGTGCAAGGCCGTGTGCCCGGCCAGGGATCCGAGGACAAACTGGAAGAGCTCCTGCTCTGGGGGCCCACGCATGCTGGGAGTGGGGGTCAAGTGGGAAGGAGGGGCCCTGAGCCGAGCCTGGGGCACCTGCAAAGACTGGGAGGTGGGAGATGAGCCCGTGCGTGAGAAGTGATGGGGAATCCGCTGGAAAGGGGGGGGAACCCGATTGGGAAGGGTTTTGGAGTCTGGGGAGCCCCCAAAGGCTGCTTAGCTTCCATTTGATGACTGGGGCGGGGGTGGCCTGGACAGGGGAGATGCCAGATGCAGGGAGGCCGTGGCAGGAGCCCAGGCAGAGGTGGGGAGAGGGAAGAGTCAGCAACAACTGTGAAGCTGCCAACCTGGGGGACTGGAGGGATGAGGCCCTTTGGGACAGGCTGGGTTTGAATCCCTCTGGAGCCTGCACCTGGGCAAGAATTCAGATGGACACCTGACCTCTGCTTAGAGGACCCCGCCCCCCCACCTTGTTAGAAAGCCGCCGGCCCTGGCACTGAGCCGCTGAGGGGAAAAGATAGAATTTAGTGCAGAAAGACACTTGGAAGTCACCTCCTCACATCCATTACAGGTGAAAATCCAAAGGGGCATCTCCCACACGGATAGCAGCCCATCCCTCATCCCTCATCCCTCATCCCTCTTCAGTCTGCTTCACGCTGAACATCTCCAGCTCCTCCTTCCAGTCCTTGAATGGCTTCATTTCTTGTCTGGTCGGTCCAGTGTCCCTCCAAAAATATGGTGCCTAAAACTAAACTGGGGGCCCAGCCTGAGGCTCAGCCCAATAATCAGCTGAATTTGGCCCTTACTTAGAAGTGGGCAGCACTAGGGAGCCTAGGGCCCCTCTGCCCCAAGCACAGAAAGACAGACAGACAGTGGGGCTGGAAAGTGGAGTCCAGGGGATCTCCTGCCCCCAGCAGCTCTCACTACAAGTTCATCTGAACCCTGCTGCTGAGACCCAAGAGACAGATGCTCCGCCAGGAGAGTAGTCCTGATGCTTGTGAGAGGTGAGGGGGACAGCTCCCAGTTCAGAGGAGCGTGCACTGGCCCTTGCGACTGATCTCCACCAAGGACAGCAGCAGCCCCAGACTACGCTGGGCATAGGGCGGATACCGCAGGGAGTTAAGCTTCTCCATGCCCGAGCTTCGCAGGAGGCAGCTGCGCTGATGTGAGAATGTATCAAAGCTGAACTTTCCATGGTATTTGCCCATCCCGCTGTTTCCTACAAGACAGAAAGGCAGGCAGTGTGAGGGGCAGCCACTGGGGTTTGGGCCTCTTGGCGTCAGGCAGTCCCTCCTTCCCCCCACCCCCACTTTCAGTACAGTCTCCATCCTGCCATCTGGAATTCTGGGGGAGGAGGGAGATTCAGCAAAACCTTCAGCACTGGGATGAGGAATTGGGTAAAATGTCTTGTGTCAGATCTCTGTGAACTGATGGAAAGTGAATTGAGAAGAACTGGGAGGTTGCTACCCAGTCACAGCAACGTCACACGATGATCCACTGTGCGAGCCTTAGCTGCTGTGATCAAGACACTTCCAAAGGGCCATTATGGAAGGTGCTGTCCTCCTCCAGAGAGGGTGATGGGCTCTGAGTGCATGTGGAAGTAGAATTTTCTCGCTTTCTGGTTTTTTTGGCCTAAGAACTTTTTTTTTTTTGCCTTTTTTTGGTGATGTGGCTAGTATGGAAATAAGTTTTGCACAATTTCACATGTGTAATTGATAGAATTTTGCTTGTCTTATCAGTGAGGAGGGAGGGGAAGGAGGGAGAGAGAGAACTTGGAACTCAAAATTTAAAAAGAAAACCATGTTAATAACCAAAAACATTTTTTAAGTCTTACATCTTTTTCTGTTGAACTGTGAGTCCCTGAGGGCTGGAATTGGGCCTTTTCTAACTTTTGTGTGACTTTTAGGACCCAGAAGGGCAGTTTGATTCAATAAACATTAACGTTTGTGTCAGCAGTGAGACAGTGTGGTACGGTGGAGGAACCCTTGGAATCAAGGAGGCCTTGGTTCAAGTACCACTTGTGACCCATTATAGCTATTGTGGAGAGAACAGGCAAGGACAGGGTGTCTGCAGCATCTCTCCTGACTTGGGAGAGAGCCAGGGGCCACAGGGATTGGATGAGGGTCACGAGGTGGAGCGCAGGACCTACCTACTCCTCCAAAGGGCAGTGTAGTCAGGGTCATGTGCATGAACCCATCATTCCCACAGAAACCCCCACTGCTGGTCTGCTCCAACATCTGGTGAACCACCTAGAAGAAAGCCAGGAGGGCTCAGGAGACTGGGCACACTGCCGCAGGCGATCCCGTGACCCCTGTGCCCTCTGCTGCCTCAAAGAGGCTGAGGCACACATGCCTGACCAGTCCTTGGGAGAGATGCCCTGAAGATCTCGTTCTCTGTGTAGCCACTTTAGTTACCCCAGAGTGTCGAAGCAATAATACCGAGGCTAGGAGCCTGAAGGCAGAGTCAGGAGGGTGAGGCCCTTCTCCGAGTCCCCCAGATTCTGCCCTCTCCCCTGCCCCTTGCACCTAGTTCAAGGTCTGGACTGTTGCAAAGGACTTCTAGTTTTCCACCCAGTTGCCAAAGGAGGCTTCCTGAAGCACAGTTCTGAATATGCCAGTGCCCTGCTCAAGAACCTTCCCTGTCTCCCTCTTACCTTTAGGATAAAATAGTGTCATAGATTTGGAGACGGGAGGGACTGTCAGAATTACCTAGTGCAGGTGCCCCCCTTTTTATGGAAGAGGAGACTGACCAGTGAATCCCAGAGCTAGAGCAGGGTTCTGAGACTGAAAAGTCCAACTCAGGAGTCCACTCTTACAATAGGGCAGCTGGGTGGCATAGAGGATGAGAGCTGGGCCTGGAGTCAGGAAGACCCGAGTTCAAATCCAGCCTCAGACACTTAGTAGCTTAGTGACCTTGAGCAACTCACTGATTGCCTTAGTTTTCTCATCTGTAAAATGGGCTGGAGAAGGACATGGCCAACCACCCTGGAATCTCTGCAAGAAAACCTCCAACGGGGCCACGGAGAGTGAGACATGAAAGAGGAACGGGCAGCCCGTCCTCACTGTGGGGCAGCTCTCAGCGCTACGGCTCTGCTGACATCCGGCTCATCCTCTGTCCCTTTTCTCCGGGCCCTGCAGGACAAATCTGATCCCTCTTCGTGCCGTCGTTCAGTCATTCTAGTCGTGTCCGACTTCCCATGACCCAGTTGGGTTTTCTGGTGTAGATGCTGGAATGCTTTGTCATTTCCTTCTCCCCTTGTTTTACAGACGAGGAACTGAGGATCACACAGCTCCTAAGCGTCTGAGGCCAGATTTGAACTGGGGAAGTTGGGTCTTCCCGACTCCAGGCCCAACACGCTATGCACTGTGGCACCCCCTAGCTGCTCCCTGTCGGACTTAGATGGCGGCTCTTGTGTCTCCTGAGCCTTTCTTTCTTCCAGGCTCTACAGTTCCAGTTCCTTTGGGCCTCCAAGTCTCTCACCGTCCTACAGGAGATGCCCTCTAACTTGTCAACCAACTTCTTAAAATGTGGTGCCCGGATCTGAACGTGGAGTCACGTCACCTCCGTTAGCTTTCTTGGCCTCCATGAAAAACCGTTGACTCATATTGACCTCGTTTTTACAGAATATGATCCCCCCCCCCGCCCCCACACTAGTGAAGTTGATTTTTTAAAAACTGCATAGGACTTAATGTTTTCCTCATGAAGGTTGATCTGAGTAGATACAGCCTGGCATTCTAGTTTGTCATGGTTGTTTTTGGAAGCTCACTCCGCACTCCAATGTGTCAGCCATCCCTCCCAGCTTCTTGTCTTCTGGAAATTTGATAAGCAGCCATCTGTCTTTTCATCAAGTCACTGGTAACGATGTTTAAAGCCCGAGACCAAGAACGGAGCCTTGTGGCTGGAGACCTCGCGAGTTTCTCCAGGTCCATTAATGGTTACTCTTTGGGTCTGGGCATTCAGTGAGTCCCAAACTGACTTAGCAGTCATCTGGCCAGTGTCACTGTTGTATCCAGGAGGAGGACATGGGAGACTTTGTCAAGTACTTTGCTAAGATCTAGGTAAAGTAGATGTGTAGCATTCCCTAGTAACCCAATCAGAAGAGGAAATGAGCTTTGGCATGACCTGATGTTGGTGAGGTCCAGCCTGACTCTGAATCATCACTTTCTTTGTAAATGCCATTCTAGAATTTGGTCAGGAATCAAAGTCCAGGTCACCTGCTCCTTGGAGCAAGGACTATGGCTCTCTCTAGAGACTATGGGGCGTACTTTGGAGCTCCCTCTCCTGAGGCAGAATCGGAGGTCCATCACGTTCGGAATCCGTGTTTTGGGTGTTTGTGCCCCCTTCTTGTCTCGTTCTTCCTCTGGTGAGCCTCCATGCTGTCAGACTTGCCGAATCCCTGGGGAGAGTTTTGTCCTTCACGCTCCCTTTCTAGTCAGAAGCTTTTTGATCAGGTTCACAAGACTTCATGAGCATGTTTCCTTTGCCCTTACGAGGGCCCTACGGCCCTGAACAACAGGCCTTGTATCTGGGGACGCCTCACTCATGTAATAAACCAACAAAATGATCCAGTCCCTCTCAACTCAGAACCTTAGCAATGAATGAAATTTGCTCAGCAAAATAAAGAAATGTAGCTTAACAGCCAGGGGAGAATTGCACCCAAGATCAAGGCAGGGGCGTGGGGGTGTGGGAGCCGAACAAAGACAAATCCGGGTAGAGACAGAGGGCATGTGGTGCTAGAAGGGGAAGCTGGAAAGGATGGGTCAGTAAGCCCTGCAAGGCTTCGGTCAATGAGGACCCCGTGTTCTTCTGGTAAAAACCAGCAGCAACGTGCTTTAGAGAAGGAGCTCGGGTGTCTGGCCTAGGAAGCGGAGCCACGCCCGGGACTGTGCCCACTGGTGACCTTTGATTCCATTCTGTCCACTCCTTCCCCATGGTCCCCTCCCCCCAGGCTTCATCGTTTAGGCTCCACTGTCCCATCCCGTCTTTGTCTGGGCCCTGCCCTCTGTCCCCACTGCCTTCCCTATCCCTGGACCCTCCACTCAGACCGCTGTTTTCCTGCCACCGCCATCGCTCTTACCTTAGAGTCCTTGGAGAAGGCATACAGGGCCAGGGGCTTCTCTCTCTTCCTGATGAAGGCAATGGCTTCATCGACGCTCTCCACATTCAGGATGGGTAAGATGGGCCCAAAGATCTCCTCCTGCATCACAGGGTCCGTCTCCTTCACATCCACCAGCACTGTGGGGGCTGCCTCGGACCACAGAAGAGACCTTACGCTGGAGCTTTGAAAGGGGCCCAGGGCAGGGTGGGGGCAGGGGTGCTGGGGATATGACAGTGTCATCATAGGGCAACTCAAGATAAAGCAACGTTTGCTGAGGAGCATGAGGGTCACGGGGTCCTAGTCACACAGAGGTCAGTGAGGACAGGGACGACTTGGCTCCCGTGGAGCTACACAGCTACCAGCACCAAGGACTCTGGGGAGATATGGGAACCACTCACCAATGTAGCGTTCCTGCTCATCTGACTGGCCACCGATGGCTACTCGGCCGTTGTCCAGCAGGTCTCGGATCCTGTGGAAATGCCTGTCATTGATGATGCGGGCCAGGTCTGGGGAATTCTGGGGATCCTTCCCATAGAACTGGGTCACTGCACTTTGCAGGGCGGGCAGCAGCTTCTTCTGGGTCTCCCGGCTGCACAGGACGTAGTCTGGGGCCACACACGTCTGTCCCGCATTAAAGAAACGGAACCAGGCCACACGGTTGGCCACATTCTGGGGGTCACAGTTGTCATCCACGTAACAGGGGTTCTTTCCTCCCAGCTCCAGAGTGATGGGGGTCAGGTATTTTGAGGCAGCAGACATGACGATCCGGCCTACAGAGGGGTTCCCTAAGGAGGTACAAGAAGTGTAGACTGTCTGAGACCTCTCCACTTGACCAAGGAACCCTGGGTTTCCATAGGGTCATAGGTTTTAGATCTGGAGGGACCTGAGAGGTCATTCATTTTAACCCTTTCTAACCCATTTTCCACAGAGCTGAGCTATTGGTAACCTGACTGTCCCTCCCCTGAAACTTCAGAGGCTCCCTGTTACCTAGGATGAAATACAGAAGCCTCAACCTGACCCATAAAGCCCTCCATCGCCTACCCCCCTCTGCCTTTCTGCTCATTTCTTAATCCCCTATGCTCCCTCTTCCAGTCAAAGTAGCTGATTTGTGATTCTCATAAAGGGCATCCCCTTGCTGGTCTCCATACCCGGGGCTGCCAGAAGGTTCCCCTTCCTTCAAAGCACAGGCCAGGTGCCCCCTTCTACGCAAGACCCCTCCTGAGCACCCCAGCTATTAACCCTGTTTCCCTCCTGACACCATTTTGTATCCTTTGTAATTGTTTACATGTGTGTGGATTATATTCCACCTCATCCCTGCTATAAGCTCTGTGAGGGCAGGGATCCCCATGGAGGCTAGAGAGGAGGAAATTGCCTTTTCAAGATTGCAAGGAGAGCCAGGATTAGAACGAGTCATCTGAATCCAAATCCAGGCCATTCCCATGATGGCCACCAGTGGTTTTCTGTCCACTAGTCAAGGCTTTTCTCCAAGGCCCAGGGAAGTAACTGCCTTGGGGGTGGGCAGATCAAACCTGAGGCATTCCACACCTCTTAGAGGGGGGCTGCTAGCTGTAAGGTGGGAAATGGGATCCCCATAAGGTCCCCCGTCCTGGAGGAGCTCTCCAAGGATAGCAGGCCTCTGGCTCTGACTTTGAGACATTGGACAATCTCCCTTCCCCTCCAGGTCTCTATTTCCCATTTGTGAGATGAAGAGGTTGGACCAGAGGACCTCTAAGGCCCCTTCCCACTCCAGAGTTCTCTGTTCTTCTGGTCTGGTCAGAGAAACAAGGCATGCCCATTATCTGCTGTCTTCTCTCCACTTCCACCCCACAAGTGTCCAAGCCCTGCTCACCTCTAACACGGTCATGGCTGGGGCTTCCAACTATTCTCTATTCTCCCAGCTTCTAAGTCTGGCCTGCACCCTCCTGCCTGGCTTATCTTCCCATCGTCCACCCCACCCCTCCCCTAGCCCCATGAACATGGCACACATGGACTTTGTTGAGGATCCATCTTTAACTGGACCCTCCCGGCTGGGCTGGACTCACCTGTGAAAAAGATGTAGTCGAATTTGTTCTCCAGGAGGCTGGAGGTCTCTTGGGGTCCTCCCAGCACCACAGCAAAGCAATGCTATGACACAAGAAAGACACCTTCCCTTAGAGCAGCCTGTGGCCCTGGCCTGGAAGGCCCCTCCTCCCCTCCACCACTTCCTAGAGTGCTCAGCTCAAATGATCCCCTTCCCTACTTACCCACCCCACAGGAAGCCTGTCCTGATTCTCCACCCCTGAAATGACCTGGTAGCCACTTTCAATCTCTATCGCATTTATTCGATTTTTGTCTTTGTATCCCCTGGCCTGAAGGTGGAGAGGGTTAAGCAGAGAGAGAGAGAGAGAGAGAAAGAGTGTGTGTGTGTGTGTGTGTGACACCCAGGACAGACCCGTAGCCTTGGAAGGCAGGCTGTGGCCTAGCTAGGGCCTGCAGACTGGGGAAGTGAGGGTCCCAAGGCTTTGACTAGAAGGCTGGGTTAAGGGTTTGGGCCCAGTTGGCCTAGATTGGGCATTCACCCTTTGTCCTTGGTTTCTTCCCCTCTGACTCCCCCACCTCTCCTCCACCAAGGCCTCTCTACACATCAGGTGGAGCCCAAACTGAGCCACCCATAAGCCCAGGACCACAAAGGAAGAGGCTTCCTCCAGCTCCAACATTGCCTCACCACCTGATACTTCCTACCACTAGTGACCCAGGGTCCTTGGGGAGGGATGTAGGAAGCTGAGGGACTTAATGGAACTAAAGGAAGGCCACCATGAAACAAGTGACCCCAGTGGTGAGCGGAGTGTGACCCTAGGCTAGGGCTCTGGCCAGGGGCTCCCTCCTCAGCCTCTTTCCAGAGGTGGCTTGTTCTGGGCATGGAATATGGCACCTGCATTGGCCAGTTTTGGGGAACTGCTCTTTTCTTGGTAGAAGGGGTGGCTCTCGGGGAGAGAGGGGGTGGGGAGATAGATTGGGAAGTGTAGGTGATATAAAAATAATAGCAATAAAATATTTTTTCTAAATGAACTGGGGACAGATGGACAAAGTGTATGGATGGACACTTAGTGGGAATGACTGATAGTTTAGGCATTAAACTGCCCCATCTTTCAAGTGTTTCTGTGATTGCAGAGACTCAGGAGCTCTCTCCAGTGATACAGGGAGCAGCCCATCCAAACCCAGCCTTTCTGGGTGACTCTTGTTCATGCTGTCCCACAAGCCGGTGGCAGAGAGTCCACCCAAAGTGCTAGAGGTCTTCCTGTCTCTGGATGTCTCTAGGGTATCAAGGAAGTACTCTGGCTGTCTCCCCTCCATCCCTTGCCCTTGCCAAGTGACCTGACCATCCTCTGGGCATTGAAATAAATGTGTATAAACGTGATAACAATGAGCTTGCTGAGCAGCACCCCTGTTACCCCGTGAGTTACCCAGAGCAGACTAGACAGAAGCTCTGTGACCCAGCTGGGCTTCCCTCCCCTCCCCTCCCCTCCCCTCCCCACAAAGCCTTAGTGCAGCTGGAAGATCTAGGCCAGAAGCCAGATAGAACAAGTCTCTCATTTTATACAAGAGGATACTTTGGCCCAGAGAGGGGACATTAACTGGTCACACAGGGAGGGAAGGAGAAGTGGGGCTGGAATTTGAACCCAGGTCCTCTCCCCTAAATCCCTGCAGAAATTGCCCCAGGTGCTTGGGCAGATCGGGGTGCTGATGGCATTGAAGATCTGGGGAACTTGGAACCCTGGGCTACGCTGTCTCACCTCGTCTAGGTAGTTGGGCAGCACCTCGCTGATGATCTTCTCCATGCTCTTGCTCATTTCTGAAGGCTTTAACACCACGCAGTTGCCTGCAGGGAGGGGAAGGAGAGGCAGGTTCAGCCATGGGGTGGAGGGCCCCAGCCAGAGGTCAGCCTGTCAGAGAGGTCCCAGCTGCCAAGGAGATGGGAGCTGAGGATTTCTGAGCCCCAGGCAAGTCTATATACTCCAGGGTCATCATCACAGAACATGGGCTGAAGCTGAGATCTAACCTGCTCCTCATGATTGAACTCTAGAGGGCAGCCTTGTCCTCGGGTTCCACGGTCCTGCAGTTGGTCGCTGCCTGACACTGGACCCGCTCTAGCCTCTGTATAGACAAGCCCCTTGCAAGGGAGGGTGGGGCGGGGGCAGTGGGCCTGGACAAGTCTGGGAAGGCATGAGATTGAGAGAGGAAGGAGGAGGGGAGGAAAGGGAGATGAAGCCAGGGCAGAACGGGGCTTGTTCACTCAAGTATTTCATAGATTTCTAAGGCCTGGGAGGAACCTTAGAACATAGAACCTAGAATGTCAGGACTGAGCCTTAGAACCCAGAAGGGAGATTGTTGGAGGAGGGGCATCCCTGGGAGTCACTTAGTCCAACCATTGTCTCAGATGAAGGTGGAGAGAACTGAAGGACGGAAGAAGAATGGCTTATTGACCACTATTCCTGGGCCACTGGTCTCTGTGGGTTTGGGGGAGGACATGGGGGTGTCATTTATAACCAGTGATGTCACAGACTCAGTTTCTTTCCTTTAAAATTCTTTTAACCCAGCCCCTAGATTTCTAGGATAATGTTTCTCTCCCCCACCCCCAGCCCCAATTCCTCCACTGCATCCCCCTCCCCATTAAGGGACTGGAAGAGACCTTAGGTAGACCCTTGTTCAACCCCAAACTTTGCAGGAGGAAGAAAACAAAGCCCAGAGAGGAGCCTTGTCCAAGATCCCTGGGCATGTCAGGGTCCCCTCACTTGCACTGGCTGCTCTCCTCCCTCTCCCTTCCCCTCCTCTGCTCCCCATCCCATTTCCCTCCCTGCCATTGTGGGGAGAGAACCAGCTCTGACCGCAGAACAGCAGAGCCTGAACAGGTAAGGACCGTTCTGGGGTAGCAGCAGGGACGAGGAAGTCCAGGCCCTCATTCCTTACCTGCTGCGATGGCCCCGATCAGAGGAACCAGCACGAGGTTCAGAGGATAGTTCCAGGGGGCAATGATGAGGACCACGCCATAGGGCTCCCTCCGGATAAAGGCTGTGTCCAGTTGCGTAGCCTGGTGACCAAGGAATGAGAGCCTAGGCCCCTGGGCCAGGATCTCAGCTTGGGCCCCCCTCCTTTAGGAGATCTGGGGAGCCGGAGGGAAGAGAAGCCCCAGGGTGGGGGTGGGGAGAAAACACCTGCAGGGGAGCCTCTCTCCCTGCCTCCCACCTCCCACCCAACCCACAGCTGCTCCGCCCTCTCTCCCCAGGCAGCCCAGGCTCACCAGGTTTTTAGACACATGTTCATCCTTCATCCAGCTGTCCAGGCTGTTCAGAGCCAGGTTGATTTCACTCTGACAGATGCTGATTTCAGATATCTCAGACTCAAAGGGAGGCTGAAGGAGAGGTGGTCCATGGGTCAGGCCCCAGGGCCCTCCCCATGTATCCAGGAGCCTGGCATACACCTGACCCTGCACTCCAGACCCCTAAGCATCCTTGTATGGTGCTGTATCCTGTGTGTGTGTCTGTGTGTGGGCTCTTGTCCTTGGAGCCTCTGCCTTGGAGCACCGATCCTATCCGGTTGGAAAGGTCTGATTGGGAGTTCTGAGCTTGGTTCTCTCCACAGGCTGCCTATGGCTCAAGGACCAGCCAGGCCATTAGAGTTCACAGGGGCCCTCCCCCAAGTTGGCCACAGCAGGAGGAAGTTTTTAGCTGCTGCTATTCTCAAAAAACATTTGATAAGTCATACAGGGAACACCCTCCAGTGATAGGATTACATCGCCTCGAAGCTTTGGATCTGTCAGTAAGTATTTATTAAGTGTGTGTCACTGTGCTAAGCTCTGGAGCTACAAAGGAAGGCCAATTCAGAGGATGCCCTCTCCCTTTCCAAAGGAGCATGTAAAGAACTGGGTGCATAGAGAGTAAAATGGAAGGCAGTAGGAAGACACTAGGGGACAGCAGAAGGGGACCTTAGAAGGCAAGGTGGGACATGAACAGAACTTCCAAGAAAGTCAGGGAAATCAGGAGGCTCGAAGCTAACCTGGGCAAAGGGGCAGTGTTAGGGGGACAGCACATGCTGCAGTTTGGATGGAGCACAGTCTGTGAAGGAGAGTTAGCTGAACATGGCTTAAAATGGACCTAAACTTGGACCTATACGTACAAAAGGATTTACAGCTGCTCATTTCTGGGGGCAAAGAGTGAGAACTTAAGAGGACGCCTATCAATAGGGGAGTGGTTGGACAAGTTGTGGTGTGTGATTATGATGGAATACTGTCGTAGAAGAAAGCAATGAGCAGGACGCCCTCAGGAAAACCTGGAAAGACTTGCATGGGCTGATGCAAAATGAAATGTACTGAGTACAAAGTAACAGCCATACTGTGAGAGGATCAGCTGTGAAGGACTTCGCTGTTCTCAGCGACACGAGGATCCAAGACAGCTCTGAAGGACTGATGATGAAAAATGCCATCCATCCCTGGAGAAAGAACTGATGTGTCTGAACACAGATTGAAGCAGACTTAAAAAAAAGAACTTAAACTTGAAAGGCTGTGTTTTCTCCTAGAGGAATAGGGAGCCACCAATGGCTTTTGAGTAGGGGAGTGACACAATCAGATCTGTGCTTCATAAAAATGATTTTAACAACAGAGTGGAAGAAGGGTTAGAGGTAGAGAGTCTGGGAGCCCAGTGGACAGTCAAGAAGCTGTTGAAATAATCCAAATGAGTGCTGCATAGGGCCTGGACCAGGATGGGGGCCATGGCAGTGGGAAGAAAGGGGTGGATGACTGAGAGAGATGCTGTAAAGGTTGGACCAGCAAGTCTTGGCGACTGATCGGATGTGGGGAGGAGGATGGGGAGAAGACTGGAAAATGTCACATAAAGGTCAAGCAAAGTAAGAAAGGGGTGAGACAAGACTTGGGGGCATGGGATAGCTGTCCTTAACTTCGGGAGGGTTGTCTCACAGGGAGGAGGGACTCCAGAGTACACAACTAGAGCTAATGGCTAGAAAGTACAATGAGGCAGAGTTACCACGATTAAGGGGAAGGAGAAGCTTTGTACTAGGGCAAGGCCCTGGTCTGTCTTGTAGGTAATAAGCTGCCCATCCCCAGGAGTGTTCAAGCAGAGGCTGGGGGGCCCCTGTCAGGGAGGCTGTCAGTGGGGTTCATATACAGGAAAGAGTTTGGATAAGATGCTTATAAAGAGCCTCTCCATGCCCAGGGTTCTGCGATGCTCTGAACTGGTCAGTCTCCAGAGTAACCTTTAGGTCCTCACCTTGTGTAGATCCTGGGTCAGGGCAGCCAGCAGGGCATCTCGGTTCTCTTTCAGGAAGCGGTTCAATCCCTCCAGCTGGGCAGTTCGGAATTCTGCTGGACGGGTTCTCCCAGAGTTGAAGGCATCTTGGAGGCTCTGCAGGGTGTCCTTGAAGGGATTCATCCTGACTCAGAGAGAAGTAGGGATTGGGTTTGGGGCTTGGAGCTCCCTGCGTACTGGGATTCCCCAGGCACAACACTCTGCTGTACCGAGGCTGAGAACACGTGCCCCGTTCATTACACGCAGACTCCAGAAAATGCTCCAATATCAGCTCTCCTATGAGGCCTTCCTCAGTCTCCCCAACCCAAAGCTATCTCTCCTTGTGCAGGTCCTTCTCAGCACACTCTCACACTCGAGTCACAGACCTAGGTTGTACAACCTTGAGTGTAGAACTTGAGTCTAGAACCTGAGATCACTGAGTCTGACTCCCTCATTTTACACGCTGAGGTCCAGGGATGGCAGTGATCTGCCCCTACAGTGAGCAAATGGACAAACTGCTACTTAGGCCCAGGCCTTCTGGCAGGAGGCTTTGGGGGCTGGTTTTAAAAATGCCATGGCTGGGAACGAGGACCCTCAAGGAGCCCAGGATGCAGGAGGAGCTGTCACTGACACACCTTGGCCAAGGTGGGAAAGAAAACTCAAGCACCTTAGAAACGTTGTCATGAACTAATGAAGCCACAGCCTTTCACTGGGCCTCAGCCTGCTCATCTGTAAAACAGAAGAAATCATTTCTGACTCACCGCTGGGTGGGAGAGCCAGATGAGAAACTGTTTGGGTGTAAACTTTCTGGGACAGTTGCCAAACAGGGTTTCAGGCTAATGAAATCCTCAGCCTGCCCTTAGAGTCCTCTCCATCCGGCTCCCCTCTGATTTCCCAGCTATGTCTCAGACTGCTCCCCTTCACACTCTATTCCAAACTGGTCTGGTAACTGATTTCTGTCAATGACATTCCATCTCCTGCCACCTTGCTTTTGCATAGGCTGTGCCCTACGCCTAGAATGCTTTCTCTCTTCCCTGATGTCTCTTAAAATCTATGGCTTTCTCAAGACTCAGCTGAAGGACTGGTAGCTCCTATAGGCCTGGAATGGTCCCCCTCAGCCTTGAATGTTCTCTTCCTCTTTTTGAAAAATTTTATTTATTTTTAATTTATGGAATAAAACGGAGCATTTCCATGACATAGCATAATAAAAAAAAAACAATTGCACCTAAAACTGCAAATCTATTGTGTACAACTTGCTATTCCTTTTAAATAGATAATATTTAAATATATGATATTATCTCCCTCTTGAAAGTCCTTTGCATAGTCTCCATATTTTCAAACCTGTATCCATGTTGTAATCCCCCGCCCCACATCTGGCCACTGGACCCAGATGGCTCCAGAGGAGAAAGTGAGGATGGTGACTTTACACAGCCCTCCCTCACTCCAACCCAACTCACTCGCAAGTCATAGTATCGCCTCCTCGACGTCATGGTCTTCTTCGAGGACAAAGGATAAGCAACAACAACTCCCTGGTACCTACCAGAGTTCTAGCTGGAAATGTAGCAGTAACTACTGAACCGAACCTTCAGTTTTTCAGAGAATTGAGTTCAAAGGAACCCTTCCTCCCCATTTACTGAGACTGAGATCCAGAATAGTCCAGTCTTCCCTGGTATTGACTTAATGAGTCACAATCAACCTTAACAAATAGGCCAGGACTCTTTACAATGGAAATAAAATGCCCAAGTAGAGAGACTGCCAAGGCCAGGCCAGAGAGCCCCGGGTGTACACACAGGCACACTCCCTGCCTTCCTCCCTCCCTCTTCTCTCTCTCCCTCTCCCACCTGCCTGCCTAGGAGTGTGGCAGAAGGAGCAAGTGGCTCAGGTCTGGCTGAGGCCAGCTGGCAGTGTAGACACCAGGTACAATGACTTAGCAGCAGCCAGCAGGGGCTTCTTTCTGAAATAGATCAATGATAGTGACACAGATGACATTGATAAGCAAACCCAACAAGCTGAGGATGCTCCTCTGTCCCCTTTCCTGGTGGGTGAGTCTACTGGGCTATCAGGAAGGGTATGAGATGGGGGAAAGGTTGCTGGGAAGCCTTCTCAACCCCTCTCCCATCTCAGGGAAGAGCCCCTTACCTCAATATATCTATGCTAATTTATCACCCTGCCAGAAAAGCCACCATCAAATCCAGCCTTGGATTAGGGACCTTGTCTCCTGTTAAAATACACCCTCTTGTCCCCCTCCAACACATCAAGCTACTATCATCCGTTCACACACTGTAGTATAAATGGGTTTGCCAGACCCTATCCAGGTTGGGTGAAGGGAAATTGCCCTCACAAGTGCAAAACAGAGAAGCTATCGTTAGACTGTAGTTCCTATGAAAAAATCTGGGAACTCTAATGGACATTTCCCTTTCTCTTCACTTGCACAGCCACCCTGCAAGTCCAGGCCCTCATCACTTCTTGCCTGGACTCTTATAATAGCCTTCTAACTGGTGTCCAGGCTTCCCCCACTTCAGTCTCTCCTTTAAACAGCTGCCAGAATGGTTTTCTCATGGTAGAGGTCTGGCCACATCACCCCTTTACTCAATAACCTCCAATGGCTTCCTATTACCTCTAGGACCCCAAATAAATGCACTAGCCATCCTCTTCATAACACAGCCCCATCCTATCTTTCCATTCTTCTTTCACATTAATTGCTTTCACACACTCTATGGTCCACCAGTGTTGTTGGCCTGTTTGCTGTTCCTTGTATATAATGCTTCATCTCCCAGCTCCAAGCCTTTGCAAGGGCCATCCCCATGCTCAGAATGCTCTTCCTCCTCCCCTTCACCTAACAGTTTCCCTGGCTTCCTTCAAGACCCAGCTCAGGTCTTTCCCATTTCTTACCCCCGCCCCAACTCCTAGATTAACCTCCATCTATTCTGTATAGATCTTGCAGGTGCCCGTTTATAAGCACGTTTCCCCCATTAAAATGTAAGCTTCTTGAAGCCAGGGCTTGCATTTGCTTCTTCATTACCCCAATACTTAGCTCATGCCTGGCAAATAGGAATTGTTGAATCAAGGTTAATTGATTGATTGTGGACTGCATGCTAGGTATGAATTGGCTTTATGAATGCTGCATTTGAAGGCAGAGGTTCTAACCCTAACCCTAACCTTGTCTTGGCTATTTAGGTTATGGTCAAATCACTTAACCTCCCCTCAGGTCTCAGTTTCTTTAATTGCAAAAATAAAAGAGTTGGACTAGAAGGCCTCGCAAATTCCTTCCATCTTGAAATCTATGATTCTACCCTCATAAAATAATAAACATGAAGAGTCATGACAAGGGAGGTGGGAGTCCCACTGTCTTTGGCCCTGGCTGGGCTTCATCTTGAGGACTGGACTCCAGTTTAGGAATGACATCGATAAACCAGAAGGTGTCCAAGAGATGGAAGGAGGAGTATATGAGGAGACTAGAAAGCATGCCCTGGGGGAGGGGAGGTGGAGCAGATAAAGATCCTGGGGGGTTCAGTTTGGAAAAGGATAAGAAAGAGTTGGGGGTGGGGGAGAGATGATAGAAGAGCTGTCACAGGCAAGACAATTGGAGGGTAGAGCTAGGAGCAACGAGGAGAATTGCAAGCCATGAAGTGGGGGGAACAGGCTTTGGTGCCATGTAGAGAAAAACTTCCTAACGTTGAGGGCTGCCCCTGAGTCCAATGGGGTAATTCCAATACTATAAAAATGATTTGAAAAATCAGGCAAAGAGGAGTTCTACCAAGGATCAGGATGGATTTACAAATAAATTCTACCAAACAATTAAAGAACAATTTATTTTATAATTGAAATACGGTTTTAATACCTAAATCAGGAAAAGCAAAAGCCGAGAAATAAAGCTATTGACCAATTTCCTTCAAGAATATTGATGCAAAAAGTTTAAATAAAGTACTAGCAAGGAGATGACAGCAATATATCACAAAGATCATGCACTATGACCTAATGGGAGAAATGCACCAGAAAAAGTACCAGAAATGCAGGGCTATTTCCACTGTTAGGAAAACTATCACCATAACTGACCATATTAATTAAAAAACAATAAATATCATATGATTATCTCAACAGATGCAGAAAAAGCTTTTGATAAAATATACTCATTCCTATTAAAAACACTGGTGAGCACAGGAATAAAGGGAGCTTTCCTTAAAATGATGAATAAAACCAAGAGCAAGCATTGTCTGTAATTAGGATAAGCTAGAAGCCTTCCCAATAAGATCAGGCTTAGCAAGGATGTCCATTAGCCCCATTACTATTCAATGTTGTCCTAGAAATTCTAGATATAGTAATAGGACAAGAAAAGAAAATTGAAGGGATAAGCTTAGGCAACTAGGAAACAAAACTATAATTCTTTGTGGCTAACATGATGGTAGACTTAGACAACCCTAAAGAATCAACTAAAAAAATAGTTGAAACAATGAACAACTTTAGCAAAGTTGCAGGATATAAAATAAACCCACAGAAACCATCAATGTTTCTATATACTACCAACAAAACCCAGTAGGAAAAGATAGGGGAATTCCATTTAAATTGCAGACAGTCTAAAATACTTGGGAGTCTACCTGCCAAGACATATACAGGAATCAGATGTACATAATTTGCAAACACTCTTTACACAAATAAAGACAAATCATGGTTAAGCCAATTAAACCAAAATTAACCCAAGTTAATTTACTTATTCAGTGCCCTACCAATGAAACTCCCACAGAATTATTTTATAGAGGTAGAAAAAAAGAAACAAAATTCATCTGGAGGAACAAAAAGGTAAAGAATATCAAGGAAATCAATGAAAAAAGTGAAAGAAGGTGACCTAGCGGTACCCCATCTCATACTCTATTACAAAATGGTAGAGAAGGAAATGGCAAACCACTCTAGTATCTTTTCTAAGAAAACCCCAAATGGGGTCATGTAGAGTCAAACATGGCTGAAAAATGATTGAACAACAAAATTGCAAAATGGTAATCATTAAAACAATCTGATAATGGATAAGAAACAGAATAATTAGCCAATGGAATAGATAAGGTCCGCAATATACAGAATTAAATCACCACAGTAACCTAGTGTTTGATAAACACAAAGATCCCAGTTATTAGGTAAGAACTCACTATTTGACAAAAATTGCTGGGAAAATTGGCAAGCATCCTTATAGAAACTAGTCAGAGACCAACATCTCACACATACCAAAAGAAGATTAAAATGGGTAAGTGAAACATAAAGAGCAATATCATAAGCAAGCTGGGGTAGCATGGAAAAACTTATCTACCAGATCTATGGATAAGGGAAAAGTTTATAACCAACAAGAGATACAGTGGATCATGGGAACTAAAATGAGTAATTTTGATTACATGAAATTAAAAAGTTTTTGCACAAACCTAATGCAGTCAAAATTAAAAGGAAAGCAACTGGGGTAAAAATTTTACAGCAAATTTCTCTAATAAAGATCTCGTTTTTTATTTTTATTTTTTAAATTTTTTTAAATTTAATTTAAATTTATTTATTTAACATATTTAGTTTTCAGCATTGATTTTCACAAGAGTTTGAATTACAAATTTTCTCCCCGTTTCTACCCTCCCCCCCCCACTCCAAGATGGCATATATTCTGGTTGCCCTGTGCCCCAGTCAGCCCTCCCCTCTATCACCCCACTCCCTTCTCATCCCCTTTTCCCTTCCTTTCTTGTAGGGCAAGATAAATTTCTACGCCCCATTGCCTGTGTATCTTATTTTCTAGTTGCATGCAAAAACTTTTTTTTTTGTTTTTGAACATCTGTTTTTAAAACTGTGGGTTCCAAATTCTATCACCTCTTCCCTTCCCACCCACCCTCCCTAAGAAGTCAAGCAATTCAACATAGGCCACATGCGTATCATTATGTATAACCCTTCCACAATACTCATGTTGTGAAAGACTAACTATATTTTGCTCCTTCCCAACCCATCCTGCTTTATTGAATTTTCTCCCTTGACCCTGTCCCCTTTCCAAATTGTTTGTTTTTGATTACCTCCACCCCCATCTGCCCTCCCCTCCATCATCCCCCCCTTTTATTTTTTTATCTTCCTCCCTCTTCTTTCCTGTGGGGTAAGATACCCAATTGAGTATGTATGGTATTCTCTCCTCAGGCCCAATCTGATGAGAGCAAGGTTCACTCATTCCCCCCTCACCTGCCCTCTCCCCTCCTCCCACAGAGCTGCTTCCTCTTGCCACCTTTATGTGAGATAATCCGCCCCATTCTATCTCTCCCTATCTCCCTCTCTCAGTATGTTGCTCTCTCATCCCTTAATTTCATTTTATTTCTTTTAGATATCTTCCCTTCATCTTCAATTCACCCTGTGTCTGCTCTCTCTCTCTCTCTTTTATATATATATACACACATATACATATATACACATAGACATATACATACATACACATTCACATATATATATATATATATATATACATAAACATATATATATATATATGCATATTCCCTTCAGCTACCCTAATACTGATGTCTCATGAATCATACACGTCATCTTTCCATGTAGGAATGTAAACAAAACAGTTCAACTTTAGTAAGTCCCTTGCAATTTCTATTTCTTGATTACCTTTTCATGCTTCTCTTGATTCTTGTGTTTGAAAGTCAAATTTTCTATTCAGCTCTGGTCTTTTCACTGAGAAAGCTTGAAAGTCCTCTATTTTATTGAAAATCCATATTGTGCCTTGGAGCATGATACTCAGTTTTGCTGGGTAGGTGATTCTAGGTTTTAATCCTAGCTCCATTGACCTCTGGAATTTCATATTCCAAGCCCTTCAATCTCTTAATGTAGAAGCTGCCAGATCTTGGGTTATTCTGATTGGGTTTCCACAATACTCAAATTGTTTCTTTCTGGCTGCTTGCAGTATTTTCTCCTTGATCTGGGAGCTCTGGAATTTGGTGACAATATTCCTAGGAGATTTCTTTTTGGGATCTATTTGAGGAGGTGATCAATGGATTCTTTCAATTTCTATTTTGCCCTGTGGCTCTAGAATATCAGGGCAGTTCTCCTTGATAATTTCTTGAAAGATGATATCTAGGCTCTTTTTTTGATCATGGCTTTCAGATAGTCCAATAATTTTTAAATTATCTCTCCTGGATCTATTTTCCAGGTCACTGGTTTTTCCAATGAGATATTTCACATTGTCTTCCATTTTTTCATTCCTTTGGTTTTGTTTTATAATATCTTGATTTCTCATAAAGTCACTAGCTTCCACTTGCTCCAATCTAATTTTTAAAGTAGTATTTTCTTCAGTGGTCTTTTGGACCTCCTTTTCCATTTGGCTAATTCTGCCTTTCAAGGCATTCTTCTCCTCATTGGCTTTTTGGAGCTCTTTTGCCATTTGAGTTAATCTATTTTTTAAGGTGTTGTTTTCTTCAGTGTATTTTTCAGCATTTTTCTGGGTCTCCTTTAGCAAGTCATTGACTTGTTTTTCATGGTTTTCTCATATCCTTCTCATTTCTCTTCCCAATTTTTCCTCTACTTCTCTAACTTGCTTTTCCAAATCCTTTTTGAGCTCTTCCATGGCCTGGGACCAGTTCATGTTTTTCTTGCAGGCTTTTGGTGTAGGCTCTATGACTTTGTTGTCTTCTTTAGGCTGTATGTTTTGGTCTTCTTTGTCACCAAAGAAAGAATCTAAAGTCTGAGACTGAATCTGGGTGTGTTTTCGCTGCCTGGCCATATTCCCATCCAACTAACTTGACTCTTGAGATTTTCAGTGGGGTGTGACTGCTTGTAGACTACAGAGTTCTATGTTCCACGTTTGGGGGGGAGGTGCCAGCTCTGTCACCCCAGCACTACTCCTTCCCCAAGAACCTCCAACCCGGAATGGGCTTAGATCTTCAGCAGGCTGTGCACTCCTGCTCTGATCCACCACTTAATTCCTCCCACCAGGTGGGCCTGGGTCCAGAAGCAGCAGCAGCTGTAGCTGCCCCACCTCTGCTGCCCCCGGGGCTGGAAGCTGAACCGCGAACTCCTTCCACTCCTGCAACTTTTCCCACTAACCTTCTCCGAAGTCTTTGGTGTTTGTGGGTTGAGAAGTCTGGTAACTGCAGCAACTCACTGATTCAGGGCGCTAGGGCCCCCTCCACCCGGCTCCTGGTCTGGTTGGTCCACGCCGCTCAGGCTGGGCTCTGCTCCACTCCGTTCCCAGCTCCCAGCTCCCAGCTCCCAGCTCCGTGTGGGATAGACCTCACCCAGAGACCATCCAGGCTGTCCTGGGCTGGAGCCCTGCTTCCCTCTGCTGTTTTGTGGGTTCTGCCATTCTAGAATTGGTTCAGAGCCATTTTTTATAGGTTTTTGGAGGGACTCAGCAGGGAGCTCACACTGGTCCCTGCTTTCCAGCTGCCATCTTGGCTCCGCCCCCCCTTGTTTTTTAAATATATAGGGAAATGAGCCAAATTTATAAAATTGGGAGCCATTCCCCAAATTATAAATGGTCAAAGGCTGGGAACAAGCAGTTTTCAGAAGGAGAAATCAAAGCTACCCACAGTCACATGAAAAAATGTTCTAAATCACTAATAATTAGAGAAATGCAAATTCAAACTACTCTGAGGTATTACCTCACACCTATCAGCTTGGTCACCATGACAGAAAAGGAAAATAGCAAAAGCTGGAGGGGACATGGGAAAATAAGGACACTAAATCATTGTTAGTGGAGTTGTAAACTGGTCTAACCATTTTGGGAAACAATTTGAAACTATGCCCTAAGGGCTATAAAACTGTGTACTCTTTGACCCAGCAATCACCAGTAGGTCTGCACCCCAAAGACATAAAAGAAGACCTATGTGTACAAACATATTTATAGCAACTCTTTTTGTGGGGGCAAAGAGTTGGGAATTGAGGGGATGTACATCAGTTGGCAAATGGCTGAATAAGTTGTGGCATATGATTGTAATGGAATATTATTGTGCTGTAGGAAATGATGAATAGGGTGATTTCAGAAAAATCTGGGAAGTCTTACATGAACTGATGCAAAGTGAAGTGAGCAGAACCAGGAGAACATTGCACACTGTAACAGCCACATTGTAATGATAATCATCTCTGAATGACTTGGCTACACTGATCAATACAAATGATCCACCTCAGTTCTAAAGGACTCATTTTGAAAATTGTTACACTTCCTAGAGAGAGAGCTGATAAACTCTGAGTGCAGATTGAGGCTTTTTTTTCCCACTTTATTTTCCTTGCTTTTCCCCTCTACAACATAGCTATTATGGAAATGTTTTGCATATGTATCACGAGTATTGTGTTTCTTCCCTTCTCATAGGGTGGGGAAGGGGCTGGGGGGAGGGAGAGAATTTGCAACTGAAAATAAAAATTTTTTAAATAAACCAAAAAAAAATAAAGGAGCAATAAGCTGCCTCAGGAGGCAGTGAGCTCCCCATCACGGGAGAGCTGCAAGCAGAGTGATTGGTTGGGGTTTCTAGCTCAGGAACAGACCAGACTTGGAGGGGTGGGACTCTCAGGTCCCTTCTAGTCTGAGCTAGATTCTGTGATTCCAGAAGCCGGTGTTTGGGGAAGAGAAGGTGGAGAGAGAGGGAGGTCTTGAGCCTTGGGTAGGGAGGGGTCTGAGACAACCCCAAGAAGGGCATGGGGCTAGTGGTACCCACTTCCTAATTTTGCCTCTGACAGTTTCAACTGAATCACTTGATTGCTACAGAGGGTTCAGCCAGCACTTGGGGTTCTCAGATAAAACGGTGCAGCAGCTTTGAGGCTAGATGCATCCTGTCAACAGTATTTCGTGGTAACTCTCTTGGCCACTTATCCCTTGGCTGTCATGGCTCCAGTTCAGCTAGCCCCTAAACCCAGTAGAAATTGCACAGGAAGGAGATTTGTAGTCAGAGACTCTGTGAGAGAACATAGGGTCTGGAGTCAAAGGCCCCTGATTTGAATCCTGGCTCTGGCCCACACTACTAGTGTGGCCATGGGCAGGGTGCTTCACTGTCTGGGTCTTGGTTCCTCATCTCAGTTGGGCTAGATGACTTTGAAGGTCCCTACAGGTTCTAAGTCTTTTACCCTCCTTTTAAACCAAACTGTTGGTGACCTCAAGGAAGGGATGAGCCAGATGGCCAAGTGATCTTCGAGACAGAAGGCAGCTCTGCTCAGGTTGGTGCCTGACATCAGTCTGAAAACTCCTGCTATGCATAGCTATCATGAAGAAAAGAGCCTGGAGGAGGACTTCTAAACTTTTCCACTGCTATGAAATGAAACACATTTCCTTGGGACTCCAGGGGAAGGTGCCTCCGAAGGGGCCATCAGGAAGGTTTGGGATTCGCCCAGACAAAGCACTTGACTGCATTCTCTACATTCCAGAACAATAAAGGTGCCTAGGCACCTTTGGCATTCAGGTGGGAGGGAAGACTATTGTTGAAGAATGCTCTCACCACCCAAATGCCTTTAGCAAAGGCAGCAGGGAGTGGCATCTGGACAGGCTGGGAGGCAACCTGCTGGGCTATGGTGGGCGAGGCAAGAAATGGAGCCTTGGGGACAGGCTCCCCTCTGTGCAGGGAAATCTATGCAGAGGCTATCAAAGACTGATTAATCACCTCTGGGTAGGGATCTCAAAACTGAAGCCCAGCAGGAGTTTACCCAAGGTCACAGAGCAAGTTAGGAGAAGACTCCAAGTCCAAGAAGCGCCTGGAGTTCGAGGCAATGTTGTCTAATGGAAAGAGCTCTGGGTTTGGACTCAGGAGAGCCCTGGGTTTGAATCCCATCTTTGACATGTACTAGCTGTGTGCCCTGGGCAAGGTGGTTCAACTCTGTCAGCCGGTTTCCTCACGAGTACAACTGGGATACTAATACCTGGGAGGGTTGTTGGGGAGTCTCAGATGAGCTTGTGTGTCAAACACTTTGCACCCTTACACCACTCTAGAAGTGATTATTTCTATGGTTATTTTTTATCTTTGTATGCCCAGCGCTTGAAATTGGCACTGGTACCAAGTAAGGGCTTAATAAATGTTCCTGAGATTCTAGCCTCTCAGCTCCTAGCCCCTTCCTCTGTCCCATCTGACCTCAGAGAAACAGAGAACAAAAGTCCTGCGGAAAATAAGACCTTTCACTAAAATTCTCCAGCTCTGCCCCAGTGCCTAGAGTCATTTCTCTCCACCCATATATTTGCCTCTAGATGGTAAACTTCCGGAGGGCAGGGATGGATCTTATTCTTTGGCTGGTTGTGCTCAGCACAGGCTTGGCTGCTAGGACTGGCCAGGACCTTAGAGGTCCTCCCATACAATCCTCACTCCACCCCTCCATTTGTACAGAAGGAGAAACTGAGACTCAGATGGGCCAAAGAGACTTGTGTCCAAGACACAAAACTGGGATTTGAACCCAGGACCTCAGACTCCAAAGTCTGCCCCTTGCTTCAGGCTGAGGAAAGCTCCGGTTACACAAAACAGGGTCCACCCACAATTTTCCTTGCTTTTTATAGGAAAACGGCTGAGCCCATCCTGCCTGCCCACTCCCTCCCTCCCTCTTTCCCTCCTCCTCAGGGCTCTCATTTTGGGGTTGGGGGGGTTGGCTGGGAGGGCGCCATGGAACATGGGACACAAGTTCCTTTTCTCACTTCCCTTCCCTGACACCCCCACAACTGGTTGGGGCCGAACCACGTGAGAAAAGTCAGGCGCCAGGGAATGGGGATGTGAGAGTGGCTGCCCACACACACTCACACACACGCGCACGCATGTGTGCCCTCCCTCTAGAGCAAAGCCCCACCCTGGCTCCTCTGAGTCTCACCAAAGCCCACTTCCTGCCTGCTACCTCAAAGCACCCAGTTGCAGGATGAGGGGGGGTGCAGAGGACAATCCCTAGGATTCCATACCTGAAGGTGTGGCCTGGTTGACTCCAGCTCAGCTGTCTTCCTTCTCCTTCTCCCTCTCCTTCCCCCTCTCCTTCTCTGAGGCCAAGTTTCTGCACAAATCTTCAGGGCCTGGTTATGAAATTCTGCTGGTAGTCAGCCCAGCCCCTAGGAGGCGGGGACAGGGCTCTCTCCCCAAGGCCAGTGAGGAAGCCTCTGGGCTGGGCCCACAGTGAGTGTCCCAGCTGGGTGACCCTAGACCCATGTGTGGCTAACAGGCTCCTGCCTATGACTTTGGCTCTAGACCCAGCTGGTTCCTGAGGCAGCCACCTCCGCCACCCACCCAGAGACCACAGCTGAAGGAGGAACACTGTGTGTCTTGGTCATCCTCCTGAACTGGCCTGGTCTGGGGTGAGTGGTCTGTGCTTGGCTGGGGTCCAGGTTCCAGGCAGCACTGGCCCCCAGCGAGGCCTGTGCTGGCTGGGATTCAGTTCCAGGCAGCAGCTTCAATCTGTCTTGTCTCCCCCAGGCCTGGGAGCCTGGATGCCTGGGTATCAGAGCCTGGGCCTGGTGCCAGGCTGTTGCCCTGGTCACAGTAATGCCCCAGGTCAGGGCCATATTGGGCTCTCTTACATCACAGGCAAGCTCCTTGGGGAGCTCCCAGCCAGGTCCCCTGTGGGCTCCTTCTAGAGAGAGCAGAGATAATTCTCCCCCCACAACCCATTGCCAGGGGGCTCAGTAGCTAACACAGGCAGACAGTCTCCCTACAAACCCGATGTCCTCTGGGGATGCAGGCAGAGGGAGCAGGAAGTCAGATATCTCGGGAAGAAGCTGGGCTGTTCACAGGTCCTCTGTCCCTAGTCTGGCTCTGACCTCCTCTGACAGCAGCCTCCCTGAAGCTCCCAGGGTGGAGTTTCCTGAACATGCATAATCAGCTCTAGACTGACCACACAACCTTCTGGGGCTCCCTCCACCATTCAAGGCCCTCCACAATCTGCCTTTCCAAATTCACCAATTAAGCTCCCTCAGCTCAAGGTAGCCCTCCCTGCCAGCCCAATCCCAGGCCTAAACCTCAGGGTTCCCTGGGCACTCCAGTCAGGCCTCAACCCAGAGGACAGCTTTCTGTTGACATTACTTTTCTGCCCTGCTGGGGAGGCCAAGGAGAGGTTCCTGTCCTCAAGAGCTTCTCCTCTAAGGAGGACACAGAATACAGACGCTGCTTCAGGAAGGGTTAACAAGAGTTGTCAGTGGCTAAGGTGAAGAGGGGCCGCACTCTCAAACGTACAGAGGCAGGGATGGCCATCCATGTGTGTAGATGGGACAAAGAGTGCTATGGAGAGTATTGTAAAGCAAGCCAGTCCACTAATCATTTATTCGCTAACTTGGAGAAGTGGG
The DNA here is from genome assembly GCF_011100635.1 of Trichosurus vulpecula. Taxonomy (NCBI): domain Eukaryota; kingdom Metazoa; phylum Chordata; class Mammalia; order Diprotodontia; family Phalangeridae; genus Trichosurus; species Trichosurus vulpecula. Next base: position 277,634,137 of record NC_050578.1, on the reverse strand, counting down.
TTCTAAATGGGCTGGGGAGGGCCTTGAATGCCATACCTAGGAGTCAATGTTTTCTTCTAGAAGCAGTAGGGAGCCCTGGTTGGAGGGGAGACTCAGATCTCCTGGGCTTCCTTCAAGTCCCAGCTAAAATTCTGCCTCCAAGAGGAAGCCTCCCTTGTTATTGTGGTTGGCACTGGAAAGGCGGTGGGCAGCACACAGTAGGTGCTTTATACTGTTGACTAATTGATGGAGTCTGGAGGCCGGGAGATCTGTAGGGAGGCTATAATGATAGTGTAGGTTAGAAGAGATGAGGGCCTGGAATGGGCTGCATCTGCCCCCAAGGCTGCCACCTCCTCCAAGAAGCTTGCCCTGACTGCTCTCTAGAGACCACAGCTCCCAGGCTTCCCTGGCCCTCAGGGTTGGGGTGGGGAGAGGGGGCATCCAGGCTCCTCAGTCTCACTCTTTAGCTTTGCCTGAGGCCCTGTCCTATCACCCCACCTCCCCCAACCACTTACAAACACTGAGCTTCCCTAAGGTCAGGCCTAGCTCAAGTTCATCCTTGTCTCCTGAAGGCATTTGGCACCTGCCCTTGCTCCAGATTAAAGCTCGGGAGATCTGGAGTGAAAGTGGATCCTGTAAATCATCCCAGCCCACGCCTTTCCCAGGTCCTACCTAAGGGCTCGGATGCTCCCAGTAACCCCAGTCAGAGAATGAGTGACCCGGTTTCAGGACCTGAGCTCTGTAACTGGATCAGGGTATTTAAGGCTGGGAGGTCCATTCCCCCATTTCACAGAGAGAGAAACTGAGGCCAAAGAGGGGAAAGGAATTTGCCTAGGGTCCCCTGACCCCCAAATGCAGAGCTCTTTACACTATAATTAGTTATATGTAGGGCGAGTTACAGGCTCCAGTTTCCTTGTCTGTAAAACCAAGGCTTTAGTAACAACTGACATTTATAAAGCTCCACTTTACATTTGTGTCTCCTTTGATTCCAACAATAACCCCGTGGGATCTTGAATACTCTCGCACAGCCCTCCCTCTCTCCAATCAAAGTGAGCTAGGAGTCACGGCATCATTCTCTGATGTCGTGGTCGTCTTAAAGAACAAAGGACAAACACACACAAGCCGTGCTCAGCCCCATTTTGCAGATGAGGGAGTGAGGCTCAGATCCTTAAAAGGCCACACAGCTGATAAGTCTTGGAAGCAGGATTTGAACCCTGATCTTCTGTCCTGACCCCAAGTTCAGCTTGCTATCTCTGCTACCTTTAAAAAAACATGCTTTCAGACATTCCCGGTCCATGCATGGTCCTTCTATTTGGGGTCCCAGGGGAAAGGGTGGGGACACTGAAGGAGATACATGAGGCTGCCCCTGGGGAGGCCCCAGGAGAGATGGACCCCACTGCAGCTGCCACCCTGGGCCGGGCCTGGGCTCTCCTTTTCACTACTGGCTCTTAGAAAGGTTTTACTAGGCCGGAGTGTGGCTCCTGGGTGGCTGGTCCAGGCCGGGAAGAGCCCTAAGCCCTTGGCATGGCAGGTCAGCAGAGGCTCCAGAGTGTCCTCTGAAAATCTTGTTATCCTCCATGGCCTTGCACACAGTGGGTGCTAAATAAATGCTCCGTAAGCCCAGTGGAAGCCTCCGAGTGCCAGGTTTGCCTTCTTTTGAGCCCCAGATCGCATCCTGCCTGTCGGGGGACTATAGGAAATTGGCTTAGTCTTGGTTTGAGAGCCAATGGACCTGGATTCAAAATGCACCCAGACTGTCTCCTTATCTTGGCTCCCATGGCCCTGCTCCCGGCTCTCTCCCTGCCCGACCCTGCTACTCCCTCTCAGGCTCTGACCTTCTAAGTATGACCTCCTCCAGCTCTGTCCTGGGCCCTCTCTAAGTGTGCTCCCAGCTCCCAGGAGGCTCATTATTCTCTCTATGCAAATGGCTTCTGATTTCTCTGGAAAGCCATGAAATCCACCCCATCTTCTACCCATCAGCCACCTCTGACCCGACATCCCCAGGCATCCCCAACTCAACACAACCAAAGCCAAGTTGACCCCCCCCATCCTCCCCTCTTCTAAACTTCTCTTCCCCAGGCCCCAGATTCGGAGTCATTCCGGCCTCTCACTAACCCCTTATCCAATAAGTCGTCAATTCTTGTTGGTCTTCTTCTCACACCAGAGCCCCTCTGTGCGCTCACACGGCCCTCATGCCCCTCACCTGGGCTATTACAATGGCTTTCTCATGGATCTCCCAGCTTCTAGGCTCTCCCCTCTCCAATCCAGCCTCCAAACTGCTGCCTTGGGGACCTGGCTCCATCCCACATCCGACAATAGCATTCTTTTACTCAGAAATCTTAGGTGAATTCTGCTTGCCTCAGGTGAAACACAAAAGCCTGGAGGTTGTTTAAAGCCCTCCGAGGGTGGCCCCCACTTAACTTTCTTGGGTCATTTAATGACTCCCCTGGACCCATTCCTGTTCCAGTCAGACAGACTTGACTGCTCCCCACATCCCACTTCTGCCTTTGACTACGTGGTTCCCAGCCAGAAATAGATTCCTTCCTCATCCTTGGCTCTCTGAACCCTGGGATCCAAAACCAGGCTCAAGTGCCATCCCCTAGAGGAGACCTTTCCTCATCTCCTAACTGTTAACACTTTCTCCTCCTCCAAGGTACTTTTTGTTTTTGGGCCCCTTGCCCCTAGCGGACTGTAAGGTCCATGAGGGCAGGGGTGACTGAAGATACGCAGCACCTGGTGTGGTGCCCAGCACACAGTAGGCCCTTAAGCAGTTTGTTCAGTCTAACTGAGCACTATCTTTGCTTAACTGTGTGACTTTGGGGAAGTCTCTGTGTCACACTTTCCTCTTAGGTCAGATGGGCTAATGGCCCTTGCACCACCTGCCTCTAAGTGTTGTTATGAGAAAAGCTTTTTGCAAACCTTTGAGCTGGAAAACAGGGAGTTGTTATTCAGTGGCATAAGGTCGGGTTCCAGGGCTTGGTCCCTGTCAGACGCGATCATCTGCAGAGGTTGGCGCTTCTGGATGGAATCCTGGAGCTGCAGGGGTCAGAAAGGGAGAGGTGGGCTCTCGTGCCCTCCCAGGAGGCTGCACCCCACCCCTCAGCGTCCTCCCCCCCAACTTCTTGGAAGTCAAAACAAAGAAGGAAGATTTCTCTGCGCGCTGCTGAGGATAGACAGGAGAGATATTGGGTTACGAGTGGGTGGGGCAGAGAAGCGCATCTTTCCTTCTCTCTGCCCTCCATGCCCAGCTGGTACCCACTGCTACCTGCCTTGCCGCTATGCCACCTGCTGCCGCCATGCCACCTGCCCTGGCCTGAGGTTCCTTGGATGACCCTCACCCCCAGGTTCGCAGCCTCCTTCTACTTACCTGGCCTGTTCCTCCCGGGCATCCTCTCCTGGAAAGGTACCCATCCCTGCAGCTGGGAGAGGTCTCAAGGGAAAGCTGGAGGTGGCTCTCTCACCTTGGATGCAATGAGGAGGGCGGGCAGCTCTCCTCGTCTTCTCTGAGAGACCCACAGCTCTCAAGCTGCCACCCTATCACGTGAGCCCAGCATGTGACAGAACTCCATCTTTGCCACCTGGAGAGGAGCCAGGTGGAGATGGAGGGAGGGGTTGGGCCAGAGAGAAAGGTGCCTGACAGCTCCCTGGCCTGGTGGCTCCTTCCTCTTCCCCAGGAGGTGCAGTTTTCCTGCTATTGCAAGGGCTGCTTGGGCACGTGATGGAGCCCACAGGCCAGAGGGAGCCTTGGGGCCAGCCAGATCCTGACCAGGGGACAGTTTGCTGACAGCATTTCTGAGAGCCTTCTCTTTCTGGACTACCCTCTCCCCAGTGTGGCGATGATGGGGCTGGGGATAAAAGGGACAAGGATATAGAAGGAAAGAGTCTGGGTTCGAGTCTGGTCTGAGATAGCATCCTAGGATTACGCCTGTAAAGTATCTTAGAAGTCATTTCATCTAACTGCCTTATTTTATAGGTGGAGTCTCTTGGACTCCAGTTAAGTGACTGGCCACAGGCCACACTGATTATCAATGGCACAGCCAAGCTCCTACCCCAGGAGTCCTGACTCCAAACGATACCTCCTATGCACACTGGCCATGTGGCCAGAGGCACACGAGTGACCTGTCTGAGCCTTAGCCAGGATTGTTGGTTGGAACCATTCTCTGATCCTCATCATCATGGAAAGGGCTTTGACAGCTGCCAACACAGATGGCCAAACATGGGAGGTGGAGGCTGGTGGAGGTGTGCTGGGTGCTGAGAGCTTGGCTCTGAATTTCTCCTGGATCTCTAGAAACTCATCTTCCTTCAAGGTCACATTGACTCTGAAACTTGCACATCCTTGGCACCCCCTGCCCCACCCCATCCCCCGACTCCCCATCGGAGAGGGCAGAGCTCCTCCTAGACCCTCCACCATGTAAGGAGGGCCCTAGAGAACTGATTTCATCCTTCCCCACCTGCCTTGACCTTGCCTCCAGGTACCCTTTCCTTTCCATCTTCCTTCATTAGATTTAAAGCTCGTCAAGGGCAGGGACCAAGTTTTGCCTTTTTTTGTATCCTCAGAATTTAGCACAGAATTTAGCACACAGAAGGCACTTAATAAATGTCCATTGACTGAACCCATGTGACCAGGACCATGAGTCACTTAACCTCTGTGGTCTTCAGTTTCTTTAAAGTGAGAGTCAGTTGGATTATAGATTTTTCTAAGGTTGCTTCCAGCCCTAACTTATCCTGCTTTGGCAAGTGACTTACCCAAGGTCACACAGCAGGAGTGATACCAGCAGAGCCAGAGGGGCAGCCCTACCATCCTCCCAGACCAGGGCAGGGACTACAGGGCTTCTGGCAGGTGGGGTCCCAAGTCCTGGGCAGAACTTCTCTGCTCCCTTTGGTGGTTTCAAGGTGCTTGGATCTAGGGCCATCCTAAACCTGCCACATGAACCTAGGAGGTGACCTAATTGCATCCCTACTGTCCTTCTAAGCCCTCGATGGTCTCCCAGAGTGTGTGGTAAGACAAAACCCTCTGCTCAAGGATTCTGTTTTGTTCTCTCCCCATCCCCCCTCCCCCCCCCTCTTCCACACACACCTCACACCTCGTCTGGCTGGCTAGACTGCTGGGCTTGGCTCTTCACCAAAAACACCTGAGTATGGAAGCCCCTCCCCTAATCTCGAGAGAGCTGTTCCAAAGCCTGGGGGGCCCTGTCAAGTGCCTCTTCTGCCAGCACCTTCCCTTCCCCACCCAGCTCAGACCCAACCTCACCACAGCCACAGCCCTTTACAAACAAACATTCATTCAAGTGAGCCTCACAACAGCCTGGAGAAGGTCAAGTGTTTTAGTGACCATTGTCTAGAGAAGGGAACTGAAATCTCAGCTCTCTTCGCCTTTTGCAAGAAGCTTCTCCCAGCCCTGCCTAATCTCTATGCCTTCCCTCTTGGATTGTCTCCAGTTCTGGCTGTCTGTATCTGGTCTGTCCACAGTTCTTCCCATGCTGTTTGCCCCATTAAAACTGTGGAAAATATTAGACTATTTTATATCATTTTTGTAATTTCAATAAGACTCAGGGCCTGAACTACTTAACCAGAAGAAAAGCCTGATCCTAACAGTCTCTTTGTTCTCTGAGTAAGCTCAGAGATATCTCTATCTTTTGTCAACAAATCCAGATGGAGCATTCCTTGCTCTGTCCATGGCCATTAAGGGTGAAAACCTTGACCGCAGACACTATCTTGAATTATGTGACTTTTCCTTATCTTAATATTTTATGGGCATATACTATGTTGTGGAATGTTAATGGCAAATTAAACACAGAGATCCTGGGTTGTAATTTCCAATTGACACTTTGTCAACTATCTAATTTGTTGTATTTACAATCTATTCCATTAAGGAAAATCCTCTTCTTGTATCATGGTTAAACATACATAGGGCTCATAAAAATGAGGTCATACAGGCTTGCTAGCTCTGCTAAAATAACGTATATAAGTTTTCTCATTGCTTTGTTCAGGCAGCCAGAGTTCATACTCTGACTCCTTGTACGTACAAGTAAGCTAGCTCCGCTATGCTTTAAGGGAAAATAATAAACAACATGGATTTTTCTATCACCTAGCTCTGTTGTTTCCTTCAACCACATTTTCAGGTTTAACAAAACTGACCTTGAAAACAGGCGCTGGGTTTTACCTTTTTTTGTACCTTTGGTACTCAGCCAGTGCCTGGCACATACTAGGTGCTTGCTTAATCAATGTTCATTGACTGATTGAGGCTCAGAGAGAACAACTGATCTTCCTGTGGTCACACAACTAGTCTGCGTCAGAGGAAGATTCAGACCCAGTTTTTCCCAGCACCAAGGCCAGCACTCTAACAACCATGCCAGGCAATCGATCAACCAGGACTGGGGGGGAGGGCAGCTAGGTGTTGGCTAGACGTCTCCAGTTGGATGTCCCAGAGACATCTCAGTCTACGTGGCCAAAACAGACCCTGCTATCTTTTCCCCAAAACCTTCCTCTCTTCTAAACTCCTCTATTTCTGTTGACAGCACTGCCATCCTTCCGGTAACTCAGACTCTCAACCTTAGTTTAATCCTCAACTCCTCACTTTCATTCACCCCACAATCTAGTCAGTTGCCAAGCCTTGTTGTTTCTACCTGCCAGCATCTGTCACATTGAATCCTTTCCATTCACTCACATAGCCACCCTCTTCATGCAATTCTTCAACCCCGCACCTGGACTATGGAAATAACTTTCCTACTTAGTCAGTGGGCAAACATTTATCAGGAGCTTCCTATTGGGGGCCATTGCTGCCCCCCAGAAGCCAGCGAAGTCCTGTCTATCTACTGCCACCACTATTCCCTCACTCTGGCCCCAGAAAACTCAGTCATGGATAAAAATGAGCTGGTGCAAAGACCAAAGTGGCTGAACCAGCTGAAACATAGGATGACCTGGCAGCCTGAATGAGATCTGTAACTGAGGGGGGGGGACTGCATTATCCACTGAAGCAAGGAAACTTATCTCTGTTGCTGTAAAAAAATGTCATCAGAGCCCGGAGGTCATCTTGGAGGGTCCTTTCAAGTATTGGACAAAAGACAGAAGGTGCTGAGCAAATGGCCCAAGGGTGCCAAGAGAAAATCGAAACCAAACTAAGAGATATCTACCATGACATCTCTCGATCTCTCTCTGGGGAAAGCTCTTGATTCCTCAGGCTTCTCAAGCACAAAGCAGAGTTTTCTATTTGCAAACCAAAGGAGACCATTTCCGTTATTTGGCTGAGATTATTGCTGGTGACAATAACCATTCAATGGATCACATCAAGAAGCATTTGAAATTAGCCAAAAGGAGGAGCAACCCACCCAGGCTTCCTCTCAGATTGGGTCTGCCCCTGAATGTCAGTGTTCTGCTGTGAGATCCTGGACTCTCCAAAGAAAGCCTGCTCCTTGGCAAAGACAGGGATGAAGCCATTGTGGAACTGAACACGTTAAGTGACGAATCCTAGAAAGCCAGCACACTAATGATATACTTACGGAGACAATTTAACAGTGTAGGCATTGGACACCCCAAGAGATGTGGGAGAAGGAGGGGAGCCATTAGCTAGCTTTCCAGCTTTGATCAGCTTCATTCTAAAATGGGCATGGTAGACCATTTGTCATCCAGGCTTTCCCACAAAGAGTGTTTCCATGGCTTCCATGGTTAAGCAAAAAGTAATAACAAAAACTTGACTATATATTAGCCTGTTATGGTTGTGGGGAGGAGGAAGAGAAAAGGAGATATTGGTTTGAGCCACAGGTGCAGTTGTGGTTACTTTAGGGTAGGAGCAGTCATGGCCGGTGTCCCAGTGGTATGATGGTCCTGCCATGTCTGTGGCATACAGAATCTCAACATGTGCCCTTTATGAGACTGCAGCCATAAAAGTGTTTCTTTTTTTTTCTTTTTGGAGGGGGGAAGGCAAGGCAATTGGGGTTAAGTGACTTGCCCAAGGTCACACAGCTAGTAAGTGTCAAGTGTCTGAGGCTGGATTTGACCTCAGGTCTTCCTGACTCCTGAGCCAGTGCTCTATTCACTTCACCACCTAGCTGCCCCAAAAGTGTTTCTTAAGACCAAGTTTTAAACCAGGTAATTTACTCTGGAGAAGGGCAGAAATAGTTCCCATTCTATTAGCTGTTTTCTTTCATTATTTTTGCTATATTCATTTTATTTGCATTCATATTGTTTAGGCCGATGTAAAATGGATAATTTTGATCACATTAAATTTAAAAGGGTTTGTACAATTAAACCAGAATAGCCAAGATTAGAAGGAAAGCAGAGCACTTGGGGGAAATTTTATACACAGTTTCTCGGATAAAGGTCTCATATCTCAAATATATGGAGAACTCTGTCAAATTTATAAGAATATAAGTCATTCCCCAATGAATAAATGGTCAAAGAATATGGCTAGGCAGTTTTTGGATGAAGAAATCAAAGCTATGTATATAATCATATGGAAAATTGACTAGACACATCTGCACTAAAACAAGTTTGAGATATCATCTTGCACCTGTCAGACTGGCTAAAATGAAAGAAGGGGGGAATGACTAATCAGGAGGGAATGTGGAAAAATTGGGACACACTCACTGTTGGTGGAACTGTGAACTGATCCAACCATTTGGGAGAGCAATCTGGAATTATGCCAAAGAGTTCTAAAACGGTGTATACCCTTTGACCCAGCAGTACCACTATTAGGTCTGTCTCCTAAGGTGATCAGTAAAAAAGGAAAAGAACCTATAATCTCTAAAATATTTATAGCAGCAATCTTTGTGGTGGTGGCAAAGAACTGGAAATTTCAGGGATACCCATCAGTCGGGGAATGGTTGAACGAGTTGTGGTACGTGATTGTGGTGGAACACTACCGTGCTGGTTGGTTTTAGAAAAACATAAAGAGGCTTGTGTGATATAATGAGGAGTGAAATGATCAAAGCCAAGAGAATGCTATGTACAGTAACAGCAATATAGCAATATTGTTGAAGAAGATATGTATGTATCTGTATATGTATATAATATATATGTATATATATATATATGCTCTTTTCTCCTCCAACACACACACACACACACACACACACTCACACCCCTCTCTTCTTCTCTCCTCCGACACTGCCACCATTCTAGTATAAGCCCTGACCTCCTCACACTTAGGACTCTCCTCCTTCCGCTCTGACTACTGACCTCCCTGGCTTCTTTTAAGTCCCAACTAAAATCCTACATTCTATTGGAAGCCTTCCTAATCCCTTCTTAATTCTGGTACCTTTCCTCTACTAATTATTTCCTATTTATTCTGCATATAGCTTGTTTTGTATATGTTTGCATGTTGTCTCCCCCTTTAGACCGTAAGCTCCTTGATGGCAGGCACTGTCTTTTGCCTCTTTTGTATCCCAGCACACAGTAGGCACTTAATAAGTTTTTATTGGTTGACTGATTGACATCTTAGACTATTGTATTAGTCTGCTGGTGGGTCTCCTCCCTCCCTCAAATCTCTCCCCATTTCTAGTCCTCTCTTTTCTGACTTCACGGATTTCTGTGTGATCCCCATCAGTCTCCTCTTTCCAGCCTTTTAAACCATCCTGGTTTTTAACATGCTATTTCCCTAAATTCCTTTCCCTTTCATTTTCTCAGACTTATTATTTATTCCTCTGCCTCAGGCAGTCTTTGTTCTAGTCAAACAGAACACCTTGCTATTCCTCTCTCCCACTCTCATGTCACCCTCCTACTTGGGCCCACAGAATTTGTTTAATAAGAAAGAGCAGAAGAGAAAAAATTCAGCAAAACTAATCAATATATCTAAAACGTATCTGGCAATGATCTGCCACTGGGGAGCCCGACCTCTGCAAAGGAGTGGGATGGCAGGCTTAATCTTCTCCTATTTCTTCTTTGGAACCAAGCCTGTTTTTTGTGATTCAGCTACAATCGTGTGGTGGTGGTTGTCCTTGGGGCTAACACCACATACTCATTGTGTAGCTATGTTGGTCTCTTAGCTCCTCCGACTTCACTTTGCATCAGTTCATGGAAGTCTTCCCATACTTCTCTGTGTTCCTCAGATTTGTTTCTTACAGCACAGTCACATTCTGTTCCATTCATGTACAACTTGTTCAGACATTCTCCCATCAATGGGCATCAACTTTCTTTCCAGGTCTTTGCTACCACAGAAAAAGTACTGCCATAAATACATTGGTGTCTCTGGAGTCGTGTGTGTGTGTGTGTGTGTGTGTGTGTGTGTGTGTGTGTGTGTGTGTGTGTGTTTTCTTCAGTATATGCCTAGCAGTGAGATCTCTGACTCAAGAGCTATGGCCATTTTAGTGACTGGTTAAGTGACTTGTCCAGGATCACACAGCTAGTAAGTGTCTGAGGCTGAATTGGAACTCAGGTCTTCCTGATTCCAGGTCCAGCACTATCCAATGTGCCATCTACCTGCCATCCCATTTGGGGTTTTGTCTGGGGGTGGCAGAGATACTGAAGTGGTTTGCCACTTCTGTCTCCAGCTCATTTTACAAACGAGATGAGGAACTGAGACAAACAGGGTTAAGTGACTTGCCCAGGGTCACACAGCTACTAACACACAGCTACACGCCAGCTACACACAGCTACTGGCCTCTGTCTGAGGCAAGATTTGAACTCAGGAAGAGGATTTTTCCTGACTCCAGGCCTGGTGTTCTATCCTCCATGCCACTTCCTTGTCCCTATTTACTAAGCACTTTTGGTTGTTGGGTTGTTTTCAGTAGTTTCTAAGTCTGTGATAGAGGGGAGTTAATCCAGGCAGTCAGACTGGGCTCCAGCAGCCAGGCCTCCCAAAGTGCCCTTCAGGGCTCCAGTGACCACAAGGTGGCAGGCCTTCGTGTGGGAGGCAGTGTGGGGTAGCAGGCAGAGCGCTGCCATTGGGGCTGTGAGACCTTGGCCAGCTCACTTTACCCCTCTCCTGGAGGCGAAGCTTCCTCTTCTGTAAAATGAGGATAAAAATTTCCTCAGGGAGAACATGTCCTCCCTCCCAGGGTTGTGAGGCTAGAAGGAAGTAATGTTTGTAAACCACTTTGCCCACCCTGAGTTGCTATAGAAAAGACAGCTATTATTCCCCTGCCTCTGACCACTCCCCTATTCCATAACTCCTGTGGCTCCCTATTATCTCCAAGCTCAAACAGAAAATGTTCTCCCATCCCACAACCGGCCCTTCCCCCCTTTCCAGTCTTCTATCTTCCATCCCTCTCTGTACCCTGAGAGCCACTCACACTTACCACACACCTGCATTGGCCCCTGCAGGCTCCCTGCCTAGAACGCTCTCGCTCCTCACCTCAGCCTCTTCCTTTCCTTCCAGAATCAGCTGTGATTCCACCTTCAGAAGGAGGCCTTTCTCAGTGCCCCTCAATGCTTATGCCTTCCCTCTGACGTGACCTCTCACTCACCCTGTATATCTTTGTATGTTGTCTCACCCATTAGAATGTGAGCTTCTTGAGCGCAGGGACTATGTGTCTGCCTCTCTTTGCACCCCCAGAACTTAGAACTTGTTCCTGCCACATAGTAGGTGCTTAATAAATGCTTATTGACTGACTGATTGCCTCATAGTGGTCTGCTTCAGGATGCCATGAAATCACTCTAATTCCCGCCCCCCAACAATAGAGGGCCCTCTGGAGGGCTGACCTTGACCCCCTGAGGTTCTGGTCATGCCCTTTTATCCGGGTTAGCTTCCCTTCTTCCAGGTCACCCAGCAGCTCTGCTTGCCCCAGTCATCCATAGATACTGCAACTATTGCTTGCCTTGATGGTACTCTTCCTGCCAGAGGTCCTAGACTCTCAACTCCCCTTTTTTATGCTCAGTAGCTCTCTAGGTTATCAAAATGATCCCCTGAGAATAGCTTTAATTGACCACAGGGTTCCCCCACCCTAGCTGGGCTGTCCTATGGCCGCAGCTTCCATTGCTGGCTGATACCCAACCAGAATGATGGGCATCCCACCCCCCAACCATCCCCACACATCTTTGGCAGCTAATTCTTCCTTTTCTAGGCTGGACCTTTGCTTGTTTAGCACACTGGGGCCAGAAGGGGAGGGTCCGGGAGCTTTGTGTAAGCATCCCTTTTCCCAAGGGTCTCTCTGGGGAGCTGGGAAAGCCCATTTTCAGGCGATCCACAATGCAACAGTTGCATTGTATCTCTTCCCATACACCTTGTTGAAGACTTTCCTGAGAACCCACAGAGAGCATGGCAGAAATGGTACAGTGGAGTCAGGAAGACTCAGGCTCACTCGCTCTCTGTGTGACCTTGAGAAAGTCACTTAACTTCTGTCTGCCTCAGTTTCCTCAACTGCAAAATGGGGATAATAACAGCACCTACTTCCCAGGGTCGTGAGGATCAAATGAGATGATAATCACTGTAAAGCTCTTAGAACATAGTAGGTGCTTTATAGATGTTAGCTATTATTATCCTCCTAGATGCAGTGAGCATCCTTAACAGCAATCTTAGGGTTGAAGCACCAGTCTCTAACAACCACCTGAGAAGCCACGGTGACTCACCACTTCAACACACACACTTATGCAATGCCACTTGGGCTCACAATTACACAATGTCACCTCAGAACAGCTATGCCACATTACCTCCACACAGTTCCACAGCGGTTCCTTGGAGCCAGTTTTCAGGTCTGGTAGTAGTATTTGTCCAGAAAAAACAAACTTTGAATGAACTGTTTGGTTGAACATGGCCAGCTAATGAGATCTATTAGTACAATTAGTCTCAACTTGACTCTCCCAAATCCACTAAGATCCAACATAAGTGCCCTGGATGTAACCCACCTTGCACTGAACTATGGATTTAGTTTGATTTAATTCAATGTGGGGAAGGTCAGTCATTCCCTCAGTTAGCATTAATTAAGCACCCACTGTGTGCCAGGCAGTGTGCTAAGCCCTGGGTGGGTATTTTGGATTATTATAATGTACCTAATATGGAACATTTTTTTCCAAATTGGGGGACAGGGGACACAATGTGTGCATTTGTTTTATCTGAATATGCTTACTTGTGACAAAGATTTGTTTGTTTTCCTAATGGGGGAAGGATGAAGGAGAGAGAAGGGAATAGTGAGGGCGGTGAAAGAGAAAACAATCAGAAAGAAAGAAAAGAGAACCATTGTGGCATGAAGAAAAATGAACAGAAGAGAGAGAGATAAGCAGGAAAAGACATGTGGGATTTATTATAGAATTTTGAAAAACAACCGACCTGTATGAAATGGAGATGTGGCGTTTCATATGCGATCCTCTTTTTCTGTCCTTTGTATATGGAAATGCTGGTATTTGTTTATGTTTGCCAAGTTAAGAATAATAAAAAGATAGTATTAAAAAAAATACTACAGGTTGCATCCACCCAGGAAGGATTAGCTCTTCTGGGGGCTGAAGCTCAAAGTAATGGCCAAAATTAGTGGATTTTTTTAGTGCATTTCTTGCATAAACATATCCATTTTTTTCAGTGAAAATCAAAGCCAACAAAATTAAGAGTAAGTCAGTGAATTCTCTCCATGTACTCATGACTGAAGCAGACTAATTATTAACTACAGGAGGCTCCAGTGAGGCCAAATTTGAGTTGTTGAATGAGCGATCTCAAAGAAGCACAATATGTCACCATCACCATCAGTTTGTAGATTATGAAAAGAAGAGGGAGGGGGCACAGGACTTTTTGTTGTTATCCAGCTGTGGCTACATGAAAAGTGGAAATGACTGAAAGCTGAGCCCTCACTTAGAGACCCAGGCACTTCCCAAGGTCTTTCGAAGTCAGCTTGTGCCTGGTCAATAGACTAGGCAGGAAGTACACATTAAGAAAGCAAAATATTTAATTGGAACAGAAAGCAAAGCAAAACATATCTCTACAGTTATTCCCCTTCTTCTCCACAAGGGTGGCTTTTCCAGGACTACCATTTCCTGACAAAGGAGTAGAAGTCTTTGTCACTGTCTCAGGAATGCGCCGCGCCCCTATGTGGATGGATGCTGCCACTGCGACCTTAGAAGATGCTGACTCCAATTCCACTGGCTGGCTTCTCCTCTCCTTCTCAAGGTGTTGTTCAGTTTGTCTTCCTACAACACAACCTGCCAGTGCTGTAGGCACACAGTCTCATGGAAATGGAGTCCTGGAAACTTCTCCCATAGACTCTGGGGCCCAGTATTCTGGGAAATGCACTACCTACCTTGGTTTCTTTATTACACACTTTCATTATTCTTACACGGGGAAGATTATTAAAATAATCACACCCGTTGACAAAATGGTTCCATTGTTAGGAATAGCCCCTGATGGTGTTATCAAAAGCAAAACAATCAAAAACCCCAACTTCTGACCCAAAGATTCTAATAGTAGCATTATATGGAACTGTAGAAAACAAAACAAAACACCCCTTCCCCAAACTTGGAACGAACCTAAATGTCCAACAACAAGTCAGTGGTTGAATAGATTATGGCATATTAGTGTAAGAAAATACTATAATGAAATGAAGGCCAGCTAATCTGAGGAATAGAAATAAATCTAGAAAGACCTTTATGAAATAAATCTTTGTACTCCTCAGATGGAACACACACTGATTATACCCACGTAAGAGCAAATAAAAGGGAGGGGAGGAAATAAGCACTTCTATAGGACCCACTGTGCGTCAGGCGCCGTGCTAAATGCAAACATTTTGCCATTTGATTCTCCAAATAGCCTCAAAAGGTAGGCGCCATTATTGGCCCCATTTTACAGCTGAGGAAACTGAGGCAAACAGAGCTTAAGTGGCTTGCCCAGAGTCACAGCACTAGTGTCAGAGGCCAGATTTAAACACCAAGCCCAGGGCTCTATCCACTGCACCTCCTAGATGCAAATAAGAATGAATGAATAAACAAAGAATTTTACTGAGACTTAGAGAGAGGGATGGAAAACTTACTCTGCTACTTTGTGCACTGAAATTCATTGCAAGGTAACTAAGCATGTATGATTGTTTGTACTTCCTACGCTCAATATTGTTTTTGATAAAGTATTTCCTTTTGGGGAGGCGTTGCCTAATTTTTCAGGGCGCTCTGGGGGCTCGAGATCGCCAGCCTTGCAGGGAGAGGCAGAGGCCATGCTTTTGAATCCCGACTCTGCTGCCTACGGATCTTGGTACCTCAGTGCAGTCACATCTTCTCCCGGCCTCAGTTTCCCATCTGTCAAATGAAGGGGTCGGACTAGAGGTCCGCTCTTCCCGATCTTTTCCTCCCTAGGGACTCTGCCAGACAGACTGGCGGCGGGGTCGGAGGGTCTTGGGTTGAGAGCTACCGGGCACATGCCACCCCCTTCATCTGACATAAAGCGAAAACAGCTTTAAGAAAAGTCACCTTCCGAGCGTTGTTAATAATAACTAGCATTTGTGTAGAGCTTCTGTAGGTTTGCCAAGCGCTTCACAAATATTACTTATTACAAATTTATATATTACAAATATATTTGATTCTCACCAGAACCCTGGGAAGTATCTGTTATCATTCCCATTTTACAGAGGACCAAACTGAGGTTCGACAAACACAAACACATTATGAAGAGATCCGAGCTGGCCCCAGAGCGGGGCGCTGCAGGCGTGGTAAGTATCAAAGGAGATATTTGAACCTAGCTCTTTCCAGACAGCGCCCAGCACGTTCGCCAGGGCACCCCACTACCTTCTCGCTCTCCAGCTTCTAACCTGCCATATTGCTTGCTGAATGAATGGACTGGGTCGGAGGACCTGTTGGAATCCCGCCGAGTGCTTGGGGGCACTGGGGGCAAGCGACTCAACCTCTCCGGGAGTCAGTTTCCCCATCTATCAAACTAGGGGGCAGGCCTAGAATCCAGTCTTCTGGGGGCAGGCTGATCCTTAGGTGGCCTTCCACGGTGGGAGGAGGGGGTGAACACGGCAGTCAGGGCTCCTCCGCGACCAGGCAGTCACCCCCTTCTCCCCGGTTTCGGGACCCCGACTCCTAGGAGCTTAGGTACCAGGGTGGAGACAGGGGCCGGTTCTAGTTCCTGGTTCCTGGTTCCTGGTTCAGGCTCCCGGACCCGCCCCCGGCCCTGCCCCCACCCCTGCCTCCCGCCTCCCGCCCGGGGCAGGCTGGCTGGAGGGCCGGCAGAACTGGGTGATCTCGGATCGCTCTGGGCCAGGCGGTCTTGGGGTCCCAGGGCAGCAGCTGGAGAGCCGGGGCGGGCCGTCGGGGGATCCACCCACCGACTGTCTGTCAAACAGCAGCCTCCCACAGCTCTCACTTCTCCAGCCATGGAGGCCGAGCCTCCGCTGTACCCGGTGGCTGGAGCCGCCGGCCTCTTGGCCGAACAGCCCAGAGCTGGAGTTCCCGACGGGGGCCTCCCGGACGGGCCTGAGGTACTAGAAGCTGCCTGAGCCCAGCCGGGCCCCGGCCCGTGGGAGGAGGGCTGGGGAAAGAGCCCTGCCTTGGGGGTCTCGGGTTCCAGCTCTGTCTCTCCTGCTGACCGCAGGGTTTGCTTGGGACAAGCCCCATCCCCTCTCTGGGCCTCAATTTCTCCCTCTATAAACGGAGGGGTTACGTTCTCTTCCTGATCTTTAAAGCCTATGGTCCAGGGAGCCAGGGGCCTGATGGAGAGGGGGGAAGGGGAAGCATCCCTCTGCCATCTTGGGGTACCCCAACTAAGGTCCTCGTGTCTGTCCTGGGTTAGGTGGAGTCAGGGAGGTGGGGAGGGTGGTCACCCCAGGGTGGCCTCGGTTTTGGGGGCCACACTTCCCAGAGGCTCCTCTCTGTGGCTGGGGCCAGGGGAATGGGGAGCCTTAGCCCCTGACCCAGGCCCTTGTGCTGGTGTCCTACAGCTGGATGAGTTTGTGGGGGCCTATCCAGACTACAACGAGGAGGAGGAAGAGCGCAGATATTACCGCAGAAAAAAGCTGGGCGTGATCAAGAATGTGGTGATTGCCAGCATTGGGGGGATGCTCACCTACAGTGTCTACTTGGGTAAGAGATCCCTGGGCCTCCCTCCACACTTCCCCACCCCTCCTCTCTTCAGCCAAGGCCCAGAGGCTAGCTCTGAGTCAGACAATCTGTGTTCAAATCCTTCCTCCTCTACTTCGTACTTGAGGGATTTGGGACATATCCCAGGACCTCAGTTTCCCTATTTGTAAAATGACCTAGTTGGACTAGATGACCCTTACAGGGGCCTGTAAGAACGGAGCCCACTCTCCTTTTCTGACTCGCTTCTGTCCATGACCCAGGCCCCAGAGGTGTGTCCTTGATGAAGAGTGGGGTCCAGCCATCCTCATTCCCTTCCTAGGTCTGGGTCCTGGCTCCAGAAGTCTACCAGGCCAGTCTCTCTGTCAGAGATCCAGTCTCATTGGCTGCAGCTAGAGGAGCCCAGTGGGGACTGAGTGGGGGCAAAAGCTCACCCCTCAAGCTCCCCAAGGAATCATTAGACTGTGAGGGTTCCCTGACCTTTGTCTTCCTGCTCCTCCCCCTGGCTAAAGGCTCTGCCCTCATTCATCTGTTCGTTCATTCATTCATTCATTCACTTGAGGGGCTGGGGATGCTTAATAAATGCTAGCTGAGTGACTGGCTGACAGATTTGTTCCTGGCCTGGCCTCACTCCAGGCCTGGCGTGTCAATAATCACCCCCTGTGGGTCCCAGTGGAGAGTGTTGGCCTTGTGAGGGGGCAGGGCTTAGGCACTGAGGATGCCCAGTGTCTGAGTCCTAAGGTGACACAGCTCAGACAGGAGGGAGGTCAGGACAAAGCTACACAAATCCCCTCCCACCATCTGCTCTGGGGAACCCCCAGGCTTTGGGACCACATAGCAGGCTTAGGTCTTTGGTGCCATCCCGGCCTGCCTCATCCAAGCTGGCTCCTCAGTTCTGGAGCTGTCCCACAGGTGGTAGAGGGGTGTCCTGCAGAGAAGGAGCCCTGCTCTGCAAGTCAGCAGGTCTGGATTTCAACCCAGCTCTGACATTTACTCCCTGGGTGACCTTGGACCAGTCACTTCCCTTTTTTAAGTTTCAGCTTCCTCCATGGCCACACCTCCTCAGCTTCCCTCCTGGTGGGGTCTGGCAGGCGCCAGTGAGAGCAGACTTGGCAATCTGTAGAGGATGATGTTATTAGATTGCATCTGGTCAGATCTGGGCAGACTTTAGAGGTGGGAGGAGGGGTGGGTGGCTCTTCAACTCCATCTGGGGCCAAGCTCTTAGCAAGTCATGGACTTCTCATAGGCAGAGGAGGAAGCAGGCCCTGGGCAGCTGGTGGGAGACCCTGACCCAAGCAACCCTGGACCACAGCTCAGAGCCTCAGTTCCTCTTCCACTTCCTCTTCCACAACAGCTGCAGGAGGTGGGACTGCTGTGGGAGGAGCAGTGGGGGCCTCATCTCCTTCCCCTGGCCTCCAGGTTCATCATGGCTACCTTGGGTGTGGGGCTGCCTGGACCATCACCACTTGGCTGGGAGCCCTGGAAGGGAGGAGCCTTGGAACAGAGAACAGAATGCCAGAACTGGGAGAGACCTCTGAACCTAGAATGCCAGAACTTGAGGGAACCTTGGAACAGAGAATGTCAATGCTGGGAGGGACCTTAAAACGTAGAATATCAGACCTGGGAGAGACTTTAGAACATAGAATGTCAGAACTGTGAGGGAGCTTAGAAACTAGGACATGGAATATCTGGACTGAGAAGAACCTTAGAACAAGGAATGTGAGAGGTAGGAGGGACCTAAGAGAAAATAGGAACCAGTTCCCTCATTTTGCTGATGAGAAAAGAGAAAGGACATGCCCAAGGTTCTAGAGTGACCTGGGCATTTGTCCCCTCCCCGGCCTGGCCTCTCTGTCTGCCCCCACTGACTCCCTCTTTCTGTGTCTGATGGTAATTGTATGTGTTATTGACCCAGCTTGTGGCTAGGGCTCCACGTGTGCTGTGGTTGGTGAGTAGTTAGTCCTTCCTAGGAACACTTGCTGCCCCACCGCCCCAGCAGTGGGCCCCCAGTGGCAAAGAGGTGCTGTGTTCTGTCCCCTTAGCCCATAGGCCACTGCTAGAACTGGGTTCTAGACTCCATCCTCCCCAGTTGAAGCTGGGCCATCTCCATTCTGGTCTCCTTGGGGTTGTCCAGGAGTGGGATGACTAACTCATGGGGATGGGCTTTGGCTTGGAGGTGCTGCTGTCTGGGCCTTGGCCTAGGCCTAAGCCCCCCTCCTCAATCCCCCAGGTCTCCTACAGATGCAAATGATTCTCCACTATGACGAGACCTACCGAGAGGTGAAATACGGCAGCATGGGACTCCCTGACATCGACAGCAAGATGCTGATGGGCATCAACGTGACCCCTGTGGTGGCCCTGCTCTACACACCCGTGCTCATCAGGTGGGTGGGCAGCAGTACCAAAGTGACCTCTGACCCTGTGCTGGCCCTGCCCACCTAGGGAGGGGCTAGGAGGCAGACAGAACCCCTGCCTCAGTGTACCTCCTTGGCCAGTGCTTGGGCCTCGGTGGGACTGGCAGGTAGAAGGCCAGCTCCCTCTGAGCTTCGGTTTCCTCACCTGGCCTGGATGAGCTTTTCTTTGAGTTCTGATGCCCCTCTTTGCCTTTTCCCGGGTTGCCTCAGGCTGGGAATGCCCTCCCTCTCTGGTGCCACCTTCCTGGTCCTCCTTTCCACTCCCACCCCTCCAGTCAGTAGCATTCCTTCTGTCTTGAAATTATATATGGTTTGTATTTCTTTGGGGCCCTGTTGTGTCCCCGCCCATAGAAGGTACTCAAGGGCAGGCATTGTCTCATTTCTGTCCGCATCTCCCCAGCCCAAGCACAGTGCCTAGCACACAGTAGGGGCTTAATGCTTATTGAATTAAACAGAACATCCCATGCAGGTCTGACTTAAGCATCTTGAAGAAAACACAGAGTTGCAACATTTTAGAGCTGGATGAACCTTCAAGGACCAACCTCCTTGTTTTAGCATTTGAGAAACTGAGGCCCAGAAAAGGGAACAGACTTGCCTAGGTTACACAATGAACTAGAAGCAGAGTCAGGACTAGAATCCAGACTTGAGACTGAGTTTTTGCTGCCCTCCCTCCTCCTCCTGTCTCTCCTGGAGCTGGAGAAGGTCCTGAGATACACAGACCCATAAGACCCCAGACCACCTCTCCATTTCACAGATGAGCAAACTGAGGCCAAAGGAGGTTAAATGGCTTTGCTCAGGTCACACAGGGCATAAGAGTCAGAGGTGGGATTTGAATCCAGGGCCTTGGCCCCTAGAGGCAAAGCATGCTGTTTTCCTTGAACCATGCTGACTTCTGTGGACAATGCTAGTGAGTCAGAGATTTGGGGTGGAAGGGTAGGTTGCTGCTAAGTGGAGACCAACTAAGGAGGTATCCCAGGCTGGAACAGGCTTCCTGGCACTGGAGGTCTTGGAGCAGAGGCTGGATGGGGACTGCCAGGTCTTGGACTCGGTGCTGACCTCGAGGGTCTACCAGGGCCAAGGGCAGAGGACAACTGACTCACAAAGATTCTGCCCCCGACAGGTTCTTTGGCACCAAGTGGGTGATGTTCCTGGCCGTGGGTATCTATGCCCTCTTTGTCTCCACCAACTACTGGGAGCGATACTACACACTTGTGCCCTCTGCAGTTGCCCTGGGAGTGGCCATTGTGCCCCTCTGGGCCTCCATGGGGAACTACATCACCCGGTGAGCAGGGGCCACCTGGGCAAGGGTGCTGGGGGTGGGGAGAGGAGGGGTGGGTATGTTGGTGGCCACATGGCTTTGCCTCACCTGGCCAGGGCAGGGTGTATGTGTGTTTTGTGCGTGTGTGTGCGTGTGCGTGTGCGTGTGTATGTGTGTGTGTGTGTGTTCATGTGTGTGTGCGAGCGTGCGCCAGGATCGTAATGGACACTGCTCAGAGAGCCTGAAGCCCTGGGCTCTAAAGGGGCTATGCAGGCAAGTTCCACTTTTTTCACCTGAACATGGGGATCTAACTCAGTTCAATTCGGCCAATATTTCTTAGTTGTGGCAGAGCCTCATGCTGGGGACTGGCAGGGGGGCAGAGTTTACAGGCTAGAGGGTAGATCAGATAGCAGCACAGATGATACTAATATTTAATATTGCATGGCAGGTGTCCTAGAGACATACCCACCCATTACTGGTGATGTGAGCTCTGAGGGGGGAGGTCTTTATGGACCCTGGAGGTCAGGGGAAGCTTCCTGGAAGAGGTGGCATTTGAAGTAGGTTTGTAGGGATGGGGCATGGCCTTTGTACAGGCTGCCCTCCTGTGTGTGGAATGCCTTCCCTCACTTCTGCCTTGTCAAGTCCCTAACTTATTGCAAAGCACAGCTGGGTACTTCCTGCCACAAGAGACCTTTCCTGACCCTGCTCCCAAGCTGGTCATGCTCTTTCCCTTTGGTAATGATTGTTGTATTAGTTTGCAATAAATAGTAACTATAAAGTAGTTAACTTCTCTGTGTCTGTGCTATATCCCACCGTAAGAAAATGTAAGAGTGAGGGTGGGGGTGAGGGGATGGGGTGCATTGGTTTTTTTCCCTAATGTTTGTTGAATTAAAGGGAGTTGAAATCAGCAGGTAGGGGGGATCCAGGCACAGAAGTCACCTTGAGCAAGGGCACAGAGTGGGGAAAGGTCTGGATGTGTCAGAAGCAGCGAGATGTCCAGTTTAGTGGGGATTTTGAGCATCTTTGGAGGGAATGGCATGAGGTGGAGTGGAAAGGTCAAGCCTGTGGATAGAAGCAAAGGGTGGATGGGGAGCTGCTGGACAGCCCCCAGAACAGCGGTGGAGGGGGGAAGCTTCCCCGAGAGGATCTGGGGGATGAGACCGTGCCAATGTTCCATGATCTCTGGCAGGATGTCGCAGAAATACTATGAGTATGTGAATTACAAGGAGGAGCACGTGCAGGAGCAGAGGCGTCCCCCGAGGGGGGCCCATACCCCCTATCTTGTCATCTTCCACACCATCTTCTATGGTTTCTTTCATGTGAGCATGGGCAGGGCTGGGGGCAGGGGCTGGGAAACCTTGGGAGAAGGACCCAGGGGAACTTCTGGCCTGGGGTAGTGCTTGGTGGGGGGACGTTGAGAAGATTGCCCTCCCCCCCCGCAAATCCTTACTATCCAATCTCCCATCTCACCTGGCTGTGCCTTCGAGGATGGCACAGTAAAGAGGGTGCTGGAGTCAGGAGAGACCAGGGCTCAGAGCCTGACTTTGATAGCAGTGTGGCTGCAAGCAAATCACCCCTCCGCCTCTGTGAAACGGAGAAGCGGGGAGCTGTACTTGCTGACCTCCAAGATCCTTTCTAGTTCTCAATCTAGGGTTCTATGACCTATAACATCCTAGCTGGGAGGTGGGCATGGCTTAGGATCATGCTGGCACCATCTCCAGCCTCCCACTCTCCTTTCCTGCAGCTCAGTTTTGCCTGTGCCCAGGGGCCCATGGTCTTCTTCCTCAATGGGTACTTGTATGATCGGAACCACACCCTCTATAATGTGCATAACTGTGGTGAGTCTGAAACCCGACTCTGTGGCTGGGGTCAGGGTGGCAGGGACAGGGAGGGGTGGCCCAGTCTGAATTCAATGCCACAAGTATCTATTAAGCCTGTGCTGTGTGCAGTAACAGAACCACTGCTTGCCCCAGTTTCCTCATCTATAAAGCCTCCCTCTCAGGGGTGTCGTGAGGATCCAATGAGAGAATGTTTGACAAAGCTTAGTGCAGTGCCTGGCACACAGTAGGCGATATAGAAGTGTTAGCTATGATGATGATGTGCCAGGCACTATACCAGGTGCCAGGGGGACAAAGATAGAAACAAATCCTCGCCTCCAAAGTGTTTATGTTCTGCCTGGACAAGAACACATGTAGAAAGAATGTAGCAATTTAAGAAAAAACCATGAACTTGAACATTAGCTACCACAAATATTCCAATGGGACAAGAAAAAAAGTGGATTATACAGGAAACCAGGGACTTCTGTTACAGTTTCTTTTTGAAAAGTATATGTTAATTTTAACACAGTAGTAACAAAATTGCCCTGCTCAGTCATGGCCCCTTCTGAACTTGTTCTGTTGTTTCCTTTGGTATTTTTCGATCTTGTATTGAAGCTCTTTTCTTTCTAGTTTGGTTTTTTTTTTTTTGCACCTATCACTTGCTAGCAATCACCCCCCTCCGTAGAAGCCCTCCTTTGTAACAAATAAGGCTAGTCAACCAAAACAAATTGGCAGATTGGCCACATACACGGCAATTTGAAGAGGGGCCGAGGGCTGATAAGTGGGAAGATCTGGGAAAGGCTCATGTGAGAGATGGCCCCTTAAAGGAGACATGCAAGTCCAGAAGCGGGAGGTAAGGATGGAGGCGTTCTGGAGAACAGTAAAGTAAGCGAGTTTGGGTGGCACATACGGAGACAAAGTCATGCAGGTGGGATCTGGTGGGTAGTCAGTGATGTGGGATGGAACTTGGGAGAGAGGTTAGGGCTGGATATATAGCTCTGGCAGTCACCTGAGTAGAGATGATAGTTGAATCCTCATCAAGCAAGGCAGTGTAGTATAGAGGAAGATGAGAAGAGGGTCCAGGATAGCTTTTGAGGAACATCCAAGCATAGGGAAATGACCAAACAAAAGACACTTACTAGGCCAACAGGCATGGCAAGCTGTCTAACTTCTGGAGGTCAAGGAGGAAGCATGACACAGTGGGAAGACTGATGAACTTAGAGTCATGCGACCTGAGTTCAAATCCCAGCTTGCTACCTATGTGACCCAGGGCAAGTCCCTTTCCCTCTTGGGGCCTCAGTTTCCCCATCTGTAAAATGAAAGGGATAGATCTGAAAGCTTCTGAGGCCCCTTCTTCTAGTAGGTTGTACTTCTTTTTTATTAATTAATTTATTTTTAGTTTTAGTTTACAACACTCAGTTCTTCAAGTTTTTGAGTTTCAAATTTACTCGCCCTCCCCACCCAAGATGGCATGCAATCCAATATGGGTTCTACCTATACTTTCACATTAAACTTATTTTCACAATAATCAAGGTGTAAAGAAGAACTACAACCAATGGAATGAACCACAAGAAAGAAGAAACAAAACAGAAACAAAACAAAAAAATAAACAGACAAAAAAAGAGAGCAAAGAATTTGCCTCAGTCTGCATTCAGACTCCATAATTCTTTCTCTGGATGTGAATCACTTGATCCATCATGAGTCTTTTGGAGCTGTCTTTGAACCTTGCATTGATGAGAGGAATCAAGTCTATCAAAGTTAGTCCTTACAGAGACAGTGTGTCTATAATCATGTATAATGATCTCCTGGTCCTGCTCTCCTCACTTAGCATCAGTTCATATAAGTCTTTCCAGGTTATTATGAAGTCCATCTGCTTCTCATTTTTTATAGCACAATAATATTCCATTACATTCATATATCACAGCTTGTTTAGCCATTCCCCAATTGATGGGCACCCCCTTGATTTCTAATTCTTTGCCACCACAAAAAGAGCCACTATAAATATTTTTGAACATATGGGTCCTTTTCCTACTCGTATGATCTCTTTGGGATATAGTCCTAGAAGTGGTATTGCTGGGTCAAAGGATATGCACATTATTATAGCTCTTTGTGCAAAGTTCCAAATTGCTCTCCAGAATGGTTGGATCAGTTCACAACTCTACCAACAATGCATTAGTGTTCCAACTTTCCCACATCCTCTCTAGCATTTATGATTTTCCTGTTTTGTCCTGTGAGCTGATCTGACAGGTGAGATGTGGTACCTAAGAGTTGTTTTGATTTGCATTTTTTGTTTTCTTTTTTGTTTTGTTTGTAATTTATTATTTATTTAATATGTTTTTAGTTTTCAACATTGATTTCCACAAGATTTTGAGTTACAAATTTTCTCCCCATTTCTACCCTCCTACCACCCCAAGATTGCATATATTCTGATTGCCCCTTTCCCTAGTCTGCCCTCCCTTCTGTCACCCCACTCCCCCCATCCCTTTTCCCCTTACTTTCTTGTAGGGCAGGATAGATTTCTATACCTCATTGCTTGTATATCTTATTTCCTAGTTGCATGTAAAAACACCTTTTTTTGAGCATTTGTTTTTAGAGCTTTGTGTTCCAAATTCTCTCCCTTCTTCCCTCGCCACCCACCCTCCTTGAGTAGGCAAGCAATTTTGACTTGCATTTCTCTAATCAATAGTGATTTAGAGCATTTTTTCACATGCCTATAGATATCTTTAATTTCTTCCTCTGAAAACTGCCTGTTCATATCCTTTGGGTCCATAAATATCCATTTATCAATTGGGGAATGACTTCTATTCTTCTAAATTTGACTCATTTCTCTTTCTGTTTTAGAAATGAGGCCTTTATCAGAGACACTGGTTGTAAAAATTCTTTCCCAATTTTTTGCTTCCCTCCTAATCTTGGTTGTATTGGCTTTGTTTGTATGAAAACTTTTCAATTTAATGTAATCAAAATTATCCATTTTGCATTTCATAATGTTCTCTATCTCTCATTTGGTCATAAATTCTTCCCTTCTCCATAAATCTGACAAGTAAACTATTCCTTGCTCTCCCAGATTGCATAGGAACATGCCAAGGTGGACTGGGGTGGTCAAGGAAGAATTCCTGGAGAATGTGGGCCTTGAAGGACAGCTTGGGGTTGGAGAGGAGGGAATGATTATCCCTAGTGTGGCTCTTTTTAGAGAGATTCTGAACCAGCACAAAAGCCTCTGTTCATCCTGATCCATAAAAGGCAGATGCCTCAGTGGAGTCAAGGTTGGGGCTTTGTGTGTGTCTCAGCAGCACTTTCTCTGTGAGGGTAACACTGCCGAGCCCCCAGTGGGCCATGTGCTTTGGGCTCTGATCTCAGGATAGGAAGGATTGCCTTAAATTGTCCACACCTTCCTAACCAGTTCTCCTTAAGAGCAACATCATGTGTTTGTAAGATGGCTCACAGAGGTTAAGGGTTCAACTTGGGACCTGGTGCTTGACCTGGGGCTCAGCATGGGCTAGGGTTAGGGTGAGAAGCTCAGCCTCTGGCCAATCTTTAGATGAGAATTGAAGCTGAGCATTGGTCCACTGGGAGACAGAGCCTGTGGTCCTGGCCTCTGACTTCAGATCCAAACAGCAGCAGCAGACCCATGAATGTCACAGTATCAGTGACAGCCCGGGGTGGCTTTGGGAACAAATTGGCTTCATTTCTGTCACTACTTCTGTCCTTATGAGTCCTGTCCCATCTCACTGTGACTTTGTGTCCTCTTGTGTCCCCAGGCACCAACAGCCATGGGATCCTCATTGGCTTCAACAAGACTGTGCTTCAGAGACTGCCCCACAGCCAAAACCTCATTGTGGTTGAGAGCGTGCTCATGTCGGTGGCCTTTCTGGCCATGCTGCTGGTAGGAATTTCTTCAGCCCTGGCTCCTCCTTGAAAGCTGGAGGAGAAGGGGTGGAGGGTTGGGGGGGTGAGGGGTGGGGAAGGCAGACTATGACAAGATGTGGGACAGGAAGGACTATGGAGGATAGGGATACCTGTGGGAGAGGAATCCCTGGTCTTCACATAAAGGTGTCTCCCGTTGACAGCACAAACTGATCCTACTCCTAGGCCCCAAAGGGACCACTGAGCAAATTCTGTTCAGTGCAAGAAGTTTCTTGAGTGCCTTCTGGGTACAGTGCTTAGCCATTCTGTGGGAACGCAAAATCAGACATGAACATTCTCCTTGGGAAACTCATAGGGTGGGGAGATAGGTCTCCTCTGGAAGGTTACCTGAGAGCATAGGCTTGTGAGGAGGTGCCTATGGGTGGTATAGATCGTCAGGGCTCTGGGCCCCTCTGGTACCCAGGACACATCTCCAGGTGGGTCTGGGTAGAATATGGGCCTGGTGAGCTGTAGGACTGGGTAGAGATTGTGAACATCTCTACATCTCAACCTGGATCGCTAGATTGGAACTCAGAGCCTTCGGCATCAGAGGACTAACCTGGATCTGACACCTGGCCTCCATCCTTATGATTCTTGTGGCCTTGGGAAAGTCCTTAATGAGAACAATAACCATAATATTAGCTGACATTTTAAATATACTTATTTCTTTTCACAACCATTTATACCTCCTCCTCTCCTGAACAATAAAAAAAGAAAAAGAAAACCCTCCCAACAAATATGCCTAATCCAGCAAAACACATTCCCACGTTGGCCATGGCCCCAAATGCATTGATCCTTCTTTGTTTTCAGTTTGTCCCCAGTTGGGCAGTAGGTTGGTGCCACATTTCTTCTTCAGTCTTGTAGAATCAGAGGTCCAGAGCCTTTCAGAGCTGTTGTTTTTTTTTCCTGTAAAATTTTGTTGTATAAATTGTTCTCCAAACTATGCTCTTCACTCTGCATGCCTTCATAGAGGTCTGCCCAGTGCCCTCTGAAATGATCCATCTCATCATTTCTTATGACAAAAATATTCCATTGCATCCAGAAACCATGATTTGTTTAACCATCCACCAATAGAAG
This sequence comes from Trichosurus vulpecula, assembly GCF_011100635.1. Lineage (NCBI taxonomy): Eukaryota > Metazoa > Chordata > Mammalia > Diprotodontia > Phalangeridae > Trichosurus > Trichosurus vulpecula. The sequence continues at coordinate 277,606,772 of NC_050578.1, read as the reverse complement.
GGCATCCCCTCAGCATCCATAGAAGGGCATCCCCTCAGCATCCAGTTTTTGACCATCAATAATTTTGTACATTTGGATCCTTTATCTCTTTCTTTGGTTTCTTTGAGATATAGTTGTGTTATAGCTAGCCAACATTTCTATAATGCTTTAAGGTTTGCAAAGCACATTATCCAGCCCAAACCTGACAACAGCCCTATAAAGTAGATGCTGTTACTACCATTTTATATATGGAGTAAAAGAGGTTAAAGTAACTTGCCCATGCTCACCCAGATAATAAGTGTCTGAGACAAGATTAGAAACCATGACTTCCTGAACCAAGCCAGTAGTCTATCCACTCTGTCGTTCTGAACCTGAGTTTCTACTGCTACAAGTTTGAGAGAGTTGCGCTAAGAAAATCTCATACTGTAATATTTGTTCTAGTTCTAAAGTTATAATGTATGCTCCAGAAGAGGCAGGCAGTGTGGTATGTAGAATACGCATTAGAGAAACAGCACAGCATAGTGATGGAGTGTCAGGAAGGTCTGGGTTTATTGAATGTCCATTTTTTCCTCTTGATGATTGAACTTGGGTTTACAAGAAAAGTTATTTTGAGTTGTAGCTTGAGTATCTTTGATTTTTGGAATATGCTACTCCATTCTCTTCTGTGCTTTTCCCTGAATGTGGAATAATCCTGTGTTGTTCATTTTTGAAAGTCTTTCTCTTGACTGCTTGTAGAATTTATTCTTTGTTATTAAAATTGTCCAATTTAACCATTACTTGCAATGGCATTTGAAGTGCATTTTTCTTCTGGCACTGATTTGTGGATTCTCTTGATCTGTGTTTTATATCCTATATTCAGAAGTTCTGGATAGTTTTCTTGTGTTATTTCCTGCAGGGTGATATTCAGGTCCTTAGTTTATCAACCATTCAGGAAGATCCCTGGTCCTTAAGTTATCTTTGCACGTTCTGTTGTTATCTCTGCATATTTCAGTTGTAGAGAATTCATCTGTTCTTTTAACTTTTACTTCTTTTCTGCCAAATTTTCTTCTGCTGAAGCATTTTTGTGCTTCAAATAGATTATTTTCTTTCTCAAAGCTTCTACTTCTTTGTAGAATTCCTCCATTAATTTTAATTTTTGCTCTTCTGCTATTTTTGTTTTTAAATTGTGTATTGAGAGCATTGATTCCTTTTAAGAGTTTTCACTGTCTTTCTCTTGCAGTCTTTCTGTGTCTCTTTTTCTCTACATCATTCTCTATATTTCTCTTTCTGTCTCTGTCTCTCTGCCTCTCCCTCCCTCCCACCCTGCTCTCTCTCTCTCTCCCTCTCCTTTCCCCCATCTCTCTCTCTCTCCCTCCCTCCCTCTCTCTCTCTCTTGCTCCCCCTCTCTCCTCTCTCTCTCCCTCTCCCTCTCCCTCCTCTCTCTCTTTCTCTCCTCTCTCTCTCTCTCTCTCTCTCTCTCTCTCTCTCTCTCTCTCTCTCTCTCTTTCTCTCACTGTCACTATTCCTTCCTTCGTGCCAAAGCAGAATCATGGACTCCTGTCTCTTGTGGGCTCAGAGACTATCCTTTTAAGTCACTGATATGTCCAGACCCTGAGTCACAGGCTTGAGGGCTTATATTCGCAAACATTAGTGTGCTGGTGGGGGCAGGGATGCTGCATGGAAGCTCTAAATAGGAAAGGGCTCTGGGTTCGGTTCATGAGGTTTTGCCCATCTGAGGTGTTTCTGTCTTATCTTGCATTGGCTTCAGGCGATTACATCTAGTGCATTTTCAGAAAACAATGATTCTATCGTTTTAGTGCATATGTGAACCTCTCTGTGCATCAGTTTCCCTATCTGTTAAATGGGGCTAGTAATGCATGTTGTCCCGATCTTGTAGGGTTGTTGCAAGGATCAAATGAGACAATGTATGTAAAGTGTTTTGGAAGCCTTAGAACACAAAACTGTCATTTATTATTGTTATCGCTCATACTTGGCCTCCAACACTGGCCAGCTGTGTGACCTAGGGCGAGTCACTCGCCTGCCACCCAGGTCTGTACAGCGGGAATGAGTCCTTTGGGGGCTTCCCAGGGTGGCAGAGCCAGGCCCTGTGATTTAACCCCTAGATCCTGGCCCTGTGTGGCTCTGCCTACCGGCCCACAGAGGAGATCGACCTTCGCAGCGTGGGCTGGGGAAACATCTTCCAGCTCCCCTTCAAGCACATGCGTGACTACAGACTTCGCCACCTCTTCCCCTTCTTCATCTACAGCGGTTTCGAAGTGCTCTTTGTCTGCACTGGCTTCACTCTGGTACGGCGGGGGAGGGGGATCCTCGGTGACGCAGGGGCCCTTATCCCTGGGTCAGGGTGCCCTTGGGGTCTTTGTCCCCACAGCCTAAACATGTGCCAGCAGTTTGCAGTCATTTGTGTTGTGCTGAAAGAATCCGGGAGGCTCTCACCCTCTTTCTGGGAGTGAGTGAGCAGATCCCTGTGGCCCCGAAGCTCTGAGGCCTCCATCCCTTGTCTCTGCAGGGCTACGGTGTGTGCTCCATGGGGCTGGAATACCTGGCTCCCATCCTCGCGGCCTACGGCTTTGGTGCCGCGGTCTTCTCTAGCCTTGGGCTCCTTCAGCTCTGTCTGCCCCGACAGACGCCCCTGGTGGCCGGGGCTACCGTACACCTGCTGCTCATTGTGGCCTTCTTCTTCTGGGCCCCTCACCCCCAGCTCCTCAGTCACAGCTGGGTCTTCTACCTGGTGGCTGTGCTCTGGGGTGTGGGCAGTGCCCTCAACAAGATTGCAATAAGTAGTGAGTACTGTTGGTGGGGCAGGGGGGTACATCCTCATCCTCATCACTGTGGTTGTTGAGTCATTTTTCAGTCATGTCTAACCCTCCAGTTTACTTGGCAGAGATGCTGGACGGGTTTGCCATTTCTTTCTCCAGTTCATTTGACAGATGAGGAAACTGAGGCAAACAGGGCTAAGTGACTTGCCCAGGCTCACACAGCTAGTAAGTGTCTGAGCCTGGATCTGAACTTGGGAAGATGAGTCTTCCTGACTTCAGGCCTGGCACCGTACATGCTGTGGCGCCACCTAGCTGTCCATCCTGATAGTAGCTCACCTTTCTATAGCACCTTAAGATTTGCAAAGCACTCTATTTCTATTGTCTCGTTCGATCCTCACAACTCTGTGAGGTAGGTGCCACTGTGAGCATCCATATTTTACAGACAGAGAAACTGAGGCTAAGAGAGATGAAGTCACTTCCTCAGAGTCATAGAGTTAGGAAGCATTGGACGTGCAATTTGTACTCAGGTCTTCCTCACTCCGGAGCCTAGACTTGTTTAGAGACATGAGGACCAGATTTACAGATGGGGGTGGGGTTTGGGACAGGCAGGGGATGCTGCACATGGATTGTGGGTGATCTAGTCAATGTAGGGCTGTACTGCAGTGGGCATAGGAACCCAGACCTAGGGTTTGAAGATGGGGGGTGAGAAGGGGGACCCCACTTACCAAGTCAGAGGGTCAGGGCCAGACCTGGGACCCTGGGTGAGACGCTGAGGGGCCTCAGCCAGGCCATGGCTTCTGCCCTCCACAGCCCTCCTTGGGATCCTCTATGAAGATAAAGAGCGCCAGGACTTCATTTTCACCATCTATCACTGGTGTCAGGCCCTCGCCATCTTTGCCGTCTACCTAGGCTCCAACCTGCCCATGAAGGTGAGACAGGGTGGCATGTGTGCATGGAGGGGGAGGTCACAGCGGTCCCCTGGGAATCCAGGGAGTTAATAGAAAAAGACTCACCTTTCTCAAGCACCTCGTCTTTTTATGGTTTCCATTGTTTATCAAAATATTTGTTTCTACATCACTTTTGTTTCTAAAGGTGTCTATCTCCTCTCCTCCCCATTCCTTGTAACTTTAAAAAAAGCTGAGCAAACCTGGCCAGTGTTCTTATGGTTGTAGCCCTTGTACAGACCATTTCCCTGGGTCCATTCCCTTTGCATCAGTTCACGCATCTCATGCTTCCTGAATTCTTCCACCATTTAAAAACATTTTTAAACCCCTTAAGTTTTACAGATTTCTCCTCACAACAGCCTTCTCTTGCTTCTGCATTTTTGCACAGGCTGTGCCCCATGCCTGGAATGCCTTCCTTCCTCCCCAGCCTCTTAGAGTCTCTGGCTTCCTTCCAAGCCAGTTCAGCCACCCCTCCCCTTGCCACAGGCCCCGGTGACTTCCTTCTTGCACTGACTTTGTATGTAACCTGTGTTTGCTTATCTGTGCCTATATTACATGCCCCTAATAGACCCCGAGTTCCTCCAAACAGGAGCGATTTGATTTTTGTCTGTGTCCCCAGCACCTAGGACAGGGGCTGGGCATACAGCGGGGGCTTAATAAATGTTTCTTAAATTGAACTGAATCCAGGGAGGCAGTAGGGCATTCAATCACTCAACCAATTATCAAGCATTTATTAAGCACTTTAAGGAATGAGGATCGTGGAGTCAGAGGACCTGGATTCGAATGCTGCCTCAGATGCGTTCCACCTGTGTGACCTTGGTCAAGTCACTTCCCTTTCTCTGGGCCTCAGCTTCCTCATCTGTAAAATGGGAGAGTTGGATTCGCAGCTTCTCCCCCCCCCCCGACCCCCACCCCCATCACAGTGAAGGAGCAGAGGAAGCCTTTGAACCCAGGACTCTCCTGACTCCCAAGTCCCAGAATCTGGAAGCCCCGTGCTGAGGGGGGCGGAGGAGAGACCGAGTCTTATCCTGCTTGGTCAGATACCAAACATTTATTGAGTGCCAGCTGGTGAGGAATGTGGCGTAGTCTTTGCCGTCAAGACCCTCCACGTATCCCTGGAAGGCAGGACAGACACTATTTAATGGGAAAGGGACCGTGGAAGAGCTTTCCTGGGCCAGCTGTGGGCTCGGTGAGGGCTGTGGACAGAAAACAAGGCTGGGGTCAGGGGCATGTCCGGGAGAGGGCACAGGGGGTGGGAAGGCCAGCCCCTGATAGGCTGTGGTCAGGGGCATGTCTAGAAGAGGAAGAAAGGGCAGCCCCTGATGGGCTGGGGTCAGGGGCATATCCAGGAGAGGGGGTTGGAAGGGCAGTCCCTGTTGGCCTAGGGTCAGGGGCATGTCCAGTAGAGGGGGTGAGAAGGGCAGTAGCTGTTGGCCTAGGGTCAGGGGCATGTCCAGTAGAGGGGGTCGGAAGGGCAGCTCCTGAGCAGCCCCTGCTTCTCCCCACCAGGCCAAGCTGGCCATCTTGATGCTGACTGTCCTGGTGTCCGTGATCTCCTACTTGTGGATGGAGGCCAAGCTCAAGCAGCGAGTAGCCTACCGCCTGCCTCGAATTCCCCGGCCTCAGCACAAGGTGTGCGGCTACCGTTACCTGGAAGATGACAACTCCGATGAGACAGACTCGGAAAATGAGCAGGGTTCAGCCCATAGCCATGATGGCTCAGACAATGAGGATGGCAATGGGGAGGCCCCAGGAGCAGGGGCACTGGGCCCTGGCAGAAGGCGCTACCCTTATGAGCAGGCCTTGGATGGGGAGGATGGGCCTGGGCAGGAGTAGCTGCCATCAGACTCTTCCTGAGACTTTGCTCCCTCTGCCCCATACTCCCTTAAACGCTGCCCCACCCCTGCCCCCGGCCCTCCTCAGGCGTCCAGAGCAGCACCAGGCTGCAGGCTTCCAGCTGGATTCAACCATTTCAAGTCCTTGGCACATCTGAAGTAAGCCCTCTCTTCCTTGGACTCACTTGGCCTGTCTCTGAAATGGGTAGTCTCTCAGAGGAACCTCTGATATCTGTCCAAGTTGTCAGGATCTTAGTGCAGTTCAGCAAAACCACCCCAACCAGACTCCCAATTAACCAACAACTCCAATTAACTGAATTCATTTTGGGGAGAGAAGTTCAGCAAGAGGAAGAACAGATCAGTGGCCAGAAGAGGAGGAACTTCCTGGCTGTGGCCTGAGCTTGATCCAAATAGTTCAAGCTCCTGCTTCTCTTGCTCCAGCCACATCCCTGGAGTGTGATTGCCAATGTTCACAGTGACAGTCTGAACTGAGCCAATTCTGACTTAGACAAGGACAGGGACTTGAGGCCTCCTACATTGATATTGGGCTCATGGAGGCTGGGGGAGTGGCCCTCGTTCCCCCAGCTTTCCCATCTGGGACATTAGAGTGACTTCTCTGTCCCTCTTCTCCAGCCTTTGAGATTCCCCGGACAGGAGACGGGCTTCACCTATAGCAATCTGGTATCTGCTTTTTAAGAATCACTATTTTTTAAATCACTGCCTTATGTCTACGTTATCTATCTCAGGCTTCCTGTGTGTGATTAGGGGGGGAACTGGAGGGAGAAAGGATATGATCTTTGGGCCTGAGCAGAGCACAGATCTGGGTCAGGATGGAAGGGCACCCTGGGGGGTAGGGGCAGGGCAGTTGGGGTCTGGGCAGTTCAGTGCCAGAGGCAGTATGGTCTGGGGAAAATAACGCTGGGCAGAGCATGAAAGGTTGACTGTTTGGACTTGGACAATCAACCAATCGACTGATATTTAAGTGCCTACTATGCGCTAGGCACTGTGCAAAAGACAACCCCTGTCCTCAAGGAGCTCACAATCTAAGGGACGAACCTCTCCCATCTTGGCACCTGAGTTTCCCCATCTGAACATCTGAAGGGGTTGGACTAGATGCCTAGGGTCCCTCCCAGTTCTAAAATCTGGTAGTCCTTGGTGGACAGATAACTCACCAGAGATGAGCAAACTGATTGCTGCCCCCTTGTGGTGGCCAGTAACCACTGCATGTCCTGGCTCTGAGAAAAGCCACCGCCTTTCAGAGCTGGGAGGGGCCACAGGAGCATCCAGTCCAGCATTTCCCAGAACAGTTGTCTCTTGCACAGAGATCTACACCCCTCTCTCCCTCAACCTCCTGGGGCCATCCGGCCTCTGCAGGCAGAAGTCCAGCGATGGAGAACTTGGTACTTCTTATGAAAGCCAATTCCACTTTTCCATTACATTTAACAAACGTTTATTAAGCATCTACTACGTGCAAAACACCAAGCAAGTAGTGGGGAGACAAAGATAAAAACCAACCCTTGCCCTCAGGGAGCTTATCTTCTACTGGGGGCCACATTATGTAAATAAATGAGGAAATTGAAGAGGAGGGAGGAGAGGGAGCTTCCTATTGCTTGGCCTAGAGACTCCTCCGAGGCTGAGGTCAAGAAGGAGTGTGTGTGCTCCAGGCTTGGGGACCGCCCAGAAGAGACCGACAGTGGAGACGGAAATGCCCCCTCCCCCACCCCTAGTTCTGATCTCTGAGGCCAAGCAGACAAAGGCTAGTTTCTGCTCCTCATGGCCGACCTTCGGATGGTTTGGAGGAAGATATTAAGTCCCCTTAATAGTAAATTCAACAGAATGAAGTAATAAAAGAAGTAATAAAAGTATTAAGGCCTGCTATGTGCCAAACATGGTGGTACTACAAATAGAAAACCAGACAGTCCCTGCCCTCAAGGAGGTCCCCTTCTAATGGGAAAGACATTATACAGGGGGACAGAAGGAAAACAAGTCGGACCAGTGTGGGGATGAATCATCCCGTTGAAAGTCTGAATGGGAATCCAGCCTCCCTGTACTCGACAGATCAGGGATGGACAAGAGGGACGGAAGGAGATGGACTCTACTCATTAATTACAAGGGAAGGCGGGCTTCTATTGGGGGGAAAAGGGGGAAATGAGTGGGTGGTGATCATAAAAAAAGAGAAAAGCATGAATAATCAACATTGAAAATATATAGAAGAAAAACAAGGTTAGGAGGGATGCAAACATTAGGGCAATTTTGTTACTATCTTGTTAAATTTAATAAGCACTTAAAAACTGTAAAAACCAGAAATTGACCATTTCTTATATAATCTTCTTTTATGTTCTTTGTATGTTCAAATGATTGTGGCTTTGATCATTTTTAATTTAAAAATTAAAAATGGTTCCTTTAAAAAGAGAGAATCAAAGTCCAGGATGGTGAGGAGATAGTCAGAGGGCACAAGGCCACTCTAAATGAGTCCCATGAACTATGTATCAGGGAACTGAAAGAGCTTTTTGAATGTGGTTGTGAAACTGCATTTGATGATCTTGGATGAGTCACGGAGAATTGGGAGGCAACCTCATGATTCTGGGTCCTTCACACGACACTGGCCACACAATAGTGAGGTACTCTCTGAAGGTAAGAAGATGCCCTGCACCAAGAGGGGAAAGAGTCCAAACCCTGGCCTAGACTGCCAGAACACGAGGGCCTTGAGGGAGCTATCCCAGCAGCACAGAGCTAAGACCCATTCACTGATCTCACGAAATGTCCCATGTTTTAAGTATCAACCTCCTGTAAGAATAGGAATTCTTGCTTATTGTTCATGTTTTGCATTTTTGTCAATGTGCATTTATGAGTTCTTTGATGTTTTAAGCATTTCTTTTGTTTGGAGGAAATAAATAGCTGTCCTATACTTTATTTATACTGTACATTGAGTACTTTTTCTGATGCCTTTTGGAGAAATCTAAGACAGGAGTCAAATTTGTGATTAGGGGTGCTAGGTGGCACCATAGTGCACAGAGTGCTGGGCTGAGAATCAGGAAGACTCACCAGAAATTGATTAAATTAAAATGCAACTCATCTTCCCGAGTTCAAATCTGGCCTCAGACACTAGCTATGTGACCCTGGGCAAGTCACTTCACCCAGTTTGCCTCAGTTTTCTCATGTGTGAAATGAGCTGGAGAAGGAAATGGTAAACCAATATCTCAGCCAAGAAAACCCCAATGGGGTCTCAGACACAACTGAAAATGACTGAACAACAGCAAAATTTAAGCTTTAGGTCATTTCCCTCTGGGCTCTGCGGTGGGAGCATAAAGAAACAGGAGTGTGAGAGAGTCTGACTCCTTCCTGGCCAAGTTTCCTCAGGGATGAACCTGGTTTGCATGTGAGCCCAGAGATCTCCCTGGTCCCACAGGGTCTGTTATTGTCCTAAGATTTTGTAATTTTTTTTTTTTACTTCAGCAACCGGTTTTTGCTTGTTGGCTAGACCAATGCCGATTAGAATAATTTTAGCAGAAGTAAATACATAACTGGAGCAAGAACCTTTTCCCTGGAAGCAAGAACACAGGGGGAAATTACCAGCTCCCTATTTCCTTGTGGTCTCGCCTGAAGGCCTCCGTGAGGCTTCCTGAAGCTTCAAGGCAATTTGCCGGGCCAGGACCTTGGCTGTCAGGGGCATGTTGGGAGTTGAAAGGAATTCACTCTCCCAAACTCAGCTAAGAGTAAGGACTGGGGGAGGGGGTACTCTTTTTCATTCTTTGTTCCAAGGGATGGCTCTAAGTATAAGTGGGTGTGGGGTGGGGTTAGCAATATGTGGAAATTAAAGTGCAATTAGAAAGATATCAATAAAATAGAGTAAAGAAATGGCCATGGTAGCTGTCTTTTCTGTACTGGTTGGATTTCAGGGTGTCCGATAGCAGAAGATCTGACAGTGCCTTGACTATCTCCCCCAGGCATGTTGGCTGCAGAGAAACAGCGTCCTTCCACCTTCCTGGGGAAAACTGCAAGCTGAAGCAGGAGAGGATGGCTCCAGCAGATGGCAGCAGCCTACCGCTCCCTTTAGCGATGGGGTGGCAAGGGGAGCTCTGGAGCCAAGGATTCAGAGCAGCCAGGGTGAGAGAAGGCCAGTCATGTTGAATGTGGGCTACAAATGCAAAGTCCTAAACTTAAAAACAAACAAACCCACAACTGAATTTGGAGCATTTAGCTGATTGTGAACTCACTGAGTCAACAATGAGCTGTGACATCCTAAAAAGTTAATTAGAGCCGAGGGACCAAGGTTATGTAGGAGCTGAAGTAAGAGGGTGTCTCTGAGGTGCTGAGTCGGGGGCAGATGTGTGTGTGTTTGTACTTGTTTTATCTAAGAAGAAAATGACCCTTTGGAAATGTTAACTGATGTTAAGAGGAGAAATGTAACTGAGGGCTTGTCACTCCTGACTAAGGGGGCTGGAAGGAACAGCCAGTGGGAGCTTGAGCTGGTGGCTCATTAATAGCTGTTGTCATTCAGTCTGACTCTTCCCCAACCCCGTTTGGGGTTTTCTTGGCAGAGATAGATACTGGAGTGGTTTACCATTTCCTTCTCCAGCTCATTTTACAGGTGAGGGTAATAGAGGCGAACAAGGTGAAGTGACTTGTCCAGGGTCACCCAGTTAGTACATATCTGAGGCTAGATTTGAACTTGGGTCTTCCTGACTCCAGGCCTGGGACTCTAACCACTGCACCACCTAGCCCCAAACCTCTCACAGTACCCTAGAATCCTGAAGGGAAGACATAAATGGCCTAGCTCTGGGATGGTGAGTCGGAGTATGTTTGCTAATCCTCATCTGAGATAAAACTGAGCCCTTCAGATTTTTAGAAATTCTTGAAGAAGCATGGAGAAATTGGTAACAAAAAAAAAAAGCCAAAAACTTTTTTTCTCCCTTTGTCTTAGTTTATAATTATACAGTTTTTAAAATAAAGTTTCCCCTTACATTTCAGAAAGGTGATTCCATCTGAATTGATTTTTCCAACTTTTGCATGTGTTGAATGTTTAATAATTGCTACTTGCTCTATTATTGACACCTATGTCCTAAGTGTTGCTTTTGAGGCTAATGGGAGGATGTGGAGCCTTTCCCATTCCTCCTTAGTCCTAAAGCTTCCCCTTGGGAGAGTACCCCCAAATTACCCTCTACATATTTTGTTTCTACTTAGTGCTCTGAATGTTTCAGTTCCTTGAGAACAGGATTTTTTTTTTTTTACCTTTCTTTGTATCTTCAGTGCTTGGCACGGTGCCAAATGGAGTAAATACTTGTGGACTGACAGGGAGATGTTGTTTTTTAAAATTAAGGTAAACTGAGAGACAAGGTTCTGAGCATGATCAATTTATTAGGCTAGCAGTAACCAATAAATCAGGTCAATAGCCTCTCTCAATGAGGAAAATCCTGAGTGAGGGCTAACACGGTCTTTTAAACTGGGGTTTGTCTTTCTTCTTTGCCTGACAGTAGACAATCCCCTGGCAGACATTTTAGTGAGGACGTGGGTTGGGAGGCAGCTCAATTCTTCTCTGTTTCTTCCTAGTTGGGAAATGGAAATAATCCTCAGGTGATAGAATTAGTCTGCAGATGTGGGTGTAGTCTGCAATGCTTTGATTGAATCAACTTAAATTTGTGTTAAGCACTTGAATTAAATGGATGATGGATGAGGTTACAAAAATGGAGGAAACCAGGGTGGAGATACAAATTAAAATAATAAAATTGAGTCAAACCGGAGTAAAGGGTGGAGGAAATTACAAAGACAAGTCACTTCACCCTGTTTGCCTCAGTTTCCTCATCTGTAAAATGAGCTGGAGAGGGAAATGGCAAACTACTCCAGTGTCTTTGCCAAGAAAACCCCAAATGGGGTCATGAAGGGTTGGAAAAATGACTCAACAGATTACAAGACAGAAGCTTGACCTCTGGGCAAGTTTCTTCAGGAGTAAGTGAAGGGTAAAATCACAAGGAGTTTGGACTCACACTGTGTGGGACTGCATTAAATCTATGCCAGCTTGACTATGTTATACCAGAAGCGAGTGAGACACACCACAGAGTATAAGTTTTGAATGGAGAAATTTATTAGCCGGCGGCCATTCAGGGAAAATTCCCAAATCAAATAACCACGTTTGAAGCGAGAGGGTAGTTTATATAGACAACACAGGATTCAGTGCTTAATTATCTCTTGAAGTTTACATATGTTACTTTGCAGACTCAGCAAGCCTGTGTTACTTCACTTTTTATGACCATGACACGTTAGAGGAACCCCCTGAATAGATTGTGAATACAACATATCAGATAGCTGACAAAGTGTCAATTGGAATTACAACCCAGGATCTCTGTCTCCAACTTTGGCCATAACTCTTGAAGCTAGGAAGGCTCAAGACAAGGCAAAGGTCATATAATTCAAAGTAATGTCTAGGGCCGAGGCTTCCATCCTCAATGGCCATGGACAGACCGAGAGATGTTCCAGCTCAGTCTGTTGACATAAGATAGAGACATCTCTGAGCCCACTCTGCCAGAGGAAGGTCGTTAGGCATTAGACCTTTTACCTGGCAATTAGCTCACATTCCTTAGAAGAGTCTTAGGGGCCCAGGCCCCTTGCCGAATGGCAGGAACTCACTCTGTTTTTTTATATACACACTGAAGTTTGCAATTAGGGGCTGGGGGCAGGGTTTTTTAGCAATAGCTGGCTACTCAGGTATCACAACTATGTCTTAAAAATAGAATTAAAACCAATTTTCAATTTTCCAATGTTCATATTTTCTTGTTGTATTTAAAAAGACCCAGAATGCTTGCCTTGTTGAATATCCTTATGTCCTGCTGAAGAGGTTTAAGGTAAGGGAACCATAGGTTTCTAGGGGTGCTCATGACCCCAGAAAACCAACACTCCGGGTCCTGCCGAAAGAATTCAACTCAAGCCTTCTCAGCCAAGGGAAAAGACAAAGTTTATTAGGGATTCACCATAAAGGGTTGTCTTAAGAAATCCTACTCTTTGTGAAGCCTGTTTTCACAAGCTGGCCAGATTGAACCTGAGCTGAGCTAGATTGAATCTGAGCCCCTTCATGGAGGCAAGATAGAGATTATATACACAAAGATTGTAGGAGGGATTGAGGGGTGGTCTGGGGTGACTAGAGCAGGGCTTTAGGGAGGGTCCTAAGGAGGAGTCTAAGGAGGATGAGATGAAGTCAGAGTCCAGGAACCAAGAGAATGGGATTAAGGGTGGGAAGTAGCTGAAGGCATGGATATTGATAATATCAAGGTTGGGAAGTAACTGAAGGCAAGCATATTGATAGTAACAATAGAGGGCAAGGCTTAGGTAGAGATTTGGGCCTAATGATAATGTTAGGCTATAGTCTCAGGGGAAGGCCAGATCTAGTTGGAAGATTCAAGGAGAATTCAAGGAGGCTCCCAAAGACTGTGTTCCAGATTCAAGGGGGTTCCCGGAGACTGTGCCCTCATCACTGCCAGTTCATAGGGAAAAGACTTTTTATGTGTCTGGAGGCTTAAACGAATAATCCATAGTTGATGGAATAGTTTTCTTGGGTGCCCTATTTTAAGGCTCATTTGACTTGTTTGTTATTTTCTGTAGTGGAGCCTACTGGGTCTGTTCCAGGCTAAGTGTGGAATTCCAATTGGATGGCCCTTCCAATGGCAAGGATCTGATGAGGGCACAGTCTCTAGGAACCCCTTGAACCCTTGAACTCTCCTTGAATCTTGCCACTCGACCTGGCCTTGGCCTGAGGCTATAACCATTAAGCCCAAATGCCTACCTTGCCCAGTCCTCTATTGTCCAGCTGTTTCCCACCCTTAATCCTGTTTCCCATCCTTAATCCTGATCAAAATATCTATACCCTAGCTCAGCTACCCCAGCCCTTGATGGGTTGTCATTTCCATATGGCCTTCAGCTATTTCCCCCACCCGGGAGTCTGACCTCATCCTTAAGTCCCTCCCTAGACCCCTCTTCTGGTCACCCCAGACCACCCCTCAATCCCTCCCACAACCTTTGTGTATATAATCTCCATCTAGCCTCCATGAGGGGGGTCAGAACCAATCTAGCTCAGATGGGTCTGGCCCTTTTTCCTTACAGGCGTCGCAAGGGGTGGGATCTCTCGGGGCAGGCTTATTTGGCTAACTCTTAATAAACTTTATCCCTTCCCTTGGCTGAGAAGGCTTGAGTCGAATTCTTTCAGCAGGACCCGGCGTGTCGGTACTTTGGGGTGTCGAGCACCTCTCACCCCAAACCCTCATCATTTATGGTTCCCTGACCGGGAAGCACTGCTAATCTCAAGTTCTTCTCCAGCCAAGACTGAAGGTATGTGAGCCTCCCCCTCTCCCAATCCCTCTCCTCGCTCTCCAAACATTTTGGATGTGCTTCTCGGGCCTGACCTCAGCAGGTCCCAGTGGGTCGGACAGCTTGGTCCAGTGGTCTCAGTGAGTCGGACAGTCACACTGTCCTGGTCAACCTGACGCTCTCTGGTGGTTCTCGGTGGGTCGGACAGCTTGGTCCAGTGGTCTCAGTGAGTCGGACAGTCACACTGTCCTGGTCAACCTGACGCTCTCTGGTGGTTCTCGGTGGGTCGGACAGCTTGGTCCAGTGGTCTCAGTGAGTCGGACAGTCATACTGTCCTGGTCAACCTGACGCTCTCTGGTGGTTCTCGGTGGGTCGGACAGCTTGGTCCAGTGGTCTCAGTGAGTCGGACAGTCACACTGTCCTGGTCAACTCAACCTGACGCTATCAGGTGGTTCTCGGTCCAGTGGTCATGTCGAAGGACATGGACGGATGCCCCATCCGGAAGCATGTGCCAGATCCTTTCAATTGTTTCGGCGCTGGGAATTTGGGAAAGTTTCAGGTACCTTCTGTATATTTTGTTTTCTTGTTTTATTTTGTTTGTCTCCCAACAATTACTCCTAACTTCTCCTTTACTAAGGAGGAAGGAATTTCCAGCCGAAGGGACCCCACGCCCTGCCTCTACTGCAGGCCCTGCAACATCTATCACCATGGGCCCTATCCCCAAGGCAATCCCTACTCAGGTTCCAGCCTCGGGCCCTGCCCCCACGGCAATATCTCCTCCCCTAGCCTCTCTCTCTGAGGTAGCACCCACTTGGGTCTCTGGGGTATCTTCCCCTCTGACCTCTACCCCTCCTCAGGTACTAGCTGATCTCCCTTGCCAGGCAGATGCCCTGGCCTTGCAGTCTAATCTACCTCAGCCCCAAGCTCCAGGTCCCACAGCGCCTTCAAGGCTTTTTCCCCTGAGGGAAATGCCTGCCTCCCCTGCTGGGACAAGGAGATTGCATGTTCCATTCTCCATTTCAGATCTCATCCAAATTAAAGAAAAACTGGGGAGATACTCAGAAGATCCCACTAAGTTTACTGAGGGTTTTAGGGATCTGTCCCTGCAATTTGAACTTTCTTGGTGTGATTTGCATATCCTCTTCTCTACCTGTTGTACCACTGAGGAGAAGAGGAGAATATGGGAACACGCTCAAAAATTTGGGGACAGTTTGGCTAGCAATAACCCCATAAACTATCCCCCAGGAACAGCTGCTGTTCCAACTAGTGACCCAGGATGGAATTATCAAAGGAGTGAGGATAGAGAAAAGAGAGACCATATGGAAATTTGCCTGTTAGAAGGCCTAAGAACTGCATTTCAAAAGCAAATAAATTTTCAAAAAATTAGGGAGATTACTCAGGGAGAAAAAGAAAACCTTGCCCTTTTCCAAGCCCGGCTAGTAGAAGCTATTAAGAAGTATACAAATTTGGATCCTGATTCTATTGAAGGGGTGGCAATACTTAACTTGTATTTCATTAATCAGTCTGCCCCAGATATTAGGAGGAAACTGCAGAAATTGGCAATGGGACCCCAAACACCTCAGGCCCAATTACTGGAGACAGCATTCGGAGTGTTCAATGATAGAGACTTAGTCCAGGCAGAGGAAAAAGCCAGAGACAGAGAACATGCCCAATTCTTGGCGGCTGCCATGGCCAGGAGATTGCCGGAGGGTGCTTCTGGCAACTTTGGCAAAGGGGAAACCTGCTTTCGATGTCACAAGGAGGATCACTGGTCTAAGGAGTGCCCCTCTAGGGCGCCCCCCTGGAAGAAGCCTCTAGGATCCACGCCTCCAGGACCATGCCCAGCATGTCTCCGAGGCTGGAAAAGTGGTAGAGCCTCCTCCCAGCACCCTGTCCTCCAGTCTTCTCAAGACTCGGAAGGAGGGGAAAGCCTGGGGCTTGGCTGTGCTCCCACTTTCTCCACCTCTCTCGCGGAGCCCTGGGCAAAATCGAGGCAGAAGGTAAGGTTACCCACTTTATCACGGCTATGTTCTCTTGTTTTAACTAATGGCTCTGGCCCCACATGCCCCTTGTTAAACCTGAAAATTTGGTTGAAGGAAACAACAGAGCTAGGTGATAGAAAAATCCATGTTGTTTATTATTTTCCCTTAAAGCATAGCGGAGCTAGCTTACTTGTACGTACAAGGAGTCAGAGCATAGGCTCTGGCTGCCTGAACAAAGCAATGAGAAAACTTATATACGTTATTTTAGCAGAGCTGGCAAGCCTGTATGACCTCATTTTTATGACCCCCATGTATGTTTAACCATGATACAAGAAGAGGATTTTCCTTAATGAAATAGATTGTAAATACAACAAATTAGATAGTTGTCAAAGTGTCAATTGGATTTGTAGCCCCAGGATCTCTGTGTTTAATTGGCCATTAACATTCCACCACATAGTATATGCCCATAAAATATTAAGATAAGGAAAAGTCACATAATTCAAGATAGTGTCTGGGCTCAAGGTTTTCACCCTTAATGACCATGGACAGAGCAAGAAATGCTCCATCTGGATTTGTTGATACAAGAGAACAAAGAGACTGTTAGGATCAGGCTTTTCTTCTGGTTAAGTAGTTCAGGCCCTGAGTCTTATTGAAATTACAAAAATGATATAAAATAGTATAATATTTTCCACATTTCCTCCTTTTGGTCAAAGGTAAGCTGAAAGCTTCACCTGAAGACCAATTAAGGTATGGAAAAACCTCTATCTTCCTCAGGGGTAAAGTTGTAAAAATCCTTATCTAGGTGGATTCAGGTTTTTTTTTTCTCTTTCTGTGTTTGGACATCCCCAGAGATGCACAGTAATTATAAACTACTTGTAAACAAGCAGGGGGAGCAAGTTGCAAGGGGTATCAGTAGGGAGCATAATGGGGAAACTAGAACACCTAAGTAAAATAAGCTAAAGATATCAAAGGTACAAGTAAACAGTCTTGGGAATGCAAGGGACTCAGAAAGGGAAAGAGCAGTTCTTCGTTCAGGTTCTGGTCCAGGCTCTTGGGAAGGTTGCTTGCGTCTGATGCTGTCCCCTTCAGGCTCTTTGAAACCGGAGGGCAAGGTGTCCTATGGGCTCAGATGTCCACTCAGGAGCACGGGCAATCATCAGATGTGATAGAAGGATCAAGGAGTCCATATCCACAAGTTGGCAGCTATAGAAGTAGTCAGATCTGACAGGAGCTCTCAGAACACATGTAATTTGATAATTGAGAGAAAAACAGCACACCATAGGTCCCAGCCACTCAGGGCTAAGTTCAAACAGTACAAATACAAAGTAGCTTTAAATCCCAGTTACATATTTCCAATGTCCATTTAAAGCAAAAAAAAATTTTTTTTTCAGATGCCTGATTGTGGTTATCTGGTTCCTAGATAGTAAAAGAGAGTTCTGCTTCTCTGGTTCAGATCTAGAAATCTTCAGACAATTCTAACTTAATATAACTTAATCACTTAAATTTGGCTCTCCTTCTTTTAACTTCAGAGTATTTCAGTTCATATATCATCTACTGTTTCTAACCTTACCTAAATTTTGTACCTGGTATAAGAGTCCTTTAAAATATAAAGGTCCAACCATAAATTGAACTCATCTTCCTTTTAAAATCATCAGACAGATACCTTAATAAAGGAGATATAATTTCACTTGTACTATCTTATACAATTTTCTTGTGCAAAAATCCACATTTAAGATCTTACTACCAAAACACACTAATTAACTTGAATTTCCATGACTGATAAATTTTGGAGCCAATCATACACATCTGTATATAATTCTTAGAGGAATCAATTTGGTCCTATTGCCTTTTCCTCTCAAAATTTGCTATCCTATTTAATTAGACATTTATCACATTACATCTTTGTCTTATTACTGTGTCTAATCATTTCCTCCTTTTGGAGGATGTTATCTCTATACTCCTTCTAATCTTTATTTGGTCATGAACATAGGTTAAAATTGTAAGCTATTCATTCCTGTATCCTATTATAATAACTCAGAGATATTCCAATGTCCATCTATTACCTAATAGATTTAACATTGTGCTTACAAAACTTCCTGATAATATAAGTCTGCTATGAAAGAAACGAGGGACTATGTCATATATCTTAACAGAAGGAAAGAACTTCCTTAGCTGTTTGATTCCAGGCATGAGTCATATCTGTTAGCCAATCATATAGCCATTAGATGCTGAAAGCAGGGCTTAGGAGTAATCAGGTGGGGATTTTCCTTTTCAGAAAGGAAATAGCAGAACTGGGAAATAGAGTCAGGAAGATCCTACCTAGGTTGTGTCCAAGGTCGTCTTCAAGACTTTCTCCCAGGCATAGACATCCACCTTTAAGAATTCTCAGTCTGTAATGCCTGCCATTCCACTACTGGCTTCATGTGACCTATACCTGTAATCAGAGCTTAAAACAATATTAAATTGTAGTCCCATAAAATCTTAAATAGCAAATAAATATCCTTCAGATAGGACTGTCCCAAATTTCATTGAGCTAATAATTAACAAGTCAAGCTACATAACATTTCCAGCTTCTAAATACTTCCTCACACTCTTTTCCAACTTGCTAAATCATCTGAAACTATCATTCTCAGGACAGGGGAGGCTTAGCTAACTCCCATTTGTCCCCTAACTTTCTCATCTGCCTTTCGTATCCCCTCAAGTTTTTATTTACCTTTCCAACCTATTACTCAGTGTCACTTTACATTTCAACCATAACACAAAACAACTCATAAGTTAGTACCTTTTACTGACATAACTGTGTATACTGGAATCCCATTCCAACTTGCTTAAACAAACAAAAGAGGTTAATGACTGACCTCACAAGTCAATGGATTTGTCCCTGTTAATTCCTTCTGGAGGGAAAAAAAGAACACTTCAGGAATTGAGTCTTATACACATTGTTAAGCAATAACTCTCGCTTAAAATCACAAAAACATTTTCCAAAATACTTCTAGAATTGTTTACCTAAACTGAAGATGTCTCTGATTTAGTCACAGTAATTAATTACACTATTTGTGTCAATACCCAATTGCTCTTCTATCACTTCACAACATTCAAGAACTCTATCTTGCATAAATACAATACAACTTTAAAATCCCAGCCCTAGTCCATGGGATAATGATTCAACCCTACATCATAAAACTTCTCTTCCCTTTCTAATTATTCTCATTAACACTTTAGAAACCATATTTTCTTTCATTTGACTATACAAGAGTACCAATATAACCAGTCATTTGATTAAAACAACAAGATTTTACATATTTGCATTTATCCAATTTCCCATTTTTTCAAAAAAACAACTTCTTTCACAATGGTAACAGATTCTGGCAGATAATTTCCCTTTTGTCACTACCTGCTTATTTCTGATTAAAGAGATCTGCCACATCATCTCCCCCTGAGGGTGGGTTCTTTCCCATCAGATGGCAAGCTTCACTAATAAGAACTGTATCCTTAAGACCCACATCCTCCTCGAAACCTAATCTTATCCTAAAAACATCACCTTTGCTGACTTTAAAAAGCCAGGTTTGAGACCCCTACTGTTCTTTCTTTCAGTAAAAACTCAAATCCCAGTAATTGTTGCCCCTCCCCTTTCCTTCCCTTCTGACAGGTGGGCTAAGGTGAATCTTCTTATCTAAACTAAGGGCGGGGAGGAATAAGGAATTCAGACTGTCGTTTCCAACCTCCTTACTCAAAAAAGAACCTTGAATAAGACATTGAATGGGCACTTCTATAGATAAGCATTAATTCTAATAATTCTAATTAGGTTCTCACCCAGAAACTCCGAGAACTCACAATAGGTTTGAACTGCAACCAATTGGCTTACAGGTGGAAATTCAGCGGGCCTTCCAAAATTACACAAAAAGATTTTACAGAACATTTTCCAAAAATATTTTCCTTAAAGCAAATTAATCCTTAAATGCTGGAATTCATTAACTAAGTTGGTACCAAATGTCCTCATTCTCAAATATTGCCCAGAATTCCTAGATATTACAAAGTTCCTTAGTCAAAAAGTGTTATAATGTGAGGACACTTAATTTCTATAAATTACATACTCAATTAAATTTACCTTATCACAATAATAAAGTTTACCAGGACTTTAAAAATAAAAAGCTTTTTCCATAAGAATTCCTCTACACAGAAAACCACACAAGATTGATAAGAATTCATGACTAGATGGTTTCAAAAGTTCTTGTTTCAGTTAAAAACCTCAATTTCTTAATTAACTACGATTCTTAATCTAACAACATCCAGATTATAAGAGGAATTATTTTAATCACTAGTGGTAACATTTTAATTTCTAAGGCCCAATACTCTTAGCATTGTAAAAGATTACCACATTTTTCAGTATTGCTGTTACATCTGTTTGTCAAATTACACAATTTAGAAATGTAACAGCGCCCTAAACATAATTATGCATTTTAAAACTTGAAACAACCCATTTATCAGTTAGGTGAACATATTCCTAAATCTCCTTGCACAGAGAATCTTTCATCTCATCATTTGAAACTATAACTTTAAATCACCAGATATATTCTCATAATAGAAAATTTTTCACACAGAAAGTCTGTTCTCATGGTTAAATATCAGTATTATTAATTAATTACTTGTTATAACCACATATAACAGTTCCAAATTTTATCACATCCCTTTGGAAACCCAATTCACATATATCAAAATCAGATTAAAATTGCTATAATATCGTTTCTTACCACACAATGGTCTTCTCAAATTCCACAATCTAAGAGAATTTTTGGGAACACAATGCAAGTTTAGAAACACAGAAACAATAATTTTCAAATGACGTCTATTGCATTTCCAGATTACCACATATAGAAATTATTCAGCTTATTACTTCTGGTATTTTAAAAACCACTTCAAAAGTTAACAATTACATTAAATCAGAGAGAGATAATAATAATGTTGTGTCTAACATATACCGGACTTTATGTTAAGCATTTTATAATCATTATCATTTTGATCCCGTAACAACCATCATTATTACTTTCCCTTTAAAACTCAGGAAACAGGTCAAACAGAGATTAAAATACAGTTTTGCAATTGGAACAAGGAGTGTAAAGTTACCTAGAGAAGTTACCTAGAGCAGAAGCTAGTATCCCAGTGGTGACAATTCTGGGAGGCAGAAAGTCCAAATCCATCTACCTCACCCTTCCCCCACAACTGCAGAAGTTACTGAGCCTAGGGCGGTTTGCAGCTGCTGGGGACAGAGTGGGCAGAATGCATAGGACCTGGGTGACAATTCCAAACTTTGCCAAAAAGAATGGGCTACAAAGGTACCCAGGGCACAGGACTGTCAGAATACTGTCAGTCTGTGAATTTCTGTCCTTCTCCTCCTTTTGCCAGGTGGGGAAAGGTGATTTAAGTTTTCCCTACAGTTCTCCTGCATTCTCTTCTCCTAATCTGATTTGGGAGGAAAGGAGTTTGTTTAGCTGCTCTAACTTTTACTGCAGCTCTGGCTCGGTCAGAGACAGGACAATGGTGAAAGATCCCAATGATTGTAACTCAAGTAACTTCACCAAAGTGATCAGCAAGAGTGAGCTCCTGGAGGGATTTTACAGTCTCAGGAGTTCCGTCCCAAAATCCAACTAACCAATTTCCAAACTTTTAATGAATAATCAATCCCAGAATATGCTAAAATGTTTCAGCTCTATTTTTTTTCTTCAAGTTCGGCTGGCCAGGCCAAACATTGAAAAAAGGAAATAGAGTCTCTGTTTCCCTAACTGCAGCCTTAGAATTCTCTGGCTACCTGCGTTTCAGATTTTACACGGTATAGACATTTCACAGCACACGCTCTCACACAGACAGTTAACAGACAATTAACAAAACAAATACAGAACAAATACAGACTGAGCTCAGAGTTTAAACAACAGAGAATTAGAAGCTTTCATGAGTTAGCTATTAACACCCCTATGGTCTTTGGGGAAGCCTTGGCGTTCCTGATTTTTCTGACTCTCCATATCCTATCCCTTAGGAAGGGGGAAAAGGGAGATGGAGGAGGACTAGGACAGGTAAAGGAAGGCGAGGAGTAAGGATAAAATGCATTTATCCTCCCCATAATCAGAGCCTTCAAGGTAAGGAAGCAGGAATAGGGCAGAAGGCAAAAACAGAGCCCTTAAGGGAAAGGGGGAAAGGGGCGGGGAGGGAAGAGAGAGAGGAGGCAACGGTAGCAGAACAGAGTTACCTCTCTCAGGATCAGAGCCCTTCCTGGGAGGCAGAAGGGGAGGGAAAAAGCAAAGTGCAGTTTTTCTCCCCAGGACCAGAGCCTCCAAGCGAAGGAAGAGAGGGAGTGGAGGAACAGTTGGACTTCTATTTCTAGTTTTTGACTGATCCATAGTTAATTTTCTAGATCAATCAGTGTTTCCAGGGGATCTATGTGCGTTTGACCGCAGATCTGTGTTTTACCACAGATTTGATCCCTGCCCCCAGAGCTAGCTTAAAGGGAATTTCCAGACTTCAACCAATTTTGTGGGAGTTCTTTTTGGAAGCTGGGAAGAGAGACAACTTACCCCACCTTGTCAAGGCCAAAATTCCAGGAAAAATTAATCCTATGGCGCCCAAAAGCATTGGCAAGGTTGGGCTGCGTTGTCCTGTTTCCATCATTTCCATCCGAAAGTCACGGCACCATAACTGTTAAACCTGAAAATTTGGTTGAAGGAAACAACAGAGCTAGGTGATAGAAAAATCCATGTTGTTTATTATTTTCCCTTAAAGCATAGCGGAGCTAGCTTACTTGTACGTACAAGGAGTCAGAGCATAGGCTCTGGCTGCCTGAACAAAGCAATGAGAAAACTTATATACGTTATTTTAGCAGAGCTGGCAAGCCTGTATGACCTCATTTTTATGACCCCCATGTATGTTTAACCATGATACAAGAAGAGGATTTTCCTTAATGAAATAGATTGTAAATACAACAAATTAGATAGTTGTCAAAGTGTCAATTGGATTTGTAGCCCCAGGATCTCTGTGTTTAATTGGCCATTAACATTCCACCACATAGTATATGCCCATAAAATATTAAGATAAGGAAAAGTCACATAATTCAAGATAGTGTCTGGGCTCAAGGTTTTCACCCTTAATGACCATGGACAGAGCAAGAAATGCTCCATCTGGATTTGTTGATACAAGAGAACAAAGAGACTGTTAGGATCAGGCTTTTCTTCTGGTTAAGTAGTTCAGGCCCTGAGTCTTATTGAAATTACAAAAATGATATAAAATAGTATAATATTTTCCACACCCTCGACCCATCAGGTCATGGGCATCAAGGATCTGTTGTCTGAACACTCCTTCTCTGCCCCTGCCTTTTGGGGAAGGGACCTGATGGTGAAATTGGGAAGCCAATTTTCTCTAGTTAAACCTCATAACTCCCTTTTCCCTCTGTTTCCCAGACCTCCCCATGTTCCCCCAGAGGCATGGGAGAGGGTTGAGCCAATTGTTTGGGATCAGGGAATTCCTGGGCAAGCTACTTCTGCCACGCCAGCCATAGTTCCCCTCCATTGCCTTCAATATCCAATTAAGTCCAAGGCTTGGGAGGGGCTGCAACCATTAATTGGCACTCAAGGCCCTGACTCACTCCCTCTAGAGTGGGGCCCCTACCCAGCACAAGCTTTTGGGACTTTGAAAACTAAACTGACCACCACTCCAGCATTAGCCTTACCTAATCTAGAAAAACCTTTCACTCACTCTGCTGAAGGAAGGAGAGGACAAGCTTTGGGAATTCTAATCCAGTCCTTAGGATCTGACCCCTGTTTTCCAAAACAATTAGATTCTCTGGCTGCTACAGCCATTCCAATTGAGGAAGCTTCTAAGCCTCTAG
This sequence comes from Trichosurus vulpecula, assembly GCF_011100635.1. Taxonomy (NCBI): domain Eukaryota; kingdom Metazoa; phylum Chordata; class Mammalia; order Diprotodontia; family Phalangeridae; genus Trichosurus; species Trichosurus vulpecula. The sequence goes on along the minus strand of NC_050578.1, from coordinate 277,583,108 downwards.
CAGACCAGCCCCTAGAAGCTCTGCCTTGCCAGAGCACCCTGGAAGCAGAGGGCCACCAGTGCCTGGCTAACCACAGGCTCACCAAACATCAAACCTTGCTCTTAGATATCCCCGACCTAATTTGGATGTGCTACACACTCCTGAACCCCGAAGCAGAACAAGTGGTTAGGAGAGCTAGGTATGAAATAGTCATCTTTAATTCCCACCAGGGATATTGTCCTTTCTCTGTACTCCTGTACTGTCTGTTTTGTTGTTTGCTTAACTTCCTTGCCAGGTTTGTCTCCTCCAGTCTCCAAGCCATCAACTTCCAGATGACTGTGCACCCCTTGAACTGGACCCATCAAGCCAGCTCTACGCCCCTTGTCAGCAGGAAGCAATTCCAGAAGCTGAGACCTTCGTCCCTGACCCCAAAAGAATTTGGGTCCCATTTGTTTGAGGGGGGAATGATGAGGGCACAGTCTCTAGGAACCCCTTGAACCCTTGAACTCTCCTTGAATCTTGCCACTCGACCTGGCCTTGGCCTGAGGCTATAACCATTAAGCCCAAATGCCTACCTTGCCCAGTCCTCTATTGTCCAGCTGTTTCCCACCCTTAATCCTGTTTCCCATCCTTAATCCTGATCAAAATATCTATACCCTAGCTCAGCTACCCCAGCCCTTGATGGGTTGTCATTTCCATATGGCCTTCAGCTATTTCCCCCACCCGGGAGTCTGACCTCATCCTTAAGTCCCTCCCTAGACCCCTCTTCTGGTCACCCCAGACCACCCCTCAATCCCTCCCACAACCTTTGTGTATATAATCTCCATCTAGCCTCCATGAGGGGGGTCAGAACCAATCTAGCTCAGATGGGTCTGGCCCTTTTTCCTTACAGGCGTCGCAAGGGGTGGGATCTCTCGGGGCAGGCTTATTTGGCTAACTCTTAATAAACTTTATCCCTTCCCTTGGCTGAGAAGGCTTGAGTCGAATTCTTTCAGCAGGACCCGGCGTGTCGGTACTTTGGGGTGTCGAGCACCTCTCACCCCAAACCCTCATCAGATCCATTGAAAGAAATTTGGGGGTGCCCTTTGGAATAAGGACCTGGAGGAAATCAGAGGGGATTGCCTATACATTGTACAAGTGTTATACCAGAAGCGAGTGAGACACACGACAAGAGTTTAAGTTTTAAATGGAGAAGTTTATTAGCCAGCGACCGTTCGGGGAAATAGAGTCTCCCAAATCAAAACGGCCACGATGCCAGTGAAGAAGCAGTATTTATACAAAAATCTAAGTACAGATGTTAGTTATCTCTTGAAACTCACATGTTATTTTTAGCAGGCTCAATAAGCCTTTGTTAACTTTACAGAAAGAAAGGAACCCCCTAAATAGATTGTAAATACAATATATCAGATAGCTGACTTAAGCATTGACTGAATTACAACCCAGTATCTCTTCGTCCAATCTGCCATACATCCCACGGGAGCATGAGATAAGAGCTAGGAGCAATCACATAAGAAAAGGAATATCCGGGGCTGAGGCTTTCATCCTTCAAGGCCATAGGCAGACCGGGACAAATAGTCCAGCTGGGTTTTGTTGAGACAAGAGATAAAGTTGTAATTCAGTCAACTTAGTTAGGTAAAGGAAGATCGTTAGGCTTTCCTGGTAACTAGCTTACATTCCATGGGAATATCTCAGGGGCCGTGGGAACTCGCCAAAGGCAGGAACTCAGCCTGTTCTTTTATAGCACTCTGGAGTTTGCGATTAGGGGCTGGGGGCAGGGTTTTTAGCAATAGCTGGCTACTCAGGTATCACACAAGGACCCCTAGAGAATTTTAGTGTATAGACACAGAGGCTTAGACAGTTTTGTCCAGACTCCAATAGGATGATTTTATGGAAGGGAATCATGGAAGAGTCTTTGCCTGCAACATTTGGTTGATGGGGTGATTTCCACACCATCACAAGTCCCTAATTTCTGTGTAGGGGGGTCTCACATGCTCTGGAATTGACAGAGTACAGGCTCTTAAACTCCTTTTTGAATCTTCCCACTTGATTTGGCATTTGCCTGAGGCATTTACCCATCCCAGGTCTTTCAAGGTCTGCACCTGGCCCCACCCTAGACTTCCCCCTCCTGATTCTATTTAGACCTCATTCTCCCAGGGCCACGTAATCCAAGCCCCAGGCATTTCCCATCCTTCTCTGTTACCTGGAAACCATCCCAGCCTATTGGTCATTCCCATCTTGATCCTCCCTAGACCCCTCCTCCAGTCACCCCAGACTACTTGGCCAACCCTAGATCCCTCCCACTGTCTTTCTGTATATAAGATCCATCTCCATAAAGGTACTCCAATTCGCTCTAGCCTGCTTGTTTTAGCCATATGAAGAGTCTGGTCAATATGGTGGATCTTTAATAAACCTTGTTTTTCTTTGGCTGAAAGAAGGCTCAGGTCGAATTCATTTGGGCAGGATAGCTTGATTTGTCAGTGGGCCCAAGGCGTTCCTCCAGCTGTGCTCAGCATCTCAGGAGGAGAATTATAATGAGGATAACAATGTTCACAAATAACTTCCCCAAACTATGGAAGGGTGAGTGCTGGTTGGGTTAGCAAAGCCCAGGTTCTGCCAAGGTGAATGTGACCATCTCTGAAATCTGTGCTCCCATGAAAGACTGATCCCCTTGTTCTCCAGGGCAGTGACAGCCGTGGGCACCCACTTTCCTTGTTTTGCCTCTTATTGGGCAGTAATACAGCCAGAATCCACAGCCTTGGCAGCAAGAACTGATGAGTGTAAGGAACATCTGTGCCCAGCCCTCCTGACACATGCTTGCAGGGCTTTATTTGGTTTCACAGCTACCAGATTAGAGCAAAGATCTGTATTTGAGGATTTATAAAAAATTGGTGCTTGGGAAGCTAATATGAGCATAAGTTTATTACCACGCAGTACAGGAAGCAGGTAAAAACAAACATCCGCACCACATAGCAACAGAGACAGGTGGGAATCAGACACTTCCTGGTCCAGGGCTGCTCATGTGAAGGAGGCAGATGGGCAGCGGGGGTAAAAGGGGCAAGGCAAAGGTCTCAGTGGCCATGCATGCTCCAGCTGGGGTCTGAGCAGGCAACTTTTATACCTTCAAGATGGGCTGGCCTGAGAACAGGTACTGGCTGCCAGGCACAGGAGGGGCCGTTCCTAATCAGACCCAGATGTACCGGGGAAATTCTCCAGGTCACTTATCGGTACCAGACTTGCCTGGGGGAATTTCCTAATTGGAATCAGCAATTGGACAGGGGTCTGAGTTAATTGGGGTCCCAGGAAAAAAGGTGTCGGCTGCGGTCACTCTAGTCAGCCGGAGCCTTGTCCAGTCAGGAAGTGCTGTCGCTTACACGCGGCTATCTGTCACTGTCTGTATGTCTACAGTCTTATCCTAAGGGATGCCATGCCATACTGGAATCTTATCACTTACAACATCAAACAATATATTAAAAAATAGCAGTTATTGCGGTCAGCCAGGCGATGCCACGGTAGATAGAGCGCGAGTCCGGATGTCAAGAAGGCCTGGGTTCAAGTCCAGCCACGAACACTAGCAGTATGACTGTAGACAAGTCACTTCACCTCTGCCTCAGATTCCTCATCTGTAAAATGATTGTGGTACCTTTTCCAAAGGTTATTGGGAAGGTGAAGTGAGAAAATATTTGCAAAGCGACGTCCAAGCGCTAACGGCTAGCTACCGCGTTGTTGAGGTTGCCTGGGGCTCATCTCTTCTGGTCCTGTGTTGCCTCACACATGAAATACAAACTATCCGGGGAAGGACAGCACAGACGGGGGCTCAGTTTTTGTGCCTTTTTACATTGGGACAAAATCAGTCTTAGAAACCTAGAGCTGAATGAACCCCCGCAGGCCCCCTGTAAGGAAGAAATGTTTTGGACTCCTACTCTATTCTAATCAGTATCAATCAGTTTGATATTCCACATAAATCATATGGGGATAGACAGGTTCTCACAGTGGGTCTCAAATTTTAATGTAACACTCACCACTTGTTTACAAAGTTATGAGGCTCACTTGCGCAACCGTGAGAACGATGACAAAGACGTCTCCGTCATGTTTTATTCGAATTCCAAGTCCAAACCAGCACGGGCGGGATGCCTTGATGCTTTGGAAAGTCCCTCAACTTATTTTTGTACCTCTAGACCCCTCTGTCTTGTCCAACATGAGCAGGTGACCATCTTATGACCACTTAGTCTGTGGAAATGCCCCAGGCTTCACCCAACCTGTGACCGCCCCCCCCCCCCAACAATATGTCAATTTTGGCCCTCGAGAGCAAAGTCTATCAATCAATGAGAGTCTGTATTTCACCAGGCCTCTTTTGCATATTTAGATATCAAACCCTATAAAAACAAGGCCCTGGAAGAAGGGGGCATCTCAGATAGTGAGGAAGATCTGAGGTCTGCATCATTAGAGGGGACCATGGACCCTTTAACAAAGTACTATTGGCTCAGAGCTCTGCCTTAGTCTCTTTTATTGTAGGTCAGTCAACATTAATTCCCACGCCCCTCATTTTACAGATAAAGAAACTGAGGTGAGGGCTGGTCACCCAAAGGTAGGGTGGGATGCCTAGCTCTTGAAGTTACTGTGAAGATTCAAGAAGGTGATATTTATAGATTGGCTTGTGAGCCCTGACACTGGGTTAATTATTATCTTGTTTTGTTCATGCGACAGTGGATTATTTTCCTCTTTGCTTGAGGGACTATTTCTGCAATTATTATTATGTTGAAAGCCATGTCTATAGTCACAGGAGAACTTTCAGCTACCTGGGTGAATGTAATTAGCATCTGTAAGTCAGCAGTCTTTTAATAGCCAAATTTTAATGGCTTTTTCTCCATCTGCAGCCTTTGACACTGTTGATTGCTGTATACTCTCCTCTCTAAGTTTTTGGGACATTGCTGTTTCCTGGTTCTCCTCCTTCCTCCCTAATTTCTCTTTCTGAATATCCTTTGCTGGATCTTTATCTAGTTCACACCTGCTAACCGTGGGTGTGCCCTGGAATTCTGCCCTGGGCCATCTTCTCTTCTCCTTTATACTATTTCATTTGGTGATCACATCAATCCCCATGGGTTTAATTATCATCTTTATCCAAATGATTCATGGATCTATTTATCTACTCTAACTTTATCTAGCTCTAACCTCTAATGTCCTTCAGCCTGCATGTCCAACTGCCTACTGGACATTTCAAACTGGATGTTTTGTAGACTCCTTAAATTCAACACATCCCCCAAACACACTCATCTTTCTCCCTAAACCCTCCTCAACTCTTACCTTTCCTGTTACTATAAAGAACACTACCACCCTCTCAGTCCCTATGGTTTGCAACCTAGGAGTCAGCCTAACTCCCCACTATCTCTCAACCCCCCTATCCAAGCTGTGGTCAAGGCCTGTCAATTTCACCACTGAAACATGTCTATTTCACCTCTGCACCATTGCCAGCCCCAGGACCAGTATATGATGAAGTAATTGACACCAAACAAACCACAAACATGGTGCTAGGTGAGTCAGATCGTCTAGCTACAGACTGATTTTAATGGGGACATTGACAATCTTTTATACAGGTTAGTTTCTGAGTCATTCTGACTTCTCAGAAAAATACAATGAAGTAATGGTTAAGTTTTTTATCTCCTTGTACCTGGGAATGAGATGCTAGTCTCCTTCAATGCTAACCAAATTGAAACCTTTCTGTTCTTTCCCATGTGGGTAGCAGCTACAAAGGCAGGTATTCTTTGCCACATCTCCTTACCCTTGATAGCTTTTGCTTCTCATAGACCTATCCTCAAATGACCTTGCCTAGCAGAGGCCTAGGAGGCTGCCTTGCAAAGGTCTAAGAGGCCTAACTACTAACCAAGATATAGCTGGCTCCCCACACACCATTCTTGTCAATGTCACCTCTGCAACATCTCTTATCAGTTTCACCTCTGCAACATCTCTTATCAGTTTCACCTCTGCAACATCTCTTATCAGTTTCACCTCTGCAACATCTCTTATCAGTTTCACCTCTGCAACATCTCTTATCAGTTTCACCTCTGCAGCTTCTCCTGAATGTTTCTTTCTCCTCCCTAACACTACTCTCATCCTGGTGCAGGCCCTCAACACCTCATGCCTGGACTATTGAATTAGCTGCTGGGGGGTCAGCCTACCTCTAGTCTCCCCCCACTCCAGTCCATTGTCCACTCAGTTGCCAAAGTGACCATCACAAAGCATAAGTCTTTCCATAGCATATCACTCCTCCATTGAATAAACTTCAGGGGCTCCCTATCTATTTCAGGATCAAATATGCAATTCTCTATTTGGCATTTAAAGCCCTTCAAAGTGTAGCCCTTTCCTACCTTTCTAGGCTCCCTTCCCCATGTGCTACAATCCAGTGACATAGGTCTCATCATTGTTCCTTGCACATGGCAATCCATCTCCAGACTTCAGGGTTTTGCAGTGTTCTTTGGCCTCAAATGCTATCCTATCCCTCCACACCCCCACCCCCTGGCTTTATTGGCTTCCTTCAAGATTCATCTTAATTCCCATCTTTCTGTAACAGGCCCTTCTTCATACTCACCCCTCCCCCCACCCCCCACAGCAAATGCCTTCCCTCTGGGATTATTTCTCATTTACATTTTATGTGTGGGTCAGAGACCACTACTCACATTAAAAGTATACAGAGATGGTTCTTGAGGAAAGGCAAAAAGGAGTTTATTGCTTTCTCATGAGAAAGGACACACCCCAGCAAGTGTGTGTGTGTGTGTGTGTGGCATACAGCTCAAAGCAAATTTTGTATAGACTCCAACACAGAGTTCCCCCACCCCCTGCTGACTCCTCTTCCCGTTGACTGGGTTTGGAGCTCACATTCTAAACGCAGAATCTTTTCCCAGCAACAGAAAACAAAGAGCAAAAAGATAGGCATGAGAACAGGGACTGGTATTCAGCAAAAAGGGAGTAAAAGCTGGATAAACAGGACCTTGCACGTGTCTGTCCCCTGATGTAATTTCTTATATCTACTTTCTCAGCAGAGCAGTTTCTAAAAATATAGAAGGGGTGCAGGTGGGGTGGATAGTAGGAGAGGTAAGGTCTTGTCCCACACTGAGGGGGCTTCACTATTTCAGCATTCCACTCATTTGTATATCTCTTGTTCCTACATAGTTGTTTGCTTGTTGTCTTCCTCACTAGAAAGGAGCAGAGTCTGTCTTTTGCATTTTCTTTGTGTCTTCAGCACTTAACACCGTGCCTGGCACATGGTAGGTAATTAATAAACGCTTGTTGAATGACTGGCTTAGGGGTCTGCCATTGGGGGGTTCACCTAACCATGGATGTGATCCCAGTAGGCCATCCACCGAAGCTCCCACTCAGTTCCCACTGAACATTCATCCCCTAATAGAGGGGACCACACTGTTCATTTCTAACCTTATGGCCAGATGAGTCCAATAGCCTTGGGGGCTATAGCTCTCCCTTTGGGTCTGGGAGAGTGTTCTCCAAAGCTCTGGTGCTGGAACTCTCTTCTAACCTGTTAGGCAGGGACCCGGCCCCTGTCCCTGTCCATGCCCTCCTCCTTTCCATTACACTAGTTTCTCACTCAGTCTCTTTCTTCTCCCAACCATCCTGCGCATAGTTGTCGTGGGGATTTTCTTAAAGCATAGCTCTGACCACATCCCTCTCCTATTCTGGAAAGTCCGGTGTCTCCTTATTGCCTTGAGGATAAAATACAAACCTATCTCTTTGGCTTGTAAAGCCCTTAAGGGTCAGATTCCAATTTACCTTTCCAGGCTGATGGCACACCACTCTCTCCCCAGTCTGTGTTACTGTCAACTGAGTTTTGCACAGCCTGTCCCTCATGCCTAGAATGCGCTCTCTCCTTACCATTTCTTTGAAGTGAATAATATAATATGTCTGTGTTACACCCCTTACCCCCAGCAGGATATGAGGTCCTATGTGTGCCCCCAGCTCCTGCCAGTGCCTGGCACCAGGTGGCACTTAATAAATGCTTAGGTAACCTGGGTTCGATGAGAATATCAGGGGTCACAGAGACTTGGGGGTCTGCAGTTGGATGTAGGCAAGCACCTTCCAGGGTCCTCGTGTTTCCAATTCCTGTGGCCTTAAAGGACTTTCCTCCACCCAGTCCTGGAGGTGGGGAGGTGTACTGAGGGTAGCAGGAAATGGAGGACGACTCCCTACTCGCCCTGATATGTGATAAGAAGTAGAGTAAGGGTGAGCATTGACTTGTTCAGGGGCTAAGGGTGTGGGAAAGTGGAGGTTTCACAAAGTGGAGTGTGCGTTTACACACACAGCCCAAGCTGCTGACTAGACTGACCTGGTGAGATTCCTGGAGGAGGAATAAAGTGGCCTGTGCCCAGGAGCCTAAGACTGGGGCAGGCGAAATAAACAGCAGCAGCAAGCAGCAGCAGAGGCGGTGGGGGCAGGGCTGCTGAAAGCACACTAAGTCTTGTCTGTAGCTTTTTTTCTTCCTCATCTTTTCCCAGAAAAGGGGAATTTCCATTGCTGGGAAAAATCTCCACTCATGACTTAGATTTAAATCCCTTTTTCCTTTGCTTCCCCTGACTGACTAGAGGAGAGAGGGCTGAGGAAGATGGGAAATTTAAGTCCAGTTGCAACATTGCTGAATCCGCAGGGTTCTTTTCCTGCCTACGTACATGTTTCATGTTGTCAGATTACATTAATAAAACATGACCATTAGGAGTGAATTGCTAAATCTTATGGCTTAAGGTAGGGCTACCAGGACAAATAGGGACTTGAATTAATTAAAGAATTTGGCTTTTTAAAAAGATTTCTGTTTATATTCCAGAATATACCTATTAGACTGCCTTTGAACCCTGAAAGAAAATGAGGGGTGTGTGTGTGTGTGTGTGTGTGTGTGTGTATGTGTGTGTAAATACAGGGCATATCACTGAGGCCAGGCTAGATGCAGAGCCAAAAGGTGTACCTGGAGATAACTATAACACCTCTAGACTTCTCTCCTTCCTCATTTTCTTTCAGGGTCATTGTGTTCCTCCTGAGACCTCTTCCCCAGCCAGACATCCCCAGTTCCTTTGTAGTTGTTTAGGTGTTATTCAATCATGTCTGACTCTTGTGACTTCATTTGAGGTTTTCTTGGCAGAGATACTGGAGTGGTTTGCCATTTCCTTCTCCAGCTCATTTTACAGATGAAGAAACTGAGGCAAACAGGGTGAAGTGACTTGCCCAGGGTCACGCACCTAGGAAGTGTCTAAGACCAGATTTGAATGCAAGAAGATGAGTCTTCCTCACTCCAGGTCCAGTGCTCTGTCCACTGCAGCACTACCTAGCTGCCCAGTTCCTTTAGCTAGTCCTGATAAGGCAAGGAGTCCAGGCCCTTCACCATCCTGATCATTCTCCTTTGGATACATCATAGTTTATCAACATCCATCCTAACCAGAACTGAACACTGAAATATTATGGCCTGCCCAGGACAGAGGCCAGAAGACTTCTCGATGTGTTTTTCTAGGGAGGGATGGAGCAGTAAGAGTCTGTCTGCCATTGAAGGGAGTGGCACCATTAGGACAAAGGTGGCATTCTCCCCAAGGTGCAGAATAAAGAGTCACTGGTCCAGCTGGTGATCACCTATGATGTATGAGGAAGGCTAACCTAGCAGTCCAGCAATGAGAGAGCTGAGAGGGAGATTATAGTGATTCCGCAAATCTAGGAAAGCCTTTATTTGAATGGCAGGAGGCAAATATTTTCAAATGAAGCCTGACGGTGGGGCACCCAGGAATTTCTGAAATGATGGTGAAGACATTTGGGTAGAAATCCCGAAAATCCTGGTTGTGGCTTCCCTGGTGAGAGATTCTGACCTTTGGTGGAAGTAGAAATCAAATAAAATCTTGTTGGATGTGTTATTAGAGAAGAACCATGCCCAGAAGATGCTTATTTATGGGCACCTAATGAGGAAGTCCACACTGTGGGTGTGGAATGAGGCCCAGAATCTGGCAGGAGGCTCAGAAACCCAGCTAACAATATTCTGTGGGTCTGCCAGACTGGCTGACCTAGGCTCAGGAAGAAATGAGAGTAGTTGTGCCCTGAGGACAGAACCCTATCCAGATGTGTCCAGCTGGCTAGAGGTCAATGGGGCAGTTCTGGTGTGCTCTCTTGTGAGAGTAAAGAAGCTAGGGCTGCTGTGTTTGGGTAGATGCCACTGAGCTTCCCTCAAAGCCGAGGATGTGAGAGGGGTCGGGGAGGAAGCTGAGGGATTGGCAGCTTTGTGGTTATCTGGGTAGAGTCTTGGAGACTGGAACACTCTAGGATCTGCTCTGTCAAAGTACCCACATTTGCCAATGAGCTTTCAGAAGAGCTGATGTGCTGTAGAAGCTCTGTCCTCCTCAGGTCTCCTTTGAAGAGAGCCTAGCGCCCAGGAAAGTTTGGCAGCCAGCTGGAACGTTTGGAGCATGGAGGCTGGGCCCTGCTCCAGTCACTCTGGGAGCAAAATGCAAGTCCCACAAAGACAGGGAAGGTTTGGTTTTTGCTTTACTTGACACAGGGCCAGGCTGTGGCAGTTAAAGACTGTTTTTAATGAATTGCAGTGGGAAGAACAAGCCACAATCAATCCCTATCCTGGGGTCAGGAGTAGTGACCAATGTACCTGGGCATCATCTGGATATTGATCAATAATCAGTGGGCACCATAACATAACAGGAGCTTTCTCCCAATATCTATGATGGGTTGCACTCCACTCAGTGATGCCCAGGGCTGTACATGCCCCATAACTGGAGATGAAGAAAATATGGCTTCTAATACTGGGAAAAGAGAAGGTAAGTCCTGAGTAATGAGTTGGTTTGTTTGCATTTCCAAAGTGTCTGCTACTTAGGGTATGAAAATAATTGAGAGGCTTGAAACCAATTGATGAGGTGGCCTCTTGGCTATAGCCCTTCTCCCTGGATAACCCCCCAACCTGCTTACAGACAAGATCAGATGGGCCCTGGAGTCAGCGGCAGAAACCATCACCCATGATGCCTGTTGGTGAAAAAGGGACTGAACAACAGAGCCTGGTACATCTGCTCTTAGTGGGAATTATACCTTGGGACACCAACCTCTACAGCACCTAATTTGGGGCTTTGTTTAGAGTTCTAGTGCTAGGATGGCTTTGGGTGTCTTGTCTCTGAGTGGGTGGGAGGAGGGGTGACTTCATAAGAAATGATGTGTCAGCAATGAGGCTCCAAGGTGTCACCTTTGCTAACAACCTGACCTGTCCCAGGTGCCAAGGGGTAGCCTGTGTAGCAGGTTTTTCAGTTGGGACATTGCCTTGAGAAGGAAAGAACAGCTAAATCACACGCTAAGTCAAGGACAGACTAGACACGTTGGCAGGAAAGGGATCATTGAATCTTTGTGATGGCAGTTGGCCTATTGGTTCTTTCTCCCATATCCTATGCTGTAGCAGCAAAGCTTCTCACGTGCATAGGCAGAAAGTCTTGGATTTAAATCCTGCCTTTAACATATACCAGCTGTCTGACCCTGAGCAAACAACCTGAATTTTCCTGACATTCCCCAAAATGGAACATTGCAGAGAGCTGGCCCATCACATTAGAAGAGGCAGTGTCCACACCAACAATTCTCCCCATGGATGAAATCACAGGTATGGGACCAGTGGCCTCTCATGATGCAGTCATATAGCTATCCTTCTCCCCATTTACCCTCTAGAGTCTCTTGCTAGTCTCATCTCAGATCATCCATCGCCACAGCTCCATCATCTATGTGCTTCGTGGGTATCGCCAAGAAGTCACGAGAAAGGCCCCATTGGGAACTTATGGGAGATGGGAACAAGAGTCACCTGGGACAGGACAGCTGAGAATGGATGAGGATTGATACCATTGGCAGGCCTCCGGGCCATGCTTCCAATCTATTTTACCAGATCCTCATCTATGGAGACTTTCTGTCTGGGTAGTCTGTAGTATACTCCAGAGACAACACTGATTTGTTTCTACCTCTACTGATCACCGCCCAAATGCTCACCACCGTGGTTTCTGGATTTCCTTACGTTTATTGAATATCTCTTTAACATGTAATGCTACCCTCCCTCTCCCTATGGTTTTCCATTTGCAGAGTCATGTCCAGTCAGTGATCTCATCCCACCAAGCCTCACAGATGAGGTCAAGTTTAGCATTCTTTGTTCATCTTGCTGGTTAGCCGCGTCTAGTAATATTTGCGTACAGATGTCTGAGGCCATGGGTTTTTTCTGGCTCCTTTGTTGGATTTCGTCTGTTCATTTCTCCTGCTGTCCATCTTCTTCTCATGCTGTTGTTATTCTCTGCATTACAGCTTGTCAAGCACATGTGGCCAGTCTTCTCTGTCTCCCCCATCCTTTTCAGTTTAATCCTCTGGTCAGATTTGCAAGATTTGAGGCAAATCCACTTAGTAGCCCCCACTAGATGCACTCCATCTCTGCCCAGGGGCCCATCATTCCTATATTTTAAGCCACAATTCAGAAATGCAAACCCCATTCTCAGACATTTTACTTAATAAACTGCTGACTTCCCAGCTCTGCTTTTCTTTTTCTTTCTGCTGAAGCCTTTGATTTCTGCTAGAAACAGTGAGGATCACACCCAGCTGTGTGTGATCTAAGGTCTTCACCTTCTTGCCCAAGACTTCATAAATATTCTTCAGCAATGTTTTCTAGAATCCTTCTGGCAGTATCACTGGGGCCCACATAAATCAACAGATGCAGGCAGCTGTTAACTGGCTTGACAAGTCTTGAGGTGATCTGATTCAAGCCCTGATGACCCGCCCTGTGCAAACCTCTGGAGGATTTATTCTCTTCCTTTCTGTTTTCCCATCAAAGTCACTCTGTCTTTTTTTTTTTTTGAGGGATACTCTTAAGTCTCTCATTTCCCTGCTGGATCACTTTTAAAAACACCCTATTCTAGAATGATAAATGCTGGAAAGGATGTGGGGAAATTGGAACATTGTTACATTGCTGGTGGAGTTGTGAGCTGATCCAGCCATTTTGGAGGGCGGTTTGGAACTATGCCCAAAGGGCTATAGAAATGTTCATACCCTTTGACCCAGCAATACCACTTCTAGGGTTGTATCCCAAAGAAATCACGCAAGCAGGAAAAGGACCCATATGTACAAGAATATTTATAGCAGCTCTCTTTGTGGTAGCCAAGAATTGGAAATCAAAGGGATGCCCATCAATTGGGGAATGGCTGAACAAGCTGTGGTATATGAAGGTGATGGAATACTATTGTGCCATAAGAAATGGGGATGATGCAAACTTCATAACAACCTGGAAAAACCTACACGACATAATGCTGAGTGAGCGGAGCAGAGCCAGGAGAACGTTGTGCACAGCCACAGATATATGGATTCCATGAGGACCAACCCTGACATACTGCGCTTTTCTCAGCAACCTAAGGGACAAGGACAACTCCAGGGGACTCACGATGGAGAATACTATCTTCATCGAGACAAAGAACTGCGAAGTTTGAATACAGACTGAGGCACACTACATGCTCGCCTTTTCTGCTTCTCTTTTGTTTTTGTTTTTGGTTTTTTTTTTTTTTTTGGTTCTGTTTCTTCTTTCTCATGATTCATTCCATTGGTCAAGGTTCTTCTCCACGACTTGACTAGTGCATAAATTAATTCAATGAGAAGTTATACATGACAGTTATATGAGACTTCATGCCGTCTTGGTGAGGGAGGGGGGAGGGAGGGGAGAAAAACTGGAACTCAAGACTATGTAGAACCGTGTGTGGTAAACTAAAAATAAATAAAGAAATTTATGAAAAGTAAAAATAAAAAAAAATAAAAACACCCTATTCTCACCTGTGCCAGCCTTGTTAAATGGTCCCTCAAAGCTTTCACAAATGGTTGCTTTCAGCGAACCCCCTTTCCCACCCCACTCAATGATGTGTCTGGTCTAGCCTTTCGTCCAGATTTCTGAGTGACTTCTCCATTTCAGAGGATCCTGGATTTAGAGCTCAGAAGTCATTCAGTCTAGCCCCTTTGTGTTTTCTGTAGTTATCTGGGAGCAGAGATGATTTCCTCTCTCTCCCAGCTTATGAACTGATTTTTAATCACAGAAAGCAAGGGGCAGATATCTCTGCTGGACCACTGCCTTGTCTTGGTGGAGGGGCTTGTGTAGCTCAATGAAACTATGAGCTATGCCATGCAGGGTTACCCAAGAGAGACAGGTCATAGTGAAGAGTCCTGACAAGAGGGGATTCACTGGAGAAGGAAATGACAAACTGCTCCAGTATGTTTGCCAAGAAAACCCCATGGACAGTACTAAAATGATAAAAGATGAGCTCCTCAGGTTGGAAAGTGTCCAATTCACTAAGGGGGAAGAGCAGAGGACAACTACAAGTGCCTCCAGTGCTAATGAAGCAGCAAGACCAAAGCCTAAAGGAAGCTCAGCCATGTGTGTGGTCTGCAGATGAAAGGAAAGTCTGATGCCGTAAAGATCAATATCATGTAGGAACCTGGAACATAAGATCTATGAACCAAGGTAAGCTAGATGTGGTCATCCAGGAGAAAGATGAAACATCAACATCTTGGGTGTCAGTGAACTTAAATGGGCAGAAATGGGTGAATTTAATTCAGGCTATCATCATATATGCTACTATGGGGGAAGACTCCCTTAGAAGAAATGGAGTAGAACCTCATGGTCAATAAAAGGGTGAGAAAAGCAGTACTGGGGTATAATCTCAAAAATGACAGAATGAGATGTGTTCCAATCCAATGCAAACCATTTGACATCACAGTAATACAAGCCTATGCTCCAACTACTGATGCCAAAGAGGCCAAAGCTGATCAGTTCTATGAAGACCTACACCATCTTCTAGAAATAACACAAAAAGATGTCCCATTCATCATAGGGGATTGGAATGCTAAAATGGGAAATCAAAAAAATAATTAGAATAGCAGACAAGCTTGGCATTGGAGTACCAAATGAAGCAGGGCAGAGACTGATGGAGTTTCATCAAGATAACTTTCTGGTCATAGCAAACACTCTTCTTCAAAAAATCAAAAGGTGACTCTACACATGGACGTCACCAGATGGTCAATACAGAAGTCAAACTGATTATATACTTCACAACTGAAGGTGGAGAAGCTCTATACCATCAGTTAAATAGGACCTGGAGCTGACTGTAGCTCAGATCACGAGCTTCTCATTGCAAAATTCAGGTTTAAATTGAAGAAAGTAGGCAAGCCATCAGACCATACAGGTATGACCTAGATAACACTCCTTATAGATATGAAGTAGAGGTGATGAATAGATCTAAGGGATTCAATCTGGTAGATAAGGGTGTCTGAAGAACTGTGGACAGAGGTTAAGGAGACTGCACAGCAGGCAGCAACAAAATACATTCCAAAGAAAAAGAAGAGCAAGAAAGCAAAATGGTGTCTGATGAAGCTTTACAAATAGCTGGGAAAAGAAGGACAGAGAAAGAGAAGGGATAAAAGGAAAGATATATCCAGCTGAATGCAAAATTCCAGAGAATAACAAGGGGAGGTAAAAAGATTGTCTTAAATGAGCAATGCAAAGAAATAGAAGAAAACAATAGAATGGGAAAGATGAGATTTCTTCAAGAAAATTAGAGATATCAAGGGAAAGTTTCAAGCAAAAATGGGCATTATAAAGGACAAAAAGGGTAGGGACTTAACAGAAACAGAAGAGATTAAGAAGAGGTGTCAAGTATATACAGAAAAACTATTCAAGAAAGATCTTAACATCACTGATAACCATAGTGGTGTGGTTACTGATCTAGAGCCAGATATCCTGGAGAATGCAGCTAAGTGGGCCTTAAGAAGCATTGCTAACCATCAGGCTAGTGGAGGTGATGGAATTCCAGCTAAGCTATTTAAAATCCTAAAATATGATGCTGCACTCAATATGCCAGCAAATATGGAAAACTCAACAGTGGCCACTGGATTGGAAAAAATCAGTTTATGTTCCGGTCCTAAAGAAGGGCAATGCCAAGGAATTGTTCAAATTATCAAACAATTGCACTCATTTCGCATGCCAGAAAGGTTCTACTTAAGATTCTGAAAGCTAGGTTTCAGCAATATGTGGACCAAGAATTACGAGAACAGCCCAGGTTTTGAAGAGGCAGAAGAACTAGAGACCAAATTGCCAACATTCACTGGCTTTGGAGAAAGCAAGGGAGTTCCAGAAAACCATCTCCTTCTATGCTAAAGCCTTTGACTGTATGGGTCACAACAAACTGTGGCAAGTCCTCCAAGAGATGAGAGTACCAGATCATCTTGTTTCCTGAGGAACCTGTATTCAGGCCAAAAAACAACAATTAGAACTGAACATGGAACTGACTGGTTTAAGTTTGGAAAAGGAGTGTGTCAGGGCTGTATATTGTTGCTTTATTTTATTTAATTTATGTGCAGAGTACATCATATGAAATGCCAGGCTGGATGAACCAAAAGCTGGAATTAAGGTTGCTGGGAGAAATATCAACAATCTCAGACATGCAGATGATACCACTTTGATGACAGAAAGTGAAGAAGAGTTCAGAAGCTTCTGCATGAGGGTGAAAGAGGAAAGTGTAAAAGTTGGTTTAAAGCTTAACATTAAAAAAACCCAAACAAACCAAGATCTTCGCAACTGGTCCCATCACTTTCTGGCAAATGGAGAATTGTGAGCAATGTCACACTTTATATTCTTGGGCTCAAAGATCACTGCAGACAAAGACTGCAGCCATGAAATTTAAAGATGCTTGCTCCTTGGAAGGAAAGCTATGGCAAACCTGGACAGCAGACTAAAGAGCATCTTGCCGACAAAGGTCTGTATAATTAAAGCTATGGTTTTCCCAGTAGAAAGGCATGGCTGTCAGAGTTGGACTATAAGGAAAGCCGAGTGCTGCAGAATCAACACCTTTGAACTGTGGTGTTGGAGGAGACTTTTGAGAGTTCTTTGGACAGCGAAAAGATCAAATCATTCAATACTTAAAGAAATTAATTCAGATCACCCACTGGAAGAACAAATACTGAAGCTGAAGCTTAAGTACTTTGGCTATATACTGAGAAGACAGGACTCATTGGAAAAGACCCTGATTGAAGGAAACATTGAAGGCAAAAGGAGAGGGGGATGGCAGAGGATGAGAAGGATGGATAGTGTCATGGAAGCAATGAACATAAGCTTGGTGCTGCTGTTATTTTTGACTTGGATCCCTGTCCCCTCTTGGGTCAAATACAAAAATGTTTGACATTCAAAGCCCTTCCTATAACCTAGCCCCTCCTACCCTTCTAGTCTCCTTACTCCTTACTCCCTACCATGTACTCTTTGATGCACTGACACTGGCTTCCCGGCTATTTCTCAAACACAATCCTCCACCTTTCTGCTCCAGAAATTTCCTCTGACCATTCCCCATGTGTAAGATGTTCTCCCTCCTTAACTCTGCCTTCCAGCTTTCCTGGTTTCCTTCAAGTTCCTGCCTTATACAGGAAGCCTTTCCCTCTTAATTCTAGTACCTTCCCTCTGTTAAATGTTTATTATTATAAATAATGTAAATATTATTAAATTATTATAAACACTATAAATATTATTATAAATAATTATTATAATTTTTTTGTCCTATCTATAGCTTGTTTGTACATATGTGTTTGCAAATTATCTCTTCCATTATATTATGAGCTTCTTGAAGGCAGGGACTGTCTTTTGTCTTTTTTTGTACCCCCAGTCCTTAGCACAGTACCTGGCACACAGTAGATGCTTAATAAATGCTTATCGACTGATATACTGATTAACGTGGGAATTGGTTTTGTTTCACAATTCATGTTTGTAACAGGTTTTGTTTTTCTTGCTTTCTCAATGGGGAAGGAAAGAAGAGAATTTGGAACTAAAAATGAGATTAAAAATTGAATTTAATTAAAAACTTAAAAAGAAAATTAAATTTTAAAAATAAAATTAAAATAAAATTTAAATTAATTTAATGGGTATAAATCATTTAATATTAATATTTACAAGATATTTAATAAACAACAATTAACTTTAGAATAAATTAAAATTTTTTAAATTAAGAAAGAATAAAGTGTCTATGTCCTGTTACCCCTTAATGAAGTATGAAAAAAATTTCCCTGATCCAATTGAAAGTGGGGCTTGGTGTTGGATTTCTGAAGACTCCTCTGATGACCTTTCAAAGACAAGTATCTTAGACCTGAGAGACATCAGCCGAAGTTTAAGTCAGGCCATCACTGTGTGGAATGTGACCCCTGAGCCTTCCCCAGAAGAAGGGAGGGAGTGCTCTCTCAATGCCCCCACATTGATCATGTGTAATGGCTAGCAAGGTGGGATTTTTTTTTTTTTCTGTTTGAGAGCACAGGCAGAGGGCGAGAGTGAGAGCAAGGCCTAATGGAAAAAGAATCCTTGAGAGAGAGAAAGCATGGGCACAGTGTGAGAGAGAGGCAGAGCAGAGAGATGATCGAGTGAGAGTGGGCCAAGGGACGAAGTGACTTAGGGGAAGATCTTATATGCCATGCCATTGTTTGAAGGAGCCTCCTGGTTGTGAAAGCGAGTTGAGCCAAAGGGCAGAGACTTACCCACAGGAAGGAGGCTTAGCTTAAGGTCCCTTTAGGAACTTGATCACCAAGCCTCAGAGCTTTGAAAGTGAATTGAGATGGCAGTGTTGGTAATGTGTGTCAATATTGTCGGTGCCTTGTTAAGCTTTGGTTTTCCAGAGAAAGAAGCTGGGGGCAGGAGCCCCTGGAGCCTGTTGTCAGACAGGAGCAGGGAGAGCTTGGAGTAGAGCCGTGAGCTGAGACACAGAGCAGGAGCAGAGAGCTGTTGGTGTCAGATCCAGGTGGGAACTGGGAGCTGTCATGCCCGAGGACCTGCAGCCATGGGGCTGGGCTCGGAATTAAGCCCCAGGTCAAGATGAAAGAGGATTTTACTTGAGCACTTGGTTTGGGTTTAGAAGATTATAACTTACCGTGACTAGGGGTGGATGGGGTGATATTTTCTGCTGCTCCTTAAGCATGTGTTATACTAGGGAAGACCCCAGCCGGGGACCCCCTGATTGTATAAACAAGTATTTTGGGGATGCAATATGTGCCAATGTTACATACTGAGTGTTATGTCATAGGCTGGATGATACGTTTTGTTTAAGGCTATATTATAAGTTGTTATGTTGCTAGGAATGTTATGCTTCAGTTTATTGAACAAGGTTTCGTTCTGAATAAATGGAGAGTTCATTATACTGTGTGATTAGACCCTTAAAATTATTCACAATGGCAGTCCTCAAGTGTGCTGCCATGATTGGTGTTACACTATGGGATGCCCCACCTAACAGTTGCCACCACCTCCCCACCTCCCCAAGCTAGCCCAACCAGTATACAGATAATAAGGTCTCCCAATGAGCCTCCTGGAGAAGTCCACAAGCAGGATAGATGATAATTTTACAGATGTGGAAAACGAAGACGGAAATATGTAAAGTGATGTAATGTAGTAACATGAATAGTAATGTAAAGCCATATGGTAAGTATCTGAGGAGAGATTTGAACCATGGTGCTCCTGATTCCAAGCCCAGTACACCTCATTGCCTCTCATATAAAAGTCAGTAGTTGTTACTACTAGTAATGAAAATGGTGATGGCACTGTTGTCATTATCAGCTGGTTGTTGTCCTTTGTTCTCGAAGAGGACCAAAATGACATCACTGTGCTTGAGTCTAGATCGATGTGTCCGAATGTCGCTGATCAGGCCAATACAAGCTCAGAACGTTCTACCACAGGTCAGGCACAGATAGTCCGTGTGAACATTCGGGGTGGATACTCCAAACTTGCCCACATCCTGTGTTTCCTAGCAGCAGCCCAGGCTCCAGGGGCAGCTCAGGAGTCTTCAGTTCACTCCCTCCATAAAATTTAGTGCAGTTTGGATGTGAGCGTCCAAGTGATTCCACACCTAAAATTTCCATATTGACAGCGCTTGGCAAATGGATCCAGAGGAATGTCTAGAGGGCTGGCGATGGCCTGGGATGCAGTGATGACCTTGGGGTCTTCGATGTCTGACCAAGCTCTAAGTGTTGCACAGTGCCCGTTTCAGCCATCCTCGTGGCCATTGGAAGAAATTGTTCTCATCTACCCATTCTGCTGGGGGGCAGGGGAAGTCTTCACTCACTGACGGGTTTGAGGCCCCTGTTGCCTTCAACCTGGTTTAGCCCGTCCAACAAGAAGTTTTTACCAGGGTGTGGCTGCAGTGCATGCTATAACTTCTTGGAGCCCCAGGTGAGAGTTGAGTGCCAAGTGGATATCAAAAGTGAATGAGCAGCCCCTAGAAGGGCTTGGCAGCCCTCCCAGCAGAGGGGCTCCTCCTCCCTGAACACCCCAAGTAGGTGCTTAAATCAGTGTTAGCTGCCTCATTGGGGGTACAAATAAAAGCAAACCCAGCTCTCACCTTCAAGGAGCTTGCACCCCAATGGGGGAGAGGATCTATGAGCGTACCAGAAAAATGCAGGGGAGGTGGAAAGTAATGATAATTTTAGAAAGCGTGCTGGCTTTGGTCAAGCTGGCCTCTTGTCACAGAGAGGGATACAAATGTCCTCCACTTCCTGTGGAAAAGAATCTTTCACATAAGTAACTTTATCCAGTTTCAGAAATTTACCCTCATCACTATTAGTCTGGGAGACAAAATTTATCATCCTGCATGAGCAGGTACCAGGAAGACGGTCAGTGGAAACCTTATAATTAAAAAAAAAAATGACCTCTCTAATTCCTAATGACTAAATTCAAAGAGCCTCTGAATCCACAATCCAAGTGGTCCTCTCTCTCCTCACACCCTACATTTCTCACAAAACAGCCCATGGGAATTCCTTGAAGACTTTTTTCCTTCTCATGAAACAATGTTCCCTGACACCGGGACTTCATGGACAGAGGAATTATGGGAAGAGCTTCAGAGACAGAACATAAGCCTGGCTGGCCAGAGAAAGTGACCCAAGTGGTTACAGACATGGCTTGGAGTTCTCTCTCATTCTCTCCATCTCTATCTCTGCTATTCTTTTTCCTATCCTTTTAATGATCAGGGCACATCCAAGGGTAACTGTCCTTGAGGACTTCATTCTGACCAACAGAGAGGAACAGTGCTGAGCATGGTCCCTAGCACACACTAGGTACTTAATAAATATTTGTGTTTGTCCTTTGTTTTCTCCCCCCCCCCATATATTATTATTTAATATTTTTTAGTTTTCAGCATTGATTTCCACAAGATTTTGAGTTACAAATTTTCTCCCCATTTCTACCCTCCCCCCCCACTCCAAGATGGCATATATTCTGATTGCTCCATTCCCCAGTCAGCCCTCCCTTCTGTCACCCCACTCCCCCCCCAACCCCTTTCCCCTTACTTTCTTGTAGTACAAGATAGATTTCTATGCCCCATTGCCTGTATGTCTTATTTCCCAGTTGCATGCAAAACCAACTTATGCTTTGAGCATCTGCTTTTAAAACTTTGAGTTCCAAATTCTCTCCCCTCTTCCCTCCCCACCCACCCTCCCTAAGAAGGCAAGCCATTCAACATAGGCCACATATGTATCATTATGTAAAACACTTCCACAATACTAATGTGGTGAAAGACTAACTATATTTCCCTCCACCCTATCCTGTCTTCCTTTATTCAGTTTTCTCCCTTGACCCTGTCCCTTTTCAAAAGGGTTTAATTTTGATTACTTCTTCCCCCTATCTGCCCTCCCTTCTATCATCCCCCCTTTTTTATCCGCTTCCTTTCTTTCCTTGTGAATTATCTGTTGTATCTTCTGTTATGGCAGAAGCTCCTTAAAGCCAGGAATTGTTCCATTTCTGTCTTTGGATCCCCAATGTCTAGTAAAGGGCCTAGCACATAGTGGGTGCAAAAACAAATATTTGTTGGATTGAGTTGGATAGCTTCTTAAAATATAAAATATAAATAAAATATAAAATATTGGAAGTGGTGGGTCCTCTGAGGCATCAAATCCAACTTCCTCATTTTACAGAAGAAGAAACTAAGGCACAGAGACAAGGGACTTGTCTGAGGTAGAATTGAGCCCAAGACCTCTGACTCGAGATTCCATACTTTATTCTCAGTACTTTCTCTCTTAAATCTTCCCTGGAAATCCAGTTCCCTGAACTTGTGTGGTGCCCACCTGGCAGTCCCTCTTGGCATACATGAGTCATGTTTGCATTTTCCTTCACTGTTAATTAAAAGGATTTGGGTTTGGTGCCTGTGCTTGGGAAGCAGAGCTGTGGGGCAGGGCTTGGGCTTGTGTGTAGGATCTGGAGGGCGGGCATGGGCTTGTCAACATACAAGAGCCAGTCTGGCCCAGAGTAAGACCAAGCATCAGAGCTTGGCAGAGTTGGACTGAGGTGTTTGGCATGTCTGGGAAAGGAGAAAAGAGCTCTGGTCAGAAGCTGAAGCAGGAGCCTGAACCACAGTAGGTGCACCCTTGAGAGGGGGATGGGCTCCTGTGGATAGGGTGGGGGCAGGTCATGGACCTAGAGACGAGGCTCACCCTTCTTCAGGGAGGAGGGGATCCTGGGCCTGTTCTGCTGAGGAAGTCAGAGCTTCCTGTGTGGCTCCTAATAGAGCTCTGGTTCAGGTTCAGGAGAAAGACAGAGCTGGAGACTGAGGACCTGGGTTCAGATTCTGGCTCTGCAAAACCTACTACCTGCATTAAGTGCCTACTTTCCAGAGGTCTACCCAACAAGTCTGGCTGGGATTATCAATCTTGTTTGACAGAGGGAGAAACTGAGGACCAAAGAGGGTCGGTGCCAGCAAATTAACAATAGAGTTGAGACTAGAACCCCTGTCTCCTGACCTACGGGTCAAAGTTCTGTGAACTCCTGGAGAGCAGAGGTTGTCTCATTGTTTGGTCTGTGTATCTTTGGCCTGTAGCAAAGTTCCTGGTATTTATTGGTTGCTTGGCTAGTTTGCCCAACCCTGAGCTGGCAGGGGTAGGAAGAATGGACAAGGCTTTTGGGGCTCAAGTCTTTGGGGCCTCCCCAGTAGTCTCTGTGGCCCCTTTTTAGCTTTAAGCTGGAATCTAGAATTCTTCTCCAGTCACCAGAGTGCCTGCCTCTACCTGCTGAGAGCAGGGGCATGGTAAAGTCTTGGGATGCCCAGGGTGTCAAGCACCCCACGAGCTGAATGACCTGAGCCCAGAGCCTGAAAAGCATCTTCTCTAATGTCTTCCTTTTACAACCGAGAAGGCTGAGTGGGGGCAGGATGTGGGCATGGGCTGCAGGGACCAACTCTGGACACTCCTGAGGAAAGCCTAAATGAGTGTTCTTGCCCCTGCCCCAATATCTCCAGGGTCCTGCCACCTTCTGCTCCCCATGTAGGCGTCTCCCTCATCCAATGTTCATTTATTAAGCACCTACCGTATGTCAGGCTCTGTATGGTGTACTGGAGATAAAAAGCAAGAAAGTGAGAGAGCTTCCATTCTAGTCAAGGATATAACCATAACTTGATAAGCAAATACATGATAATTTGATTTCTGTTGCCAAGATGGCAGAGTGAGGAAAAAATCCTTTGAAGCCCTCCCAAATTCCCCTCCAAACAACTAGAAAATCACTTCAGAATTGGTCTAGGAGCAGGGAATCAGCTGCCCAGCAGGAAAGGTCTGTCTCACTGGGGTGGGAGGAGAGCAGGGTCCAAGAGCAGCAGCAGTAGCCAGCCTCACAGCAGGGGGCCTGCAGTCTGGGGCAGCCCAACAATAGGATCTCTCCTCCAGGACCAGCCACCAGAAAGAGTCTGTTACCATAGCAACCCAGCAGCAACACCCCACCCTTAGAGCAGGCCAACAGCTAAACCCTACACCTAGGGGAGGCCAACAGGGACGTTCCACCCCCCAGTTCAAGCTAGAAGGGAAGCATACCCTCCAGAGAAAGCAAGCAGCTAAGCCCTGAAGTCCAATGAAAGCCAGCAGTAAGATCCAGAACCCCAGCACAAAAAGCTTGGGACAGTGCAAGACCAGAGCTTGACTCTCACATAAAAACACCAAGTCACCAAAAAAAAAAAAAAAAGGCAGAAAAAGTGAGCAAAAAAAAAAATAACCAAAAAAAGAGCTTGACTATAGAAAGTTATTATGGTTTAGGGAGGATCAAGGTATGAACTTAGAAGAGAACAATAGTGTCAAAGTGGCTACACGTGAAGCCTCAAAGAAAAACATAATTTGGTCTCAAGCCCCAAAAAATTCCTGGAAGAGCTTAAAAAGGATTTTAAAAAGCAAATTAGAGAAGAAAGAGAAAACATAGGAAATTCAAAAAGGGTAAACTGTTTATAATTTCTAAATGGCAAGATAATATTTGTTACTCTTAACAACTTTATTACTATAAGAGTAATTAGAATGAGTATATGTAGACAGAGGGTGTGGATGTAAGTTACTTTGATGGGATGATACTCCAAAAAAACAAAATAAAGGTTTGTGAAATAAAATTGCACTGGAAGAAGAAGGAGGGGTGAGATTAAATGGGGGTAAATTATTCCACATAAGAGACATGAAAAAGTTATTACAATGGAAGGGAAAATGGGGGTGATGGATAAAGCTTAAACCTTACTCTCATCAAAATTGGCTCAAAGACGGAATAACATACACACTCAGTTGGACATAAAAAATCTATCTTACCCTATAAGGAAATAAAAAAGGGACTGGGATAATAGAAGGGTGAGGGGGAGAGACTGATAAAAGGGAGGTTATATTGAGGAAGTCAGTGACTAGAAGTAAAACACTTGTGAGGAGGGAAAGGATGGGGGTTAAGAGAGAGAAGGGGATAAACAAATGAAAACAAATGAAAAACAGCACAGAGGGAAATACACAATTATCATAACTATAAATGTGAATGACATGAACTCACCATAGAACAGATGTCAATAGCAGAATGGATTAAAACCCAGAATCCTGCAGTATCTTGTTTGCAAGAAATACATTTGAAGCAGAGAGATTCACAGAGGGGAAAGGTAAGGGGCTGAAGCAGAATCTATTATTCTTCAGCTGAAACAAAGAAAACAGGGGTAGCAATCATGATCTCAGACAAAGCAAAGGCAAAGATAGATCTAATTGAAAGAGATAAAGAAGGAAACTATATCTTGGAGGAAGATGCCATAGACAATGAAGTCATGTCAACACTAAATATATGTGCACCAAATAGTATAGCATCTAAATTTTTGAAGAAGTTGAATGAGTTATAGGAGTTAAATAGATAATAAAACTATACTACTTGGGGAGCTCAGCTTTCCCGACTCAGAACTAGATAAATCTAACCAAAAAATAAACAAGAAAGACGTTAAGAGGGTGAATAAAATTCTGGAAAAGTTGAGTATGATAGATCTCTGGAGAAAATTGATTGGTAATAGAAAGGAATATGCCTTTTTCTCAGCTGTACATGGCACCTACACAAAAATTGACTCTGTATTAGGTCATAAAAACCTCACAACCAAATGCATAAAAACAAAAATAGTAAATACATCTTTTTCAGATCATAATGCAATAAAAATTACATTCAAAAATGGACAATGGAAAGAGAAATTAAAAATTAGTTGGAAATTGAATAATCAAATTCTAAAAAATAAGTGGGTCAAAGAACAAATCATAGAAACAACCAATAATTTCATTTAAAAAATGACAACAATGAGACAATGTACCAAAATTTACGGGATAAATCCAAAGTGGTACTTATGGGAAATTTTATATCTCTAATTGCTTAAGAGCAATTTGATAAAATGGAGAAAAAGAAGATCAGTGAATTGGGCATGCAACTAAAAAACCAGAAAGAGTACAAATTTAAAATCCCCAATTAAACACCAAATTGGAAAATCTGAAAATCAAAGGAGAGATTAATAAAATTGAAAGTAAGAAAACCATTGAACTAATAAGTAAAACTAGAAGCTGGTTTTAGGAAAAAAACAATAAAATAGATAAACCATTGATTACTTTGATTTCAAAGAGGAAAGAAGCAAACCAAATTACTGGTATAAAAAAAGAAAGGGGTGAACTTACCACCAATGAAGAGAAAATCATGACAATTGTTAGGAGCTATTTTGCCCAATTATATACCAATAAATTTGACAATCTAAATGAAATGGATGAATAGGTACAAAAATACAAATTACTCAGAATAACAGAAGAAGTAAGACACCCAAATAACCCAATCTTAGAAAAAGAAATTGAATAAGAAAAAAATCCCCAGGACCAGATGAATTCACAAGCAAATTCTACCAAACATTGAACAATTAGTCCTAGTACTATATAAACTATTTGGAAAAATAGGTGAAGAACGAGCCCTAGCAAAGTCCTTTTATGACACAAATATGCTGCTGATACCCAAACCAGGAAGAGCCAAAACAAAGAAAGAAAATTATAGACCAATTTCTTCAGTGAATACTGATGCCAAAAAAAAATTTTTGGAGGGGGGAAGGCAGGGTAATTGGGGTTAAGTGACTTGCCCAAGGTCACGCAGCTTATAAGTGTGTCTAGTGTCTGAGGCTGAATTTGAACTCAGGTCCTTCTGACTCCAGGGCCAGTGTTCTACTCACTGCACCACCTAGCTGCCCAATGCAAAATTTTTAAATAAAATATTAGCAGAGATTACAGCGACATATCACAAGGTCATACACTATGACTAGGTAGGATTCATACCAAGAATGCAGAGCTGGTTCAATATTAGGAAAACTATTAGCATAATTGACTACGTTTATAAGAAAACCAACAGAAATCATATGATTATCTCAATAGATGCAGAAGAAGTCTTTGACAAAATACAGTACCCAATTCCTACTAAAAATGCTATAGAGCATGGGAAAGGGAAGGAGGGAGCAAGCATTAATTAAGCTCCTACTATGGGCCAGACTGTGCTAAGCACTTTACAATTATCTCATTTGACTCTTAACAAAAACTCTGCAAGGTGGGTGCTATTATTATCCCCATTATCCACATCTAGAGAAACAGGATTAACAAGGAAACTGAGGCAAACAAGGGTTAAGTGACTTGTCCAAGGTCACAAGGATAGTAATGGTCTGATTTAAACTCAGATCATCCTGACTCTGGGCCCTGACTCTATCCACTGTACCACCAACTGTTGCTGGGTTTGGGGGGAAAGGGGAAAGAATACAAAGTTTAGGTAAAAACCTGGCCCAGGAGACATGATGGTAAAGTAGCAAGAGTGCTGGTCAGAGGACCTGGGTTCAAATCCTACCTGTTTGATCTTTGGCAAAGATCTTCTCCTCTCAGTTTCTCCTCCAGTTTCCTCATCTGTAAAGTGAGGGCTCAGACTTTCTGCATTCAGGTCTCTTCCAGCTTTAAACTTAGGAGTCCTCCCACAGCTCACAGTCCAGCTGGTCACAGATCTGGTCACTGTGTGGTCAGAGTTCTTCATTCTTCACTGTATTGATTGTTCTCCTAGCTCTGCTCACTTCACTCTGCATCAGTTTGTGCCCATTTCCTCAGGTTTCCTAGCTAGTCCCTTCATCTTTTCTTTTCTTTTTTAAAGCATTTTTGTTGGTTAAGTGACTTGCCCAAGGTCACACAGCTAGTAAGTGTCTGAGGCCGGATTTGAACTCAGGTCCTCCTGACTCCAGGGCCAGTCCTCTACTCACTGTACCACCTAGCTGCCCCAATTATGTGACTTTTTATATCTAAATCATGTACCCATTTGAAACTTATCTTGGTATGTGGTGTGAGTGTTGGTCTAAATTTAATTTCTGTCAGACTGCTTTCCAGTTTTCTCAGTAGCTTTTGTCAAGTAGAGAGACCTCACCCCTGAAGCTGGGGTCATTGGTTTGTCAAAGAATGGGCCACTAGGTTCATTTGCTACATGCCTAATCTGTTAATGTCATCCATTGTTAATAGCATTGTAGAGACAGTAAGGACTCTAGAACATCATGTCCCTTCTGTGCTGAGGGACTCTGACAACACTTGGGAAATCTTCCTATGCCCTCACCTCAGACTGTTAGGAGGGGAGGAGAAAGAGAATGCTACTTAGCTCTGAACCTGAAGAGGCGCCTCACTGGGTCATGTTCCTGGGGTGGAGGGGGCATGTAATTTATGATTAAAAATCTGTGGGTCCCACAGACAAGCTTTGGGCAATCAGCAAATCTCCTCCCCAATGACAGCCTCTGCTTCCTTATTTCTAAAAAGAGGGGCTTTTGAAAGTCCTTCCCAGCTCTGATGTTCTCTATTCTAAACTCCTTCTCAGATCTGAGATTTTATGTTCTAAGGACTGTTAACAGCCAACTAGGTTTCTTCCTTCAGGTCATGCCCACTAACCGTGGGTGCCCCCCCCACCCAAAACTCTGCCCTGGGTTCTCTTCCCTATCTACTCTCTGGCTGGGTGATCTCATCAGCTCCCATGGGTCCAGTTCTCATCTCTAGGCTGGTCGTTCTCCTGGATTACTCACAGGTCTCAGTTGCCAGAAGTCCTTTGCTCTCATTTGTCAGGGACTCAGGAAGGTCCCTTTAGACATGGTTTGGCTTCTTTGCTGCTCCCCTTTTGGAGCCATATATCTCTGTCCAGTCTCTCCTTGGCTACCAAAGTAGACAAAGATGTTAGATGATCCCTGGATGCCTCAGGGTCATTGGTGGGAAGATGGGATGTCCAGCATCCTCTGGACCCCTGGAATCTCTCAAGGTCATTCTCTGGAAAAAGAAGTGGGGAAGAAGGAGATACAGGCCAACACCTTTCCTTCCATCCAGATTTCCCTCCTTAGGGATCCCATTAGAATCCCATGCTTGCTACCATCTTTCAAATGACCCTTATGAACTCACTTGGTGATTTGCAGGTGATCTCTAGGGTTTGACCAAACTTCCCCAGCTTAGTCAAACTCTCTTCCTGTAAAATGTCACTGGAGTTTCAAGTACCTTCCATAATTGGGCTAAAGCCTCTGATTGAGATTGACTGTTTCCACCTGGTTAAGGTCCCAAAGATCAAAGAGACTGTGTTTGTAAGTGCTTAGCACAGTGACTAGCACATCAAACAGGGTTAAGTGACTTGCCCAAGATCACACAGCTAGTAAGTGTCTGGGATCATAGTTGAACTCTCACCTCTAACCACTGCACCACCTAGCCACCCCTTTTTAGACTATCAGCAAACTTCATTTTGATAGTTGATCCTCTAACTGTGAAATCCTTGTCTAAGACCAATAAGTGGACATATTGCTGGAGAAGGAATGATGGCCCCTAGGTGTCCGCTGGAGAGACAAAAAAAAGGAATTGGTGGAGTGGGTTTTATCATATGCCTCGAAGATACAAGAAATCTTATTTTATGGGACATTTGGTCATTACATATTACAACACAATCAGACATATTTGCAAAAAGACAACCATGAAAAATGAAGTGGTTGAGAAATTCTGTGAACAAGAAAAAGACCTTCTAAATCAAATCAAAATACACACTGTGAGAAACGTGGTTTTGGGGATCACTGGACTTCCCCAAATTGTGAGAACACGTGGCTTTGGGGATCATTGGACTTCCTAGGCAGGGCCAAAGTCCTGAGGAAGAACCCTGTGATAATCCCTAGGGAAGGCTATACACACCACAGGACTCCCAGAAGAAGACCAGGTGGTAGCCACCCTTTAATCTGTAGGGATCACAGGGCCTCCTAGGGGTCAGACCCTAAGGAGGACCCAAGTAATGGCCCCTTAGGATGGTGGTAAGATCACAAGGCTCCCAAGACAGGGCCTGAAGTCCCAAATGATGTCCCCTTACCCAAGACAAATTCCGGGAGTAAACCTGGCATGCTTCCATTGCCTATTGCTTCCCTTTACTTGACCTTAGGAAAATCCATGTGATTTGCCCATTCTCACCTAAAGAATTCAGGACCAGAGTGGGCAGAGGAAGGTATTTTGTTACCTTCCTTGAAAGAGCAGGTATAGTGCTCACAGGAACACTCACATGGATGCAGCTGCAGGAGCAGGGGTAACCATTCCCTCCACTCCTGCTAGAGTCATAGTTAGTTTACAATCTTTTGTTTTTTTACATAGTTTTCCTAGGTTATACAGTTTATACAGGCAGGATAATAAGGATACAGAAGCAAAAGTGAAGTTAATAAGATTTTCCTTGTCTTAGTTTAGGATTAAACTATATTCTTTTACTTCCCCTACTTTCCCTCTTTAACATATGCAAATTATGCAAATCAGTAGGCCTGGATTCTTGACCAAGACCAGACCCTAGATAAGCTTTAACTGGTTTGTGTGGGTTTGGCCTCTCTAATTCCCAAAACTGCCTTCTCAAAAAGCATTCACATGCGTACAAGCCTCTGACCTCTCACCTGACCAACCCTGAGGCCTGGTTTCTGCTAAAGCTGGGGTGGGGGAGGGGAGGGAAGTACACCTTTAGTTCTGTGGAAACAAAACTCTTCCTCCCATTTCTTACAACACTGACAGCTGGCCCCACGTAGAAAGTGATTAATAAATACTTGTTGACTGATGGACTGAATTTCATCTGGTTAGATTGAACCGGATGCTAGAGTCTGTCAAAAGCCCATTGGATCCTGACTCAGTCATCCACTGTTGGAGCTATCCCTTGAGGCTTTGTGTCATCTGCAAATTGGACTATCATGTCATCTATCTCTTTTTCTAAGTCATTAATAAAAAGCTGAAGGTACCCAAGACCAAGCCCAGATCCCTGGGGACTGCCTGCCATTTTGACATTGAACATTAACAGTTATTCCTTGAGCCCAGCCATGCAGCCAGTTCTTAAACCATCTGATTTGATTCTGGCCTAATGCAGATTTCGCCATCTTCTCCCCAAGAATAGTAAAAGATACTTAATCAAAAGCTTTGCTAAAGTCTGGAGCCAATGATTCGCAGCCTTCTCCTCATCTATTAGCTTGGTAATTCTGTCAAAAGAAGAACTGAAGTTGGTCTGTTCTTGAGGAAGCCATGGTGGCTCATGGTAATGACCACTTTCCTATTTAGATGTTTGCCAACCGCCTTTAAGGCCCACCTCAAAGATCACTTCCTCCAGGAAGCTTTCCTTATTATCCAGGTCAGTAATGACCTTCTTCCTAAGGCTTGACATTGTACTTTGAGCTTCTCGAAGGCATTTACCATGTAACACCATTTATTAGAATTACCCGTGCTGGTGTCTCATCTCCCTACCAGATTGCGAATTCTATGAGGACAGGTACCGTGTTTTATTCACACTCTATGTTTTCTCCCATGTGCAGCATAGGATTCTGTGCATAGAAAGTGCTTGATAGATAAATGTTGAAGTCTTTCCCAATTCCTCTTCATTCTAATGCCTTCCTTCCATTGATTATTTCCTATTGATCCTGTAGATAGCTTGTTTGTACCCATCTGTTTGCATATTGTTCCTCTCATTGAATTCTAAGCTCTTTGAAGGCAGGGACTGTCTTTTGCCTCTTTTTGTATCCCCAGCACTTAGCACATAGTAGGCACTTAATAAATGTTTATTCACCTACTAACGAAAGTGAAATGAGATGAAACAAGGAAAAAGTGAGTCAGATGAGGCCTCTTCCTGGCCTGAGCAATGGTGTAGGGCATCCTACTGGAAGGGCCAAGGCACATGCTCATTCCCATTAATCACCTCCCCTGTTACATGTGTCCCTGGAAAAGTCTCGGGCAGTTGGGCTGCGCTTTGAATTGCCTGAGGTCTTAGGCACAGAAGACACTATGGAAGAATCTGTCTGCTTCTCTGGATTCCTTGCTTGGCCAAATCATCATTCCTTATTTCTAACAGAAGGAAAGAGCCAGACTGTGGACACACTAATTGGCCGTAGCCAAACTCTTCATTAGAGCTGAGGGTTGGCTAGACAATTTATAATCTTTTGAGAATTTAAAAAAAAAATCAAATGAGGGTGGTACAAAATGAACAAGAGAGCTGAACACAGTTCATACGGTTGCACAGCACAGCGATTGCGCTGTGATTGGAACATTCTGGGAGTAAATCCACAAGCTGAGGAGGAGTTTCCCATCCTGCTGCCCGGCACACAGTGTATTTCAATCAATGCTTGATTCTATCAAGGGGCAACAAGGTTTCCTGTGGGAAAGCCAGTTTCCCATACTCCTTCAGGGTAGTGCTGTCAAGCCTACCCATTGGCCTTTGCAGTGGCATCAACTCTCTAGAAGCACAACAGAATAAGGCAGGGTCAGATTGTGCAGCTCCCAAGAGTTTGACTGGTGATTACTCTGTGTGCATAGTTATTACTTAGCACAGGGCTTGGCACACAGTAAATGCTTAATAAATGTTTGTCTAGTCCTTCATGCCGCTTTCTGAGCTCTCCAGTATGCTTGAGTCAGTGATCTTGGGCTCTGTAAAAGGCTTCTCTGGGTACTTAGTAAAATTCTTAAAAAGACCCATGGTGGGAGAGTATGCTGATTTCCAAGGAACAGGTGGTAAGACAGGGCAAAGCCTGAGGCTTCTCGCCACAGGCAAAACTAGGTAGTGCAAGGCCTCCTTCCATGGAGGAGGGCATTGGCTGGGCAGCCCAATCCTGAGCCTTGCTGGGAGGGAGGAATGGTGGGGTTCTCAGGGAGCAATCCCAAAGGCAGCTCAGCAAAGGTGGGTGGAGCTGGGTCATTGCTGAGGCACAGTCAGCCCTCGCCCCCAGCAAGTCCTGGCCACTGTTTGGCACAGGGTGAATCCCTATGCAGACACCCTCAAGCGTCTCCGGGATGCCTTCAATTCTGGAAGAACCCGTCCAGCCGAATTCCGAATTAGCCAGCTCCAGGGGCTGAGCCGCTTCCTGAAGGAAAACCGAAAGTTACTCCTGGATACCCTGGCCCAGGATCTGAACAAGGTGTGGAGGGCAGGGGACCATGATGGGAGGGGACCAGATGGGCACCGGGGCTCCTGGGTCCAGGGCAGTCCAGAAGAGCAGGAAAGGAGGCCAAACTGAAGTGGGAAGCTGGACATGATGTGGAGTGGAGAGATTAGTCTCAGGAGCTGGGCTTGAATCCTCACTGTTTCTCACTAAGGATGTGAATCTGGGCAAGTCCTTTGCCCTCTGGGCAGACTGATGGCAGGTTCCTAATCCTAGTGTGAATTTGGGGATTGGACTAGATGACCTCTAAGATCCCTCTGACCTCCCTGGT
Organism: Trichosurus vulpecula; assembly: GCF_011100635.1. Classification (NCBI taxonomy): domain Eukaryota; kingdom Metazoa; phylum Chordata; class Mammalia; order Diprotodontia; family Phalangeridae; genus Trichosurus; species Trichosurus vulpecula. The sequence continues at coordinate 277,550,120 of NC_050578.1, read as the reverse complement.
CTGGGTTTCCAGCCCTGCCCCACCCTCCCTCCCCTGGGAGGCGATGGCCATGAGCACTGAACATCTGTCTGGTTCATTTCTTTACCCAGCCAACCTTTGAAGCTGATATATCCGAGATTGTCTTATGTGAGGCTGAAATCAAGCTCGCTCTGAACAATCTCCGCACCTGGATGAAGGATGAGCAGGTGGAGAAGAATCTGGTGAGTAGGAAGGAAGAGAAGGGGTGGGTCTTACAGCTGACTCCTTACATCTGAGTGCCTTTATGTCCTGCCCCTCTTCAGGGTAGGAGCAAAGGTCTCCAGGCTTCGGATAGGAGCCTGAACTGGCTCCTAGCCCTCCATCTGCTGCTCTCCCACTGGGTGACTGTAGGGCTCCCTCAGGGTCGGGGGGAAGAACAGAGGAGGAAAAATGAGGGGGAAGCACCTTGAAGAGATAATAGGCAGCAGGCAGGTAAGGAACCATCATCCTGAAAGGCCTATGGGGCCTTGGAAGTGAGGGCTATTGGAACCAAAGCTTCCTAGCAATAAGGATGGCCCAAGAGTGGCATGTGCTGCCTTACAGGTAGTGAGCTCCCCGTCATCAGAAGCCTCTAAATGGAAGGTTCAAGACTACTTGGGTAGTCTATAAAGGTCGAGGTTGTGTACCGTGCTGTCTGAGGTCCTGAAGGAAGGATTCTGACCCAGTCACTGCGCTCTGGCCCTGGGCTAACTCTCAGCTCCCCTCTCTCTGCTTTCCTTCTTCCCAACCTCACACTGCCTGAGTGAGGAGGGCAGAGGGAGAGGGAGGGATGGCAGCTCCTTCCCTCCACCCCACCCCCACTCTGGTTTCCTGCATTTCCTTTGGGTGGGTTGGGATTTACGTCTGGCCTGGCCTAGCCTCTGGGAGCTCTCTATCTCCTTCCTTGTCCCTAGGTTACCCAGCTGGACTCAGCTTTCATCCGAAAGGAGCCCTATGGTGTCACCCTCATCATTGCCCCCTGGAACTACCCTTTGAACCTCTTGCTGGTGCCTTTGGTGGGGGCCATTGCCGCAGGTAAGAAACAGGCCATGGGCAGAGGATGCCCAGTCCCTACTCTGGCCCAGCTCCCTCTCCTGGGGCTCCCTGACAAGGATCTTTGCCTCTCTGACCTTCAGTCTCCTCCCTGTGACCTGCAACTAGTCCCATCACCCTTGGGACAGTTTTTGTCCAGTAGCCACAGAGTCTGGCAGGCCTTCACCAGGTAGGGCGGTGCAGTGGATAGAGCACTAGCCTGGGCTCCATTCAAGCAATGCCCCAGGTACTTCTAGCTGTATGAGTCACTTCTGTCTCTGTTCCTCAGTTTCCTTCTCTCTAAAATGAGAGGGTACTCCCAGTTCTAACTCTAGGACCTCTTCAAGACCACCTTATACCCACTGTCACATCTGAGTCACACACAGCTCCATTTTACAGATGAGGAAACTGAGACTCTGGGAGGAGGAGGAGACTCACTTCTTCAGGGTCACATGACTTCAGGGACAGGAGCAGGACTTGAACCCAGGCCTACCTGATTCTCTAACCACTACCCCACACTGTCTCCAGAAGTGGCCATGTGTCATCCTTCCCCCAAATTCCTAGAAGGGAAGTGGCTTGTAAACCTTAAACTCCCTAGAAATGGGTCTCAAAATCAGGGCTCTCTGCTTTGTTCCTGCAAACCCGGTCTCGTGCCTGTCTCCGTCTGACACAGGTCTGTCTCACACGCTCAGGGTGTGCTTTGATCACATGGCTTTGTCTACACACTACTCACAGAGAGGCTTTGACAGCTCCCCTAGGAATCTGGCCCACCCATCTGCCAGGGAGCCTTTGGTTCCTGCCTGGAGGGGAGCAGGGGAGGGGGCCAGGGGCCTGGCTACTCCGTTCTCCTCAGAAGAGTGCCAGACTAGAATCATAGCCATCTGTGACCAGAAACATGGCGAGACTAGGGAAATGATGTTTTCCTTAGGTTTAAGCCACTTTCCTGGTCCCTATCCCCTAAAGAGGAAAGGCTGCTCTAAGCTTGTATCCCAAAACTTGACCCCTTCCCACCAAATGCTAGTCACAAAAAGACCATCCCAAGGAAACCCATTCATCCAAACAGAAGTCAGGGAAGTCATGAGTTCAGTCAGTCAGTCAATAAGAATTTATTAAGCACCTATTATGTGCCAGGCACTCTGCCAAGCCCTTAGCGATGCAAAAAGAGGCAAAAGAAAGTCCCTGCCCTCATGGAGCTAAAATGGAATGGATAAGTAGCATTTATCTAGCACTTTCCAAACATTATCTTATTTGATCCTCACATCAGTCCTGGGAGGGAGATGCTATGGTTATCCCCATTTTACAGATGAGAAACCTGAGACAGACTGCGGTTCAGTGATTTGTCCAGAGTCACTCCACTAGTAAGTGTCTGTGGTCAAATTGGAATCCAGGTCTTCCCAACTCTAGGTTCAACATTCTAGCCGCTGCACCACCTGAATGTATCAGATAACATAAATAAATGTTCTCACTGAGAGGGAGATATACTGTATCAACAGAGAGAGAGATAGACAGAGACAGAGAAACAGAGACACACACACACACAGATGGAGACACAGAGACAGAGACAGAAATAGAGAAAGAGATGGAGAGAGACACACACAGAGACAGAAACAGAGACACACACACAGAGAAACAGAGACACAGAGAGAGAGATGGAGAGAGAGACAGACAGAGAGACAGAAACAGAGACACACAGAGAGAGGTGGAGAGACACACAGAGACAGAGAGCACCCTTGATCTCATCCAAGGAGAAATTCCCCTAAGTTTCTCAGGAGGCAAGATGGAAACCAGGACCATGTTGAGGAGCTCACTTCCTCTTTCATCTGCCTTCCAAAGTCTTCTCTCTCTTGCTCTGCAGTTGGTCCCAAAGAGCAGTGAGAACTCCCAAAGCAAGACAGAAGAGGAAGGTTTCTCTTTCCCATCTCAGCCCCATCATTTTCTCCACCAATAAGGAGAGTCTTCTGTGAATGGTCCAGGCTTGAGACCTGGGCTGCATACACCTCCCTTCTGTGCCCCTTTCTCTTTCCGTCCCTCAGTTTTTGCCTGGATCTCCAGCACCACTCCAGAAACACAAAGGTTCCTTCCCCTTTGCTTTCCACTCTGCCCGCTTCCTCCCCGTGGCCAGGCAGAGTTGGGGGAGATGTTTGGCGGTGATAGAGGCCGGGTTGACAAAACTTAGGTGGGGAGAACACAGTGGAGGAAGGGATGGCTGGAGAGAAGGGTGAGGGGACATCAGCCCAGAAGGAGGGAGGCCGGGCATCCTCTCAGAAGGAGTTAGAAGCTGCCTCTTCTCACCCTCCCTCTGGCAGGTAACTGTGTGGTTTTAAAGCCCTCGGAGATGAGTAAGGGCATGGAGAAGGTCATTGCTGAGGTGCTGCCCCAATACCTGCACAAGGTGAGGGACACAACGTAGGCCGCTGACTCCCAGGAAGCTGGGGCCTCCCCAGCCCACGTCCTCAAAACCCTTTCCTTTAAAGAATTGCCCAGACCTTCAGAGCCTCCATTCTGGCTGTGGCTGGCTCCTTCCTAAGGGGACGTTTGGGGTTTGGAGTGGGTGGCCCAGGCAAGGGGAAGAAGAAGAGCCAGGACCTGGCTGGGTGGGTGCATCTGAACAGGGTCTCTTTCCTTGGGACCCTCAATTCTGTAGAATCCTTTGGGTGAATCAAGGTGGTGGTGGGGGGATGGGAGTCAAGTGGAGTTGAGGAGGCTCTGGGCCTCAGTTTCCTCAATTGTAAAATGAAGGGGTTGAAATAGACCCCCTTCACTTCTGTCTGGAGCCAGATCTCCAGACTCCAGGCACAGTGCCCCACCCCCCAAATGGCCCTCTCCAGCCTTCACCTTCAGGGGGTTCCCTTCCCTTGGAAGGATTTACTCCTGACTTTCTCTCCTCCCCAGCCATTCCATAACCAGTTCATGGGTTTTCTCTCAGCCATTCTGAGAACATTGGACTCAGAGGCAGAGTCAGGGGACCTGGATTCCAATTCCGCCTCTTCTACTTAATCCCTGTGGGACTTAATCTCTGTAGGCGAGTCATTGAACTTTTGGGGGCCCATTTCCTCCTCTGTAAAGTGGAGATGTTCCATAAGGTCCTTCAAGCCCTAAACTGGATGTCTCTTTCCTTGCCTCTGGGCACTGGCCTGGGGAGGAGATCCAGTTATCCTGGGCAGGGTCCTCCAGGCCCCTGGGAATGAGCAGTTCTGTCCTGGGTTCCAGAACTGCTTTGCTACGGTGCTCGGAGGCCCCCAGGAGGCCACAATTCTGCTCAAGAACAAATTCGACTACATCTTCTTCACAGGTGAGCTCGGGCTAGACAGCCTGGCCTGGCAAATGGGACTCTTTGGCTCCCCCCAGACCTGAGGGCTCAGGCTGAGGTCTGGACCCCTTTTCTTGCTCCTCCTGGGCCCAAGGGCCTCTGGGGGCAGGGACCAGCACACCCCAGAGCACAGGCCTGTCAATGCCTGGCTTTGGGGGCAGAGAGGTCATGTTGGGGAGTAGAGGTTCCAAAAGGAGGTGGCTCTTTCCAAACCCAAACCCTCACCCTTAGTGGACACAGAACTTAAAGGCTGAGAAAGGCCCTACAAAGCAGCTAGCCCCCTTCCTTGTGTCCTAGACAGAGACCTGGGGGAGGGGCCCAGCAGGACTCTGGGGAGGTTATTTTTTTCTCAGCTCTTTCTGCAGGGCAGCTCAACCCCCACCCCCCCAGCACTCTCACCACCATCTGAGGTGTGCAGAGCCTGGCACATCTCAGAGCATTTTTACACCTATTATCTCAGCTGATCAGCCTTGGGACAGAGGGGCCGGGGAGGAAGAGAGGGCGAGCAATATTCTCCCCATTCGAAAGGACAAAACTGAGGTCTGGGAAGGGGCAGGGTGACTATCATTGGGGCTGGAAAGGACCATGGGATATCAAAGCCAGGGGGAACTCAGAGCAAAGAACAGAGTTGGAAAGGGCTTTAAAAAACATGAACTGTCACCGCTGGGAGGGGCCTTAGAGGCCTCCTCGTGGTCATAGAACAGTGAGCAGAGAGGGGCCCTCAGGCCAAGGGTGGGCTTTTCCTTAAAGGAAGGGGCTTCTCATCTGTCACCAGGAAGCCCCCGGGTAGGGCAGATCGTAATGTCCGCTGCCTCCAAGTACCTGACCCCTATCACTCTGGAGCTGGGAGGTAAGAACCCCTGTTATGTGGATGACAACTGTGACCCCCAGAGCGTGGCCAACCGTGTGGCCTGGTTCCGTTTCTTTAACGCGGGACAGACATGTGTGGCCCCAGACTATGTCCTGTGCAGCCGGGAGACCCAGGAGAAGCTGCTGCCTGCCCTGCAAAGTGCAGTGACCCAGTTCTATGGGAAGGAGCCCCAGAATTCCCCAGACCTGGCTCGCATCATCAATGACAGGCATTTCCACAGGCTCCGAGGCCTGCTGGACAATGGCCGAGTAGCCATCGGTGGCCAGTCGGATGTACAGGAACTCTACATTGGTGAGTGGTCCCCGTATCCTCCTGGGGTCCTTGGTGCTGGTAGCTCTGTAGCTCCACAGGAGCCAAGCTGTGGGCAGCTGTCCCTGTCTTCACTGACCTCCATGTGACCAGGACCCTGTGACCCTCATTGGCATGCATTGCTTTATTCCGAGGCTGCCCTATGATGACATTGTCATATCCCCAGCACCCCTGCCCCCACCCTGCCCTGGGCCCCTTTGAAAGCTCCAGTGTAAGGTCTCTTCTGTGGTCCGAGGCAGCCCCCACAGTGCTGGTGGATGTGAAGGAGACGGACCCTGTGATGCAGGAGGAGATCTTTGGGCCCATCTTACCCATCCTGAATGTGGAGAGCGTCGATGAGGCCATTGCTTTCATCAGGAAGAGAGAGAAGCCCCTGGCTCTGTATGCCTTCTCCAAGGATTCCAAGGTAAGGAGCCAGGGGCTCTGAGATTGAGAAAGGCCAACCCTGGAGGGTGGGGCCAGAGAGGAGAGGAAGGCCTGGCGGATGGGGCAAGGCTGCCCACCGGTCCCAATTCGAGTAAAGGGGGAGGGCACCTTCCCCCACTTACCCTGGAAGAGGCAAAGCTTCTTCCCTCAGAGAGCTTCACCCCTCCCAGCCCTCTGTGGTAGCCCCTGTCACTTGAAGGTCCAAGAGGAGGGACTCTATCTTAGAGTATTTTTGAGTGTGGTAATAGATGAAGTGAGGTTCAAGAGACCTTTGCCAGGGGACTTTCTACTCTGCCCCTAATTGTGGGAAGCACGGTAAGTGCCCCTGAGCCACTTCTCAGTGAGGCCAGCCCAGGGAGGTTCCAAACCTCTTCCTTTGGTTTGGTTGGATGACTTCAGAGTTCTTGCTTCCTGTCTCCTCCAGGTGGTAAATAAGGTTCTGGACCAGACCAGCAGTGGCAACTTCGGGGGGAATGATGGCTTCATGTTTATGACAATAACATCCATGCCTTTTGGGGGAGTTGGTATGTTTCTGGCTCAGCCTGTGCCTTCCTCAGTGGAGCATAGACCCCTGGTCCCTTCAGGGTCCCAAGGCAAGGAAAAAGAACAACTCAATCTGTCCTGGGTCTCAAAGTTCAGGCTGGGGCCAGGCTGGGGGCTGGACTTGGCCTGTCCCCAAGCTCAGGGCCAGTTCTGTACTCAGGCTCAGATCTCAGTCCAGACCAGGGCTGGGGACCACTCTGTCTTCAGGCTCAGGGCTTGGTCTGGGGCCAGGATCAGGGCTCAGGCTGTCCCCAGGGGCAGTACTCAGGCTGGGGACTGGGGGTATCCCTCAGTGTACCCTGAAGGCAAGAAGTCACCCTGGAATCTGAGCTGTCTAGCTATAGTTCAGCCTTGGTTAGATTATCAGCTGCACCCAAGCGTGGTGAGCCCCACCTGGATCCAGAGGAGCCCCAGCTGAGAGCAGGGCCCTGTGGGGCTAGAGTGTGGGGTAAGGAATGTGTGGGAATAAGAGGTCAGAGTAGGTCCCTGGGGATCCCTACTGGGGCTGGGGCTGCTGAGAGGCCTTGGGCCCCTGGAGAGACATGCTGGGATATCTAGAAGGTAAGTGGAGCAAAGAAGGCAGTTTTCCTGTTCTCTAGAGAGCAAACTCTTAATGGCCCCTCCCTCCCAGCTCTACTTGTGTCCCCTCCCCCAAAAACAAACCTCTCACTGTCATCAGGTCAGCCATTTCCTTAAGGTGTCAAGGGTTTAGATCAGGGCCTCAGAGCGGAGGAGTAAGAGCTGGAAAGGTCTTTAGAGATCGGTCCTCTTGCCCACCTCCCTCATCATACAGAAGGAGGAAACCAAGACCCAGAGAAGGGATGGATCTTGCTAAGTAACTTGGACAGCCTGAAGACTTCCCAGACCTACATTTCTGGGCTTCAAGCTTAGTAAATGAAGACTGTCTTCCTCCCACCTTATCCTTTCTACTTCCACTGGCCCCTGCTCTATTCTGGCCCTGCTGCTCAAACCTTCCCCTGCATGCCCCTGGGGTCAGACTCCATGTCCCTGACTTTGCCTGAGCCCCACCCCCTCCTGAAAGCCTGGCCTCTTGTCCATGGACAAATGACCCTAAAATTTCATAGTCTCCTCTCCTTGTTCTCATCATCATAGATTTATAATTTATCCAGAGCCTTCTGGAGAGAATGCCTGATCCCCCAAAGGACACCAGAATGAGGAAAATGTCAAACCCCATTTGAGGCTACAAAGAGGAGAGGGCACAATGAGACATGGTGGAGTAGGAGGAGCTCTGGGTAGAGCCAGGCAGACACCTGGGTGGATGCAAATCCTAGCTCCCCCACCCCTGCCCCACTGTGCCACCTTAGGCATATGTCTTTTTGGTACCTCAGTTTCCTCCCCTGTAAAATTAGGTCATTGGATCTCTAAGGTCCCTCTCAGCTCTGACATTTTACTCTTCGTGTTTTCCTGTCCCTCTTTGCCCTGGCATTCTTTGTTCTATGTCCTAGGGCTCCCCAGCTCTGACATTCTCTGTTCTAAGGTCCCTTCAAACTTTGATATTCTGGGTTCTCAGGTCCATCCCAGCTCTGATTTTATTTTCTGTGGGCCATGTTCCCTTCAATACCTAACACTCTGTGTTCTAAGATTCCTTCCACCTCAGATATTCTGAGTCTCTCTGATCTAACATTCTATGTTCCTTCCACCTCAGACACTTTATAGTCTGTATTTAATGCGCTCCCCAGCTGTAATGATTCGGTCTGTGATGACTAGAATGTTTCAGGTCAGGGAGCGTGGTCTGGCTCCTGAGGGAACAGACCTCTTTCCCTGAGGGCTGAGAGAAGGTAGCTGTCCATGGTCCTCCTGGTCCCCCTGCTCAGCCAGATCCCTGCCTCTTGTTGCAGGTCACAGTGGGATGGGAGAGTATCACGGCAAGTTCACCTTTGACACCTTCTCCTACCGGCGTGGTTGCCTCCTTCGTAGCCCACGCCTGGAGATGATCAACAAAATGCGCTACCCACCCTACTCCCCAGGGCGCCAGCGACTGCTTGTGTGGTTTTTGGAGCACAAGCTGGGCTTCCCTTGCTCCATCCTGTGAACGGCTTCCTCACCCTTGCTCACCCTTGACCTTCCCCATACCTGCAGGCCCGGGATGGCAGGGCCAGGCCTCCCCACTTGTCTTGGGTGTTCTACTCCCTGTCTCTCACAACCTCGGATACCCTGCCTGAGCCCCATCATGGTAACCTACTTGGCCCTGAGCCTTCCCACCCCGACCTGGGAAGAAAGATAGAATCCATGTAGAAAATGTGATTAATATGCTTACAAATAAGATGGTCAGGTCCCAGGTCCAGCTCTGGAAAGGAACTCGGAAGACACCAGTCCAACCTCATCATTTTATGGATAGAGAGATGGAGTGCTAGGAAGGCTAAGGGACTCCCCAAGATTACATGGGCAGTAAATGACAGATCCTGGGACCCCTCTCATTGCACCACATTGCCTTCTCACATACTCAATGTCATCCAGCACACCCACTTCAGGAAACCATGCTTTCATAGCTGTAGGTCATCTCCCCAGCTCAGACCATAACCCCCTAATGACTTATGTGGACCCAGGACTCTGGGGTTGCCTTACTGGTCATGCTTCTGGGGAGTTTGGTATCATAAGTCATGTAGGTAGTGGTAGTGTCAGGATTTGAACCCAGTTCCTCTTTTCACTGTACCATGCTGCCTACGCTAGACCTTGCTTTCCTTACACAATGTGAAGAATTTCCCATGGGGAATCTCATTGCTTCTGGGCAGAAGAATAGCAAGCATTTGCACCAGTGTGCAGTAATCCATTTTCTTATCGAGAAGGTTCCTTGCTTCAAGAACTTCCTGGTCATGTCTGCAGCACTGTGAGTGGTGAACACAGCTTTGTCTTCCCTCGTTGGTCTGTTTCTACCTATCTGGTCCTCTCTCCATGGGTGACTTTTCTCTTCAGCCTGTTTAGCAGTTCATAGAGGAGCTCCTTCCAGAGCTCTGAGGATGCTCAGACTGGGTCCGTGTTTGAATTGTTTATCCCTGACAACTGTAATAAAGAATGCCTTAGCCAAACTAGAAATTGTAGACATGGGATCAACTCTTAGATATTTATTGTTATGAAGTCACCGTCTTCAACACTACCTGGTAACAATAGCAGAGACAGTAGCCTATCACTGGGTTCATACTCAGAGCCTTTCTAGCTTGGAAGGGCCTGTCTTTCACTCCAACCAACAATCAATCAAGTGTAGCATCCCATGGCTACATATAGGGCTCTAGAACTTGTTCATGTCCCCCATGCACTCAAATTTACTCTTTATGAGCCCCCATCTCCATTGAACGTCCCTCAACCAAGACTATCATTGAACATGTGACAGCATAGGAAGATAAAGAATGTTTACCATCAATCAGTCAACAAGCATTTATTGGGAATTAAGAAGGGGGTGAGACAGAGAAAGTGGGGCTACTAAGAATAAATGACTTTTTGAAGGAAATAGTGGAGAAGGAAGAGCGGTAGGATCAAATGAGAGTCTGGTTTTTGTTTTTTAAAGGATGAAGGCAATATGGGTGTGTTGGTAGGCAACAAAAAAGGAACCAGTACCTATGGAGGGATTGATGATTAGAGTAGGGATAATGGTATCCCCAGAGAGCAATGTGCTGGAGAAAATAGGAGGGGAAGGGATCAAGGGAGCATGTGAAAGGACTGGTCTCTCTCATGAGGATAAGAGGAACCTCTCCATGTGAGACAGGGGTGAAGGAGATAGCAGCCGAGGGCATACAGTCTGTTAGGTAGCCTCTGCCAGGTGTGTGTGTGTGTGCGTGCGTGCGTGCGTGCACGCGCACGAGTACAGTCCCTACTCCTTGCTGGGCTCATGTGGTCTCTGTCTAGTGTTGGTCCCAAACAGACTGAGGCTATGAAGCATCTCAGAGTCCTGCTTTTGGCTTCAGCTGGCATTCTTAGCTGAGCTGTTTCTTTCCCATAGGAAGGGCAGAGTCTGCTAGAGAGCCCCTATTCTAGAACCTGACACATCACAACACTGGGGGTTGAGCTGCTCTCGTTCCATGACCATTATGGGTCTGTGTTATTAGGAAGAGTACATGAGAGAAAGAGGGATTGGGGCTCACTCTGTAGCTAGGACCAGAGCAGGGCTCAGTTTGGGGCAGCTTTGGAGCTGAGTTAGAAGTCAGGATCAGGACTGGAGCGACCAGGGTTCATTCTATGGCTAGAATTGAGGCTGGGTCTGAAACCAAAGATGGTGGTCCATCAAGACTTTAGACTCAATGGAAAAAGTCCTTGGAAGTCGTTGAGTGAACTGCAGTGACAATGAAAGTCTGTTCTGATTGGTTTAGGGACAGTTATGTCATGGGGCTTATATAAAACTTAGAGGGAGAGGGGAGTGGCAGGGAAAGGAAGAGAGAGGGAGAGGAGAGAGGAGGAGTCGAGGAGCAGGGCAGTGGGGAAGAAGGGAGCAGAGGAGCAAGGGAGAAGGGAGCAGGGAAGAGGAGAGAGGAGGAGTGGGGCAGTGGGGGAGAGGGGAGTGAGGGAGGCAAAGGAAGCTCAGGCTTGTGAGCTACAGCATTAGACAAACCCCTTCCCCTCCCATCCCCTAGGGGAACAAGCAGCGGAGCCCAGGGACCCTGACCTGCCAGTATAGGGTGAGGGAGATGAGCAGGAGCAGCTCAGAGCCCCTGTGGGCCCCACTAGGAGCAGGTCTGATTCTGGTATCAGGCTCAGCACTCAGTCTTTAGCTAAGTCCGGAGCTCTCCCACTCCAGGCCATCCTCCACGCAGCTGGCAGTGATTTTCTTGAAGGGTCTCACCACATCCCACTTACTCCCTATTACCTCCAGGTTCAAATGTAAGATACTTTGGCCTTCCAAGCCCTTCCCATCCTGGCCCCTTCATACCTCTCCGATCTTTTTACACTTTATGTCCCTATACATCCTTGGCCTTTTTTCTGTTCCTTGAACCTGACCCTCCATTTCCCAACTCCACAGCTTTGCCCTGGCTGTGCCCCACCCTAATTATGCTCTCCCTCCTTGCCTCCATTTTCGGGCTCCCCTGGATTCCTTCGATACTCCACTCAGAGCCCAACTTCTACACCGGCTCATTACCTGCTCCCCTCCCCACCCCCCAGCCAGCCCATTTACCTTCCCTGCACTGTACCTAGCGCACAGGATGCATTTAACCAATGCTTCCTGATGACTGACTGATGGAGTCATGTAGGGGAGGGTCCACTGTGTACCGGGCGGTGTTTTAGCTCCCTCTGGTGGGTGTCTGCTCAGCCTGGAGTGGGCGGAGCCTCCGTCATCTTGGCTTCTCTGAGGCCCGGAGTCATTGGATTGACAGCCGGAAGGGCGATCCCTAAGGATCTACCCCAAGTCCCTCATTTTCCAGAAGGGGAAACAGAAGCCTCTCAGGGAAGTGACTTGCTGAAGGTCACACAGATAATAGGAAGAACAGTTGGTTACACTCTCTTTACTGTTTGAGGCTCAAGGCCTCCTGGTGGGCAGGTTCTCCGGTCACTGTTCCCATTTTATATATAGATGAGGAAACAGCATTAGAGAGATGGCCTGACACCGAGTCAGAGAGAGAGGCAGAATTTGAACTCGGGGCTGCTGAACTCCAAGCCCAGTGGATGGATCCACTATCCATGGCACCTTCCAAGTAGTGACAGCACCACATTGGAATCATTCTAAACACAGAGTTGTTCCCATGTCATTTTTCAAAGCCTTAGTTTCTTCATCAATAGAATGGACATGTTCATGCCTTGTAGGACTTTTGTCCTGGTTGCTGTGAGGTTCAGAAGAGATAATGTCTCCCCAACCCTTGCCAGAGCTTAGAGTGTCAAGTCATGGGTTGTGTGTGCCTCTGTACTTAGGTGCCTGGGCCATGGATTGCTGATTAGGCTATGGGGCCCCAGTGAAGTTTTTGAGCAGCTGTCAAAACCACAACTGCAGATCTGCAGCCCTCAGAGAAAAGGGAATAGTTTCAAGTCTATGGCTCAGCCTCTGCTTTCCTCTAGCAGACCACAGGCAACCCTGGGTTGGTCAATTAATTGAATTTTATTTTATTTTCAGTTCTGAATTCTCTCCCTCCCCTCCCCATGGAGAAAGCAAGAAAAACCAAACCAGTTATGAATATGTATTGTTGATTGAACCAAATTCGCATATTAGCCACATCCCCCACCCCCCCACCCCCCCAAGGCTTCAGTCTGCACTCCAAGTCATTCACCTTTCCATCAGAGGTTTTAACACGACTCCTCTGGAATCTTAGTTGGTCTCTGAGTTAATCAGATTTCCCGAGTCTTTTCAAAGTTGTTTGTTGTTGCAGTCTAAACTGTTTTCCTGGTTCTGCTCACTTATATCTCTACATCAGTTCAGAGAAGTCTTTGCAGGTTTTCCTATAAACATTTTTGTATGAATAATCCTTTTCCTCTTCCTCTGATCTTTTTGGGGCCTAGGCAGAGTAACGGCTGGATTAGAGGGCATGTTTAATAACTTTTAAAAACTTTTGGGGCATGGTTCCAAGTTGCTTTCCAGAATGACTGGGCCAGTTGACAGTTCTCCCAAGATCAGTATGACTGTTTTCCCACATGGGCTGTTCCCCCTCGATCTGGCCCCTGAATCATCAGGGGGCTGATGCCGATGGGGCCTGTAAAGGCGGGATGGAGAATGTGCATTTCTTCATCTTGTGGAAGGCTGCTCCTTTCTCATAGTAGGCAGCCTCATTGATGAAGGCCGGGTAGATGGTGGCATCACCCTCGTAGAAGATCTCTTTTCCACTGAAGAGCTGAAAAATGGGGTCTCCTGGCTTCAGAGGACAGAAATCTTTGTCCTGAGCGAAGGAGCTGAGTGTCAGAGAAAACCCCAGTGCTGTGGCTGGATAAGCAGAGGGGGCTTCAGAGCAGAGGCGATTGGAGGCCATTCTCCAGTGGGCAGGGAGGCAGTGAAGCCCAGTGGAAAGAGCCTTAAGGAGGGTTGGGAATCGGGGGACCCCACTGAGGCCCTGCCTCACTGTGTGAGCTTTGAGAAGACCCCCTAACCCTCCTTCAGTCTTGGTTCTCTTTTCTGGAAAAGAATAGGGACTCACTCTGTGATTTCACTGACACAGGGAATTCCCTGGGGGGGAAGTCAATACCTTCTGTGAACCTTAGAGAGTCACCAGGAACACAAAAGGGTTAAGTGACTTACCTAGGGTCACACAGCTCTTGGTGGCAGTGGAAGGCTCTGAAACTAGCTCTCTGCCCACTGCACCACACTGTCTCTCTTCTGTAAAACTGGGATAAGGTGCTTGGCCCACCTCATGGGATTATGAGGACTGATTGAGTGATTCATTAAAGCAGGTCCCCTAAAGACCTGTACTGGCCAACTCTGGGGGAAAGATTTACCTACCTGCAGCTACTTAATAAAGGTACTCCAGGATACCAGCTCTTCACTCAGTAAAGTTAGTGTGCTGCCCCCCCTCCCCATAGGCAGGCGTTATTTCTCTCCATTTGTTTACATGGATAAATTTTCTGCATTTTTCACAGAAGGGCTGTGGTTGTTGGGTGGGTGGGAAACAGGAGATTGAGGAAGGGAGAAATGACCCTTGATCTTGGTTGAACTGCATTCACCAGGGTTTTTCCAATTCCCACCTTGTCTCAGCTAAGCTCAAGGGAAGGAGAAGCAGCTAGTTGGTACAGTCTGTTGCTCTTGGAATCTGTAACCAGGATGGCCTTTGTTTTCTTTGAGTGACTCAATTTATCTCAGTGAGCTTTACTAGGTGCTAAGCCCCAGGCCCAAACCCCATTAGGTGTTAATGTAATCCATGTGGATGTGAACCTCCCAGGGTCCTAAGGGGAGGGGCCAACTCAAGAACCAATCACCAGAGCCTGAGCTCTGGTGATTCAGATGCTGTTTGATGTCTGAATCCCTATAAGAAGGGAGGACAGAGCCATTTGTGCAGGGCTCTGGACATGGTGTTGATGAGGAGACTCCGGGCAGCTGTAGCTAAGGAGCCCTCCAGCTTGTAAACCCGGATGCTGAGACTTTGTTGAACTCTGGTAACTATGTGTTGGGATTGAATCAGACAAAGTCTGTTGATGTTTGTAATTTGTTTGCATTTTGTTTTGAAGTTCAGGGTGCTGGTTTTTTCCCCTGAACTAACTGAATGATATTGGTATGCTGAATTAAAAGTAAGCTTGTCAACCCCTTCACCTTGCTTTCCTTAGTTAAGCAGATCAGAAGAACCCGTGCTGTTGGCAGCTTTCTGGGTGCTGGCTGTGGGTGGATCTTTTACCCCCACAGAGGCTGCTAGCCAGGTTGTTGAAACAGAATCTGAAAGACCTTAGTTCAAATCCAACCTCAAACATTTATCATCTGTGTGACTCCTAGGCAAGTCACTTAGACTCAGTTTCCACATCTTTAAATAGGGATATTAATAGCATCCCCCAAGGTCTGAGAAAATGAGGAAATTTTTGTAATGCGCTTTGCAAACCTTAAAAGTTTCTATAAATGCTAGCTGTTGTTATTCTTATTAAAATGGAGTTTCTCCACAACCAGACTTCAGATCTGGTCTCAGAAGGCCAGGAAGGGATGAGCCATCTTAGAAACTAAGCAAGCAGTAAGCCAACCAAGAAGCATTTCCTAAGTACCTACTGTGTGCCAAGGAACTGTGCTAAACGTTGGGGAGACAAAAACCAAAACAGACCCTGCCCTTAGGCACTGATAATCTACTGAGGGAGATGTGTTCACAACTAAATATCTAAAAGCTCTAGACCAAAGAGATGGGAAGGGGACCTGAGAGCAGAGGCAGGAGCTTCTTGGAGGATGGAAGAAAAACCTCCTGGAGAAGGTGAGACTGGAAGGAAGTCAGGAGGTGACAGGCAAGGAGGGAGAGAATTCCAGGTCTAGGGTGCAGCTAGTGCAAAAGCATGGAGGTGGGAGATGACATGTGGTATATGGGAGTTGTTGACCCTGAAATTTTTCTGTCACCGAGTTCTGTTTACCTCCTTTAACCAAACTTTCAGGTTAACAGAATGTAAGGGCGAGAAGGTGAGGATGACTCCATTGGGATCACAGAGAGGGAAGGGCTGGGAACCGGGCTGCAGAGGGAGGAGGCGCCCCGAGGGCAGCTCCCTGGCCAGCACGGAGCGCTCACCTGAAGCTGGGGATGGACAGATCCCAGCAGCTCCCCTCCAGGGGACCGAGGAAAATCCACAGTCTCTATGACCCTATAAGCCACGATGTCGAAAGCCGGGAATGAGGCACCTGTGGGGGAAAGACAATGGAATCCCAGACCCACCCCCCTCATTTTACAGATGGGAGAACAGAGCCCAAGAGAGGGCTCCGGGCTTGGCCAAGGTCACACAGCTAGTTAGGGATTGAGACCCCGGTCCTCTGACCAGCCCCCGTGCCCTTTCTGATGGATTTGCGAGGGACAGAGGCTGCAGAATTGGACCGCTCCTTCCCTGGCCTCAGGGCTCCAAATAAATAGGTATATTTTGCATACATTAGACTGGGCACTCCTTGAAGGCAAGGTTTCTGTTGAAGGTTCTTTGTATGTTCAGGACCCAGCACAGGCTTCTTCTCAAACTAGGCTGATCAGTGCTTGTTGAATGAGTCAATGAATGAGCGGGTGGATGGACGTGAGGATGGCCGAGGATCCCCAAGGGGTGGGGAGGGGCAGATGATACTTGGGCTGGATGGTGGGCTCATGGAGCTTCCTTCTCCCCCCAGCACTTAGTCATTTCTCCCTCCTGCTTGCGGCAGATTCCTGTCCTGGCAAATACTGAAGGCGATGATGGAGCATAGGGGTTGGGGTCATCAGGCAGGCCCATCCAGGCTGTCCTGGGACAGGACAGGGGGTCAAGCTCTTCCTCCATGACTACCCTCTAGCCTAGAGAGCCCCAGCAGAGCAGCCCAGCCTCCAGAGGGACATGGGAGGACAAAAGAGGGTAGGGATTCCTGCAGGGAGGGCATGTGGCACTCACCTTGGTTGAAGAGGTCAATGAAGTCCAGACCACAAGCCACAAGGGCTCTCATGTGAGACAAAACATCAGCTCGGAGCACCCCATGCGGCTGGGGGCCCAGCTCCATGCCTGGGGAGAGAGGTGGCCCACTCATAAGAAACAGGGACATAAACACATACCCCATGACAAGGGGCTCACATTCCCTCACCCCCAGAGACACCTCAGCTCCCCTGGGATCATAGTTCTCCCAAGAGACATCAAGGTCCCCTTCCAATTTACATATCCCTCAGCTTCCTCACCAGTTTAGCTAAAATACCACCTCCTCCAATAAGCCTTCCTTGCCCCGTGTTTCCCCTCCCCTGCTAGTCCTTCTGCCCCACCCTACCCCATGGGGGGTTGAGATTGGGGAGGGGGGAGGGATGGGGATTACTGTCTATTTTGTATTTGATTCTCTAGGACAAGCAGCATCCCAGCAATGGAAGGAAGATCCTTTAGGGCAGGAGCTGTTTTATTTTTGTCTTTAAGGCCAGCTTGAGGTGCCTGAATAAATGTTTGTGGAGTTGGATTGAAAGCCTCAAAGGCCTTTCAATGGGATGATGCCTCAGGATAACAAGAACAGCCACAGGAATGATAGCCCACGTTTAGAAAGAGATTTAAGAGGAGGTTCGCCCAGGGATCTCTGATCTTCCCTTGTGGTCTGCTTTGAACCTCACAATCTCCCTGAGAGATAGGTACTATTACCTCATTTTTACGGAAAAGGAGACTGAGGCTCAGAGAGGTCACACACCTAATATATGTCTAAACTGAGACTTCAATGCAGGTCTTCCCTACCCCCAATCCAAACTTCTATATACCACAACAAGCCCAAGGCTTGCTTTACAATTCTTCCTCTGATGCTTACAAATGGCATGACCTCGGGCCAGTCTCCTAACCTCTCAGGCCTCCGTTTCCTCATCTGTAAAATGAGTGGGCTGGACTGAATGGCCTTTGAGGTCCCTTTCAGCTCCAGAGTTGTGACCTCCCCTCAGGTCTCTCAAGTCCCCCATCTTCCTGCCCCTCCCAAAGACCCACAACGTTATTCAGCAGCCTCATCTCCAAGGGCCCATCTCCTCTCATCTCACCTCCCCCAGAGAGTAAAGGCCCCAGTGGAATCCACATCCCCCAAAACATATACACCAAGGAACCCCAAGCCCCTGGGGCTCCACGGGAGACAGAGAGCCCAAGGCCTAGCCTGCTTCCATCCCTACCAGGGGTCCCCATTTGCCATACCCAGGCCATTCTTGCCAACTGACAGAAGGAAAGGGTTTTCCGGTCCAGGACAACCATACAGATAGATTGGACACGGGCCCTGAGTGTTCTTCTGAAAGGAGAAGGAACAAAGGTGGGTCGACATGTTGGCTCTCAGGAGACCCAGGCTCTAGGCCTACATCTGCCAGAGCTGAGGTGTCGAGATAGTTGAGTGGGATCCCCATTTCTGAGCCCCTGTTTCCTTATCTGTAAAATGGGGTAATTACACCTGCCTTACCTTTCCCTCAGGGTGGTGATGAGCAGATGGAAAGGAAGAAGGGGGGGTGAGGGCCCTGGGAGAGGCAGAAGATACTCAATAATTGTTTGTCGAATCAATGAATGAGTGAATATCTCCTGCCTCTCAAGTCCAAGGCCTTTTCTACCCCACTGAAGGGAAGGGAAAGGATAGGAAAGGAGAAGGGGAGGTAAAGGGAATGAGGGGAAGGAGAGGGGCCATGGGGCAGAGCAGAAAGTGCACCGCATCTGGAGTCAGAGGACCTGGGGGCAATCCCTGGTTTTGTGAGGTGCTACTGCTATGGCCTTGGACCACTTTGGGCTTCGGTGTCCTCCATTGTAACATGAGGGAACTGGATTAGACAATCCCCAAGGTCCATCGCATCTCTAAATCTATGGCCTAAGAGCTTGGACCAGCTAGGTCCTCCTCCTCCTGGGGAATAGCCCATCTCAAAGAACCTGGGCCTGGCTCCTCTCTGGCCAGACCCTGAAGATCGAGAGTCATACTGTGTGGGAGAGGGTGAAGAAAGGTAGTGGAAAGGGAACCTGGATATAGTGACACATGTGCATAGTGAAGACATTCTCCTCAGAGTCTGAGAGGAGGCAGGCTGCCATATTGGAGGTTGTGTTGTGAAGGTCAAAGATGAAGTCAAAGGCATCAGCTGAGCCTCTTGGACCAAAGAGCTGGTTAATCTTCTTGGCCTGTCTCACCTCATAAAGGCTGTCCTCTGTGCCCTTGGAGCTGGGAGGCAAGAAGTAAATGACGTCACTGCCTGGAAGGCATTCACAGCTAACTGTAACAGCAGCCTCAAAGTCGACATTACTGATTTCATTTTCACCTAATAAAACACAGTCTCCTATAAGATCCTGACTTATTGTTTTAAGGGATAATTTGTGATTATTGGTTTATGGCGCCTCTCCATGGATATCTCAACTGCTTTTAAACATTACCTGGAAGAGTGTGGGGAGCTGAGACTTCACATTTCACTGGGAACCACAGACCCATCAGCTGTTGGAGAGTCTTAATTCAAGGGCTTTTACTTTTGATTTTATTTAGTAAAACACATGTGTGAATGAGTCATCTTTTTGGGTCATGTGAAATGGGAAAGAAAATGAGTCTCTCAGATTGGATGGGAGCTGAGTCAATTTGACAAGTTATGGATTATTGTTGGGAATTCTCCTACCCTTAGACTAGAGTGGAACGAAGCCTGGCTGAGGCCCAGGTGGCTGGGGCAGCTGTAGGGTGGACAGATAGCCACCTGATGGCTTTCCATTGGTCCTCCTTCTTTCAGGGTCAAGAAAAGGTTTGGGCACAGCCAGGGGCACCACTCACGTGAGCAAGGCCCTTGTGAAGCTTCTATTCAGGTCCTGGCTTACATAGCGGACGCAGCGCTTTGTGGCTTTGGGGTTGGCCAGGAAGGGGGTGGTTGTGAAAGTGGCTCTCTGCAGCTCGGAAGGGTCCTGTAGCCAGTGCTTCACCAGGTAGACTCCTGAGAGCTCATTCCCATGGGTGCCCCCCATCACAGCCACGCGGTCCAGCTGATGCCTGACAGAGGGTGTCGAGCACATCCTGGAGTCTGGACTTGGAATAGAAAAGGGGGGGTGTTTCAACAATCTGGCTAGCAGCTGTTGTGGGGGTGAAAGACCAACACAAGCCCAACAACAAGCATGCTGCCAAAGCCCAGGTCCTTTTGATCTGCTTTAGTAAGGAAAGCGACTTTAAGGGGTTGACAAGCTCACTTTTAATTCAGCATACAAATACCATTCACTTAGTTCAGGGGAAAAATCCATCAGCTGAACTTCGGAGCAAATACAAACAAATTACAAACATCGACAGACAGACCAAATACAATTCATAGTTACCAACATCTAGGTTCAGCCTGGGAGCTCATAATGAGGGCTGGCCCAGAGCCACCATGGCTGTGAGTAAGAGCTCTGAGAAAGAGAATGCCAAGCCCTGGTTTTATATCTTTTTCAGGGTCAAGGGTGAGTCACATATTCGACTCACCCTCATGACCTAGAATTGTCACAAAGAGGCAACTTAAACCCATGTGGTCTAAAAGCCTCTGATGTCCCAAACATGTCACTCAAACTCATATGTAAACTAGGCCCTCCCCTGAGGCAAGGAGGTCACCAAGGATTCCCAATCTAATCAAGGAAACAAAGGCCAAACTCTTCAAGGGCACTTGGTTGAACTGAGTGCTAAGAGCCCATTTTGTTTACCAACACAGGGGACAACTCCTTAGACTCTCATCCTCAGAAGCTGAGTTGCCTCAGGCAGCTGCTATGACAAAGAGGGGCCTCATGGGGCCTAGATACATAGTAAATGGAGCCCCAGGCAGTTCCCACCTTGCCCTGCCCTGCTTTCTAGCAGTTTAGAGCTGACAAAGCCCCACAAAGGCAGGCATCCTAGCAGGCAGGCCAAGAGGGACAAGTCCCCTAGAGTGGGGTTAGGGTTAGTGGAGGCAGAGGGTTCGATGGAGATGCACTGAGTTTGGAGTCAGGAAGACCTGAGTTCAAATCCCATCTCTGACACTTCCTCTCTAGGTGATCTTGAGCAGTCATTTAACATGTGCCTAATCTGTAAATGGAGGGTAGGAGTAGATGACTTTTTTTTTTAAAGGCAATTGAGGTTAAGTGACTTGCCCAGGGTCACAAGGTAAGTGTCTGTGGTTGGATTTGAGCTCAGGTCTTCCTGACTCCAGGGCCAGTGCACCATCCACAGCACCACCTAGAGGCCTCAAGTACATGGCTTTTAAGGAGTAGTAGATGGGAATAGTAAAGAGAGAGAGTTGGAATAAGTGACTTCTGAGGTCACTTCTGGCTCTGAATCTATGACCCTGGACCTCCTGCATGTCTAAGTTTGAGTTTTGGACAGGGGGATGGTAGAAGTGAGGGTCTGGGGACAGGGAGATAAAGAGTTCTCTGACAAAGATCAGATATCTAAGATAGAGTGGGAATTAATACAAAGATATGACCTTATTAATAAAAGCTATTCCCCAAATGGTCAAGGAATATAAACAGGCAATTTTCAAAAGAAGAAATGGAGGCTATCAGCAACCATATGAAAATGCATGCCAACTCCCTAATAATTAGAGAAATGCAAACTAGAACAGCTCTGAAGTTCCATCTTACACCCATGAGACACCTCAAGACAACAGAAGAGGAAATGATAATTGCTGGAGGGGATGTGGGAGGACAGGTACATTAATATACTATTGGTACAGAGGCAAATCGTTCCAACCATTCTGGAAAGCAATTTGGAACTAGCACTGAGAAGCTGTAGATTATCCTGATCTTTTGATACCACTACTAGGCCGATGCCCCAAAGAGAGCAAAGAAAGGAGGAAAGGACCCATGTGTATGAAAATATTTACAGCTGCCCTTTTTGTTGTATCAAAGAATGGGAAACAAAAGGGGTGTCCATCACTTGGGGAATGGCTGAACACGTGATACAAGAGTGTGGTGGAATACTATTGAAATAACGTATGTGATAGATTCAGAGAAACCAGAGAAAACTTATCTAAACTGATGCAGGGGCAGGGAGCAAGACCCAGAGAATGATGTGTACAATGACTATAGTAATGCAAACAATTCTAACAGGAGCTGAGACATACCTAGCGTGCCTAAGATGGTATCATGCAGAGGGACCCCAACTCACTCAGGGCTCTAAAAACCTTGAGAGGAGAAGGAACTAATCTGGTTTGGAGAGAACAAGGCCAGAGTCATCCTAAAGAAAACCACTTTGAAAATCTTTTCCTTTTTAATTTAGTCTTTATTTAATTTTCTGAAATGGAATTCACTGGGTTTTTTATGTTTTGAGTTCTAAGTTCTATCTATTTCTCCCTCCCTCCTCTCCCTGATCCCTGAGACAATAAGCAATTTGATACAGGTTATACATGTGCAACCATATAAAACATTAGTCATTCTGGGGAAGAAAAATTCAAACAAAAAAAAGAAAGAAAATGAAAAATGAAAGAAATGAAAATGAAGATTTTTTTAACATTAAAATTATGCCTCACTTTGTATTCAGACACCAACAGTTCTTTCTCTGGAGGTGGATAGCATTTTTCATCATGAGTTCCTTGGGATTGTCTTGGATTGTGGGATTGTGGAGAATAGTGGTTCAATCGTTCATTGTGCAATATTGCTGTCACTGTGTTCTTACTTTACTCTCTATCAGTTCATGTAGGTCTTTCCAGGTTTTTCTGAAATCGTCAATTCTTATAGTATTCCATTGCAACAGTATAATTTGTTCAGCCAAATTGAGGCATCCTCTCAATTTCCAATTCTTAGCCATCACAAAAAGAGCTGCTATAGATATTTTTGTACAAATAGGTTCTTTTTTAAAATCTCTTTGGGATGCAGTCCTAATAGCAGGATTGCTGGCTCAAAGGTTATATGCAGTTTTATAACTCTTTGGGTATAGTTTCAAATTATTTTCCAGAATGGTTGGATTAGTTCACAACTCCACCAACAGTGCATTAGTGTCCCAGTCCCACATCTCCTCCAACATTTGTCATTTTCCTTTTCTGTCACATTAGCCAATCTGAAAGGTATGAGGTGGTACCTCAGAGTTCTTTTAATTCGCATTTCTCTAATCAGTAGTGATTTAGAGCACTTTTTCATATGACTATAGATAGCTTCGGTTTCTTCATCTGAAAACTTCCTGTTCATATCATTTGATCAACTGGGGAATGACTTGTATTTTTATAAACTAGACTCAGTTTGAGAAATGAGGTCTGTATCAGAGATACTTGTAAAAAAAATTTCCCCCAGTTTTCTGCTTTCCTTCTAATTTTGGTTGTATTGGTTTTGTTTGTGCAGGGGCAGGGAGATTGGGCACAGAAGGATGGGGGGAGGGTGAGGAAGAGAAGGATAGACGGCTCTGTGGGTAGAGGGACAAAGATCAGGGGATGGAGGGATAGAAGAAAGGAGAGACAGGAGCAGGAGGAAGAGGGCAAAAGAAGGGAGAGGGGGATGGAAAGATAAGTAGATAGAGGATTAGCGAGTGGGGGCGTTATGGAGGGGGCACAGAAGGATGGGGAGTGGAAGGAAAGGAGATGGGGGAACAGGGATGGAGGGAACAGGGGCTGGACACCGGGGGCCAGGAGACCAAAGCCCAGAAAAGGTCTGGCTCGGTACTGACCTGGGTTCAGTCTGACGGGCACCGGCTGCTCTCTCCCTGGCTCAGGCTCCTTCTCTCTGGGAACCTTGTTCTTGAAGCTCCGGGTTTGAGATGGGGGCTTAAAGCCTGTCCGCGTCTCCAGCAGCTGCCCAGGGTTCACTGGATCTTGACCGGGACAGGCTGGGGAGACTTTGGCCCCAGTCTGTCCTTTCCTCATTACTTAGTGACTAGGATCCGGCTCCTGCCAAGCTTGGATGCCCCTACACTGCCTCAGGGCCTATGCCCGATAAAAGTGGGCAGGCCGACTGAGAGCGGAGTTAAAGGGAAAGGAATGAGAAGCGAGCAGAGCTTTGCTATTTCCCTGGAGCCAAAACCTCTCTTCTATTTCCCACTGTTGGCCCACGGGAGAAAACACAGTGGCTGCGGGAGGGGAGGGGGGATTGGGGTGACTCTTGGACAAGTGGAAAGAAATAAAAACTAAAATCAAAGGGGTACAGGGAACAGTCCCTGATTGTTAAGAGAAAAGCGCTTTCCAAGTCCTGCCCCCAGCCAAGGACCTTAGGTTTTTCAGTGCCCGCTCCAGCTAAGACTGAGCTGCAGAGAAAGTGCTGAGGTATGCCAGGAAGTAGAGGGAGGAGGAGGAAGAGGAGGAGGAGGAAGAGGAGAAGGAGGAAGAGGGGGAAGAGGAGGAGGAGGAAGAGGAGAATGAGGAGGAGGAAGAGGAGGGAGAGGAGGAGGAGGAAGAGGAGGAATAGGAGGAGGAAGAGGAGGAGCAGGAGGAGGAGGAGGAATAGGAGGAGGAAGAGGAGGAATAGGAGGAGGAATAGGAGGAGGAAGAGGAGGAGGAAGAGGAGGAGCAGGAGGAAGGGGAGGAGGAGAAGAGGAGGAGGAGAGAAGAAGAGGGGGGAGGGGGAAGAAGAGGAGGGGGGAGGAAGAAGAGGTGGGGGACGGGGACGAGTTAAGTGGACTTTCTAGGTAACTGTAGGTTTACCTTCAAGACCCCCCTTTTTAACATGATTGCTCCCTTCTGTTCTCCTGTTGAGGTCTAGGGGTGCTGGGAACCCCCAAATTCAAGGGACAAAAGCCTCAATAGAATTAGACCCAAGCCTTCTTTTTGTCAGACAAGGTTTATTAAAATGCCGGTTGAGGTGGGTGGGATTTGAAGAATCCGAGCAATCTGGTAGACAAGACCAGTCTTTCTGCAGTGTGGCCAATAGCTCAGGGTGACCGGGGCGTAACAGAGAAGGGATCTAGATGGAATTGAGGGTGGGAAGTGGGGGGAAGGAGTATCTGGAGGGAACAGACAATGAAGGACTGGGTTAAGTTAGAGGTAACAGAACTGGAGACTGAGGCAGGGTCACAGCCACAATGCAAGGACAGTTGAAAGGATTATTAACTGGGAAGGGCCGGGTGCCCCAATTGAACTCCAGGGACCTGGGCCACGTGGGAAAGTCCAGGGCCTTTCAGGGGTCCATCATGGGTGCCCCATCACTCCCAACCCAATCATTTCCAGATAGCCCCTCCTCACCACCCCCACCCCCATAGCCAGTGAGCACACACCACAAAGTAGAACGGTTATGAGAAACCAACAGACCCACAGAGCACATTTAACGGCGCATACAATTCTCCTCACCCATTGCCCCCACCTCCAGAGCCTGGATGGGAGGGAGCCTCCCCCTGAGTGCCGGAGAGCAATTTTCTAGCTCTTTCAGTGGGATGGAGAAACTGTATGAGGACAATCCCACCATCTACCAAGCTGCCTGCCACAAGAAGCGGGGAGCATCCTCCACGGTGGAAGTTTACATATTCCCTAACCAGGTCATGCAGACCCTGAGACCATCACTGGGAGGGCTTGGAGGCCCCTCTTCCTGGCCCTTTCCAGACACAGAAAGGTCTCTCACACTTACCTGGGGACCAGGGTTTTTACTGCTGCTGCTTATAGTGAGGTGTGGGATGACGGATTCCCAGACTGGGGGAGGGGTGTGACTCTGCCCCGCCCCCGCCCCGCTCCAGTTTTGCCAGATTCAGCGATTCCAGGTCACTCCTGCCTTCAAAGAGGCCTTCAACATGAGGCTGAAGCAGCCATGGCTAAAGGCACCCTGCCCTTTTCAACTGCTGCCCCAGAGGGGTCTTCCCCATTGTCCTGTTGGCTTCCAAAGCTTGGCCTCCCACCCAGTTGTCAAACTTGAAACCTGGGACTCTGTGCTGTGACTCTGAGCTGGCACTGCTCCAAACTTACTGGGCCCCTCTTGGGGTCATGTGTAACATGGGGGTGAGCTTCCCTCCCTAGACGTTACGTGGATGGGGAGGGATAAAATGGTGGTGACCGGCTCCAGTTTAGTGCAAATGCCCAGGGCTTAGCTCAGCCCTGGCACATAGCAGGTGCTTAATAAATATTTATTGACTGATCTGACTCCTTCCTTCCCTCCCTCCTGCTCTCCTTCCTTTCTTCTCTCTTTCTTTCATTCTCTTCCTTTCTCTTTCTTTTTTTCTTTCTTCCTTTCCCTCTCTTTCTTTTCCTTCTCTTTCTCTCTCTCTCTCTCTCTCTCTCTCTCTCTCTCTCTCACTCCTTCCTTCCTTCATTTCTTTCTACCTTCCTTCCTTTCCTTCCTTCTTTCTTTCCCTTTCTTTGCAGGCAGGCTCCCCTCCCCTTCTGTTTCTCAGCTCATTTCAGCTCTGCTCCCCAGCCCCCACCGACCAGCAGAGCCCCAGCCCATCCATCTCCCTGCGGCCAGAGCTGCCACTGGCCTGACTGGTATTGAGCAGCAATATGAAGAGGTGTGAGAGAGAGCAGTGGGCGCGGGGGACAGGCTGGCAGGAGAGATGGATGAGGGAGGCATGGAGAGGGCAGCTAGAGAGCCCCAGGCAGGAGGGAGACAGGAGGATTGAGGCAGGCACCCACAGAGCTAGAGCTGTCATCACACACACACACACACACACACACACACACACACACACACACACAGACTCACACAGATTTACACACTCGGGAGGCCCAAATATACATTGGCCAAGGAGTGGAAAGGCTGCTGCCTTTGGGGTCAGGGTACCTTGGTTCAAATCCTGGATTTGCAAACAAGTGCTCCAGCCTGGTACAGCCAGTAAGAAGCTCAGCTGTTCTGGGATGCTATTCCAGTCTATCATTTGAAGTGGCTGAGCTAGGGTGACAGATGTGGTCTAGCCTGGAGTGCTGCTGGCTGAGCCCCACTTCCTCAACTGGTACAGTATAGTCTGGGGTTGGGGGTTCCCTAAAATCCGGACACCTCACACACCAGTGCTGCTGAATGTTGGGCATTGGCAGGGGAAAGAGCTTTCCCCAACATCCCTCAAGGCCCCGACCTGCTCTCTCTCATTCACTTACCAACTTGGCTGAGTGCTTGATGTATGCCCAGCTCAGGGCCACGTGCCATGGAGGACAGGAAAGGAGAAGGTCCCTCCTGCCCTGCCCTGGAAGAGCCCACAATCGGGGTGGGGGGATGGGGGTGGGAGCAGGGAAGGGTCCCATGTAGACAAAGGTCTCTTCAGCTGCCCAGAGCAGCCCCTCCCCACCCCATCACCAAGGCCCTGGCCCTGCTGCTGGCAGGGAGCCTGGGTGGTCAGAGCTGAGGTTCCAGCGGGGCCAGCCACGGCCCTTTCCAGTCCTCAGTTGGTTGGCAGAGAGGAGCAGCAAGTTTCTATTAACCATCAGTATCTCAAAGAAAGACCCAGCTCTCAGCCTTCTGTCTAACCCTTAGTAGCATCCATCATCTCTAAAGCAGTCAGTTGTCAAAAAATAAACATTTATTAAGCATCTGCTATGTGCCAGGCACTGGGCTAAACACTGAGGACATAAAGAAAGATCAAAGATAGTCAGTCTCTGCTCTCAAGGAACTTGGAATCTAGTGAGGAAGATGACTATCTTCGATAACTAGGCACCAACAAGTTCATCTGGACAAAGTAAATGAGGAGACACAGCTCAGGGCTCTGCTAGACCTTGGGAAAGCTACAGCGCTCGGTCTGTTTCTTTACCTGTAAAACAGGGATGATAAGATGTGTTGATCCACAGAACGGTGTCTGTTCTGAGAAGGCAACAAATGAAATTGGGGTGTGTGTGTCCACGGTTTAATTTCTCTCACAAGCTGGCTGGACATGCATGGGAGTTATGGTCCAAAACTAAGCCACCCTAAGGGACCAGTCCAGAACTGACTCAGTTTGCCATTTGAGGGCCCCACTTTATATGCCTTTTCAACAAGGGCTGCTATCCTCCCACCATCATTCTGCCTTCAGAGGAAACACCTGTTCTATCAGACCACCCCACCACCAGACCAGACCACTCCCAGTCTTGGGCTATCGAGGTAGAAGAATCCAACTCCACCCGAGCCCAGGCAGATTAAATCAATTCAGGCCTGGGTTGGAGTTTGACTGGGATAAGACTTAATGGAATTCTATTATTGGTAGTGTTCTTCTGAAGAGCTTTTCAGGAGGGGGCTGGGGGTGGGGGTGGGGTTGCGGGGGGGGGGGGGGGGAGCGCTGAATCTAAAAGTCTTTTTTTTTTTTTTTTTCACAGATAGAAGCAGCATCCTATGAGCTCCAGCGCAGCCTTGCTCTTCCTCACATTCCAGGGATCAAGAGATTGCAGGTGAACAAAGGCCAGGAGGCTGGCTGACCTTCTTAATGCAATTCAGCTGCATGAGGATTTAAGTGCCTACACTGTCCTAGGCACCAGGAGCACTGTGGCAAAAGTGAAACTGTCTCTGTCTTCAAAGCTTGGGGTGGTGTGGTGGCATGGAGAGAGGAGGGGAGGGGAGAACAGTAACTGGGGTGGGAGAGGAGAAATCAGGGAAGGCTTCCCATAGGGAGAGGACAGCAGAAGTGAATCTTAAAGGAAATCAAGGCTTTGAAGAGGCAGGGGGCAGAGGAAGGGCCTGGCAGTTGTGGAGGACAGCCAAGCTGCATAAAGGCCGGGGTTGGAGCTGGAAGAGCAAGTTTGAAAAGGCGGAAGCGAGACTGTGAAGCCAGCTAGTCAGGCTGAGCATTCATTAAGCACTGTGTCCCTGGCATTGTGCTAAGTCTGGGGGACAGTCCCTGCCCGCAAGGGGTTTACATTCTGGGGAAGGGCCTCAAATGCCAAGCTCAGGAGTGTGTGTTTGATTTCCACAATAGTAGAGAGCCTTTGGAGCTTGGTGAGCAGGGGAGTGACACCATGGGCCCGGGGCTTTGGGGAGGTCAGTCACTGGGGCAGCTGAGTGGAGGAGGGATTGGAGGGGAGAGGCTAGAGGCTGGGAGGACGCTAGGAGTGCTCAGGGCCTCCATGCACCAGGGTAGGGGCTGGATGTGGAGGACAAGACTTGGTACAATCTCATGGGGCCATTGTGGGGTCATGACTATTGTTGCTGTTGGAGGATTATAAGCTCATAGGCCCAGAGCTAGAAGGGGCCTCAGAGGTCAACTCACAGAAAAGGGAACTGAGGCAGGAGACTATGGAACCATAGTTGCTTCTCTCAATCATTGGGGCCCCTGGAGGCTGGGCTTTGTCTTTGTCTAGAGGGGGCTCAGACTCTACCCATTTCCAGCTTCCTTCAGCCCACAGTGACCTCTGCCCCTGCCCCACCCAAGCCCACCCTCACCCTCATACTCAGTGCCCTCGCCATCACTACCCTTGCTCCCAAAGGGTCATGAATGCAAGATGCAGGGCTGGGCTCCAGAGGACTTGGGCTGGGCTGGGTTCATGGGCACCAGAACTGAGCTGGGCTGGACTCCAGAGCATCGTGGCTAGGCTGGGCTGCTCCTGCAGATACAGGTCTGTTTCCCCCTCCAGGGACCCTAGGGGGCTTTAAGGCAGCATCCCTGTCACTGTGATCTCCAAATCATCATCTGGAAATTGCTTGTGAGTGGGTCAGCTGCTAAAGAAGACAAGGGGGCTGGCCTAGTGGGACCCAGGAGGTGGGAGGAGAAGGGGATGAAGGTGAGGGGGGAGGGAGGCTGCTATCATCCACCACTCCTTGCTACGGCTCTTCTTCTGGACCACTCTCTTCTCAGCCCCACCTGGTCCAGAGCGTTCCAAGAGACAACTCCTGCTCGTTGCCCTCCAGAAGCCTGGCGGTGAGGGCAAAATCTGGGCAAGCAGGTGCAGCTGCCCCCTGGTAGCCAGGAGAGACCCAGTCACCCACCTGTGGAGATGACCTCTGTATCTCCACCAAAGAGCTGGGAAGACTGAGGGAGACCCTCGGAGAGAGGCAGACCAAGAGAAGGCACTTCAGAGACAGAGCAAGAGCCAAAGAGACAGAGGTGAAGAGACAGAGACCACCACTTGGGACCTGCAGAGACAGAGGCAGGGGAGAGCTGTGGAAACCCAGACTCAGAGTCGGAGTTTTAGGGAAGACGGTATCGGGAGAAAGGACACAGGCCAGGGTGTAAGCAGAGACCCCTGCATAATGACAAGTAAGTCTTGCTGGGTCGGGGCTTAGAGGTATGGCTGCCTGGAAGCCAGAGCAGGCTGGGCTAGAGGTCTCTGAAGGACCAGACCAGACAGAGGAGGATGGGGAAAGCAGAGACTGGGGAGTCGGATTGGGGACACCAGGCACACGCCCACCCAGGGATAGCTTGCTCAAGCTTCAGTTTCTCTAGGTAAAGAGGAGTCCTGAGCCCCTGGAACTGAATGGCTCAGGGTGGCAGCCTGCCTTTGCTTCGGAGCCTGTGGAGAAAAACTCAGCTTCAAGCCTAGCTAAGGGAGCTGTTGGGTTTGGTCAGGAAACTGGAAGACTGGATCAGGAAGAAGATGTCTGTGTTTAAATATCTAAAGGGCTCTCCCAGGGATTAGCTTGGATCTGAGTGACCCTAGAGGGCAGAGGCTGGTTCACAATACGGAAGAACTTCCGAAAATTCAGAGCTGTCCCTAAAATGGAAGAGGCTGTTTTGTCAGGTAGCGAATTCCCTGTTTCCAAAAGCGTTTAGGCAAAGACAGGATGACCACCTCTGAGATACTGTGGAGGATGAATGTGGATGGTCAGGGCAGGTGTCCTGGCATAAGGGGCATCTGAGATGTGCTTGGAAGAAAGCCAGGGAGGCTAAGAGGAGGGTTAGGACAGGAAGACCAACTAAAGGACCTAGGGCCAGTTAGCCTGGAGAAGAGAAGGCCGAAGGTGGCCAATAGTCGATGCTGGGCTGTTTCCCAGTAGAGGGATTAGCTCAGTTCTGCTGGGCCCCAGTGGGAGTGTTGGGAGCCGCCGAAGTAGAAACAGCAGATGTAGCTTTTGGCTTGACTGCTTGGGTGGCCTCCAGACCCCCTTCGTGGCAGATCTTCGGACAGAGGCTGAGGGAGCACGGGCAGAGGACGCCAGAAGGAGGATTCTTCCTCAGGTATTGGATGATTGGCATTTGGTTGTTGTCTCCCCCGCTCAGTTGTGAGCTCCATGAGCACTGGGACCATCTTTGGCCTCTTTTGGTATCCCTGGCACTTACATAGTGCTCAGCACATAGTAGGTGCTTAATAAATGGTTATTGATTATATAGCCTCTCCTATGTGCCAGGTACTGTGCTAAGTGCTGTTTACAAATATTATCTCATTTGGTCCTCACAATAACTCTACAAGGGAAGTGCTATGATTATCATACCCATTTTGCAGTCAAGGAAACTGAAGCAGGTTACATGACTTACCCAGGGTCACACAGCTAGTAAGTGTCTGAGGCTAGATTTGAACTCAGGTCTTCCTGACTCCAGGCCCAAAGTTCTATCCATTGGGGTGCTACCAGCTGTCTCTAAGGAAAGGCTGGATGCCTCTAAAGGCCCCTCTTACTCTGACGTGCCACATTCCCCAGGAGTGGGAAAAGACACTAGGCTGGGCCTTTACATCTGGAGCTGGAGGAAACCTTGGGGGATCCAACCCTACCCTCTCATTTTACAGATGAGGGAGCTGGAGCTTGGACATGGGAAGTACCTTGCCAAAGTCACACAACTCGGAAGGGTTAGGATTTGCACCCAGCAATTCTGGCTCCAAATACATGTTGCCAGCATGCCAGGTTGCTTGCTTGGGTCGCTTCCAGCTCCAGAAGCCTTTGACTTTTTTCCTAAAGGGATTTATATGATATAGGTGCAGGGTGGACAGTGTCTTTCTCAGTGGGACCCAGAGAGCCACATGACATGGTGGAAAAAGCCTTGCACTGAGAGTCAGAAGCCCCACTGATTCCAGGGGTGGCCAGGAGCTAGTCCCCTCTGGGCCTCAGCCTCCTCCCCTAGAAGAGGGCTCAGCTAAGAGCCCTCTCAACTCTAGGATTTCAATTCTTCCAACTCCCAGGCAGCTGAGAGAGGGACAGAACAGGAAGGAAGGAAGGAAGGAGGGAAGGAAGGAAGGAAGGAAGGTGGGAAGGAAGGAAGGAAGAAAGGAAGGAAGGAAGGAAGGAAGGTGGGAAGGAAGGAAGGAAGAAAGGAAAGAAGGAAGGAAGGAAGGAAGAAAGGAAGAAAGGAAGGAAGGAAGGAAGGTGGGAAGGAAGGAGAGAAATGAAGGAAGGAGGGAAAGAAGAAAGGAAGGAAGGAAGGGAGGGAGGAAGGAAGGAAGGAGGGAGAGAGGGAAAAAACCCCCCAACATTAAGCACCTAGTATGTGCCAGGCACATAGTGAACTTAGCACACTAAATGCTTTATAAATAGTACCCCATTTGATCCTTTCAATTCTGGGAGGTAGATGTTATCACAATTCCATATATATATACATATATATATATATATTCCCATATTTATTTATATATATTCCCACATATATGCCCATAATATTATAATATCCATTTTACAAATGAGGAAATTGAGGCAGAGTCCCAACCTGGTAAATGTCTGAGGATTCAACTCCATGCCCAGCGCTCTGTCCTCTGGGCTACCTAGCTCCCCTAAGAATTCAGTGAGCGAGAGTCCAACCCTTTCCCCAGACAGGCAGAGCCCAGGAGCCCAAGCCAGGTCTTGTCACTCTGGGCTGCTCGGAGGCCCTCGATCATCCCTGTCTGGCCTCCCATCAATGCCCCAGGTCCCACCTACCAAGGATCCCCTGCCATCTGACTCCCTTGCCCCTGCTGCTGGGTCATTGCGCCCCATGACAAGGCAGGTCTGAAGTCCAAACTGAGCTTGGAAAAACAGACCCACTGCCTTCAGCAGTTAACTAATGAGGGACAGGCCGACTCACAGAAAATTTGGAATTATAAAATAGTTTGATAGAACATAGTTGGGTTGCTTTTGAGAACCTCCCTGCTCCACTAGAATTAACTAGAGAGTGTTAAGGTCCCCAGAGGAGTAGACAGGTGAATAGATAGACCTTGTCTGAGAACCCAGGCCTAGACAAGAGCTCGATCCGGATGGCCAAAAGCATGCTCAGAGCTCGGCTGCTTTCTGTGCTGAGTGGAAGGGCTGGGGCAGAGTTGGCAGTCAGGGCCCAGAACAAGTCTGCCCCAAGCTTTAGTATATTGAGCTGGGGGTCCATAACTCAGGTTCTGAGAGGGGAGTGGCTATGGCCACTGTGTCCAGCATCCCACTGCTGGAAAGTGTCCAATGCAGGACTCAGTCTTCCTGACCCTGGTGCCCTCCTGTCAGGTGGACACAGAACCATCACTGACGACCCATTTGAGTCCAAACATCCATCAGTTCTGAACCCAACCATATCATTCCTTCATCGGCATCTCTCTACCTTTTCCACAAGAGGAGCTATGAGATATTAATGGAAAGCTTTGCTAAGATCTCACTGTCTCATCAAAGAGAGTGAGGTGCACCCTCCAGCAAAGAGAGACCTGGACTTGGAACCAGGAGACCTGGGCTTGGCTGCTCCCTTCTAAGACCACTTGGCGTGAAGCACTTACTATGTGCCAGGCTGTTAAGCACCTACTATGTGCCAGGCCCCATGCTAGCTGCCGGAGATGCAAAGACAAAAGGCAAACAGTCCTGTGCTTCAATGCTCCAGGGGCCTCCATACTAATGGAGATGACACATATACATCTAAGTTTATTTAAAATAAATCATTGGTCATTGGCATGGGGCAAGGGCAGGCACTAGCCTGGAGTAATCAAGAAAGGGACCTTCTGTGTCTCACTGCTTCTCTAGCCTTCATATTCTCTGGGCCTCAATTTACCCATCTATAAAAGGGATGAGCATATCGCTTACCTTCTCAATCGGTAGGGGAAGGAGAGAATTTGGAACTGAAAATTTTCAAAAATTGAATGTTATAAATTAATTGAGGGATTAATTAATTGATTAAATTTTAAAAGGGTGAGAACACGTGCACCTCTTCCCTTGGAGGCTGGGGCCATGGATGAGTAAACATTGGGAGGAATTCTCGTTCTGGTAACGCTTCACTTACTGGGAGATCAGCCCGGGGCCACCTCTCCATGCGACCAGGAGAATCTGCAGAGGGGAAAAACGGTCCCCGAGCACAGGGAAAGCTACTCCGAAGCCCACGCCTTAGAGCTCGCGTGGTTCTCTTCAGAGGGTCCCTCAGGGCCTCGCTCAGAATCGGAATCTCGCCTTGGGATTCCCCTTGCTGACCTCCCCTACGAGCGGCCAGCTGGCAGCCACTCCGAGACCTCCCCCAAAGGGCTACTCAGCACCTCCCAAGGCAGTTTATTCCACTTTGGGTCACTTCTGATTGTTGGAAAGAGTTACCTTAGGAGGAGCCGTCATCTGGGGTTCCAACTTCTCCGGACAGCTCCTGGATCTGTCTTGGGCGTGGCGGGACACGCAACAGGTCTGATGCTCAGATCAGACTAGAAAGGGATAGGAGCGGCTGTTGCCCCAGGCGTGCACTCAGATATCAAAGAAAACTAGGAAGCCGACTCGAGAATTCTAAGGCACCACACTCTCGTGGCACCCAGGAGGAGGAGGAGAATGGGTGATCGCCTAGGGTCCCCTGACTCTCAATAAGGAAAGGCCAAGTCGGGCTGTTTCTAGGGCAGGGACTTGGGTAAGGTGTTTGAGAAAGAATTCCGGCTGGGAGGCCACATTTGGAGAAAAGGGTGTTAGTGCGGTTTGGAGTCTGAGGGGGTGAACTGGCAGGCCGGCTAGCTGCGCTCCTGGCTGCCTGAGGGAGCTCAGATGAGTCCTTTCTCTTCCCTGGGCTTTCTATTCTCTATGCTCATCACATACGATGTGGCTCCTTCCAGCTGCGACATCCTGCAGTCCCTTGCTTCCCGGACCCTGCAGAATGGCTCATTGTCCCCCCACCCCACCTCTCTTCCATCCCTTCCCCTCCTGCCACTTTCCTGTCCCCGAAGAAGTCCAGCTCGGGAAAGTTATAAAGTCTCACGGTGATCTCCCTCATGTGGAGGGAATGTGGAGAGAGCTTGCTCTCCCATCCAGATCTCTGATCACTCTTCACAACTCGCCTGCAGAGCTAACCTTACCCGACCCCTCAGTCCTATTCTTCCCAGTACTGGGGCTCCTTGGAATCCTCTAGTCTAGGCTCCCTGCTCTTCCTCCCTCTCCATGGCCACTTCTTTCTTTCAGTAATAATAACATCTTCACAGGAACCACTCTGACACCCCCTTCCACACAGATGCCACCCCAGGTCCAAAGTATTTTGTGGATATCAGTCAAGATTCACTCAAAACCATACATAGCTCATGAGCCCCCATTGGTGTGTTCCTTTTAGCAGGCAACCAAAGGACATATTAATTCAAAGCAAAAGGCATTTAAAATAAAATAGCATAACAATATAAATTCATAGTATTTATAGATAAATATATAGATATTTAATAAACTAGCATAGCAAGATGAATGCATTGCACAGCAAGAAAATTGCCTATATACTCAGGAGTATATTCTCCCACAGGTTATCATACCACCAATAGGAGAAGAGATGCACAGGGAATGTATGAATAGGGAACATTCACAGAAAGGTGCAGGTGTAGAAACATGGGCTAGGGAAGATTGTATGGAGTACATGTGGCCAGGGCACATGCATGATTGGGACAACTCATGCCTCCATGAGTGGTCAGAGAAAATTGAGGTCCTCTGGTGATATGGCTGTCCACTGAGCCAGAATCCTCTGCTGTTCTTTTTCCTTTCATACTGCTCACTTTAGGGTTCCTCCTGAGAGCCACAGGCTTCTGTTCTCTGCTTCTGCTGCTGCTCCCTGGTGCCATTGGTTGGTATTCGGCTACTCTGTGGCCTCTCCCCCCAAAGAGAGGTGCTTGTCCAGCTCTTTAGCTTGAGAGCTCAAAGGCAGCTTTAGTTCTTGCATAATGCCATCCCCTAACCAGCAGCCCTCAGACAGCTGGCTAGAAAAACCTTTCGGTATTTTAAATCTGTTTTCTGAACTCCTTTGCTTCTGCTGCTATTCTGAGTACCTCTAGTTAAATTTTTATTTGAGTTGTATGAAATCCAAAATTCCTTTGAGCTTCTATCATATTCCTGGTCATTAAGTTAATCCTTCAAATCGTCCTAGGGGCTCCACTTAGCAATAGCAAAGAAGTAGGTGACTTTCAGGTGACAAAGTCCTTTTCAGCCTCCACCAAGTCCTCTGTTATGCATTCATGCCTACAGCTAGTCTGCCCCCAAATGCTTGTGCCCAGCACTGAGGAGGC
Source organism: Trichosurus vulpecula (assembly GCF_011100635.1). NCBI lineage: Eukaryota > Metazoa > Chordata > Mammalia > Diprotodontia > Phalangeridae > Trichosurus > Trichosurus vulpecula. Next base: position 277,514,527 of record NC_050578.1, on the reverse strand, counting down.
AAAGACAAAAACCAGCTCTGGTCTCTCTGTGTTAATAATGAGAAGAATCCCCATCTCTACAGCATTGTAGGGTTTGCAAAGCAGTTTCCTCTGCTGGTTATGAGAATGAGCCCCAAACTCTGAAATAATTTTGGAAAGAAATCCATGTGGTAAAGGAAAGAGCCAGAAGAAGGTGTGGCTCCATGTTGAGTCTCTGTGAGTTTACATTTGAGTTCCTACAAAGGCATGAGGACCTTTGCCTGATTGGCCTCGGGGAGTCTCCAGAGAAGAGCAGTTTGAAATGTCTATGGGCAGGTATGACAGCATTCCTGCCAACCGTCTGGGCTTCTGTGAGTGTCTCTGAGCTCAATCTGACCCCTACAGCAAGCTTTTAGGTTAAACAATTTCTAAGAGGCCGCTGAGATGCGCAGAGGATAGAGTGCAGGGCCTGAGTTCAAATTTGGGCTCAGCCGCATACTAGCTGTGTGATCCTTGGCAAGTTACTCAACCCCGTTTGCCTCAGTTTCCACATCTGTCAAATGAACCGGAGAAGAAATGGCAAACCACTCTAGCATCTCTGCCAAGAAAACCCCAAATGGGGTCACATAGAGTTAGACACCCGGGGGTGAGGGGGTGCGGGGGAACAACTAAGCTACACAAAGCTAGGTTTGAATAATATCACCAAGTACTAAAGTGAGGGCACATGAGGTAGGGAAAGCTGTACGAGGAAAGGCAAAGGCAAACACAAAGGCTCCTGGGGGACAGGAATGACGTCCTGGTTTGTCTGCATCTGGTACATAGCATGAACTATGAAAGCCTTGGGGGCCCCAAGGTGGGGATTATAATCTCCTTCTCGGCAAAGAAGACCAGTTCCCAGCACACAGCAGGCACTTAATCTTCATTAGATACCTCGTTAAATTATAAGCTCCTCCCATTAGATTGTAAACTCCTTGAGGGCAGCACTTGCTTTTGAGTTTGGGGGCCTCTTTTTGTTTCCCCAGCACTTAGTACAGTGCCTAGCACAGAGCAAAAGTTTATAAATGTGTGTTGATTGATTCTAACTATGTGTCTGTGTTTTCTCCCCCTCCAGACCATCAGCATCATGAGGGCAGGCCTTGTATCTTTGTATGTTTCCCTCTGGCCAGTCCAAGGCTGGGTAGCCCACAGGCATTTCCTAAATGTTTAATTCAATCCACTGCCCCATTCTAGAACACGGGAACACAAAGACAAACAAATTAGCCCCTGCCCTCAGCTCATATCCTGCCCCATGTGACTAAGCATAACGGGAAGGAGTGAGAGTTCTAAAAACTTGGGAGACCCAAGGGCACCTGGACCTGGGCTGAACCTGGAAGGAGCCAGAGATTGAAAGGCAAAGAGGAGTGAGGCAGGCTGCCCTGATGAGGAGGTGGGAGGTCATGGCAACACAAACTCACACACAGAAAGACAGAAACAATTGGCCTGATGGGTGAGGCCTCTGACATCAAAGGAATTCCGTGAGCATCCTTTTCTAGTTTCTTCATGATTGAACGATTCAAAGGTGTCTGGGCTCTGCTTCCCCTAGGGTGGGGGGAATTTGAAAAAGGTTCAGCTCCCTTCGCCTTCTTAAGTATAAAACCTTGCTAGCCCTAACTTCTGGGGCCACTCAGGGTGGGCTGGCTGCACCTTCGTGTCTCAGAGACCGAGGTGGCAGACAGGAATGGCTGGAGATTCAGTTGGTATCCTGTGTGTGTGTGTGTGTGTGTGTGTGTGTGTGCTCGAGGGAGCGCACGCTCATGATTTGTAAGAAGCCATTCCTGCTCTCGAGGAGCTTATATTCTGTTGAGGGAGACAACAGGGACCTGCATGGCCTCTACAAAGTAAATATGTGGCGGTTTGGGAGGGAGGGAGGGACCAAGAAAGGCCTCGTTAGGATGGAGGTAAGTGCTTGGGCTGCATCTTGAATGAGACCAGGTAGTTCAAGAAGCAACATGGAGGAGGGTGTGCCTTCCAGCCATGGGGAACAGCCAGTGCAAAGGAGAGGAAGATTTTGTACCCAGGTCCTCAGATTCCAGGGCCATCTTCACCACCACACACCTGACATGTGGCCATCCAGCCTCTGCCCAAAGACCTCCGAAAGCATGAGGTCACTTGACTGACCTGGGCTTTCTCTCCAACAGTGCAGACGTTAGCACATCCATACTGACACCTCCTATGTGACTCTACCCTTGTTCTCCTCTTGTCCAGGCTTCTATCTACAGGGGCTTTTGGGAGACCTCCTGCCGAGTCCCAGCAAGATTTCAGCCTCCATTGGCAGTGGGAGGACATGGCTCCTTGAGATAGTCATTCCATCACAACAATATATAATTATTGTATAAAACATAGTTATTACATTAATCATAGTATGGTTCCTAATTGACCTGGAGAGAGATTCATCGGCATCTCAGGGGCAGCATGGAGCAGAATTTTGGCTGGCCAGGAAGCTTGGGGTTCTGGGTTCTATATTAAGTTGAACACAACACAGCCTGGCTGGTCTATGTCCCCTTTTGCTGGTGTATTTTTGTAATGTTTCATTGCAATGTTAATTATTACCAACCTGCCTCCCAGGAGTGCGAAGAGCAAATGAGATCACAAATGAGGAATTCACACGGATGGATTCAGAGAGAAGTGTGAGGAAAGAAGCTTGATAATCATCTCCAACATCCTCTCATTTGCTTCCAGTTCTCATTCTCTCTGTTTATCTCCTTATCTCTGTTACCTCCCTATCTTTTTGTCTCTCCCTGCTCTTTGGTCTCTTCCCCTCCCTCCCCCCCCACCCCATTCCTCACATATAAAGCATTTAGAACAGGACTGGACCTTAGATATCACCTAGTTCCTCTCTGCCCCAAATGGCAGAGAAGGAAATTCAGTCCCAGAGGAGAGTGAAATCATCAGACAACTAGGGATGGGTGGAGACAGGATTCACACTCAGGCCCAGTGACTCCTACTCTCATGCACTCATGGCCTCTTGGACATAAGGACTAGGACAGGGAACCCAGGCTTTGACACCAACCAGGGGCTGAAATTTGGCACATACTTGTATTTCTTCCTTATGGAGGAAAATTGAGCTCTGTCTGAGCACTTGGCTAGGAAAGTGAGTTGAGATAGACAAGCACCCACAAACCCTCCTCCCCCTTGGCCTAGCCCCACTCTGCTGCCCCAGGCCCAGCGTTCTGAGCAAGAGCCTTGTGGTTCTAAGGTCATAGAATCATAGACTTAGAACCATTGTGTCCAACCCTTCTCATTTTACATATGGGGAAACTGAGGCACAGAGCAGTTAAGTACTTGCTCAGGGTCATACAGCTAGCAAGTATCTGAGGCAGAATTTGAACTCAGGTCTCCCTGACTCGACATTTAACGCCTTTCCATAAGGATATGCTATTTATTTCTCTTTCCCCAAGGGTCCTGGTGTCCTGAGCTCTAAAATCTGTCCAGGCGGTCTTCTTGCCTCTCCTCCAGCTGAATTTGTTTCTGCCCAGTGCTTGGCCAGGGCATTCTTGCTCCACCCAGCCCTGCCCAGCCCCATTCCTGACCAGGTGCTCCTTGCTGCTTGAGGATGGCTGGGATGTTTTCTCTGTCTTGTCCTGTCTCCCCCAGCCTTCATCTCAGCCAGCGTCAGCGTGCTGACCTCTTCCGAGGGCTACCCACTGCCTCTGAACAGCCCTGAGTGGGCAGCCAGGCTAGGGCCCTCCCCAGCTGCCCCGGAGCCCAGCAGGCTGGACCCAGGGGAGGCCCGTCCTCAGTCAGGCTGGAAGAATCCCCACGTGTCCAATGTGACAGTTCAGCTGGAGATGAAGAGTCTGTGGGAGGAATTCAACCAGCTGGGGACAGAGATGATCGTCACTAAGGCAGGAAGGTACAGTGGGGGAGGGGCAAGGTTAGGAGACTGCTCATCCTCCAAGGGCCTCTTAGTGATGGGCTCCTCTGTTTCCTACCAGGAGGATGTTTCCCACCTTTCAGGTGAAGATCCTGGGCATGGACACGCTGGCCGACTATGCCCTGCTCATGGACTTCATCCCCCTAGACGACAAGCGGTACAGGTGGGAGGACAGGAGGAGGGACAAGAGGGGAGAGGAGAGGGATCAGAGGATTTGCAGCTGCACGGGGGCCTTAGTGCTGGATTTGGAGTCAGAAGTTATGGGTTCGATCCTGACCTTGCTATTTACTACCCATGGGACGTCAGACAAGTCATTGACACCATTTGAGGACAAGTTCGGGGAGGTAGACATGGTTACCCAGAAGAGGGCGGGGGAGGGAGCATGAGAACTCTCTTCCCAGCTCCCCAGTGGAAGAGGGATCGGGCTTATCCCGCTTGGCCCCAGGCGGCAGAACCAGGAGCATGGAGGGAGGGGAAGATGTGGCAAAGACTTTGGGCAAAATTGCTTTCCTTGGGAAGCAGGAGTTTCCCTTTTCAGGAGAGTTTCCAAGTGAAGGTTGGATGAACCTTGGGGGGCAGAGGGGGTGCTGGAGGGAGGAGTCTTATTCAGGCGTGCCTCAGTTTCCTCATTTGTAGCACTCCTTCCAGCTCTAAATTCTATAACTAAACAACCAATCCTCTCATTTTACAAGAGTGGAAACTGAGGCTCAGAACAGGGAAGGAACTTGCCCAAAGTCAAGAAGCCGCAGGGTCAGGACTTGGGGTTGTAACCACAGTCCACCTCCCCTTCCCCGCTCTGCCCTACAGATACGCTTTCCACAGCTCTACGTGGCTGGCAGCCGGAAAGGCGGATCCAGCCACCCCGGGCAGGATGCACTTCCACCCAGACTCCCCCGCCAAGGGCGCCCAATGGATGCGCCAGATCGTTTCCTTCGACAAGCTGAAGCTGACTAACAACCTGCTGGACGATAACGGCCACGTGAGCAAGGGGGCGCCGGGGGACTGGGCCCCAGATTAAACGATGGGGAAGGGGTGGAGGCGTAGCTCGGAATAGATGCGCCCCGAGGGGAGTGGCAGGAAAGAGCCCGGTGGAATCTTGCATCTTCCAAGTTGGTAACCTGAAGCCAAGCTTCATTTACCTCATGCCTTTAACCTGGGATGGGCACCAGATGGTACCGCGAGGAGGGATAGGGACAAAGCCGGGAAGACAAGAGCGATGGGGAATAAGCCGAACAGTGGGTGGGGAAGGGGCCAGGGAATGCCAGGGCGGGCAGAGAGGAAGCCCGTGAAAACCAGCGAATAGCTGCCGATCTGGGAACAGAGACGGCCAGGTGAGAGAGACAGAATGAAGAGAGAATGCAGCTGGGCACGGGAATGGAGCTAAGGGGGAGGAAGAGGAGAGTCAGGCGGCCAACCCAAAGGGAGCTGAGGTTGGAGCGAGCCCCAGGCCGGAGATGCACAAGCTGGAGGCCAGAAGGGACCTGAGAGCATCACGACAGAGGCAGGAGAGAGCCGGGTTCAGATCCCAGCTCCCACCCGCACTGGCTACGGGGCTTCACACCACTGCTTCCTCACTCTTTCTTCCTCTGCTGAATAAGAGTGTTGGACCACATGATTTTCACGGCTCCTTCCAGGTCTAAACGATTCTAAGTCACTTCCCTCTCTGAATGGCCGGTTTCATTTTTTTTTTTACTGGACCTGTGATTTCATTGGCATAGGGAACTCCTACTGATGCAGATTGGCAATTGGTCTGTAATGTATAATATTAGAGAGCCAGCTGAGACACCCAGAAGGAAAGTGACTTGTCCAGGGTCACACAGCCAGGATCTGTCAGGGGGAGAACCTGAAGCCAGGTCTTCCTGGCTCCCGAGGTCATCTTTCTATCTACTATACCCCGCTGCCTCACTCCCCACCTTACAGTGGTGTCACCGAAGCAAGCACTTTGCAAATACCTGCTTCTGAACTGAATTAGCAGGCCAGTCGTGGGAGATCGGGATTGTGCCGCTGTGTGCTAGGGCTGGAGAATCTGGGTTCTCAGATGGGGTACAGGGATAGGCGTTCTCTATCAGAGAAGGCAGGACACGAAGTGCGGCAGCCCTCGAGGTCCTGTGCCCTGGGTTCCCACCCCCCAGGTTTCCATTGCTCAAACCCTCCTGGGTGCCACTGGGCAATCTTCCCCAAGCCCTCTAGGTGATGCAGACTCAGCTCAGGTCCCTTCCACCGGACTAGGGAAGAGACGCTGTTGGGGTGCTGTGGGTCTGGGTCCAGCTGCCAGTCATCAGCCCATCTCAGCCTTCCCTCCTGCCCAGATCATTCTTAACTCCATGCACCGCTACCAGCCCCGATTCCACGTGGTGTTTGTGGACCCCCGCAAGGACAGTGAACGCTATGCGCAGGAGAATTTCAAGTCCTTCATCTTCTCTGAGACTCAGTTCACAGCTGTGACGGCATACCAGAACCACAGGGTAAGAGTTCTGGCCATCAGGCTTGGGGGACGGGGAGCTGGTTGTCTAGGGAAAAGGGCTGGACTTGAGGGAGCCTGAGATCTTTCTTTCCCATGGCCTCAAATGGCTCTTTGCTTGGTCAAGAAACCCAGATCCCAATTCAGGCTTCTCTGTGCCTCAGTTTCTTTTTTTTTTTTTGGTACAATGGGCATAATAATCTTTTCACTTCCTGGCTCGGAAGGTTGTTCAAAGGAAACATTAAAACACCCCAGAAATGTGAATTATGGTTGTTACTGACTGTGTGACTCTGGGTGAGTGCCTTTACCTCTCCAAGCCTCGGTTTCCTCATCTGTAAAGTGAGGGGATTGGATTGGATGCTCTATCTTCCTATAAGCAGAGCCAGAGTCAGAGAGGAGGGGAAGTGAGGCAGAGGCTCTGGCATTTTTCGAAGCCCATTCGGCTCTCCAAAACGCAGAACAAACGTTCAGTAGGGAAGGGTCCTGTAGTCACAGCATCAGCTAGGCCCCAGGAAGGGGTCTCAGGATCCCTCTAGTTCAAGCCTTAACTGACCAGGCAGCCATTCATCTGCAACCTTCCAGACTAGTGGTTCTTTCAACAGCGTCCAAAGACAGCCTGAGGCTCCAACTGCCGAAAGCAGCTCCTTCCACTCCAGGATAGCACTGGTCCTCAGGAAGTCTTTTCTGACATGCCCAGTTGTAACTTCCCCATATTGCTTTTGGTCCTTCCCCTTGGGCCCAAGGTAGGACACATCTAATGCCTCTTTCCCACCTCAGTCCTTCAGATACCTGCAGACAGCCATCATGTTCTCCTGAGTCTTCTCCTCTTCAGGATAAATGGCCCCAGAGCCTTAACCAAGCATGAAATCAAGGCCCTTTGCCAACCAGCTTGCCCATTTCTCAGTTGTTTCTCTTTATTGAAACTCTTCCTAAGATGGGTCACCCAGAGCTACTCACAATAATGTAGAAGGGGCCTGACCAAGGCAGAGGATGGCAGGAGAGGCCTCTTTGCCTCTGTCCCTTAGCCTTGGACATTATGACTTTTAAGGCTGCCTGGCTTCTCTGTTTTCTATTCACTTAAATTGAGCTCACAGTCCCACAGAACCTACAGATCCTCTTCAGACGAATTGCTTTTTAGTGAGGTCTCTACCATCTTGCTCTTGTGACATTGATTATTTGAACCTACATGAGACTTGACATTTGTTCCTAGTCAATTTCATCTTCTTTGACTTAGCCTGGAATTTGAGCCTGCTGACATCCTGCCTCTGTCATCCAGCATGTTAGGTCCCCCTCCTAATTCAGCATCACCCATAAATTGGATAGGCACATCATCTCTGCCTTTATCAAAGTAGAATAGGGCTTTGATACATACCCAGATTCCCTACCTGGTCCAGAGTAGTCACTGTTACATAATTCACTGATGAGAATGTTAAACCACACAGCACCAAACCCAGATCCCTGGAGCACTGTCCCTGCTATATGATTCCTGAGTCCCTTCATGGTCATCCCTCAGCCTCAGAGTCTCAGGAGAATTTGGGAGGCAACACTCAATGGGGATGGATCATGGGGCATGGGTGACAAGGCCTGATTAGGGCTAGGGTGGAGAGGATCAGAGGTGACCAGCTCAATGCCTCTCCACGAGGAAGGAGTCGGGGGAGGTGTAATGAGGGTCCTCAGATCAGTGCAGTTAATTCCCACCCCAGATTCTCCATCCTAAGTCAAAACCAACTAATCTCTTCCCTAGATCACCCAGCTAAAGATTGCCAGCAACCCCTTTGCCAAAGGCTTCCGAGAGTGTGACCCGGACACCTGGTAATAAATACAGACTCGTCTCGTGTTCCCAACCCTGGGTCCCTGCCTCTGCCTGAGCTGTGCCCTCTGCCTGTGGATTGTTTAACCCCTCAAGCACACAGACCCCCTCCCCAGGATAGATGAGCTACCCCCTTGTCCCAGCCTCAGCCCTTGGCCCTGCTCCCCTCCCTCATCACCCCTCTGAAGCAACAACAGGCCTCTTTGCCTCTGTCCCAGGCCTAGGGCCCCAAGGCCTATGCTCAGCCCCATGCTCCGGAGCAGCCAGAGCAACCGGGCCCCACTGCTGAAGGAGGACCACCAGGAAGAGCAAGGTAAGGCCCTCTCCTCCAGGGTGACATGGGAGGGGTCTGGGACAGAGCGCCTGACTTTGGAGGGGCTGCAGCTCTTCATCCCTACTCCCTCCCGTCTCTTTAGCCTCCTCTCTGGGAAGGTCTCCTTTCCTCCCAGGCCAGGGCAAGGTCGAATCCAGGGGTGGCTGAGGTTGGTTAGCTCAGTGGGTAGGGCATGATGCTAAGAAAGCCACAGATTGGCTCGCCATTCAGCCTATAAGTGTGGCTCTGATCCTTGCCCAAAGCCTGGCCTCAAACCCCATCCCATGTGCCGCTCCCAGTGGGGACCAGACCTCCACTCCAGCACTGCTGACATGTCCCAGGACAGACATTTTTACATGACAGTAAGCGAGCTCCGGGAAGGGGAGATTACTTGGGGTCCCAGCCCACACTGGGTCTCATCTGCTAAGGGCAGTCAGTCGTGTCATGGACCTGCACCATTGTCTACAGAACACTCACTTCTAGGAGAATATCCACAAGCCAGAGCCTTTCGGAGCCCCATGACAAAGATGAGAATAAAGAGAATGACCATCATCGTTCCCATCCCCCTTCTATTGCACAGCGAGGGTCCCAAGGACCTTTGTCACTGCAATCCCATAAGCTCAGTTGTACAAAGATTATTCCCATGTTGTGGATGTGGAAACTGAGGCAGGTGAAATGACTTGTGCAGGATCACACAGCTAATCGAAGATCATTAAATTATAGATGGAAGGGGCCTCCGGGGTCACCGAGTTTAGCCCCCCCACCCCCACCCCTTCACAGGCCCAGATTGGAGAAGGGACTTGTGGCCAATCACATACGTAGCTAATGAGAGAGCTAGGATTCGAATCCAGGCCTCGGACTCCAAGCCCTCCTTCCACTATGACATTCTGCCTCACCATTCTGTAAAATAGGCTGGAGGAGGACATGGCAAACCACTCCAGTGTCTTTTTACTAAGTCAGGCACAACTGAAAACGACTGAACAACAACCTTGGCCCCAGAGGGCAGAGCCTGGAGCGTTGGAGTTGGGGGAAGAGACAGAGAGGCAGACCCGGCTTCCTGCCAGTCAGAGCTATCCCAAAGTAAATGGGCTGACTTGGGAGGTAGTGAGCTCCCCATCACTGATATGAGTTCCTCAGCTCGCATCTCCTGACTGTGGGAAGGGAGGACAACTTTGAAAGCAGACTGATGCCATGGTTGGGGAGGGGAGGGGAGGGGAAGCCCTAGACTGGGGGTCAGAAAACTCATCTCTGAGATTGGACCAGACTAGAAGACTCAGGTCCCTTTGAGGCCTCAGAGGAGCAGGATGCTCTAAGAAGGTGGGCCAAGGTCACTTCCGGGAGCCTCAGCCAGAGCCTCCCTCCAGGTTCAGGGCTCCCCAGGGGGGAGTCTGGGTGCCTTGTCACATTCCCTTCTGTGAGGGTTTGGAGTCAGAGCCGTGCTGGCTGCGAGCTGAGGCCCCAGACCTATGCCGAAGGCTTTGACTTGGCTCTAGCCAAGTAAGCTCATCTGGGAAACTCCTTCTTTCTCAGACCTGGACAAACCTGGCCAGAGCTTCCGGCCCAAATTCTCCACCTCTGCCTCCAGGACCACCTCCCAGCTCCATCAGTACCCACAGAGCCCTGTGCTGTCCAGAGAGATCCCTGGGTCCCCCTGCATTGGTGCTGCCCACCTGCCCCCAGAGCTCCTTCTGGCCCCCACTGGCTATAGGTCCATCTCCTACCATGGCCCATACATGGGGGCCTCTGCCAGGGCCCGCTCAGCCCCCTACCCTCTCCCTGAGGCCAAGGTGCTGGGGAGCCAGGGAGCCCTACATCTCCAGCCTCCTCAAAGTGTCTTGGGCCTCCTGGCAAGCAGCCAGGACCAAGAGTAAGCATCCATTGTGGGCAGAGTCAAGGGGCTGGATGCAAGGGTGGGGATTTGACACCCTGGCCAGATGACTTCCAGCAGGATCCCAGCAGAGCCCCCCACATCCCATGACACAGCCTCCTCCTACCTGGTTTGAACCCCACCCTTGCAACTCCCTATCTTAGTGGTATGGGGCAAGTTACTCTCTTGCTAGCCCCTTGGACCCAGTTTACAGATGAGGAAATTGAGGCCCCGTTTCCCCGGGGTGGGGGGAAGTCATCACAAATGTAGTTAGACAGACCCACTCACAACTTCCCTCCCCAATTCCTAGCCTCCTAGACACACCTTAGTCCCTATCTAGCCCAGAGACATTACCAACCTTCCCCAAAAGCTGGGGCAGTGGAGAGGACAGAGAAGAGGGGGGCCCTAAACCCAGGTCATATGACTTGTAATCTGTTGTCATTTCTACTGACAGCTTGGGTGCCTTTTCCATCCACCTGGGGGGAGTCACATGGGAGTGGAGAGAGAGGCTCCTCTCTCAGGCCCCCTGGAATTTAATGCTGACATGAATTACCATCATCTTCAGCCCTGTTCCTTAAGTCATCCTGGGACCTGCTCCTCTATGCCCTCCTCCGACAGCCTGCATCCCAACCCCTACCCCTTCTTCCCCCACCACACACACAGCCAGGTCAAAGGGAAAAACCACCCCTACCTGCCCCAAGAGGGAGACTGAGGAGCCCAACCTAGGCCCACAGAGTCAGAGGTCATGTTCAGACACCATGTTTGACCTCCCAGGAATGCCCCGAACTGTCTTTGGACCAGTGGATATAGGAGGGAACAGGGACAAAAGCCATCAGAGCCTGGCATACAGCCCCACCCTGTGCCCCCTGGCAGAACAACATTTTCCCAAGGCTGTGGATTGGAGAGACACCATGAGACCTCTGGAAGTTGGTGTTTGGGGCTGTCTTACCCACACCCACCTCCCCTGTTCTGAGTGCAACTGATTTGGGGAGGACCCAGGCCAAGCCAGAGGGGACACAAGCCTCAGGAACCCAACCACTGGGTGGGGTGACACTGGTGTGTGACTCATATCACTGTTCCTTTCCTTAGACATTAAACAATTGTCATGGACATGCGAAGTTGTGAAGCTGATGGGGGGGTGGGGGTGGGGGGGGCGTCAATATGTATGCCTTTACACTCCTCTCCAATGTATTTATTTCTTTACACGGTAGAGGACAGAGTCAGGACCTAAAAAGATCTTGACAGGCCAGAACCATGGACCCACCTGAGCAGAATGAAATGTGGGTCAGATTGGCCCCATGATTTTATTGGGGTAAAGAGAGGCTAATACAGAAGCACCCTCTGCCCAGACAGATGCTGTCTGCTGCCTTTGAACACTTTCCAAGGGGGTGTGGGGGGAGGGCCCAACCCCCCAAGGCCATCTCAGGCTGCATTGAGGGGCTTGGGGCCAGCACCAGCCCAGCTCTCCTCTGCTGGGGTCAGACAGTTTTGAGGCTCATGGGCTCCAGCTGGGGGCGGGGGCCGGGTACGCATCTCAGGAATCATGGAATCGTGTTGATCCGTTGGAGGCTGTCCAGAGGAAGGCAGCCCAGAAACTAAAGGGCCTCAGGATGGTGCCACACCGGGATGGACTGAAAGATTTGGAGACCTTTAGCTTGGAGGAGCCTCAGGGTGGTAGGAAGGGGGAAGACCTGCCAGCTGCCTTCTGGGGTCTGAAAAGACATCATGGGGGAGATAGGCTTGTTTCCCTTGGCCCTAGAGCAATGGAGAGAGTGGCAGACAGGAGCTGTCCCATGCAATGGGCCGGCGGTGATGGAGAGGAGGCTTCTATGGCTCAGTAGAGATTGGCCAGTTGGGTGTGGAGCCAGCAGAGGAATTACAGATCCAATTTTACAACTATCTATCACCGACATTATCAGGAATGAGGCACTTGGAAGCACTGAAGTGGCTCAGGAGTTAGGGATTTACAAAGGGCCTCCCTCACCACTGCCCTGAAACATAGTTTAAGTATGAGCACACCCATTATACAGAAGAAGAAACTGAGGCTCAGGTCATGTGACAGGGTGCATGTCTGGGTCAGGATTTGAACACAGATATGTCCCTTACAATAAAGAGGGTCATCTTCTTTCCCAGCCTGTGGTGGGCATAAGGAATATGTGGCCTGTTGGGGTGGGGGTTGCCTAGGGACCATAGGAGACAGGAGAGAGAACAGCTGTTGACACGGGAAGGATGCAGCCTTGAACGAAATGGACCAGGAAGAAGGGGTTGAGGGGCTGTCAATGCCCCCAGGTCCACGTGGGCCCTTCCTTCCGGAGGTGGAGAAGGCCCCGGGCTCTGGGCTCATCCTTCAGATTCCAGCCCCGCAGATAAGTGGATGTGGCCTAGCGACCGAGTCTCCAATCCCACCTTCTGCAAGGTTGCCAGTGGGAGCTCCTGAGGGGCAGGGACTGCCCCATAGCCTTTCTTTGCATTCCCAGCACATAGTAGGCACTTAATCAAAGCTTGTTGCTTTGATTACCTTTGAGGGACCTCGGTGGTCATCCAGGATGACCTCTTGCTTCTTGTGGGGGGGGTGGGAGGAAAAGACTTGTCTAAGGTCACAAAGACAAGACACGGGAGGGGCGGGGAACGGGGCGGGGATATGCGGTACAACGCTAGACTTCGAGTCCAGAAATCTGAACCCCTAGGGAAGGAAGGGGGTGTGTTCCCAGGAGTCCCCGCCCGCATCTGGCAATCCCGCCCCCATGGCCTCGGGCCAGCTGCAGGCAGGCCCCACCTTCTTCCTAGGTGGGCCCCGGCGGGGCGGAGCCTCTGCCCGGCTGGAGCCCAGGCCGGGGGCGGGGCCCGGGGGTGGTGTGTGTGCTTGTGTGTGGGCACCGGCCTCCGACCCCCCCGCAGAGCCTCCTCCCTCCCCGCGCCTCCCTCTGTGGGTGCACTCGTGCCCCAGCGCACACGCACAGCCCCCTCCGGCGCGGGGCCGGGGGGGGTCCCCAGGACCCCTCCTCGGGCCAGGACCCACGCCCCGCCCGGCCCGGCCCCGCCCCCGCAGCCATTTTGCTCCGGCAACGGGCACTTAGGGCTCAGGTCAGTGCTGGGGGGAGGGGGGAGGGCTCCTCGATCTCCCCCCCTCCCCCCATCCCTACCCTGACTCGCTGGCCCTCGTGTTGCCCCCGGCTGGGCCGCGGGACAAGGGCCAGACTGCCCCTGACCTTGACCTTGATAATGACCGAGCCTGACGATGACTCCTCCCCGCCTCGCTCCTCCCACTCCCCCCCAACCTTCCCGCCTCGCTTTGCGGTTTCCAGGCTCCCCCGGAAAGACGCGGACAGGGACCGAAGTGGGGATGGGGCGCATTCCCGGGACAACCCCTGAGCCGGAGTTGGGCAGGAAGGGACCCCTGGAGGGGGCAGCTTGGCCATTGGGCGTCCTAGGCCATCGGGACCGACCCTCTCCTTTTACAGGCCCTGGGAGGGGGAGGGACTTAAACAGCTAGTGTCAGAGGTGGGATTTGATTCCAGAGCCTAGGAGTGTCCCTGCCAGGGTTCAGAGAACAAACGGGAGGGTTCTTAGAGTACATACTGGCACAGGCTGGTAGAGACCTTAGGGAAGAGAGAACCAGAGCTGAGAACAGAGAAAGTCAGAGCTAGGGGAGACCCCAGAGAACAAAGAGCTGGGGAGACCCCGGAGAACAAAGTCAGAAGCGGGGATACCCTGGAGAGCAAAGTCAGAGCTAGGGGAGACCCCAGAGAACAAAGAGCTGGGGAGACCCCGGAGAACAAAGTCAGAGGGGGGGATACCCTGGAGAGCAAAGTCAGAGTTGGGGGAGACCCCAGAGAACAAAGTCAGAGCTGGGGGAGATCCTGGAGAAGTTAGAGCTGGGGAGACCTCAGAGAACAAAGTCAGAGTTGGGGGAGACCCCAGAGAACAAAGAGCTGGGAGATCCCGGAGAACAAAGTCAGAGTTGGGGGAGACCCCAGAGAACAAAGAGCTGGGAGATCCCGGAGAACAAAGTCAGAGCTGGGGGAGACCTCAGAGAACAAAGCCAGAGTTGGGGGAGATCCTGGAGAAGTCAGAGCTGGGGAGACCTCAGAGAACAAAGTGCTGGGGAGATCCCTGGAGAACAAAGTCAGAGCTGGGGGAGACCTCAGAGAACAAAGCCAGAGTTGGGGGAGATCCTGGAAAAGTCAGAGCTGGGGAGACCTCAGAGAACAAAGGGCTGGGGAGATCCCTGGAGAACAAAGTCAGAGCTGGGGAGACCCCAGAGGACAAAATCAGAGTTGGGGAGACCCCGGAGGACAAAGCCAGCTCAGACCTTCCTCGAGCAGGTCCAGTGGGCAAGCCCCCAGTCTCAAGGCTGTTTACTAAGGAAAAAGGAGCGTGCCTGCCCTCTGGGACCTTACATTGTATCTGAGGAACCAAAGGGAGAACTAGATACAAGCTGGATACAATATATTTGAAGGGGACCCGCCTCCTTTAGCTTCGGCCCAGGTCGGGAGCTGGGCTTGGAAGGAAGCAGGGCCTTCTAAGGGCCCCAGAAAAGGGCCAGCCTGTGCATCATCACAGAGATGACCAGGGTATGTCCCTGGGAGGAACATCAAGCTGGTCTGTGGCTTGAGAGCAAAAGATCGAAAGCAGAATTTAAACATTTGTGAAATCCCCACCAGGCTGATTTGGTGAAAGCATAGGTACAAGAAGGGGAGCCCTGTTTCTAAGCCAAGGAGCCTGCTGGGCCTGCTGGGGAAGGTTGTTGGGTGTCTGAGGTCATTGGGAGTCAGGAAGCAGCCTGGCCTGATCACTTTGGCCTCTGTATGAAGTTTGGCCTGGACAGGAGAGAGAGAGAGAGAGAGAGAGAGAGAGAGAGAGAGAGAGAGAGAGAGAGGAGAGAGAGGGAGAGAGGTAGGGAGACCAGCTAGCTAGAGGCCACTGCTGGGGAGGTGTGGGGCAGCCATGGGTGTAGCTGAAGGTGGACATCAGACTTGGCTGATGGGGCGAGGGTTTGTCTCTGTGGGTAAGAAGAGGGGGAGTGAGCAGAGGGCAGCCAGGCTGAAGGGAGCCCCCAGCAGAAAAGGGAAGAGGGAAGAGGCTGAGTTCAGACACCCATGGTGGGCCAGAGTCACCCATGGTGATAGGGGTGGGGGGAGATGGCACCTAGCTTGAACAGACTCTGCAGACCATGGAGGCCTTTAATGAGGAGGAGGCCAAGGCCTGGGGAGAGGGTGTCACCTGTCCAAGGTCACAGGCCCAGCCAGTAACAGGATCAGGATTCGAATCTATGTCTCCAGGGCTCATCCTATTGGGGCCTTCCTTCAGCTCGCTCTCCCTAAACTGTGTTGTGCCCATTTGTGGCCATCACTGAGCTGGGGGAGGGAGGGGCACCATCTTACCCAGGCCTCCTTCCCTCCACAGAGGTTGAGGTGCCATGCTGCCCACACTGCGCCTGGCAAGCAGGCAGCCCAGCCCCTGGGGAGGCAATGGCCCCCTGAGCCCAGAGGAGGCTGCTCGCCACGCCCTGTCCAGTGCCAATGAAATGCGCTGCCGACAGTTGCTGGAGGCCACCACGGCCAGATACCGTCATCGGGAGGCCTCAGCGGCCGTGCTGGTGCCCCTGTGCTCTGTGCACGGAGAACCATCCCTTCTCTACACGCTCCGCTCCAGCCGCCTCATAGGGAGGCACAAAGGGGACGTCAGGTACCTGGGTGGGCACAGGATGCTAAGGCTGGTCTTGGCCACCCAGCTTCCCTAAGTCACAAGACTGCTTGGGCAGGCTGCCCCCACCCCAGCCCATCCCTAGTGGCACTTGGGAGTCAGGTCCCTGGGTTTGGGGCTCACCTACCTGGGTGAGTTACCTCCCTCCTCCAGGCCTCAAGTGTCCCCTCTGTAAAATGGGAGGATTGGAGTAGATGGTGGCTGAGGACCCTTCCACCTCTGACATCCTGCGATTGTCTGGCTTAAAGTCCTGCTCAGATGCTTTATTGTGGCCTGGAGGGTCCCCTTCCAGGTGAATGGGCCAGAGGAGCCTTGTGCCCCCAGTGAACCTTGGATCTCCCCCAAGCCCGCCACAGCTCTTTGGATACAGTAGACACTTGAGAAACTTTGGTCATTGTGGTTATACCAGCCAGTAGCAGGACCAGGATTTGAATCCATGTATCCAGGGCTCATCCTATTGGGGCCTTCCCTCAGCTCCCTCTCCCTAAACTGGGTTGTGCCCATTTGTGGCCAGCACTGAGCCAGGGGGAGGGAGGCCATCTCACCCAGGCCTCCTTCACTTTTTTTTTTTTTGAAGATGCCTCAGCCAGCATCAGCTGACTGGGGTGTCTATTGTTGGACCTAGCCCAGCTCTGGGAGAGACTCATGACCTTCTCAGGGCTGGCCTCTGGGAGAGCAGGCTGTTCTTGGGTTTGGGTCTGAGTTGATAGAGGAACATATAAATGGAAACATAGAACATGGGATGTTAGACCTGGGGGGAACATTAGAATGTGGAATGCCGGAACTGAGAGGGGCCTTAGAATGCAGAATGTCAGAGAACCAGGAGAGGCCTTAGAAATGTGGAATACCAGAGGTGAGAAGGGCCTGAGAATGCTAAATGTCAGAGTTGGAAGGGACCTTGGAACCTAGAACATCAGAACTGGAGGAGCCCCTGTATGTAGAACACAGAAGCGAGGGGCTTCTGATGCTAGGAAAGATCCAAGGTGGGAGATGCTGCTCCCCTGGCACTCCCCTGCCCTTCCCAGGTCAGCCTCCTCAATGACACATTCTTTGCCGGTCCCCAGTGCCCTATATTTCCCCAGAGCTTGTTGCCCCCAGCAAGAGTGGCAGGGGATGGAAGCCTTCCTCATGTTTTTGTGCCTCAGTTTCCCAGGGGGCAAGTGTGACCCTCAGGACCAGGATATTGTTGACACAGCTCTCCGGGAGACAAGGGAAGAGCTAGGCCTGCCCATCCAGGAGGAGAGTGTGTGGGGCATCATGAAGCCAGTGAATGATAGGGTAAGCACTGCCCCTCCCTGAGACCCCAGGCAGGAGGCTTAGAGGGGCCTCCCCAGTTCTGTGGCTGCCTCGGTCTCTCCACTCTCCAGAGATGTGGAGCCGGGCATCTGCATTGAGCCAAGTGAAGTCTGAAGGAGCAGCTCCTGCCCCACCCAGAAAAGGGGGCCTTTACTTGAACCCTGGCTGTGCTCCATTTCATCTTTGGCTTCCTTTCCATGGGCAGCCACCAGATCTGAGGTCAGGAAGACCTGGATTCAAATCCTGCCTCAGGCATTGTGTGGCCTTGGACAAGTCACTTCAACGCTGCCTGCCTCAGTTCCCTTTTCTAGAAGATGGCTTCCAAAGTCCCTTCCTGCTCTAAACTTGGGATCATTCTTGTTCTGCTTACAGAAAAACACCATCGTTGTCCCAGTCATTGCCCAAGTGGGGGCCCTGGAGTCTCTGGACCTCACGCCTAACCCACAGGAGGTGAGTGAGCCCCAGACCCTCGAGGCCTCCCCGTGCCTGGCCCTGCCCAGTCCACACCCCGTTGCATCTGCCTTGTGCGAGCCCTGGGCTCAGTCCCAAACCTGAGAGAAGATCCAGTGCCTGCCCTCATAGAGCTCACACTCACCCAGAATGAAAGCAGCTCTGTGCTGGACAGGGTGAGGAGGACCTTCCTAGAGTTACTGCTCTCCCAGCACAGAATAGCCTGCCACAGGAGGGCGTGGACTTCCCCTTTGAATGAAGGCCGGGCAATCGCTGGCTAAGACTGTTCTAGAGAATGTCCTACATCAGGGGTGGCTTGGGTTAGCTGGCCTCCAAGGGACCTGCTGTTGTGATTCTGTGACTAACCTCTGCTTAAGACCTCCAGTGACAGGGAACTCATTACCTTACAAGGCAGCTCATTTCCACCTTGGGGTAGTTAGATTCAATTCAACAGGCATGTATTAAGCACTTTTGCTGTACAATTAAATTCCCTTAGTGAAAGGGTTGGGTTTTTTTCCTTCCTTATATTGGGCCAAAATCTGCCACCCACAAATGAGTGTATTCCAGAGTACTAGACAGTACATGCAACCAAGCTGTGGATCTTCCTTCAGGAGGTCCCAAGGGCAAGGCCATTGCCAACCAGAACCACTTTCCCTTCTCTGTGCCCCTCAGGACCCAGCATGGTGCCTCGAATGGTTACTAAATCTGGACAGAATCACCGCTCCCACCACAGGCTCTAATGGTCCTCACTCTTCTTTCTTACCAGGTGGATGATGTCTTCACCATGCCACTGGCACACCTGCTCCAGCCCCAGAACCAGGGCTACACCCACTTTTGCCATCAGGGCCGCTACAGCTACACATTGCCCATCTTCCTGCATGGCCCTTACCGCATCTGGGGCCTCACGGCCATCTTCACAGAGCTCACGCTGGAGATGCTGGTGAGAGGGACTTACCACCGCATAACCCATCTTGCCGGGCAGCAGAGGGGAGGAGAGACCAGGACATAGAGGGCAGAGAGTTCAGCTGGGAGCACTAAAAAGAGTCCAGCAAGGCCACTGAGAACTTTGCCTCTTCTTTTTTTGCCTTCATACCTAACTGAGGGACCAAGCCAGCTGGGGAATCCAGTGCAGTGGGGGCTCTTTGTCCTTCCAAGTCAGCCATAAGCCAGATTTTTGTACCAGCAGGAGGAAGCCAGATGTGCTGTCTCTGCACCAAAAGAAGCTGTGGTGGGAGGTGGGCAGAGCCTGCCCTTAGAAGGACTGGGGAGAGCTCCTCTCTCTGATCTCTTGGTTTGGGTGGCCCAACCTCACTGTCTCTGTGTTTGCAATTCCTGGAACACAAGACCCATCTCCCGACTCCATGACTTTGTATGGACTATCCACGGCGGTATGCCCCCCATCAGAATGTCAGCTTCTTGAGGGCAGGGCCTGTTTTTATGCCTTACTTTGTATCTTAATGCATAGCACAGTGAGTTGGACATTTATTGACTGACTGACTCTGGAGACCTATCCCTCCATCTAGAAAACAACCAACTTAACTCCACCTCAGTTCAGTGTAATAAAGGCTGTCTTCTTGGATCTGAAAAGTTGTCTCTGCCTCATTCCCCAGTAGAATGGAAACTCCCTGAGGGGAAGGATGGTGTTTTGTCCTGTCTTTGTGTCCCCAGTGACTTAATAGGTATTCCTTGGGTTGGATTCCCAACCTTACCAGTCCAAATAGATTCACACCAAGGACTCCAAAAGACAAACTGGCCCTGCATCAGCTTGACCCACTGGGCTGGAAGGTCATCTGGCCCAATAGGTTCCTGATGAGGAATTTCATCTGAACTATCACCAAGCCAGGACCATCTGAAGGTCTGCAGGGAGGGGCAGCCACCCATTCCACTTTGGGATAGCTCACTAACACCCTCCCCTAGATGTTTTTCAGACATACTGTCCAGCCATACTTCCATGAACTTGTACTTGTGTAGTTGATCTTTTGAACCCAAGAGTATAAGTCAATATCTATATTACACCTTTTCCAATTTGGTCCAACATTCTATTGAGAGCTTTTTGGATCTTATTTCATTCATCAAACATGATAGTTATCCCTCCTACCCTCCTGCCTTTGTGTCTTTTGAAAATTTGATAAGCATGCCTTCCACACTTTTTATCCAAATCTTCAATTAAAATAGTGACTGGAATGAGCCCCTTTCAGACCATAAACAAGAAAGAATAAACATCAGAATCTAATATTAGAAAAATTAAAGACAAAAGAACTAGTGATTACTGAATGGAGACAGAAAGAAATTTGTATACTGCCAAGCTGTATATAGCACCTTTACAAAAATTAACTATAAAGTTGTAAAGATCTCCAAAAAATGTCAAAAAGCAGAGATATTAAACATCATTTACTGACCACATTTTGTCAAATGTTTTTCAGAAACCCAGGTCTACTATGTCCCCAGTATTTCCCTGATCTGCCCCTCAAGTAATCAAAAAAGAAATGCCAAAGGAAATGAGATCAGTCTGATATGACCTTTTCTTGATGAAGTCATGCTAGCTCTCAGGGATCACTCCTTCCCTTTTCAAATGCTCAGAAGACAACTCTTTAATAATGCACACATCCTAGATGTATATGGGTGCCAGGGTACAAAGTCAAGTGCACCAGACTACAGTTTGAACAATCTTCTCTTTGCCTTTCTTGAAAATTGGAATGCTTTCCCTTCTCTTGTCCCACAACACCTGTTCTCCATGGTCTTTCAAAAACCACTGACTTCGAAGGGCAGTTAAGTGGTGCAGTGGGTAAAGCATTAACACTAGAGTCAGGAGGACCTGAGTTCAAATCTGGCCTCAGACACTGTGATACTATAACTGTGTGACCCTGGGCAAGTCACTTAACTCCAATTGCCTCAAAAAAAAACCCTCACCTATGTTGGCTCAGCCTTCCCATTGACCAGTTTCTTTCAGTAGCCTGGGATGCAGAGCACTCGAACCCTAAAAGTTCTCATGCCATTTACCTCTTGAGGTTTTAAGACCCTATTTGCCATTTTTGTCCTATCCTCTGATTAAAGATTTTCCCATTTCCTGGAGACAATGGAAGTAAAAAGGCAGATTTCAAAAAACTGGAAAGACTTAGATGAACTGATGCTGAGTGAAGTGAGCAGAACCAGGAGAACATTACACACAGTAACAGCAACACTGTGTGATAACTAACTTTGATAGACTTAACTCTTTTCTGCAATGCAATGATCTAAGACAACTCCAAAAGACTTGTGATTGAAAATGGTCTGAATACAGATTGAAGCAGGCTATTTTCTCTTTTTTTTTGCTTTTTGTTTTTTTCTTTCTTGGGGTTTTTCCCTTTTGTTCTGATTCTTCTTTCACAACATGACTAATATGGAAATACGTTTAATATGCTTGTACATGTGCAGCCTATATCAGATTGCTTGCAGTCTTGGGGGAGTGGGGAAGGAGAAAAAAATTCAGAACTCAAAATCTGTGTGAATGTTGAAAACTATCTTTACATTGAATTGGAAAAAATAAAATACTATTGAGTGGAAGAGAAATTAAAAAAAAGTTGTGTGGAAAATAAAGGCTAATTGTAATAAAAAAAAAAAAGAAAGTAGAGGCAAAATAGGGTTGAATTTTACCTTCTTTCTATCATCTGTTATTGTCCATTCCACCCTGAGCAGTGAGCCTCTCCTCTCTCTGATCACCCTCTGTCCCCAGCCTAGATCTACTAAAGCTTCACCCTCTCCTGCCTGTATTCTTACAGGATCATGTCCCCCTTATACGCAGCTGGGGTCTTCTGTCACCTACTTGTGGGACATGTCCCGGAGTCCCTTCCCTATCTTGGTCAACCTCCTGTGGACAAGCTCAAGCTTGCCAATATCTTTCCTCATAGAATGTATCTCCCAAATATGATGGGATGCCAGCAAAGGACATTGTGGATGTTAGCTATAGCACCCTCATTTCTGTTAGCACTGCCTTCCCTCTAGGCACCCTCTCTATCATCCTCTACATTCAATCAGTTGTCAAGTCTGGTTGATTCTTTCTCCATATCTCATATCCTTTACCTTCTCTACTCACATAACCACTACCCTAAGTTCTCATCACCTTTCACCCAGGCTACTGTAACAGTCTCCTCAGTGTTCTTCCTGCCTCTCTCCCTTTTCTGATTCACCCTCCTCTTAGCTGCCAGCTTGATATTCCTAAAGCATGATCTGAACATGCCACAACCCTGCCTAAGAAGCCTCAATGCTACCCACTGCCTCAGGCTTAAACACTGTACAGACATCTCCAGCACTGAAAGCCCTTCACAGGCTGGCGCCAACCTGCCTCCCCAGACTGATTCCATATTGCTCCACTTTATGTACTCTCTTGGTCAGCCAAACTGCCTTACAGGCGAGAGAACTGAGGCTCAGAAAGGTTCAGGGATCTACCACGGTCACCGAGTATCAGAGGCATCATAGACTCAGAACTTAAAACATCATTTCACCCGGACCAACGACAGAGATCAGCTTCTGCCAGCAGAAATAAAGCTCCCAAGGCCCATCTGCATGAGCTCCTTGGGACAGTGAGGCCATCACTGACCTAGGAAAAGAGACTTGGCTGAAAAAGAAGGAAAGTGGGAACCTTGAAAGGGGAAGGAAGTGAGCACAGGGAAGGAGGTTTGGACAAGGTTTCTGCAATGTGCAATAAGGGGTCACGGAATGTGAGCAATAAATCCAGAGGTGAAGGGGAGCTGGGCATCGGCACCACCGCACCAGCGGTCAGCTCCACCCTTACTTCCGGAAGGGGTTAAACCCTGCAGAAGCCCCCAGGGCCCAGAGGAAAGAGACTGAGAGCTGTTTGTTTTTGCCAAGAGCTGAAGGTGTAGGAGCCCTCTCTCCTCATCTCTCCTTCCCAGGGAGACTGAACACCCGCTCCCACGCTTGCCTCCATTCTTCCAAGTTTGCTTAAATCTCCGTTTAACCAACTCTGAATGCCAGATCGGCCCGAGCAGCATCTAGTTTGTACGTATCTCATTACTGTGAACTGCCAGTGATAGGAAATAAATGGACAGTGAGCGCAGACTCTCTCTCTTTGGCGTTAGAGTCATGTTCCAGCTGGGAGCTCAACAGCAGAATGAAAGTGAATCTTATAGATCTTATATAAGCAGGGGGAAATAGGAATCTGGGTTTTCCCCTGACAAAAGTGTAAGATTTAAGGAGCAGAAGGAGGCTTGGAGAGTGAGGAACAAGAGTTACCTCCCTCAAAGGCAGGGAGCCATTGGGAATTTTTGCTTTTGCCTTATTCTCTCCTGGTAGGTTCAAAGGGGCCCATCTGATGTGAAGTGACAACTACTGTGAGTGTCAGAGGCAGGATTTGAACCCAGACCAGCCCTCAACCAGGGACTCAACTTTTTTTGTGCCACAGAGTCCTGTGGTGGTCTGGGAAAGCCTGGGGACCCTGTCACAGAATCATGTATAAAATGAAATATGTAGCAGGCAAAGAAAACTGTACTGAAATACAGTTATCAAAATATTTTTAAAAACAAATTCACAGAGTCCACTACCAGCCTACCTTTTATAACATATATACAGATAAGTTCATATAAAGTAATTTGAGAAGAGATAGAGAATGAAAGAATGCTGACAAATGATGTGGGGATCAGGGGATCAGGGAAGGCTTTGTGGAGGAGCTGAGCCTTAAAGGTGTGACCCCCAGTCCACTATGGTGTCCCACAAGGGGCTCTATCTTTGGGCTCACTTAGACCTGGATTCATGTAAGACTGGGGGAGGGGCACCTGATCCCAATGGAAGAGTCAGGCCTCTCTCTCTCTCTCTCTCTCTCTCTCTCTCTCTCTCTCTCTCTCTCTCTTTCTCTGTCTATCTGTCTCTCTCTCTGTCTCTCTGTCTCTGTCTCACACACACACACACACACACACACACACATTTCCCCCACTCCAACTCTATAGTCAACTTCCAAGGAAAGCCCCAAAACAAAGCATAGGTAGGGTTCACATCTAGGGTCTCCCTACAACGTGGGGAAAAGGTACTCAATGTATACAGTATCAAGTCTGGAGCAAGAATTAATTTCCTCTGGCTCAGAAAATGCTCAAGACACAAAGGACTTGCAGGAATGGGAGAGGAAACATAAAACATCTCCAGTAGCCCATTATAGTCACTCTACTCCCCAGGGAAGAAGGAGACAGATTTGTACAAACACAGAACACATAATTCACTTTTATGTCAGATGTGCAACATCCAAGAGATTCCCAAGGGCCAGATCTCTGATCAGCCAAAGAAAGGCACTCTTCAGTCCAGGAGTTCCAAGAACGTGCCTCGTTGTTATGACTGTGGCACAGTGGATAGAGTGCGAGGCCTGGAGTCAGGAAGACTCATCTTCCTGAGATCAAACCTGACCTCAGATAGTCCTTAGCTATGTGACCCTGGGCAAGTCACTTTACCCTAATGTCTCAGTTTCCTCATCTGTAAAATAAGCCACAGAAAGAAACGGTACATGGCAAAACCACTCTAGTATCTCTGCCGAGAAAACCCTAAATGGAGTCATGAAGAGTCAGACATGACTGAGATGACTGAACAAACAAGAACAACAACCAAGAACAGCCCTGGAAGTGGTCCTCTACTCTTCCGAGAAGCCTGTTCGTACAGAAAACTCTTCCTGCCCCAAGGTAAGGTGTTTCCTGTGACCACCCCTCCAGGAGTGGGCTCTCCCTCTTCTTGCCTCCTGTGGCCTGTACAGTTATCCCTTCTACACTGAGACTTTCCCTACCATGGTTTTGCTATATGGAGGTCAGCATAAATTAAATGGTAATTTGAGGGGAGTTTTGCAGAAGTCACAGACCACATGTGAAGGCCAGCAGATGACATAGAAAACATTCAGAAACTTGGAAATGCATAAAATAGCAGTATGGCATTGCATAATATCAACCCAGATTTTACAACAAGGTACTGTAAATACCACATGAAAGAAAAAGAAAAATTTCAGACTTCTTCTCTGGTACAAAGGGAGGGCCAAAAATTTTTATGAGGATTTTCCAGATCACCGGGGGGCGGTGGGCACTGCACCATAACTCCTGCAATGTGGAGGGGATAACTGTACTGTTCATAATGGGCCTCAACACTGCCTGTGGTTGCAGTTTTCATCAAAAGAGTCTCATCTCCCTACTAGACTGGATGCTCCAGGAAGGCAGGAACCGAGGCTCTGTTTCACACCTGTCAGCACAAGCCTGCCACCTTATCCAGTGCCATGCTGATCAGACTACCAAAGAATAACTTTAGAGAGCTAGAAAGAAATAATAACAAAATTCATCTCGAAGAATAAAAGGTCAAGAATATCATGGGATAAGTGGGGGAAAACTGGGAAGGATGGGGCCAGATCTCAAAGTATACTATGAAGCTATAAGCGTCAAAGCAATTTGGGATCAGTTAGGAAACAAAATGGTTGGTCAATGGAACAGGTTAGGTATACAAAATACAGAAGCTAATGAGCACAATATCCTACTGTTTGATAAGCCCAAAGATCGCAGCTATTGGGCAAGAACTCAATATCCAAAAAAAAGTTTGGGGGAAACTGGGAAGTAGTCTGGAAGAAACTAGGTATAGATCAATATCTCATACCATGTACCAAGACAAAGTCAAAAGAAGTACATGCTTTAGACATAAATAGTAACATCATAAGCAAATTTTGAAGTATGGATGAAATTACCCACCAGCTCTATGGATAAAGGAAGAGTCTGGATCACTATCATTATATAAAATTAAAAAGTTTCCACACAAACAAAAACAATGCAGCTAAAATTTGAAGAAAACTGGAAAAAATCTGCAGCAAATTTATCTCATAAAAGTCTTATTTCTAAGATATATAGGGAACTGAATCAAATTTACAAGAATTAGAGCCAATCCCCCAATTGATAAATACTCAAAAGATAGGAATAGGCAGTTTCAGAGGAAGAAATCCAAGTTATCAATAGTCATATGGGGGAAAATGCTCTAAGTCACAATAATTAGAGAAATGAGAATTAAAACAACTCTGAGGTACTGCCTCGCACCCATCAGAACAGCTAAGATGACAGAAAAGAAAGGGTCTGTGGGAAAACAGATAGACTAATGCACTGTTGGTGGAGCTGGGAACTAGTCCAACCATTCTGGAAAACAATTTGGAGCTGTGCTCAATAGGCTGTTAAACTGTGCACACACTTTGACCCAGCAATGCCACTGCTAGGGCTATACCCTGGAGAAATCGACAAAAGAGGAAAAGGACCCATATGTACAAAAATATTTATAGCAGCTCCTTTGGTGGTGACAAAGAATTAGAAATCAAGGGGATGCCTATCAACTGGCAGGTGGATAAGCAAGTTACAGCATAGGAAAGTGACAGAATTCTATTGTGCTGTCAGAAATGATGAAGGGGATGGTTTCTGGAACACCTGGAAGACCTGTATGAACTGATGCAGAGGACAGTGAGCAGAATCAGGAGAAAATTTACACAGACACCACAAGATTGTAAAGATTGTGAAAGACTTAGTAACTCTGATCAATGCAGTGATCCACCACAATTCCAAAGGACTCAGGTTAAATCTTAGATGCAACATGATGTAGTGGGATAAACACTAAATTTGGAGTCAGGGTACCTGGATTCAAATCTCAGCTCAGTTGCCTATTCTTTGTATAACCTTGGTCCTCAGTTTCCCCATCTGTCAAATGAGGGGATTGGACTAGCTGGCCTCTGAGATCCCTCCCAGCTCTCGATATATGAGCTTATGAACCCATGATCTTTTTTAAAAAAATTAATTTATTTTTAGTTTTCAATATTCACTTTTATAAGATTTTGAGTTCTAAATTCCCCCCTCCCCTCTCCCTAAGACAGCATGCAATCTGATATAGGCTATACATGTACAATCTATATTAAATATATTTCCACATTAGTCATGTGAAAGAAGAATCAGAATAAAAGGGAAAAATCATGAGAAAGACAAAACGAAAGAAAAAGATCGAAAATAGCATGTTTGATCTGCATTCAGACTCCATAGTTCTTTCTCTGACTGTGGACAGCATTTTCCATCAGCAGTCTTCTGGAGTTGTCTTAGATCCTTGCATTGCTGAGAAGAGTGAAGTCTATCAAAGTTAGTCTTTGCACACTGTGGCTGTTACTGGCACAGGGTTCTACTGGTTCTGCTCACTTCACTCAGCATCAGTTCATGCAAATCTTTCCAGGTTTTTCTGAACCTGTGATCTTGAAATTCTATACAAATGTGAGGAAGGAAGGGATCATGAACAGGCCAGGAGAATTCACCCGGTCACTCCTTTGTCTGCTCTCCCAAGATCTTGTATGTAGTTACTTACACATGGTCTCCCCAATTAGAATGTGAGGGCAGGGGCTGATTTTTGCCTTTCTTTGTATCTCCAGAGCTTAGCACAGTATTTGGCACATAATAAAAGATTAATAAATACATGCTGACTGACTGGTCTGGATCCAGCCCAGACCACTGTTGTGTGACTGTGGTTCTCTCCCAGGACCCCCAGCTTGCCAACAGGTGTTATGAAGGGTGGGCATGGACATCTGGTCTGCCCTTTGAGTCCAACGCTGTCTTGATTCCAGCCTTCCTCCCCAAAGCTTGGCTAGGCAGATCAACAAGGCAGCCCCCTGGTTCCAGGTTGGGCCCCACTGCCTCCTGATCACCTTGGAAAGGAGAGATCCAAAGCAGAGAAGATTCCAGGAGGGGGCCAGGCTCTAGTAGGAGCCTTAAAGTAGAAGTGTGTGGAGGAAGAAAATAGGGAGGCCCCAGGAGTTTAGCCCTAGCAGAAACCAAGGACACTTCTGGACCATGGGACCTACAGAAATGGGCTATGGGTCAGGAGCTAGAGATTAGGCAGCTAGAAAAAGGTGAGGGGCTTGAGAAGGGGAAGGGGGTAGGAAATCAAGTCACCCCCTCCCTTCTCCCACTGCAGGCCTTCTTTGTCCTGCTTTATCCTGCTCCCAGCCTTCCTTCCTCCCCCCTTCCAGGCTTCCTGTCCCCCTCTCCTTTCTCCTTTCCATTTCTCACCTTTGTTGGCAGTTAGCAAGAATAAATTGCTTTTTAAAAATATCTCCATTTCACAGGGGATCAAGTCAGAGGTGTTTGGGGGAGGGAAGGTCCCAGACCATCTGGGGGTGGAAGCTCAAAGTGGGGTCAGAAAAGAGAAGAGGGAATTGGGGGGAGGGGTGGAAGGGAGGGAGGGGCCTGAGAGCCTGGAGGAAAGTCCTCTTCCACAGACCCCAAGTGACAACATCCTCTGATCCAGTCCTCAGAGCACCTATGTGTTATGTAGGAGAGTGCAAGTATGTGTCTCAGTTGGCTTGTGTGATGGGAAGGAGAGAGGGTAGGAGCATGGGGTGTCTAGGGCTGTCTAGGGAAGGGAAGGGGGGTCCTGGGCTCTGGCATGAGTGCTCTGTGTTAGTCACATGCCTTTCCCTGTGAGTGTGTCTGTGTGTCCTATGTGTGTGTCAACATCTAAGTGTGAGAGTGGTCATGACTACGGGGTCATCACGTTGGGTGTGATCGGTGGGTGTGTTTTTCAGTGTATGAGGTGGGAGGGGGTGGCACACAGTCGGTGGGTACCAATGTCTCAATAGGGGTGTGAGTCTGTATGACCAGTGTGCCTATCAGATGCTGTTAGTGTGTTGAGAGAGTGGGGAGGAGCCGAGACTAGTGTCTTAGTGTGTCTCAGCGTGTTTGTGTGTGCGTGTCTGTGCCTGTCCGTGTGTATCCCCGTGGCGCGGCGCCGGAGGACACCGGGCGGTCATAGACACAGTCCAGGCTGGAGAGCGGGTAGGAGACAGACACGCAGCAGCATCGGCGGCGGCGGCCGCTGTGCTGGTGACCGCAGGAGAGGCAGCTGGCGGGCGTCGGACCCGGGGCCGCCGGCAGTTGGTCCAGTCCAGTGTTTGCCCGTCAGTCCAAGGGCCAGGTGAGTGCTCCCGCCCCACTTGCCCCCAGCAGTCCACAGAGGAGAGCACAACCCCACGATCCCCCCAGGAGACCCCAGAAGCCCTCGACCTTGCACCTATCTGGGACCCTCAGGCGGGAAAGTCCCACCCAGGACAGTATCCTCCCAAACTAGGGCCGAGACCCCCAGCCTGTCGGAACGCCAAACCGCCCCCCCCCATCTCGATGCTCCATTGGGGAAGAGCCCCCAACTGCTGCCCAGGACAGAAAGCCCCGACAGACATGCCCCCCCCAAACTAGGACCTGCACACCCCTGGGCTAGCCCTCCACTGAGACCTCCCAGCCTTCGCTCTCACTGCAGCCGAAGAGACTGCCCTCTAAGAAAGACCTCTCCCCAGAAAGGAGACTTCCCCTCCACAAGGTCATCCCCACAGACCCCCAGCCAAATTCAAACATAAGCCCTTGCAATAGGATGGCCAACCCTCGGTAACAGACCAGAACATAACCTCCCCTGGGTCCTCTCCCACCCAAAATGCACCTACCCCCAGCCTCCAAAGTCCAGTTCCCTGCCCCACCCCCAGCTATAGCTGAGCTAACAAGCAGAAACCACTTAGGCTAGCCTGCCGGCCAGCACCTGTGACTGAGACAAAGCCCCAAGGGTCCGGTCCTCCTGAAGGGGCTCCCCTCCAGTCCAGCCAGCTGGACTCGGGGGCCACTCTCAGAGCACTTCCTTCTGTCCAGTTCTTTCATTACACTGACCTTTTCCACCAAACTGATCCCTCCCCTTTGTCCAGCCTTCTTGCCTGTGGCCTCTCTCCTCTTCACACTGACCTTCCCGGGGGCCTGCCCACCCCCTTTAACCCTTCCCCTGTGTTTGGTCCCCTTCCTCATTCGGACCTTTTCCCTGTGTTCTGTCCCCTTCCTCATTTGGACCCTTCCCCTGTGTTTGGTCCCCTTCCTCATTCAGACACTTCCCCTTTGTCCAATTTTCCTACCATTGACCTCTCCCCCTCTATCTGGTCCCCTCCTCACATTTACCCTCCCCTGTGTCCAGTCCCCACCTCACACCAGGACCTCCCTGACCCTCCACCAACCCTCTTAGGGGACCTTCTGGCCTTCGGCACCCCTGGCCATGGCTGGCACACGTGGGGAAAAGGTCACCATGCAGGAGCATATGGCTATCAACGTGAGCCCAGGCCCTATCCGCCCCATCCGCCAGATCTCCGACTACTTCCCACATTTCTACCCCTTTGCTCCTGCCCTGCTCCGGCCCCGGCCAGCTCCTCTGCCTGCACTCCCCAGTGGGCCAGCCCCAGAGACAGCTTTGGGCAGCCCAATGGAGCATGCCTGGACCCCAACAGCAAAGGCTGGAGTCTCTCAGCTTCCCCAGTGCCTGGAGGAGGAGCAGGATGGAGACTCAGATGAGACCAGTGAGTGCTCAGGCCCTGGGGTCTGTCAGGGGATGGGGAGGGGAGGAGGGAGCCACATCACTATGCTCTCCCTCACCTTTGTCTGCTTGAGCAAGGCCTGGCAAGAAGCTCCCACCCTAGCCAGAGAGTGGGGCTCAGATGACAGCACCCTGAAAAGGTCAATCTCCCATTTCTAACATATATACAACCCATGAACCCACATCTGCTGGAGCTCATAGAGAGCTAGGCGGCGCGCACGCGCGCACACACACACACACACACACACACACACACACACCTGCTCCCATCTGGAGCTGCGTCAGGGCTGCGGAAGAAAGAAGGTGACCCTACCTTGGGCCCTTGATTCATTTAGGTCCAATTAGTTCCATTGGGGTGGGGGCAACACCAGCAGAACCAAGGCTGGAGGTCACATGGACATGAGGAGCTGAATCAGAGGAAGGTCCTGGGGACCCCCAACCCCATATCTGCTGCCCTTCCAACCAAGAACCACAGAGGAAACAGCCCCCACCCCCCCACCCCCACCCCAGGGCAGGTATGGACACTGGGTTCTTGGTAGGTTGGTCATCGCCTTCTGGTAGCCTTTCAGATTCTGATCTAATCCAAAGGCTGAGACCTCCCTCAGCCCCCAGTCAGTTAATAAACATTTGTATAAGTGCCTACTGTGTGCCAGAAACTGTGCTGAACACTGGACAGACACAGAGATGCTTGAAGAGCTGAAAATCTAGGGAGACAACACACAAATAGTTCCGTACAGACGAGCCACAGACAGGATAAAGAAGCAGCGATCCACAGAGGGAGGGCACTAGACTCGGAAGGACTGAGAAAGGCTTACTGGAGAAGGTGGGGCTTCGGCTGCGATTCCAAGAAGGCAGGAGGGCCCCAACTTCATGGACTGTCCCCTCTCCCACCCCAGCTGCCCTGGGCTCCCTTGAATTCACCCTCCTCTTGGACCAGCAGAACTCTGTCTTGCACTGCACGATCCATCGGGCCAAGGTGAGAGGGTGGGGCTGGGGGCCTGAGGCCACAGCAACCCCCCATCTCCCCCATCCCTGAAGGCCCCTGGCCCCGTCTGAAACTGCCGGCCATCTCTCTCTGTCCTCCAGGGTCTGAAACCCTTGGACTCGGGCTCCATCGACACCTTCGTGAAGGCAAATCTGTTGCCAGGAATGAGCAAGGTAAATGCCAGGGAAGGGCTGGGAGGGCGGGGCTTAGGGTTGGGGAAGGGGGGAGCCGGTAGGGACCCCCCCCAAGGGCTTCATCCGTGAGGAGAGGAAGCTAAGGACCAGAAGGGGACAGGCACACTTGAGTGAGCAGCAATGTCAGGTCCTCTGGGTCCGGTGGAGTGTACAGTGGGAGCTTGGTGGATAGAGAGCCCAGGGCTAGGGGACTGGACTTTTTGCCAGCTGCCTTCTCGCATCTACCATCCTGCCCTTGCCTGCAAGGAATTTATAGGATGTCAGGGAGACAAGCCTGGTGGATGTAGAATGACTGCTGGACCATGAAGTTCCCTTCTAACAAAAATTCCGTAGAGCACATTTCAGGGCACTGGTTGTGATTGCCTGAGATCAGAGAAGGCTGCAGGCAGCTAGGTGGCACTGCAGTGGATAGAGCGCTGGCCAGAGTCAGGAAGACTTATCTTCCTGAGTTCAAATCTGACCTCAGACACCTGCTAGCTGGATGACCTTGGGCAAGTCACTTCACCCTGTTTGCCTCAGTTTCCTCATCTGTCAAATGGACTGGAGAAGGAAATGGCAAACCTCTCTAGTATTAAAGTTAAATTAAAAGATGCTCGCTCCTTGGAAGGAAAGCTCTGGCAAAGCTGCACAGCAGACTAAGATGCAGAGATGGCGCCTTGCTGACAAAGGTCCCTATAGTCAGAGCAATGGCTTTTCCAGTAGCCATGTGTGGCTGTGAGAGCTGGACTATGAGGAAAGCCGAATTCTGCAGAATCAGTGTTTTTGAGAGGCCCCTGGACAGCAGGGAGGACAAATCAGTCAGTACTTAAAGAAATTAATTCAGGCCACCCACTAGAAGGACAAACACTGGGGCTGAAGCTTAGATACTGTGGCCACATAACGAGAAGATGGGGCTCATTAGAAAAGCCCCTGATGTTGGGAAAGACTGAAGGCAAAAGGAGAAGGGGATGGCAGAGGCTGAGATGGATGGACGGTGTCCTAGAAACAATGAAGATGAACTTTGGGAGACAGTGGAGGACAGGAGGGCCTGGTGTGCTATGGTCCCTGGGGTCACAAAGAGTCAGACGTGACTGAAGAATATAAGGCTATGATCCTTGTGGGCTGTCGTGATCAGGCAAGGCTTCCTAAGGACGTGTAGTTTGAAGTGGGCTGTGAAGGATGAATAGGACTTCGTGGAGGAGGGGAAAGGGTGCTCCAGGTGGAGGCCACAGCATAAACAAAGGGCCACGGGCAACATTTAAATAGCATTTCCAAATTTTAAGCACATTTTGTAGGTAGAAAGTACATGTTATTATCCCCATTTACATATGAGGAAACTGAGGCTTTGAGAGGCAGGATTGGACGCAGGTCCTCAGCTCCAAACTCAAACCCTTTCCACTGTGCCGCAATGTTTGAGGAAGATGGGCAGGAGGAAGGGGATAAGGAAGTAACCAAGGCAGAAAGAGCAGTTAGAACACTGTTAAGATCATCCAGACAAGACACCACTGATGGGGAACTCATGTGGTCCTGGTCTTGATCTTGGTCACAGTCACGAGCCTTATAGGGGGAGGGGCATCATAGAGAAGGGAACAGATTCCAGAGAGATTTCAGAGGGAAAAACAACAGGACTTTGATGTGGTGAATGAACATGCCTGGCTGACCTTTCCAGACAGGAAACAGCGGAAGGCCCCACTCTGAACCACAGAAAGGGTGCCCTGCTACACACAGGCTGAGGACATTCATTGCCCAGGGCCTCCCATGCACCAGCCCAGAGGGCAGGTACAATGCAGCAGCTGGGGTGGGGAGTCTCCTAGCCCTCCTGAGCTGGTCCCTGGTCCCCTTCTCAGCCATCCTGTCCCTGCCCCCCAGGCAAGTCAGCTGCGTACCCGAACAGTGCGGGGCAGCCGGGGGCCACACTGGGACGAAACACTTACCTATCATGGCTTCACCTGCCAGGATGCCGGACGCAAGACTCTGCGGTGAGCCCCCTGTCACACTTTCTCTGCCTGGGGGCCCTAGTCCAGGCCCGCTGTGCCATTCCATGGGTGCCAGGGAGCCCTCAGAATGGCTGTCCATTATCTTTCAGTCTTTCTGCTTGAGTGCCCTGCATTCCCCAGGCACAGCTTTCTTGGATGTCGCCCCCTTACACTGGCACCTGGTGGACCACTAAGCTGCAATACATTCATACCAACCAACGATGGTGCATGAGCCTCACCATCAGGGATGGGTGGGAGAGGTGTGACTAGAAGAGAAGGTGGGCTGGTCCTGGGGGCAGCTCATGGGCTCCAGCATTGAGAGGGAGGAAAGGGCCCCTAGGACTGGTGGGGAGGGCTGAGGGAA
Organism: Trichosurus vulpecula; assembly: GCF_011100635.1. NCBI lineage: Eukaryota > Metazoa > Chordata > Mammalia > Diprotodontia > Phalangeridae > Trichosurus > Trichosurus vulpecula. Next base: position 277,480,892 of record NC_050578.1, on the reverse strand, counting down.
AGACCTGAGCCATCCCTTACACCCCCAAGCCATGCTCCATAAGGAGCTGGTATCTGCAAAGCACTTTGTAAACCTCAGCCGGTGCTGGGTAAGCACCAGCGATTATTACTGGCCGCCATGGCTCTGGCTGGTGGCCGTCAGCGCAGCAGGGTTGTGAGCCTCCCATGCTCCACGGGGCTCACTGCCGTGGAGTGTCATGGGGGAAGCAATGCTCCAGGGAGCACAAAAGGACTTTGGCAGCAGTGATACAGCAGTGACCAGGTCCCTGCCCTCCTGGGGCTTTGGTCAGCCTGGGAGGGCCACTAAGACAGTAAAGCAGAAAGGGGTTCACCGGATATAGGCAGGAGGGCGTCGTGTAACTGCCATGGTTAGCCAGGAGCCCAGGCAGCTAGACTCCCCAAAGTAAACCTGACTCAGAGCTGCAACTAGGGTGAGGCCATCAGAATGCTTCTTCAGGGCACCAAAGTGTACAGAGGGCACTGGCAGCATTTTTAGTCCTTCAGATGCATAGGAACAATCAGAGCTTCACACATAAAAAGAATAAACTAGGAAGCTACCCGATGACCCCCTTTTTCCCCTCCTCACCCCAGGAAGCTTCCCAGGTGTCCCTTGGCCTCCCAGGGTTCCTGGGTCTCTGCTCTTCGTCCCTTCCTCAGCTCCCTGTCCTTTGCTCCAGGTGCAGAATCCACTCTTAGGCAAGCCCTGAGAAGTCTGGGAGCTGAAGAGATGGGAAAGATGGGGGACAGAGAGCATCAGGGTAGAGCTGGGCTAGGAGACAAGTGGGGACAGGGGAGCCGGCGGCAGGGGGCAGAGGGAAGGCAGAGTTGGGCAGAGGAAGGGTCCATAGCCCTGGGAGAGGAGCTAGAGACTGGGCAGATGCTGGATAAAGCTGAGCAGTGACAGGACCCGGGATCTGGGACCAGGCTGTGTGTGTGTGAGGAGTCCCGCCTGCGGAGGCGGGCGGAGCCCCTGGGCGAGCTGCGAGTGCCCCTGAAGAAGCTGGTGCCCAACCTGAGCCGGAGCTTCAACATCTGCCTGGAGAAGAGGCGCCTGGTGAGATGGGCTGGAGCTGGGGCTGCCACCAAAAAGATGAGGCCAGGGCGGGGGCAGGGAGACAGCCCGGATGAACTTGGGGAGATGGGCATGGGCCCAGGGCCGACACTTGTGCCCTCTGCGTTTTCAGACCAAGAGGCCCAGCAGCCTGGACACTGCCCGGGGCATGTCCCTGTATGAGGAGGTAGGTCTCCTGGGGCTGCAGTTCCCCCACCCACCTTCACAAAATCCTGTTGCTCCGGGGTTTCTGTGAGCTCAGAGGCCTGACTGCACCAGCACCAGGCTCCCCATCAGCTAATTCTATTTTGGGCAGAAGCTTTGGGCCTTTCCGGCTTCCTGATGCTAATCACTTGGACGTGGTCTCTCCTCTGATGAAGCTCCTGGTGCCACTGTCAGGCTGCACCCAGAGGGACAGCTGGGAGAGGGCGGGGGCAAGGACAGGAGGAAAAGGGAGGAGATGAGGGCACCCAAGGATGGGGACCCCATGAGACCCAAACAGTGCTAGAGTTAGGACAACAGCGTCGGGAAGGAATAGTAATTGTCAGGGCTGGTAGCAAGGGATGACTGGGCATGAAGGTCAGGCCCTGTATTCTCTGGGGTGGGCTGTAGGGAATGGGGAGCTAGGGGCAAAGAAGGGAGGGTGCCGGGCCTCTTAGGGGGCTGCTGGGCCTCAGGGAGCAGACAGAAAGAATCTGGGGGCTGCCCTCTAGGCCCAAACTGAGCCACCTCATCTCACAGCCCAGGCCCTTCTGTCGGGAAGATCCAGTCCATGAGCTAGATCAGGGAACAAGGGGCCCATCTAAATGCATTCCCCTCATCCCCAGCCTTTGTCCTAGTGGCTTTGGGCAGGGAACCCTCAGCTACACCAGGGCTTAAAATGCTCTTAGAACAGGGGACAGCAGGGCTGGGAGGGGCCTTAGAACAGGCAGTGTCAGGGCTGGGAGGGGTCTTAGAACTGGGAAGGTCAGGCCGGGGAAGGGGCTGAGAACAGGGAGCATTAGCAGTGTCAGACGCCTTTTGCCTGAAGCCCCCCCAGTCTGGCCCCACTTGGAACCATTATCTCACATGCTGCCCTTCGTGAAATCTATACTCCAGTCAACGTGGCCTACTGGCTCCAAGTCAACAGTCCATCTCCAGGTCTTTGCAGAGGCTGTTCCCTCCCTCCCTGCCTGCCCTCTCTTGGAATCCCTCTGTTCCTTTAAGTCTCAGCTTAAGGAGCTGAGTACTTGGATATCATTGAGTCTGTGGCAGATGGGGAAACTGAAGCCCAGAGAAGGAGGTGGATTGCCTAGGACACACAGAGAGTTATGAAGCACCCACTGTCCTGGCCTCCATCCACTGGGCCCCTCCCCTTCCCACTGCTGTGGCCTGGCCCTGAGACACCTCTAGGTCCCCCCATTTGCTGTGAGGGTTCACTTGGGTCCAATTCGGCTCCTCCAACAACTCAAGGGTCCCTGTGCTGGGGCTGGGAGACTCCAGTGACTCGCATCAGCACCTTCTGTATCAGACAGTCTGGACTGCCCCACTGGGGACCCAGCTATAGGCCCCTGCCCACACTGGCCCTGCAGGAGGAGGTGGAGGTGGCTGGAGAGGAGCGGGGCCGGATCCTGCTGTCGCTCTGCTACAGCTCCCAGAGGGGCGGCCTGCTGGTCGGGGTCTTACGCTGCGCCCACCTTGCCGCCATGGATGCCAACGGGTATTCGGACCCTTTTGTGCGTATGTAAGTGTGTAGGATGGGCTGGGAGCTGGGTCACCAGGATCCAAACTTTCCCGACCTGCAGCCAGGACCCTCCCATCAGCACGGCATCCCCACCGGCTGGCAGTCAGGGCCATAGGAAAAAAGTCTGAGCACTTCCCAGGCACAGGCTACACCCCCCACCCCCCAAAAACCCTCGTCCCTCAGCTTCCTCCGACCAAACGTGGGTAAGAAGTCCAAATACAAGACGACCGTCCGGAAGAAGACCCTGAATCCCGAGTTCAATGAGGTGAGTGGGGAGCCAGGCCTGGCACCAGGCCCCTGCCCAGGAGGTGCCCTGTGGGGCCCTCAAGTGACAGGGCTATGTCCACAGGAATTCTTTTACGCGGGGCAGAGGGAAGAGCTTGCCCAGAAGACCCTGCTGGTGTCCGTGTGGGACTATGACCTGGGCACGGCTGATGACTTCATTGGTGAGGGTCGGGGAGGGGGCTGTGGAAGGGAGGCCCTGGGGTGGGGGGGAGTGGCCTGGCTGAGTGGGGTGCACACTCCCACCAGGCGGGCTGCAGCTGAGCATCAACTCCACCGGGGAGAAGCTTCGGCACTGGCGCGAGTGCCTGGCCCGCAGTGACCGGCGCCTAGAGCTATGGCACCCACTGGATGGAGCCCCTCCCCAGCTTGGCGACTAGGAGGGGCGAGCCTGAAAAGAACCCCCTGCATGGACTCTCTGGGGGAGCACAAAGTGGGCAGGGACAGTCTGGCCACAAACACTCGGCTTTTCCCTCTATTCTCTCTACTCCCCCAATAAACATATTCAGTGCAGGGGCTGTGTTGTACCCATTTCTCAGACTCTAGGACCGCCCTTCACCAGCAGGGTTTACCTGGACATGCTATCCCCACTTAGAGCTCAGAGCAAGGGACCTTAGGCCTATCTCGCAGGGCCAAGGCCCAGGGTCTCCCAGAGCATCATAGGCAGAGTCAAGATCTGATCCTCGTCCCTGACCTCCAAATCCAGCCCTCCCCCTCCAAATCTCAGGGCCAGTGTCCTCCTCTGGCCACCCCGGAGAGGCCAGGCCCACTGTAGCTCAGTAAGCAAAAGTGGGTAAATAGAAACTCAGCAGCGGCCCGAGGGCAGCCCCGACTTTATTCACACAGACCACCACAGGAAGGGGAAGAGGGGTGGGGGGCTGCAGTCTAGGCTGCCTGGCGTGCTGAATAGCCCTTTGCGAAACGATGCATCCTATCTTCAAGCTCTGGGCGAAAGTGGCGGATCAGGCCCTGCTCCAAAAGGGACAGAGACAGGAGCTCAGGGGCACAGCCCATCCAAAGGACCCCTGCTCACACTTGGGGGCCATTTCCTCCTATTCCTTGTCTCCGCCCCCCAGGCCCCCCCACCCCCGGGACCATTTCCTCCATTCCTTGTCCCCCACTGGCTCACAGTACCTGCACAGGCCAGGCGGCCCCGTCGCCCAGGGCGCAGATGGTGTGGCCCTCAATCTGCTTGCTGATCTCCCAGAGGGCATCGATCTCAGACACACGGGCGTCGCCCTTGACGAATCGCCACATCACTTTGTTCATCCAGTCCACACCTGGGGTGGCCAGGGAGAAGGGGTTTCTAGCTTCCCCCTCGAGGCCAGGCTGAGGCCCATCTCAGGCTCCCTCCCACCCCCGCCCTCACCCAGGCTCGGGGTGCTCACCCTCCCGACAAGGCGTGCACTGGCCACAGCTTTCATGTTTGTAGAACTCGATGAGGCGGGCGATGGCTTTCACGATATCTGTCTGAGGAGAGCAGGAGGCGTTGCTACTGAGGTGGGGGAAGAGGGAGCAGGGGAGAGGGCCCTGGGACCCCCCGGCCCAGCCCCTGAGTTCCAGCAGCAAGAGGTTTGGGGAGGCCTGACAGAGGCAGGCTGTGTCCTTACTGAGCGGTTCATGACGATGACGGCGGCAGTGCCCAGCCCTGTCTGAGCCTGGATTAGCCCGTCGAAGTCCATCAGGACAGTCTCACACACAGACTTGGGGATCAGAGGTGTAGATGAGCCGCCGGGGATCACCGCCAGGAGGTTGTCCCAGCCACCGGTCACACCCCCTGGGGGCCACAGTCCACGTCACCTCTCGGTGCCCTCCCTGAGCTCCCTCCCCCGCCCCCCAGGCCCCAGCCCTCACCCGCGTGCTTCTCTATCAGTTCCTTGAGTGGCACCGACATCTCCTCCTCCACGGTGCAGGGGTAGTTGACGTGGCCAGAGATGTTAAAGAGCTTGGTGCCCGAGTTCCGCTCCCGGCCAAAGCTGGCAAACCAGGACCCTCCTCGGCGGCAGATGGTGGGGGACACAGCTACCGTCTCCACGTTGGCCACGGTGGTGGGGCAGCCAAACACACCTACCAGACGGGAGGGGGTGGGGAGGGAGGTCTGGACAGCGCCCCTCCCCCGCCACAAGAAAGCGCCATGGAAGCCTGCGTCTCCCCTTATGTCCTCAGCCGGCTCCCTCCCAGAGCTCTCCACTCTGCTGATGCTCAGTGAGAGTTCCCATTGACACCCTGGGGTCGAGGATCCTCGGGGAGAACTTGGACAAGTATTCCCATCTCGGTCCTACAGCTGAGGGGCCAAGGGACTCGCGCAAGGTCATACCATTGGGGGTGGGGGTCCCCGCAGCTTCTCCCCCATCCTGAGCCCTGCCTGCAGGACTGAGCTAAGAGCTGCCTGGAGCCCAAGATGCCCCAGGCCCACGAAGGGTCCCGAGGGTGGCCCTCAGCTCTGTGCTTCTGAGACAGGCCCCCTGGGAGGATGAGAGGTCACGTACCGACGTCGGCGGGGAATGGTGGCTTGAGGCGGGGCTTGCCCTGCTTGCCCTCAATGGACTCGATGAGCGCTGTCTCCTCCCCACAGATGTAGGCCCCCGCCCCCCGCACCACAAACACATCAAAGTCGTAGCCGGATCCACAGGCATTCCTGCCGATCAGCCCGGCCTCATAGGCCTCCCTGATGGCCACCTGCGGGGGAGGGGCCAGAAAAGGGCTATGTGGGGGGTCAGGGGGAGAGTTGGGGGAAAAGGCTCTGGGGGGTCCAGAGGGAGAGATGGTCAGTAGAGGCTGGCAACAAAAGGCCGCTTTGTCAGCACGGCTCTGGGGGACCCTAAGGCACCCCCCATAGGTCCAAGCTTGGTCTCACTCACCTGCAGGTTGGAGGCCTCGTTGTAGAATTCGCCCCGGATGTAGATGTAGGCAGCCCGGGCACCCATGGCCCGGCCCCCTACGAGGCAGCCCTCCACCAGCTTGTGGGGGTCATGCCTGATGATCTCCCGGTCCTTGCAGGTCCCCGGCTCCCCCTCATCTGCATTCACCACCAGGTATTTTGGCCTGGGGAAGGCAGGGGATCCATCAGCCCGTGGGGCCACCCGGTGCCTCGTCCTGTCTTTCCCATCCCCTCCCTCGGTTAGCAGGGGACCCCGAGGCCCGTCTCCATGCCACACAACCCTGTCCCTCCACCACGACCACCCCAGGTCAAGGAGGAGCAGGGCCCCGGCTCCAAGTGGGGAGGAAGGGCTCCTGCCCACGTGAAGGGCACGGCCTCACGTCCCCCACCCTGACAGACTAAACGCCTCCTGTGGGAAGCCTCAAAACAGTCCTGGGAGGAAGGGAAGGCGGGCAGAGGTTACTGCTGTGCCCATCTTACAGAGATCATTGAGGCCAGGGGCTCACGCCTTGTAGTCTCCCGGGTACCTGGCGCTGCTGCCACCACCACCTTCCACCACCTTCCTCCCTCTCTCCTCCTCCCCCTCCCCCACCTGCCATCGGATGGCTTGTTCATGAAGCTCCACTTGAGGCCGGTGGGGAAGCCGGCCCCTCCGCGGCCCCGCAGGCCGGACGTCTTGATCTCACTCAGGATCCAGTCCGGCCCCTTGAGCAGGATCTCCTTCGTCTTGTACCAGTCGCCCCGGCTCAGGGCCCCCTTCAGCCTGCGGGTGGGGGTGGGGTGGAAGTGGAACAGGTGAGGGGGGGCACCCCAGCAGGCCACCCTCTGCCCCCGGGGGACCAGACCCCTCCTACCTCCAGTCGTGGCGGCCGTAGAGGTTGGTGAAGATGCGGTCCTCGTCCTTCAGGGACCCGAAGGTAGTCTTCTTGGGGGGCGCCTGTGGAGGGCCGAGGTTCGGGAGGTGTGGGCCCCCTCCCTGGGAGTCTCAGGGCTAGGCGGCTCACCCCCACGCCCCCACCCCGGCTGCCCCCTCTCCCCCTGCGGGGGATGTGGCTCAAGGTCACCCAAGGGCACGTTGGGGGAAGGGCACTCCAGACGGGCGGAGTGGCTGCCCCTTCCCACCTGCGAGATCCTGGCCAAGTCACTTAACCTATTTGGGCCTCAGTGTCTTCGTCTGTAAGCCGAGGGCGTTGCCCAAGGTGACCTCTAAGGTCCCTTCCGGGTATAATAATAAGTGACATTCTTTCGACGGCCCTTTAAGGGTCACTTTACAGAGGTGATGGCTTTTAACCACGACACCCATTTTACTGATGGGGAAACTGAGGCTGAGGTTCAGTGACTTGCTCAGGGCCACACAGCCGGCCCACTGCACCCGCCCCAGCCGCCTGTGATCCAGGGTTCGGGTTCCTGAAGAAGTGGGGCGGTGGTGGTGGCATGGCTGGCCTTGAATGCCAGACCAGGCCCCACAGAGAGGTGGGGAGAAAAGGGCGGGGCCTCCACCTAAGCCCCGCCCCACTCACCGCCCGTTCCTAAGCCCCGCCCCCTCCCGGCCCCGGGCGAACTTACGGTCCCCGCCTCCTGGAAGGTGAGCCGGGCCAGGCCCCTGGCGGAGAGCGACCCACGCACGAGCCGCTGCAACCCCAGCATCGTGCGGGCCGAGGGGGCTGCGGGCGGCGGGAGGAGGACCGAGGCTTCGCGGCGCCGCTGCCTCCTACGGCGCGGACCTTCCGTCTGTCACCTTCACTCTGCGGACGGGCAGAAGCCGGGGCTGCGGCGCAGGACTTTGACGTCACGCGCAGCGTCGCGCGCCGGCGTCCCGGAGCCGCGAGGCCCCGCCTCCGCGCCCGGCGCGTCTATCTGCGTACGTCGCGCCGCTCTGGCCCGGGGCATGCTGGGAATCGTAGTCCCGCCTTCCCAGCCTCCCTGTCCAGGCTGTGAGGGCGCCTTGGGAGGCTCTTACGCCTGCGCTCTGAGTCTCGCTTTTACTTCGGTCTCAGCTGGCCGCTAGGGGTCTCTGCCCTTTAGTGAGGAGAGCGAGGTTTCCATCTGGCGGCAGAAAACGAGGTTGGAGTCAAGGTTATGACTCTCTGGACCTCAGGCTCTTCATCTGTAAATTAGGGATGATCGCACCTGTAGGGCCCCCCTTTTGAAGATTTCCCCCAGGTCACACGTGTAGAAAGCACCTTAGAAATGTCAGCGATTGTCAATCCTACGTCCGCGGCAGTCCACTCTGGGGTGGAGGGTGGCTGGACCAGGGGAGTGGGGATGCCAGAGGCATGCAGGGATGGTCCTGGCGGGGGGGCAGGGTGCGCCCCGATGATGGGGGACGGCCACCAAGATGCCCACAACAGGAAGCAGGACACGGGGCGGGGGTGGGGGGTGGAGATGGTGAGTCCGGTCTGGGACAGCAGGACAGGACAGCTGGTCGGCTCATCGCTGGACCTAAGCTCCAGAACAGAGGCTTTCCGAGGGCAAGCACGTGGTCATTCTTTTAACCCTAGCATCCCCTGCAGCAATCCGGACCCCTGCGTGGTAATGATGGTTATCGATCCCCTCCCTTTGGGATGAGCTCTTGATCCTGCGGGTGTCAGAGCTTCGCAGGGCTGCGGTGGCCCGGAAGAAGGAACCCCCTGCTTTCTACTGAGAGGTCTCCCCTCCTTCTTCTTCTGCATCCCCTGCCCACGGGGTCTTCACTTACGGCTCATCTCATGAACATTTATTAAGCACCTACTGTGGGCTGCCCACTCTGCTCTGCGGTAAGGATCCATCAATTAAAAAAACCAGACCGTCCTCTCGAGGAGCTTACATTCTGGGGGGTGGGAGTGAGAAAGGTAGACAGGTAAGTATAATACAAGATATAATGGGAGCAGAGGAGAGGTCCAGACCACGAGCTCTAGGAATAGAAAAGAAAGCAAAAAAAAAAAATTAAGAGAGAAAAAAGCATCAATAAATCACCTTATAAAATTACAGAGGAAGACGAAGAGAAATTGAGAAGGAATACAGCAACTTTGCTACTGCCTTAAGTAATTTGCACTTTAAGAAACAATCCATGGGTAACTGAGGTTCCCAATTACCTCTACAATTCTTTTTGCTCTTTGTATATTGAAACACATGTGGGTGTCTTGGCTCATAAATTTATCAAAAAAAGAAAGACAAACTTTAAAAATTCAAATTAATCTCAGTTCTTTAATTTCTCTTAAGTTTCTGAATTCTGGAGTAAGGAGCAGATCCCCAAAGCATTACCCAGAAATCCAGAAGGATCTACGTATGCCTTTGCAGTCGAGAAAGGCGTAAAAGGCCCATGTGCCTTTGAGGTGAGGCTGATCTTCTCACTTTTAGAAAATTGCTTCATAGCCACCCCAGTCTGCAGCTTGTGCCCGTTGCTGTGGTTTCATGGTGCGTTGGGGCAGCGTCATCTCAAAGATTCCATCGGACCGCCTCCAAACCACATTTGGGCATTTTTTGAGATTGACATCTCTCTTGAAGTGGGCTGAGTTCCAAGAGGAACCAGGAACTTAGTAAGGCAACACAGGCACATTTATAGTGTATTATACAACAGATCACACAACTGATTACATTATTATATTATCGTATTAATTGTTTAATCGAAATATTATTACATTGTATTACTATATACTGATTACGCAATAGAAATTATGCATATTAAAAAGGCAGGAGGGGTTTATTAAGGGATTAAGGTAATACGAGAGGGGTCCCTTCTAGGTGTGGTTCGGTGGCTGAACATCCTGGTCATGCTGCTTTCTGATTGGTTAAGATGGGTAGTTAGGTGTGGTCTTGTCTTGGGCTAAATGGATAATATGATTGTGGTTGAGTACAAGGAGGTACCTGTTCAAAGATGTGAATTGGATCTGGAGGCAGTGGCTAGCTAGGGGCAGCGGCTGTATTGAGTCTGGGGGCCTGTGGTGTGGTTAAAGCTAGATCGTGTGGTCAAATCAGGACATGCCTACTGTTGTTCAGTGAGGCCCGTAAGGAAGTTGGAATATTGGGGCTGGGGGCAGCTTTATTAGAATTCCATCGACTACCTCTAAAGACTCAGTCAGCTTTAGATTGGTTGAGATTCAAGGGCACACATCACACAGTGGCTGGATTGGAGCAGTTTTTATGGTTTTTCCTCATGGTAGGTAGCACTGAACTGATCTTTTTGGGGTTGTCTCCTGCCTTATTAGGGCCAAACAGAGGAGCTCCCCTTGGGGGTTTCTGGCCAATCAATAAGGAGGGGGGATGGCATCAGTCAAACATTCAGACTGGATTCCCCCAGAGGCCAAGTTCCATAGTAATTAAGTTCACACCATAGGAATGAGAATGTCACAGACCTCTGGTTTCCTCAACCCACTTCATTTCATCCCTCTCTGATATCAACATGCACGACGACAACTTAGCAAACAACAACCTGCTGTGTGCCACTCATCACACCAAGCAAGCACTGTACACAAAATACCTTATCACACAGCAACGTCGCACAAACACATGTGCACACAGATCACTTAACCTCTCTATCCTGTGACTAATTGTGGATCGGGTGCCAATCAGCGCTGGTAGAGAGAGGTTCCACTGTAGGAGTTCCCTATACCAGCAGAATCACAGATTCCATCAAAAACAGCCAAAGCTTTGGAGGCAGCACGGTGAAGGTAGGATCATGGGACCTGAATTCAAATCCCTGCTTTGCTACCTATTACCTGTGTGACCTTGGACAAGTGATGTACTTCCCTCAGCTTCCGTTTCCTCATCCGTAAGGGACTACTTGACCTCTCAGGTCCCTTCCAGCCCTGACCTATGAGCCGTCCTTTCCCAGATATTCACATTATAAACAGCCCTTCATTCCTGCGGGGACACGGGAATGTGCTTCCTAGTCCTCGCCATTAAACATTTCTGCTGCCAGAGTGTGGCGATCATCGGCTGTATGTAGCCAGGGAGCCGAGCCTAGGACCTAGAAACAGGGCAAAGGGGGCGGACGCCTCAGCTCAGGAGCCACCGCGGGGCTCTGGAAGGCCCAAGGGCATGAGCTAGGGAATTGACTCTGAAGAGGTTGGCAGTCTTTAATGCTTATGATCGGTTTAGTTCTGTTTCTTCTGTTCTCACTCCTTTGCTTCCTAGATCCCATCACCCGAACCAGAGGAGGGACTAAGCCATTGATGATCTTGAAAACAGGATGCCAACAAATTACCAATCGACATTTATTAAATACCCTCTATGTGCCACGTGGGCCTCTAGGGGGCGCCACAAGGCAGCAAGTGCCAGGCCTGGAGTCAGGAAGACTCATCTTCTTGAGCTGATATTTGACCTCAGATGCTTCCTAGCTGTGTGACCCTAGGCGAGTCCCTTAACCCTGTTTGCCTCAGTTTCCCTGTTTGTCAAATGAGCTGGAGGAGAAAATGGCAAAGCACTCCAGTGTCACAAAGCATCAGGCACGACTAAAATAACTCAACAAAACCAAAAATGTGCCAGGCACTGTGGGACCTGCTGTGCGGCGGCCTGAGAGGGGAGAAGAACTGAACAGGGTTCACTAGGAATAGAGGAGAGGAGAAGCAGGACTGAGGGAGAGAGAGAGACAGAGACAGAGACAGAGACAGAGAGACACAGAGAGAGACAGAGACAGAGACATAGAGACAGAGAAAGACAGAGAGAGACAGAGAGAGAGAAAGGGAAAGAGAGACAGAGAGACAGAGAGAGAAAGAGAGACAGAGAGAGAGGAGAGAGGGAGAGAGAAAGAGAAAAGAGACAGAGAAAGAAAGACAGTGAGGGACCCAGACAGACAGACAGACAGACAGGCAGAGACAAAGGGCATGGCCATCCAGTCCATCCTCAGTCTTCCAGGCTGGCATGAACTCTACACCTCAGTCTCCTGACCAGCCAGAGGGAAAAGGGGGAAAGGTCAGAGCAAGCCGTCCCTGGAGGCCTGGCTCGTGAAGCCCCACTTGCCATCCCCAGTCAGATAGGGGGCCAGGATCCAGGCCTTACTGCTCCCCTGGGAGTGACTCTGAGAGCGAGGGCTTTGGAGTCAGAAGACATTGGTTCACATCCTGGCTCAGCCACTTACTGGCTGTGTGGCCTTAGATGAGTCACTATTCTTCTCCAGGCCTCACTTTCCTCATCAGTAAAACAAGGCATTTGCCCTGAATGACCTGAAGATCCCCTCCAGCTTTAAATCTACGCACCCGTGAGCTTCTGGCTCCAAAAACCAGTGGAAATGGTGTCCCTTGTCCCAGGAAACATTCAGTTCTGAACCGAGGGGTCCTTCCTGCCCTATTAATACAGAGAGAGCTACCTTCTCAGCCAAGTCCCCATGACTCTTTGGGGACGATAGGTTTGATCCAAGGGGGTCCTTCCCTATTAGGAAACAGAGAATCACTCCTTCAAGCCAAGATCCATTGGGGGCCAAAGCTTTTGGAGACCTGTTCCATGAGACGGCAAGCCGGCATCTGTTGTGAATTGTGATTTGGCTAAGGGTGGCTAAGGAGAGGAGGCCTCTTGGCTCTCTCCCCAATGTCATCATGCCCACTACATCAGGACCAAGGGGGCAAGTTCCTAACTGGACCACGGGCAGACTGTCCATTGTTGCCAGGGTCATCATCCTCATGGTCATGTCCATGGTCATGGTCGTCATCATCATCACCATCATCGCTCCCCATCTCCCACCTCAGTAGATTCACGATGACAATCATCACAACCACACTAGAACCTGGGCCATTTGTCCGTCCTGGTTGTCTACAAATCTGTGGGATTTCCTGGGTATGGTGTGAGGAGTAAAGAGGGGCCTGAACAGACACAGTTATTTTCCAGGCGCTGCCTTCAATGTGTCCTTCTGACCCAGCTCCGGTGCCCACAAGCCTTAGCACTGGTCACCCAGGCAGGCATGAGCTCTCAGAAGGAGACATGGGAGTGAGGAGCTCCCAGGTTGGAACAGAGAAAGGCAGGAGAGGGAGAAAGAATGGCAGAGGGACGCCTCCCCATCAAGCCTTGTTCCAGCCTGCCAGGATGTTGTAACAGTTACTACTTTCCTGGAGACTATATGTGGCTGCCCAGGGTCTTTTAGTGACATATTGTGGCTGCAAGACCCTAGGGGTCTTGCATCACATCCAGTGGCAAGAGAAATGGCCAGCAGACATCAAAATTCACCCCCTTTTGTGACCATCTGATGGGCCAGTCTCCAGAGACACAGATGGGGAAGGCTCAGGGTAGCCCCTGGAGTAAAGACTTGGGACTCAGAGCCAAGTTATTTGAGTTGGGAAATCAGAAATGAGAGAGGAGGAGCTTTGGGCTCGTGATTGCATTTGACGGATTCTATGCTATTGTCAGGGCAGCTAGGTGGTACAGCAGACAGAGCACCAGGCCTAGAGTCAGGAAGACCTAAGTTCAAATCTGGCCTCAGATATCACTAACTGTGTGACCCTGGACAAGTCACTTTACCCTGTCTGCCTCAGTTTGCTTATCTATCAAATGAGCTGGAGAAGGAAATGGCAAACCACTCTAGGATCTTTGCCAAGAAAACCCAAATGGGGTCACAAAGAGTCAAGACATGACTGAAATAATCGAACAAGAACCACAGACATGCTATTTGTCACTTCTTTTCCAGTGCTTTTGACTGTAAGCCACCTAGTTAGTTCTTACTATGCCTTGAGATCATTGGATAAATCCTGACTGGCCTAAAGGGTGCCTTATAGACAGAATCGGCAGGAATTTTTACCCCAAAGCCAAGAAGATTCCTGGGGTGGAATTGGGAGCCAGGAAGGACAGGCCTGCTGCAGCAGAAAGCCTGGTGTCCCAAGGGACAAATAGAGTTGTGCTCAATCATAGCCTCATGCCAAGGTCTGTGTAGAAGCTCAAGATGACAAGCATCCATAGGATCTCTCGCCATTGCTACCTGCACCACATCTCTTCAGTCTGACACTGTCTCTGCCCTCTGCCCAGGTCGTCATCCCCATCTCCTAGGTGACTGCTCCAGCTGCCCCCGCCCTGGCGTTCCCCTTCAGGTCTCTCCTCACCCCAGGCCAACCTGGGTACTGCTGCACTATGCAACTGATGCCAGTGGGTCTCTATTGCCCCAGTAAATAAAATATAAACTCCTGTTTGGCTGGCCCCAAAGCACCTTTCCAGGCTCTCCCTCCTGCCTCTGGGATCGAGCCATGTGGCCATCTCTCTTTTCCTCATCTCCCCTCTCTGGGCCTTGGCATGGGCCACCCCACGGGCCTCGGATGCTCCCTTCCCCTCATGGAATCCCTTTATTCCTTTAAGCTTCAGCTCAAGCATCGCCTTCCACTGATGCTCCCACTGCTGGTGCCGTCCACCTCCTAACCTGCCTCACATTCAATTCTCTTGTGTTTATTTGCATTGGCCTTTTCTCTTTACATTTGTGTTATTCTGTGAATATTTTTATATGTTTTTGCTGCCTGTCCCATTGGAATCTGAGCCCACTGAGAGTCGGGATTGTTTCTTTCTTCAGGCTCATTTCTCCAGTGCCCTGCACAGTGATAGGCACATATCAAGTGCCTACTAAATGCTTGTAGATGGATGGATGGATTGAAAATGGAAAAGATGTTCATGCCCTTGACATCCTGCGAGGGAGAAGGAGGCTTTCTCCAGGTGAAGTCTGAACATTCATTACCCAAGTTCCGTGCTTCTCATCCTCTGGGAACTGAGCATCCTTCATGTGATGCCCCAATTATACACTGGAATGCAATGGTACCTATACTGTCCTCCATGCCTACAATGCCCTCCCTCCTTGTCTCCACCTCCTGGCTTCTTTCATGTCCTAACTAAAATCCTACCTTCTGCAGGAAGCCTCCTCCAACTCCTCTTCATACTGGTGGCCTCCCTCTGTGGGCTACTTCCTATTTTTCTGGCCTGTAACAGGTTGTGTTTGCCTGCTGTCTTCCTCACTAGATTGTGGGCTCCTTGAAGGCAGGCCTTGCCTTTCACTTTTCTTTGTATCTCCAGTGCTTGTGTCTGGCACACAGTAGGAGCTTAATAAATACTTATTGACCTACTGATACCAAACCTGTAATGTTGCTCCAATTAATCAACCCAACATTCTTTGACATTGCAGTGTCTCCAGTGATATAGACTGCAACCCATCCACACCCTCTCTTCCCTTGTGACTATAGTCCATAACCTCTCACTAGTGCTCCAGGTGTTTGAACTTCAAAGTTTCTATACAGCTCTGAACTTGTCATCAGAAAATGCTTGTAGACTGACTGACTGTGAACGTTACATCCCAAAGAGTTGAACATAAGCTCTTTGAGGGCAGGGATTGTCTAATACATGTCTTCAGCCTATTATAGTGCCTGCACAAAGCAGAAACTTGATGGTTGAACTTGGATTTTAAAACCACAGGCATTGATACCGAGGTCCCAGAGGCAAAGGTGCCACCCTTGGTGCATCAGTTACTACCCACAACAAACACCAGCTGAACGGTGCCTGCTGGCCATCTCCAGCCAGCCATACCAACTCAGCACATTCCTAGATCATAGAGCCAATCCAATTAGGTTTATATCGATGTGTCAGCAGGTCAAGGACTTGGGATTTCTACCACGTGGGAAGTGTCTCAGCAACCACTTGCAAGCCCTCTCTCAAACAGTACCAGACACACACTTCATAAATGCCTCATCATCTGTCGAAATCTTTGAGTCTCTCTTTGGTTAAGTGACTTGCCCAGGGAGACACAACTAGGATCTGAGCCTGGGTCTTTCTGACTCTGAGTTCAGATGCTTGCGTTTTTCTTGATGTACTTGCCATTCACTCTAACTTGACTGGCCTTCTCTCTTCTCCTGTGTTACCTCCCACCTCTGGGTGCCAGAGAAAAATGGGAAGTGTGGCGATCAACCATCCCAAGGCATTTATCATGAAAACAGTGGCTAAGGTTGGCCCTAAAAGGCATTTTTTAAACCTATATGTGACAAGAACTTGGTCAAAATAGCCAGCACGTATGAGGCAGCGTAAAGTTAACACAGTACTTGACACACATCTCCTTGGATCCTCCCAACAACCTTGGGAGAAAGGTCTCTTCTTACTCCCCACTTTAACAAATGAAACAACTGAGACACAGAGAGTGATGTGTCTAGGGACACATAGCTAGAACGTGTCTAAGACAGGATTGGAACCCTGATCTTCTTGGCTTCAAGTCCCATATGTTATCCACTGCACCCCCTTTCCCCCCTCAAAAAATGCAGACGAAGAGACCCTGAGTCCTCCCTACACCAATAGAGGAGCCATCAAGCCCATTTTAATTGGAGGCAGCTAGGTGGCAAATTCACTTAATCTTTCTGTGCCTCAGTGTCTTCATCAATAAAATGGACTAATTTACCTCCCAGGATGGTTGTGACGATCCAGTGAGAAACCATATATATAAGGTGCTTTGCCAACCTCACAGGGCTTTATAAATACTGGTTATTATTATTAAATCTTTTAAGAATGCCACTGCTGTGTAATACTAGGGGTCACTGCGGAATCTAAGAGTCTGGGCTCTCTTCCCCAGGAAGAACCAGGAGTAAAATTTACCCTTGAGGACCTGCATTTATAACTTGAGGGGCACTATGTTCCCTTAGGGGCTCACTCTTCCTAGGGAACACCTAAGTGAGCCCCATGTTTGAGTTTTAGGGTTCTGCTGGGGAGAATTTCTAGGATCACCTGCAAGGCTAAATTGTGACTCCTCAGTCCCCAGGGACATCTCTAGAGAACCAAAGGGTCCTAGTGTAGATAATGTGGGAAAGACCATCCCACCAGGCACAAACTGACTCATACAAAGAGAATCAGGCTTAGACAATGCCATCAGCAGGGGCTGGTGGCAAAATAGGACCTAGGGTGTTTTTTTCAGTCCTGCCTTTACAGATGGAAAGAGGGAGGGGGCAGGAAAAAGGGAAGGAGCTGTCCATCTGCCATGAGAGAGGGTAATCTGCTGCCCATAAATTCCTGCCTCCAAGGGGGCAGCTGCAGCCTTGTCTATCTGCTAGGGACAATGACACTGGTGACCCCATGGGAGTTTGGTTGTTTCTCACCCCTTTGAAGTCTCTGTCCTGAATCCTAGGTGAAAGTTCTCATCTTCTTCGGACCAAACCAAACACTCCTGAGACAGGGAGCTGTCTCATTGGTCCAGGGAAGCTCTGGAAGACATGCAGATGTCTTTTGTTTTTACATTACAGTCGTTTCCAGTGTGGAACATTTTATACCATTTTATATCATTTTTGTAATTTCAATAAGACTCAGAGTCTGAACTGATTAACCAGAAGAAAAGCCTGATCCCAACAGTCTCTGTTCTCTGAGTAAACTCAGAATGCCTCTATCTTATGGCAACAAGCCCAGATAGGGCTGATTTAAAAGCATTTTGTCCATGGCCATTAAGGATGAGACCTTTAGACCTGAGGCACTATCTTGAATTATGTGACTTTTTCTTGTCTTAATATTTTGTGGACATATACTATATTATGGAATGTTAATGACAAATTAAACACAGAGATCCTGGGTTGTAATTTCAATTGACACTTTGTCAACTATCTGACTTATTGTATTTCCAATCTATTCCATTAAGGAAAATCCTTGTCTTGTATCATAATTAACATACATGGGGGTCATAAAAGTGATGTAATGCAGGCTGCTGTCTTGGGACCATAAAATGTATTTAAGCTTCCTCATTTCTTTGTTTGGGGAATCAGACTTAGTCTGGCCCCCATGCATGCATGTATCTGCTAAGTTTAAAGGGAATGAATAAATAAATGTATAAGTAATATGAATTTTTCTATCACCTAGCCTGTTGTTTCCTGCAACCAAACTTTCAGGTTTAACACCAGACATTCCCCCACCCCCACCCCCCATAATACCGAGTCTTCCCTTGTAACAAATACAATTAAGCAAAACCGACTGACATCCCCTGTGTCTGACAGCAATATTCCATACCCATGGTCCCCCACCTCTAAAATTACAGGAGGGAGAGATATTTCTTCTTCCCTTCGGGGGTGGGGGGTGAGGTTGGTCATAATTAGATAATGCTCAGTTTCACGTGACCCAACTGAAATCCGAATCAAAGTTGAGCAAACTTAAAGTGCCAACTACAAATTACTGGTTTGCAAGAGGGAGGTTCTCTCACATTCCTCAGACAGATGGTGTACCTGATGAATGTTCAGTCCCCAAGTCCACACAAATATTCTTGCACATTTAGCTTTGATGCCATGAGAAATCTCCCTGGCTCTCAGAAGAAGACCTTGGAGGTTGGTCTGAGCAGGCACCAGCTCTCTGCCCTGTACCTCAAATCTTCACCAGATTTTCTCCTTTTTAGACTTTCTTGTGTCTCCTTCCTCATAGACAAGCTCCTTTCATGTTCAGTGTGGGCTCTCGCACCTGACAGAGATCACTCTTCCCTATGAGACCAGGTACCCACATATATGTCATTTAAAAAAATATTTTATGGATGTTTTCTGTCGCTTCCAGATGAGCCCCCTGACTCCAGTAAAATCTTCCTTTGTAATAAAGAACAGTTCAACAAAACAAATGGATACATTGGTTATATCTGATAATGCAGGCCTCATTCTACACCTGTAGGCCACCACCTCTCTGAAGAGAGAAGAAGGAGGTCTGTATAACAGACATTTCTCCTTGCGAAGTTCATGGCTCTACAGTGATGTCAATCCCAAGCTTCAGGAACTTTTTTCTGACCCCCTAAGAAGATTTCTTTGGAGTACAGGCCTAGGATAAAGGGTATACACATGTTAGTAACTGTGGAGGTTCCAAATTGCTGGCCCTATTCACAGCTTCGTCACCAATGTGCTGCTGTGCCTATTTTCCCGGAACCCCTCCAACATTTTGCAATTTTTTGTTTTTGTCTCTTCGCCAATCCAATGGGTGGGAGATGGAACTTCAAAGTTGCTTTAAATTGGCATTTCTCTAATTGTCAGTGATAGAGAACCTTTTTTCATATGGCTAGATAGTTTGGACTTCTTCCTCTGAAAATGGCTTGTTTATATCCTTTTACCATTTATCAACTGGGGAGTGGCTCTTAGTCTTACACATTTGATTCAATTCCTTACATATCTTGGATATGAGACCTTTATAAGAGAAACTTGATGTAAAGATTTTTTTTCCAATTACCTATTTCCCTTCAAATTTTATTATTAGATTTCTTTATGAAAATATTTTCAAATTTCATGTAATCAGAATTGTCCATTTTATCTCATGTGATCCTCTCTTATGTATTCAGGAATTCTTCCCCTGTCCATAAATCAAAAAGTGTCTTCCTTGCCCCTCTAATTTAATATTATTCATGTATAATTGCTGGCCTTTTCTATGGGTGGTGAGGGGCATGATGGAGGGAGAAAATTTGGAACTCAAAATTAAAAAAAAAACAGAATGCCACCTGGTTGCAAAAAAAAAAATCAAAACCAATGAAGGAATGTACAAGATAACGTAGTATGACTTTTAATATCTAGGCCATATGTCTATTTGGAGCCTATTTTAGTGTGTGGTGTAAGCTTCTGGTTTTAACCTAATTGCTGCCAGACTACTATTTAGTTTTCCCAGCAGTTTTTGTCAAATAATGAATTCTTGGGATCTTCAGGTTTATTGATCACCACTCTTTGCTTCCATATGTTGTGTGAACTGAATGTGTTCTGCTGATGGACCTCTCTCTCTCTCTCTCTTTTAACCAGTATCAAGTGACTTTTAATGATTACTGCTTTGTAATATAGTTTGAGATCTGGGGATGATAGATTCTCTTTCTTCCCACTTTTTTCATCATTACTCTGGAGAGCTTTGACTTCCTGTTACTCCATATCATTTTTGTAATTATTTTTCCAGGTCTACAAAATGTTCTTTTGGTACTTTGATTAGTACAGCCCTAAATAACCAAATTAATTCATCTAGACTTATTGTTTGTGTTATATTGGCTTAATCCACCCATTAGCAACTAATGTTTCTTCAAATACTTATGCTTGTCTTTACTTCTGCCAAGAGTGTTTGGTAGTTAGACACATAGGGTTCCTGGGTACACCTTGATAGATACATTCCCAAGTATTTTATACCTTCTGTGGTTATCTTGAATGGGATTTTCCTTGCTAGCTTTACAGGCTGAATGTTGTGATTTTATATACAATAATCCTGATGATTTGCATGGATTTATTTTATATCCTGCAACTTTGCTGAAGTTACTAAGCATGCTGTCATATCATCTGCAAAAAGTCATAATTTTATTTCCTCTTTGCCTATGATAATTCCCTTAATTTCTAGTTCTTGTCTTATTGGCAGGAAGGTGGAACAGTGGGTAGAGTTCTGGACTTGGACTCAGGGAAACATGAGCTCAAATCTTGTCTCAGACACTTATTAGCTGCATCAACCTAAGCAAATCACTAAATCTCTCTCAGCCTCAGTTTCCTCATCTGTAAAAGGGAGAAGGGAGCAAACATTTTGTAAGTGTCTACTATATTCCAGGCCCTATGGAAAATGCAATCATGAATATTATTTCGTTTGTTTCTTATAACAACTCTGTGAGGTAGGTACTGTTATTGTCCCCATTTTGTATTTGAAAAACGAGGCAAACATAGGTTAAGTGACTTGCCTATGGATGACATTGCTAATGAGTGTCTGAGGCTGGATTTGAACCCAGTTCTTCCTGACACCAGGCCCACTGCTCTACCTGCTGGGCCACCTAGTTGCTTTATAGGAAAGTAACAATACCTACCACTCACATTGTTGCCAATGTCAGATGAAACTAACATGTATAAAGTACTTTGCAAACCTTTAAGCACTGTGTAAATTGTAACTATTACTATTGTTACTATAGTTCGTATTTCTGCACTATATTAAATAGTAGGTGACAATGGGCATCCTTGTTTTAC
Organism: Trichosurus vulpecula; assembly: GCF_011100635.1. Taxonomy (NCBI): domain Eukaryota; kingdom Metazoa; phylum Chordata; class Mammalia; order Diprotodontia; family Phalangeridae; genus Trichosurus; species Trichosurus vulpecula. The sequence goes on along the minus strand of NC_050578.1, from coordinate 277,460,119 downwards.
CCCTGATCCTACTGGAAAGGTCTTTAACTTTTCTTCATTACATGCAATATTTACTCTGGGTTTTAGATAGAGGTTATTGAATGTATTAATGAAATTTATTCCTGTGATTCCTACAGTTTGAATTTATTGGCATAAATATACAGTTTTATTACTTATTAATATGATTTGTTATATTTATAGTCTTCCTTATGTTGAACCAACCCTACATTCCTGGTATAAGTCCAATAGGGTCAGAGTGTATAATGTTCATCACTGACTCCAGCTTCCTGTTTCTTGGCAATGCAATTGCCTTTGGATGGGTTGGGATTCAAGGCCAGCCTGAAGGACTACACTAGGCCTCTGTGGGGAACTCAGTTGTTATAGTTCTCTGGGAAGCTGTGGCCACACCTAGTCAGTCTTTTCAATCTGTGTGCACCCCTTGTTGACACAGGTTTGCTGGGCACACATAGTGAACTGGGGCCACGGTGATCTGTCACTGAGCAAAGTCAATGCTAAGCCAGTGCCCTGGTGGGGGAGGACTCTTGCTTGCGGGGAATTTCCTGGGCTGGGCCAAATGGAATGTTTCAATGCTATGAGCAGGGCAGTGAAGCATATATGTGACAAACTCTAGCTAAATTGCAAACTCATGGTTTTACCGACATAAGGTCCACAGAGACCTCAGGCCCTGGAGGTCTCAGCAGGAACACAGAGAAGGCTGTGATAGGTGAAAAGAAAGGAAGGAAGAAGCAGGAGATCAGAGAGAGGACAGGAATGGCCTCAGATGGGGGACAAACCTCCAACTTCAGGGTTTTCCTGAAGCTGGTCCTGACAACAATATTGAGGGATTCAGGGCCACCTGTGAGAGTGACCTTGAGAAGGCTCAAAGACAGCTCTGCCATGAAGAGCCTCAGCCGGAGAGGGAACCGATATCCTAGCAGACTCCAAATAAGCAGGGACTAGATCTGGCCATAGACACAGAACATAGAATGTGGAATGTTAGAGTTGGGAGAGACCTTACAATATGGAACATAGACTTTCACAAGTGAGAGAGGCCTTAGGGCTTAGGACATCAGAGCTGGGAGAGAAGTTAGAGAACACCTTTTGTAGGCTGCCATCGTACAAAGGAGGAAATTCAACTCATCGAGCATCTATTAACCACCTACTGTGTGCTGGACACTGGGGATATAAAGGCAGCCATGAGAGAAGAATCCCTGCCCTTCAGAAGATGAGCTTCTCCTGGAGCTTCAGTGACTTAGGGCAAGCAAAGGAGAGACTCTAGATAGAAAGGGGTGTGGAGCGGAGAGGCAGGCAGAGTGGGGAGCCCGGCCTCAGACAGGGCCAGGGACGAGTTTGGTGGGGAGCTCCTGCATGTCCACAGCCTTAAGGCCTTGTCTTTATGCCCAGGGCCTGGCATGGAGCCCAGCCATTTGAGTGAGTGCCTAGAGGCCTCAGGAGGGACCCAGGAAGTACAGCCACAGGCTACACCCTTGTGAGAGTCCCCTCCCTCACCCTCCCAGACCTCCCAGCTTTCCTTACTCCACTTTGATGATACCTGACCCTGCTCTAGAGTCTTCAGGGACTCCCCATCTCTGAGGCCCTGGATCAAGCCCAGGTTGCCAGTCTGGCATTCGAAGCTGTCATCCATCAGCCATCTTTCTGCCCCCATTCCCCATCCATCAATCATGTTTCTGCCTCATGAGCCCATTCCTGCCCCCTTTGTCCTCTGCTGCCTTCTCTCTACACACAGACTGAAATGACTCTTAATAACATGCTGCACTGCTTTGTCAGTCACGTCAAGCAGCATTTATTAATCTCCTACTGTGTGCCAGCCTTGTGCTGAGTCCCTGGGGATGACAAAGAAAAGACAAAGACAGGACGGGGAGAGCCCAACTCTGCACAGCCAAGGATGGCCGGGGCGCTTTGGAAATAGTCTCAGAAGGAAGCTGTGGCATCAAGGGGGGCTGGGAAAGGCCTCCTCAGAAAGTGGGGCATTAGCGGGGATGGAAGCCACTAAAACCGGGAGGACATCAGGGGGAGAGAATTCTAGGCAGGGGAAGCCAGTGTCCACATCACAGGAAGGATGAGGGGCGGGGCTCTCAAAGGAAACTGGAAGGCCAGAGGAGGAGAAGGGAGGAGGGAGTTGGGGGGAGGGTGGGAAAGAAAACAATCAGTACAATTTTGTCCAGTAAGTAGCTGGGGGAGATGGGGGGTTGGAGAGGCTGGAGTGAAGAGATTTGAGAGGCATTTATGGAGATGATAGAGAGAAAAGAACATTGGCAACTAACCGAAAATGGGCAGGGAAGATAAGGCATTTTTAGTTTAGAGCTGGGGAAGATGTTACAGGGAAATGTTGGGGGCAAGGGGGACCAGAGACAGGGGTAGAGCCAAAACAAGAAGTGGAAGGACCTGTGACCAACTCAGCTGGAGGAGGGGAAGGAGCCAACCTGGGTCTATGCCAGGAGAGGGGATGGATGGCCCATCTCTGTCCTCCCATCACTTTCAGGAGAATTCTGCTCTGCCTCCCCCTCTCCTAGCCTTGCCTTTCCCCTCCTACCCTGGGGAATGCTGGCTGCAGAGGACTGAAGGCATGAGGAGGACAAGGGAAAATCCCTCCCCCTGCCCCTACCATGTTGGCATTGGAAGCAAAGCCCCACTCACCCCACCCTAGTTATAGCTCTGACCAGGAGAAAACAAGGTGAGAAGGCCAAAGGTATATCTCAGAGGAGCTGCTGGAGTGGGGGGTGACCACAGTCCACCTCACCACATGCCCCCCCATCTTCCCCTGGGTGGTGGATGGTTGGGGGTTCACTCTCAGGACACACAGACCTGTCCAGAGCTCTGCCCCTCCTAGCTAAATGAGGATACCAGGAGGTGTTTGTTTGAAAGCTTTTATTGCCAGACAAGGGTCAGGCCTGAGCCCTCACTGTTTACCATTGGCATTGATGGGGAGACCAGTGTGCTGGGGTGAGGCCAGGAAGGCTTTGAGCTTGGGCCGGGAGGAGAGACGAGCAACATAGGCAGACAGTAAGGGGAAGTCATCCAGGCACTGGGGAGCCAATGTCTGGTGAACCAACAGCAGGTCCAGCAGATTGTAATCCACAAAAGACATCTGCAGGGTACAGGGGACCAGAGACCAGGTCAGCCAAGGGGAGTTGAGAGGGAGGGCAACCCTGGGCTGGGAGTAGGGGTCTGGGCTTAAGGCTCTCCCTGGTCTGACATCTGGTTCCCCAGAGCCCCACCTGCTCCCCCAGAGCCTCACCTTGTCCCCCACGATAAAGGCCTTGCCTCCCTGGTTCTGCTTCAGCAGGGTCTCAAAAGGCTTCAGCTGGGTGGGCAGGTCCTTCACATACTTGGCCTTGCCCTCCTCCTGCAAAGCCAAGGGCCCCCAGCCCCAGCTCAGTTAGGAGACAATGGAGAAGGAGAAATGGGAGCCCCAGGACATATCCTCACTTTCCTTTCTGACCTCCCCTCCCTGGGGAGGCCCTTCCTCACACCTGGCTAGAGCCTTCCCTGCCCATGCACACCAGCACCTCTTACACAGGTCATTGGAAGAAGTGATGAAGAAGACCTGAGTTCAACTCCTGCCTCACAACTTCTCCCAGCCTCAGTTACCCCTCTGTAGAATGGGGACCACATGGGCACCTACCTCCCAGGGTGGTTGTGAGGATCAACTCTTGTAGGGGGCAATAAATACCAGGAAGGATAATCAAATGGAATGGGCAGGAGAAGGCTCTCCCCACCCACTGAGGGGCTTGCAGTGGCCTGAGGCTCCAACAAAGGTCACATGGCCAGCATAAACTTGAACCCAAGTATTAGAGCCTGGGATCAGCTCTCAGCCCTCCTGTCACTCACATAATTGTGGTAGATGAGGAATATGTACTTGAGCCTGAGGTCCTCCACCCCATCATTGGCCACATCCAAGACAGCCTGTTCTCGATCATCCTTCCCATAGAGCCCTGAGACGGGAGGTGAGAGAGAGGGGAGAGAAAGGATCCAGTCACCTTCCCTCCCAGGGCCCCTCCCAAGGCTCTTCTCAGCTTCCATCTCCAAGGTCTAACTCCAAAGTCACCAACTCAGGGAAGCCTTCTCTGGGCAACCTGGCCCGGCAGGCCTGCTTTCTGCACTGGGAACTCTTCATTCAGCCAAATTGGTCCCTCTGGGAGTCCATCTCCCACCTCCTGCCTTTGCCCAGGCTGTGACCCTTCCATTGGGCTGCTCAGGTTCTGGAACACAGGTGGGTGTTCCAAGGGTCAGAACTAAGGAGGCTTGGTCAGGGCCCTGCTGCAGAAGGCCTGCCTTGGAGCTCCCCACTGATTACAAAGTGACAGTGGATTTATTTGGTATTTTATTCTATCCCACCCTCTTTCCTCCCCACATAACCTCCCTCATGGCAGGGACTCATTCTTTTTTTTTTTTTTAACTCTGCAGTCTCCTATACAGTGCTTGACACACAGTAGGCACTCAATAAATGCTGGCTGAATTGAAAGTGATTTTGCTCTGGGCAGGGATCCTGTCTCCTCACTCTATTCCAGCCTTGTCTGAACCAGTGCTGGGCCCACAGAAGGTGCCCAGCAACTGCTGGATGGATGGGTGGAAGGAGGGATGGAGAAAAAGAGGAACGTGGATAGACAGATGGATGGAGAGAAGGAGGGAGGGAAGGATTTACCAGGCCTGGGCCCACAGAAGGTGCCCAGTAACTGCTGCACAGAGGGAGGAAGCATATGGATAGGTGGCTCCCACGTGACCCCTCTACCCCACCCCCACCACCGGAGTCAGTGGCCATACCATATTTGCGCCCCAGGTATCTCAGGATGGCATTGCTCTGGTACAGGGTCAAGTCTCCGTCTGTGAATTTGGGGAGCTGGCCGTAGAGCTATGGGGCAGAGGTCAGGGGAAGGGGCTGAACACGATACCCCTCCCAGACCCCCATCTCCCGCACCCTCAACTGACTGCCCCGTCCCCCCTACCCCCACCCCCGGCCCTCCTCCTCTCTGGCCACTCATACAGCTGGCCTTGAGGTCCCCCTTCATCCACATGTCCATGGTCACTATATCCTCCTTCCAATCCTGGCCCTGGTCAGCCAGGAGCATCCGCATGGCCTTGCATCGCCCTGAAGGGAGGGCAGGGGACAAAGGAGCTCAGCCCGGACGGGGCAGCCCGAGAACAGCACCCCTTCCGGAGTCCCCCCTGGACAAACCCCTCCCCCCTCGGGGCCCCAGTTTCCTCCTCCGTAGGATCCGGGGGCCGAGGGCTAGGATCTGTGGAGGGGGCTTCCACGGTCCTCTCCCACGTCCTGCGGGGAGGTGGGCTCCTCTCGAGGGTCCCCCGGCCTTGCCGCCCCCCGTGCTGGGACCACGAGTTACCTCTGACAGGGAAGTAAGTGATGGTGTAAGGAGGCACTAGGAGAGATGGACAGAGAGGTCAGGGGGGCCTGCGCCCCCAAAGCCCCTTCGGCCCCAGACCCTCCCCATTCCCCTCCCGATGGCCCTCCCAGGGGAGGCCCAGGCCTTACTTTCTAGCGATAGCGGCACACAGGAAGGAACGGAGCAGGAAGCTGCATCCCAGGAGCCGCCCTGAGCTTAATAAGCCCGGACCCGCCCCGGCCGCGCCCCCTGCCCCCCCGCCCGGACCCCAGAATGTGCTGAGTCACTGTGACAGGACACCGGGGTGCAGGGGCAGGGGTGGGGGGTGCAGCGGGGAGGAGCTGCAGAGGGGCTCAGAGAGAATGGGTTGGGGGGCTGGGAGAGGGGCTGCAGCAGCGGGGGAGGGGAGAGGAAGGCTGAGAACCGCATAGGAACCTGGCACGGACTGATGTATTTGCACTAATTAACCCTGGCACTAAGGGGGAGGGGGAAAAGCTTCCTGCAGAAGGTGGGACTTGGGGACCGAGGGGATTCCGGGCTTGGGGCACAGCCAGGGCAAATGTCCAGAGAGGGGAGTTGGGGGTCTCGTATGGCCTGTGTCCCAGGACCATGGAGGGGAGGAAGGTGGAAGACAGGAGGAGGCAGATCATGAAGGATCCTGGGGAGGGAGCCAAGGATTTATGAGTCAGAGGACCCGCCTTGGAATGCCAGGTCTGCGGTGTATTTCACCCTGGGTGATCTTGTTCCAGGCCTCAGTTTCCACACCTGTAAAAGGAGGGACTTAGATGACCTCTGAGGTCTCTTCCACCTGTGGTTTTATGAGCCGATGAAATGGCATTCTCAGCAATGTGCCTCCGATTTCTATTTGGAGACCACCAGCGATGGGGAGCTCATTACACCTCGTTTATTTACTGGTGGAGGCTATTGCTTCTACAGAAGCAAGGGAAATGACAGGATCCCACCTGGCTGCACAAAACTAGGGTGGGGCAGCTGGGCTTCTGCCCAAGGGCAGCAAGATGTAAGGGGTACTGGCAGCATCGGTTGTGCGAAACAACCGAGCTGAGCACCTAGTTAGTAGAGCTGCACCCCGAGGTGACCTCTTCTGTGGCCCACCCTACCTTGCTATCCACCCAGCTTCAGCACCCCCAACAGCGACCTCCCACCCCCTAATCAAAGTGTCCTGGCTGAAAAATGGGTAGCTACATCTCTGCCACATAGGCTTGGGGGGTGTGTTGCTGGTCAGGCTGCGGAGAAGTATATGGTGTATGAAAACCGTGTTGGTGGAAAGTCACTTGGTCCAACCCACTCGGGAAAACCACTTAGAATTAGGTGGGAAAAATCAGTCAGTCCTCCACAGCCTTTAACCCAGCCATTCAAATGCCAGAGATGCATCCCAAGGCTGTGGGCAGTGGAACAGGACGTGTCAGTTCTCCACCAGGGATTCCTGCAGGTTGCTTTTAAGGTAGAGCATTATAGCTGGAGGGAACCTTAGAACATAGCTCCCTATCTCCTCTCTACCTCCCACCTTCAGAAAACTGAAGCCCATGTGCGTGCATGTGTTTGTGTTTGTGTGTGTGTGTGTGTGTGTGTGTGTGACCTCCAGCTTCTCTACTTCTTCCCCATTCTTTGACCTTCTTTAGTCTCTGAGGAAAAGATGGCCTTTCTTCATGCATGGGTCTCAGCCCTGCCCCCCCCCCCATTCCCTGGGGCCTGTTAAACCTGAAAGTTTGGTTGAAGAAGGCAAACAAGCTAGGTGATAGAAAAATCCATGTTGTTTATCATTTTCCCTCAAAGCATAGCTAAGCTAGCTTACTTGTACATACAAGGAGTCAGAGCATAAGCTCTGGATGTCTGAACAAAGAAATGAAAAAACTTATATACGTTATTTTTAGCGTACTCAACAAGCCTGTTACCTCACTTTTATGATGCCCGTGTATGTTTAGCCATGATACAAGAAGAGGATTTTCCTCAATGGAATAGATTTGTAAATACAATAAGATAAGAGTGTTGACAAGGGTCAGTTGAAGTATATACCCGTAGAATATTAAGTGAGGCAGTCTCTCTCAGGATTAGGGTCTCATCCCTTAATGGCTAACAGGGAAAGAATGTTCTTAGGTCAGGCAGATCTGGCCTTGTTGACGGAGAAAAGATACTGTCTGAGCAAACTCGAGAGAACAAAGAAGCCCAGGCCCTGGCTCTTCAAGCGGGTCATTAATTCAGGCTCTGGGTCTTATTGAAATTACAAAAATGATATGAAATGGTATAAAATGTTCCACATTTCCTCCTTTTGGTCAAAGGTAAGCTGAAAGTTTCACCTGAAGACCAATTAAGGTATGGAAAAAAATCTATCTTCCTCAGGGGTAAAGTTCTAAAAATCCTTATATAGGTGGATTCAGGTTTTTCATTCCTGTGGCTGGACATCCCCAGAGATGGGCACTAATCGTAAACTAATTGTAAACAAGCATAGGGAGCAAGTTGCAAGGGGTATCAGGGTAAGGAACATAATGGCTAAAGATACCAAAGACATAGGCAAACAGTCTTGGAAACACCAGGGACTCAGGGAAAGAGCAGTTCTTTGCTCAGGTTCTGATTCGGACTCTTGGGAACAAGTTGTCTGCATCTGATCCTGTCCCCTTCAGGCTCTTTGAAACTGGAGGGCAAGGTCTCCTATGGGCTCAGATGTCCACTTGGGAGCAGGGGCAGTCCTCAGATGTGACAGAAGGATCAAGGAGTCCATATCCACAAGTTGGCAGCTGTAGAAGTAGTCAGACCTGACAGGAGCTCCCAGAACACATATGATTTGATAATGGAGAGAAAAACAGCACAACTTAGGTCCCAGCCACGCAGGGCTAAGTTCAGACAGTGAAATGAATGGTTCAATATCCCAGCCACACAGAGCTGAGTTTAAACAAATACAATAAAGTTCTTATGATTCACAAAACTGCACAATTACATTAAGTCAGGTACAGACCAAACCACTTAGATGGTTCACAATAGACTGATATTGAGAGGGGGAAATTTGCATGTCACATGTTTTACATTTACACATTAGATAACCAAGAAAACTTAAACATGAACCATACAAAGTAATACAATCATTATTAACAATGTTGACTAACATCATAAACTTTAGTCATGCCATGTCTCTTTGTTGGCATTTACAAAATAAACCACAAGTCATTCTTAACAAAGCTTAAAATGTTTCTGATTTAATTCCAGCAATTAATTGCACAATTTGTATACAAAGTAACTTTAAATCACAGTTACATATTCCCAATGTCCATTTAAAGCAGCACTTTTTTTATTTTAAATCCCAGATGCCTGATTGTAGTTATCTGGTCCCTAGAGAGTAAAAGAGAGTTCTGCTTCTCTGGTTCAGATCTAGACATTCTCAGACAATTCTTACTTGATATAACTTAGTACACTCACTTAAATTTGGCTCTCCTTTTTTTTGAAACTTCAGAGTATTTCAGTTTCTATATCGTCTGCTGTTTCTATCCTTACCTAAATTTTGTATCTGGTATAAGAATCCTTTAAAATATGAAGGTCCAAGCATAAATTGAATTCATCTTCCCTTTAAAATTATCAGATGGATACCTTAATAAAGGAGGTGTAATTTCACTTTTAACAATGTCTTATACAATTTCCTTGTGCAAAAATCCAAATTTAAGATCTTATTACCAAAACACTTATATTAGCTTGAATTTCCATGATTGATAAATTTTAGAGCCAATCATACACATCTGTATATAATTCTTAAGGGAATCAGTCTGATCCTGTGGCTTTTTCTCAAAACTTGCTATCCCCTTTCTTTTTTATTAGACATTTATCACATTACATCTTTGCCTTATTACTTTGTCTAATCATTTCCTCCTTTTGGAGGATGTTATCTCTATATTATTTTAATTTTTATTCAGCCATGAACACAGGTTAAAATTGTAAGCTATTCATTCCTGCATCTCATTATAATAACTCAGAGATATTCCAATATTCATCTATTACCTAATTGATTTAGCATTGTGCTTACAAAACTTTTTGATAATATAAATTTGCTATGAAAGAAAAGAGGGACAATGTCATATATCTTAACAAAAGGAAAGAACTTTCTTAGCTCTGTTGATTCCAGGTATGAGTCGTATCTGATAGCCAATCATATAGCCATTAGATGCTGAAAGCAGGTAGGGATTTTTCCTTTTCAGAAAGGAAATAGCAGAATTGGGAAATAGAGTCAGGAAGATCCTACATAGGCCGTGTCCAAGGTCATCTTCAAATATTTTCCCAGACACAGACATCCACCTTTAAAGTTCTCAGCCTGTAATGCATGCCATTCTAATACTGGCTTCATGTGACCTATTCCTGTAATCAGAGCTTAAAACAATATTAAATTGTAGTCCCATAAAATCTTAAATAGCAAATAAATATCCTTCAGATAGGACTGTCCCAAATTTCATTGAGCTAATAATTATCAAATCAAGCTACATAACTTTTCTGTCTTTTAAAGTACTTTCTCACACTCTTTCTCAACTTACTTAAACCATCTGAAACTAGTATTCTCTTGGGACAGGAGAGGCTTAGCTAACTCCCATTTGTCCCCAAACTTTCTTATTTGCTTTTTGTATTTCCAATCAAACCTTTATTTACCTTTCCAAATCTCTCCTACCCATTATTCAGTCTTCCTTTACATTTCAACCATAAGACAAAATAGCTCATAAATTAGTGATTTTTACTGACATAACTGTCTGTACTGGAATCCATTCCAGCTTAAACAAAGCAAAGAGGTTAATGACCAACCTCACAGACTGATGGATTTATGTCCCGTTTACTCATTCTGGAGGAAAGGGACACTTTAGGAATCAAATCTTATACACATTGATAAGCTCTAACTCTTGCTTAAAATCACAAAAACATTTTTCAAAACATTCCTAGAATTATTTCCCTTCTTTAAAAACAGTTTAAAATTTATCCTGATGTTAAAAGGAATACTCACTAAACTTTCCTGAAGAAAATTATTTAGAAGGTTTTAAAATGATAGACATCTCCTTATTTCTCCTTGAAGCAAATTAACCCTTAAACACTGGAATTCATTAACTAAGTTGGTGGAAAATGTCCTCATTCTCAAAGTATTTATACAGAATTCCTAGATATTACAAAGTTCCTTAGTCAAAAAGGTGGAGGACACTTAATTTCTATAGATTACATACCCAATTAAATTAACCTTATCACAATAACAAAGTTTACCAGGACCTTAAAAACTTACTTCATAGGAATTCCTCTACACAGAAAACCACACAGATTGATAAGAATTCATGACTAGATGGATTCAAAAGTCCTTGTTTCAGTTAACAACCTCAATTTCTTAATTAAGTACAATTTCTAATTCAACAACATCTAGATTATAAGAGGAATTGTTTTTCTAACAGCATAGGCAATGCAATATTAACCAAGTTGCATAATATAACAAATTTAGAAATACAAGTACACCACAAGCAATTATCATGTATTTAAAACTTGAAACAAAATCTATTGATTAACAATCAGGTGACTATAACATAGTTGGATGAGCAAATCAAATCTCGATTCATAATCACTAGTGGTAACATTTTAATTTCTAAGGTCCAATACTCTTAGCACTGTAAAAGAAAAGATTATTGTCTATAAAACCACATTTTTTTTCAATATTGCTGATACATCTGTTTGCTAAATTACACAATTTAGAAATGTAAAATGCCCTAAACATAATTATGCATTTTAAAACTTGAAACAACCCATTTATCAATTTAGGTGAACACATTTCTAAATCTTCTTGCACAGAGAATCTTTCACCTCATCATTTGAAACTATAACTTTAAACCACCAGATATATTCTCATAATAGAAAAGTTCTCACATAGAAAATCTGTTCTCATGGTTAAATATCAGTATTATTAATTATTTCTTGTTATAATCACATATAATAGCTCCAAATTGCCAAGTTTTATCAGATCCCTTTGGAAACCCAATTCACATGTATCAAAATCAGATTAAAATTGCTATAATATCATTTCTTACCACACAATGGTCTTCTCAAATTTCACAATCTAAGAGAATTTTAGAAACACAATGCAATTTTAGAAATACAGAAACAATTTTCAGATGACATCAATTGCATTTCCTGATTACCACATATAAAAATTATTCAGCTTATTACTTTTGGTATTTAAAAACCACTTCAAATTAACAATTACATTAATTTAAAGAGAGATAATAATAATGTTGTATCTAACATGTACCAGACTTTATGTTACGCATTTTACAATCATTATCATTTTGATCCCATAACAACCATCATTATTATTTTCCCTTTACAAATCAGGAAACAGGTCAAACAGAGATTAAAATACAGTTTTGCAATTGGAATAAAGAAGTGTGAAGTTATGTAGAGCAGAAGCTAGTATCCCAGTGGTGACAATTCTGGGAGGCAGAAAGTCCAAATCCATCTACCTCGCTCTTCCCCCACAACTGCAGAAGTTACTGAGCCTAGGGAAGTTTGCAGCTGCTGGGGACAGAGTGGGCACAATGCATAGGACCTGGGTGACATTTCCAAACTTTGCCAAAAAGGATGGGCTACAAAGGTATCCAGGGGGCACAGGACTGTCAGGATACTGTCAGTCTGTGAATTTCTGCCCTTCTCCTCCTACAGTTCTCCTGCATTCTCTTCTCCTAATCTGATCTGGGACTAAAGGAGTTTGTTTTAGCTGCCCTAACTTTTACTGCTGCCCTGGTTTGGTCAGAGACAGGACAACAATGGTGAAAGATCTCAATGATTGTAACTCAAGTAAACTTCACCTTTTGCTCACTCCTTAAAAACTTTTTGTACTTAAATCTAAGGGAAAAGATTCCCTCTTAACTCTGGGGAGGGAGTGGGGAATGATAAGTGATCAGCATTGGGAGGAGGTGTTTCAGCAAGAGTGTGCTCCTGGGGTGACCTTACAGTCTCAGGAGTTCTCTCTCCCAAAATCCAACTAACCAGTCTCCAAACTTTTTTAATGAATAATCCCAGAATCTGCTAAAATATTTCAGCTCTATTTTTCTCTGCAAGTCCAGTTGGCCAGACCAGACATTACAAAAAAAAAGAGAGTCTCTGTTTTTAACTGCAGCCTTAGAATTCTCTGGCTACCTGTGTTTCAGATTTTACATGGTACAGACATAGAGTACACGCTCTCACACAGACAATTAACAGACAATTAACAAAACAAATACAGAACAAATACAGACTGAGCTCAGAGTTTAAAGAACAGAGAATTAGAAGCTTTCAGGAGTTGGCTATTAGCACCCCTGTGGTCTTTGGGGAAGCCTTGGCATTCCTGATTTTTCTGACTCTCCATATAGGAAGGGGGAAAGGGGAGATGGAGGAGGACTAGGGCAGGTAAGGGAAGGCTAGGAGTAAGGATAAAATGAATTTATCCTCCCCATAATCAGATACTTTAAGGGAAGGAAGCAGGAATAGGGCAGAAGGCAAAAACAGAGCCCTTAAGGGAAGGGGGAAAAAGTGGGGGGAGGAGAGAGAGGAGGCAATGGTAGCAGAACAGAGTTACCCCTTTCTGGTTAGAGTAGGTACTGGGAGGCAGAGGGGGAGCGGGTAACAGCAAAGTGCAGTTTTTCTCCCCCAGATCTGGGCCTCCAAGGGAAGGAAGGGAGGGAGGGGGTGAGAATAGGGTGGAGGGAGTAGAGGAACAGTTGGACTTCTAATTCTAGTTTTTGACTGATCCATCTAATTTTCTAGATCAATCAATGTTTCCAGGGGATCTATGTGTGTTTGACTGCAGATCTGTGTTTTACCACAGATTTGATCCCTGCCCCCAGAGCTAGCTTAAAGGGAATTTTCAGACTTCAACCAATTTTGTGGGAGTACTTTTTGGAAGATGGGAAGAGAGACAACTTACCCCCACCTTGTCAAGCCCAAAATTCCAGGAAAAATTAATCTTGTGGCACCTGAAGCGTTGGCAAGGTTGGGCTGCTTTGTCTTGTTTCCATCATCTCCATCCGAAGTTCATGGCACCATAACCGTTAAACCTGAAAGTTTTGTTGAAGAAGGCAAACAAGCTAGGTGATAGAAAAATCCATGTTCTTTATTATTTTCCCTTAAAGCATAGCTAAGCTAGCTTACTTGTACATACAAGGAGTCAGAGCATAAGCTCTGGCTGTCTGAACAAAGAAATGAGAAAACTTATATACATTATTTTTAGCAGACCCAGCAAGCCTGTGTTACCTCGCTTTTATGATCCCCATGTATGTTTAGCCATGATACAAGAAGAGGATTTTCCTCAATGGAATAGATTTGTAAATACAATAAGATAAGAGTGTTGACAAGGGTTAGTTGAAGTATATACCCGTAGAATATTAAGTGAGGCAGTCTCTCAGGATTAGGGACTAATCCCTTAATGGTTAACAGGAGAAAGAATGTTCTTAGGTCAGCCGGATCTGGCCTTGCTGACGGAGAAAAGATATTCTCTGAGCAACTTGAGAGAACAAAGAAGCCCAGGTCCTGGCTCTTCAAGTGGGTCATTAATTCAGGCTCTGGGTCTTATTGAAATTACAAAAATGATATGAAATGGTATAAAATGTTCCACAGGCCTTTGACCATTTAATCTCTTAAATTCAACCAATTCTTGTGGCCTGGCCCCTCCATTGCTGTTGGAACACATGCCTGGTCCTCTGGGACCCTCCACAGCCTTCCTTTGGTTTTGCCAGCCTAGGCAAGTTAGCTCTCCTCTTTTTCATTCCCAAACTAGAAAGGATTCTCTATACGCACCTATGCCCGCCCTTCTCAGCCTTCCCTCCTTTGGCTCTCAAATCCACCCCTCAAGTGTAACTGCTGCCTCAAGGTTTACTGACTTTGATTGAGATTAACTGCAAATGCTCCTGACCTTGTCAGTCCTTATCCGGCTCAATCTCTCTGGGATTTCTGAGCCTGTTAGCCACCTCATCCATTCTCACCCCGCTCCACACCCCTCTGCCCCAGTGCTGGGCCCCAACTCTCTCCTTCCATTGCTTTCCTGAAAATTCTCTCTTTCCCTTCTCCTCCTACCTGACAGGGTGATCTTCTGTCTCCCTCCCCATAGGTCAGGTGTATCCCAAGGCTGTCCCCTCAGCCCTCTGGTCCTGTGGATAAGTTCCTCTGCTTCTGTAGCTTCATATCCCTTCACAGGTGGTTCCCCAATCTCCATCTTCAGATGTAACCTCGGGCCCAGGAGTCCCAGGTCTGAGCAGATGGGCTGCCTCTACAGTATTAAAATCACACTGACTTCTTGCTCCCCCACCCAGAATTTATTTACTCCATGAACAAGTCTCCTGCTTTCATACAAACATTCAAGGTAATAAGTGCAGTTTGGATTATTTGGGTCCACGTGGGACTTTTCTTTTTGCCTTTGGCCTTTGTGGGGCATGTGTCCAGCATTGGGAGCTTGGGAACAAAGCATTCGCATAATTTATTTTTTTAATTTAATATTTTCCCTCAATTATATGTAAAAACAATTCTTAACATGACTTTTAGTTCCAAACTTCCTCCCTCCCCTCTCCCTCTCATTGAGAAGGCAAACAATTTGATATAGGTTATACATGTGCAGTCATGCAAAGCATATTTCCATGTTAGTTGTTTTGTGAAAGAAAAAAACAGACAAAAACACAAGGAAAATAACCAAGAAAAAGTTTGCTTCCATGGGGATTCAGACTCTATCATCCTTTCTCTGGAGATGGAAGGCATTTTCCATCCTAAGTCCTTCAGAATTGTATCAGATCACTGGATTGCTGAGAATATAAGAGTCACTCCCAGCTGATCAGCATACAATAATGCTGTTACTGTATACAATGTTGTCCTGATTCTGCTCATTTCACTTTGCATCAGTTCATGTTAAGTCTTTCCAGGTTTTTCTGAGAGCATCCTGCTTGTCGTTTCTTAAAGCACAATAGTATTTCATCACAATCATATACTTTATGGACAATTTAGTGATCCAGCCTCAGACCCTTCCTGGCCTGGCTCTGTGACCCTGGGCAGGTCACTTCGCCCTGTTTGCCTCAGTTTCCTCATCTGTCAAATGAGCTGGAGAAGGAAATGACAAACCATTCCAGTATTTGCCAAAAACTAAAATCCCCAAATTGTGTCAAGAAGAGTCAGATATGACTGAAACAACTGAACAACAACAAAATCACAGAATTGGAAATTGTTTTGGCAAAGTTGTTGGAGCCACTAACAGTGTTTCCATGAGTCTGTCTGGGGTGTAGACTAGAACATCTGGTGTGAGGGCTGCTGAGTCCTTTTCAGGGCTGCTTTCCACCTTTGGTGTCCACCAATCCATCTAACTCTCAGCTGTGGCTCCAAGAAGCTGTAGCATGCCCATCGACCACACCCTGGTCAGCTCTTTCAGCAGAAGGTCTAAACCAGGTTGAGGGTAACCAAGGGGTCTCAGACGACCTGTCAGTGAGTTAGGGGGGCTGTCTACTGCAAGCCTGTGAACACTTTTCCTGGTGTTCTAACGTCCATGAAGGCAGCTGAAGCAGGCACTGTGGACTGGTTAGAGCTTAGTTAGACATTGAAGATGCTAAGGTCATCCACTGCATCTCCAGCCATCACAAGTCCTCTTGACTCTGTCCTGCCACTGGAATGTGGTGACTCTGGAAGAGAGAGTGAGGCTGAAGGCTTCATACAACTCTCCCTCACTTAAATCCAATTTATGCTCAAATCAAAAGACATCACCTATGCTAGTTTGCCATTTTTACCTATCTCAAGGTCTTGTGGTGGCAGACAAGTAATGAAGCAGCAGGTGCAGATGTGTTAGGAGCTCTAGTAACAACGCTGCACACAGGCAGCGCAGGCCATAGGGTCATCTTCTCCCTGAAAGCAGCTGTGGGATTCAGTGGCCTCTGGGTGTCTGAGCAGCCTTTTAAGGATTGCACTGCTGACCCCTGGTGTGAGGAAGGGGCTTGAAAAGGTATCCTAAAAATTGGCTACTTACCCAGCATCGAAACACACAAAAGAACAAAAACTTCTGCAAAGATGATTCCACTCGCCATCGGTACGAGGAGTGTGCATACACTTATAGTTATAGACAACACAAAATCTAATAGATCTGGAAAATGAATAGCTCTTGTGAGAGAACTCAGCGGGTATCACATCCAAAAAGCAGCCCTGAGTGAAACAAGGCTGGCAATGAAGGCCGCCATACTGAAGTTGGAGCTAGATATATGTTTTTCTGGAGTTGCTGCAGTGACGGGGAGCAATGTGAAGCTGGCATAGGTTTCACAACCAAAACTAATCTAGTCAACAAGCTTGTATGCTTACCAAAAAGAGTGAATGACAGGCTCATGACAATGTGAGGAAAACACCATGCCACCATCATCAGTGCCTATGTGCCCACCATGACAAACCCTGATGAGGTCAAAGAAAATTTTATGAAGACCTGGCAATCTTTATCATCTATGTGTCAAAAGAGGATGAGCTTATGATTCTGGGTGACTTTAATGCTAGTGTAGGCTCAGACTACCAGACATGGCAGGGAGTTCTAGGGAGGAATGGAGTTGGAAACAGCAACAGCAATGGTCACCTGCTACTGAAGACTTGTGCATCTCATGACCTTCTCATCAACAACACTGTCTTCCATTTACCTAAATGTAATAAAACTTCATGAATGCACCCTCGAAGCGAGCATTGGCATTTAATAGACTACATAATTGTAAGGAGAAGAGGCAGCATGCGAGAATGATGAAAGTTCTCTGTGTTGCAGAGTGCTGGACTGATCATAGACTTATTCTCCTCAAGCTAAATATCAACATCGAGGGAAGCAGCACCCCCAAGGCAAGTTGACTACCAGAAGAATTAATGTCAATAGATTATAGTGCTTCTCTGAGTGGGAACTGTTTGTGGCTAACTTGGAGAGAAAGCTGAGCCAACACACAGTTGGCAACAGTGGAGCAGAAAAGGAGTGGGCAGCTTTCAGAGATTTAGCGTACAGCACTGCATTTGCTCATCTGGATCAGAACACTCCCAAACATCACATCAAAAGAGTGGTTTGTAGAAAACAGTGGAGAAATTCAGAAGCTGCTAAGTGAACACTGAGAACTCCACAGGGGATAGATTCTCTGTCTCTAAGAAAGCAGCATTTGATTCCATCAAGAGTAAAGTACAAGCAAAGCTTAGAGAGATACAGGATTCTCCGCTCAGTAAGAAGACAGATGAAATTCAGTTTTATGCTGATAGTAACGATCTGAAGTCCTTTTATGATGCCCTGAAAGCTATTTATGGGCCAAAGACTTATGGTGCATGTCAACTATTCAGTGCTGATTGAGTCACATGATCCTGGAGAGATGGGCTGAACACTTCCATAGTGTTCTCAACAGACCATCATCAATTAACGCTGAGGCCATTGACCATTTACCTCAATTTGATGTCAATCTCTCCCTAGCTGAAGCTCCAACTGAAGAAGAGGTTTTGAATGCCATTAGGCTTCTTTCATGTGGCAAAGCACCTGGTGCTGATTCTATTCTAGCTGAGATTTACAAGGCAGGGGGTCCACTGCTCCTGCAAAAGCTGACTGAAATTTTCCAGGTCATATGGCAAGAGGAGGTTATTCCCCAGGAGTTCAAGGATGCCTCCATTGTCCATCTCTATAAAGGTAAAGGAAATAGATTGTCCTGTGGCAATCACAAGGGTGTCTCTCTCTTAGTCATAGCTGGCAAGATTCTTGCCAAAGTCCTCCTTAATAGGCTGATCCTTCACCTGGAAGATGGTCATAATACTGAGAGCCAGTGTGGCTTCAGGAAAGGTCAATATGGTGTTTGCTGCCCGACAACTCCAGGAGAAATGCTAGGAGCAGATCAGAAGTCTGTACACGACATTTGTCAATCTGACCAAGGACTTTAATACAGTCAGTCATGAGAGCTTATGGACAATTATATCCAAATTTGGTTGCCTGGAGAAGTTCATCAGCTTTGTACCTCAGTTTCACTATGGCATGCTAGCCTGGGTTCTGGATAATGGACGATGCTCTCATGCCTTCCCAGTTACCAATGGAGTGAAACAAGGCTGTATGCTTGCTTCCATGCTTTTCAGAGTGTGTTTTTAGCCATGTTTTCAAAAGCCTTCAATGAGAGTGAAAATGGCATCAGTCAGTCACAGCACTGCTGGTAAACTATGTACCTTGAAAAGGCAACAAGCCAAGACCAAAGTAGAGGGAGTGTTGGTGCATGATATTCTGTTTGCAGATAACTGTGCACTCGGTGCAGCCTCTGAAGCTGAGATGCAACAAAGTATGGATCTATTCTCTGTTGCTTGTGTTCATTTTGGCCTGACAATTAACACCAAGAAAACACAGGTGCTCCATCAGCCACCACCACATCCCCTATATGTGGAACCATCAGTTACAGCAAATGGAGAATTTTGAGTGCTATGGATAAGTTCAGTTACCCCGGCAGTATACTTTCCAGGGAGGTACACACTGATAATGAGGTTGAAGCCTGCATTGCCAGAGCTAGCTCAATGTTTGAGAGGCTCCAAAGGAAAGTAAGGGAGAGAAGAGGTATTAGACTGACTACCAGACTGACGGTCTACAGAGCCGTGGTGCTGACCTCATTGTTGTATGCCTGTGACGCCTGGACAGTCTGCCAAGGCCATGCCAGGAGACTGAATCACTTCCATCTGAGTTGTCTTAGGAATATTCTGAAGATCACCTGGCATAAGAAGATACAACACATTGAGGTCCTTACTTGAACTAAACTGCCAAGCATTCAAACTCTGCTTCAGAGAGCACAACTCTGATGGGCTGGCCACATTGTTCAAATGCCAAATGTGCAGTTGCCAAAAAGACAATTTTATGGAGAACTCACACAGGGCAAGTGTTCGCATGGAGGTCAGAAGAAGCAATACAAGGACACTCTCGAGGTCTCCCTTAAGAACTTTAGAATTGATTGTGTGATAAGGGAGACAATGGCACAGGACTGCCTGGCGTGGTGTGCCCACATCAGAGAAGGTGCTGTGATCTCTGAGTGAAGCAGAATTGAAACAGCTCAGAAGAAACACGAGATGCACAAAGTTAGGAATTCCACCCCAGATGTTCACATGCATTATTTGTGCCTGATCTGTGGTGGAGCATTCTGAGCTCATATTGGCCTGATCAGCCACAGTTGGACGTGTGTAACTTGACTCTAACATAGTGATGTTACTCTGGTCCTCTTGGAGAACAGAGAAGAAGAACCAACCTTCCCGCAGCCTCTTCAACAACTGCTTCTGTTTCGTATCATCTTTGCTAATGTGGTGGTGGTGGGGGAAGTTCTCTTCCTTTCTGTTTTACCTCATTCATTTATTTTGGGTCATATTTTCCTCTGGTTTTTGACTCATTGTGGTTCTTGTTGGAAAACTCTCCCTGTCCTTTGTTTCTCTCTCTGGGAATCCATCTGAGACTTGCCTGCTGGTTTTCCTTCCCTATCTATATCAAGGATCACACCAGACTTTCCTCAGAGTTGCTTCGATGGAGATTTTGGGGGGTCTGGAGGACTCCTCTTTGGGCTGCATTTTGGCATGCAAAGGCTTTGTAAAGTTGTGATTGAAATTGGCTGTTTTACCTTCTGGGATACCCTCTATCCCTCATTCAATTAAGGATTCTCTCCCAGACTCAAATTCTGAAAGGTCCCTTTTCACTTTCCTTCTGTCTTCCATTCTCTTCTTTCCCTACTTTTTAACATCAATATTCCTATAATTGAAGTTACCCAGCACAGCTGGGCTGCATCCAACTTTTCCAGGCCACCAGGTGTGTTCATGTTGACAGACAGACAAGGTTTGCCTGCTGCCCCCCTCTCCTCACTCTGCTCCCATCCCTGCAGAGATGGAAGGGGACCCCAGGCCTTAGGGCCATTCAGGAGTTGTTCTTTGTTTTTGTAGCTGCCAGGCCAAGAACCCAGTACCCAGGGCCAGCCTTCTGGGGATGGGTCTTTCTGTCCCTCCCTAGGCTGCTCCTAGAAAGGTGGGCCCAGTTTTTTCTTCCTTACGGCTGCCCAAGTCATCTTCCTAAGGCACAGGCCTGACCCTGCCACTCCCTAGCTCAAACATCTTCCATGGCTCCCCAGGATTCTTGAATTTAGCCCTTCCTAGCCTGGCACTTCACACCTGGAGCTCCCTGGCTCCTTCCTGTCTGTTCCAACTTTGTCTCACATCAGCCTCTTCACCAGCTCCATTCTGCACCCCCACTGTATTGCTAGCCTGACCTTGACCCTCCTTTCCTGTATCCCTCCACATGCACAGCATGGCCCTGGCACCTGAAGCAGGCCCCCTCGTCATTTCCCCTGCTCTGAATCATTGTGGGGGAGCTTTCCTCAATCCCCCCAGTCCTTAGGGTACTCTCCATATTCAGGTTCCCTACTTGTTTTGAATTAGTCTGGGTCCTGTATCTTCCCCCTTCTTCAATCTCCTCCATCAATTCAATAAAAGCTCGTTCAGGGCAATGACTGTGCCCAATGCCTAGAGGCTTCACAAAGTGAATTGAACAGAGAATATGAAGGAAGAAAGGGACTTTAGAACATAGACCATCAGAACTGAGAGGAATCTTAGAACCCAGAATGTTGGAAAGGAGGCATTTTAGAAAATGGAACAGAAGGTCAGGGCCTGGAGGCACCTTATAACCTGGAACATCAGAGCTAGGGGCAGCGGGAGTCTCAGAACAGAGAACATGCCAGCGGAGACCCGGCCCTCACTCCACACAGGCACACCATGAAGCCAGAGAGGCTGGGAGGGAAGAAGCATTTCTCTATTGCCTGCTCTGTACTAGGCACTTTGCAAACATTATCCAGTTTAATCCTCCCAACAGCCCAGAGAGATAGGTCCTGTGATTGTCCCCCTTTAACAGCGTAGGGAACAGACCACAGGCCCAGCATGCTCTCCACAGTGGCCCCAACAAGTACAGGTGTGTACTCCTGGCCCCGGCCTCTTTCCAAAAGCCGATATGACTGAATTACAGAGAAGGCATAAGGGTTTCCACATGATGGCTGGCTATCGGTATGTTACCTAAATTGATGGTCGTTAGTTCAACTTGCCCAGTTTCTTGGGAAAGTTTGGGGTGTGTTGTTTTCAAAAAATATTAAGTCAAGTCAAAAGATTAGTGAAATAGAAGAAAACACAGGGCATCTCATTGCAAAAGCACCTGACTTGGAAAGCAGATCAAGGAGAGATCATTTGAGTCACTGCACTACCCGAGAGCTGCAATCAAAAAAGAACCTAGTCATCCTCTTTCAAGAAGTTAGGAAAGAAAACTGCCCAGACTTCTTAGAACCAGAGGACAAAGTGAGAATAGAAAGAATCCACGGCTCATTACCTGAAAGAACCCCCCGATAAAAACTCCCAGGAACATGGTAGCTAAAATCCAGATCTTCCAGGTCACAGAAAAATAAATCCTGTAAGGAGACAGAAGAAAGAACTGAAGTCCTGAGGAACCATGGTCAGAATCACCTAGGATTTAGCAGCCACCTTGTCAAGGACCAGAGAGCTTGGAATGTGATGTTCCAGAAGAAGGCTATAGGTTTACAGAGTTGGGTACAGAAACACTCTACGGGGAAATAAGAAGGGAAGAGGAGAAGGAAGAAGAGAGAATGAGAGAGAAAGACAGAGACAAAGAGAGAGACAGAGACACACAGAGAGAGATAGAGAGACAGAGACAGAGAGACAGAAAGAGAGAGACAGAGAGAGACAGAGACAAAGAGAAAGAGAGACAAAGACAGAGAGTCAGAGAGAGACAGAGAGACAAAGAAAGAGAGTAGATTAAGGGAATGGTTAGTACTAAGCACAATAAACTCTAAGGATCACCAAAATATTTATAGCTTTTTTGAGTGGGTAAATAATGGGAATCTGAGGGGTGCCAATAATTGGAGATTGGATGATGAGGTTATAGTATGTAAATATGATGCTATAAGAAACAACAGCGGATGGTTCCTAAGAAACCTGGGAAGACTTTTATGGATTGTTGCAGGGTAAAATGAACAGGACCAGGAGAACAATTTGTACAATGACAACAATAGGGTAAAGACACATAACTGTGGAAGACTTAGGACCTCTGATCACCATAAGGACCAGCCACAACTGCAGAGAAGAAGCAATCAAGCAGGCTCCTCTTTTCCTGATGGAGAGATGAAAACCCAGAATGCAGAAGGATCATTGATGTGGACACACCTATTTTCTTTTACACACGGTCAACGTGAAAATTTACTTTGCCTAATTATGCATGTTTAATACTAGGGTTTTTTCTTTTTTTTTAATTTTATTTATTTTATTCTGACCTTAAGAAATGGAACGCTCTTCAGTTGTCTGTAAAGTGCTTGGTTCTTCTTCAGAAGCTAAGGCTGCCTTGGGGTGAACCCTCACTTCAGCCGGTGACTAGAGCCACTGCAAAAAGTCTCTCATCATCCATCTGCTGAAATGGCTGTCTCTGAGCTCGCTTGCATCTACTCTGCTCTCATCCTTCACGACGATGAGGTTACAATTATGGATATTAAAATCAGCATCCTCATTAAAGCAGCCGGTGTACGTGTTGAACCATTCTGGCCTGGGTTATGTGCAAAGGCCCTGTCCAATGTAAACATTGGTGGTGCTGCCCCTGCTGGAGGGGCTGCTCCTGCTAGCAAAGCTGCCCCAGCTGAGGAGAAGAAGACAGAGGAAGGAAAAAAAGAAGAATCCAATGATGACTTGGGCTTTGGTCTGACTAAACATTTTTGTAACATTAAATAAAAAGCCTGGCTCAACTAAAAAAAAAAGAAAAAGAAAGAAAACAAGCATTTCCATAACATAGTAGAATAGAAAAGAAAAGATGATTAAGCATGAAACTCAAATCTATTATGTACAACTTGCTGTTCCTTTTAAATATGTAATAAAGCTGTTATGTAAGATTCTTTTTTTCTTCCCTTTCCCCCACCCCCTGCCCTACAGATGGCTACCACTAGACACAAGTAGGTAATATATGTAAAATGTTTCTGTACATGCTTCATTTCTCAGTTATTTCTCTGGATTCGGGTAATGTCTTCCTTCATATGTCCTCTGTCATTAATTTGGGTATTCATAATAGTCAAAATGACTTAGTTGCTCAAAGTGGTTCTGAAAACAATATTGCTGCTACTGTATACAACTTTGCCTTGGTTCTGCTCATTTTATTCTTCATTATTTCATGCAAGTCTTTCCACATTTTTCTAAGATCATCGACCTCATCATTTCATGTAGCACAGGAGAATTCCATCGTGATCATGTTCGACAACTTGTTCAGGCATTCCTCAATTGATGGGCATTCCCCAAATTTCCAGGTCTTTGCCATCACAAAAAGAATTATTATAGATATTTTAGAACTTATAGCTTATTTTCCTTTTTCCCTAATCATCTTTGAGAAAAGACCTAGTGTTGGTTTTGCTAGATCAAAAGGCAGAGGCCGTTTAATAACTCTTTGGGCATAATTCCAGATTGCTCTCCAAAATGGTTGGATCAGTTCACTATTCCACCAACAGTGAATTAGTGTCCCAATTTTTCTACCTCCCCTTCTGTTGAGGGGGAAATACCCAGGGATTCAGAGATCCCAAAACTAAAGTTCCCAGGACTGGAGGTCCCAGTTGAGGGGGAGTGCCCCTCAAGGATCTGAGTACTGGAGAGCGTCGGGGCTGTCCAGAATGAATTCATGATCTCAAGCATTCTTTAAGTCAAGTTGAGAAAGATTTATTATGCTTTACAGTGGGCAAGAGTTCTTAGGACAACCTTAGAGGGGTACAGGGAGAGCTTAAATATGAGATTTGGGGTGAAACATATCAATTAGGTGTTTGGGGTGGGATTAGGGATTGGTTAAGGAGTGGTCAGTTCTTAAAGGAACATGCACTTTTTGTATCTACTGTGCAGGCGTATTACCCAGGGTTCACTGGGAAATAGCCCGGGGTGGGGGGAGATCTGGAGGTGTGGTTTTGACTGTGAAACATCACTAAGTTAACTAGCGGTCATGGCTGACTGGGAATACCTAAGTGTCTTTCATCAAATGTCTTGTTAGACAAAATAAATGTAAGAGAGTATACATTTGACCATATCTAGGATACTTATCAATAAGTTCAGTATGTAGTGAATATTATCATGACCCAGTGCACAGCCAATTATCAGTACACAGAGAGTAGATAGGTACAGCCGCCTACAGTATCAGTAGGAGGGATAAGCATTTTACAAGGGCATGCTGCCCTGCTTTGCTAGAGAGAAACTGCTAGGGCCAATGATTTGAAGCTAGGGAGAGACGTGATTTTAGAACCGGATGTGATTTTGGAATTGGGGTTCACGCACAGGCACCCAAGCAGAGGCTGTTAGAATTAGGGTCCAAGCACAAGCACCCCATCACTTCAACATTTGTCACTTTCCCTTTCTATCACTTTAGCCAATCTGATAGGTGGAAAATGATGTCTCCAGCTTGTTTCTAATTTGCCTTTCTCTAAACAATAATGATTTAGAGCATTTTTTCCTATGATTACAAATTGTCTTGATTTCTTCATTGGAAAGCTGCCTGCTCATGGCCTTTGACCATTTATCAATGGAGGAATGACTCATATTCTTATAGATTTGACAAAATTCTTTATATATTTGAGATATAAGACCTTTATCTGAGAAACTGTAAAAAATGTTCCCCAATTTTCACTTCTCATTTTGGCTACATTTGTTTTATTTACAGAAATCTTTTGAAAATTAATGTAAATGTCATTATTCATTTTACACCTCACACTGCTATCTATCTCTTGTGTATTCATAAATTGTTCCCCCATCCATAAGTCTCACAGGTAACGTGTTCCATGTCCTTAAAATTTTTTTCTAATCTCTCTCTTTATATCTAGGTTGTGTATCCATTTAGACTTTACCATGAGAAATGGTGTAAGATATTGGTCTATGCCCAATTTTTGTCAGACTGCTTTCCAGCTTTCCCAATAATTATTACCAAGTAATGAATTCCTTTCCCCTAAATTTCAGTCTTTACACTTGTCAAACACAAGGTTACTATAGTCATTTGCTGCTGTAAATTGTATGTCTACTTGGTTCCACTGATCTGCTTTTCTGTTTCTTAGCCAGTACCAGACAGTTTTGATAATTTGACAGTCAATAGCTGCCTAAGAATATAGTTTAAGGGCTGGTACTGATAAACCTCCTTCTTTTATATTTTTTTCATTAATTCCTTTGATATTCTGACCTTTTGGTCTTCCAAATGAATTTTGTTACTATTTTTTCTAACTCAGTAAAATAATTTCTTGTCAATTTAATTGACATGGCATTGAATCTATGAATTAGTTTAGGTAAACTTATCATTTTTAATTATATCGGCCCTGATTACTCATGAACAATTAATATCTCTCCAACTATTTAAGTCTGATTTTATTTCTACAAAAACTTTTTATAATTTTATTCATACTGGCAGGGGTGGAATGGGTTAGGAGAGAGGGCAGATTTTTCCTGGTTGAAAAAAAATAGTATTTAATTTAAAAAAAGAAACAGATCAGAAGCATTCCTGAAGAGGAGGAAGCAGTGGACCTCATGAGGAAGCATTCATTTGTCTTGCAAAGCATGATATAGTAACACCACAGATGTTGTTGGGTGAGAAATCAAACAGTAAGGGTCAAAGGAGGAAGTGAGGAGGTATTCTGCCAAAAGAACCTAAGAAATGTGGCCGATGATGACAAAGTCTTGGGCAAGAAACTGAAGACTTGAGGAGTACAACTTGAGTTTTACATACAGTTGTCCACTGAAGGCAAATGATGAAGAAGAGAAAAATGGATTTGAGAAGTGAACTTTTGCCTAAGAAGGTGGTATTTGAGAGCAGGTGTTGGACTTCTGGACCACGCCTCTAAATGTCAGGGTGACAGGTTCCTGACCAGAGATGGAGTCCACCTAACAAAGCCTGGCAAGAATAGGTTTGCCAGGTGGTGCCCAAATCTAGTCACCTCCCTCTCCCCCAATCTAATCCTCCATTAAAATGCCTTCCTTTGTGTCCCCAGCATATAGCACAGTGCCTGGCACAGAATAAGCACTTCATCAAAATGGTTGTTTTTGTTGAAAAAGGCTTCCAACTCAAAAGGAAAGGGGAAGGAAAAGACTGTCTAGGTCTTTCCACGAAGGTAGATACCATACAGAGTAGCTCCAATGAAGGAAACAATAGTAAATTGAGATATCGCAAAAGACAAAACCGCAAAAAGAAGTCAAGAGTAAAACCTCTGGCCTCAAATGTCCTTACATAAATGCCCACAATTTAGGCAACAAACAAGGGAAACTGGAGGTTTTAATTCAAGGAGGCAAATTAACCTCATGTGTTACTGATCTGTGAGAAAATTCAAGATTGGAATATGGCTCTGGATGCCTATGCCTCATTGAAAGGAAAGAGGGTGGGTGAAAAGGAGGGAGTGAGGGGGTGGAAGAACTATATATTCCTCATTGGCAAAAATGCAGGAAGCAGAGGAAGGTAAGCAGGGCATAAAACATTGGGGTAAAAATCAATGAGGAAGAAACAGAAGGGAATTTGCCTTTGGAGTATACTCCAGACCACTTGGTCAGAAAGAAGAAATAGATGATGTGTTGAGGAAACAGATTACAAGCCTGATACAGAGGCATAATATAGTATTTCCCTCAATGGTGATTTCATCATTCAAAAGGTGAAGGAAGAAAACAGAGTCTGCAAATATAAGCTAATGAACTTGACCTTGATTCCTGGGGTAGCATTTTCTCAGGAATGGCAGACAGCACCTTTGCAAGCCCCCACAGGTAAGAGATAGTGCTGGTCTTAGGGGTTCCTCATCCTCAGGGTTTTCCTTTTCTTACTGCAATTTTAGGGGGGTTTACCCTACATGTAGCAAACCACTCCTTCAAGAAGTCTGATCCTACCCAAGCATAACTCCCATTTGCCTTAAGAAAGCTCAGTTGATATCTCAGTGAATGGATGGATAGGTATGAATTCCTTAGTGATTACTCTTTGAGCCTGGTCAACAAGTGAACTCAGAATCTATACCTGTCTGTCTATCTATACCTCTATCTGTGTCTATCTCTCTATCTATCTAATTCTCTCCTCTTTGGGGTTTTTTGTATATGTAAACTTTTAGTTGCCAAGGGTTACAGCTGCCTTGCTCTGGGGGTTTCCATATGGGACTAAAGTCAGCTCTTCTTCCCTCCTTATGCCTCAACTACAAGGAAGGGGGGATGTGGCTTTCACTTCCCTGTGGAGATGGAAACCTCTTCCAGAATCTCTACCCAATGGCAACATTAACCACATCAATACAAATTCACAGTCATCTGGAGCAACAGAAGGTTAAGCATATCAAAGGAATTAATGGGAAAAATGCAAAGGAAAGGGACCTGGCAGTACCGGATCTCAAACTATACACCAGAAACGTAATCATCAAAATGATTGGGTGGCAGTTAAGAAATAGAATGGCTGGCCAATGGCACGTATTGGGTACACAATATGGAGAAGTCAGTGAGCACAGTAACCCAGTGTTTGGTAAACCCAAAGATCCCAGCTATCAGGATAAAAAATCACTATCTAACAAAACCTGCCAGAAAAATTGGGAAGTAGTCTCATAGAAAGGAAGCCTAGATCAACAACTCACACCATATATGAAATGGGTACATGTTTTATACATAGAGTGATATCATAAGCAAATTGGGGATCATGGAAGAAATTACCTGTCAGATCTACACATGGGGGAAGAGTTCAAGAAAAAAACATGAGATAAAGAGGTTTAGAGAAGTAAGATGGATCATTGAGATTAAATAAAATTATAAAGATTTTCAAAAACAAAATCAATGCAGTCAAAATTAGAAGAAAAGCAGGAAACTGGGAGGGGAAATCTTCACAGCAATTTTCTCTGATAAAGGTCTCATTTCTCAAATATATGGAGAACTGGGCCAAATTTGTAAAAATAAGAGCCATTCCCTAATTGATAAATGGTCAAGGGATATGAACAAGCAATTTTCAGAGAAAGAAATCCAAGCCATCAATGGTCATATGAAAAAATTTCCCTAAATCACTAATAATTCTAGAAATACAAATTAAAACAACTCTGAGGTACCACCCCACACTCATCAGATTGCTTTAGATGGCAGAAAAAATTACAAATGCTAGAGAGGGTGTGGGAAAATCAGTACACAAATGCACCATTGGAGATGTGAACAAGTCCAACCATTCTGGAGAGCAATTTGGAACTATGCCCAGGAAGCTATACAGCCATATCCTTTGACCCAGAAACACTGCTCCTAAATCAAAGAAATCAAAGATAAAAGACAAGAAAAATATTTATAGCAGCTCTTTTTGTGACGGCAAAGAGTAGGAAAATGAAGGGATAGCCCTGAATTTTTGTTGTTCAGTTGAGTCCAAGTCTTCATGACCCCATTTGGGCTTTTCTTGGCAAAGATACTGGAGAGGTTTGCCAGATTTCAACTCAGGAAGATGTCTTCCTGACTCCAGGTCCAAGGCTTTATGGGCTATGGCGCCACCTAGCAGTCCCAATTGGGATTCCCACATCCTTCAATTGGGGAATCACTGAACAAGTAGTGGTGTATGAACGTGATAGATGCTATTGTGCTATAAGAAAGGATGATGGGGATGGTTTCCGAATGACCGGGGAAGACTTTTATGAACTGATGCAAAGTGAAGTGAGCAGAACCAGAGAAATACACACAGAGACAGCAATGTTATAAAGAAAATCGTCCGTGCAAGACTTAGCTACTCTGATCAGTACAGTGATCTACCACAATTCCAAAGGACTCATGATTAACTGTGCTCTCCACCTCCAGACAGAGAACTGATGGACCCGGAGAGGAGATGGAAACATAATTTTCTTTCTTTTTCTTGTTTTTTTTTTGGAACATGGCTAATGCAGAAATATATATTTAATCTGTGTGTGTGTATATATATTTAATCTGGTTGGGGACAATGTGTGTGTGCATATATATAGATATATAATGTATGTATGTATAGACATTACACGTACATATATAATGGGTGTTGTATTTCTTGCCTTCTTAATAGGTGGGAGAGGGATATAATTTGGAAGTAAAATGAAATTAAATAGAATTTTTAAAAGTTTATAAAAATGTCAGTTTTCAGTGGAAGGGCCATTATGAGGAAGAAGGATTAGTCTTCCTCAATGACCCCAGAGGGCAGACTCAGGAGTCATGGGGGAATGTTAGATAGAGGTAAATGGAGGTTCCACATAAGACAAAGCTTCCTAATGGTGTGAGCTGTCTCCAAATGGGATGGGTCACCTGGAGAGGTGGCAGGTGCTTCTCCTTGAGAGGACTCAGGTGAAGGCCCCATGACCACTTGTCAGGTACATTAGAGTATGGATTCTTTTCTTTATATGGATGGGACTAGGGCCCCTCCCTCACCCTTTTCAATTCAAAAAATTCTGTGACTTTGGTGAAACTGGTGAAAGGGCTCCATGGTGCTTCAAATGTATTGTGGTATCTTTTACTGACTCTTAGGGGTCTCAGGGACCTGTGCAGTCATGAAGTCTAATCTCTGCCCAAAGTATAAATTCACTCTAAAACAGAGGTGTCAAACATGTGGGCCACAAGCCCCATTCTTCAGTGCCCTCAACCAGACTAAAGTGTAACTGGGAAGTATTTAACAGAATACATGAAAATGCAACAGAACATAGTTAATGTTACTATGTGGTTTTCTGAGTTAATATGCAGAAACAGGGATGCTTATGCCAGGTTATTGGCCCACTGTTTCTTTCAGAGTTTGACACCACTGCTCCAAAAGACCCCTGAGAAGAGATCCCCCACTCTCCCAGCCACGGAAGATCCCTCACCCCCATCACCGGACAGTGTTCCCTATTAGGACTGTGTCTTCTTATAACTTCCACCCTTTGGCCTTAGTTCAGGCCTCTGGGGCCAAGCAGAACATGTCCGGCCTCTTCCACCATAGGACAAACCTTCAAATATTTCAGGACACCAATTATTTGTTCCCAAGCCCCAAAGTCTCACGTCCTCCTAAGTTAGATGGTGCCAGGTCTCTCTGCCAGTCTGATGAGGGTTAAGACTTTCGCCATCCTCACTCACCTTCCTCTGGACCAGATGCCAGCTCAGCAGCAGCCCTCCTAAAGCCAACATCATTCCCGGCCAGACAGGACGCTCCAGTTCTTTTGTGACCAGGGCTGAGGGATTCCAGCAATGTGTCTTCTATCCACACAGCCTGGCGTTGTGGCCTTGTCGACACTGAGCTCACTGCCCACCACCATCCCCATCTTTCCCCTCCAAATTCTCTTAACATCTCACATTCCTTCAATTGGCTCCTAAGCCCCTATTATGTCTAAAGCACAGTCCTACCCACCCCATCCCCTGATTGATGAAGATGAAGCCTAAGTGATGCCTTCAAAGCCTAAGGCAGCTGGAGCTCCTCATCTGCAGGAGGCCTTTCCTGGTCCTTGGAGCTGCAGGTGACTGCCCTTCATCCCCCTCCATGGATCTTCTACATACCTACAGTGTCTGTCGCTTCCCTCCTCCCCCATAAGAATGGGCAGAGATTGTTTGTTTTGGTTTCCTTTTGCTTCCGTATCCCCTCAGCACAGTGAGTGCCTGGTACATGGTCTTGTTTGTTGTTGAGTCATTCTTCAATCATGTTCGACTCTTCATGACCCCATTTGGGATTTTTGTGGCAAAGATACTGCAGTGATTTGCATTTCCTTCTCCAAGATAAGGCACAGAGTGAGAATTTGAGAAATGCTTATTGCTTCATTGGTTGATCCATTTCAATGCCTGAAAGGTCTCTGCTTCTCAGTTCCCGTGCCTTGCCCAAATCTCAGACTTTGTAAGAGCACAATCTAGCTCATCTCTACCCCGGACAAAGATTGCCAAGTTTTCCTGAAAATTCCATGTCCCTGGCCATCACGAAATTGCCCTTCATCACAATCCCATGCTTCCTTCCTCTTTCCCCAATGGTAGATTCCTCCTTTCCACTCTAAATTATCAAAATCTTCCCCTTACTCAGTGGCTTCTCTGCCATCTCATATCTATCTGAAATCATCCCCTGCTTCATTCTCTACTGTCTCTCTACCCACCTACTCCTAGGCCCCACATGAAAGACTAAAATTCTATTCAGCACTACTAAATTTCTTTGTAATTTCAATTTATCAAGATCTTTTCTTCTCACATTATCTTAATTTTCAAATATGCCTTTCTCCCTTTCCCTACCGAGCAAAGTAACTCTGGTAAAAACACAGAAGGAAAGAAAGAAAGAAAGAGGGAGGGAGGGAGCAAGGGAAGCAGGGAGGGAGGAAGGCAGGAAAGAAGGAAAGAAAGGAAGGAAGAAAAAAAGGAAAATGCTCTGACAGGACTAAACTAATGTAACCAAATCTGGCAACGTATACAAAGTGCTACACCCATAGTCCCACACCTATATAAACACACACACACACACACACACACACACACACACATACACACACACACAGAGTATAGTTTTGGGGACCTGAAATTCATGATAGGATTTACGAATGAGGAGTAAAGCCCTAAGTGACCAGTCATGCCCAAGGCAGCCCAGAAGTAGCAGGGCTGCAGAGTCCTCTATCCATCAGCCACGCGGCATTTGGACATGAATTTGGTGGAACTAAAGTTATGCACAAACTGTTCAATCCAAACCCATTCTACTCAAAGACCAAGGTGGCATAGGAGAGAATGTGCCCCTCAGGAACTGGGAGGAATGTTTGTACTTTTGTTCTTGCTCTATTTTAAGGTAAATTTCCCTATGTAAAAACAAACCAAAAACTCCTACAACAAAAACCAAGGGACCAGAGCTAAGGGAGCTGAGTGAAAACAGGACTCCAAGTGGGCGGGGCGGGGGGAATAAATTCCCAACCACATGGCCCCTGAAGAGGGCAGTTTGGGACACTGCCACTCAAGAATTGTAGACCCAGCTTCCTAGAGAGAACACTAAGTGGTAGAACCAAGCCTCTTGGAGAGAAAAGGAGCAAGTGCCTAACTCCAAAGCTGTCAGAACAGGGAGAGTTCCTGAACCCACTTGCTACAGAGAAGTACACCCATGAGGATGTGGGAAAGAACAAAAAATAGAATTATGGTGGATGAGCAAGTTGAATTGTGCAGGTCCATGGACATTAGCCTTATTACAAACTCTAAGCACAAGAGGCTTTTTGGGAGGAGCAGGGAAGGTCCGGAAAAGGGTGAGACTGACAGTGTCCAAGGCTGCAGAGAGGCTGAGAAGAATGAGGATTGGGAAGTCATTGATCCGACCATCAAGAGCTCCCTGGTCACTTTCAGCCAAGTGATGACGTCAGTCACCTCGTCAGGTTTCTCCTCCTGACCCCCCTCACTCCCCTGGCCTCATGGTGTCCCCGGGAAAGGTGGCCTCCTGGACTCCATCTAATCTCAGTGATGGGCACTCTCACTGGTCTTGCTGTCCAGGGTCATTCCAGCTGTTGCTGAAGCATGAGCCGCCACTAGAGGTCAGGCCAAGACAGAGTCTGCTCCTTCTTGCCTGGTCCACCCAAACTCACCTGACTGAGGCTACAGAAACTGAAAGCTGGTTTCTTCTACTCCCAGGACATTTACTCTTCCAGAAAAGCATGGGCTTTGGAGTCAGTGGATTCAGATTCAAATCCTAACTACCAATTACCGTATTTGTGATCTCTTCCTCTATCAGTCTCAGTTCTCAGTTGAACTAGACTTTCCAGTCATCTTTAATGGATGAGGAAACTGAGGTCCAGACCACCTTGTCTGACTAATGGAGCACCAGGAATAGCAGAGCCATGTCCACAGAGGCCCCAGACTTTCTGCTTACCATTCCCAGTGGTCTTTTCTTCTTCGTCAGGGCAGGGTAATAGATTCTGCAGAGGCAGGGATCCCATTAGCTCTGTGACCTGACTCCATCCCCAGCACTGGACAAGGGAGAGAGTGGCAGCCCCAAACACTAAGCCTCACTCCTTTCCTGAACTGGGCCAAGATAATAG
Source organism: Trichosurus vulpecula (assembly GCF_011100635.1). Lineage (NCBI taxonomy): Eukaryota > Metazoa > Chordata > Mammalia > Diprotodontia > Phalangeridae > Trichosurus > Trichosurus vulpecula. The sequence continues at coordinate 277,426,809 of NC_050578.1, read as the reverse complement.
GATGCAGCCCAGCCACAGGGCAGGGAAATTCCCCTAAGTAATTAGATGGGTTCCTTCTGTGTGTACTGATAAAAGAGAGAACAATCTCTGTTACGGACCGAGTTAGAGCCAAGCCCTGTCCTCCTCAGACCTCCAGGCCCAGGGGCCTGCTGAGATAAACTCAGGGCTTTGGGATGTGGGTGGAGCCAGGAGGAGGGGTCTCGCCTTTGTTGCCTCCCTAGCGATTCCAGGTCGGACCTGCCTGACCACGTGGAACTTCCGGCTCTCTGGCAGAGCATGTGGAACTTCCGGCTGCCTGAGCACGTGGAGTTTCCGGTCTTTGCCTGGACTGCCTGCCCGCAGGGAGCTTTGGGTAGTGGGGGAGGAGAGTAGGTGGAGTCAGGGCGGTCCTAGTCCCCAGGTGTATAGTTTTACCTGTCTTTCACCCACGTAACCAAAGAATGTACCTACGTCACTAAAGGTATAAATGTGCTGCTTGCTGAAATAATAAACGGAGTCATTCACCATCTTGTTCGGCTCCCGCCCCGTACATTGTCCGCGAGATCAGGCCCTTTGCTTAGGCAGAGGCCTGGGGCTTGGGGGGAACCCCGAGCGTAGTCACGAGGCTTCGGAAGCTCGTGACAAACCTCCTCCCAACCCATTTGGTGATAATATCAGACAGAAGGGGCAAGTGACAAAGACAAAGAAATGCTTGGGTGGGTGTTACCCCTTCCAGGCTTACCGTGGTTATGTTTGCTTTGGAAAGGACACCTGGCACCTTACGGTCTGCAAGCAGGTCCTGGAGGGGTTGAGTCCCTCCAGGTTTCAGACCCTTGACAAAGCTGCGGAGGTGATCCCCCAAGTCTGGAGCACCCCTCCCTTTCGCCAAATATCCGCTTCATCATCTGTTCCCTACCCACTTATACGCTACACAATTTCATCAGGTGGGTTCAGGTTTGGGGGAGAGTCAATGGATCAGGGGCCCTCCAATCAACATGTGCACTTGAAGACAAAACTAAGCAAGAAAGCCTGAAGACAGCTGGAGCTTGAATGAGGGGGCTGTGTGAAGGACTGAAACAGCTTCCCCAAATGCCCCTTGCTGGTTCTTTGTAGAGGGGGAACAACGGGCGCAGGAAAGTGCAGTCATCAGAACTTTTGGGTCCTCACATTCAATTCAACAGCCATGAAGGGACTACTAAGCACCAGGATACAGTGACACCAAAGAGGAGAAAGTCCCAAGGAAATCCAGTGAAGAGTAAGTGGGACGTGATGAGGAGGGAGTGCATTCCAGGCATAGGGGTGGAAGCCCACGGGGCAGGAGGGAGAATGTTGTATCCAGGCAATGCCAGAGAATTTGTCTAAAATGGAAATGGCCAGGCTGTGAAACCTCAGGACAAAGGTTGCTGCCAGATTGAGGAGGCCCTTAAAGACCACACTGAGGAATGATAGAAGGGATTCCACGAAGATTGTCTAAAACGTTCATCTTTAAATTCTGCAAAACTAGAACTTGGTGCAAACTCCAGAAGTGGCATTTCCCCTCACACAGCAGAACACCAAATGAAGATTGCATATGAAAGATCCCATCTCCACTTGTACAGAAAGAATATAATTAATTATTCACATCCCTTTCAAAACTATCCTGCTTGTCTGTGCTTCCTTCTTGGTTCACTTCTCCCCTCTATTGGGTATTTTTCCATATTTCAACACTGGCCTTCTTTTTTCATGCTTCATTATTGCTACTCCGACTCCCCCACAACCACCTCCTCACTTCAATGAGGAAAAAGATTGGGAAAAAAATATTGTAAGAAAAAAAATACAAACCAGGAGTGTGCTGAAGGCTCTTCGGTTGTCTCATTATCTGGGTGAGCAATGACACCTCAGAAAGTAGTAAATGCTTCAGATTAGGACCTGATTTATCGTTTGGTCGATTGTCTAGACTTAAGGAAGTGTTAATGTTGTGTTTTAAACTTCTAAAAAAATGTTTACATATATTTATTTAAATAAAATCTTCCCCCTTTCCCTCTTTTTTACACTAATATATTTTTCCTTTTTCCTTCTTTTTTCTGCTTAAAACTCCCACAAGAGAACCTAAGCCCACCCAGGACCTGTTTTTCCCAGCAGTACACCTTGAAGAAATTAGGGTTCTGATGGGATAACTGCTTCTTCTCTCCCAACTAGAACATCAGCATTATGTCATCCTATAGCTGCTCTCAAGTGTGCAAATACATTTCCCTTTCTAGGTTTCTCTGGACTCTTATTCCTCCTTAATGCCTAATGTCTTCTATTCCATCAAGGAGCCTTTTTTATTGTTTGCAATCCTGACCATAGCTCCTTGGGCACAGCCTCCCCATAGGTGGTTGCAATGTTAGGTTTGATTGGTTTTTTCTCTTTTGTCCAGGGAGCTCTGGATTCTGGCCATGATATTTCTGGGACGTTTTAGAGTTTCTTTCAGGAGGTAATCTGTGGATTCTGCATTTATTTGGGCCTCTGATTCTAACTGACCTGGGCAGTTTTCATTTAAAGTTTCTAGAGATAGTGTTCAGGCCTTTTTAAAAATCCCCTTCTTCAAGGAGTCCAACAATTCTTGACTTCTCTGTCCTTGATCTGTTTTCCAGGTCAGTTGTTTTTGCTATGAGATATCTCACATTTCCGCCATGTTTTTTGAAATCTTTTGATTTTGTTCTGCTCTTTCTTGCTTTTGAAAGGGGTCCTTGGTTTCTGTTCAGTCTCCTCTGGTTTCTTGTTTCTGTCCTCTTCTAAGCGACATCCCCCCAGGTCTTTCTTCAAGAGCTTGGTTTAATTCCAAAGGACTCATGATGAAAAATACTACCCACCTCCAGAGAGAGAACAGATGAGCCTGATGAGTGAAAACTGAAATATCATTTCGGCTGATGTGGAAATAGGTTTTGCGTCATCTCACAAGGATTATTCATATCATATTGCTGGCCTTCTCTATGAGGAGGGCAGGGGATGGAGAGAGAGAAGTTGGAACTCAAATTTTTTTTAAATGTCAAAAATAACTTTTTAAAGACCTTGTTTTTCACCTCCTCCTTCATTTTGTCCAGGTCTTTGTGGAAAGGACATTTTTGTCCCATAAGTCTCTACTTGTAGTTCTGGAGCTGCATTTACAATCACTCTTGATACTCTGTGGTGTTTTCTTCTGTCGAGATTCTATTAGGAGATGCTCTGTTTTCCAGAGCTAAGGTCCAGCAAGCAAGCTGTGCTCTGAGCTTGGCTTAACAACAATCCTTTGCGCTCACCCTCTGGATGATCTCAGCCACAGCAGAATCCCAGAATTGCTTTGCCCAGCACCAGGTGTTCTCTGAGCTCAGACAAGCACCTGCTGTATCCACGTTCTGGTCATGAAGCTCTGCTATGAATCAGACTTGTCACATGGTTGCTGGTGCCCCTTACTGTCGGGGTTACAGCTCACTCTGTAGCCATTTGTACAGGTATTGAGATCTCTCCGTCCCCCACCTTGGGACCCTGGCACCCGCGTCATTGCTTTCCAAGCCGTTTCCCTCACTTTGAAATTAACCTTCTGTTTGATTCCCGACTCGTCTCTATCTAACCCATCTCTAGCCCGCCTCTCACCGCCTCTAACTGGTCTTTAGCCCGTCTCTCCACTATCTCTCGCCAGCCTGTCTCCCCCTCTAATCCGTCTCTAGCTCGTCTCTAGCCCGCCTCCAACCCGTCTCTAGTCCGTCTCTAACTCGCCTCTAACCCGCTTCTAGCACATCTCTAACCCACCTCTAGCCCTCTGTAGCTTTCTCTAAACCGTCTCTAGTCCCCGTCTAGCCCGCCTCTCGCCCGCCTCTACCTCGCCTCTAACCCGCCTCTAGCCCGTCTCTAGCCTGCCTATAGCCCACCTCTAGCCCGCCTCTAGACCGTCTGTAGCCCGCCTCTAACCCCTCTCTAGCCCTCCTCTAACTCTCCTCTAGCCCGCCTCTAACCCATCTATAGCCCACCTCTAGCCCTCCTTTAACTCTCCTCTCACCCGCCTCTTGCCCGTCTCTAGCCCGCCTCTAGCCCTCCTCTAACTCGCCTCTAGCCCGCCTCTAACCCATCTCTAGCCTGCCTCTAGCCGGCTTCTAACCCATCTCTAGCCCTCCTCTAACTCGCCTCTAGCCCGCCTCTAACCCATCTCTAGCCTGCCTCTAGCCGGCTTCTAACACATCTCTAGCCCGCCTCTAGCCCTCCTCTAACTCGCCTCTAGCCCGTCTCTAACCCCTCCATAGTCCGCCTCTAGCCCTCCTTTAATTCTCCTCTCACCCGCCTCTTGCCCGTCTCTAGCCTGCCTATAGCCCACCTCTAGCCCGCCTCTAGACCGTCTGTAGCCCGCCTCTAACCCATCTCTAGCCCTCCTCTAACTCTCCTCTAGCCCGCCTCTAACCCATCTATAACCCACCTCTAGCCCTCCTTTAACTCTCCTCTCACCCGCCTCTTGCCCGTCTCTCGCCTGCTCTTTCGGCTCCAGCCACTCATGGCTTAGCGAGCGGTTCCATCACTTAGACTCTTCAATATGTTCAGCTTTACTTCTTGACGAGGTCTTGTGGAAAGGCCAGGCTGGGCCCCTGCAGCATATCTGAGGGGGCTGGGGTGCTCAGCCCCACTTGGGCTCACCTGGTGTCTTGCACTGACCCCCACTCTCACCTCCTGGGCTTGCGCCCTTCCTGTATCTTTGAGGATCAGAGCCCCACATATTCATGGAACTTCCCGGCATTTCAAGGCAGTGTTAGCAACCTCACAGCCCCTGGGAGAAGGGAGGGAGGGAGGAAATTAGCATTTATATAGCACCTCCAATGTGCTAAGAACTTTTTACAAATATCTCATTTGATCATCACTGCAACCCTGGGACATAGGTGCTTTATTTTACAGCTGAGGAAACTGAGGTAAACAAGGATTGACTTGGCCAGGCTGCATTTGCACTCAAGTCTTACTACTTCAGCATGCGTCACATTTCAGTGCCACAGCAGCAGGCTAGGTGGGACCAGGCTGGTGGCTGCCTGCTACCGGTCCCCGAGACTTCACAGAAGAGCCCTCTGCTCTGGCTGCACCCGGACACCAAACCTGCTGGCTTTGCCTGAAGGGCCCCTTCTCCACTACCTGAGGGCTTCTGCCTGCCTTTTTCTGCAATTCTGGGGAGGGCATCCCCAGTTTTTTCCCCACTGGTTTAACCTTCAGGGTTTGGCTGGAGTCAGGAGATGGGATCTGGGCAATTTGCCTCTGCTCAGGCAGGAAATCTCAGAAAGATTTTTGAGGGGGCCCATGGCAAAGTCAGAGCTGAGCCAGAGGAGCTTTAACAGGGCAGCTGTTTGGAGACAGATTCGGGGCCCTTAGGCAGCTCCTGCGGCAGCCCAAGGGGGCAGAGAGCACTAAGCAGGGTTACAGCTGTGTGAGCAGAGAGGAGGGTGAGGGTATGTCCAGGAGGTAAGGAAGGGGAGGGCGTCTTGGCAGGGGGCAAGGGAGAGAGGAGTCCAGCACAATGATGCCAAAATTATAAATCTGCCTGAAGGATGGGGAGGATGGGGAAAGGAAGTCGAGAGTAAGGATGGGGGAGGAGGAAGTTGGGGCAAGGGTGGGAAAGAAGGGAATCATTTCAGTTTGGAACGGCTTGAGCTAAGGTTTCTTATGGGCCATCCAGGAGACGCCAGGGAAGGGGATAGATGGCCCATCTTCCTCTTCCCATCACTTTCAGGACAATTCTGCTCTGCCTCCCCTCTCCTAGCCATGCCTTTCCCCTCCCACCCTGGGGAATGCTGCCTGCAGAGGACTGAAGGCATGAGGAGGACAAGGGAAAATCCCTGCCCCTGTTCCTGCATGTTGGCATTGGAAGCAAAGGCCCACTTACCCCACCCTGGTTACAGCTCTGACCAAGAGGCAACAAACTCAGAAAGGCCAAGGATATATCTAACAGGAGGCACTGGAGGGACATGTTGTAGCCCCGGCTCACCCCATTCCCCCATTTTTGGCATGAGCCGGGGAATTGACTCTGAAGAGGTTGGCAGTCTTTAATGCTTATGATCGGTTTAGTTCTGTTTCTTCTGTTCTCTCTCCTTTGCTTCCTAGATCCCATCACCCGAAACCAGAGGAGGGACTAAGCCATTGATGATTTTGAAAAGAGGATGCCAACAAATTACCAATCAACATTTATTAAATACCCTCTATGTGCCGCACAGGCCTCTAGGGGGCGCCACAGGGCAGAGAGTGCCGGGCCTGGAGTCAGGAAGACTGATCTTGGGTTGAAATTTGACCTCAGACACTTCCTAGCTGTGTGACCCTAGGCGAGTCCCTTAACCGTGTTTACATCAGTTTCTCCATTTGTCAAATGAGCTGGAGGAGGAAATGGCAAAGCACTCCAGTGTCTCTGCCAAGAAAACCCCCTATGGGGTCACAAAGGTCAGACATGACTAAAATAACTCAACAAAACCAAAAATGTGCCGGGCACTGTGGGACCTGCTGTGTGGAGAAGAACTGAACACGGTTCACTAGGAATAGAGGAGAGGAGAAGCAGGACCGAGAGAGAGAGAGAGAAAGAGAGAGAGAGAGAGAGAGAGAGAGAGGGAGAGAGAGGGAGAGAGAGGAGAGAGAGAGGGAGAGACAGAGAGACAGAGACAGAGAGAGAGACAGAGAGACAGAGACACAGAGAGAGACACAGAGAGAGAGAGAGAGAGACAGAGAAAGAGAGAGACAAAGAGAGACAGAGCGACAGAGCGACCAGGACAGAGAGACAGACAGAGACAGAGACAGACACAGAGAGAGAGACAGACACAGAGAGACAGACAGAGAAAGACAGAGGCAAAGAGGCAAAGCGAAAGAGAGACAAAGAGAGAGAAAGAGAGAGAAACAGAAAGAGAGACAAAGAGAGAGAAAGAGAAAGAGAGGGAGACAAAGAGAGAGAGAGAGAGAGAGAGAGAGAGAGAGAGAGAGAGAGAGAGAGAGAGAGAGAGTGCACTGACTTTCTGGCCCAAGGCAGGGGAAGGGAGAGAAGTAGGATGTGGCCTCCCTGTAAAGGAAAGGTAGGAATTGCCATTCTTCTTGCTCCAGGAAAGAAAACCTCAGAGAAAGGGAGAGAGAGAAACAGACACAGAGAGAAGAGAGGGAGAGGGAGAGAAAAGGGAGACAGAGAAAGACAAAGAGACAAGCAAACAGACAGACAGGCAGAGACAAAGGGCATGGCCATCCAGTCCATCCTCAGTCTTCCAGGCTGGCATGAACTCTACACCTCGGTCTCCTGACTAGCCAGAGGAAAAAGAGAGAAAGGTCAGAGCAAGTCATCCCTGGAGGCCTGGTTCGTGAAGCCCCACTTGCCATCCCCAGTCAGATAGTGGGCCAGGATCCAGGCCTTACTGCTCCCCTGGGAGTGACTCTGAGAGCGAGGGCTTTGGAGTCAGAAGACATTGGTTCACATCCTGGCTCAGCCACTGTGGCCTTAGGTGAGTCACTAATCTTCTCCGGGCCTCACTTTCCTCATCAGTAAAACAAGGCATTTGCCCTGAATGACCTGAAGATCCCCTCCAGCTTTAAATCTACGCACCTGTGAGCTTCTGGCTCCAAAGACCAGTGGAAATGGTGTCCCTTGTCCCAGGAAACATTCAGTTCCGAAACTGAGGGGTCCTTCCTGCCCTATTGATAAAGAGAGAGCTACCTTCTCAGCCAAGTCCCCATGACTCTTTGGGGACGATAGGTTTGATCCAAGGGGGTCTTTCCCTATTAAGAAACAGAGAATCACTCCTTCAAGCCAAGATCCATTGGGGGCCAAAGCTTTTGGAGACCTGTTCCATGAGATGGCAAGCTGGCATCCATTGTGAATTGTGATTTGGCCAAAGGTGGCTAAGGTGAGGAGGCCTCTTGGCTCTCTCCCCAATGTCATCATGCCCACCACATCAGGACTAAGCAGGCAAGTTCCTAACTGGACCACGGGCAGACTGTCCATTGTTGCCAGGGTCATCATCCTCATGGTCATGTCCATGGTCATGGTCATCATCATCATCACCATCATCGCTCCCCTTCCCCCACCTTGGTAGGTTCACGATGACAATCATCACACCCACACTAGAACCTGGGCCGTTTGTCCATCCTGGTTGTCTACAAATCTGTGGGATTTCCTGGGTATGGTGTAAGGAGTAAAGAGGGGCCTGAACAGACACAGCTATTTTCCAGGTGCTGCCTTCAATGTGTGCTTCTGACCCAGCTCCGGTGCCCACAAGCCTTAGCACTGGTCACCCAGGCAGGCATGAGCTCTCAGAAGGAGACATGGGAGTGAGGAGCTCCCAGGTTGGGACAGAGAAAGGCAGGAGAGGGAGAAAGAATGGCAGAGGGACCCCTCCCCATCAAGCCTTGTTCCAGCCTGCCAGGATGTTGTAACAGTTACTACTTTCCTACAGACTATATGTGACTGCCCAGGGTCCTTTAGGTGGCATATTGTGGCTGCAGGACCCTGGGGGTCTTGCATCACATCCAGTGGCAAGAGAAATGACCAGCAGACATCAAAATTCAAACCCTTTTGTGACCGTCTGATGGGGCAGTCTCCAGAGACACAGAGTGGGGAAGGCTCAGGGTAGCCCCTGGAGTAAAGACTTGGGACTCAGAGCCAAGTTATTTCAGTTGGGAAATCAGAAATGAGAGAGGAGGAGCTTTGGGCTCATGATTGCATTTGACGGATTCTATGCTATTGTCAGGGCAGTTAGGTGGTGCAGTGGACAGAGCACCAGGCCTGGAGTCAGGAAGACCTGAGTTCAAATCTGGCCTCTGACATTAGTAACTATGTGACCCTGGACAAGTCACTTCACCTCCTCTGCCTCACTTTCCTTATCTGTCAAATGAGCTGGAGAAGGAAATGGCAAACCACTCTAGGATCTTTGCCAAGAAAACCCAAATGGGGTCACAAAGAGTCAAGACATGACTGAAATAACTGAACAAGAACCACAAACATGCTATTTGTCACTTCTGTTCCACTGCTTTTGACTGTGAGTCACCTAGTTTGTTCCTACTGTGCCTTTAGATCATTGGATAAATCCTGACTGGCCTAAAGGGTGCCTTATAGACAGAATTGGCAGGAATTTTTACCCCAAAGCCAAGAAGATTCCTGGGGTGGAATTGGGAGCCAGGAAGGACAGGCCTGCTGCAGCAGAAAGCCTGGTGTCCCAAGGGACAAATAGAGTTGTGCTCAATCATAGCCTCATGCCAAGGTCTGTGTAGAAACACAAGATGACAAGCATCCATAGGATCTCTCGCCATTGCTACCTGCACCACATCTCTTCAGTCTGACACTGTCTCTGCCCTCTGCCCAGGTCGTCATCCCCATCTCCTAGGTGACTGCTCCAGCTGCCCCCGCCCTGGCGTTCCCCTTCAGGTCTCTCCTCACCCCAGGCCAACCTGGGCACTGCTGCACTATGCAACTGATGCAAGTGGGTCTCCATTGCCCCAGTAAATAAAATATAAACTCCGGTTTTGCTGGCCCCAAAGCACCTTTCCAGGCTCTCCCTCCTGCCTCTGGGATCAAGCCATGTGGCCATCTCTCTTTTCCTCATCTCCCCTCTCTGGGCCTTGGCATGGGCCATCCCACGGGCCTCGGATGCTCCCTTCCCCTCATGGAATCCCTTTATTCCTTTAAGCTTCAGCTCAAGCATCGCCTTCCACTGATGCTCCCACTGCTGGTGCCGTCCACCTCCTAACCTGCCTCACATTCAATTCTCTTGTGTTTATTTGCATTGGCCTTTTCTCTTTACATTTGTGTTATTCTGTGCATATTTTTATGTTTTTGCTGCCTGTCCCATTGGAATCTGAGCCCACTGAGAGTTGGGATTGTTTCTTTCTTCGGGCTCATATCTCCAGTGCCCTGCACAGTGATAGGCACATATCAAGTGCCTACTAAATGCTTGTTGATGGATGGATGGATTGAAAATGAAAAAGATGTTCATGCCCTTGACATCCTGCGAGGGAGAAGGAGGCTTTCTCCAGGTGAAATCTGAACATTCTTTACCCAAGTTCTGTGCTTCTCATCCTCTGGGAACTGAGCATCCTTCATGTGATGCCCCAATTATATACTGGAATGAAATGGTACCTATACTGTCCTCCATGTCTCCAATGCCCTCCCTGCTTGTTTCCACCTCCTGGCTTCTTTCATGTCCTAAGTAAAATCCTACCTTCTACAGGAAGCCTCCTCCAACCCCTCTTCATACTGGTGCCCTCCCTCTGTGGGCTACTTCCTATTTTTCTGGCCTATAGCTGGTTTTGTTTGCCTGCTGTCTTCTTTATTAGACTGTGGGCTCCTTGAAGGCAGGCACTGCCTTTCACTTTTCTTTCTATCTCCAGTGCTTGTTTCTGGCACACAGTAGGTGCTTAATAAATACTTATTGCCCTACGGATACAAAACCTGTAATGTTGCTCCAATTAATCAACCCAACATTCTTTGACATTGCAATGTCTCCAGTGATATAGACTGCAACCCATCCACACCCTCTCTTCCCTTGTGACTATGGTCCATGACCTCTCACCAATGCTCCAGGTGTTTGAACTTCAAAGTTTCTATACAGCTCTGAACTTGTCATCAGAAAATGCCTGTTGACTGACTGACTGTGAGTGTTACATCCCAAAGAGTTGAACATAAGCTCCTTGAGGGCAGGGATTGTCTAATACATATCTTCAGCCTATTACAGTGCTTGACCAAAGCAGAAACTCAGTGGTCAAACTTGGATTTTAAAACCACAGGCATTGATAACGAGGTCCCAGAGGAAAAGGTGCCACCCTTGGTGCATCAGTTACTACCCACAAAAAACACCAGCTGAACGGTGCCTGCTGGCCATCTCCAGCCAACCATACCAACTCAGCACATTCCCAGACCATAGAGCCAATCCAATTAGGTTTATATCAATGTGTCAGCAGATCAAGGACTTGGGATTTCTTCCATTTGTCTCAGCAGCCACTCACATTGTTGCCAATATCAGATGAAACTAACATGTATAAAGTGCTTTGCAAACCTTTAAGCACTGTGTAAATTGTAACTATTACTATTGTTACTATAGTTCGTATTTCTGCACTATATTAAATAGTAGGTGATAATGGGCATCCTTGTTTTACCCCTGATCCTACTGGAAAGGTCTCTAACTTTACTTCATTACATACAATATTTACTCTGGGTTTTAGATAGAGGTTATTGAATGTATTAATGAAATTTATTCCTGTGATTTCTACAGTTTGAATTTATTGGCATAAATATATAGTTTTATTACTTATTAATATGATTTGTTACATTTATAGTCTTCCTTATGTTGAACCAACCCTACATTCCTGGTATAAGTCCAACAGGGTCAGAGTGTATAATGTTCATCACTGACTCCAGCTTCCTGTTTCTTGGCAATGCAATTGCCTTTGGATGGGTTGGGATTCAAGGCCAGCCTGAAGGACTACACTAGGCCTCTGTGGGGAACTCAGTTGTTATAGTTCTCTGGGAAGCTGTGGCCACACCTAGTCAGTCTTTTCAATCTGTGTGCACCCCTTGTTGACACAGGTTTGCTATGCACACATAGTGAACTGGGGCCACGGTGATCTGTCACTGAGCAAAGTCAATGCTAAGCCAGTGCCCTGGTGGGGGAGGACTCTTGCTTGCGGGGAATTTCCTGGGCTGGGCCAAATGGAATGCTTCAATGCTATGAGCAGGGCAGTGAAGCATATATGTGACAAACTCTAGCTACATTACAAACTCATAGTTTTACTGACATAAGGTCCACAGAGGCCTCAGGCCCTGGAGGTCTCAGCAGGAACACAGAGAAGGCTGTGATAGGTGAAAAGAAAGGAAGGAAGAAGCAGGAGATCAGAGAGAGGACAGGAATGGCCTCAGATGGGGGACAAACCTCCAACTTCAAGGTTTTCCTGAAGCTGGTCCTGACAACAATATTGAGGGATTCAGGGCCACCTGTGAGAGTGACCTTGAGAAGGCTCAAAGACAGCTCTGCCATCAAGAGCCTCAGCCTGAGAGGGAACAGATATCCTAGCAGACTCCAAATAAGCAGGGACTAGATCTGGACACAGACACAGAACACAGAATGTGGAATGTTAGAGTTGGGAGAGACCTTACAACATGGAACATAGACTTTCTCAAGTGAGAGAGGCCTTAGGGCTTAGGACATCAGAGCTGGGAGAGAAGTTAGAGAACACCTTTTGTAGGATGTCATTGTACAAAGGAGGAAATTCAACTCATTGAGCATTTATTAACCACCTAGTGTGTGCTGGACATTGGGGATATAAAGGCAGCCATGAGAGAAGAATCCCTGCCCTTCAGATGATGAGCTTCTCCTAGAGCTTCAATGGCTTAGGGCAAGCAAAGGAGAGACTCTAGATAGAAAGGGGTGTGGAGGGGAGAGGTAGGCAGATTGGGGAGCCTTGCCTTAGACAGGGCCAGGGAGGAGTTTGGTGGGGAGCTCCTGCATGTCCACAGCCTTAAGGCCTTGTCTTTATGCCCAGGGCCTGGCATGGAGCCCAGCCATTTGAGTGAGTGCCCAGAGGCCTCAGGAGGGACCCAGGAAGCACAGCCACAGGCTACACCCTTGTGAGAGTCCCCTCCCTCACCTTCCCAGACCTCCCAGCTTTCCTTACCCCACTTTGATGATACCTGACCCTGCTCTAGAGTCTTCAGGGACTCCCCATCTCTGAGGCCCTGGATCAAGCCCAGATTGCCAGTCGGGCATTCGAAGATGTCATCCATCAGCCATCTGTCCGCCCCCATTCTCCGTCCATCAATCATGTTTCTGCCTCATGAGCCCATTCCTGCCCACTTTGTCCTCTGCTGCCTTCTCTCCACACACCGACTGAAATGACTCTTAATAACATGCTGCACTGCCTTGTCAGTCAAGTCAAGCAGCATTTATTAATCTCCTACTGTGTGCCAGCCTTGTGCTGAGTCCCTGGGGATGACAAAGAAAAGACAAAGACAGGACGGGGAGAGCCCAACTCTGCACAGCCAAGGATGGCCGGGGCGCTTTGGAGATAGTCTCAGAAGGAAGCTGTGGCATCAAGGGGGGCTGGGAAAGGCCTCCTCAGAAAGTGGGGCATTAGCGGGGATGGAAGCCACTAAAACCGGGAGGACATCAGGGGGAGAGAATTCTAGGCAGGGGAAGCCAGTGTCCACATCACAGGAAGGATGAGGGGCGGGGCTCTCAAAGGAAACTGGAAGGCCAGAGGAGGAGCAGGGAGGAGGGAGTTGGGGGGAGGGTGGGAAAGAAAACAATCAGTACAATTTTGTCCAGTAAGTAGCTGGGGGAGATGGGGGGTTGGAGAGGCTGGAGCGAAGAGATTTGAGAGGCATTTATGGAGATGATAGAGAGAAAAGAACATTGGCAACTAACCGAAAATGGGGCGGGGAAGATAAGGCATTTTTAGTTTAGAGCTGGGGAAGATGTTACAGGGAAATGTTGGGGGCAAGGGGGACCAGAGACAGGGGTAGAGCCAAAACAAGAAGTGGAAGGACCTGTGACCAACTCAGCTGGAGGAGGGGAAGGAGCCAACCTGGGTCTATGCCAGGGGAGGGGATGGATGGCCCATCTCTGTCCTCCCATCACTTTCAGGAGAATTCTGCTCTGCCTCCCCCTCTCCTAGCCTTGCCTTTCCCCTCCTACCCTGGGGAATGCTGGCTGCAGAAGACTGAAGGCATGAGGATGACAAGGGAAAATCCCTCCCCCTGCCCCTACCATGTTGGCATTGGAAGCAAAGCCCCACTCACCCCACCCTAGTTATAGCTCTGACCAGGAGAAAACAAGGTGAGAAGGCCAAAGGTATATCTCAGAGGAGCTGCTGGAGCGGGGGGTGACCACAGTCCACCTCACCACATGCCCCCCATCTTACCCTGGGTGGTGGATGGTTGGGGGTTCACTCTCAGGACACACAGACCTGTCCAGAGCTCTGCCCCTCCCAGTTAAATGAGGATACCAGGAGATGTTTGTTTGAAAGCTTTTATTGCCAGACAAGGGTCAGGCCTGAGCCCTCACTGTTTACCATTGGCATTGATGGGGAGACCAGTGTGCTGGGGTGAGGCCAGGAAGGCTTTGAGCTTGGGCCGGGAGGAGAGACGAGCAACATAGGCAGACAGTAAGGGGAAGTCATCCAGGCACTGGGGAGCCAATGTCTGGTGAACCAACAGCAGGTCCAGCAGATTGTAATCCGCGAAAGAGATCTGCAGGGCACAGGGCACCAGAGACTATGTCAGCCAAGGGGAGTTGGGAGGGAGGGCAACCCTGGGCTGGGCGCCGGGTCCTAGGCTTTAGGCTCTCCCAGGTCTGACATCTGGTTCCCCAGAGACCCATCTGCTCCCCCAGAGCCTCACCTTGTCCCCCACGATAAAGGCCTTGCCTCCCTGGTTCTGCTTCAGCAGGGTCTCAAAAGGCTTCAGCTGGGTGGGCAGGTCCTTCACATACTTGGCCTTGCCCTCCTCCTGCAAAGCCAAGGGCCCCCCAGCCCCAGCTCAGTTAGGAGACAATGGAGAAGGAGAAATGGGAGCACCAGGACATACCCTCACTTTTCCCTTCCCAGATTCCTTTCTGACCTCCCCTCCCCTGGGAGGCCCTTCCTCACACCTGGGTGGCTAGGGCCTTTCCTGCCGATGCACACCAGCACCTCTTACACAGGCCATTGGAAGGAGTGATGGAGAACACCTGAGTCCAACTGCTCCCTCACAACTTCTCCCAGCCTCAGTTTCCCCTCTGTAGAATGTGGACCACATGGGCACCAGCCTCCCAGGGTGGTTGTGAGGATCAACTCTTGTAGGGGGCAATAAATACCAGGAAGGCCAACCAAATGGAATGGGCAGGAGAAGGCTCTCCCCACCCACTGAGGGACTTGCAGTGGCCAGCATGGGGTCAGCTCTCAGCCCTCTTGTCACTCACATAATTCTGGTAGATGAGGCCAAGGTACTTGCGCCTGAGGTCCTCCACCCCGTCATTGGCCACATCCAAGAGAGCCTGTTCTCGATCATCCTTCCCATAGAGCCCTGGGGGGGAGGGGGGGAGGAGGAGGTGAGAGAGAGGGGTGGGAGAGGATCCAGTCACCTTCCCTCCCAGGGCCCCTCTCAAGGCTCCTCTCAGCTCCCCTCCCCAAGGTCTAACTTCAAAGTCACCAACTCAGGGAAGCCTTCTCTGGGCAACCTGGCCCAGCAGGGCTGCTTTCTGCACTGGGAACTCTTCATTCAGCCAAATTGGTCCCTCTGGGAGTCCATCTCCCACCTCCTGCCTTTGCCCAGGCTGTGACCCTTCCATTGGGCTGCTCAGGTTCTGGAACACAGGTGGGTGTTCCAAGGGTCAGAACTAAGGAGGCTTGGTCAGTGCCCTGCTGCAGAAGGCCTGCCTTGGAGCTCCCCACTGATTACAAAATGACAGTGGATTTATTTGGTATTTTATTCTATCCCACCCTCTTCCCTCCCCACATAACCTCCCTCATGGCAGGGACTCATTCTTTTTTTTTTAACTCTGCTGTCTCCTATACAGTGCTTGACACACAGTAGGCACTCAATAAATGCTGGCTGAATTGAAAGTGATTTTGCTCTGGGCAGGGATCCTGTCTCCTCACTCTATTCCAGCCTTGTCTGAACCAGTGCTGGGCCCACAGAAGGTGCCCAGCAACTGCTGGATGGATGGGTGGAAGGAGGGATGGAGAAAAAGAGGAACGTGGATAGACAGATGGATGGAGAGAAGGAGGGAGGGAAGGATGAACCAGGCCTGGGCCCACAGAAGGTGCCCAGTAACTGCTGCACAGAGGGAGGAAGCATATGGATAGGTGGCTCCCACGTGACCCCTCTACCCCACCCCCACCACCGGAGTCAGTGGCCATACCATATTTGCGCCCCAGGTATCTCAGGATGGCATTGCTCTGGTACAGGGTCAAGTCTCCGTCTGTGAATTTGGGGAGCTGGCCGTAGAGCTATGGGGCAGAGGTCAGGGGAAGGGGCTGAACACGATACCCCTCCCAGACCCCCATCTCCCGCACCCTCAACTGACCGCCCCGTCCCCCCTACCCCCACCCCCGGCCCTCCTCCTCTCTGGCCACTCACACAGCTGGCCTTGAGGTCCCCCTTCATCCACATGTCCATGGTCACTATATCCTCCTTCCAATCCTGGCCCTGGTCAGCCAGGAGCATCCGCATGGCCTCGCATCGCCCTGAAGGGAGGGCAGGGGACAAAGGAGCTCAGCCCGGAGGGGGCAGCCCGAGAACAGCACCCCTTCCGGAGTCCCCCCTGGACAAACCCCTCCCCCCTCGGGGCCCCAGTTTCCTCCTCCGTAGGATCCGGGGGCCGAGGGCTAGGATCTGTGGAGGGGGCTTCCACGGTCCTCTCCCACGTCCTGCGGGGAGGTGGGCTCCTCTCGAGGGTCCCCCGGCCTTGCCGCCCCCCGTGCTGGGACCACGAGTTACCTCTGACAGGGAAGTAGGTGATGGTGTAAGGAGGCACTAGGAGAGATGGACAGAGAGGTCAGGGGGGCCTGCGCCCCCAAAGCCCCTTCGGCCCCAGACCCTCCCCATTCTCCTCCCGATGGCCCTCCCGGGGGAGGCCCAGGCCTTACTTTCTAGCGATAGCGGCACACAGGAAGGAACGGAGCAGGAAGCTGCATCCCAGGAGCCGCCCTGAGCTTAATAAGCCCGGACCCGCCCCGGCCGCGCCCCCTGACTCCCCTCCCGGACCCCAGAATGTGCTGAGTCACTGTGACAGGACACCGGGGTGCAGGGGCAGGGGTGGGGAGAGGAAGGCTGAGAACCGCATAGGAACCTGGCACGGACTGATGTATTTGCACTAATTAACCCTGGCACTAAAGGGGAGGGGGAAAAGCTTCCTGCAGAAGGTGGGACTTGGGGACGGAGGGGATTCCGGGCTTGGGGCACAGCCAGGGCAAATGTCCAGAGAGGGGAGGTGGGGGTCTCGTATGGCCTGTGTCCCAGGACCATGGAGGGGAGGAAGGTGGAAGACAGGAGGAGGCAGATCATGAAGGATCCCGGGGAGGGAGCCAAGGATTTATGAGTCAGAGGACCCGCCTTGGAATACCAGATCTGCTGCGTATTTCACCCTGGGTGATCTTGTTCCAGGCCTCAGTTTCCACACCTGTAAAAGGAGGGACTTAGATGACCTCTGAGGTCCCTTCCACCTACGGTTTTATGAGCCGATGAAGTGGCATTCCCAAAGAATGCTCCTCCGACTTCTATTTGGAGACCACCTGCAATGGGGAACTCATTACCCCAGCCATCTGGAGCATCAGCGGAGGCTTCCACCCTGGCTGCAAGGAGTCAGTACTTTCAAACCGGAAAAAGAAAGTAATTTGCCAGCTCATTTATTTACTAGAGGAGGCCATTCCTTCTACAGAAGCAGGGCAAATGACACGATCCCACCTGGCTGCACAAAACTAGGGTGGGGCAGCTGGACTTCTGCCAAGGGCACCAAGATGTAAGGGGTACTGGCAGCATTTGATATGCAGAGACTATTGAGCTGAGCACCTAGCTAGCAGAGCTGCACCCCAAGGTGATCTCTTCTGTGGCCCACCCCACCTTGCTATCCCCCCAGCTTCAGCACCCCCAACAGCGACCTCCCACCCCAAATCAAAGTGTCCTGGCTGAAAAATGGGTAGCTACATCTCTGCCATATAGGCATGCACATGTGTTACTGGTCAGGCTGTGGAGAAGTATGTGGTGTATGAAAACCGTATTGGTGGAAAGTCACTTGGCACAACCCACTCGGGAAAACTACTTAGAATTAGGCGAGGAAAAATCGGTCAATCCTCCACAGCCTGTATCCCATCCATCCAAATGCATCCCAAGACTGTAGGCAGTGGAACTGGACGTGTTAGTTCTCCACCAGGGATTCCTGCAGGTTGCTTTTAACAGAGTGTTATAGCTGGAGGGAACCTTAGAACCTAGATCCTTATCTCCTCTCTACCTCCCACCTTCAGAAAACTGAAGCCCAAGTGTGTGTGTGTGTGTGTGTGTGTGTGTGTGTGTGACCTCCAGCTTCTCTACTTCTTCCCCCATTCTTTCCTTCTTTAGTTTCTGAGGAAGAGATGGCCTTTCTACAAGCATGGGTCTCAGCCCCGCTCCCCTACCCCCATTCCCTGGGGCCTGTGATCATTTAATCTATTAAATTCAATCAATCCCTGTGGCCTGGCCCCTCCATTGCTGTTGGAACACATGCTTGGTCCTCTGGGACCCTCCACAGCCTTCCTTTGGTTTTGCCAGCCCAGGCAAGTTAGCTCTCCTCTTTTTCATTCCCAAACTAGAAAGGATTCTCTATACGCACCTATGCCCGCCCTTCTCAGCCTTCCCTCCTTTGGCTCTCAAATCCACCCCTCAAGTGTAACTGCTGCCTCAAGGTTTACTGACTTTGATTGAGATTAACTGCAAATGCTCCTGACCTTGTCAGTCCTTATCCGGCTCAATCTCTCTGGGATTTCTGAGCCTGTTAGCCACCTCATCCATTCTCACCCCGCTCCACACCCCTCTGCCCCAGTGCTGGGCCCCAACTCTCTCCTTCCATTGCTTTCCTGAAAATTCTCTCTTTCCCTTCTCCTCCTACCTGACAGGGTGATCTTCTGTCTCCCTCCCCATAGGTCAGGTGTATCCCAAGGCTGTCCCCTCAGCCCTCTGGTCCTGTGGATAAGTTCCTCTGCTTCTGTAGCTTCATATCCCTTCACAGGTGGTTCCCCAATCTCCATCTTCAGATGTAACCTTGGGCCCAGGAGTCCCAGATCTGAGCAGATGGACTGCCTCTAAAGTATTAAAATCACACTGACTTCTTGCTCCCCCACCTAGAATTTATTTACTCCATGAACAAGTCTCCTGCTTTCATACGAACATTCAAGGTAATAAATGCAGTTTGGTTTATTTAGGTCCACGTGGGACTTTTCTTTTTGCCTTTGGCCTTTGTGGGGCATGTGTCCAGCATTGGGAGCTTGGGAACAAAGCATTCGCATAATTTATTTTTTTAATTTAATATTTTCCCTCAATTATATGTAAAAACAATTCTTAACATGACTTTTAGTTCCAAACTTCCTCCCTCCCCTCCCCCTCTCATTGAGAAGGCAAACAATTTGATATAGGTTATACATGTGCAGTCATGCAAAGCATACTTCCATGTTAGTCATTTTGTGAAAGAAAAAACACAAGGAAAATAACCAAGTTTGCTTCCATGGGCATTCAGACTCTATCATCCTTTCTCTGGAGATGGAGGGCATTTTCCATCCCAAGTCCTTCAGAATTGTATCAGATCACTGGATTGCTGAGAATATAAGAGTCACTCCCAGCTGATCAGCATACAATAATGCTGTTACTGTATACAATGTTGTCCTGATTCTGCTCATTTCACTTTGCATCAGTTCATGTTAAGTCTTTCCAGGTTTTTCTGAGAGCATCCTGCTTGTCGTTTCTTAAAGCACAATAGTATTTCATCACAATCATATACTTTATGGACAATTTAGTGATCCAGCCTCAGACCCTTCCTGGCTCTGTGACCCTGGGCAGGTCACTTCGCCCTGTTTGCCTCAGTTTCCTCATCTGTCAAATGAGCTGGAGAAGGAAATGACAAACCATTCCAGTATTTGCCAAACTAAAATCCCCAAATTGAGTCAAGAAGAGTCAGATATGACTGAAACAACTGAACAACAACAAAATCACAGAATTGGAGATTGTTTTGGCAAAGTTGTTGGAGCCACTAACAGTGTTTCCATGAGTCTGTCTGGGGTGTAGACTAGAACGTCTGGTGTGAGGGCTGCTGAGTCCTTTTCAGGGCTGCTTTCCACCTTTGGTGTCCACCAATCCATCTAACTCTCAGCTGTGGCTCCAAGAAGCTGTAGCATGCCCATCGACCACACCCTGGTCAGCTCTTTCAGCAGAAGGTCTAAACCAGGTTGAGGGTAACCAAGGGGTCTCAGACGACCTGTCAGTGAGTTAGGGGGGCTGTCTACCGCAAGCCTGTGAACACTTTTCCTGGTGTTCCACCGTCCATGAAAGCAGCTGAAGCAGGCACCATGGACTGGTTAGAGCGTGGTTAGACATTGAAGATGGCAAGGTCACCCACTGCATCTCCAGCCATCACAAGTCCTCTTGACTCTGTCCTGCCACTGGAATGTGGTGACTCTGGAAGAGAGAGTGAGGCTGAAGGCTTCATACAACTCAGCCTCACTTAAATCCAATTTACGCACAAATCAAAAGACATCACCTATGCTAGTTTGCCATTTTTACCTATCTCAAGGTCTTGTGGTGGCAGACAAGTAATGAAGCAGCAGGTGCAGATATGTTAGGAGCTGTAGTAACAACGCTGCACACAGGCAGCCCAGGCTGTAGGGTCATCTCCCTGAAAGCAGCTGTGGGATTCAGTGACTTCTGGGTGTCTGAGCAGCCTTTTAAGGATTGCACTGCTGACTGCTGGTGTGAGGAAGGGACTTGAAAAGGTTTCCTAAAAATTGTCTAGTTACCCAGCAATGAAACACACACAAAAAAATGTACAAAAACTTCTGCAAAGATGATTCCTCTCGCCATCGGTACGAGGAGTGTGCATACACTTATAGTTATAGACAACACAAAATCTAATAGATCTGGAAAATGAATAGCTCTTGTGAGAGAACTCAGCAGGTATCACATCCAAAAAGCAGCCCTGAGTGAAACAAGGCTGGCAATGAAGGCTGCCATACTGAAGTTGGAGCTAGATATATGTTTTTCTGGAGTTGCTGCAGTGACGGGGAGCAATGTGAAGCTGGCATAGGTTTCACAATCAAAACTAATCTAGTCAACAAGCTTGTATGCTTACCAAAAAGAGTGAATGACAGGCTCATGACAATGTGAGGAAAACACCATGCCACCATCATCAGTGCCTATGTGCCCACCATGACAAACCCTGATGAGGTCAAAGAAAATTTTATGAAGACCTGGCAATCTTTATCATCTATGTGTCAAAAGAGGATGAGCTTATGATTCTGGGTGACTTTAATGCTAGTGTAGGCTCAGACTACCAGACATGGCAGGGAGTTCTAGGGAGGAATGGAGTTGGAAACAGCAACAGCAATGGTCACCTGCTACTGAAGACTTGTGCATCTCATGACCTTCTCATCAACAACACTGTCTTCCATTTACCTAAATGTAATAAAACTTCATGAATGCACCCTCGAAGCGAGCATTGACATTTAATAGACTACATAATTGTAAGGAGAAGAGGCAGCATGCGAGAATAATGAAAGTTCTCTGTGTTGCAGAGTGTTGGACTGATCATAGACTTATTCTCCCCAAGCTAAATATCAACATCGAGGGAAGCAGCACCCCCAAGGCAAGTTGACTACCAGAAGAATTAATGTCAACAGATTATAGTGCTTCTCTGAGTGGGAACAGTTTGTGGCTAACTTGGAGAGAAAGCTGAGCCAACACACAGTTGGCAACAGTGGAGCAGAAAAGGAGTGGGCAGCTTTCAGAGATTTAGCGTACAGCACTGCATTTGCTCATCTGGATCAGAACACTCCCAAACATCACATCAAAAGAGTGGTTTGTAGAAAACAGTGGAGAAATTCAGAAGCTGCTAAGTGAACACTGAGAACTCCACAGGGGATAGATTCTCTGTCTCTAAGAAAGCAGCATTTGATTCCATCAAGAGTAAAGTACAAGCAAAGCTTAGAGAGATACAGGATTCTCCGCTCAGTAAGAAGACAGATGAAATTCAGTTTTATGCTGATAGTAACGATCTGAAGTCCTTTTATGATGCCCTGAAAGCTATTTATGGGCCAAAGACTTATGGTGCATGTCAACTATTCAGTGCTGATTGAGTCACATGATCCTGGAGAGATGGGCTGAACACTTCCATAGTGTTCTCAACAGACCATCATCAATTAACGCTGAGGCCATTGACCATTTACCTCAATTTGATGTCAATCTCTCCCTAGCTGAAGCTCCAACTGAAGAAGAGGTTTTGAATGCCATTAGGCTTCTTTCATGTGGCAAAGCACCTGGTGCTGATTCTATTCTAGCTGAGATTTACAAGGCAGGGGGTCCACTGCTCCTGCAAAAGCTGACTGAAATTTTCCAGGTCATATGGCAAGAGGAGGTTATTCCCCAAGAGTTCAAGGATGCCTCCATTGTCCATCTCCATAAAGGTAAAGGAAATAGATTGTCCTGTGGCAATCACAAGGGTGTCTCTCTCTTAGTCATAGCTGGCAAGATTCTTGCCAAAGTCCTCCTTAATAGGCTGATCCTTCACCTGGAAGATGGTCATAATACTGAGAGCCAGTGTGGCTTCAGGAAAGGTCAATATGGTGTTTGCTGCCCGACAACTCCAGGAGAAATGCTAGGAGCAGACCAGAAGTCTGTACACAACATTTGTCAATCTGACCAAGGACTTTAATACAGTCAGGACTTATGGGTGATTATATCCAAATTTGGTTGCCTGGAGAAGTTCATCAGCTTTGTACCTCAGTTTCACTATGGCATGCTAGCCTGGGTTCTGGATAATGGACAATGCTCTCATGCCTTCCCAGTTACCAATGGAGTGAAACAAGGCTGTATGCTTGCTCCCATACTTTTCAGAGGATGTTTTTAGCCATGTTTTCAAAAGCCTTCAATGAGAGTGAAAATGGCATCAGTCAGTCACAGCACTGCTGGTAAACTATGTACCTTGAAAAGGCAACAAGCCAAGACCAAAGTAGAGGGAGTGTTGGTGCATGATTTTCTGTTTGCAGATAACCGTGCACTCAGTGCAGCCTCTGAAGCTGAGATGCGACAAAGTATGGATCTATTCTCTGTTGCTTGTGTTCATTTTGGCCTGACAATTAACACCAAGAAAACACAGGTGCTCCATCAGCCACCACCACATCCCCTATATGTGGAACCATCGGTTACAGCAAATGGAGAATTTTGAGTGCTATGGATAAGTTCAGTTACCCCGGCAGTATACTTTCCAGGGAGGTACACACTGATAATGAGGTTGAAGCCTGCATTGCCAGAGCTAGCTCAATGTTTGAGAGGCTCCAAAGGAAAGTAAGGGAGAGAAGAGGTATTAGACTGACTACCAGACTGACGGTCTACAGAGCCGTGGTGCTGACCTCATTGTTGTATGCCTGTGACGCCTGGACAGTCTGCCAAGGCCATGCCAGGAGACTGAATCATTTCCATCTGAGTTGTCTTAGGAATATTCTGAAGATCACCTGGCATAAGAAGATACAACACATTGAGGTCCTTACTTGAACTAAACTGCCAAGCATTCAAACTCTGCTTCAGAGAGCACAACTCTGATGGGCTGGCCACATTGTTCAAATGCCAAATGTGCAGTTGCCAAAAAGACAATTTTATGGAGAACTCACACAGGGCAAGTGTTCGCATGGAGGTCAGAAGAAGCAATACAAGGGCAGAGCGCGGTGACGTAATGTGCAGGCCGCAGCGGGGGGTGGGGGCGGACTCTGGGCCTTTCTTCCCCTTCTGGTTCCCCCCCCCCTTTTCTCCCTTTTCCGGGTTTGGTTTCTCCCCTTTTCTCCCCCTTCTTCTCCTCCCCCTTTTTCCCCCATCCCCTTCCCCCTCCCCCCCTCCCCTGCCCCGGCCCTGGCGAAAACCCCGCTAAGAAGAACCCGCCCCCGGGAGCGAGCCGCCCTGGAGCTGACCGGGAGCTGGAGCCCGGTGTCTATAGACACTGCTATATTCTGTTGAAGATGTCTAACAGTAACACTACTCAAGAGACCCTGGAAATAATGAAAGAATCAGGAAAAAAAGCTGGTGGAAGAGTCTGTAAGCAAGAATAAGTTTGTATCCAAGTCACCAAGTAAGGAAGAGATTGAGAAGGAGGGTGAGGATACTAGTGTTGGGCAGGAGACACAGAGACGGGCTTCCAACCATGGGCATGCCGGAAAAAGAGCCAAGTCTAATTCTAAACTGAAACTGGTGCGGAGCCTGGCAGTATGTGAGCAGTCCTCTGCCCCTTTTGTTGATGGGCCACTGGAAACCCAAGATATAATTCAACTACATACCAGTTGCCCTTCTGACAAAGAGGAAGAGAAGTCCATGAAAGATGGCTCCGAAAAGGAAGACAAAGATAAAAACAAAGAAAAGGTCCCAAGAAAAATGCTGTCTAGAGACTCCAGTCAAGAATATATAGACTCCACTGGAATAGACCTACATGAATTTCTAGTAAATACACTGAAAAAAACCCAAGGGACAGAATGATGCTGCTAAAGTTAGAACAAGAGATTCTGGAATTCATTAATGACAATAACCAGTTCAAGAAATTTCTTCAGATGACCTCATATCACTGGATGCTATTACACTGGGTTGCTGTCTATTTTGGAATGGACCACAATGTTGACCAAACTGGAAGAGCTGTCATCATCAAGAAAACCAGTAACACAAGGATCCCTGAACAGAGGTTCTCAGAGCATATCAAAGATGAGAAGAATGTAGAATTTTAACAGAGGTCCATCCTGAAGAGAGATGACACCAGCATGGGCCGGGATGATAACCAGATCAGAGTTCCATTACAAGATGGAAGGAGGAGCAAGTCAATAGAAGAGAGAGAGGAGGAATATCAAAGGGTTCGAGAGAGAATATTTGCCCGAGAGACTGGCCAGAACAGATATCTAGATGACATCAGGGGGAACCGTGAGGGACTGAGTCGTACCTCGAGCAGCTGCCAGAGCAGCACAGACAGCGAGATCAAATCCCTGGAGCCCTGGCCCTGGAGCAGCACAGACTCAGATGGCTCTGTCCGTAGTATGCGGCCACCTGTTACCAAAGCCAGCAGCTTCGGTGTGATCTCCATTCTCACCAGGGGTGACAGCATTGAGAGCAATAAAGGAGGCAGTGCAGGAAGAATCTCCAGGCCAGGTTTAGCACTAGGTGCCCCAGAAGTGTGCAACCAGGTCACCTCATCCCAAACTGTCCGGGGCCTTCTCCCTTGTACTACCCAACAGCAGCAGCATCCAGCCCTCCCACCCACACCCCAGCAACAGCCACCCTTGAGTAATCACATGATCTCACGGACGGATGATCTCAGCAATCCCTTTGGGCAGATGAGCCTTAGCCAACAAGGTTCCACCAAAGCAGCTGATCCATCTTCAGCCCTGTTCCAGCCCCCGCTTCTCTCCCAACACCCTCAACAGCCTGGCTTCATCATGGCCTCTACAGGTCAGCCTCTCCCCACCTCCAACCATGCACCCCCGGCCCAGCAAGTCCTACAGCCTCAGGGCTACATACAGCCCCTGCAACAGAAAGGGGTTTCTTACTACCCTCCTGGGCAGTATCCCAACTCCAACCAGCAATACCGACCTCTTTCTCACCCGGTGGCCTACAGCCCCCAACGTGGTCAATAGCTGCCTCAGCCATCTCAGCAGCCTGGGTTACAGCCCATAATGTGCAACCAGCAGCAGGCAGCTTACCAGGGCTTGATGGGTATCCAGCAGCTGCAGAACCAAGGCCTTCTCAGCAACCACAGGAGCAGTATGGCAGGCCAGAATCAAGGCCTAGTGGTCCAGTATACTCCGCTACCTTCATAACAAGTTCCAGTGGGAAATGAGTTCCAGAATGTGGTCCAGCAGCCCTTTTAGCAACCTGTGCTGGTCCCTGCTAGCCAGTCAGTACAGGGGGGCTTACCAGCAAGGAGCATGCCTGTATACTACAGTGTGATCCCACCAGCACAGCAGAATGGCACAAGCCCTTTGGTAGGGTTTCTACAGCCCCCTGGCTCTGAGCAGTACCAGATGCCTCAGTCTCCTTCCCCATGCAGCCCACCACAGATGCCACAACAGTACTCAGGAGTGTCCCCATCTGGACCAGGTGTGGTAGTCATGCAGCTGAATGTCCCCAGTGTTCCTAATGGTTCCCAGGCCCCACAGACCCCATCTATGGTCCAGTGGAGTCACTGTAAATACTATAGCATGGACCAGCGTGGTCAGAAGGCCGGAGACCTGTACAACCCTGAGAGCAGCCCCCAGGCCAACACATAGATGAATAGCCCTATCACTTCTCCCGCTCAGTCCCCAACCCCATCTCCCGTCACCAGCCTCAGCAGTGTCTGCACAGGACTCAGCCCTCTTCCTGTCCTTACGCAGTTCCCCCGACCTGTTGGCCCTGCCCAGGGCGATGGGGGATATTCCCTCCTGGGCCAGCCATTACAGTACAGTCTGTCCATCTGTCCTCCCCTGCTCCATGGACAGTCGACTTACACAGCACACCAGGGACAGACTGGAATGAAGCATGGAAACCGGGGGAAGAGGCAGGCACTCAAATCTGCCTCCACCAACCTAGGGACTGCAGATGTTGTCCTGGGGCGGGTGTTGGAGGTGACAGACCTCCCTGAGGGCATCACCCGTATGGAGGCCGACAAACTCTTCACGCAGCTCGCCATGTCCACTGCCAAGATCCAGTGGCTCAAGCACCCTCAGGGGCTGCCAGGCGGCGGGGGTGGGGGCAGTGGGTTGGGGGGGGGGACAACAATGGGACTGCTGAGAATGGCCGGCACACAGACCTCACTGCCTTATACAGCCCCCGGCGGCCCAGAATGCCTCCCTCCACCTCAACAACTCCGTGAGTCGCTTCAAACTTCGAGTGGCCAAAAAGAACTATGACCTGAGGATCCTGGAGCAGGCCAGCTCCCAGTAGGCAGAGGAGGGGAAGAGGCCAGCACCACGGGTTGGGGCAGGGTGGCATGGGCAAGCGTTGCAGAAAAAGCACAGATAGAGATGCTGATTCAGACAGACATGAGACATGCATGGAGCTAGGGAAACAAGACATAGAAATGGAGACTGAGACCATAGAGACAGTGAGACAGACAGACCACACACACGCACACGCACACATGCACACAAGCACACACATGACTCAGTCTGGGGTTTTCTTTGCCACCTTTTCCCTCTCTTTCTCTGGGTGGCTCCTCTCCTCTCTGCCTCCCTCTCCCTCCAGTCCTCTCTTCCTTTTTTGGACATCCATTTTCCCCCATCCTGGCCCCCAATGCATTTCTTTCATTTGGGGGGGTGGTATGGAAGGGTCCTACACTCCCCCATTCCTCCCCTTCTCCTGCCACCCCATCTCCTCTTCCTCTTTTTGGTCTTTATGAATATATTTATATGGACAGAATTAAGAAGAAAAAAATAAATTGATTTTCCCCCTCCTTTCACTTCACCCCCATCTTGTCTCCCCTATCCCATGAATTAAACCTGTGCCTACCCCTCCTTTATCCATCCCAGCCCCCCAGAACACTTGTATGTTGTTTGTTTGAGGTTCGTGCTTCAGTAACAGACACAGTATTTAATTGCATATACCGATGTTTGCTGGGTATGTTCACTGTAAATTTTATTTAATCTCGGGTTTTTTGTTTGTTTTGGGGGGTTGTTTGGGGGGTTTTATTTTATTTTATTTTTGTTTTGTTTTTAAATATAAAAAAATCATCTGTCAAAAAAAAAGAAGAAGAAGCAATACAAGGACACTCTCAAGGTCTCCCTTAAGAACTTTGGAATTGATTGTGTGGTAAGGGAGACAGTGGCACAGGACTGCCTGGCGTGGTGTGCCCACATCAGAGAAGGTGCTGTGATCTCTGAGTGAAGCAGAATTGAAACAGCTCAGAAGAAACACGAGATGCACAAAGTTAGGAATTCCACCCCAGATGTTCACATGCATTATTTGTGCCTGATCTGTGGTGGAGCATTCTGAGCTCATATTGGCCTGATCAGCCACAGTTGGACGCGTGTAACTTGACTCTAGCATAGTGATGTTACTCTGGTCCTCTTGGAGAACAGAGAAGAAGAACCAACCTTCCCGCAGCCTCTTCAACAACTGCTTCTGTTTCGTATCATCTTTGCTAATGTGGTGGTGGTGGGGGGAGTTCTCTTCTTTTCTGTTTTACCTCTTATTCATTTATTTTGGGTCATATTTTCCTCTGGTTCTTGACTCATTGTGGTTCTTGTTGGAAAACTCTCCCTGTCCTTTGTTTCTCTCTCTGGGAATCCATCTGAGACTTGCCTGCTGGTTTTCTTTCCCTATCTATATCAAGGATCACACCAGACTTTCCTCAGAGTTGCTTCGATGGAGATTTTGGGGGGTCTGGAGGACTCCTCTTCGGGCTGCATCTTGGCATGCAAAGGCTTTGTAAAGTTGTGATTGAAATTGGCTGTTTTACCTTCTGGGATCCCCTCTATCCCTCATTCAGTTAAGGATTCTCTCCCAGACTCAAACTCTGAAAGGTCCCTTTTCACTTTCCTTCTGCCTTCCATTCTTTTCTTTCCCTACTTTTTTAATGTCAATGTTCCTATAATTCAAGCTACCCAGCACAGCTGGGCTGGGTGGCATCTGACTTTTCCAGCCCCACCAGGTGTGTTCATGTTGACAGACAGACAGGGTTTGCCTGCTGCCCCCCTCCCCTGACTCTGCTCCCATCCCAGCAGAGATGGAAGGGGACCCCAGGCCTGAGGGCCATCCGAGAGTTGTTCTTTGTTTTTGTAGCTGCCAGGCCAAGAACCCAGTACCCAGGGCCAGCCTTTTGGGGATGGGTCTTTCTGTCCTTCCCTAAGTTGCTCCTAGAAAGGTGGGACTAGTTTGTCCTTCCTCGCAGGTGCCCAAGTCATCTTCCTAAGGCACAGACCTGACCCTGCCACTCCCTAGCTCAAACAACTTCCATGGCTCCCTAGGGTTCTAGAATTTAGACCTTCCTAGCCTGGCTCTTCAGGCCCTGAGCTCCCTGGCTCCTTCCTGTCTGTTCCAACCTTGTCTCACATCAGCCTCTTCACCAGCTCCATTCTGCACCCCCACTGTATTGCTAGCCAGACCTTGACCCTCCTTCCCTATGTCCCTCCATATGCAGAGCATGTCCCTGGCACCTAAAACACGGCCCCTCCATATTGCTCCCTCTCAGAGTCCTTGTGGGGGAGCCTTCCCCAAGCTCCACAGCACTTAGTGCGCCATCCATTCTCAGTTTCCCTCTTTGTTTATAATTTGTCTGTGTCTTGTGTCTGCCTCCTTGTCCTTGTCCTCTTCTCTCCTCCTCCTACCTCTTCCTGCTCCTCCTCCTCCTCCTCCTTCTTCTTCTTCTTCTATCCCCCCACCCCAAAATAGAATGAAAGCTGATTCGGGGCAATGACATTTGATAAACTGAACTGAACGGAGAATATCAGGGAAGAGAGGAACCTTAGAACATGGAACATGGACTGTCAGGCCTGGGAAGGACCTTGGAACATAGAACATCAGGGCTGAGAGGAATCTTAGAACCTAGAATGCCAGGGAAGGGAGAGACTTTAGAACATGGAACAGAAGGTCAGGGCAGGAGGGACCTTGTAGCCTAGAGCATCTGAGCTAGGGGCAGGGGGATCCTTAGGCCAGAGAATATTTCAGCTGAGACCCAGCTCCTCACTCTACACGGGGAGACAATGAAACCAACAGGGAAGGAAGGATGCAGCTTTTCCATATCGCTTCCTCCATACTAGGCACTTTACAATATCATCCCGTTTCATCCTCACAATCACTAGCAGAGATAGGTGCTGTTCTTATCCCCGTTTTACAGATGGGGGAACTGAGGCAGGCAGAAATTAAGTGACTTGCCCAGGGTGACGCAACTAGCACGAGTCTGAGGCTGGACTTAAACTCAGATCTTCCTGACTCCAGGCCTAGCACTCCATCCACTGTGGCCCTGCCCAGCACAGGGGAAGGCTCCTGTCCCTGGTCTCTTTCAGACAGCTAAGGGAGCTGGAATCCAGAGAAGGCTTAAAGGTTCACATGGGGAGTGGGGGGGGGGGGGAGAGGGGGGTGCTAACTACATGTTACTTCAATTGATCCTCATTAATTTCACCTAATAGAAAAAAAGATGATTGGGCATGAAATTGCAAATCTATCGTGTACAACTTGCCATTACTTTTAAATATATAATAAAGTTATCATGCAGCTTGCTTTTTTGCCCTTGCCCCCTTGCCCTAGAGATGGCTGCCACTAGACACAAGTATGCATTCTATATATGGATCACTTCTCAGTTATTTCTCTGGATGCAGATAGCCTCTTCCTTCATATGTCCCTTGCAGTTGATTGGGGTATTTATAACAGTGAAAGTGACTTAGTTGCTCGAAGAGATTCTTAAAACAACATTGTTGTTACTCTTGCAATGTCTCTTGGTTCTGCTCATTTCACTCCACATCATTTCATGCAAATCTTTCCATGTTTTTCTAGGATCATCGAGCTCATCGTTTCTTGTAGCACAGTAGAATTCCACCATGATCATGTATCACACCTTGCTCAGGCATTCCTCCATTGACAGGCATTCCCACAATTTCCAGTTTTTGCCATCACAAAAAGAGCTATTATAAATATTTTAGAACATATGGGTTCTTTTCCTTTTTGCCTAACCATCTTTGGAAAAAGACCTAGTAGTGGGATTGCTGGATCAAAAGGGATAGGCAGTTTAAGAACTCTTTGGGCATAATTCCAGATTGCTCTCTAAAATGGTTGGATCAGTTCACAATTCCAACAACAGTGAATTAGTGTCTCAGTTTTTTTACCTCCCTTTCAGCATTTGTCACTTTCTCCTTCAGTCATTTTAGTCAGTCTGATAGGTATAAAATGACATTTCAAGGTTGTTTTAATTTGTGTTTCTCCAAGCACATTTTTCCCTATGATGACAAATTATTTTGATTTCTTCATTGGAAAACTGCCTGCTCATGTCCTTTGACCATTTATCAGTTGAGAAATGACTTGTCTTCTTAGAGATTTGACAAAGCTCTTTATGTATTTGAGACATGAGATCTTTATCTGAGAAACTGTCTGCTAGGTCCCTTTCCTTTACATTTTCTTTCATGAATTCCTTTGATAGTCTTGACCTTTTGCTGCTCCAGATGAATGTTGATATATTTTTTTCCCTAGCTCTCTAAAGTACCTCTTTGATAGTTTAATTGGTATGGCACTCAATAAGCAAATTAACTGAGGTAGTACTGTCATTTTTCTTGAATTGGCTTGTCCTTCCATGAGCACTTTTCTCATCTTGGCTACATTTTTTTATTTGTAGAAAACGCTTTAAATTTAACATAATTGAAATCATCTTTTTTTACACCTCACACTGTTCTCTCTCTAATTTATTCATAAATTGTTCATTTTTCCATAAGTCTAATAGCTAATATATTCCATGTTCTTCAAATTTTCTTGTATCATCTCTCTTTATATCTAAATCATGTATCCATTTTGACCTTACCTTGGCAAATGCTGTAAAATACTGGTTTATGCTGCTGTGAGTTTTCCCAGCAATTTTTACCAAATAATGAATTCTCATCCCCCAAAATTAAGTCTTTACACTTGTCAAACACAAGATTACCATAATCATTTGCTGCTGCAAATTGTATGGCTACCCTGTTCCACTAAACTACTTTTCTGTTCCTTAGCCAGTACCACATAGTTTTAATAACTACTGTCTTGTGATATAGTCTAAGGTCTGGTACTGCTAAACCTCCTTCTTTTACATTTTTTCCATTAATTTCTTTGGTATTCTTGACATTTTGTTCTTCCAAATGAATTTTTGTATTTTTTTCTAACTCAGCAAAATAATTTTTTGGTAATTTAATTGAGATATCATTGAATATATAAATTAGGTAAAACTGTTATTTTAAAATTATATTGACCCTGCCTACCCATGAATAATGAATAATTAATATGTATCCAAATGTTTAAATCTGATTTTATTTGTATAAAAAGGTTTTTTTTATAATTTTATTGATATTGGCAGGATGGGGTGGGGTAGGAGAGAGGGCAGATTTTTGCTGCTTGAAAAAAATAGGATTTAATTTTAAAACACAGACAGGAAGCATTCCTGAATAGGAGGAAGCAGTGGATCTCAGAGGAAGCATTCATGTTTCCTGCAAAGAAGGATTTAGTAATACCGTAGATGCTATTGCAAGAGAAGTCATACAGTAAAGGTCAAAGGAGGAAGTGAGGAGGTATTCTGCCAAAGGAACCTAAAAAGTGTGGTCGACGATGACAAAGTCCTGGGCATGAAGCTGAAGACTTGAGGAGCACAACTTGAGTTTTACATACTGTTGTCCACTGAAGGCAAATGATGAAGAAGAGAAAAATGGATTTGAGAAGTGAACTTTTGCCTAAGAAGTTGGTGTTTGAGAGCAGGTTTACCCCACATGTAGCAAACCACTCCTTCAAGAGGTCTGGTCCTGCCCAAGCATAACTCCCATTTGCCTTAAGAGAGCTCAGTTGATATCTCACAGAATGAATAGATAGATATGAATTCCTTAGTGATTACTCTTTGATCCTGGCCAACAAGTAAATTCTGAATCTGTATCTGTCTGTCTATCTGTATCTCTATCTGTCTCTATCTCTCTATCTAATTTTCTCCTCTTTAGGGTTTTCCTGTATGTGTAAACTTTTAGTTGCCAAGAGGTACAGCTGCCTTGCTCTGGGTTTCCATATGGGATTAGAGTCAGCTCTTCTTCCCTCCCTATACTCCAACTACATAGAAGTGAGGATGTGGCTTTCACCTCTCTAAAGAGATCAAAACCTCTTCCAGAAATCCAATGCCAGCATTAATCACATCAATACAAATTCACAGCCAACCAAGTCTCATTTTATCCAGAAGGATAAAGGAACAGTTATGGAAGCCCTGTGAGCATAGAGAGGACAGTTGGGGTGCCAAGAAGATGGGGGCTGGTCCTGCCAGCTACAAAGGCAAGATCAGCTTCCTCTTACTGGAAGGAGGAGACACAGACCTTGGATGAGTTGGACAGGTAATAAGAGGCTTCAGTAGAGATGGATTTGGGTGTTGTATTTTCTCAAAAATTTTTCTGTATCTATTGGAGCCTATCCAATTGTATTATCATCTAGTCCATGTCAAGGCAGCAAGGTGGCACAGTGGATAGAGCACAGGGCCTGGAGTCAGGGAGACTCATCTTCCTGAGTTCACATCTGGCCTCAGACACTCAGCAGCTGTGTGAGCTTGGGCAAGTCCCTTAACCCTGTTTGTCTCAGTTTCCTCATCTGTAAAATGAGCTGGAGAAGGAATGGCAAGCCACTCCAGCACCTTCACCAAGAAAATCCCAAATGGGGTCAGGAAAAGTCTGACAAGACTGAAATGATTGAACAACAACTAGTTCATATTTCCCGGTCACTCCACAAACCCAATTGTTCCTTCTTACCCCAAACAGCTCACAAGAGTCCCAGCACTCAGGGTGCCACAGGGGAGGAAGGAAAAATACCCCATGCCCATCTAACATCCTTTTCCAAAATTGTTTGCTTTTGGTTACTTCTTCCCCCTATCTGCCCTCTCTTCTATCACACCCCCTTTTTTATCCCCTTCCCCTTACTTTCCTGGGGAGTAAGATACCCAATTGAGTGTGTATGTTATTCCCTCCTCAAGTCAAATCAAATGAGAGCAAGATTCACTCATTCCCCCTCACCTGTCCCCTCTTCCCTTCCAAAAAATTGTTTTTTCTTGCCACTTTTAGGTGAGATAATTTACCCCATTCTATCTCTCCCTTTCTTCCTCTTTCAATGTATTCCTCTCTCATCCCTTAATTTAATTTTATTTTTTTAGATACCATCCCTTCATATTCAACTCACCCTGTGCCCTCTGTCTATATGTGTGTATATTCCTTTCAAGTACCCTAATACTGAGAAAGGTATTATGAATTACACACATCATCTTTCTATGTAGGAATGTAAACAAAAGAGTTCAACTTTAGTAAGTCCCTTATGAATTTTCTTTCTCATTTACCTTTTTGTGCTTCTCTTGATTCTTGTATTTGAAAGTCAAATTTTCTATTCAGCTCTAGTCTTTTCATTTGAGAAACTTTTATTGAAAATCCATATTTTTCCTTGGAGCATTATACCCAGTTTTGCTGGGTAGGTGATTCTTGGTTTTAATCCTAGCTCCTTTGACCTCCAGAATATCATATTCCAAGCCTTTTGATTCCTTAATGTAGAAGCTGCTAGATCTTGTATTATGCTGATTGTGTTTCCACAATATTCAAATTGTTTCTTTCTTACTGTTTGCAGTATTTTCTCCTTGGCCTGGAAACTCTGGAATTTGGTGACAATATTCCTAGGAGTTTTCTTTTGGGGATCTTTATCAAGAGGCAATGGGTGGATTCTTTCAATTTTTATTTTACCCTCTGGTTCTAGAATATCAGGGCAGTTTTCCTCGATAATTTCTTGAAAGATGATGTCTAGGCTCTTTTTTTGATCATGGCTTTCAGGTAGTCCAATAATTTTTAAATTATCTCTCCTGCATCTGTTCTCCAGGTCAGTGGTTTTTCCAATGAGATATTTCACATTGTCTTCCATTTTTTCATTCCTCTGGTTCTGTTTTATAAGATCTTGATTTCTCATAAATTCACTAGCTTCCACTTGCTCCAATCTAATTTTTAAGGTGGCATTTTCTTCAGTGATCTTTTGGACCTTCTTTTCCATTTGGATAATTCTGCCTTTCAAGGCATTCTTCTCCTCATTGGCTTTTTGGAGCTCTTTTGACATTTGGGTTACTCTATTCTTTAAGGTGTAATTTTCTTCAGTATTTTTGGGGTCTCCTTTAGCAAGTCATTGACTTGTTTTTCATGGTTTTCTTGCATCACTCTCATTACTCATCCCAATTTTTCCTCTACTTCTCTTACTTGCTTTTCCAAATCCTTTTTGAGCTCTTCCATGGCCTGAGCCCAATTCATATTTTTCTTGAATGCTTTTGATGTAAGCTCTTTGACTTTGTTGACTTCTTCTGGCTGTATGTTTTGATCTTCTTTGTCACCAAAAAAGGAATCTAGAGTTTGAGTTTGAGTCTGAGTATGAGTCTGAGTTCATTTTTACTGCCTGTTAATGTTCCCAGCCAGCTACTTGACCCTTGACCTTTTTGTTAGGGTATGACTGCTTGTAGAGTAGAGAGTACTTTGTCCCAACCTTTAGGGTCCAAGCACTGCTGTTTTCAGAGCTACTTCTACTCCATTGTCATCACAGGCTCTGTCACGGCAGCACTCCTTCTCACCCAAGAACTGCCAGTAAGGACCGCAATCCAGATCCAAGCGGGGCACAGCAAGAGAAAGTGTTCCTTGCACTCCGGCTCTGATCTGCTGCTAGATTCCTCCCACCATGTGAGCCAGGGCCTTGGGAAGCAGCTGACATTGGAGCTCTGGAAGCAGCCTCAGGAGCTGCCTGCTGCTGCCACTGCCACCACTGCACCATCTCCGCCACCTGGAGGGATGGGGCCAGATGGCTCTCACCTCCACCCCACAGTTTCTCACTAACCTGATCTTTGGCTTTTGTGGGTTGAGGAGTCTGGTAACTTCCACAGCTCAATGATTCATGGCCCTAAGGCCTGCTCGGGCCGGCTGACTCCTGGTCTGGTCTGTCTTGGCGTGGCCCACCACTGGGCTGCACTCAACTCCCAGCACTGTGGGAAAGACCCTTCCCAGCAACCGTCCAGGCTCTCCTGGGCTGGAGACCTGTTTCCCTCTGCTATTTCATGCATTCTGCAGCTCTAGAATTTGTTTAGAATCATTTTTTACAGGTGTTAGGAAGGATTTGGGGGAGTGCTTAAGTAAGTCCCTGCTTTCCAGCAGTCATCTAACATCATAACCCAGCCCTGTACTTTGGCATAGTGCAAACAAAACAATCCAACTCTCCTAGTTTTGCTTTCTCAGAAGTCTCCAAAAACAGGTCTAGAAAGTCAATTTCAAAGAAGACACCAAATTGGTGAGTTCAGGAATATCCTCTGCTTCAACCTCCCATCTCCCTAACATCACTCGTGATGTAGATGCTTGTAACAACAACATTACTTGCAGCTACTGTGGCTGTGTAAGGCTAATAACACCAGCACACGGGGGGCTGCTAGCACAGGTTCTTTGATCTGCTTTTCTAAGTAAAGCAACTTCAAGGGGTTTACAATCTCACTTTAATTAAACATACATATATCATTCACTTAGTTCAGGGGAGAAGTCAGCACCCTTAACTTCAGAGCAAATGCAAACAGATATTACAAACAGAAAAAATAACACAAATCAACAGACAGGCTTCTGTGTGATCATAGCAATACATACATAGTCACCAGAGAGAGAAGCACCAACATCTGGGTTTTGAAAGGGGTGGGAGGCTCCTTAACAGCTACTCAGAGTCTTATCTGGCTATATCCACATGAATGCTCTTCCAATGAGTGAGCTCCCAGCAAAATGCTAACCTCTAAGTATATATACACTTCTTCAGGGTCAGAGGGCATCACAACCATGTGACCCAAACTCCTGTGATTTTGGCTTTCTTTCAACTGAAGCAGGTCATCAAAGACTCTTGATTCAATCAAAGACTCAATCTAAGGCATTTGATTACCTTAGTGCTGAGAAGAACTAGAACTCTAAAAGAAAAACGAGCAAAACAAGAAGTCCCACTTTGCTTGCCATTATAGTGCTGCACTGAGAAAATAAAGAAGGGATTATTAAATACTTAGTTGGCAAATGTCTGGAAAGGCACGCAATGATTAGCAAGAGCCAGCTGGGCTTCCTCAAGAGCAAGTATGTTGGCTAGCCTGATTTCAGTATTTAACATGGTTATTGAACTGGTGGGTGAGAAGTATGCTGTACATACAATTTACCTGGATTTTAGCAAAGCTTTTTATGAAGTATCTCATATTATTCTTGTAGAAAAGATGGAAAAATAGACTATATCAAAATACAATTGGATGGACTCCAGTAATGCAGAAAAAGCTTTTGACAAAACACACACACACACATACATTCTTGTTAAAAAAAAAAAAACAACATGCACACTAGAAGGCATAGGAATAAATAAATTTTTTTCTTAAAATGAAAAGTAGTATATATCTAAAACCAAGAGTAAGCATTAAATATAATGTGGATAAACTAGAAGCTTTTCCATAAGATCAGAAGTAAAGAAAGGATACCCATTATCACCATTCATTACTGCACCAGAATTGCTGGCTATAGCAATAAGACAAGAAGAAGAAATTGAAGAAATGAGCATAAAGAAGAAGGAAAAAACTATCACTTTTTTTGTAGATGATATGATAGTTTACTTAAAGGACCCTCAAGAGGAAAATAAAAACCCAGTCTAAATAATTAACAGTTTCAGCAAAGTTACAGGATATAAAATAAACTGACACAGATCATCAGCATTTGTATATAATATCAAGAAAACCCAGCAGGAAAAGATAGAAAGAAAAATTCTATGGAAAATAATTGCCAACAACATAAAATGTTTGGGAGTCTGCCTGTCAAGACACATAAAGGAACTATATGAACAAAATTACAAAACACTCTTCACATAAATGCAGAACTCAATTACTGGAGTACTATTCATTGCTCATGGGTAGGACAAGCCAATTCAAGAAAAATGACAATACTACCTCAGTTAATTTGCTTGTTGAGTGCCACACCAATTAAACTATCAAAGAGCTACTTTAGAGAGCTAGGAAAAAAATATATCAACGTTCATCTGGAGCAACAAAAGGTCAAGAATATCAAAGGAATTAATGAAAGAAAATGTAAAGGAAAGGGACCTAGCAGCACCAGATTGCAAACTATACAACAGTAATATCATCAAAACGATTTGGTGCTAATTGAGAAAGGAATACCTAGTCAATGGAACAGATTGGGTACACGATATACAGAAACCAATGAACACAAGTAACCTAGTGTACTGGAATAAGAACTCACTATTTAACAAAAACTGCTGGAAAAATTGGGAATTAGTGTGGTAGAGGGTAAGCCTAGAGCAACAACTCGCAGCATATTTGAAGATGAACTCAAAAATGGGTACATGATTTATACATAAAGAGTGATATCATAAGCAAATTTGAGGACTGTGGAAGAAACTACCTGTCAGATCAATGGATGGGGAAAGAGTTCTTAAAAAAAAAAATGAGGTAGAGGGATTCAGGGATGTAAAATGAACAATTTTGATTACATAAAACTAAATAGATTTTGCAAAAACAAAATTAATGCAGTCAAAATTAGAAGAAAAGCAGGCAACTGGGGGAAAAGTCTTTGCAGCACCTTTCTCTGATAAAGGTCTCATTGCCCAATTATATAGAGAACTGGGCCAAATTTGTAAAAAATGAGAATCGTTCCCTAATTGATAAATGGCCATAGGATATGAACAAGCAATTTTCAGAGAATGAAATCCAAACCATCAATGGTCATGTGAAAAAAAATTCTCTAAATGACTAATAGTTCTAGAAAAGGAAATTAAAAGAACTCTGAGGCACCACCCCACGCTCATCAGATTGCTTTAGATGACAGAAAAAATTACAAATGCTGGAGAGGCTGTGGGAAAATCAGTATGCAAATGCACTATTGGAGGTGTGAACAAGTCCAGCCATTCTGGAGAGCAATTTGGAACTATGCCCCCAAATCTATAAAGCTATATCTTTTGACAAAGAAATACTGCTCCTAGGTCAAAGAAATCAAAGATAAAGGACAAGAACTTATACGTATGAAAATATTTATAGCAACTCTTTTTGTGATGGCAAAGGATTGAAAAACTGAGGGATATCTCTCCATTTTTGCTGTTCAGTTGTGTCCAAGTCTTCATGACCCCATTTGGGCTTTTCTTGGCAAAGATACTGGAGAGGTTTGCCAGATTTCAACTCAGGAAGATGTCTTCCTGACTCCAGGTCCAAGGCTCTATGGGCTATGGTGCTACCTAGTGGTCCCAATTGGGATTCCCCAATCCCTCAATGGGGGAATCACTAAACAAGTAGTGGTATATGAATGTCATGGGTACTATTGTGCTGTAAGAAAGGATGATGGGGATGGTTTCCGAATGACCGGGGAAGACTTTTATGAACTGATGCAAAGTGAAGTGAGCAGAACCAGAGAAATCCACACAGAGACAGCAATGTTATAAAGAAAATCGTCCGTGCAAGACTTAGCTACTCTGATCAGTACAGTGATCTACCACAATTCCAAAGGACTCATGATGAACCGTGCTCTCCACCTCCAGACAGAGAACTGATGGACCCAGAGAACAGATGGAAACATAATTTTCTTTCTTTTTCTTGGTTTTTTTTGGAACATGGCTAATGCAGAAATATATATAAAATATATACATATGATGTATGTGTGTGTGTATATATAATGTATGTATGTATAGATATTATATGTACATATTTGATGGGTGTTGTATTCCTTGCCTTCTTTATAGGTGGCAGAGGAGGCAGAGGGAGGGATATAATTTGGAAGTAAAATGAAATTAAATAGAATTTTTAAAAGTTTATAAAAATGTCAGTTTTCAATGGAAGGGCCATCATGAGGAAGAAGGATTAGTCTTCCTCAATGACCCCAGAGGGCAGAATCAGGAGTCATGGGGGAATGTCAGATAGAGGTAAATGGAGGCTCCACATAAGACAAAACTTCCTAATGTTGTGAACTGTCCCCAAATGGGATGGGCCACCTGGAGAGGTGGCAGGTGCTTCTCCTTGAGAGAACTCAGGCAAAGGCCCCATGACCACTTGTCAGGTACATTTGAGTATGGATTCCATTCTTTATATGAATTGGACTAGGGCCCCTCCCCCCCCATCCTTTTCAGTTCAAAAAATTCTGTGACTTTGGTGAAACTGGTGAAAGGGGCTCCATGGTGCTTCAAATGTATTGTGGTATCTTTTACTGACTCTTAGGGGTCTCAGGGACCTGTGCAGTCATGAAGTCTAATCTCTGCCCAAAGTATAAATTCACTCTAAAACAGAGGTGTCAAACATGTGGGCCACAACCCCCATTCTTCAGTGCCCTCAACCAGACTAAAGTGTAACTGGGAAGTATTTAACAGAATACATGAAAATGCAACAGAACATAGTTAATGTTAATATGTGGTTTTCTGAGTTAATATGCAGAAACAGGGATGCTTATGCCAGGTTATGGGCCCACTGTTTCTTTCAGAGTTTGACACCACTGCTCCAAAAGACCCCTGAGAAGAGATCCCCCACTCTCCCAGCCATGGAAGATTCCTCACCCCCATCACCTGACAGTGTTCCCTATTAGGACTGTGTCTTCTTATAACTTCCACCCTTTGGCCTTAGTTCAGGCCTCTCGGGCCAAGCAGAACACGTCCGGCCTCTTCCACCATAGGACAAACCTTCAAATATTTTAGGACAACAATTATTTGTTCCCAAGCCCCAAAGTCTCACGTCCTCCTAAGTTAGATGGTGCCAGGTCTCTCTGCCAGTCTGGTGAGGGTTAAGACTTTCGCCATCCTCACTCACCTTCCTCTGGACCAGATGCCAGCTCAGCAGCAGCCCTCCTAAAGCCAACATCATTCCCAGCCAGACAGGACGCTCCAGTTCTTTTGTGACCAGGGCTGAGGGATTCCAGCAATGTGTCTTCTATCCACACAGCCTGGCATTGTGGCCTTGTCGACACTGAGCTCACTGCCCACCACCATCCCCATCTTTCCCCTCCACATTCTCTTAACATCTCACATTCCTTCAATTGGCTCCTAAGCCCCTATTATGTCTAAAGCACAGTCCTACCCACCCCACCCCCTGATTGATGAAGATGAAGCCTAAGTGATGCCTTCAAAGCCTAAGGCAGCTGGAGCTCCTCATCTGCAGGAGGCCTTTCCTGGTCCTTGGAGCTGCAGGTGACTGCCCTTCATCCCCCTCCATGGATCTTCTACATACCTACAGTGTCTGTCGCTTCCCTCCTCCCCCATAAGAATGGGCAGAGATTGTTTGTTTTGGTTTCCTTTTGCTTCCGTATCCCCTCAGCACAGTGAGTGCCTGGTACATGGTCTTGTTTGTTGTTGAGTCATTCTTCAATCATGTTCGACTCTTCATGACCCCATTTGGGATTTTCTTGGCAAAGGATGGCATTTCCTTCTCCAAAAGAAGGCACAGAGTGAGAATTTGAGAAATGCTTATTGTTTGTTTGGTTGATCCATTTCAATGCCTGAAAGGTCTCTGCTTTTCAGTTCCCGTGCCTTGCCCAAATCTCAGACTTTGTAAGAGCACAATCTAGCTCATCTCTACCCCGGACAAAGATTGCCAAGTTTCCCTGAAAATTCCATGTCCCTGGCCATCACGAAATTGCCCTTCATCACAATCCCATGCTTCCTTCCTCTTTCCCCAATGGTAGATTCCTCCTTTCCACTCTAAATTATCAAAATCTTCCCCTTACTCAGTGGCTTCTCTGCCATCTCATATCAATCTGAAATCATCCCCTGCTTCATTCTCTGCTGTCTCTCTACCCACCTACTCCTAGGCCCCACATGAAAGACTAAAATTCTATTCAGCACTACTAAATTTCTTTGTAATTTCAATTTATCAAGATCTTTTCTTCTCACATTATCTTAATTTTCAAATATGCCCTTCTCCCTTTCCCTACCGAGCAAAGTAACTCTGGTAAAAACACAGAAGGAAAGAAAGAAAGAAAGAAAGAAAGAAAGAAAGAAAGAAAGAAAGAAAGAAAGAAAGAAAGAAAGAAAGAAAGAAAGAAAGAAAGAAAAAGGGAGGGAGGGAGCAAGAGAAGCAGGGAGGGAGGAAGGAAGGAAGGAAAGAAGGAAAGAAAGGAAGGAAGAAAAAAAAGAAAATGCTCTGACAGGACTAAACTAATGTAACCAAATCTGGCAACGTATACAAAGTGCTACACCCATAGTCCCACACCTACACAAACACACACACACACACACACACACACACACACACACACACACACACACAGAGTATAGTTTTCGGGAGCTGAAATTCATGATAGGATTTACCAATGAGGAGTAAAGCCCTGAGTGACCAGTCATGCCCAGGGCAGCCCAGAAGTAGCAGGGCTGCAGAGTCCTCTATCCATCAGCCATGCGGCATTTGGAAATTAATTTGGTGGAACTAATATTCAATCCAAACTTATTCTACTCAAAGACCAAGGTGGCATAGGAGAGAATGTGCCCCTCAGGAACTGGGAGGAATGTTTGTACTTTTGTTCTTGCTCTATTTTAAGGTAAATTTCCCTATGTAAAAACAAACCAAAAACTCCTACAACAAAAACCAAGGGACCAGAGCTAAGGGAGCTGAGTGAAAACAGGACTCCAAGTGGGCGGGGCTGGGGGAATAAATTCCCAACCACATGGCCCCTGAAGAGGGCAATTTGGGACACTGCTACTCAAGAATTGTAGACCCAGCTTCCTAGAGAGAACACTGAGTGGTAGAACCAAGCCTCCTGGAGAGAAAAGGAGCAAGTGCCTAACTCCAAAGCTGTCAGAACAGGGAGAGTTCCTGAACCCACTTGCTACAGAGAAGTACACCCATACAGATGTGGGAAAGAACAAAAAATAGAATTATGGTGGATGAGCAAGTTGAATTGTGCAGGTCCATGGACATTAGCCTTATTACAAACTCTAAGCACAAGAGGCTTTTTGGGAGGAGCAGGGAAGGTCCAGAAAAGGGTGAGACTGACAGTGTCCAAGGCTGCAGAGAGGCTGAGAAGAATGAGGATTGGGAAGTCATTGATCTGACCATCAAGAGCTCCCTGGTCACTTTCAGCCAAGTGATGACGTCAGTCACCTCGTCAGGTTTCTCCTCCTGACCCCACTAACCCCCCTGGCCTCATCGTGTCCCCCGGAAAGGTGGCCTCCTGGACTCCATCTAATCTCAGTGATGGGCACTCTCACTGGTCTTGCTGTCCAGGCTCATTCTAGCTGTTGCTGAAGCATGAGCCGCCACTAGAGGTCAGGCCAAGACAGAGTCTGCTCCTTCTTGCCTGGTCCACCCAAACTCACCTGCCTGAGGCTATAGAAACTGAAAGCTGGTTTCTTCTACTCCCAGGACATTTACTCTTCCAGAAA
The DNA here is from genome assembly GCF_011100635.1 of Trichosurus vulpecula. NCBI lineage: Eukaryota > Metazoa > Chordata > Mammalia > Diprotodontia > Phalangeridae > Trichosurus > Trichosurus vulpecula. The sequence continues at coordinate 277,384,112 of NC_050578.1, read as the reverse complement.
AGCATGGGCTTTGGAGTCAATGGATTCAGATTCAAATCCTAAATACCAATTACCGTATTTTTGATCTCTTCCTCTATCAGTCTCAGTTCTCAGTTGGACTAGACTTTCCAGTCGTCTTTAATGGATGAAGAAACTGAGGTCCAGACCACCTTGTCTGACTAATGGAGCACCAGGAATAGCAGAGCCATGTCCACAGAGGCCCCAGACTTTCTGCTTGCCATTCCCAGGGGTCTTTTCTTCTTCGTCAGGGCAGGGTAATAGATTCTGCAGAGGCAGGGATCCCATTAGCTCTGTGACCTGACTCCATCCCCAGTACTGGACAAGGGAGAGAGTGGCAGCCCCAAACACTAAGCCTCACTTCTTTCCTGAACTGGGCCAAGATAATAGGATGCAGCCCAGCCACAGGGCAGGGAAATTCTCCTAAGTAATCAGTTGGGATCCTTCTGTGTGTACTCATAAAGAGAGAACAGCCTCCTCCCAACCCATTTGGCGATAATATCAGACAGAAGGGGCAAGTGACAGAGACAAAGAGATGCTTGGGTGGGTGTTACCCCTTCCAGGCTTACCGTGGTTATGTTTGCTTTGGAAAGGACACCTGGCACCTTACGGTCTGCAAGCAGGTCCTGGAGGGGTTGAGTCCCTCCAGGTTTCAGACCCTTGACAAAGCTGCGGAGGTGATCCCCCAAGTCTGGAGCACCCCTCCCTTTCGCCAAATATCCGCTTCATCATCTGTTCCCTACCCACTTATACGCTACACAATTTCATCAGGTGGGTTCAGGTTTGGGGGAGAGTCAATGGATCAGGGGCCCTCCAATCAATATGCGCACTTGAAGACAAAACTAAGCAAGAAAGCCTGAAGACAGCTGGAGCTTGAATGAGGGGGCTGTGTGAAGGACTGAAACAGCTTCCCCAAATGCCCCTTGCTGGTTCTTTGTAGAGGGGGAACAACGGGCGCAGGAAAGTGCAGTCATCAGAACTTTTGGGTCCTCACATTCAATTCAACAGCCATGAAGGGACTACTAAGCACCAGGATACAGTGACACCAAAGAGGAGAAAGTCCCAAGGAAATCCAGTGAAGAGTAAGTGGGACGTGATGAGGAGGGAGTGCATTCCAGGCATAGGGGTGGAAGCCCACGGGGCAGGAGGGAGAATGTTGTATCCAGGCAATGCCAGAGAATTTGTCTAAAATGGAAATGGCCAGGCTGTGAAACCTCAGGACAAAGGTTGCTGCCAGATTGAGGAGGCCCTTAAAGACCACACTGAGGAATGATAGAAGGGATTCCACGAAGATTGTCTAAAACGTTCATCTTTAAATTCTGCAAAACTAGAACTTGGTGCAAACTCCAGAAGTGGCATTTCCCCTCACACAGCAGAACACCAAATGAAGATTGCATATGAAAGATCCCATCTCCACTTGTACAGAAAGAATATAATTAATTATTCACATCCCTTTCAAAACTATCCTGCTTGTCTGTGCTTCCTTCTTGGTTCACTTCTCCCCTCTATTGGGTATTTTTCCATATTTCAACACTGGCCTTCTTTTTTCATGCTTCATTATTGCTACTCTGACTCCCCCACAACCACCTCCTCACTTCAATGAGAAAAAAAAAATGGGAAAAAATATTGTAAGAAAAAAAATACAAACCAGGAGTGTGCTGAAGGCTCTTCGGTTGTCTCATTATCTGGGTGAGCAATGACACCTCAGAAAGTAGTAAATGCTTCAGATTAGGACCTGATTTATCGTTTCGTCGATTGTCTAGACTTAAGGAAGTGTTAATGTTGTGTTCTAAACTTCTAAAAAAAGTTTACATATATTTATTTATTTAAATAAATTCTTCCCCCTTTCCCTCTTTTTTACACTAATATATTTTTCCTTTTTCCTTCTTTTTTCTGCTTAAAACTCCCAGAACAGAACCCAAGCTCACCCAGGACCTGTTTTTTCCAGCAGTACACCTTGAAGAAATTAGGGTTCTGATGGGATAACTGCTTCTTCTCTCTCAACTAGAACATCAGCATTATGTCATCCTATAGCTGCTCTCAAGTATGCAAATACATTTCCCTTTCTAGGTTTCTCTGGACTCTTTTTCCTCCTTAATGCCTAATGTCCGCTTTTCCATTAAGGAGCCTTTTTTATTCTTTGCAATCCTGACCATAGCTCCTTGGGCACAGCCTCCCCATAGGTGGTTGCAATGTTAGGTTTGATTGGTTTTTTCTCTTTTGTCCAGGCTGCTCTGAATTCTGGCTGTGATACTTCTGGGACGTTTTGGAGTTTCTTTCAGGAGGTAATCTGTGGATTCTGCATTTATTTGGGCCTCTGGTTCTAACTTAGCTGGGTAGTACTCATTTAAAGTTTCTAGAGATAGTGTTCAGGCCTTTTTTAAAATCTCATTCTTCAAGGAGTCCAACGATTCTTGACTTCTCTGTCCTTGGCCTGTTTTCCAGGTCAGTTGTTTTTGCTATGAGATATCTCACATTTCCGCCATGTTTTTTGAAATCTTTTGATTTTGTTCTACTTTTTCTTGCTTTTGAAAGGGGTCCTTAGTTTCTGTTCAGTCTCCTCTGGTTTCTTGTTTCTGTCCTCTTCTAAGCGACATCCCCCCAGGTCTTTCTTCAAGAGCTTGGTTTAATTCCAAAGGACTCATGATGAAAAATACTACCCACCTCCAGAGAGAGAACAGATGAGCCTGATGAGTGAAAACTGAAATATCATTTCGGCTGATGTGGAAATAGGTTTTGCGTCATCTCACAAGGATTATTCATATCGTATTGCTGGCCTTCTCTATGAGGAGGGCAGGGGATGGAGAGAGAGAAGTTGGAACTCAAATTTTTTTTAAATGTCAAAAATAACTTTTTAAAGACCTTGTTTTTCACCTCCTCCTTCATTTTGTCCAGGTCTTTGTGGAAAGGACATTTTTGTCCCATAAGTCTCTACTTGTAGTTCTGGAGCTGCATTTACAATCACTCTTGATACTCTGTGGTGTTTTCTTCTGTCGAGATTCTATTAGGAGACGCTCTGTTTTCCAGAGCTAAGGTCCAGCAAGCAAGCTGTGCTCTGAGCTTGGCTTAACAACAATCCTTTGCGCTCACCCTCTGGATGATCTCAGCCACAGCAGAATCCCAGAATTGCTTTGCCCAGCACCAGGTGTTCTCTGAGCTCAGACAAGCACCTGCTGTATCCACGTTCTGGTCATGAAGCTCTGCTATGAATCAGACTTGTCACATAGTTGCTGGTGCCCCTTACTGTCGGGGTTACAGCTCACTCTGTAGCCATTTGTACAGGTATTGAGATCTCTCCATCCCCCACCTTGGGACCCTGGCACCCGCGTCATTGCTTTCCAAGCCGTTTCCCTCACTTTGAAATTAACCTTCTGTTTGATTCCCGACTCGTCTCTATCTAACCCATCTCTAGCCCGCCTCTCACCTACTCTAGCCGGAGCTGGTCTCTCCCCCGCCTCTAGTCCCCTCTAGCCAGTCTCCAGCCTGCCTCTAACCCATCTCTAGTCCGTCTGTAACCCGCCTTCAGCCCGTCTCTATCCCCGCTACATCTCCCCTCTATCCCCCCTCTAGCACGCCTCTAGCCCTCCTCTAACTCGCCCCTAGCCCACCTCCAATCCATCTATAGCCCACCTCTAGCCCTCCTTTAACTCTCCTCTCACCCGCCTCTTGCCCGTCTCTCGCCTGCTTTTCCTGCTCCAGCCACTCATGGCTTAGCGAGCGGTTCCATCACTTAGACTCTTCAATATGTTCAGCTTTACTTCTTGACTTGAGGTCTTGTGGAAAGGCCAGGCTGGGCTCCTGCTGCATATCTGAGGGGGCTGGGGTGCTCAGCCTCTCTTGGGCTCACCCTGGGCTCACTTGGGCTCACCTGGGGTCTTGCACTGACCCCCACTCTCACCTCCCAGGCTTGGGCCCTTCCTGTATCTTTGAGGATCAGAGCCCCACATATTAAGGGAATTGTGTGGCATTTCAAGGCAGTGTTAGGGACCTCCCTGAGACTCCGCAGAAGAGCCCCCTGCTCTGGCTGCATCCGGACACCAAACCTTAATAGGTTATGGCAGACCCATCTCAGGTCCTAGTGCCTTTGCCTTCCCCACTACCTGAGGGCTTCTAGCTGCCTTTTTCTGCAATTCTGAGGGCATCCCCAGTTTTTTCCCTCACTGGTTTAACCTTCACGGTTTGGCTGAGTCAGGAGGTGGGATGTGGGCAATTTGCCTCTGCTCAGGCAGGAAATCTCAGAAAGATTTTTGAGGGGGCCCTTGGCAAAGTCAGAGCTCAGCCTGAGGAACTCTAACAGGGCAACTGTTTGGAGACAGATTCGGGGCTGTTAGGCAGCTCCTGTGGCAGCCCAAGGGGCAGAGAGTGCTAAGCAGGGTTAGAGCTGCGTGAGCAGAGAGGAGGGTGAGAGTATGTCCAGGAAGTAAAGAAGGGGAGGGCATCTTGGCAGGGGGTAAGGGAGAGAGGAGTCCAGCATGATGATGATGCTGGGATTATAAATCTGCCTGAACTGGGAGGATGGGGAAAGGAAGTCGGAGTCAGGAAGTTGGGGCAAGGGTGGGAAAGAAGGTTTCTTATGGGACATCCAGGAGACGCCAGGGGAGGGGAGAGATGGCCCATCTTTCTCCTCCCATCACTTTCAGGACAATTCTGCTCTGCCTCCCCCTCTCTTAGCCATACCTTTCCCCTCCCACCCTGGGGAATGCTGCCTGCAGAGGATTGAAGGCATGAGGAGGATAAGGGAAAATCCCTGCCCCTGTTCCTACATGTTGGCATTAGAAGCAAAGCCCCACTTACCCCACCCTGGTTACAGCTCTGACCAAGAGGCAACAAACTCAGAAAGGCCAAGGGTATATCTAACAGGAGGCACTGGAGGGACATGTTGTAGCCCCGGCTCACCCCATTCCCCCATTTTTCCATGGGTAGCAGATGGTTGGGGGTTCACTCTCAGGACAGACAGGCCCTGCAGTTCCTGCCCCTTCCCATGCCCCTCCCAATTAATCAAGGATACCAGCAGGTGTTTCTTTGAAAACCTTTATTTCAAGACAAGGATCAGGCCTGAGCCCTCACTGTTTACCATTGCAGTTGATGGGGAGATTCTTGTGTCTGGCTGAGGCCAAAAAGTCCCTGATCTTGGGCCAGGAGGAAAGTACAGTTACATAGGCAGACAGTAAGGGGAAGTTGTCCATGCACTGCGGAACCAATGTCTGGTGAACCAACAGCAGGTCCAGCAGGTTGTAATTCACGAAAGAGATCTGCAGGGCACAGGGGACCAGAGACCAGGTCAACCAAGGGGAGTTGGGAGGGAGGGCAGCCCTGGGCTGGGAGCAGGGGCCTGAGACCCAGGCTCTCCTAGGTCTGACAGTCTGTTCCCTAAAGTCCTTCCCGGAGCCCCACCTAGTCCCCCAGAGCCCCACCTGGTCCCCCCAGAGCCCCACCTGGCCCCAGAGCCCCATCTGGTTCCCAGAGCTTCACCTTGGCCCCCACGATAAAGGCCTTGTTTTGCTGGTTCTAATTCAGCAGGGTCTCAAAATGCTGCAGCTGGGTGGGCAGATTTTTCACATACTTGTCCTTGCCCTCTTCCTGCAAAGCCATCACCTATCCCCCAACACAGCTCAGTTTGGAAACAAGGGAGAAGGGGAAGAAGTGAGAGCCCCAGGACATACCCTGATTTTTGTCTCCCCAGATTCCTTTGATGCCTCCCTCCCCTGGGAGGCCCTTCCTCACACCTGGGTGGCTAGGGCCTTCCCTGCCCCTGCAGACCAGCACCTCTTAAACAGGCCATTGGAAGGAGTGATGGAGAACACCTGAGTCTAACTGCTGCCTCACAACCTCTCCCAGCCTCAGTTTCCCCTCTGTAGAATGGGACCACATGGGCACCTACCTCCCAGGGTGTTTGTGAGGATCAACTCCTGTAGGGGGCAGTAAATGCCAGAAAGGACAACCCAATGGAAAGGGCAGGAGAAGGCTCTCCCCACCCACTGAGGGGTTGCAGTGGCCTGAGTCTCCAACAAGGGTCACATGTCCAGCATGGACTTGAACCCAGGTATTGGAGCCTGGGGTCAGCTCTCTGCCCAACCAGCTCCCAGCCCTCCTGTCACTCACAAACTCGTGGTAGATGAAGTCAAGGTACTTGCCTGAGGTCCTCCACCCCATCATTGGCCATATCCAAGAGAGCCTGTTCTCGATCATCCTTCCCATAGAGGTCTGAGAAGGGGGGGAGGTGAAAGAGAGGGGAGGGAAAGGGGCCAGTCACCTTCCCTCCCAGGGCCCCTCCCAAGGCTCTTGTCAGCTCCCCTCCCCCAGGTCTAGCTCCAAAGTCACCAACTCACGGAAGCCTTCCCTGAACAACCTGGCCCAGCAGAGCTGCCTTCTGCACTGGGAACTCTTCCTTATGGGGACACGGGAATGTGCTTCCTAGTCCTCGCTATTAAACATTTCTGCTGCCAGAGTGTAGCCAATCATCGGCTTTTTGTAGCCAGGGAGCCGTGCCTAGGACCCAGGAATAGGGCAAAGGGGGCAGACACCTCAGCTCAGGAGCCACTGCGGGGCTCTGGAAGGCCCAAGGGCATGAGCTAGGGAATTGACTCTGAAGAGGTTGGGAGTCTTTAATGCTTATGATCAGTTTAGTTCTGTTTCTTCTGTTCTCTCTCCTTTGCTTCCTAGATCCCATCACCCGAACCAGAGGAGGGACTAAGCCATTAATGATCTTGAAAAGAGGATGCCAACAAATTACCAATCGACATTTATTAAATACCCTCTATGTGCCGCACGGGCCTCTAGGGAGCGCCACAGGGCAGAGAGCGCCGGGCCTGGAGTCAGGAAGACTGATCTTGGGTTGAAATTTGACCTCAGACACTTCCTAGCTGTGTGACCCTAGGCGAGTCCCTTAACCCTGTTTGCCTCAGTTTCCCTGTTTGTCAAATGAGCTGGAGGAGGAGATGGCAAAGCACTGCCAAGTGTCTCTGCCAAGAAAACTCCCTATGGGGTCACAAAGGGTCAGACACGACTAAAATAACTCAACAAAACCAAAAATGTGCCAGGCACTGTGGGACCTCCTTTGCAGTGGCCTGAGAGGGGAAAAGAACTGAACAGGATTCACTAGGAACAGAGGAGAGGAGAAGCAGGACCGAAAGAGAGATAGAGAGAGAGACAGAGAGAGAGAGAGAGACAGAGAGACAGAGAAAGAGAGACAGAGACAGAGAGAGAGACAGAGAAAGAGAGACAGAGCGAACAGGACAGAGAGACAGACAGAGACAGACACAGAGAGAGAGACAGAGACATAGAGACAGACAGAAAAAGACAGAGGCAACGAGGCAAAGCAAAAGAGAGACAGAGACGGAGAGGGAGAGAGAGAGAGAGAGAGAGCACTGACTTTCTGGCCCGAGGCAGGGGAACAGAGAGAAGCAGGATGTGGCCTCCCTGTAAAGGAAAGGTGGGAACTGCCATTCTTCTTGCTCCAGGAAAGAAAACCTCAGAGAAAGAGAGAGACAGAAACAGAGGGAGAGAGAGAGAAGAGAGGGAGAGGGAGAGAAAAGGGAGACAGAGAAAGACAGAGAGACAGACAGACAGACAGACAGGCAGGCAGACAGGCAGGCAGGCAGAGACAGAGAGCATGGCCATCCAGGCCATCCTCAGTCTTCCAGGCTGGCATGAACTCTATACCTCAGTCTCCTGAATAGCCAGAGGAAAAAGAGGGAAAGGTCAGAGCAAGCCGTCCCTGAAGGACTGGTTCTTGAAGCCCCACCTGCCATCCACAGTCAGATAATGGGCCACGATCCAGGCCTTGCTGCTTCCCTGGGAGTGACTCTGAGAGGGAGGGCTTTGGAGTCAGAAGACATTGGTTCACATCCTGGCTCAGCCACTTACTGGCTGTGTGGCCTTAGGTGAGTCACTATTCTTCTACGGGCCTCACTTTCCTCATCACTAAAACAAGCCATTTGCCCTGAATGACCTGAAGATCCCCTCCAGCTTTAAATCTACGCACCTGTGAGCTTCTGGCTCCAAAGACCAGTGGAAATGGTGTCCCTTGTCCCAGGAAACATTCAGTTCTGAACCGAGGGGTCCTTCCTGCCCTATTGATAAAGAGAGAGCTACCTTCTCAGCCAAGTCCCCATGACTCTTTGGGGACGATAGGTTTGATCCAAGGGGGTCCTTCCCTATTAAGAAACAGAGAATCACTCCTTCAAGCCAAGATCCATTGGGGGCCAAAGCTTTTGGAGACCTGTTCCATGAGACGGCAAGCTGGCATCCATTGTGAATTGTGATTTGGCCAAAGGTGGCTAAGGTGAGGAGGCCTCTTGGCCCTCTCCCCGAAGTCATCATGCCCACCACATCAGGACCAAGGGGGCAAGTTCCTAACTGGACCACGGGCAGACTGTCCATTGTTGCCAGGGTCATCATCCTCATGGTCATGTCCATGGTCATGGTTGTCATCATCATCACCGGCCCCAAAGCACCTTTCCAGGCTCTCCCTCCTGCCTCTGTGATTGAGTCATGTGGCCATCTCTCTTTTCCTCATCTCCCCTCTCTGGGCCTTGGCATGGGCCATCCCAGCAGCCTTGGATGCTCCGTTCCACTCATGGAATCCCTTTATTCCTTTAAGCTTCAGCTCAAGCATCACCTTCCACTGATGACTCCCACTGCTGGTGCTGTCCACCTCCCAACCTGCCTCACATTCAATTTTCTTGTGTTTATTTGCATTGGCCTTTTCTCTTTACATTTGTGTTATTCTGTGCATTTTTATATGTTTTTGCTGCCTGTCCCATTGGAATCTGAGCCCACTGAGAGTCGGGATTGTTTCTTTCTTCAGGCTCATATCTCCAGTGCCCTGCACAGTGATAGGCACGTAGCAAGTGCCTACTAAATGCTTGTCGATGGATGGATGGATTGAAAATGAAAAGATTTTCACACCCTTGACATCCTGCGAGGGAGAAGGAGGTTTTCTCAAAGTGAAGTCTGAACACTCATTACCCAAGTTCTGTGCTTCTCATCCTCTGGGAACTGAGCATCCTTCACGTGATGCCCCAATTATACACTGCAATGCAATGGTACCTATACTGTCCTCCATGCCTACAATGCCCTCCCTCCTCATCTCCACCTCCCAGCTTCTTTCATGTCCTAACTAAAATCCTACCTTCTACAGGGAGCCTCCTCCAACCCATCTTCATACTGGTGCCCTCCCTCTGTGGGCTACTTCCTATTTTTCTGGCCTATAGCTGTCTTCTTCATTAGATTGTGGGCTCCTTGAGGGCAGGCACTGCCTTTCGCTCTTCTGTGTATCTCCAGTGGTTGTATCTGGAACACAGTAGGTGCTTAATAAATACTTATTGACCTACTGATACCAAACCTGTAATGTTGCTCCAATTAATCAACCCAACATTCTTTGACATTGCAGTGTCTCCAGTGATGTAGATTGCAACCAATCCACACCCTCTCTTCCCTTGTGACTATGGTCCATGACCTCTCACCAATGCTCCAGGGGTTTGAACTTCGAAGTTTCTATACAGCTCTGAACTTGTCATCAGAAAATACCTGTTGACTGACTGACTGTGAATGTTACATCCCAAAGAATTGAACATAAGCTCTTCGAAGTCAGGGATTGTCTAATACATGTCTTCAGCCCATTACAGTGACTGAACAAAGCAGAAACTCGGTGGTTGAACTTGGATTTTAAAACCACAGGCATTGATACTGAGGTCCCAGAGGCAAAGGTGCCACCCTTGGTGCATCAGTTAATACCCACGACAAACACCAGTTGGGCGGTACCTGCTGGCCACCCCAGCCAGCAATGCCAACTCAGCACATTCCCAGATCATAGAGCCAATCCAATTAGGTTTATATCAATGTGTCAGCAGGTCAAGGACTTGAGATTTCTTCCATTTGTCTCAGCAGCCACTTATAAGTCCTCTATCAAGCAGTACCAGACACACGCTTCATAAATGCCTCATTGTCTATTGAAATCTTTGGGTCTCACTTCGGTTTATTTATTATTTACCAAATCTTTTAAGAATGCCACTGCTGTGTAATACTAGGGGTCACTGCGGAATCTAAGAGTCTGGGCTCTCTTCCTCAGGAAGAACCAGGAGCAAAATTTACCCTCAAGGACCTCCATTTATAACTTTAGGGACACTATGCTCCCTTAGGTGCTCACTCTTCCAAGGGAAAACCTAAGTGAGCCCCAAGTATGAGTTTTGGATTTCTTCCTCTGAAAATGGCTTGTTTATATCCTTTTACCATTTATCAACTGGGGAGTGGCTCTTAGTCTTACACATTTGATTCAATTCCTGACATATCTTGGATATGAGACCTTTATCAGAAAAACTTGATGTAAAGATTTTTTTTCCAATTACCTATTTCCCTTCAAATTTTATTATTAGATTCTTTATGGAAATATTTTCAAATTTCATGTAATCAGAATTGTCCATTTTATCTCATGTGATCCTCCCTTATGTATTCAGGAATTCTTCCCCTGTCCGTAAATCAAAAAGTGCCTTCCTTGCCCCTCTAATTTAATATTATTCATGTATAATTGCTGGCCTTTTCTATGGGTGGTGAGGGGCAGGACGGAGGGAGAGAATTTGGAACTCAAAATTAAAAAAAATCAAAACCAATGAATGAATGTACAAGTAAAGATAACGTAGTATGACTTTTAATGTTCAGGCCATATGTCTATTTGGAGCCTATTTTAGCATGTGATGTAAGCTTCTGGTTTTAACCTAATTGCTGCCACACTACTATTTAGATTTCCCAGCAGTTTTGCTCAAATGATGAATTCTTGGGATCTTCAGGTTTATTGATCACCACTCTTTGTTTCCATATGTGGTGTGAACTCATTCTGTTCTGCTGATGGACCTCTCTCTCTCTCTCTCTCTCTCTCTCTCTCTCTCTCTTTCTTTCTCTTTCTCTCTCTCTTTTAACCAGTACCAAGTGATTTTTAATGATTACTGCTTTGTAATATAGTTTGAGATCTGGGGATGATAGATTCTCTTTCTTCCCACTTTTTTCATCATTAATCTGGAGAGCTTTGACTTCCTGTTACTCCATATCATTTTTGTCATTATTTTTCCAGGTCTACAAAGTGTTCCTTTAGTACTTTGATTAGTACAGCCCTAAATAACCAAATTAATTCATCTAGACTTATTGTTTGTGTTATATTGGCTTAATCCACCCATTAGCAACTAATGTTTCTTCAATTACTTATGCTTGTCTTTACTTCTGCCAAGAGTGTTTGGTAGTTAGACACATAGGGTTCCTGGGTACGCCTTGATAGATACATTCCCAAATATTTTATAGCTTCTGTGGTTATCTTGAATGGGATTTTCCTTGCTAGCTCTACAGGCTGAATTTTGCGACTTTATATGCAGTAATCCTGATGATTTGCATGGATTTATTTTATATCCTGCAACTTTGCTGAAGTTACTACTTCAATTAATTTTTAGTTAACTCTGTATGGTTCTCTAAGCATGCTGTCATATCATCTGCAAAAAGTCATAATTTTATTTCCTCTTTGCCTATGATAATTCCCTTAATTTCTAGTTCTTGTCTTATTGGCAGGAAGGTGGAACAGTGGGTAGAGTTCTGGACTTGGACTCAGGGAAACATGAGCTCAAATCTTGTCTCAGACACTTCTTAGCTGCATCAACCTAAGCAAATCACTAAATCTCTCTCAGCCTCAGTTTCCTCATCTGTAAAAGGGAGAAGGGAGCAAACATTTTGTAAGTGTCTACTATATTCCAGGCCCTATGGAAAATGCAATCACAAATATTATTTCATTTGTTTCTTATAACAACTCTGTGAGGTAGGCACTGTTATTGTCCCCATTTTGTGTTTGAAAAAAATGAGGCAAACATAGGTTAAGTGACCTATGGATGACATTGCTAATGAGTGTCTGAGGCTGGATTTGAACCCAGTTCTTCCTGACGCCAGGCCCAATGCTCTACCTGCTGGGCCACCTAGTTGCTTTATAGGAAAGTAACAATACCTACCCCTCACATTGTTGCCAATATCAGATGAAACTAACATGTATAAAGTGCTTTGCAAACCTTTAAGCACTGTGTAAATTGTAACTATTACTATTGTTACTATAGTTCGTATTTCTGCACTATATTAAATAGTAGGTGATAATGGACATCCTTGTTTTACCCCTGATCCTACTGGAAAGGTCTCTAACTTTACTTCATTACATACAATATTTACTCTGGGTTTTAGATAGAGGTTATTGACTGTATTAATGAAATTTATTCCTGTGATTTCTACAGTTTGAATTTATTGGCATAAATATATAGTTTTATTACTTATTAATATGATTTGTTATATTTACAGTCTTCCTTATGTTGAACCAACCCTACATTCCTGGTATAAGTCCAACAGGGTCAGAGTGTATAATGTTCATCACTGATTCCAGCTTCCTGTTTCTTGGCAATGCAATTGCCTTTGGATGGGTTGGGATTCAAGGCCAACCTGAAGGGCTACACTAGGCCTCTGTGGGGAACTCAGTTGTTATAGTTCTCTGGGAAGCTGTGGCCACACCTAGTCAGTCTTTTCAATCTGTGTGCACTCCTTGTTCACACAGATTTGCTGGACACACATAGTGAACTGGGGCCACGGTGATCTGTCACTGAGCAAAGTCAATGCTAAGCCAGTGCCCTGGTGGGGGAGGACTCTTGCTTACGGGGAATTTCCTGAGCTGGGCCAAATGGAATGCTTCAATGCTATGAGCAGGGCAGTGAAGCATATATGTGACAAACTCTAGCTAAATTGCAAACTCGTGGTTTTACCGACATAAGATCCACAGAGGCCTCAGCAGGAACACAGAGATGGCTGTGATAGGTAAAAAGAAAGAAAGGAAGAGGCAGGAGATCAGAGAGAGGACAGGAATGGCCTCAGATGGGGGACAAACCTCCAACTTCAGGGTTTTCCTGAAGCTGGTCCTGACAACAATATTGAGGGATTCAGGGCCACCTGTGAGAGTGACCTTGAGAAGGCTCAAAGACAGCTCTGCCATCAAGAGCCGCAGCCTGAGAGGGAACAGATATCCTAGCAGACTCCAAATAAGCAGGGACTAGATCTGGCCATAGACACAGAACATAGAATGTGGAATGTCAGAGTTGGGAGAGACCTTACAACATGGAACATAGACTTTCACAAGTGGGAGAGGCTTTAGGGCTTAGAACATCAGAGCTTGGAGAGAAGTTAGAGAATACCTTTTGTAGGCTGCCATTGTACAAAGGAGGAAATTCAACCCATTGAGCATTTATTAACCACCTACTGTGTGCTGGACACTAGGGATATAAAGGCAGCCATGAGAGAAGAATCCCTGCCCTTCAGATGATGAGCTTCTCCTGGAGCTTCAGTACCTTAGGGCAAGCAAAGGAGAGGCTCTATATAGAAAGGTGTGTGGAGGGGAGAGGCAGGCATAGTGGGGAGCCCTGCCTCAGGCAGGGCCAGGGACGAGTTTGGTGGGGAGCTCCTGCATGTCCACAGCCTTAAGGCCTTGTCTTTATGCCCAGGGCCTGGCATGGAGTCCAGCCATTTGAGTAAGTGCCTAGAGGCCTCAGGAGAGACCCAGGAAGTACAGCCACAGACTATACCCTTGTGAGAGTCCCTTCCCTCACCCTCCCAGACCTCCCAGCTTTCCTTACTCCACTTTGATGATACCTGACCCTGCTCTACAATCGTCAGAGACTCCCCATCTCTGAGGCCCCAGGTTGCCAGTCTGGCATTCAAAGCTGTCATCCATCAGCCATCTTTTTGCCCCCATTCCCTGTCCATCAATCACGTTTCTGCCTCATGAGCCCATTCCTGCCCACTTTGTCCTCTGCTGCCTTCTCTCCACACACCGACTGAAATGACTCTTAATAACATGCTGCACTGCTTTGTCAGTGAAGTCAAACAGCATTTATTAATCCCCTACTATGTGTCAGCCTTGTGCTGAGTCCCTGGGGATGACAAAGAAAAGACAAAGACAGGAAGGGGAGAGCCCAACTCTGCACAGCCAAGGATGGCCGGGGCGCTTTGGAAATAGTCTCAGAAGGAAGCTGTGGCATCAAGGGGGGCTGGGAAAGGCCTCCTCAGAAAGTGGGGCATTAGCTGGGACAGAAGCTAGGAAAACTGGGAGGAGATGAGGGGGAGAGAATTCTAGGCAGGGGAAGCCAGTGTCCACATCACAGGAAGGATGAGGGGCGGGGCTCTCAAAGGAAACTGGAAGGCCAGAGGAGGAGCAGGGAGGAGGGAGTTGGGGGGAGGGTGGGAAAGAAAACAATCAGTACAATTTTGTCCAGTAAGTAGCTGGGGGAGATGGGGGGTTGGAGAGGCTGGAGCGAAGAGATTTGAGAGGCATTTATGGAGATGATAGAGAGAAAAGAACATTGGCAACTAACCGAAAATGGGCAGGGAAGATAAGGCATTTTTAGTTTAGAGCTGGGGAAGATGTTACAGGGAAATGTTGGGGGCAAGGGGGACCAGAGACAGGGGTAGAGCCAAAACAAGAAGTGGAAGGACCTGTGACCAACTCAGCTGGAGGAGGGGAAGGAGCCAACCTGGGTCTATGCCAGGAGAGGGGACGGATGGCCCATCTTTGTCCTCCCATCACTTTCAGAAGAATTCTGACCAGGAGGGAACAAGGTGAGGAAGGCCAAGGGTATATTTCAGAGGAGGCACTGGTGGGGGGGGGAGGTGACCATAGTCCCCCTTACCACATTCCCCCCCATTTTCCCCTCGGTGGTGGATGGTTTGGGGTTCAATCTCAGGACACACAGACCTGTCCAGAGCCCTGCCCCTCCCAGTTTAATGAGGAGACCAGGCGGTGTTTGTTCAAAAGCTTTTATTGCCAGAGAAGGGTCAGGCCTGAGCCTTCAATGTTTACCATTGGCATTGATGGGGAGACCAGTGTGCTGGAGTGAATCCAGGAAGACTTTGAGCTTAGGCCGGGAGGAGAGCCGAGAAACATAGGCAGACAGTACAGGGAAGGCATCCAGGCACTGGGGAGCCAATGTCTGGTAAAGCAACAGCAGGTCCAGCAGATTGTAATCCACAAAAGAGATCTGCAGGGCACAGGGCACCAGAGACCAGGTCACCCAAGGGTAATTGGGAGGGAGGACAGCCCTGGGCTGGAAGCAGGGGCCCAGGTTCCAGGGTCTCCCAGGTCTGACATCTGGTCCCCCAGAGCCCCACCTGCTCCCCCAGAGCTCCCCCTGGCCTCCAGAGCCTCAACTTGTCCACCACGATAAAGGCCTTGCCTCCCTGGTTCTGCTTCAGCAGGGTCTCAAAAGGCTTCAGCTGGGTGGGCAGGTCCTTCACATACTTGGTCTTGCTCTCCTCCTGCAAAGCCAAGGGCCCCCCAGCCCCAGCTTAGTTAGGAGACAATGGAGAAGGAGAAATGGGAGCCCTAGGACATACCCTCACAGGGTGGTTGTAAGGATCAACTCTTGTAGGGGGCAATAAATACCAGGAAGGATAACCAAATGGAATGGGCAGGAGAAGGCTCTCCCCACCCACTGAGGGGCTTGCAGTGGCCTGAGGCTCCAGCAAAGGTCACATGGCTAGCATAAACTTGAACCCAGGTATTAGAGCCTGGGGTCAGCTCTCAGCCCTCCTGTCACTCACATAATTGTAGTAGATGAGGTCAAGGTACTTGAGCCTGAGGTCCTCCACCCCATCATTGGCCATATCCAAGAGAGCCTGTTCTCAATCATCCTTCCCATACAACCCTGAGAAGGAGGGGAGGTGAGAGAGAGGGGAGCGAAAAGGGCCAGTCACCTTCCCTCCCTGGGCCCCTCCCAAGGCTCTTCTCAGCTCCCTTCCCCCAGGTGTAGCTCCAAAGTCACCAATTCAGGGAAGCCTTCCCTGGGCAACCTGGCCCAGCAGGGCTGCCTTCTGTACTGGGAACTCTTCCTTCAGCCAAATTGCCCCCCCCCTTATTTCCCCTCCCCCAGTCCATCTCCCACCTCCTGCCTTTGCTCAGGCTGTGACTCTTCCATTGGGCTGCTCAGGTTCTGGAACACAGGTGGGTGTTCCAAGGGGCAGAACTAAGGAGGCTTGGTCAGGGCCCTGCTGCAGAAGGCCTGCCTTGGAGCTCCCCACTGATTACAAAATGACAGTGGATTTATTTGGTATTTTATTCTATCCCACCCTCTTCCCTCCCCACATGAGCTCCCTCAGGGCAGGGACAGATTCATTTTTTTTTTTAACTCTGCTGTCTCCTATACAGTGCTTGACACACAGTAGGCACTCAATAAATGCTGGCTTAATTGAAAGTGATTTTGCTCTGGGAAGGGACCCTGTCTCCTCACTCTATTCCAGCCTTGTCTGAACCAGTGCTGGGCCCACAGAAGGTGCCCAGCAACTGCTGGATGGATGGGTGGAAGGAGGGATGGAGGAAAGGAGGAATGTGGATAGACAGATGGATGGAGAGAAGGAGGGAGGGAAGGATGAACCAGGCCTGGGCCCACAGAAGGTGCCCAGTAACTGCTGGACAGAGGGAGGGAGGGAGGAAGCATATGGATAGGTGGCTCCCACGTGACCCCTCTACCCCACCCCCACCACCGGAGTCAGTGGCCATACCATACTTCCGCCCCAGGTATCTCAGGATGGCATTGCTCTGGTACAGGGTCAAGTCTCCGTCTGTGAATTTGGGGAGCTGGCCGTACAGCTATGGGGCAGAGGGCAGGGGAAGGGGCTGAACATGACGTCCCTCCCAGATATCCATCTCCCCCCCCCCACCTCCAGCTGACCGTTCCCTCTCCCTCCCCGGGCCCTCCTCCTCTCTGGCTACTCACACAGCTGGCCTTGAGTTCCCCCTTCCTCCATATGTCGTTGGTCACTACATCCTCCTTCCAGTCCTGGCCCTGGTCAGCCAGGAGCATCCGCATGGCCTCGCCTCGCCCTGGAGGGAGGGCAGGGGACAAAGGAGCTCAGCCCGGGCGGGGCAGCCCAAGGACAGCACCCCCAGGACAGCCGGACCCCTTCCGGAGTCCCCCCTGGACAAACCCCTCCCCCCTCGGGGCCCCAGTTTCCTCCTCCGTAGGATCCGGGGGCCGAGGGCTAGGATCTGTGGAGGGGGCTTCCACGGTCCTCTCCCACGTCCTGCGGGGAGGTGGGCTCCTCTCGAGGGTCCCCCGGCCTTGCCGCCCCCCCGTGCTGGGACCACGAGTTACCTCTGACAGGGAAGTAGGTGATGGTGTAAGGAGGCACTAGGAGAGATGGACAGAGAGGTCAGGGGGGCCAGCGCTCCCTGCAGCCCCTTCGGCCCCAGACCCTCCCGATGGCCCTCCCGGGGGAGGCCCAGGCCTTACTTTCTAGAGATAGCGGCACCCAGGAAGGAACTGAGCAGGAAGCTGGATCCCAGGGGCAGCCCTGAGCTTAATAAGCCCGGACCCCGCCCGGCCGCGCCCCCTGCCCCCCCGCCCGGACCCCAGAATGTGCTGAGTCACTGCGACGGGACACCGGGGTGCAGGGGCAGGGGTGGGGGGTGCAGCGGGGAGGAGCTGCAGAGGGGCTCGGGGAGAATGGGTTGGGGGGCTGGGAGAGGGGCTGCAGCAGCGGGGGAGGGGAGAGGAAGGTTGAGAACCGCATAGGAACCCGGCACGGACTGATGTATTTGCACTAATTAACCCTGGCATTAAGGGGGAGGGGGAAAAGCTTCCTGTAGAAGGTGGGACTTGGGGACGGAGGGGATTCCGGGCTTGGGGCACAGCCAGGGCAAATGTCCAGAGAGGGGAGGTGGGGGTCTCGTATGGCCCGTGTCCCAGGACCACGGAGGGGAAGAAGGTGTAGGAAGACTGGAAGATAGGAGGAGGCAGATCATGAAGGATCCCGGGGAGGGAGCCAAGGATTTACGAGTCAGAGGACCCGCCTTGGAATGCCAGGTCTGCGGTGTATTTCACCCTGGGTGATCTTGTTCCAGGCCTCAGTTTCCACACCTGTAAAAGGAGGGACTTAGATGACGTCTGAGGTCCCTTGCACCTCTGGTTTTATGAGCCGATGAAGTGGCATTCCCAGCAAATGCTCCTCCGACTTCTATTTGGAGACCACCAGCGATGGGGAGCTCATTACCCCAGCCATCTGGAGCATCAGCGGAGGCTTCTGCCCTGGCCCCAAGGGGACAATACTTTCAAACCGCAAAAAGAAAGCAATTTGCAACCTCATTTGTTTACTAATGGAGACCATTGCTTCTACAGAAGCAAGGGAAATGACAGGATCCCACCTGGCTGCACAAAACTAGGGTGGAACAGCTGGGCTTCTGCTCAGGAGCACCAAGATGTAAGGGGTACTGGCAGCATTTGATATGCAGAGACTATTGAGCTGAGCACCTAGCTAGCAGAGCTGCACCCCGAGGTGATCTCTTCTGTGGCCCACCCCACCTTGCTATCCCCCCAGCTTCAGCACCCCCAACAGCGACCTCCCACCCCGAATCAAAGTGTCCTGGCTGAAAAATGGATAGCTACATCTCTGCCACATAGGCATGCGCGTGTGTTACTGGTCAGGCTGTGGAGAAGTATGTGGTGTATGAAAACCGTATTGGTGGAAAGTCACTTGGTCCAACCCGCTTGGGAAAACTACTTAGAATTAGGAGGGGGAAAATCGGTCAGTCCTCGACAGCCTTTAACCCATTCATCCAAATGCCGGACATGCATCCCAAGGCTGTGGGCAGTGGAACAGGACGTGTCAGTTCTCCACCAGGGATTCCTGCAGGTTGCTTTTAACAGAGCGTTATAGCTGGAGGGAAACTTAGAACCTAGATCCCTATCTCCTCTCTATCTCCCACCTTCAGAAAACTGAAACGTGGTGTGTGTGTGTGTGTGTGTGACCTCCAGTTTCTCTACTTCTCCCCATTCTTTCCTTCTTTAGTCTCTGAAGAAGAGATGACCTTTTTCCACACAGAGATCTATGCCCTGGGTCTCAGCACTCCCACCCCCATTTTCCCATTTCCTTCTCTTCTTGGCTACATTTGTTTTATTTGTAGAGAACGTTTTAAGTTTTATGTAATTAAAAGCATCCTTTTTACGTCTTACACTGTTCTTTCTCATTTATTCATAAATTGTTCACCTATCCATAAGTCTAATAGCTAATATATTCCATGTTCTTCAAATTTTCTTGTATCATCTCTCTTTATATCTACATCATGTATCCATTTTGACCTTACCTTGGTAAATGCTGCAAGATACTGGTTTGTGCTGTTAAACCTGAAAATTTGGTTGAAGGAAACAACAGAGCTAGGTGATAGAAAAATCCATGTTGTTTATTATTTTCCCTTAAAGCATAGCGGAGCTAGCTTACTTGTACGTACAAGGAGTCAGAGCTTAAACTCCGGCTGCCTGAACAAAGCAATGAGAAAACTTATATACGTTATTTTAGCGGAGCTAGCAAGCCTGTATTACCTCATTTTTTATGACCCTCATGTATGTTTAACCATGATACAAGAAGAGGATTTTCCTTAATGGAATAGAGTTGTAAAGGATGTTGACAAAAGTCAGTTGAAACTACAGCCCAGCGTCTCTGCTTCTCATTACATTCCATAACATAGTATATACCTGTAGAATATTAAGCAAGGTAATCTCTCTTGGGGTTAGGGTAACGTCCTTAATGATCTGGCTTTGTTGACAGAGGTAAGGGTATTGCCTGAGCAAACTTTTAGAGAGAATGAAGAAGCCTAGGTCCTGGATCTTCATCCAGTTACTCATTAATTCAGGCTCTGGGTCTGGTTGAAATTAGAAATGATATAAAATAGTATAATATTTTCCACAGTGCCCAATCTCTGTCAGGCTGCTTTCCAGTTTTCTCAACAATTTTTACGAAATAATGAATTCTCATCCCCCAAAATTAAGTCTTTACACTTGTCAAACACAAGATTACCATAATCATTTGCTGCTGCAAATTGTATGTCTACCCTGTTCTACTAATCCACTTTTCTGTTTCTTAGCCAGTACCAGGTAGTTTTGATAATTACTGTCTTGTGATATAGTCTAAGGTCTGGTACTGCTAAACCTCCTTCTTTTACATTTTTTCCATTAATTGCTTTGATATTCTTGACATTTTGTTCTTCCAAATGAATTTTGTTATTATTTTTTCAAACTCAGCAAAATAATTTTTTGGTAATTTAATTGAGATATCATTGAATATGTAAATTAGGTAAAACTGTTATTTCAAAATTATATTGACCCTGCCTACCCATGAATAATGAATAATTAATATGTATCCAATTGTTTAAATCTGATTTTATTTGTATAAAAAAGTTTTTTTATAATTTTATTGATATTGGCAGGATGGGGTGGGGTAGGAGAGAGGGCAGATTTTTGCTGCTTGAAAAAAATAGAATTTAATTTTAAAACACAGACAGGAAGCATTCCTGAATAGGAGGAAGCAGTGGATCTCAGAGGAAGCATTCATGTCTCCTGCAAAGAAGGATTTAGTAATACCGTAGATGCTATTGTAAGAGAAGTCATACAGCAAAGGTCAAAGGAGGAAGTGAGGAGGTATTCTGCCAAAGGAACCTAAGAAGTGTGGTCGACGATGACAAAGTCCTGGGCATGAAGCTGAAGACTTGAGGAGCACAACTTGAGTTTTACATACTGTTGTCCACTGAAGGCAAATGATGAAGAAGAGAAAAATGGATTTGAGAAGTGAACTTTTGCCTAAGGAGGTGGTATCTGAGAGCAGGCTTTGGACTTCTGGACCACACCTCTAAATGTCAGGGTGACAGGTTCCTGACCAGAGATGGAGTCCACCTAACAAAGGCTGGCAAGAATAGATTTGCTGGGTGGTGCCCAAATCTAGTCACCTCCCCCTCCCCCAATCTAATCCTCCATTAGAATGCCTTCCTTTGTGTCCCCAGCATATAGCACAATGCCTGGCACAGAATAAGCACTTCATCAAAATGGTTGTTTTTGTTGAAAAAGACTTTCAACTCAAAAGGAAAGGGGAGGGAAAAGACTGTCTAGGTCTGTCCACCAAGGTAGATACCATACAGAGTAGCTCTACTGAAGGAAACAATAGCAAATTAAGATATCACAAAAGACAAAACCCCCAAAAGAAGCCAAGACTAAAACCTCTGGCCTCAAATGTCTTTACATAAATGCCCACAATTTAGGCAACAAACAAGAGAAACTGGAGGTTTTAATTCAAGGAGGCAAATTAACCTCATATGTATCACTGATTTATGAGAAAATTCAAGATTGGAATATGGCTCTGGATGCCTATGCCTCATTGAAAGGAAAGAGGGTGTGTGAAAAAGGGGGAGTGAGGGGAAGAACTGTGTGTGGGTTGGATAATTGTGAAGACTTCACAGGGTATGTCTAATGGAGAGGTTTTGGGATTTGGCCTTGTAATTTTGGGAAGGCATGCCCTTCCCCCTTTCTCTCTCAGATATTAGAAGATAATGAACTTCCTGTGAGCTATTTGTTCTCTGCTCCAGGAAGGGTCTCTCCTTCCCCCATCCCATTTCTCCTCCTAGACTTTCAGACTCCACCTTGGCAGTTGAGTTCTGATAGGGAAAAACCTAAACGAACCAGATCAATCTTGGTCCTCTGTGTAGTTTTCGTGCCTAGACTGTAAACCCACCCACCCCAGCCAATGGTGAGAAGGGATAGAGGTGGGTGGGAATCTTCTTCATTAAGACTATAAATTAAGGAAGGTTCTCTTTTACCTTGCCTCCTCCCTTATGGAGGTGTGCCCAACTCTTGCAAAGTTTGTATAATAAATTTACTTTGT
Organism: Trichosurus vulpecula; assembly: GCF_011100635.1. NCBI lineage: Eukaryota > Metazoa > Chordata > Mammalia > Diprotodontia > Phalangeridae > Trichosurus > Trichosurus vulpecula. The sequence goes on along the minus strand of NC_050578.1, from coordinate 277,362,410 downwards.
TTCTCTTAAAGATGTCTCTCCTATTATTTAAAAATTCTGTCCCATACAACTGTATATTCCTCATTGGAGAAAATGCAGGAAGCAGAGGAAGGTAAGCAGGGCATAAAGCATTTGGGTAAAGGTCAATGAAGGAAGAAACAGAAGGGATTTTTTCTTTGGAGTATACTGCAGACCACTTGGTCAGAAAGAAGAAATACATGATGTGTCGAGGAAACAGATTACAAGCCTGATACAGAGGCATAATATAGTATTTGCCTCAATGGTGATTTCATCATTCAAAAGGTGAAGGAAGAAAACAGAGTCTGCAAACATAGGCTAATGAACTTGACCTTGATTCCTGGGGTAGCATTTTCCCAGGGATAGCAGACAGCACCTTTGCAAGTCTTCACAGGTAAGAGATTGTGCTGGTCTTAGGGGTTCCTCATCCTCAGGGTTTTCCTTTTCTTTCTCCAAATTTTAGGGGGGTGTACCCTACATGTAGAAAACCACTCCTTCAAGAAGTCTGGTCCTACCCAAGCATAACTCCCATTAGCCTTAAGAAAACTCAGCTGATATCTCAGGAAATGGATGGATAGACATGAATTCCTTAGTGATTAATCTTTGAGCCTGGTCAACAAGTGAATTCAGAATCTATACCTGTCTGTCTGTCTATCTATACCTCTATCTGTGTCTATCTCTCTATCTATCTAATTCTCTCCTCTTTGGGGTTTTGTGTATTTGTAAACTTTTAGTTGCCAAGGGTTACAGCTGCCTTGCTCTGGGGTTTTCCATATGGGACTAGAGTCAGCTCTTCTTCCCTCCTTATGCCCCAACTACAAGGAAGGGGGGATGTGGCTTTCACCTCCCTGTGGAGATGGAAACCTCTTGCAGAATCTCTACCCAATGGCAGCATTAACCACATCAATACAAATTCACAGTCATCTGGAGCAACAAAAGGTCAAGCATATCAAAGGAATTAATGGGAAAAATGCAAAGGAATGGGACCTGACAGTACCAGATCTCAAACTATACACCAGAAATGTAATCATCAAAATGATTGGGTGGCAGTTAAGAAATAGAATGGCTGGTCGATGGCACGTATTGGGTACACAATATGGAGAAGTCAGTGAGCACAGTAACCCAGTGTTTGGTAAACCCAAAGATCCCAGCTATCAGGATAAAAAATCACTATCTAACAAAACCTGCCAGAAAAATTGGGAAGTAGTCTCATAGAAAGGAAGCCTACATCAACAACTCACACTATACATGAAATGGGTACATGATTTATACATAGAGTGATATCATAAGCAAATTGAGGATCATGGAAGAAATTACCTGTCAGATCTACACATGGGGGAAGAGTTCAAGAAAAAATGTGAGATAACGAGGTTTAGAGAAGTAATATGGATCGTTGAGATTAAATTAAAATTATAAAAGATTTTGAAAAAACAAAATCAATGCAGTCAAAATTAGAAGAAAAGCAGGAAACTGGGAGGAGAAATCTTCACAGCACGTTTCTCTGATAAAGGTCTCATTTCTCAGATATATGGAGAACTGGGCCAAATTTAGGAAAATAAGAGCCATTCCCTAATTGACAAACGGTCAAGGGATATGAACAAGCAATTTTCAGAGAAAGAAATCCAAGCCATCAATGGTCATATGAAAAAATTTCCCTAAATCACTAATAATTCTAGATATGCAAATTAAAACAACTCTGAGGTACCAACTGACACTCAGCAAATTGCTTTAGATGGCAGAAAAAATTACAAATCCTGGAGAGGGTGTGTACACACACTCAGTACACAAATGCACCATTGGAGATGTGAACAAGTCCAGCCATTCTGGAGAGCAATTTGGAACTATGCCCAGGAAGCTATACAGCCATATCCTTTGACCCAGAAACACTGCTCCTAGGTCAAAGAAATCAAAGATAAAAGACAAGAAAAATATTTATAGCAGCTCTTTTTGCGATGGCAAAGAGTAGGAAAATGAAGGGATAGCTCTGAATTTTTGCTGTTCAGTTGTGTCCAAGTCTTCATGACCCCATTTGGGCTTTTCTTGGCAAAGATACTGGAGAGGTTTGCCAGATTTCAACTCAGGAAGATGTCTTCCTGACTCCAGGTCCAAGGCTCTATGGACTATGGCGCCACCTAGCGGTCCCAATTGGGATTTCCCCAATCCCTCAATTGGGGAATCACTAATGTGATGGATACTATTGTGCTGTAAGAAAGGATGATGGGAATGGTTTCTGAATGACTGGGGAAGACTTGTATGAACTGATGCGAAGTGAAGTGAGCAGAACCAGAGAAATCCACACAGAGACAGCAATGTTATAAAGAAAATCGTCCGTGCAAGACTTAGCTACTCTGATCAGTACAGTGATCTACCACAATTCCAAAGGACTCATGATGAACCGTGCTCTCCACCTCCAGACAGAGAACTGATGGACCCAGAGAACAGATGGAAACATAATTTTCTTTCTTTTTCTTGGTTTTTTTTGGAACATGGCTAATGCAGAAATATATATAAAATATATATATATGATGTATGTGTGTGTGTATATATAATGTATGTATGTATAGATATTATATGTACATATTTGATGGGTGTTGTATTCCTTGCCTTCTTTATAGGTGGCAGAGGAGGCAGAGGGAGGGATATAATTTGGAAGTAAAATGAAATTAAATAGAATTTTTAAAAGTTTATAAAAATGTCAGTTTTCAATGGAAGGGCCATCATGAGGAAGAAGGATTAGTCTTCCTCAATGACCCCAGAGGGCAGAATCAGGAGTCATGGGGGAATGTCAGATAGAGGTAAATGGAGGCTCCACATAAGACAAAGCTTCCTAATGTTGTGAGCTGTCCCCAAATGGGATGGGCCACCTGGAGAGGTGGCAGGTGCTTCTCCTTGAGAGGACTCAGGCAGAGGCCCCATGACCACTTGTCAGGTACATTTGAGTATGGATTCTTTTCTTTATATGAATTGGACTAGGGCCCCTCCCTCATCCTTTTGAACTCAAAAAATTCTGTGTCTTTGGCGAAACCGGTGGAAGAGGGTACATGGTGCTTCAAATGTATTATAGTGTCTTTTACTGACTCTTAGGGGTCTAAAGGACCTTTGAGGTCATGAAGTCTAATCTCTGCACAAAGCATAAATTCACTCTAAAACAAAGGTGTCAAACATGTGGCCCACAAGCCCAGTTCCTCATTGTCCCCAACCAGATTAAAATGTAATTGGGAAATATTTAACAGAATAAATAAAAATGCAACAGAACATAGTTACTGTTAATACGTGGTTTTTTGAGTCAATGTGCAGCAGTTTGACACCACTGCTCCAAAAGACCCCTGAGAAGAGATCCCCCACTCTCCCAGCCACGGAAGATTCCTCACCCCCATCACCGGACAGTGTTCACTATTAGGACTGTGTCTTCTTATAACTTCCACCCTTTGGCCTTAGTTCAGGCCTCTCGGGCCAAGCAGAACACGTCCGGCCTCTTCCACCATAGGACAAACCTTCAAATATTTTAGGACAACAATTATTTGTTCCCAAGCCCCAAAGTCGCACGTCCTCCTAAGTTAGATGGTGCCAGGTCTCTCTGCCAGTCTGGTGAGGGTTAAGACTTTCGCCATCCTCACTCACCTTCCTCTGGACCAGATGCCAGCTCAGCAGCAGCCCTCCTAAAGCCAACATCATTCCCGGCCAGACAGGACGCTCCAGTTCTTTTGTGACCAGGGCTGAGGGATTCCAGCAATGTGTCTTCTATCCACACAGCCTGGCATTGTGGCCTTGTCGACACTGAGCTCACTGCCCACCACCATGCCCATCCACATTCTCTTAACATCTCACATTCCTTCAATTGGCTCCTAAGCCCCTATTATGTCTAAAGCACAGTCCTACCCACCCCACCCCCTGATTGATGAAGATGAAGCCTAAGTGATGCCTTCAAAGCCTAAGGCAGCTGGAGCTCCTCATCTGCAGGAGGCCTTTCCTGGTCCTTGGAGCTGCAGGTGACTGCCCTTCATCCCCCTCCATGGATCTTCTACATACCTACAGTGTCTGTCACTTCTGTCCTCCCCCATAAGACTGGGCAGAGATTGTTTTGGTTTCCCTTTGCTTCCGTATCCCCTCAGCACAGTGAGTGCCTGGTACATGGTCTTGTTTGTTGTTGAGTCATTCTTCAATCATGTTCGACTCTTCATGACCCCATTTGGGATTTTTGTGGCAAAGATACTGCAGTGATTTGCATTTCCTTCTCCAAGATAAGGCACAGAGTGAGAATTTGAGAAATGCTTATTGCTTCATTGGTTGATCCATTTCAATGCCTGAAAGGTCTCTGCTTCTCAGTTCCCATGCCTTGACCCAAATCTCAGACTTTGTAAGAGCACAGTCTAGCTCATCTCTACCCCGGACAAAGATTGCCAAGTTTTCCTGAAAATTCCATGTCCCTGGCCATCACAAAATTGCCCTTCATCACAATCCCATGCTTCCTTCCTCTTTCCCCAATGGTAGATTCCTCCTTTCCACACTAAATTATCAAAATCTTCCCCTTACTCAGTGGCTTCTCTGCAGTCTCATATCAATCTGAAGTTATTACCTGCTTCATTCTCTGTCTCTCTACCCACCTATTCCTATGTCCTATATGAGCAACAAAAATTTTACTGAACACCATTAATTCTTTTAAAATTCATTTTATCAAGATCTTTTCTTCTGATATTATCTTAATTTCTAAATATGTTCTTTTCCTTTTCCTTACCCAGCAAGGTATCTCTAGCAACAATAGAAAGAAGGAAAGAGAGAGAGAGAGAGAGAGGAGGGAGAAAGGAAGGAAGGAAGGAAGGAAGGAAGGAAGGAAGGAAGGAAGGAAGGAAGGAAGGAAAGAAGGAAGAAAGGAAGGAAGGAAGGAAGGAAGGAAGGAAGGAAGGAAGGAAGGAAGGAAGGAAGGAAGGAAGGAAAGAAGGAAGGAAAGAAGGAAGGAAGGAGGGAAGAAAGAAAAAAAAAGAAAAATGGGCAAGACTAAACTAATATAGCCAAATCTGGCAATGTATATAAAGTCCCACTCCACATAGTTTTGGGGAGCTGAAATTCATGCTGGGGTTTACCAATGAGGAGTAAAGTCTAGAGTGACCAGCCCAGTCCAGAAGTAGCAGGGATGCAGAGTCCCTCTATCCATCATCCATGCTGCATTTGGAAGTGAACTTGGTGGAGCTAATGTTATGTACAAACCATTCAATCTGAACCCATTGTACTCAAAGACCGAGAAGAGAGTGTGCCCCTCAAGTATTGTGAGGAAATGTTTGTACTTCTGTTCTTGCTGTATCTTCAAAATAAATTCCCCTATGTAGAAACAAACAAAAAACTCCTACAACAAAGCCAAAGGACCCAGAGCTAAGGGAGCTGAGAGCAAATAGGGTCCCCAAGTGGTGGAGGGAATAATGTCCCAACCACAAAGTCCTTGAAGGGAACAGTTTGGGATACTGCTACTCAAGAATTGTAGACATAACTTCCTAGAGAGAGCACTGAGTTCTAGAACTAAGACTCTTGGAAAGAAAGGAGCAAAGTTGGGACCCCAAAATTGGTGGGACTGGGAGGGTTACTGGACCAGATTGCTAGAGAGAAGAGGTACACCCATATGGACAGGAGAAGGAACAAAAAATACAACTATGACAGATGAACTAGTTGAATTGTGCAAGTCCAGGGAAGAGTGGTTTTCATAAAAACTCTAAGCGCGAGAGGACCTTTGGGAGGAGCTTCACACATTTGGAGAGTTAAGGGTTCCCTATGTTGCTATGGTCTTTATGATATGATGTTTTTTAAATTTTGCATTAACATGCATTAGTGAGATGGGTCTTTAGATTTCTTTCTCTGCTTTATCTCTCTCTGTTTTAAATATTAGGACCACATGTGTCTCATAGAAGGAGTATGGTATAGTGCTTTCTTTCTCAATTGTTGAGAATTATTTTGTAGCATAGGTATTGATGATTTGATAAAATTCACCTGCAGGTCTGTATGGACCAGGGATGTCTTTCTTAGGTATCTGGAAATTGCCTTTTTCTTTGGTAGTTGGAAATTGCCAGCTGCAAGTGTAAGGTTACCTTTTGGTGGAGCCCCAAACCCTCAGAGGACTGTATAGGTCCTAGGTAAGGTGAGTGAATTATTAGAGGACAAGGGAATTTATTCCTTAGCAAGCCCAACTTTGTTTCTCTTTCAGAAAGAGCCCAGACCACAGGACAGTGCTCTAACTCTGAAGGACTACAAGTGCTGTAAGCCTGAAGATCCCTGTGGGGCTGTTGAGACTCACTGGAGGGAGGAGGGGTAACTTTCATTTTTCAGAGCTCCTCTGAGTCTTTGCAGGGTTTGTACATTCTTTCCATCGGATGGAATGAAGATTGCCTCATACCTGACATTGTTAGCCTGTGACTGCTTAAGAACTGGGATCCTTTCATCCATATCATTAAAGACCAAAAGGGAGGGAGAAATGAGTCAAATTCGAAGGCTCCTGGAGGAGGCTCTGAGTGAGAACTCAAGGCAAAGGGAGTGATTTTTTCTTTTGGAAAGCTGATAAGATAGAACCTAGTCCATGTATAGCCTGAGCCTCTGGGACACTGGTTACATGGGTTTGGGCTACGAGGCCAATCTGTTTCTTGAATGGTCATGAATCTTCTCCGGGAGATATTGTAATGTCCTGGGGCTCAATGCAATGGACTTTTCACTAGGCTCTGTTATTCTGGTAACAGAACCCCAGTTAAGGGGGCAGCTAGGTGGCACAGTGAGTACAGCACCGGCCCTGGAGTCAGGAGGACCTGAGTTCAAATCTGACCTCAGACACTTGACACATCTACTAGCTGTGTGACCTTGGGCAAGTTACTTTAACCCCAATTGCCTGCCTTCCCCTCTCCAAAAAAAAATTATTGGATATTCAGAACCTCAGTTAAAAGGGCTTTGTACAAGCTTCTTGGACCAATTGCAGGGGTGGGGAGCTGGTCCTGAGCTTTGACTTTGTCAAAGTATGGAAATTCCCTTCCCTGGTAAAGATTGGCAATCCATCTGCAACTTAGCACTTGCTGTATTCTAAAGTAGCCTGATGCCCTCAGAGGATAAGTGACTTTCCCATAGTTATGTAGGAGCAAAAAACTGGAAACAAGGCAGACGGTCATCTGCTAGGAGGACATCTGGGTAAACTGAGGCATATGCATGGAATGGGCTAGCTCAGTAAGACAAGAATTCAGAGAAACATGGGAAGATTGTCACAAAGGAAGGAAACAAGTATTTATTAAGCACCTACTGTGTGCCAGGCATGGTGTTAAATGCTTTGTAAAGATTTTCTCATTTGATTCTCACAAGAACTCTGGAAAATAGGTGTTATTATCATTTCTGTCTTAAATTTGAGGACATTAGGCAAATAAAAGTTAACTGACTTCCCTGAGGTCACATGGCTAGGATCTACAGTCACATTCAAACCCAGGTCTCTCAGCTTCTAGTCCTGGCACTTTGCCCACTGTGCCCCCAGCTGCCCAGCTGATACAGGACGATAAAATGAAGGCAAAAGCAGCAAAATGATACATACAACAGCTACAATGCAAAAAAAAAAAAAAAAAAAAAACAACTGAAAGGACCCCAGCTTCTGAGTAATTGAGAAACTGGTCATGGCCTGGGAGAATACGGGGAGCCGTGCCACCCTCTGCCAAGTAGAGAGGTGGGGGGCCGTGAGGGCAGAATGGTGTATGTAATCACTCTATTGGGGGGATTTTTGTTAACTTCTTCTTTTGTATAAGGGAAGGACGATATTTCCAGAAGTGACCATGGGACAAAGACCAAAGGTATTAATAAGACCTTAAAAAGTTCTCTTTGGACTGCACAGCAACAAAATTAAGGAAGCGAAAGAGTGACTGGGGATGTAAGCCTCATGGAAGGAGGCAGGAACCCTCCCTCCTCCCCCAGGTTATATATGCTATATGTCTTTGGAGATTTTGCCTCTCTTGATTTTCCTTGTTCTTAGGGATTTGTGAAAGATATTTTCTCATGTGGTTACCACCATCTGCAAGCTTAAGAGAAACAGATGTCCTGGCTGACCTAGACTGGGTAAACTGAAATAGTCTGGGATGGGTTGGACTGAGAGAGGCTGAACTGAACCGGGGAGTGCTAGGCTGGCCTGGGCTGGGCTAAGCTGGGCTGGGCTGGGCTGGGCTGAAATGGGCTGGGCTGGAATGGGCTGGGCTGGGCTGAAATGGGCTGGGCTGGAATGGGCTGGGCTGGGCTGGGCTGAGCTGGGCTGAAATGGGCTGGTCTGGGCTGAAATGGGCTGGGCTGAGCTGGGCTGGGCTGGGCTGAAATGGGCTGGGCTGGGCTGAAATGGGCTGGACTGAGCTGGGCTGGGCTGGGCTGAAATGGGCTGGGCTGAGCTGGGCTGGGCTCGTCTGAAATGGGCTGGGCTGGAATGGGCTGGGCTGGATTGGTCTGGGCTGGGCTGAATTGACCTGAACTAGGCAAGGCTGGACCAAACTGGACTGAATTGGGCTGGCCTAGGCTGGACTAAACTGGGCTGGGCAGGATTGGACTGGGCTGAACTAGGTTGGCCTGGGCTGGGCTGGACTGGGCTGAGCTGGACTGGTCTGGGCTGGGCTGAACTGGGCTGGGCTGGGCTGAACTGGGCTGGGCTGGGCTGAACTGGCCTGAACTGGGTAAGGCTGGGCTGGGCTGGGCTAGGCTGGACTGGCCAGGGCTGATTTGGGTTTCACTGACTAGGCCATGGGAGCACAAGGGATCTAGGAGGGAGGCTGGTAAGAAGGGGGGTGGTCTGAGAATAATGGTTTCATGACCAAACTCGGGCCCAGGGGAGTTGGCTATGTCCAGGTCAGGACTATTTCCAGAAGGTACTCCTGGAAATACCTGTGGTTAAATGAGATAATATTTGTAACGCTCTTAGCGCAGGATGGGCACATAGTAGCTGCTTAATAAATGCACAGTTCCTTCCCTCTGCACTCACTGTCAAATCCTATGGAAGAAGGTAAAACAGTGCCCTGGAGAACTAGAGGAGACACAGTCACCTCCTCTGGGGTTGGGAGGAACTCCAGCACCCTCCAGCCCAATCCACACCTGAAGAAGAGCTCCCAAGAAGGACCCATCCAGCTTTCCCTTGAAGACCTAAGTGATGGGGAGCTTACTCCTCGCTGAGGCAGCCCATGCCACTGGTGCCCAGCTCTCTTCATTAGGGAATTGTTTCTGACATGACACTGTGTCAGCCTCTGGCATCTAGCACCCACTGATCCTTGGTTTGCTCCCAAGTCATGAAAAATTAAGTCTAGACCTTCCTCCATGGGACAGACCTTCAAAAACTTGAATATAGTGACCTTATCTTCCTTTCCCCCCACCTCCTCCAGCCTCCTCTGCCATTCAATAATCCATAAACATTTATTAAGCACCATTGTGTGCCAGGCACTGTGCTAACAGCTAGGGATACAAGAGCCAAGAGAATGTCCCTGCTCTCAAGAAGCTCCCAATCCAATCTAGCCTCTCACTAAAGCCCTGTTCAGCCCCGTGCCAAGCATTGCAAGTGCCTCCGAAAGGCCTTCTGCCACCCCAGGAGGCCTTCCCCCTCTGGACACTCTCCAGCTCCTTAACATCCTCCCTAAACTGGGGTGCCGAGAGCAGCCTTCAAACGCCATGCCAGCCTGCGTCCAGAAGGGATCGGATGCATTCTGTGCCGCTCCAGAGGGAAGGAGGGCAGGAAGGCCAGAGAGATGAACTCTGGCTCTGTGCACCAGTCACTGAGGCAGCCAGGTGGAGCCATGGGCCTGGAGTCAAGAAGACCTGGGTTGAAATCCTGCCTCAGACGCCAGTGTGTGACCCCAGGCAAGTCTGTCTCAGTCTGGCCATCTCTAAAGTGGGGATCATAAGAGTGCCTGCCTCCCAGATTGTGAGAAATGAGATAATTTTGTAAAGCGCTATATAAATGCAAGCATCATTATCATAATGAATCAATCAATGGGCACGTACCAATTCCCATGGGCCTATACGTATTCATTTATTAATTCCTATATTTATTGTTCCTATGTGCCAACCCTTGTGCCAGGCTCCAGTGACACCAAGAAGGGCAAAAACAGTCTCTGCCCTCAAGAGGCTGAGGCTCAAATGGAAGACTTGTCTGTTGAGGTCGGGGTCAGATACTGTGTGGGAGACTTGGGGGGGGGGGCCGTCCTGACCTCCAGCTCATGAGCTGTGGGACTTCGGCTGGCTGCAGCCTCGGAGGACTGCTCCTTATTCTACACATGGGGAAACTGAGGCCTGCTCAAAGTCACACAGCTGACAAGTATCAGAGGCAGTTTTCAAACCCAGGTCCCCAGTCCCTTCCTCTAGGCCTCTTTACTCCCTGTAAACTGGGTGGGTTGGGCTAGGACCACAGGACTCTAGTGACCCAACTCTTTGTTGTACAGATGAGAAACTGAGTCACAGACAGTTGAAGAGACTTGCATCATGGTCACAGAGGCAGGTGGATTTGAAGTGGCCTGGGAACTGCCTATTCTGAGACCTGGGGAGGGGAGGAGGCTGCCTTGCTGGTGCCACCGGCTGCCCTCTCCACATCCCCTGACGACCGGCTCGTCGGACGTGGGCACAGCCGGGCTCACAACGTCTGCATGCACGCAGACTCCAGCTTTGCCCGTCTCCCTCCTTCCTGGGGGCAGCTGAGGGAGACAGACGGGAGGGAGGAGGAATCTTGTCTTGGGGAAGCTGAGAACGAGCAGACAGTCCCTGAGGCCAAGATCAGCCACAAACACAGCTCAACAAAGCCTTCCTGAGCCTCAGTCTCCTTCCTCGGTAAAACAGGGGCTCAGACCAGGGACCCTCAACCTGTGGCCTGAAGACCCCAGGGCTCCATGGGGCAATTTATCCAAAGTCCTGCAGCTTGAAGCATCTGAGGCCTCGAGGAGCCCGCAGCTTCCTGACTGAGCCCTTACCTCCTCCGCCAACATGTCCACTGGGGGCCTGCTAAAGAGTACCCTTTCCTCTGTCTGTGCCTCTTCTCCGACGTCTTCAGATGCTGGAGAATTCATACAATCCAAATTCCTTCCAAAGTGCTGCTGAATCCACTGTGGCTTTCCAACTGGCTGCAGTTTCTCAATCAATGGACACCAATGATACAACCGTCAGTGGCGGGATCCAAGAAATACCTTGATTTCATTCTATCATGCATTTCTTCAGGAAGCATGTCTGCTCCGAGCCTGGCTGGCACTGGGCAAGGCCCCAAGAGACAGAAGGGAAACACTGCCTATCCTCAGGGTGATTCCATTCTGCTGAGGGAGATAACACACAGAGATGGGGGCAGACACGCATGCCTGTACACGTACAGAATGCAAGCTGGGTTTGGGGGGCAGGAGAGGGCATCAGAAAGGCTTCGTGGAAGAAAGGAAATTGGATATGATAGGATGGGGTCAGGTGTCCGGGCTTGGCCACTTTCTCCCCGTATGACCTTCTGAAAGTCACCCACTCTCTCGTCCTCAGTCCCTCCATCTGTAGAATGTCATCCCTGCAGGGCTCAGAGGGAGCACTCAGATCCCCTCTGGGGCTAGAAGGTGCTTTGAAGATGCCCATTCCTCCCCAGCAAGTTTTATTAAAGGGTAAGACAGAGGCCTGGGGGTGGAGTGGGGGTGGGGGAGCCAATGATGGCTCTGAAAGGTTGCAGGTCTCCTTCCCTCCTCCATCCCAAAGGTCTTGGTACAGGCCTGGATGTCTGGGGCTTGGTTCCAAGCACCTGGCCCGGTTAAGTGTGCCAAGGCTCAGCCTGTGATCCCTGACATGGGGCCAGGCATGTTCATGGAATTCTATCCCGATCCCTGGGTCCTGTGACATGGCCCTGATGGTGGTGGGGATTTGCTGACCTGGTTACCATGAATTCTGCTTGAGAAGAGAAATCCTGCAGGCCAGATGTGTGTGGGCTCATCTGGCCCTGCTGCTTAGGGGCTGATAGCTACAGAGGGAAGCAGGGGGTGAAGACGAAGGAGAAGGGAAAAGGGCCCCAGGGGGAGGGGGGGGTCCCTGGCCAGGCCCAGTCTGGAGGGGGCAGCTTCCCATTCCCTGGACCCTGCTCTTTCCTCTCCAGGCTACCATCCATTTTCTATTTGCTTCTCTGAGTGCAAGTTGCTTCTGCCAATAGCAGGGACAGCTTCACTTTTGTGGAGGTATTCTCAGCACCCAGCACGAGGCGTGGCACACAGTAGGCACATGCACACACTGTTAAACTCCCTCATGTGGAGGGTGTGTTCACTGGTTTTCCTGAACCACTTTTTTCTGTTTTTAATTTTTTGTTATAAAGAGTGATTGGGGGTGGGGCAGGGGAGGGAAGAAGAGAGGGGAGAGGAGGTTGGGGAAGGGAGAGGAGAGGGGAGAGGGGAGTGGGGAGGGGAGGGAACAACAAGTTCACCGGCTAACAGGGAGACCACAGGTAGAGCACACAAGCCACCTCCAGATGGGATGAATGGGACATATGGGACAGAGGGAGGGTCTTGGAATGAAGGGGGGATGGAGAAGCCTTCCCGGATGGGGGCAGGGGGTTGTTGGCACTTAAAGGAAGCCAGGGAGGTCAGGAGGTGGGATTGAGGGGGACAGAGCCAAGAGACAGACACTGGAGAGGCTGGAAGAGGGCCCGTCATTAGGAAGGATTTTGAAGGCCAAACAGACGGCTCTGTATTTGATCCTGGAGGCCACGGGGAGCCCTGGGGGTTAGTGAGTAGGGGGTGACATGGCTGAATGGAGGATAGGCGGGAGAAGAGAGACCTGAGGCAGGCAGAGTCCTGGCCACCCCTGCCGTAGTCCAGGGTGAGGGGATGAGGGTCTGCCCCAGGGTGGGGGCGGGGGCACAGGAGAGGAGGGCCAGTGCTAAGAGGGAGGGGACTTTGAAGATGGTCTAGTCCAGCCCTTTCAGGGTCAGGGAGCTGGCTTTGTTACTGGCCTGGGCCTGGAGCCCAAACCTCCTGCCTGTCTGCCTGCCCACGGCCCGGCCCATTCTTCTGTCCAGATCCAACTAGCTCACTCTTCACACTTTCCCCAGGACTGACTGCCCAACCCCATGAGATGGCTGGAGCAAGAATGATCATTCCCATTTTACAGATAGAGAAACCAAGGCTCAGAGAAACCTACACTGATGCCCCTGCAAAGGTAAGAGCTCCAAAATTAAATTATACCTAGAGCCCCCATTGTATGCCTCACAACAACCCCGGGAGGTGGGTGCGGTTATCATCCCCATTTTACAGATGCAGAAACTGAGGCAAAGAGATTAAATGGCTTGCCCAAGGTCACACAGCTAGTAAGTATTGTGGAAAATATTATACTATTTTATATCATTTCTAAATCTCAACCAGACCCAGAGCCTGAATTAATGAGTAACTGGATGAAGATCCAGGACCTGGGCTTCTTCGTTCTCTCTAAAAGTTTGCTCAGGAAATACCCTTACCTCTGTCAACAGGCCGGATCATTAAGGACGTTACCCTAACCCCAAGAGAGATTACCTTGCTTAATATTCTACAGGTATATACTATGTATATAGTATAGTATAGAAGGTAATGAGACGCAGAGACGCTGGGCTGTAGTTTCATCAGACTTTTGTCAACATCCTTTACAACTCTATTCCATTAAGGAAAATCCTCTTCTTGTATCATGGTTAAACATACATGGGGGTCATAGAAAATGAGGTAATACAGGCTTGCTAGCTCTGCTAAAATAACGTATATAAGTTTTCTCATTGCTTTGTTCAGGCAGCCAGAGTTTATACTCTGACTCCTTGTACATACAAGTAAGCTAGCTTCACTATGCTCTAAGGGAAAATAATAAACAACATGGATTTTTCTATCACCTTGCTCTGTTGTTTCCTTCAACCAAATTTTCAGGTTTAACAGTATCTATGGCTGGATTTGAACACAAGTCTTCCTGGCTCCAGGCTCAGGGCTCCATCCACTGCACCATCTCGCTGCCAAGAAAGGGCTGATGAGTCCCAAGGGGAAGGGGAGGTAGAGGCCACTGAGGGTCCCAGACAATCTCAGAGGGGGAAAGGTGCCTGCTTAAGGTAGGAAGTAATTCTTTCTCCAAGGCTGCCTGGCAGTGGGAACTTCATCCAGCTTCAGCTTGAGATGTCACGTGACCCCAGGAATGGGAAACCAGTCAGATTCCCCCACCTCCACCCCAAGCAGGAGCCCTTCCCTCCTTTTTTGTTTCTTTGAGGGTTTGGTTTTTTTTTGTTTGTTTGTTTGTTTTTGCTGCTGGGAAGGCAGCACAATTGGGGTTAAATGACTTGCCCAAGGTCAAACAGCTAGTAAATGTGTCAAGTGTCTGAGGCCAAATTTCAACTCAGGTACTCCTGACTCCAGGGCCAGTGCTCTACTCACTTCGCCACCTGGCTGCGCCCCCTTCCCTCCTTTTAAAACATTAGAGGCAAAATAAATAATTCATTTATTTAAAAAAAAAAACATCAGAGCTGCTGGTTGCTCTCCCTGGAGCCCTCCCGGGCTATGGTCTCTGGATTCCCAGACCATGGGGATTGTTCTTATCACAGGTTCATAAATTTAGGGCTGGAGACCAGATATCAGAGATCTTGGATTCAACTCGATTTTACAATGAGCAAACTATGGGCCTGAGAGAAGAGACTGGCCCATTAGTAAGTGCCTGAGCAGGATTCAAATTTGGGGCTTCCTAACTGAGGGTCTGCTTCCCTCTCCACTGTACAACTGCCTCTTTCTGCATGGCCTGAAGGCCACCGTGCTTGGCTCTCCCAGCGACATCCCCGCCTGTATCCTTTCCCTGTCTCTTCTGCCATCATCTCGGTTGGTGTGGAGGTGTCTGTCTTAACACTGTGTGATGGTAGAGGGAGCAGTGGGGACAACAGTCTGCCCCCTTGCCTCGGATGGGGCTTTACCCTAAACTCAAAGGGCCTATGGGCCTCTGCAAGAACTAGGTCAGGCTAACACTTTGGTTTGTTATTTAACTTTTGTTTCAATTAATAAGTTTCAGTGATTTTTCTCTCTCTCCCATCCTCCCATTGGGAAAAAAAACAGAAAAGGAAAACCAAATCCTTGTAACAAAAGGCTTAATTAAGTAAAACAAATTCCAGTGTTGACCATACCCACCCATGTGCTCTCCTCCTGCTCCCTGAGCCTGTGAACTGTTAAACCTGAAAATCTGGTTGAAGGAAACAACAGAGCTAGGTGATAGAAAAATCCATGTTGTTTATTATTTTCCCTTAAAGCATAGCGGAGCTAGCTTACTTGTACGTACAAGGAGTCAGGGTATAAACTCCGGCTGCCTGAACAAAGCAATGAGAAAACTTATATACGTTATTTTAGCAGAGCTAGCAAGCCTGTATGACCTCATTTTTATGACCCCCATGTATGTTTAACCATGATACAAGAAGAGGATTTTCCTTAATGGAATAGATTGTAAATACAACAAATTAGATAGTTGACAAAGTGTCAATTGGAATTACAACCCCAGGATCTCTGTGTTTAATTGGCCATTAACATTCCACAACATAGTATATGCCCATAAAATATTAAGATAAAGAAAAGTCACATAATTCAAGATAGTGTCTGGGGTCAAGGTTTTCACCCTTAATGGCCACGGACAGAGCAAGGAATGCTCCATCTGGATTTTGTTGATATAAGATAGAGATATCTCTGAGCTTACTCAGAGAAGAAAGAGACTGTTAGGATCAGGCTTTTCTTCTGGTTAAGTAGTTCAGGCCCTGAGTCTTATTGAAATTACAAAAATGATATAAAATAGTATAATATTTTCCACAGTGCTGTGTCAGGAAGTAGGCAGCACATTTCAGCAGCAGCAGCCCCTAGAAGCAGAGCTAGCCACCTCACCTCAGCCGCTGTCCCCTCAACAGACTTCACTTGGAGTTCCAGTCCTGCCAAGGCAGCCCAACCCTCCTCTGGCCAGCTGGGATCCATGAGAAGATTGTCTTTGCTTGCAACTCAAAGGAAAAACACAGACAACATAAATACAATGGGATCTGAGGAGCAGGCTCTTTGTTCTGGGCCAAGTCAAACAAGTCTGCTCCCCTTCCCCATGACAGACCTTCTGGTACTTGAAGAAAGCAGCCTCTTCCCACTTGGAGGCTTCTGTTCTCCAGACCAGAGATCCCCAGTTCCTTTCATTGATCTTCCTAAGGCAAGGCCTCCCTCCAGTCCTTCCACCATCCTGGTCACCTTCCTCTGGGCACAACTGAATTAGTCAATGTCTCTCCTGGACTTTGGTAGGCCCAGAACTGAGCATGGTGGTCCTGAGGGATCCCAGGTCTCTGTTACATTCCAGCAATGCTGTGTGAACGAGTAAGTGAATAAATGAAGGAGTGAATAAATGAATGAACGGAATATCTTGGCTGTGTGGAAAAGCTTTCATTAATCACATACCTTGGAGGGGAACATAGCTATTGAGATTGAGTGAGGGGAGTTTCAGATGCAGTCTTTGGGCCATTTTCTCATCCCAACATTGGGCAAGAGAGGCCTCCTTCCACTACCCCAACAACGTGGCTGAAGAAACTGTCTTGGTGGAAGGGTGTGCCTGTCTGCAGGCCCCAGACCTGAGGTGGGGAGGAGGCCCAGGAGGGGCAGGAAGGACCTAGCTCAGGTGGCAGAGAGACAGCAGGGGGATCTGGTTCCCAATGACAAAGGGCCAGTGAGGTGGGGTGGGTGAATAAAACATGAGCCGGCCTGGTGCTGGGCTGGGCCTGAGGCAAATTGACCTCATTCTGCCCAGCAGTGAGGAGCCAGAGCCTAGGCTGGTGAGAGGGGCTGGGCTTGGAGGGCTGAGGACCTTGGCCTTAGGAGGGGCAAGCAAGGGGAACATTGGGAAGGATTCCAGGAGATTGGGAAGGGAAGGGCCTGGATATGCATTGTGCAAACCAAAGAGAGTCTGTGAGCATGGCGTTAGGGGTGCTGCCTGAAGGAGGAGGCAGAAGGCAGCGAGCAGGGGCAGTCAGAGGTAGTCAGGCCTCAGTTAAGGTGAGAGGCTGGTTGGGATTATGGCGTGTACCCAACGCAGGATTGAGCTCTGACCATTCGGTCCTTCCAGGCTGTAGGGAGGCCCACCCACATGTGTCCAGGGCTAGGAATCTGCAACCTAGCCAGTGAAGCAGGCTGAGGTCAAAGAATTAGCCAGATTTCAAGTCCAGTTAAATCTTCCTGAGGGACCCCCAGGAAGGGGGCTCTGGAGAGTTTCTGAGGGGGCTTGGAGCAGGTGGGATAGATAATTAGAAATTAGAGGGGTTTCCCATGCCAAGCTCCAGCAGGCACATCCTAGAATCCAAGGCAGCAAGAAAGAGAGCCAAGAATGAGGTGGGGGGTGGGGGGTGGCAGGGAGTGGAAGGAGAGGGTCAGGGAGACAGTAGACCTGTCTGAGGCCCTAGGGGTGGGGCAGGCTTAGGCTCAGGCCAGGCAGCTGAGGGGGAGCTGAGGAGGAAGGGCTGGGGGCTACTGAAAGAATGGGAGTCCATTGAGTTCCATGCACCTTCCTTTTCATGGGGGCTCCCCAGGGCACCAAAGGCCAAGGGAAGCATCGACCTTCAAAGCCAGGCCCAGCCCAGAGAGCTCATGGCCCAGCCTCAGGACCACCACTCAAGGGCTCCTGAGGAAGACCCTGGACCCAGCTGGACACTGGCTAGCCTGGGACACCAGGAACCAGGGGCGAAGGGAAAACTGAGTGCTAGCCCCTCCCCTGCCCCTGCAGATCACGGGCTCCAGGAATCAGAAGATCTTGCTGCCCAGATCGAGGCTGCATATGGGCCGGTAAGGGCCTCAGGACCACAGAGAAGGCTTCGGGCTCACATCTGTAGAACCCCACTGTGAGCGGCCCTCCCAAATGGAGGCTAGACATGGCTGAGGGCTGTTGGAGGGCCCTCCCAGGGATGGAGATTGCCTAGGTTTCAGGAAGCTGTACTGGCGAGGAGGGCATGAGACAGTGTTGGAGTGGGGGAAGGGAGAGTTAGAGACTCTGCCAGCTCCACGGCAAGGACTATTGCCAAGGAAGAGATGAGAGGAACAGCGGTCCCCTGTATTTCATTGTTGGTGGTTCCCAGCCCCCAGATAGTCCCTCTCACTGCCCAGCCCCCGGGGACTGCTACCCAGGAGGCAGCCCCCAGCTCTGGGGAAGACTTAAATCTGGATAGATTGTGGAGAGATTAAGGATGGAGCAGAGTGGATAAGGGGGGAGGGGATTCTGGAGGAAGAAAGCCCCAGTGGGGTGGGGGCACCTAGCAAGCAGAGGCTTCCAGGGGAACAGGGACCCCAGCCTACTCCCCCAGGGCAGGTCTGTCCCCCTCCACTTGAAGACAGAGATAATCCCAGGATTAGGGCCCCAGCCCTGTGCCCAGGGCCTGGTGCCACCCACCTGCCCCCAATCTTCCCAAACAAAACCCTGGGAAATCTCCTAAAGCCCTCACAACCAGGGAGCTGGGGACACCAGAGGGACACGCTGAGTTCACTGGATCCAGCTAGTGGGGGGGCCAAACTGGCTTGGCCTCCTCTCAGGACCCCCGGGTCTGGCATGGTTCAGGAAGTCATGGGAAATTGTGCCAAACGGCCCAGGCGCAGGGCACTCAAGGTATGGGAGGGAAGACTGGGGAGAGGGGATGTGGAGGGAGGACCAGGCCAAGGGGATGAGGATGAGACAGGCATCAGGCAGGGGAGGGTCAGAAGAGGCTAAGGGAGGGGCACAGGGCAGGAGGGAGCTATTGGGGCTGAGGCAGGGGTGGGAGAAGAGGAAAGCTTTGGGAATAGAGTGGGGAATAGATTGGGATGGTGGGGCGGTGTGCCCTCATGATAGAAGCCCATTGGTCACAATCAGAGTCCCTGCCTAGATTTCCTCCCCAGTAAATAAAGGTCTTTCTGGGTGTGATGTACTTAGGTCCTTTCTGGTGGTGGAATTCTGTTCTGTGTTCTAGAGCCTCCCAACTCTGATACTCTGTTCTCAGATCTCTGATATGTTCTGTGTTCTAAGGGCCCTCCCAGCTCAGACATTCTATGTTCTAAGATCCCTGACACGTTCCATGTTCTAAGGTCCCTCCTAGCTCCAATATTCTATGTTCTATGGAGTTGCCTGAATTCCCAAGCAACTGAGACTGGGTACAGCTGTAAATAAATTTCCCCACTCTAGCTCTGAGCACTGTGGTGATACCCTCCACTGAAGCTCCATTCCAGCCTCAGTCCCTGCTTTTCCTCGGTCTGGAGGGAATGCCCCTTGCCTTTGATCTCCAGGTCCCCCCACCCTGGTCCCCAATGCCAACATGTCTGTTGGATGTCCAGTATTCTTGTGGCCTCACCCTGGTTGGCAAATGATTGACATAGGAAAGAGTTGGCCTTTCTTCCCCTGCCAGGTGACATAGGTAACATTTTAACATACGTTAGAGCTGGGCAAGAGTGATTAATGCCCAGGCCCAGGGCCAGGCCAGGAAGGGCTCCATTTCTGGACACAGAGGGCTGGCCCAGTGGTCTTCAGATTAGCCCTTGTAGGAGCTACCTATTCCAGATAAGTGGGGGGGGGGGCAAATCAGCCTTGATGGTGCACCCCTCCAGACCCTCTCATTCCCTGCTTTGCCATAGGACCACTGGCCACAGCTGGGGTCCCCTGGGGGTTCCTGGTGCAGCAGAGTCTCAGAGGAGCAGGGAGTGGCTTCTGAGTCACAGTCCCAAGCCTACTCAG
This sequence comes from Trichosurus vulpecula, assembly GCF_011100635.1. Lineage (NCBI taxonomy): Eukaryota > Metazoa > Chordata > Mammalia > Diprotodontia > Phalangeridae > Trichosurus > Trichosurus vulpecula. Next base: position 277,342,748 of record NC_050578.1, on the reverse strand, counting down.
TACTTAACCGCCTGGTGGGCCCAGCCTGTATCTTCCTCCGGCCCAGCATCGCAGCCACCCAGATCGTATGTACTTACTGCTGCTCCTGGCCCACCACATGCCCACCTATTTTGTCCTGCGGTCTGTCCCCTGCTCTCCCTACACATCTGGATCTCCCCAGGGCACTGCCTCCTGCCTGACCTTTATTCTCTCTGACCATTGTCACCAGCTGAGGACTCTGTCCTAGGCTCAGGCCTCTGATAGAACAAGGGGAGGACTGGGGTACCCAGATGGAAAAGGGGAGCTCCCAGGAGGGAATATGATCCAGAGGAATATACCCAGGAGGGACAGAAGTGGAGGCAGGGTGAGTGATGAGATGCCCAGGGGGCCAGAGAGCTAGAAGTTTGGGCTCAGCACCCCAAGGGGCAGCATGAAGCTCAAAGAAGACCAAAGAGAATCCCAGGAGGGATCAGGGAGAAGGAAAGACCATGAGGCACGAAGGGTTTGAAACAAAGAGAGAACAAAGGATAGGAAGGGTCCACTTTAGGGGAATAGGGAAGAGGAAGGGGGAAGGGCAGTTGCCCAGGGGAAGCACTCATCCATCACCTGGCTCTCTCTCTCTCTGCCTCTTAGGACAGGGAGCTTCGCCCAGAAGAGATAGAAGGTAACACGGACCCAGCCTCTTTCCACAGTCCTCTTCACGATCTCCATCCCTCCCACCTCAGGCTTCCTATTCCTTTAACCCCTCCCTGCCCCCATTTCAGCTCCAGTTCTTACATCCAGGATTCTTGTAAGTTGGGGCTCAGAGCTAAAGGAGAGGGGGAAGTAGTGGGGTGGGTACCAGAGGGAGCAGAGACCTGAAGGGCATCAGGGCTGAGCAGGAAGAGGAATTGGAGAAAGTCTGAAGGCGGGTGAAGAAGGCCCGATACAGGGAGCGAGCAGAGGCAGGCGGGGTGGGGGGGGCATCAGATGGAGATTGGAGGAGATCTGGAGAGGGATGGGGGTGGAGGACACTCACACGGTCCCTCTCCTAGAGCTACAGACCGCTTTCCAGGAGTTTGACCGAGACCGGGATGGCTATATCGGCTACCGTGAGCTGGGGGCCTGCATGCGCACTCTGGGCTACATGCCCACGGAGATGGAACTCATTGAGATCTCCCAGCAGATCAGTACGTCCCTGACCCCGACTCGAGGGACCCTGAGGCCACCCCTTCTCCGTTTCCCCCTCCAGGAACTCCCAAGGCTCTCCCTGAAGGCTGGAGCCCATCTGATGCCCAGCCCTGGGAGTCAGAGCTGGGCAAGCCCTTTGGACCAAGGCTGCATGCCTCCTCTTTTTAAGGCTCTTGGCATCTTTCAATTCTCCTTCAAACCCTCCATGGTGGGGAGGGTACCAATGCAAGGAGGAACATGGTTAAGGGAGCATCCAGAGAGCCTGCGTATGTCAAAGACAGCCACTAGGTAGCGTCATGGCCAGAGCACTGGATGTGTGGTCAGGGAGACCTGAATGAATACCGGACCTTAGGCCCTTCCTAGCGCTTGACCCCTGGGCAAGACACTTAACTGCTGTCTGTAAAATAAGGAGGCACAATCACCTGCCTCTCGGGACTGCTGTGAGGGTGAAATGAGATGTTTGTGAAGCACTTTGCAAACTTGGTCATCATCATTTTTATCATTAAATGCCCAAGCCAGCCCTCTGTGCATTACAGCATACACACAGATTAGAAACCACAGATGTTTTTATAGTCATCCAATAAGCATTCATTGAGTGCTTACTATATACGTGCCAGGTGGCATGAGTAATGAACAGCTGGCTGGGGGGTCAGGTACAAGTCCTGACACACTTTGGCTGTGTGGCCCTGGGCCCTTCACAGAACCTCTCACTGTCTCAGACAACTCTGAGTAGCAAAGAAAGATTCCCGTCTGCATTGGTACAGGGAGTTAGTTATGGGCCAGCCTCCTGTGCCAGGTGCTAGGGTGGGAAGAAAATATAGACAAAGTAAATTTAAAGTAATGGGGGGGGCACTAGCAGCTAGGAAGGATTCCCCCCTGCCCCAGTGCTGAGCCTCAAAAGGACGTGGAGGGGAGGAGGAAGAATGTGCCAGGCCTGGGGGGCAGCCCTTACAAATGATTTCCTCTAGAGGATTTTTTTGGAGGGGAGGAGGTGGGCACAGGACAAATGGATCCCTGGGTAGTTCAGAGCTGGGATAAAGGAGTTATATCTAAGTTATAGCTGGGAGCTGGGGATCCCAGCTCTGCCTACCTTGGATGCCAGGTGGTGGGAAGGTGGACTTTGAAGACTTCGTAGAACTGATGGGCCCCAAAATGCTGGCAGAGACTGCGGACATGATTGGGGTCAGGGAGCTGAGAGACGCCTTTCGGGAGGTGAGGCCAAACAGCTGTGGGGGAGGGGCAGAGATAAAGAGGAGGGAGCTCCAGGGCCATGGGGTTGAGCCGGGCATGGCCGAGGGTAGAGGCGTCTCTGGAGGGGATAGTTCCATGCCTGAGGATGTTCCTCCTGGGGTTTTCCCAGTTTGACACTAATGGAGATGGCCAGATCAGTCTCGCAGAGCTACGGGCAGCCCTAAAGGCCCTGTTGGGAGAGAGACTCAGCCAGCGGGAGGTGGATGAAATCCTGCATGACATTGATCTCAATGGAGATGGACTCGTTGACTTTGAAGGTACCACCTGGGCCAGTATAACCCTCTTAGACTTTCCAGGAATCCCCTGGAAAAGCAAATCCTCCCTTCATCCTGAAAATGGCTGGCAGGACCCTCAGAGGTTACCTAAGCCAAGCTCTTACTATGGGGAGGGGGAAACCAAGGCCCAGAGAGAAGCAGGAAGCACTTGACCACCATCACTAAAGTCAATGCCGAAGTCAGCTCCAGGCCCCAAATATCTGCTTTCTACTTCCCTCCCTCCCAACCCCAGAGGCTGGATGGGTTCCAGCTTGGTCTGGCAGTTAGTTCCAGATAAGTCCTTGGCTCCCAGTTTGGTGTGAGACCCTCCCAGGTCAGAACCAAACATTTAGATTAGCCCAACCTCCCCAAATGGGAATCTGGGAGCTGAGGGCCCTGCCTCTACAGAGTTTGTGCGGATGATGTCCCGCTGACTTGACTGGCCAGCCTGCCTGCTAAGAGACTCAAGCCCTGGGACACCAGCTCAGCCACAACCTTAGGGATCATCCAGTCTCCCTCCTGGGGTGCCCATCCAGAAGCCTCCTCTCCCCTACCATTACCTCCCCCTTCCCCTTTATTTAAACTGTGTGTCTGATTTCTCCCTCTCTATCCTCTGGTCCCTCCCCACAAGCCTTCTCCCAAAGTCCCTCTGCCCTCTGGTGGGCCTGTGTGTGTCCCTCCCCAGTCCTGTCCTCATCCTTAATGATAATAAAGTTTCCGGACGTCTGACCATGAGGGCCTGTTGCCCCTTCTTTGGAGACTGAATGCTTGAGCCTCAATATGGGAAAGATCTGAGTGAGGTCTAGGACCAAGAACAGTGACCTTTAATGAATGTTCCTTGCATTGATTCTATCCCTTGTTGGACTACCCAGAACCTAGTACCCACTGGAGGAGATGTTCTAGGTGGAGAAGGAGCCTCAGTCCTGCCTTTGGGATTGAGCTCGGGGGGACACTGCTTTGGCCCTGGACTTCTCAAGTTCAGAAACAAAATAGGGGTGCCGTTACATCTGCCCCTTGTCTATAAGACGGGTTGTGGTGCCTTTTCTTAATTTAACATTTATGAAGCACCTACTGTGTGCAAAGCTGTCCTGTGCTGGCCCCTTCAGGGATGAAAAGTTCCATAATCTAAGGCTCCTGCCCTCGTAGGAATTACAATCTACTTGAGGGGAATAGGACAGAAATACAGGTGCTTCAGTGTAGTGAAAGGTAATAGCCATAATGGTTATTGGTTCCAAGGAGTGAACAAGAAACATTTAATGGAGTTTTTTTCCAGAGCAGGACCTTAAAGGACAGGCAAGATTTTGATAACTGGGGGAAGGACATTTCAGGTAGAACACAAGAATGAAACCAGGGAGCGAGCTTGAAAGATGCCAAGCCTTCAGTTTGCCTGGAGGGGAGGCATGTAAGAAAGTTTGCCTGTTCAGACAGGTTCTAAAAAGGCCTTGAATGCCGGGATTGAGTTTGGACCATATGTGGAAGGTCATGTATGTACAGGTTTGGAGAAGACAGTAGGCAGAAAGAACATTTAGGAGTCTAAAGCAATCATCTAAGAAAGAAGATGGGGAAGGCCTGAACTAAAGTGGTGGTCCTGGGAGTGAAAAGAGCAAGATGGATGAAAATGACTTCCTCAACATAGCAGCTCTGGCCATAACTCGAAGACACCCTTCCCTTACTGCCTCTCTTAGAATGGGGCCTCATCTTCTTCCTCCCTACCAAACATGGAAGGTGCCAGTGCTGGCCAGGGTGGACTCCAGCGCACTCACTCTAGAAAATCCCGATTAATCCTTAATCCTCCTTAATTAGGAGATTGCTCCCAACAATCTGCAGCCTTGAGGCAGCATACAAGGGCTGTGGGTCTTTGGGCTGTGTTCCTCCAGGACCTCCCAATTATTTCTCCCTTCAGGAGTGAGCACAGCCAGGAAGGGCCTTCTGACCGACCTGGGGATACTGGGGAGATGGACAAAGTCAGCTCTGAATTCTCTGTTCCCAAAGAGGACAGGTGAAGTGAGTTTGCAGTAGAAAGGACCCAGGCAGGCATCTTCTTTCTTGGTTCTCTGGGCCCAAGGGTCATTATATTCCTTTCTACAATCCCACCCTGAAGTGCTTATAAGGACACACATACTCTCTCCAAGGTCTCCCTGTCCAGGAAGAAGCTAAGCAAAATCCAGAGACCTGGAGAAAGTGGGAAGAGCCACAGGCACTCATAGGACTTCAGAGCTGGAAGGGACCCTGGAGTTCATCTAGGGCAGCCTCTTCTTTTTCCCAGGTGTGGAACTCAAGCCCCAAAGAGGGGGAAATGATCGGCCCAAGGTCACAAAGCTAAATCAGGGAGAAGCGAGACAGGAAGCTGGGGATCCTGACTCCCAGGCCCTTGCTGCTTTCACTAAGCCAAGCTGCAGAAATTGGAAGTAATGAGGAACATGACCCTGAAGGAAACTTAGAAACAGGAAGAAATTCAGAGGAAGTGAAGCAGCTTCAGAGAAAGCCGCAGGAGGTCACAGGCAGGCTCCCTGCAGCTGGCACCAGAAAGCCCCCATCAGGGGCTCCACTCCAAGCCAATCCAACAAATTTTCGTGAAATGTTTCCCTTGCATCAGGAAAGGCTCCACTCGATGGCTGGGGGAGCCCTGCCCTCCACCGGCCCCCCTACTTCCTCCATCAGTGGGAAGCTGATCCTCGGCTGGCCCCCACTGCTCAGGCAGAAAAAAACAAACCAGATGCCAGTGTTAAAGTTATTAATCCTCCCCAAGCTCACACTGTGGAGGAAGTGGGGCACTTGGGGGGTGGGAGGATGACCAGTGTGCAGCGAGTCAAGGAAGCTTCTCCCTTTGGGACCATGGGTCATTTCCTACCCCACAGCTGCTCCACACTTTCCGAGAGCCCTCCTGAGACCAGCCTGGAAGAAGGCAGTCTCCTCGGTGACAGTTCCCACCGTGGGACACACTTCGCCTAACCAGCACTACCATCACCTCTGGAAAGAGCCCAGAAATAGATTGTCCTTTTGTTCAATCAATCAAGCGCTCAGTCAAAGCCTGCTATGTGCTAATAAGTCCTGGGGATACAAATAAAGGCAAGAACAGCCCGCTCTCAGAGCTCACATCAAATGAGCCCAAGTATTCGAGCAATGACACACAAACTAGGCGCAGAATAACGGAACTGGGAGGGAAAGGGGATGGGGGGATGCCAGATTTGAGCTGCTTTAGAGCAATCAGGGAAGCTGGACAGCAGGGGCTGCAGGTGGGGAACAGCCAGGAAACAGCAGCTCCCAGGAAGCCTGTGGAGGGGCAGCATAAGGTTAGGCAGAGCATGGTGAAGTGTAAAAAGACTGGAAAGGCAGGAAGAGGCTTAAATGTCAAATAGAGCATTTTCTATTTCATCCTAGAATAGGAAGCCCCTAGGGTGTATTGGGCAGCTTGGTGCTGCCATAGTGCACAGAGCCCTGGGCCTGAAGGCAGGAAGACTCATCTTCCCGACTTCAAACACAGCCTCAGACACTTCCTAGCTGTGCATGACCCTGGGCAAGTCACTTGGCACTGTTTGCCTCAGTTTCCTGATCTATAAAATGAGCTGGAGAAGGAAATGGCAAACCCCTCCAGGATCTCTACCAAGAAAACCCCAAATGGGGTCACAACGAGCCAGACAGGACTAAAAATGACACAACAATAACCCGGTTTGTTGGGAAGGATGACACTTTGGGAAAGTCACTTCGGCAGTTGGGGGTCAGAGGCTGCAGCAGTAAGAGACTTGAAGCAGACCCACAGGACTGCACCAGTCCAGGCAAGAGGTGATAGAGGAGCTGGAGCAGCGTGGTGTGAGTGGGAAGAGGACACACAGAGAAGACATTGTGAAGGCAGAACTGAGCACAGGTTCTATATGGGAGTGAGGCTAGGAGCCTAGGTGAATGGATGACAGGTGGGGAGAGGGGAAGACGTTGAGCTGGACATGTCTGCAGGAGATCTGGTTCAAGTGGTCCAAAAGGCAGCTGGTGCTGGGACCTGGAGCTCAGAAGAGAATGGGGCTGGATGTAGAGATCAGAAAATCATCTGTCTAGAGAGGATGGCCAGACCCTTGAGAGCTGATAAGATCCCCAAGTGAGATAGTGCAGAGAGAGCAGGGCTCAGCACCCAGACTGCTGGGACACCCATAGTCAATGACTTGGAAGAAGACATGGCAAGGAGACAGGGAGGAGAAGCCAGAGACTGTCCAGAAGATTGGTGCCTCATAAAGGCTTGATAACTGATTGGGGGGGCGGGGCGGGTTCTGCTATGGTGGAAATGGAGAGTTTCCTGTGTTAAACCTGAAAATTTGGTTGAAGGAAACAACAGAGCTAGGTGATAGAAAAATCCATGTTGTTTATTATTTTCCCTTAAAGCATAGCGAAGCTAGCTTACTTGTACGTACAAGGAGTCAGAGCAGAAGCTCTGGCTGCCTGAACAAAGCAATGAGAAAACTTATATACGTTATTTTAGCAGACCTAGCACGCCTGTATTACCTCATTTTCTATGACCCCCATGTATGTTTAACCATGATACAAGAAGAGGATTTTCCTTAATGGAATAGAGTTGTAAAGGATGTTGACAAAAGTCAGTTGAAACTACAGCCCAGCGTCTCTGCGTCTCATTACATTCCATAACATAGTATATACCCGTAGAATATTAAGCAAGGTAATCTCTCTTGGGGTTAGGGTAACGTCCTTAATGATCCGGCCTTGTTGACAGAGGTAAGGGTATTGCCTGAGCAAACTTTTAGAGAGAACGAAGAAGCCCAGGTCCTGGATCTTCATCCAGTTACTCATTAATTCAGGCTCTGGGTCTAGTTGAAATTAGAAATGATATAAAATAGTATAATATTTTCCACACCTGGGAAGAGGCAGGAATGGCAGAGGGGACTGTGCGGGGGGAGGTAAGGAGAGGAGTGCACCAATTAGCATAAGCAGTGGTAAGGAAGAAGGTCACCAATGGGAGAAAAGATGCACCAGTCTCCTGGGGAAGAAAAAGTGTGGGAGAGGAAGGGGGAGAGGGGTCTGCTGGTGGGGGGAGGGTCTCTAAGCAGGAGGGGGACAGTCTGCTGAAGTGGATGAAGATGGAGGTCAAGGAAGGGGTGCTTCTAAGGGGGAAAAGGAGGAAGGTCTCCTGGGAGAGATAAAGAAGAATTCTCCCAGGGAGGGGGGATAAGGATCACGAGCTGATGGGAAGATAAAGAGAAGGGTCTATTGGGGGATAAGGAAGACAGTCTTCTGGAGGAGGGTGAGGAGGGGGTCATCTCTCGGGGGGACCAAGTGGGATGGCCACCTGGGAGGGAAAAGGGGGGCCTCTTGGGAAGGGACAAAAATCAGAGCTCTCCAGGAAGGGGGGGGGTCTCCAGGTGGGAACAAGGAAAGGGGCCCCTAGGGGGACAAAAGGGGTCTTCTGAGGACAAGAGCAGAGGGGGTTGCTGGGGAGGAGGGAGGGTCCAAGGACATGGGGGTTTCCTAAGGCGGAGAATCTCCAGGGGGGACTTCAAGAAGCAGACAAGGAAGGGCATTTCCTAGGGGAAGGAACGAGGAAACGGGGTCTCCAGGGCAAGAGAAGGCGGTTGGGCGGGGCGGTTGCCACGGAGACGGGGCGGAGCCTCGAGGGCGTGCGGGCCAGGAGGGGCGGGGCCACGCGCGGTGACGGTTCTGCGTCGGGGCGGGGCGCGACCTGACGTCACAGCCTCGCGCCCAGTGGTGTCCGAAGAGGGAGAGCGGCGGCGCGCGTCTCCGGCGACTCCGGCGGCGGCCCCAAAGCGCGAGGCGGCTCGGCCCCGGAGGCGGCGCGGGCAGCGGCGCGAGCTCGCCGAAGGAGGCACGAGCGGTCCAGCATAACCGGTCGGAAGGAGGGCGCGTGCGGCCGAGCCTCGCCGAGGGGACCCTTCAGCCCGAGCCGAGGCGGCCCGACACCGGAGACTCCTTTCCCGGTGCCAGCCGGCCCCGCCCTCCTGCCTCCCGGGCCAATCGGGCTGGGAGCGCGCTAGCCTGCCTCCCCGAACCCTCCAATCACAGGCCTCATCCTCCGCCCGCCAATCCGGGCCAGACAGGTGCGAAGCCCGACGGGACGGGGGCCAATCCGCAGCAGGTCCGGGCCGGGACTCTCGGCCAATGAGAAGGCGGCCTGGGAGCGCCGAGTGACGTGCGCCCCCGCCAATCGCAAGTGCGAGCCACGGGCTCTTCCTGGCGGTGCGCCTATCAGAGCGCGCGCTCCTCGGCGACTCGGCCAATCCGGAGGAGAGTCGACTGGTCCCTGCCCTCCCGAAGAGTTGGGAATGTCCTACAAACCCATCGCTCCAGCGCCGACCAGCACTAGCGGCTCCAGCGCGCAGGGGCCCGGCACTCCCATCCCTTCAGGTGAGCGAGAGGCTACGGCCCGGCCCGGGGGGGGCCGGGGTCTTGCAGCGCGCCGGGAAGAAGGGGCAGTGGACAGATGTAGAAACTGAGGCACGAGAGGGGCGCGGGGACGGACGGCCCCGGAGCGTTGGCGCGCTGCCCTCTAGGTTCTGAGTCCTCCGAGCTCTGACATGCTGGGCTCTAGGTTCTGCGCCCTCTTCCCTCCTCCAGGTTCTGCCGTGCTGGGTTCTAGGTTCGACCCCCTTTCCCCCAGCTCTGATGTTCTAGGTTCAGAGCCTTCTCTTCCCTCAGCTCTGGTGCACCATGTTCTAGGTTCAGAGCTCTCCCCAGCTCTGACTGATGGGTTCCAGGTTCTGAGCCCTTCCCCCACCCCAAGCTCTGCCTGTCCCCGTGCCTCCTTGTAGGTTTCAAGGTCTGATTTGTATGCTCTTAAGTTCTCATAGCCCCAAATTCTGACCTGCCTTGTTCCAGGTCCTGAGCTCCTTCCAAATACTGGCACACCATGTTCTAGGTCTCAAGCCCACTCACCCCATCTGACTTGCACATTCTAAATTCCAAAACCTCGAAACTCTGTGAGTTGCCACATTCTAGGTTCTGAGCCCCCAGACTCTGAGCTGCCACATTCTAATTTGTGTGAGCCTACCCAGCTCTGGCATTCCATGTTCTAGGTCCCAACCATGATTTACACATTCTAAGTTCTCATACTCCCAAACTCTGATTTGCCATGTTCTAGGTTCTGAGCCCCTCAGCCTTGTCATGCCATGTTTTGGTTCCAAGCCCATTCCCCTCTCTGCAGCTCTGGAGCACGTCCTTGTAGGTTCTAAGGCTCCAAGGTCTGACTTTCACACTCTAAAGTTTTAATACCCCCAAATTCTGATGTGCCATTTTCTAGGTTCTGAACCCCCTAACCCTGACATCACATTCTAGGGTTCTGGGGTCTCCCTCAGCTCTTACATGCCACATTCTAAGTGCCCAGCCCATCCTCTCCTCCTTCTGGCATGCTTCTTTGTAGGTTCTAAGGCCCTCAAGATTTGACTTAGATATTCTAAAGTTCTAATACCCCCAGACTCTGCCATATTCTCAGGTCTGAGCCCACCATTTCCACATGCTTCTTTGTAGTTTCTAAGCCTCTTGCCCCATCTGGCCTGCATGTTCTAAGTTCTAGTACCTCTCCATTGCCATGTTTTTGGTTCTGAGTCCCCTTCCAGCCCTAACATTCGGTGTTCTGTTGTCCCGTGGAGCTCTGACGTTATGTATTCTCTGACCAGAGCCACGAAACATCTTGGACAATGACCCACTGGTTCTAATCATCCCACATTCTTTGAGCTGCAACCCAAGAGGTTGAGATGAGACAGTTCAGGGGAACAGCAGCAGGAAGGAAGGGGCAGTTGGTGCAGAGTAACAGGTACCCTGACAAAGAGGTGATTTGGCGTCATAGCTCTGGAGAGCAGCTGGGTGGTGTAGTGGTTAGAGCACCCTCCCTGGAGTTTAAATCCAGCCTCAGACACTCACTAGCTATGTGACCCTGAGCAAGTCACGTCTCTGTTTGCCTCAGTTTCCTCATTTGTAAAATGAGCTGGAGAAGGAAATGGCAAACCCCTCCAGGATCTCTGCCAAGAAAACCTCCAGTGGGGTCACGTGTCCAATACCCCCATCCTTTCTTTGTGAGGCGCTGAATGCCATACATGTTGTCCTGCATAATTGTGGTGCCAGTTGGTTTATTTTTTTATCTTCATTACAAGGGAAGGCCCATAGCCGGGAGGAGATGAGGCTTAAGCCTTAACGTGAAAGCAAAAGGCTTCTGTATGATTTTGGGCTGGTTGTCTATCATTCCGTCAGTGAGCACTGTGCTAAGGACCAGGGATACAGAGGCCCAGGCCTGGAGCGGTGTCATGCAAACCAGATCCACCTGGGGCAGAGGGACGGGGCGGCCCTTGTGGAGGCCAGGCTAGACAGCCCAGAGTTCAGAGTCCAGAGGGACCCTGAGGAAAGAAGCAGCTAGAGAAGCCACCCAGTAACTACTCCTTCTTCCCCATCCTTTGCAGCCACGAGTGTCCCCTCCCCTTCGGGCTCAGTCCCTGGAGCCGCTGCCCCCTTCCGCCCCCTCTTCAATGACTTCGGGCCTCCTTCCATGGGCTATGTGCAGGTGAGTGGCTGAGAGATGGGGCAGGGGGCTGGGGGCTGGGGGCAGGCCAAGGTTCCCACCACCTCGTCTTCCTCCAGGCTATGAAGCCTCCTGGCTCCCAGGGCTCCCAGAGCACCTATACAGACCTGCTCTCTGTCATTGAAGAGATGGGCAAGGAGATCCGGCCCACCTACGCTGGCAGCAAGAGCGCCATGGAGCGACTGAAGCGAGGTGCGTGGCATCCCACACCTGTTGGGACACAAGGAATAGGACCACCAGGCTGAGAAGTCGAGGAATGGGCCAGTGGGCCAGGCTGACCCAGGCTGACCGCCACTAAATCTTCCCCTTTCCTTTTCTAGGCATCATCCATGCCCGGGCGCTGGTCAGAGAATGCCTGGCAGAGACAGAGCGCAACGCCCGCACGTAACAGGGTGCTGCCCCCTCTGCCCTATGGACCTTCCCACCTCTTTGCATCGCCTTTTGGAGCAGAGCCCCTCCCCCCATGCCCTTCTTCTCTTCCTGACCTCCCATCCTGTGACCACAGTGGGTAGGATGGGAGAACCTGGAGCTAGTGCCAGGCAAAAGCAACAGACCTGATGTGTCCAGGCCTCCCTCAGTCACCCCATAGCCATTGGGTGTTGGAGAGTCCTTGGCCCGGCCATCCTTCCCACCCCCAGCACAGTACTGATCTTCAGCCCCCACCTCCCTCCGTCCCACGCTGGAACTCCTCCCTTCTCTGGCTGGGACCTCCCTGGCACCTGCCACCTCCCAGCCCTGCTTCTGGGCTGCTCAAGGTGGTGCTTTTTCTCAGCGTCTTTTACTAAAATGCTCTTTTTCTATAAATAAAAGGAGATTTGGAGTTGTTCTCTGCGGACATCGCTGGCTGGCTGTGGGCCTGCAGGGCCAGAGGGGAGCCGGCTAAGGCCCGGGTGGGCAGGGGCCCCAGGGGGAAGTCACTGTGAAGTTATTCAGCTCATCCACGTCACGGGTGATGTCCCGTGATCTGCCATCCTTCACGGACACTCCAGGATGGAAGAGGCATTAAGGATGAGCCTATGAAAATTCCATTTTGGGGCCAGAGGACTTGGGTTTGAATCCCAGCTCTCTTGCTAATGACTCGATGACCATGGGAAAGTCAGCTCCATTCTCAGAGACTGTCTCCTTTTGGGCAAGATGGTACCATTGAATTCCAAATCTCTATGTGCTCCTATGGTCCCTGAGCCCATAAGAGGTCATTGAGTGGCAAGTGCCTGCCTTAGGCCCCTTCCCATGGCCCCTTAGGGCTGCATGGCCTAGAGACTGGCAGAGTCCCGGCCGGGCCTCTTTATGTAGAATATCAGCCATTGGGTTCCTGGCCTGCCCCAGGGCAAGGTCCCAGGGTGGAACTGGGTAGGGTCCTCTGCACAGCCAAGCCAAAAGTCCCTGCCCAGCTTGGGGGCCCCTTTGGAAGGCAGAAGTACTGAGGAGGGTCAGGGGCCTCCAGAATGTTTCTGATAAGGTGGTGTTACATTCCATAGACCCCCACTCCTGCCCCATATCCTGTCTGCAGGATGGGCCTGAGAGCTTGGCAATGCTGTCAAAAAAGATACAACCCAGGCCATTGGCCCCTCCCCAGGGAACTTGGCTCCTGTTAGGTCTGTGTCTCTGGGTGATTGACAGCTGGGCTGTCTAGCCACTCTGGTCTGGAGCCTGAGACCGTAGGGCAGGTTTGGGCACTTCCCCCTCTGTGCTTGGAGGAGGCGGCGTCACAGCCCTGGCAGAGAAATGGGACTCTTGGCCCAGTCACTGGGGCATCTGTTAGACCCAGGGAGAGGCATGGGTGTGAAGAGAGAGATAAGGGGAGGGGAGGGGAAGGCCATGTAGACCTAGATGGGGAATGGGAATGAGCTAAGGCTGTGGAGTGCTGAGGTGCCCATTCAGCTGCCAGGAAAGGGGCGGAGGATGGGGGTATGTGTCATTGTTCACGTCCTCAGAGATGGGCCATTAAAAGGGAATACCAGAGCAGGAAGGGACCTCAGGTCATTCCGGCCAACAAGGCCCCTGTTATAGGAAAAACTGGTAAAGGTGGGGTTACTCTGTGTCATGGGAGGGGGGGGTGGCTAACAGAAATGTGAAGGGGCCATGACACAGGAAAACAGGAAAGGATCCCCAGTCTTGTCCCATTGAGCTCCGGGAACCAGGCAGCCCAGATCACTGGGCCCTACTTCCCCTTCTGGGAGGTTTACAAACCTGGGCTCCTACTTCCTTCCGGAAAGAGGGTGGCCGGTTAGGCATGGGCCCTCCCACTGCCAGGCCTGACCTTGAGGGCAGGCCCCCATAGCCTGGATCCCTGTGGCTGAGTGGGGAGAGGGTAGTTCCACGAGGGGACCAGAAGGAGGGTGAATCTTGGAGATCCTGGGGGGGCCTGAGCAGCTATGTGCTTCTGGGATGGAGCCCTGCTGGTCCCAAGGAAATTCATGGGGGACTAGGAGGTAGGATTCAAGAGGGGGCCTGAATCTGGACTGCTATGCTGGGGGGTGGGGTGAGGTTGGGGAAAGGGGTTCTCTGCCTGCCTCACCCAGTAACAGCACGGAGTGAAGGTTTGGGGCAGAAGGGGCCACCTGGAGACCTGAGAAGGGTGGAGAGAGGGAGAGAAGGGGGATGAAGGGAAGTGGGCATTGCTGGTAGGGCATAAAAGGAGGCAGGGCATTGCAGGGGAACGGTGGCAGAGTTGGGGATTCCCTTCTCCACTTACCCCTCCGAGGTCCTTCCAGGAACAAGATCTGCATGGGGGGAGAGGGGGCAGAATGGAGGTTTGGGGAGAAGGGTGAGATGTGGAGCAGGTGGAGGGAAGGTTGGTGACAGGAGAGGATTTAGGGGAAAGGGGAAGAGGAAGATGTGATGGGGAAGGGGAGGGGATAAGGAGAATGGAGGAGGGATGTTGGGGACAAAGTAAGTGGAGAGAGGAGTGGTAGAGAAAGGGGAAAGGAAGCAGAGGGATATAAAAACAGGTTGGATGAATGGAGAGAGGGAGCAGGATGTTGGGGACTATGAAGAAGTGTGGAGAGGAGGGGAGGAATTCGAGACCGATGGGGATGACGAGGAAGGGGATGTGGGGGAGGTTGGGGTTGGAGATGGGGGAGGGGGATATTTGGGGAGAACGAAGGGAGTACGGAAATCAGGACCTAGGAGAGAGGAAAGGGGGGGTGAGGCGTGATGGGGGGAAGTGGAGGCAATGGGGGAGGGGAGGGTGGAAAAAGGATGTTGGGGATGGGGTGGGGGTTTTGGAGGGGAAGTGTCTGACGGGGAGGGGGCCACGCTGTAGAAGCCCGAGAGGCTGGGGGGAGGGGGACCGGCATAAGCCGCTGGCTTGCTGGGCTGGCTCGTCTCCCCCAGGGGTGGACGCGTCAGCACTCCGTTGCCGCGGCAACGGGGGGAGGTGGGGGGGTGGCCACGGCGGTGGCGTTTGAAAGGAGGTCAGAGGGAGCTTGGTTTGAGATCCAGCCGGGGAGCGAGTGAGGCGGGAGGTAGTGGCATCTCCTGCCTCCTGTCTCCTGCTGCAGGCCGGCCACCGCCGCTACTCTCTCCTCGCTTCTCCTTCTCTGTCCCAGCCCTCCTCCCTCCTCCTTCCCTCCTCCCTTCTCCTCCCGCCTCCCCGCTCCTCCCTCCTCCCACCTCTCCTCCTCCCTTCTCCCTCTTCTCTCGTCTCCCCTATCCTGTGCTTGCTGCTCCTAGGTTCCCCTGGCTCCCCTCTCCTCCTCCATGCGGGGGGCGGGCGCGGGGCCGGGGCCGGGCCGAGCGATGGGGTTGGGGGGCTGCGGGGAAGCACAGGGCGGCCGGGGCCAGGGCCGAGCTCCTCCCCGAGCCGGGGGACCGGACACCCTGAGCTCGCCCCAGCCCTGACGGGCGCGCCCCGATCCCGAGCCAGGAGGGGAGGCGAGGCGAGGCAGGCGGGCACCGTCTCTGCTGGCCGGGCAGCGGGCAGGCGGGCACCATGCTGATCAAGGAATACCACATCCTCCTGCCCATGAGCCTGGAAGAGTACCAGGTGGCCCAGCTGTACATGATCCAGGTGGGGGGCCCGGCCAGAAGCTGGCCTGGGGAGGCAGGGGCTGGGTGGGAGGGGGCGGCCAAGGGAGAAGGGAGAAGGGGGGAAGGGGAGGGTGTGCAGGCGCTGACGGGGGAGGGGCTGGGGCGGTGGAGTGGAAGAGCAGAAGCTGCGGATGGCAATCATGGGCAAGAGGAGGAAAGGGGAGGGAGGGAGGTGATGGGGAAGGGGACACCCTAGAGAGAGGAGGAGAGGCGGGAGGGGGGAGCGGAGAGCCGGGGAAAAGTGACAGGGGATTGCAGAGCAGCTCGGAGATGGATGGGGGAAGGAGGCATTGAGAGGGGGAGGCAGTGCCAGAGATGGAGGGAGGGAGAGGATGGGGGAGGGGGCCGAGGCTCTGTTGGGTTTGGAGGCAGGGATGGCTGGGAGTGGGGGGAAGAGTTCCAAGGCCAGGGAAGGGGGGGTGCTGAGGGAGAGCAGTGCCCAGGTCACTGGCCCCTGACCTGACCTCCCCGGCCTTTGCAGAAGAAGAGCCGAGAAGAGTCCAGCGGCGAGGGCAGCGGGGTGGAAATCTTGGCCAACAGGCCCTATGAGGATGGCCCAGGGGGCAGCGGGCAGTACACCCACAAGGTCTACCACGTGGGCTCCCATATCCCTGGGTGGTTCCGGGCCCTGCTACCCAAGGCAGCGCTGCAGGTAGAAGAGGAGTCCTGGAATGCTTACCCTTACACCAGGACTCGGTGAGGCAGACTCTGGGACGCAGGGGAGCCGGGCCTAGGCCAGTCGGGGATGCTGGATGGGAGCTGGAGGAGGCTGCCCTAGGGGACACGGGGGACACTGGGCTGCAGGCCATGGATGCCGACAGCCCTGATTCTAAGCCTGGCCCCTGGCCCTCCCACAGCTACACCTGCCCCTTTGTCGAGAAATTCTCCATTGAAATAGAAACCTACTACCGGCCTGATGGGGGTCAGCAGCCCAATGTCTTCAACCTGAGTGGGGCAGAGAGGAGGCAGCGCATCCTGGGTATGAGCTGGGGGAGGGCCTGAGGGGGAGAGCCAGCTGTGTGACCTTGGGCCAGTCCTTCACTTTCTCGGTCTTTGGCCTGGCCCAGTGGAGGCAGAAGGCCTTGGGGTGGAGTCTCACCTCAACCCATCCTGGCTCAGCCACTTCACTCTCAGGGACCTGGGCCTCTCTGTATGCCCAAGAGCACTCACCAATAGCAGTCAGGGAGGGAGTTTTCATACCAGGAATCCCCCATACAGACCAAAGCCCCCAAACCCAAATAAGAATAAGGAACCTCATCCTGCAGTCCTTACGGGTCTGGGAGAATGAATGGGAGCAAGACATTGTGAGAAGGGGAAGCCGGTTCCTGGGGCAGGCGGTATGATGCAGGGTTTCTAATCCTCTGCTCTGCTGTTTATCAACCCTTAACCTCCCTAGACTTCTGTTTCCTCATCTGTAAAGTGGGGGTTGGGTTACATGGCTCTTAAGCCCCTCTGGGATCCTGGCTGGGTGTCCCAGGAGGGCTCCGCCTTGCCTTGCCCCCAGACACCATTGACATTGTCCGAGATGCCGTGGCCCCCGGTGAGTACAAGGCCGAGGAGGACCCGAGGTTGTACCGCTCTGCCAAGACGGGCCGGGGGCCCCTTGGGGACGACTGGGCTCGGCTGGCTGCTCAGTCGGGCCCCCTGATGTGTGCCTACAAGCTCTGCAAGGTGGAATTCCGATACTGGGGCATGCAGGCCAAGATCGAACAGTTCATCCACGATGTCGGTGAGGGAGGACAGGAAAGAGAAAGGATCCCAGCCCTTGCTAGCGGGCTCTGCCCTGGGGGGCCTCTGCTCCTGCCTGGTCTCCCAAGCCCCATAGGCCCTGTACGCCTCCCCACCTGCTCCCACACAGGGGATCTCCCCAGCCTGTCCCAGACCCCCTGGGCCCTGTCTGCCTCCACACTCAGTTCCCACACAGGGGGTCTCCCTGGCCCATCCCAGGCCCCCTGGGCCCTGTCCACCTCTCCACCTGCTCCCACCCATTGAGCCCTTTTGGCGGGGTGGTTCCCTGCCCTGCCCCAGCTCAGGCCCTGGCTCTTCCCTCCCAGGTCTACGGAGGGTGATGCTTCGAGCCCACCGCCAGGCCTGGTGCTGGCAGGATGAATGGACCGAGCTCAGCATGGCGGACATCCGGGCTCTGGAGGAGGAAACGGCTCGCATGCTGGCCAGAAAGATGGCCAAATGCACCACCCCCGAGGGGGAAGGGACTGAGCCCACTTCAAAGCCAGGGACTGAGGGCCAAGCTGAGACAAGCCAAGCAGGAAGTCCTGAGGGGCCCGAGGGCCCTGCAGTGGTTGACGCTTCTCCAGACACTGACAGCTTCTCCAAACAATGGTCTTCATCCCCTCGGTCCTCCTACTCCTCCCAGCATGGAGGTGAGGTGGGGGAGGGGAAGACCAACTGAGCTGAGGGGAGGAGAGGGGAGGGGAGGGGAGCGGACGGGAAAAGGGCTCAGGCAGAGGAACCTCAGTGATGCCAAGAGTCAGACCAGCAGGTGAGGGGATGGCTTGGAAAAAGTTGACCAAAGTGCCTAGGCCCTCCTCCTTTTGGTCTGTCTCCTCATTTGTAAAATATCTCCAGATAGTTCTATGGTGTCTTCCAGTTTTAATCATAGGATTCTTTGATAGGATCTGGCTAGGGCAGGGGTTGAGAGCTCAGGCCCTCCAGTGAGTGACAAAAGGGGCCCTTCCAGGGGGGGTGTCCCCACAGAGCTTGTCTGAGTGGCGGATGCAGAATATTGCCCGGGACTCAGAGAACAGCTCGGAAGATGAGTTCTTTGATGCACATGGTATGTTTCTTCCTCCTCCCTTCCTTCCTCACTCCCCCCTCCCTTCCTTCCTTCCTTCCTTATTCCTTCCTTCTTGCCCCTCTTCTTTCCTTCCTTTCTCCGTCCCTCCCTCCCTTCCTTCCTCCCTCCCTCCCTCTCTTCCTCCCTTCCTCCATCCTCCCTTCCCTCCTTCCTTCCTTCTTGCCCCTCTTCTTTCCTTCCTTTTTTCCTCCCTTCCTTCCTCACTATTCTCACTCATTCTCTCTCTCTCCCCCTACTCTCCCTTCCTTTGAGCATTTATGAGGAGCCCCTACCATGTGCCAAGCACGAGGCTAGGAGCCAGGAGACAAAAGCACAGACAGCCCCTGCCCTGAGCAGCTGACATTCTCCAGGGTGGACATAAATCAGTGAGCAGAAGGTCTGGGGAATATCTCCACACAGACCACCAGTAAAGGTCACACAATGACATCAGATGGAGGGGAGGAGCCCTAGCAGCCCAAGGCATGAGGCAGGAGTTTCAGGGGCAGACAGACCCACTCAAAGCCATGAGTTTAGGGACTGTGCGAAGGACTCTGTGCCTGACTCTGGGGCACATACATACTAAAAGGTGAGATCAGACCTCAGTGCCTCCTTCCTGCAGCTTCCAGTTAGAAGTAAAGAACACACAAACACAGATGACTCCCCTGCTTAGTCCTCAGAGGTCCAATGGGGCAGCATGGAGGGCTCCCTGGAGGTGGTGGCATTGGCCCTGGGAGGGGGGGAGGGGGATTGGAGGCAGACTTCTGGCAGAAACCTCTCCTTGCCCCTTTGCTCCCCATCTCCCTGTCCTCCAACCCGCCCTTCTTCACTCTGCTCCCTACCCCCCTCACTCTGCTCCTGGCTCCCCCTCCTCACTCTGCTCCCTGCCCCCCCCCCCGTTCCCTGCCCCCCTCACTCTGCTCCTAGCTTCCCCTTCTCACTCTGCTCCCCGCCCCCCTCCCTGCACCCCCACTCTACTCCCCACCCCACCCTGTTTCCTGCCCCCCCACTCTGCTCCTAGCTTACCCTCCTCACCCTGCTCCCCACCCCGTTCCTGCCCCCCCCACTCTGCTCCTGGCTCCCCCTCCTCACTCTGCTCCCTGGGCCCCCCCTCACTCTGCTCCCGGCCCCTAGCGCCCCTCTCCTCTTCTGCAGAAGGCTTCTCAGACAGTGAGGATGTCTTCCCCAAGGAGATGACCAAGTGGAACTCCAACGACTTCATTGACACATTCGCTTCCCCAGCTGTGGCTTCAGGGGCTTCAGGTGAGCACCTGGAGGCTCCCCTCATTCTTGGCTGAGGTGTCTGGGCCGCTTCCAGGCACCAACACTGACCTCGAACCCATGCTCAGCTAAGCCTCGTTGCCCTGCCCAGCAGAAGGCGTTGGATTGGCTGGCAGTCTGAGGAGCGGGTGCTGGCCCTGGCCTGGCCGCCTGCCACCAGCTGGGTGACAAGTCACATCTCTCCTTCCCTCCCTGCCCCAGCCCCACATGGCCAGGCTCCCTCCTTTGGGAAGGAAGAGGTGGGTGTGCGGGGAGTGGGGCAGGGGGAGTAATGTCTGCCACCTGTGCCCTCACTGGCCTCCTCCTCCAGACCCTGCAGACCCTGGGGCTGAGGTCACTAAGGGTGAAGGAGATGGGACAGGAGCGTCCAAGGACCCTGAGGTGAGTCAGCCTCCCTCCCAGAGCCCTGTCATTGCCTCTCTGGGAAGAATAGGAACCATTTCAGCCCATTTCTGACCACAGACAAGTGTGTCATACAGAACCATAACAAGGGTGGTACAGTCAGGGCTTTACCCTGTGTCCTGGATTGGAGGGGACTGATAGCTCAGAAGAGAAACCACAGAGATTAGCAACTTGTTAAAGGCAGGCATGGGGACTGAGCCTAGGGAGGTCCTGAATGAAGGATCCTCCTGCCAGCGTGGGTTGGCACTGAGACCCCTGAATGCCAAGGGATCTCTTCCCTTCCCCCGCACGCCCTCGGCCCCAGGTACATTTTGTGGCCTTGTGCGGGGATGGTGATGCCTGCTGGCGCTTCCATCCCTCCTCCAGGGTCTGGGCGCTGGGGACCTGGGTCCTGAGGCCTGTGCCGTGCACGCCCTGTTCCTCATCCTGCACAGTGGAAGCATTCTGGACTCTGGCCCAGGAGATGTGGATTCCAAGCAGGCTGACGTGCAGACCCTGAGTGCGGCCTTCGATGCCATCACCCGGGTGCACTTTCCCGAGGCCCTGGGCCACGTGGCACTGCGCCTGGTGCCCTGCCCATCCATCTGCGCTGCAGCTTATGCCCTCGTCTCCAAGTACCCCCCTGGGTGGTCTGAGGGGAAGGCATGGGAGGGATGATGGGAGATGAGTTAGGGGGCAAAAAACCATCTTGTCTCCAGTGAAGAAGGTACCGGTTCGGGAGGCTTATTGCCTCCTGGATAGGGAAGGAGGATGGGGAAATGCCCTGGGTTCTGACTTCTTGCCACCAAGCCTGGCTGTCTTATCCCCACAGCCTAAGTCCCTACAGCCATGATGGAGATAGCCTTTCTCGCTCCCAGGACCACATCCCACTGGCCGCCCTGCCCCTGCTGGCCACCTCCTCCTCTCGCTACCAAGGGGCTGTGGCCACCGTCATCATCCGCACCAACCAGGCCTATGCTGCCTTCTTGCGCTCGCCCGAGGGTACCGGCTTCTGTGGGCAGGTCAGGGGGACCTTGGGAGGGACGACAGGGAGGCTTCCAGGGTTGGGAGGTGCCAGGAAAGCAGGAAGGATGTGGGGCTAGGAGACACAGTGGAGATGGGGGAGGGGAAGGGGATGAACCAGCAAGGCAACATTACTCTGTGGCGGCCTGGCTGGGTGACCTTGGGCAAGTCTAGTTCCGGGTCCCAGAGGGATGATTGGACCAGTTGGGGGGCACCAGGCTTAGCAGAATAGCTGAGCTGCAAGACAGTCTGCAATCCCTCACCCCATCCCAAATCCCAGCAGGCTGGAAGAAAGGATAGGGAGTTTAGGAGAGGTGAACATAATGTGCTTGGACTGGGATCAAAACCTGGACTTAATAAATCTAATGCAGGGAAGGCAAGGGGAGACAAGTGAGTCTGTAAGAGATGAGGGGATTTCCATGGCCTGGGCCCTCAGCTCAAGTCAGCAGGGAGGGGATGGAGAAAGCTAACACCGTCTTAGCCCAGATTTGAAAGGGCCTGGCCTTTGTTTGCCCTGTTCAGACCCATTGGGAGTCTTGGGGCCTCATTCTGGGAAGGCCGTGAATGAGCCCGGGCCTATGGAAAGGACAGCCTGTGGGGTCAAAGGCCCTGAGTGCAGGCCCTAGCAGGAGCTGCTGAAGAACTCTGGAGGGGGAGGGGAGGCAGGCAGATAGGATCACTATCTTCAGTCTTCAAGGATGGGAAGGACTGAACTGTGGAAGGGCCATTGGCCTTGGTCCATTTGGCCCCAGAGCCACGCAGGAGCCTTTGGGGGAAGGTGCAAAGAAGCCAGTTGAGGCTGGATGTCAAGATGAGCTTTGTGATACCCAGAGCTGTCCCACAGTGGAAGGGACCATCCCTAGAGCTGGTGGGCACCCCCCTCCTGGAGGGCCCCTTGTCGGGGACAGTAGAGAATGTGTCCTCTTGCACATGAGAAATACTTGGACACCACTGTCCTATCTCCCTGACTTGTTCATACCAAACAGCTGAAGAGCTCACTTAGAATGATTCCCAGAGGGCATAACTTCACAGCCTAAAGCCCCCTGGCTGTCCACACCCTGGCCAGTCCCTTGGCCTGGACATTCACCAGCCCAGAATGAAACTTAATACTCCAGCTGCAGCCCGACCAGGGTCCAGGCCCCAGGCCCCCAGCACAGACATCTCCTTATGCAGGAGCGCTCTGCTGTCCTCCAGGTGGCCTGTGATCCCCCCATCTCCTGGCTACCACATCCCATCTTCATTCTCCTTGGCCCCCTCCCATTAACACTCAGATGAGCCTCTTTGGAGACTGATTATTTTAGCCCCAAGAGCAGCCCCTTTGAGGAAGGTGCCTTCTGGGAGCATACAGCATCTCTGGGGAAGATCAGCAGCCGCCAAGCAAGAGGAGTGTTGGGGGCTGGGGCTGGGGTTGGGGCCGCGGTTGGGGTCCAGGCAGGGGCAGTGATTCCAGGACCATTGGCTCAGGCCCTGTCTGCCCCTCCCCAGGTAG
This sequence comes from Trichosurus vulpecula, assembly GCF_011100635.1. Classification (NCBI taxonomy): domain Eukaryota; kingdom Metazoa; phylum Chordata; class Mammalia; order Diprotodontia; family Phalangeridae; genus Trichosurus; species Trichosurus vulpecula. The sequence continues at coordinate 277,320,570 of NC_050578.1, read as the reverse complement.
TGCTGATTGGAGATGGCGTCGGAGGCATCCTGGGCTTCGATGCCCTGTGTTACAGTGCTAATGCCAGTGTGGGGAGCCTTGGCAGCAGCCGCCGGGGCAGCATGGTCAGTGCTTGGGGCCTGCCTCACCTATCTCCTTTCCTAATCCCTTCTCCTCTCCAGCCTTTCCCCTCCCTCTCTTCCCTCCTCCTGTTCTCCTTCCTCTCCTCCCTCCTTCCTCCCTCCCTCCTTTCTCTCTTTCCTCCTCCCTCCCTCTCTTCCCTCCTCCTCCCTCTGATGGCCTTCTCTGTCCCATCCTAAATGGGGTGATGCTCGTAGGGCACAGGAGCAAAAGGTGGGCACTCTGCCTCTGGTATGGCCCCTCTGCCACTCTACCCCATGGTCAGAAGGGTGACCCCCAACCAAGGGATGTGTTCTTCCTTCCAGAACACGGAGTTGCTGTCCCCGGAGCAGGGCCCAGGACGGGATCCTCTGGCTGATGGTGTGGAGGCTCTGGGCCGGGCCAGCCCAGAGCCTAGCTCTCTCTCTGCCCAGCGCCTGCCTAGCGACAGTGCAGCCCCAGAGCCTGACTCCTCTCACGGCAGGTTGGTGTCCCCAAGCTCCCCAGACCCATCAGTGCCTCCCCTGTCCCTTGGAGCCTGGGGATGTAGATAAAGGCCTGGATTTGGAGTTTGAGGCCTGGGTTAAAATCTTAGCTCTTCCCTTTTTTGGCTGGATCTTGGACAAGCTCTGTAAGGTCTCTGGGCCTCGGTTTCTTCATCTGTAAAATGAGGGGATTGGATTAGTCAGCCTTGGAGGCCTCTGAGGCTTAAAAGCCTCAGATGCTGTTTCATTAATTTATTGAAAAGCATTTATTAAGTGGCCAGGGATACAAAAAACAAACACTCCTTACTTAAAGACAAAGTGGTTGGAGGGAGGGGACGCCATTCAAGGAAGGAGCTAGGAAATCTAAAATGCTGAGGTGAGGAGGGAGGGCATGCCAGGCATCGGGACCAGCCTAGGCAAAGACATGGAGAGGAGAGAATGGCATATCTGAGACACAGCTAGCGGGCCACACTAGTGGAATGTGTAGAGGGGCGCTGTGTGGTCAGCCTGGATAGGTCATGTGCTCTCCTCACCCACCCACGTTGTTACCACCCTCCTTTCTCCCCCTACTTGCCTCCTTACTGGCCAGCCTGCAGGCTGGCACATCCCCAGCAGAGCCCCGGCGGGGGAGCACCGTCTCCTGCCCAGCCCCAGAGGCCACGGACGGCCCCACCCGCCTTGACTTCAAGGTGTCTGGCTTCTTCCTCTTTGGCTCGCCCCTGGGCCTGGTGCTAGCCCTCCGCAAGACCGTGATGCCCGCCCTGGAGGGTGAGGGGCCAAGCTGGGGCACTGGGGAGGAAGGTGGCTGAGTGGAGCTAGGGGTCAACTGTCTGCCCCAGAACACCAGTCCACCTCCTGAAGCCTGTGAAACCTCCCCCTAAGTCTTGTCCACACATCCACATGTGCTGGCCACGGAGGCCACCCCCTGAAGCATCAGTCACTTCAGCCTGCCTGGGACTGGGGTGCTCCCCACTCCCTCCCCACTGTGAAAAGGGACACATGATGTGGATTCCTGCTTGGCAACCCCGAGTACCTAAGGGCTCCTCCGCCCTTCTCTCCTTGCCCTAGTGGTCCAGATGCGCCCGGCCTGTGAGCAGATATACAACCTCTTTCATGCTGCTGACCCCTGTGCCTCCCGCCTGGAGCCCCTGCTGGCCCCCAAGTTCCAGGCCATTGCCCCCCTCACTGTGCCCCGCTATCAGAAATTCCCCCTGGGAGACGGCACCTCTTTGTTGCTAGGTAAGGTTCAGCCAGGTCACAGGGAGGGGAGGAGAGGGTCTGGGGAGACAAGATGACCGCCTGGTTGTGCTAGTGAAATTCCAGCTGCTTCTGGGGTTCTGGGGGGGGCCCATCTCACCCCTCACCTCTGTTCCTCATGAGCCCCAGTCAGGATCTACCCCTGTGCCGCTGGTGGGTTGGGATGGCCCTAGATGGACAGAGAAAGCAGTGGGGTGAATGGGTATGTGGGGTAGTGGGTGTGTGGGTTAGATGTGCATGGGACAGCATACATGTGCATTCTGCATGTCTTCGTTGCCTGTGCATCGGTATCGCGTGTTAACAAGGCTACGTGTACGTGTGTGTGGTCTTTCAGTCAACAAGCATTTATTAAGCACCTACTGTCTGCTAGGCACTGGGCTAAGCATTGGGGATACAAAGAAGGGCCAAGGATCTTGCGTCTGACATAGTTAGTCAGTTATCACAGGCAGGTGGGCGTAGGTGGCCTTCCTGCGGCACGAAGAGTTTGGGTTCAAATCTTGTTCTGCTCCTCACATCTGGGGGACCCTGGGCAAGGGCCTTTCTCTCCCTGCCTTTCAGGGCTTCCTCCAACCTACAGGACTGGCATATTTCTGTTGCCCCATTTCATAGAGGCAGACACTGAGACCCATCAAGCTCCCCTGACTCGGACAGCCAGGGAAGTGGAGGACTGAGGATTGCAGTTCAGGGCTTCTGACTCTTAAGTGCAGAATTCTTTCCCTTAGTCCATTTTACATGTTGGTAAACCGAGGCCCAGACGGGAAGTGACTTGCCCATGTTGGCTCAGGGCAGCACTGAGTCTCCCGATTCCCAGCCCCTGCCTCCCTTGAAGGCTGAGATCTTATTGTGGCTTAGAGGGTGGGGAAGAGTCCGGGGTTCAAGTCCAGACTCAGGGTGGCCTGTGCCTGCACAGACGGAATCATTCCTCGGGGCCACTGCTGAGAGGTAGACGCTGCCTCCAGCCCATGCCCCTCTGTGCCCTTGCCAGCCGACACCTTACAGACCCACTCAGGCCTCTTCTTGGAGGAGCTGGAGATGATGGTGCCATCCACCCCCACATCGGCCAGTGGCGGCTTCTGGCGGGGCAACGAAGTGGGGTCTGAGCCCCCAGCCCCTGCAGGCGCCCCCAACACAGCCAGTGAAGTGGTCAGAAGTGAGTGTGCCTGGGCAGGAAGCGGGCAGGGAGGGGGCAGCGTGTGCCCAGGGGCTGGGGCTTGGCCCAAGGCTGGAAGGAGCTTTGACTGGTCTTGTGGCCCACAGTCCTGGAGCGCTGGTGGGGGACCAAGCGGATCGACTATTCCCTGTACTGCCCTGAGGCTCTCACGGCCTTCCCTACAGTGACGCTGCCCCACCTCTTCCACGCCAGCTACTGGGAGTCCGCCGACGTGGTGGCCTTCATTTTGCGCCAGGTGGGAGGGGGAGGGGAGGGGAGCCAGGCGACTGACAACAGGGATGCGGAAAGAAGGGCCAGGCTCAGGGGCCACAGGAGAGGGGCTCTGGGGCAGCTGGGAAAACACAATGGGACATTAGCTGATGACTCTCCCTAGTCCAAACTGCCGCCCTTCAATCCACAGAATAAGCTTAGAGCAGGAGGGCCCTTAGAACCTAGAACGTGGAATGTCAGGGCTGGGAAGGTCCCAAGACAGACCGGCAGAGCGACTTTGGACCTTGGACAGCAGCTGGTCCGGCAGATGGGGAGGCCCAAAGGCAGATTCCTTGCTCAACATCACCCTCTGTAGGGCAGGCTCCAGTTCTGGCCTGCGGGAGGGGGATGGGAGCTGAGCCCCCACCCCCACCCCCAGGTCATTGAAAAGGAGAGGCCCCAGCTGGCTGAATGCGAGGAGCCGTCCATCTACAGCCCAGCCTTTCCTCGGGAAAAGTGGCAGAGGAGGAGGACCCAGGTCAAGATTCGGGTACGGTGCCCCTCCCCTCCCCTCTTCCCCTTCCTCCTGGTTCAGTCTTCACCACAGGCGCTCCCTCCTCTGCCTGCAGAACGTGACCTCCAACCACCGGGCGAGCGACGTCATTGTATGCGAGGGCCGGCCACAGGTGCTGAGCGGGCGCTTCATGTACGGGCCCCTGGACGTGGTGACATTGACCGGAGAGAAGGTCAGTGCCCTGCGGAATGGGCCCCACACGTCCAGCTCCCAGAGTTCCAGTCACCCTCTGAGATTCACCCCCCTCGTCCCTCTGTCCGTCCTCCCTTTATGAGCTAGGGACCCCGACAGGTCACTGCCCCTTCCACCTCAGGCTCAGAGTGTCCAAAGGCCCCTGGCTCCACCGGTTCCCTCCGTTCCAGGTGGATGTCTACATCATGACCCAGCCTCTCTCTGGCAAGTGGATTCACTTTGGCACTGAGGTGACCAACAGCTCTGGCCGGCTCACCTTCCCTGTGCCTCCAGAGCGCTCCCTGGGCATCGGGGTCTACCCTGTCCGAATGGTGGTCAGGTAAGGGGCCAGAACGGGCCTGGGGAAGGTCAGGGGCCAGAGCAGCACGGTCCCCACGGGCCTCCCATCCAGGGCCGTCTGTCCACACCTGCGCAGGGGGGATCACACTCATGCCGAATGCTGCCTGACCGTAGTGGCCCGTGGCACCGAGGCCGTGGTGTTCAGCATTGATGGATCCTTCACCGCCAGCGTCTCCATCATGGGCAGTGACCCCAAAGTGAGGGCTGGAGCCGTGGATGTCGTCAGGTTCGAGTGTCCTTCCCTGCCTGGCTCTCCTTCCTATCCCACCTCCAAGCCCCGATCCTTGGGATTCAGGGACCTGGGTTCAAATCCTGCCTCAGACATTTACTCTCAGGGTGACTCCAGGCAAGTCACCCCCTTTCTGGGCCTCTGCTTTGCCATCTGTAAAAGGGGGAGATCACGGCCCCGCCTCACAGGGTCATCGTGAAGGTCACATGGAGCCGTTATGATCACTGCTCCCGCAGACACTGGCAAGACTCCGGCTACCTGATCGTGTATGTGACAGGCCGGCCCGACATGCAGAAGCACCGCGTGGTCGCCTGGCTCTCCCAGCACAACTTCCCCCACGGGGTCGTCTCCTTCTGTGACGGCCTCACCCACGACCCCCTTCGGCAGAAGGCCGTGTTCCTACAGAGCCTGGTGCAGGAGGTGAGGCCCTGGGTTCTAATCCTGCCCAGAATGCTCACCAGCGGGGGGCCGGGAAGGTGGGCAAACCTGTTCCCCACTTTAGGGCCGAATGGGTCAAGGGGAAGCTAGGGGCAGACAGTGTCGGTCAGTTACACAGGCCTGTGTCCCCCCTCGGACCACAGGTGGAGCTGAACATCGTGGCCGGCTACGGCTCCCCCAAGGATGTGGCGGTGTACGGGGCCCTGGGGCTCCCTCCCAGCCAGACCTACATCGTAGGCCGAGCAGTTCGAAAGCTTCAGGCCCAATGCCAGGTGAGCTGCTGGCCGCGGGGGGGACAGCGCCCACTGGGCAGAGGGCAGCGGACCTGAGCCCTCCCTTGGAGGCAGTTATCAGGCCCGGGACACGGGCCCAGAGGCAGAAAGGCCCGAGTTCAAATCCAACCTCAGAGGCCACACGGCCCTGAGCAAGTCACCTGTCTGCCCGTTTCAACTATAAAATGAGGCTAGTGGCACCTGCTTCCCAGGTTGTTGTGAGGATCAAGGTTGAAAGCCCGAAGGCGCTCAGGCCAGTGCCAGGAACCTGGAAGGCTGGATCCAATCGATGTACCCCTCCGTCCCTCTGTCCCTCCGCCCAGGCCCTGATCGCGGGCGGCTTGCAGCGCTCCCCGCTGCTCGCCTCTTCCTAAGGCTCCTTGTCTCTCCGCAGTTCCTGTCTGAAGGCTACGTAGCCCACCTGGCCCAGCTGGAAGCAGGCGCCCACCCTCACGCCCCCCAGGCCCCACCAAGGACAGGGCTGGCCAAGAGCAGTTACGTGGCAGCTCCCGTGGACTTTCTCCGCAAACAGAGCCAACTGCTCCGCTCCCGGGGGCCCAGTCAGGCCGATCGGGAGGGGCCGGGGACACCACCCACCGCCCTGGCCCGGGCCAAGGCCCGGAGCGTCAGCCTGAAACTGGACAGTGAGGAGTGATTGGCCCGCGGCCCCACCAGGGGCCGCCGCTAAGAGAATGGAGTATTTATTGACAATCCCCCCAACCCAACCCCGGAGGGGAGGGGGGGCTGGCTCCCGTGCCCACCCCCTGATGTCCCCCCTCCCCGCTTGTGCCCTGTGTGTCCCCCCCATTCCCTGTCAGTGTGTTACAAATCCCTTTAATGTGAGGGGACAAGCCCTGGGGAGAGGGCAGAGGGGGCAGGGGCAGAGGCCCTTGAAGCTTCCATGACGTGTGAAACTGTGAACATTAAACTCCAACCCCCAGCGTGGCATCTGTGCTCTGTGGTGCCTGCACTCGGGGCTCCCCAACCCCAGGGCTTCTCCCTGGCTTCTCTCATTGCTCCCTGTCCCTCCGGCCCTGGGTCCATGGGAAGAGAGCCTAGGGGTCTCCTTCAGAAGACGAAAGTGAAGCCGCGGGAAAGGAAAGGACTTGGCCAAGGCCACACAGCTAGTGAGCGGCTGAGCAGGGATTCGAACCCAGGTCCTTTCACCCCACCCCCTTCTCCACCGTCCTGCTCAGCTCCCTGCCGGCCAGGCCCTTTGGGAAGCATTCCAGGGGGTGGTAGGACTTATGAGACCATGGGCTGGAAACTGGGGCCCCTGAGGGAAAGGGTCTAGCCTAAGCCCCCCAGGGAGTGGCAGGGGCTACGCCCTGGTCTCTCTCCCTTGCCCCCAGAGAGAACGAGGACCCCACGGGACACGGCCCCCCGGCCCTCAGGAATCCTGGGCCAGAAAAGGCCAATGACTGGCCCAAGGTGACTGGTCAGCAGCGGGGCTGCAGAACCCCAGAGAGGAGCAAGGACTCAGGCGGGCGGATAAATACAACATTTATAGAGGGGCGGGCACGCGGGCGGTCACGGAGAGAAGATGCCCTGAAAACGGGCCTTGTCCTCCAGGTCCTTCTGGCGCAGCCGGTGCTGGAGCTCTCGCAGCTCGCGGCTCACCACGGGGCCCAGCGCCGGCTGCAGCTGCAGCACCTTGGCAAAGTCGGCCTGGGCCTCCCGGGCGTTCCACACCGCCGCGTGGGCCTTGCCCCGCTTGAAGTAGGCCTTCACGTTGTCTGTGGGAGAGGCGGGGCGGAGGGGGTGAGGCCCAGGGGCTCCCCGGGACCCCTCTTCGCCGCCCTCACCCACCCGAGCGCCCCCCACCCCCCGGACGAGGGGCCGTCCTAAGGCCGCACAGATCCTGGGGAGCAGAGCTGGGATTCGGGCCCAACCCAGGGTCCACCTTGCACTGCCTGCCAGAGGAGAGAGAAGGCAGGGAGCGTGCCACGCGGGCGGCGGGAGGGAGCGGGCGGAGCTGGGGAGAGCTGCCAGGGCCGGCAGAGGCGGGGAGGGGCCCGAGGTTCAGAGGAGGGAGAGGAGGGGCCCGAGGGCCAGGGGAAGGGGAGGAGGGGCCCGAGGGCCAGAGGAGGGGAGGGGCCCCGAGGGCCGGGGAGGGGCCACGGGGGCCAGAGGAGGGGAGGGGCCACGAGGTTCAGAGGAGGGAGAGGAGGGGCCCGAGGGCCAGAGGAAGGGGAGGAGGGGCCCCGAGGGCCGGGGAGGGGCCACGGGGGCCAGAGGAGGGGAGGGGCCACGAGGTTCAGAGGAGGGAGAGGAGGGGCCCGAGGGCCAGGGGAAGGGGAGGAGGGGCCCGAGGGTCAGAGGAGGGGAGGGGCCCCGAGGGCCGGGGAGGGGCCACGAGGTTCAGAGGAGGGGGAGGAGGGGCCCGAGGGCCAGGGGAAGGGGAGGAGGGGCCCCGAGGGTCAGAGGAGGGGAGGGGCCCCGAGGGCCGGGGAGGGGCCACGGGGGCCAGAGGAGGGGAGGGGCCACGAGGTTCAGAGGAGGGAGAGGAGGGGCCCGAGGGCCAGAGGAAGGGGAGGAGGGGCCCCGAGGGCCGGGGAGGGGCCACGGGGGCCAGAGGAGGGGAGGGGCCACGAGGTTCAGAGGAGGGGAGGGGCCACGAGGTTCAGAGGAGGGAGAGGAGGGGCCCGAGGGCCAGGGGAAGGGGAGGAGGGGCCCGAGGGTCAGAGGAGGGGAGGGGCCCCGAGGGCCGGGGAGGGGCCACGGGGGCCAGAGGAGGGGAGGGGCCACGAGGTTCAGAGGAGGGAGAGGAGGGGCCCGAGGGCCAGGGGAAGGGGAGGAGGGGCCCGAGGGACAGAGGATGGGAGGGGCCCCGAGGGCCGGGGAGGGGCCACGGGGGCCAGAGGAGGGGAGGGGCCACGAGGTTCAGAGGAGGGGGAGGAGGGTCCCGAGGTTCAGAGGAGGGAGAGGAGGGGCCCGAAGGCCAGAGGAAGGGGAGGAGGGGCCCCGAGGGCCGGGGAGGGGCCACGGGGGCCAGAGGAGGGGAGGGGCCACGAGGTTCAGAGGAGGGGAGGGGCCACGAGGTTCAGAGGAGGGAGAGGAGGGGCCCGAGGGCCAGGGGAAGGGGAGGAGGGGCCCGAGGGTCAGAGGAGGGGAGGGGCCCCGAGGGCCGGGGAGGGGCCACGAGGTTCAGAGGAGGGGGAGGAGGGGCCCGAGGGCCAGGGGAAGGGGAGGAGGGGCCCGAGGGTCAGAGGAGGGGAGGGGCCCCGAGAGCCGGGGAGGGGCCACGGGGGCCAGAAGAGGGGAGGGGCCACGAGGTTCAGAGGAGGGGGAAGAGGGGCCACGGGGGCCAGAGGAGGGGGAGGAGGGGCCCGAGGGCCAGGGAGGGGGAAGGGCCCCGTGGGCCGGGGAGGGGCCACGAGGTTCAGAGGAGGGGGAGGAGGGGCCCGAGGGCCAGGGGAGGGGGAGGAGGGCCCCGAGGAGGGGGAGGGGCCACGGGGGGGCAGAGGAGGGGCGGGGCCTGGGTGCGCAGGACCTCACTGCGCAGACGCAGCAGCCGGCCCGGAGCCACTCACCCTCGTACTTGTTAAGGATGCTGGAGCAGTGATCCAGCACCTCGTAGTACTCCTGGGCCACCAGCTTGCACTGGCAGTAGTTGAGCAGCAGCGGCGTGATCTGCAGGTCCAGCTGGATCCAATCCTCTGAGCCGGGCTGTTCCTGGGCGCAGGGGAGAGAAGGGCGAGGGTGAGGGGTGGGGGTGGGGCCCAAGGCGGAGCAGGGGCTCGGGCTCAGGCTCCCCGTCCTGCCCCCACCTTCATCTGCAGGTTCTTGAGGCAGGCTATGGCGTCATAGTACTTGACGGAGGCCTCCTTGACTCGCCCCTCCCGGTACAGGCGGTTGCCTTCCTCATGGATGAGGGGCACGGCCTTCATCTTCTCCTCGTCACTCATGGCCCACGGGTCCTGCTGGTAGGTACCAGGAGCCTCGACCTGTGGGCACAGGGGGCGTGATCACACCTTGGGAGGGCGTCAAAGCCGCTTCAGCCGCTGGGATGACAAGAACCCCCAAGGGGGTAAAGGTATCCCCATAGATAAGGCCCCTCTGTCTCCGTCCTCTTCTGGGTTCCTAGAATTACTAAAGGTCAGGGCTGGGGGTGGGGCGGACTGAGAAGAGAGAATATCAGAGCAGGGAGAGGGCCTTAGAGCATAGAACATGGAATGGTGGAGCTGGGGGAACCTTTAGAACGCAGAACATGAAGTATCAGCGCTGAGAGGGCCTTAGAACATGGAGTATTAGAGCTGGGAGCAGGATTTGCCAATCATCTTGTACACACGCACACACCATTTTATAGAAGATGTCACCTTAAGGCAGAATTTGAACCCAGAGCTCTTCCCACTTCACCCTCTGGTCCTCCTTGCACAGGTCTGACCAGGTCACTCCACTGCTCAATAACCCTGAGGGGATCCCTAGTACCCCCAGGATCAAGGCGCAGCTGCTTTGTTTGGCAGGTAGCTGACCTTCACTGCCTGCCTCCAATTGCCTTTCCAGCCCAGTAGACCCTGCTCTCCTTCACAGTCCCCAAGGTCTGGCCAAACGGACCTTCAAGCACCCTGGAAGCGCCACTCCTTGCACGGAACAAGGTGTCTTCCACCTCCATGCCTCTGCACAGGCCTTGGGGAGTGTCCCTGTTCCCTTCTCCCTCCCTGCCAAGCTTGGCCCACAGGCCACCTCCTACATGAGGCCTTCGCTGCTCACTCCCTCCTCCCCAGCTGTCTGTGCTTACTCTGTACAGGCTTGTCTCCCCAGATGGAATGTAACCCCCTCCCCAGGGTCGGTTCCCCAGTCTGCCCAAACCCTAGCCCAGTGCTGGACACAGGAAGCTCATTAGCTGCTCGGTTAAACAGGGAAAGAGGCTCAGTTTCCTGGCCTATAAATGAAGCTAAGGTTACAAGGCCTTCCATTCCCCACTTTTCAAGGACCCAAAGAGATAAAGCCCAACAAGCAATGTCCCTGTCGGCTGCTCTTCTCCCACTGCCTCCCAAGAGTCTGGGACTTCATCAGTGGGATGCTCCTTCCCCCAAGCAGACTGCTATTCTAAGATGGTCTTTGGGAATTGCTGGGGCTCAGGGGCCCCTTGGCTCTTAGAAAGGCCAGTCCCCAAGCCCCGGACACAGCACCTGGCCCATCAGGCAGGTCCAGCCTGTGAAGGCTGGCACGGAAGCTAGCCAGGTCTGTGCTGCAGCAAAGCACCAGAGGAGGATCCCATGCAGGAGCGCTTTGACTGACAACCCATGTGGATCAGTTACTGGAGCTTCTTGAGCATTCAGAGGCCTGAACCAAGGTCACTCAGCCGATGCGGGGCAGCCCCGAGCCTCCTCCCCACTGCCCCTGGCTGGCTTCCCCTTGACCTTCACCTTGATCATTTCTATGTGGAAGATGAGGGGCTGGGGATGCTGCTGCAGTTCGTCCAGGTCAGCGTGGCCCAGGGAGCTGTGCTCTTGCATCTGGGCAATGCCACAGCAATGCCGCTGTCCCTCCAGGGGGTCCTTGCCTGCGGCAATGTTACGAAGACTTTTCGAGACCAGCGGGTACAGGACCACATGCTGCAGGATGTCAGAGAGAATAAGGTTTTAGAGCTGGGAGGCAGCTTAGCACATGGAACACAGAACATCCAGGATGGGAGGGGCCTTAGAACAGGGGATGTCAGGGCTGGGAAGGGGCTTAGAAATGGGGATGCTGGGGGTCAGAATCAAGATGGCAGCTGGAAAGCAGGGACTTGCTTAAGCTCCCCACCCAGGTCCCTCCAAACACTTATAAAATGCCTCTGAACAAATTCTCAAGCTGCAGAGCCCATGAAATAGCAGAGGGAAGCAGGGCTCCAGCTCAGGACAGCCTGGATGTCACTGGGAAGGGTCTATTGCACAGAGCTGAGAGTGGAACAGGGCAGAGCCCAGCGTGGACCGGGCCAGGACCAACCAGGTGGGGAGCCAGGCAGAACAGACCCTAGCACCCTGAATCAGTGAGCTGTGGCAGTCACCAGACTTCTCAACCCAAAAAATGCCAAAGACAACAGAGAAAGTTAGTGGGAAAAGCTGCTGGGACAGAGTGAAAGGAGTTTGAGGTGGGCCACCACCCCAGGGCAGCAGAGGTGGTGAAGCTCTGAGGCTGCTTCCAGAGCTACGGCTACAGTTGCCTCCAGCCCCAGGCCCACCTGGTGGGAGGAATTAAGCTGCAGATTAGAGCAGGAATGCAAAGCCTGCTTTGCCCTGCCTGGATCTGGGCCACAATCCTGGTTGGTGGTTCTTGGGGAAGAAAGAGTGCTGGTGTGGCAGAGCTTACTATGTAGAAATAGCTCTGAAAACAGCAGTGCTTGGACCCTCAAGCTTGTGAGACAAAGTACCCTCTACTCTACAAGCAGTCGTACCCTGACACAAAGCTCAAGGGTCAAGTAGTTGGCGAAAATGGTCTCAGATTGAGACTCAGACTTTGGAATCTTTTTTTGGTGACAAAGAAGACCAAAACATACGCCAGAAGAAGCCGACAAAGTCAAAAAGTCAAAAGCCTCCAAGAAAAACATGAACTGGTCTCAGGCCATGGAAGAGCTCAAAAAGGATTTGGAAAAGCAAGAGAAGTAGAGGAAAAACTGGGAAGAGAAATGAGAGTGAGGTGAGAAAACCATGAAAAACAAGTCAATGACTTCCTAAAAGAGACCCCAAAAAATACTGAAGAAAATAACACCTTAAAAAATAGACTAACTCAAATGGCAAAAGAACTCCAAAAAGCCAATGAAGAGAAGAATCCCTTGAAAGGCTGAATTAGCCAAATGGAAAAGGAGGTCCAAAAGACCACTGAAGAAAATACCACCTTAAATATTAGATGGGAGCAAGTGGAAGCTAGTGAATTTATGAGAAATCAAGATATTATAAAACAGAGCCAAAGGAATGAAAAAATGGAAGACTGTGAAATATCTCATTGGCAAAGCCACTGACCTGGAAAATAGATCCAGGAGCGATCATTTAAAAATTACTGGACTACCTGAAAGCCATGATCAAAAAAAGAGCCTAGATATCATCTTTCAAGAAATTATCAAGGAGAACTGCCCTGATATTCTGGAGCTAGAGGGTAATATAGAAATTCAAAGAATCCACCAGTCGCCTCTTGAAAAAGATCCCCAAAAGAAAACTCATAGGACTATTGTTGCCAAATTCCAGAGCTCCCAGATCAAGGAGAAAATACTGCAAGCAGCCAGGAAGAAACAAGTTGAGTATTGTGGAAACACAATCAGGATAACACAAGATCTAGCAGCTTCTACATTAAGGGATCGGAATATGATATTCTGGAGGTCAATAGAGCTAAGATTAAAACCAAGAAGCATCTACCCAGCTAAACTGAGTATAATGCTCCAAGGCAAAATGTGGATTTTTCAATAAAATAGAGGACTTCCAAGCTTTCTCAGTGAAAAGACCAGAGCTGAATAGAAAATCTGACTTTCAAACAGAAGACTCAAGAGAAGCATGAAAAGGTAATCAAGAAAAAGAAATTGCAAAGGACTTACTAAAGTTGAACTGTTTTGTTTACATTCCTACATGGAAAGATGATGTGTGTAATTCATGAGACCTCAGTATTAGGGTAGCTGAAGGGAATATACATATATAGAGAGAGAGACAGAGGGCACAGGGTGAGTTGAATATGAAGGGATGATATCTAAAAAATAAAATTAAGGGGTGAGAGAAGAATATATTGAGAGAGGGAGAAAGGGAGACATCGAATGGGGTAAATTATCTCACATAAAAGTGGCAAGAAAAAACAGTTCTGTTGGGAAGAGGGGGCAGGTGAGGGGGAATGAGTGAATCATACTCTCATTGGATCCAACAAGGAGGGAATAACATACACATTCAATTGGGTATCTTACCCCACAGGAAAGAAAGGAAGGGGATAAAAAAGGGGGGATGATAGAAGGGAGGGCAGATAGGGGGAGGAGGTAATCAAAAGCAAATACTTTTGAAAAGGGACAGGGTCAAGGGAGAAAACTGAATAAAGGAGGACAGGATAGGATGGAGGGAAATATAGTCAGTCTTTCACAACACAAGTATTGTGGAAGGGTTTTGCATAATGATACATCTGTGGCCTATGTTGAATTGCTTGCCTTCTTAGGGAGGGTGGGTGGAGAGGGAAGAGGGGAGAGAATTTGGAACTCAAAGTTTTAAAAGTAGATACTCAAAGAAAAGTTGTTTTTGCATGCAACTGAGAAATAAGATACACAGGCAATGGGGCATAGAAATCTATACTGCCCTACAAGAAAGTAAGGGAAAAGGGGATGGGGGGAAGGTGGGGTGATAGAAGGGAGGGCTGACTGGGGAACGGGACAATCAGAATATATGCCATCTTGGAGTGGAGAGGAGGGTAGAAATGGGGAGAAAATTTGTAATTCAAAATCTGGTGGAAATCAATGCTGAAAACTAAAAATATTAAATAAATAATAAAATATATAAAAAATAAAATAACTTTTTACAACCTCAAAAAAAAAAAATGAAAAGAGGATGTCAGGGCCAGGAGGCGCCTGAGAAAGCCTCCTTTTAAAGAGGAAGAAACAGGACCAGAATGGTGGAGTCATGTGCTAGGGTCACAACAGTGCACTGGCACCCAGCAGGCCTGGTACATCCTAGGCCGGGACTCTGTGAGTTGTGTGCCTGGGGCCTTTTCCTGGCTGGTCCCAGGCCTCTCCCAGCTTGTCTCACTGCTTCTAGCAGGGCCCAGCACCTGTGTACCTGGGCATGGCCCCCATTCTCACCATGCCCAAGCTGGATGTCCCTTGCCCATCAGAGCCAAAGATCTAACTTTGTCCCAAGGCTGCCTCAAGCCCTACACGCTCCAGTGGAGGATCCTGGCTAACTCCCAGCCACAGGGATCTCTTCACCCTCCCCAGACTGTCCCCTCCCAGAGGGCAGCAGAGTTTAGCACAGCCAACAGGTGCTCAATGCATCTCGGCCTCCCCCCACTTCTGACCCACACAGTTCTACCCTGAATTATACTACATTTCAAAGGATCCTGGGCTGAAGGGCTGGGGAGGGCCTCTATCTGTGAAAGCTGGAAAGAAAACGTGAGAACCTCAGCTGTCAGAGCATGATTTCATGATTCCCCCCCCCAACAAGGTCAGCTGGGGTACAGTGGGGGGCGGGTCCTCAGCCTCCCAAACAGAAGATCCTCCATCCCTCCAGCTGCTGGAGGATGCCTGGCTAGGGATGGAGCCTCCCTAAGGTGACTATGGAGGGTGCTTGCCAGAAAGAATGTGTTTTCTCCTGAAAAGGGGAAGGAAGGGAGGGGGGAGGGGCAGCCAAATTCGATAATGATCAGCACATCCAGAGGCCTCATGTGGACTTGGAACTATCCTCTGCCCTGACCAGACCAGGTAAGGGAATGGGGGACTGAGCTCTGAGCTCCACGAAGGGGTCCAGAGAAAGGCCAGTTAAGGGACCTGAAGAAGACACCCCTGTCCTTGGGGAGGGATCCCCCTTGTTCTGCTTGGCCCCCGAGGGTACACCTGGGGATGGGGGGGCTTGCAAAATGACAAATTCAGGCTCCATATTAGGAAAGAACTTCCCAATGATGACACAGGTCCCCACATGGGATGGTCAGGGGAGGCTTCAGGAAAAGGCTGGAGGCCCACTGGTAATGGACTCCCCAGAGGGGATTTTTGTCCAGGCCCACGCTTGGCTATCCTGCTGACCTCTCTGAGATTCTGTGACAAGCTCCTAGTGGCAGGGGCCATACTTCAGCACCCATACTTCATCTGGCTACGGGGGCAGGGGGTCCCACGGACCACCCCCACCAAAAGCCGATGGTGAGGTTAAGGTCCATTCTACTGCGTGCCTGGCGGGAGCTGGGCACAACCCCTGTCCCTGAGCTCGGTCTGACCAGGTGCTGGGGGACATGGCCCCAGTCTGCGGGGTGGGGGGGGGGGGCCCTCACCTTGACGTCACAGAGGAACTCGGCCACCTCTCCAGGACGCATGGTGCGCACGATCGTCTCCCACACTGGCAGCTTGAACTGCTTGCCCAGGATGAGCTCCATGGGCTTCCCCCGCTGGCGGCTGTCATCGATGACTGCCCCCTCCTCGTCGCTGCGCAGGGTCCGGAAATGGAAGGTGGCCTGGGGGGCCAGCCCGTCAGGACGACCCCAAGGGCCAGGGAGTCCCCATAGTGGGGGAGGGGGCACAAAGCTCTGTCTGCAGACCGTCCAGCAAGCGTGGACAGCTCCCCCAGCCCAGCCCTGCCCTCTGACCACAAGAAGCCCCCTCCCCACGCAAGCCTTGGCCCCGGCCCGTGGTCCTCCCTTCCGGGACCAGGGAAGGGACAGGGCAGAGCTGGAGGGGCGGTGATGGTGACGATGTGAAATTAGCAATACCAATGTCAGGATGGCACCATTTCCAAAGCGCTTTACACGTGCCACCGAGTGAGATCCTCATCCCCACCCCCGCACCGCCTGGGCAGACGGTGCTGCTATCGTTCCCATGTTACAGACCAGGAAACTGAGACTCAGCTGGCCCCAGCGTCCCCCCTCCCCCTCCGCACCCTGGGGACAGAGCCTAGAGTACTGTTATCCCTCCCAGATCTAGAACCAGAGCAGGAGGGACTTGTCCAGGGAAACTGAGCAAGTCCGAGGGTCAGAGCCGAGCCTCGAACCCGGTCCCCTCCTGCGCCTCCTGTGGGGCGGGGGCCTCCTGCCCGGCCGCAAGGCGGCGCTGTGGGGGCAATGGACTGGCAACGCCCAGGACCACAGGGGCAGCGCTTAAGGACCGGAGGGGGCGGAGCCGGCACGCCCGGACCCGCCCTCAAATCAAACGCTAGCCAATCAGGACGAGAAAGCCCGTGAGTGCTGGGGTCGCGGGCCAACGGGGGGCCCCGAGGCTGCGCAGCCGCCCGCTCCGGGGCCTCCCCCCCCGCCCCGCTCGCGTAGCGGGCCTGCCGGGCGGTGGCCAGCGGAGCCGTACCTTGGTCCCGTCCCGGCAGTCGGGCAGCTCCCCGGTGCCCTCCTGTACAACCCGCTTCTCGATGCCCTCCGCCCGCAGCTTCTTAACCAAGTCCGCCATCCTGCTTCCCCGATGCCCTCCTCTCGGAAGCTTCCGGACAATCTCGGCAACTTACGGAAACGCTTCGTTTTGACAGCTTCCGGAACCGCAGTTTTGGCAACTTCCGGAGGCGGCTGCGGCGCCATCTTTACTGAGGGTAGAAGCCAGCGAGGCTAGCACATGCGCAGATGGAGCCCTCCTACTACCTGCTAGTTGTCTCGTTCACGGGGTGTTTAAAAAGGGAAACCGAGTAACTGAATCTCAAAGTCTCAAATCTCGCCCGACTCGTGCTGGAACCACAAACTCCCAACCCCCGCTGCAACACATCGGACCAGTGGGCATCTAGCCTGTTGCTCGAAGACATCTGGTGATGAGGCGCTCACTGCCTGTCTGGTGATGGGGAACTCACTACCTGTCTTACGGAAGGCTCAGATTGTTAGGAGTGATTCTTTCCCTCCAGCCGAAGTCTTCCTCTCTGCAATTCGCCCCACAATTCTTCTGATTCTGGTACCAAGCAGAAGAGTAAGGCAGTGTGCTGCTGTGTCTGGAGTCAGAGGACCCAAGTTCAAATCCCACCTCTGCCCCTGCCGACCCATGTGAACTTGGGCAAGTCAGTTAGCCTATTGTGCCTCAGTTTCCTCATCTGAAAATGGGGGCGGGGGCGTGACTCGCTGGACCCTTTCCTCCCGACAAGCCGAGGGCTTTGGAGTCAGAGGAGCCTCCCCTCCTTACTAACTGTGGCATCCAAGCACAGGGTTTGGGGCCTGGAAATGACCCTTTGGATTATCTCCCCTGTGATTTGGGGGCATCTCTGCCCCATCTTCCCTCTGTTTTAACCTTTGACCTCACCGTGTCACCCTAACCTCCATCGGCACAGCCATCATTTGTGACACATTCCTGCTGATTTTCAGTTCGCTAATCTCACAGATCGCATTTATGAAAAGAAATAACAACCTCGAATTAAGAAGACTAACTTTCATGTGCTGTTTCCAATGTACTTCTATCATCTAAACTCTAAGTTCTTGAGCGAAAGGAATGAGCATTTATGTAGCACCTACTGTGTGCCACACACACCTACTATGTGCCTACATTGTGCTAAGCACGTTACAAATGTTATTTAATTCTCACAATAATCTTGGAGGATCTCCAACCTACAGTGGAGGAAACTAAGGCAAACAGGTGAAGTGACTTGCCCAGAGGTTGCTCGATTTGAAGTTGGGTCTTTCTCACTCCAGCCCAGCGCTCTGTCCACTGTGCCACGTATTAAAGCTTGAAGCTGCACAAGGACCGTAGAGCTACCCTGTATGAGAGGATTTTTCTTGCTCCATCCCCCCTTCCCTTTCAATTAAAAGTTTTTACTCAAGTGAAGATTAGCTTAGCATAATGGTTAGGGCACTGGACTTGGGCCAGGAAGACTTGAGTTCAAATCTTGCCTCATCACTTTCTAGCTGTATGACTCTAGGTAAATGACTTCTTTATGTGGCTCAGCCTTCTTATCCAAAAGGAGGCTGGATTTGATGGTCTCTAAGACTGCTGGGTGGCTCAGTGGATAGAGCAATGGCCCCCAGACTCGGAAAGACCCGAGTTCAAATCTGGCTTCAGACACTTACTAACTGTGTGACCCTAGGCAAGTCACTTAACCTCTGTTTGCCTTGAGAGGAAAACAGCAAACCACTCCAGGATCTTTGCAAGAAAACCCCCCAGACAGTACTGGCTGCTATGGTTGGCGGTGTCTTGAAAAGTCACACGTGACTCAACTGCAACAAGGTCCCATCCATCTCTAAACCTGTGATCCAATGGATCTGTCACCCCATTAATTGTTGGAGGGTTGGCCTGCCCAGGATCTCTCCCCATTCCAGTCCATCCCCCGTTCAGCCATCAGAGTGATTTGATAAAGTGCAGACCCAACCCTGTCACTCACACCCCCATTCAATAGACTCCAGTGGATCTTTTTTGTCTCCAGGATCAAATATAAAATGCTTTGTTTGGCATTCAGAGCCCTTCATAACCTGTCCTGCTTTACCTTTCCAGTCATCTTATACCTTATTCCCTAACCCAGTGACACCAGCCTCTGGCCTGTTCCACAAACAAGACCCTCCATCTCTCAGCTCTGGCATTTCCTCCAACTCAACTGTCTCTCATGCCTGGCATGTTCTTCTTCCTCATCTCTCACTACTGGCTTCCTTTAAGTGCCAGCTAAAATCCCACCTTCTACTGGAAGCCTTCCCTAACCCCTCTTTTTTTTTAATTTTTTTTTTATTTTTAGTTTACAACACACGGTTCTACATAATTTTGAGATCCAGATTTTCTCCCCTCCCTCCCCCCTCCCTCCCCAAGATGGCATGGAATCTCATATAACTACCATGTATAACTTCGCATTGAATTAATTTATACACTAGTCAAGTTGTGGAGAAGAATTATGACCAATGGAATGAATCATGAGAAAGAAGAGAGAGAACCAAAAAAAAAAAAAAACCCAAAAACAAAAACAAAAGAGAAGAAAAAAGGCGAGCATGAAGTGCGCCTCAATCTGCATTCAAACTTCAGAGTTCTTTCTCTGGATGAAGATAGCATTCTCCATCGTGAGTCCCCTGGAGTTGTCCTTGCACCTTACGTTGCTGAGAAGAGCGAAGTCTGTCAGGGTTGGTCCTCACGGAATCCATATATCTGTGGTTGTGTACAATGTTCTGGCTCTGCTCCGCTCACTCAGCATTATGTCGTGTAGGTTTTTCCAGGTTGTTACGAAGTCCGTATCATCCCCATTTCTTATGGCACAATAGTATTCCATTACCTTCATATACCACAGCTTGTTCAGCCATTCCCCAATTGATGGGCATCCCCTCAATTTCCAATTCTTGGCTACCACAAAAAGAGCTGCTATAAATATCCTTGTACATATGGGTCGTTTTCCCGCTTGTGTGATTTCTTTGGGACACAACCCTAGAAGTGGTATTGCTGGGTCAAAGGGTATGAACATTTCTATAGCCCTTTGGGCATAGTTCCAAATTGCTCTCCAAAATGGCTGGATCAGCTCACAACTCCACCAGCAACGTAACAATGTTCCAATTTCCCCACATCCTTTCCAGCATTAATCATTTTCCTGTTTTGTTATTTTAGCTCCCTAAATCCTCTTAATCCCAGCGTCTTCCCTCTGTTAATTACTTCCTGTTTCCCCTCTCTAGAGCTTGATTTGTATACATTTGTCTGCATCTTGTCTCTCGTGTCAGGTTGTGAGCTCCTTGGGAGCAGGGACTGTCTTCTCCCTTTCTTTGGATCCCCAGTGCCTAGCACAATGCCAGGTACACAGCAGGCACTTTAAAAATGTTTTTTGATTGATGGATGAAGGTTGCTGCCCATCCTGGATGACTGCTATCCATGTCCTCCCTTTCTCTTGCCATGTGACGATCCCCTCTCCTCTTCCTGTTGTCCAGTTCCTTGGTGTCATCCTTTACTCCTGTTCTTTTTCCAAATTTCTTGAGGGTTCTTCTCATATCCACCATGTCCCTTTCCATGGCCCTCGGTGCCATCTTTAGTTCTTCAGAGTCAGTAGAGTCTCACTGCCACACAGCAACATTTGGTAAAACATTTGTACTGAAAAGACAAACCTTTGCTTTACAGCCACGTTGGAATGAGTGAAGGTTCTTTGCAGTTTCCCAAAGGCAACCCTAGCCTACCTTCATTCTCCTTTTCAGCTCTGGGCCCAGCTCAATGTCTAGCTGTACTGTCTGTCCCAGATGCAAATACTGCTGGACAAACTCTAGTACAACCCTTTGATGCATGTTGAAATCTGTGCAATAGACATTTTCATCCACTTGGTCTTCCCTGTGTTGATGGTCAGGCCAAATGCCTTTGAGTGATTGCAGATCTCTTCGCAGAGGCTCTGCTATGCCTCTGTAGCATGAGAAGCTGTTTGATAGCATCTTACAACAGAACTGTCAAAATAGAAATCAATCCTCTCACACCACTCCCTCTGATTTATCAATTAAGTTTGTGTCATAGTCTTCAATATTGTTGTAGCTCAGGGAATGGTGGGGCTGAAGGAGAAGAGGAGGGAACAGCTGGTCAGTGGAGCAGTCAGAACACAGAATTCATCGATTAAGTTAGCCACAGCCAGAAACATTTACAATCGTAACATCAATGATCACAGATCACCATAAGAGACACGATAACAATGAAAAAGGTTGGGATATTGTGAGAATGACTAGAATGTAACGCCAAGACATGATGTGAGTGCACACACTCCTGGCAATGTGCCGATAGACTCGATGCAGGCTTGCCACAAACCTCCAAAGTGTAAAAAATGTGCTATTTGTGAAACGCAATAAATCAAGGGATGCCCATGGTTGTACAACGTGCTTACCACAATGGCTGGCTGCAATAGGTATTTAAGAAAGGCTTCCTCCCTTCTTCCCTCTACCAATCAGCCAGCATTGGCCTTTCCTCATTCCGATCCTTTGGACATCTCTGTAGCAGCCACCAATTGATCCGCTCCTCTGGGATATTCTCTGCTTTCTCGGTTTTCTGGATGCTGTTCTCTCCTGGTCTTCCTTCTACTTCTTTGCGCCTTTGTCTCAGTTTCCTTTGCTGATCCTCCATGGCTGTCTAGCCAAGTTGCCCTCGGTGCCCCTAGGCCTTTTCCTGAACTGCAATCCTGATTCACCAGCTGCCTTCTCAGCATCTCAAGCTGAATGTCCTGGGCATCTCAAATAATTATCTGTGCAAAGTTGTTTGCATGACCCACACAGCTGAGTTCGTAGTATAGGGGTCACCTCTCCCCTCCCCCAGGAGTGGGGAACCTGCAGTCTTGGGGCCACATGCAGCCTTCTAGGTCCTCGGGTGCAGCCTCTTGACTGAGTCCAAGTTCTACTGAACAAATCCTTTCATTAAGGGGATTTGTTCTGTGAAGTTTGGGTTCAGTCAAAGGGCCTCAAGGCCACAGGTTCCCACCCCTGCCCTACCCTGTCTTCTGTCCCTAATCCCCTGGGCCTTCTCCCTTTCTTGGATGAGAGGGACCAAGGGGAAACATCATGACTTTTGCTTTTCATAACTTGTGTTTTTATATAGTTACATTCATGACAATAAACTGTCGGCCAGGGAAAAATGTACAGTTATAATCCTTGGCATCTCTGTGAGGTGACAGCTAACATTTGGGCAGCTAGATAGCTCAGTGGATAGAGTACTGGGCCCAGAGTCAGGAGGACCTGAGTTCAAATGCAGCCTCAGACACTGGCTCACTGTGTGACCCTGGCCAAGTCACTTCACCCTGTCTGTCCCACTTTCTTCATCTGTAAAATAAGCTGGAGAAGGAAATGGCAAATCACTCCACTACCTTTGCCAAGAAAACCCAAATGGGTCACAAAGAGTCGGGCACGACCGAAGACGACTGAACCACAAAACGTGAGGGGTTTTTAGACCTAATACTACTGCACATTTAATAGCCTACGGTATAGTGTAAACACGACTTTAAATGCACTGGAAAACCTGCATTTAGTCTCTACAATAACACTTAGAAGTAGGGGCTGTCATCATCCCCACTTTACAGTTGAAGAAACTGAGGCAGATAGAGGTCCAGTGACTTGCAGTCTGATGCATTGAAATCCGGGCTTCCTGACTCCAGGCCCAGCACTCTGTGCACTGTGGAGCCCTCTAGCGGCCTCAGGGGAGCATGCTGGCCAGAACTCTAGAGCGGGCATTAGGAAGACAGCTGCCCACAGGATTACCCTTAGATTACCCCATCTGGGGACTCGGCCTTGCCAGCGCCAGTGCAAGCTGTGGGGGTGGGGCATGACACGAGCCAATCAGGGATCCCAAAGAGTTCTTGGCAGGAAGCAGGACTGGAGCCGAACCTTGGAGGACAGAGATTCTAAGAGGCAGAGATGGGGGTGGGGAGAGCATCCAGGCCCAAAGGGGCAGAGAGGAAAGGGAAGAGCAGGAAAGTGTGGCTGGAACGTAGAGTGTGTGAAGGAAGAGACTGGGAGCACAGCTGGGGAGGGAGGATGAAGGGGGCTGGGTGCCCAGGGAGGGGTTGGTTGGTTGTTTTCCTCAAAGGCAGTAGGGAGTCCCTGGGCATTCTTGAGCTGAGGAGTTCCAGCTTCAGATTTGTGCTTTAGGAAGGTAATTTTGGCAGCTCTGGGAAGGAGAAATTGGAGAGGAGAGAGACCTGGGGCTAGGAAGCCCATTGGGAAGCTGCTCACACTGCAAGGGAGGCATGATGCAGTCAGCCACTGTGGGGGCGGAGGGAGTGGAGAGAAGGCGCAGAAGGTGGGGGGATGAATCTATAAGATTTGGCCACTGATTGGATTTATGGAGGAAGGGAAACTGAGGAGCTGGTGACGACTCTGAAGTTGGCTCAGTTGGGTGACTAGAAGGATGAAAGAGAGGACAGAGAGAGAGACAGACAGAGGCAGAGAGAGAAGAGACAGAAAGACTGAGGAAAGACAGAGAGATAGAAAGACTGAGAGGAGAGAGAGAGAGAGTATGTGTGTATGTGTCCAGGGTGGAGATTAGGGTTGGATGTGGGGATGTGGATTTGGAAGTCCTTGGTGTAGAGATGTTTTTGACCAATGAGAGCTGACACCCAGGACAGCACCTTGGAGAATACCCGCAGTTAAGAGGGTGGGATTGGAATGATGAGCCAGCAAAGGAGAGGAACAGTCAGATGGTTGGGGGGGGGGGGAGCAGACAGAGCAGTGTCCCCAGAGCCCAGAAAGGAAAGAGTCCACCAGGGAAAGGTGGTCAGTCCAGAATGCTGAAGAGAAGTCAAGAAAGATGAGGCAGTGAAGGGGGTTTTTTTAGCACTTTTTCCTAGTCTCATTTTGGGGTAAAGGTGACTCTGGGTTTTGAGGAACTTTGCAAGTTCTGGGAAGTTCTAACAAGCTGGAATGCGTGGCCAGCTGCCACCTTGCCCCTGGTCCCACGGCCTCCAGTCAGTCTCTTCCCACTCCAATCTAGCTTCTATTCAGCTGCCAAGATGATTTTCCCAAAGTGCATGTCTGCCCATGTCTCTCTCCCTCTCTCCTGTCTGTCTCTGTCCTGCCCTCTGTCTCTGTCTCCTCTTTCCTTTCTGTTTTTCTCTTCATCTCTCTATTGCTCTGTCTCTCTCTCACACACACTCACACACACACACACACCTCAGTAAACTCCAATGGCTCCCTATTACTTCCTGCTGTGGCAGAGTGCCCAAAGAGCACTTTCGGAACCAGGATGACCTGGGTTCAAGTCCCATCTTTGGCCGAGTGACCCTAGGCAAATCACTTAACTTCTCGATTCCCTAAGCAACTCTCTGAGACTTGTTCATCCTTCACTCTCAAAGAGGAACCATGACATCAGGAGGGTGACGTCTTGCAAGTGAATTGGATTTAAGTGAATCCTGCTGCAGGTCAGGATGACTAGCAATGACCCCAGAGGCAGTGGGAGACCTTGGATTGGTCCTTCTAAGCTAAGGTCTCTCCCGGGTCTCAGCTTGTCTGGGGCAACACTTTCAGGAGTCAAAGGCAAAAGATGGTTTACTTCACCTTCACAAAAAAATCAGTCAGGGAGGAGAAGCCCCTCAGAGTTTCTGGCTGGAACAGAAACAACTGAGCCATTGAAACCAAAACAGTGAGCAAGCGAGGCCCAGGCTGGGGCCTGTTATGGGCCAATCAGTGACAGCCAGAGGGCTTTGGGTTTAAAGGTATAGCCAAGTTCCTCCATTTGAATCCCAATAGGCTTTAAGCAAAGCCTGATTTTCCAGAAATATTTCAAGAAATCATAAATAAAAACTATATGAGACAAAAGAATTAATTGTCCCAGTTTTTTTAAATAATAGAATAAATAATTAGGGAAGAAAAAAATCTAGCCCCCAAGCCCCAAGATACCTTGTGAAGCATAAGTGATCAAAATTTATATTCCTTTGGACAGAGGGCCCCCATGTAAGGGTGTGACTCCCCACATGACAGAAGAAGGAGAGGAGGGAGGAGAAGGAGAAAAAAAATAGCAGCATTGACCAACTGGAACTAGCCTGTTGGGTCCCCCAGGGGGCTACTACTCACGCATTGTTGTTCATCCTTCATCCTTGAAGAAAACCAATGATGTCAGGAGGGTAATATCATGACTTACAAGTAAATTGGATTTAAGTGAGGGAGGGCTGCACAAAGTCACCAGCCTCACTCTCTCCTCCAGAGTCACTGGAGTCGAGTTCAGTGGCAAAATATAGATCAGGACAATTGTGGGTGGCCCAGGATAAAGTGGGAGGCCTTGGCTTTTTAAAGCTAAGGTCTTTGCCAGGTCTCAGTTTGTTTGAGGCAATACCCATTCAGTGATTAAAAGCTCTCTGAGACCATAGACTACAAAGAAGGTGTTGATCTGCATTGGTAGAGGGCTTTCCTCACCTGGGAGTTCTCAGTCCCTGTTACCAGTCCAATCTTTGGATTGATTTGTCTTTGTAAATGTTGTTTCTCTCCATTAGAATGTAAGGGGTAGGGGGTCATCAGAGGAGTCTCTTATCTCTCTGACAAGATGACAAACAAAAGTTTGGAAGCATCTGAGGGACACCTCCCTAGGGATCACAGACTGTATCAAGGGTCAGACACATCCTGTATCTAGAGCTAGAAGGAAGCCTGGAGTTACGGTGTCTAATCTCCTCATTTTCCAGATGCAGAATCTGAGGCCCACAGTTGGGAAGTGACTTGACCAAGGTCACTCAGGAAGTGACAGAGGCAAGGTTTACACTCACATCCTCATACCCCAAAGCCAGCCCATTTTCACTTTGCCATGGAGCAATGGCACAAGGAACCCCCAGATGGTTGGCTGGCAGACACTCTGGGGGATGGGCCCTCAGTAGAGAACTTGGCTCTCTTACTGAGTTGACACCCAACTCGCAAGAATTGTCTTCAGGATTCTCCCCTCACCTTTTCCCTTGGACTCTCTCCAAGGGCTTAGCAATTAGGGGCTCAGTATTTCACTCTTCCTCCCACCAATGTAGTTAACACCAATTGGCTGAGTGGATAGAGAACCAGATCTGGAGTCAGGAAGACCTGAGTTCAAATCTGAACATAGGTACCTAGTAGCTGTGTGACCCTGGGCGATTCCTTCAATCTCTATTTGCCTCAGTTTCTTCACCTGTAAAATGAGGGTGATAGCACTTAGATAACAAATTCTAAATCCCTTAGCATAGGGGGCATCTCTGGAACTCACCTTCCTCCTGAGATTGACCCTGAGGAGACAGGATTTCCCTCGAAGGAAAGGATAGCCCTCCTAGTCCTCTGGGCAGGATCCTACTCAAAGAACAAAGCCCGTGGTAAACCAACACGCGGCCAACACGGTGTGACCGGAAAGCGTTGTTTGAGCTTTACTCCCCAAACTGTGGTTCACTTTTGGGGAGAAGGGGAGCCAAAACTCCTGAGGGAGGCAGGATCCAGATTGGAATGTTGTTGGGAAATGTTTAACAAAATAAATAAAAATACAACACAGAGTAGGATCATTTGTGGTTTCCTAAGTCGATATGCAGCCCACAGGGTTCCTTTTCTATTTGAGTTTCACTTGATTGTTATAAACCACTGGGAGGAAGGGGGGGATTGTGCAAAATTCTGTGGGAAAGAGCCACTGACCTGAATGTCAAGGAGCAATCCAACACTCGGTTCCCTTCCAGAGGAGCTCCGGAACTATTTGAGTGCTTCATCAGTCTCCTTACAGGCTCCTATGGGTGTCAGAAGGAAAGGCTGTCCTGTATTCCTTGTGCATTTGTTACCTTGAATGCCTGTAATAGGGCACTTGCATTTGGGCAAACTTAGACACGAACTATACCATGAATATACTGGCTTTTCCTGGACCAACTACAGATGGCGACAAGGAAACAAAAGAAAGATTGAAACTTATCTCCTTGGGGTCATGGCCCAAGAC
Source organism: Trichosurus vulpecula (assembly GCF_011100635.1). Taxonomy (NCBI): domain Eukaryota; kingdom Metazoa; phylum Chordata; class Mammalia; order Diprotodontia; family Phalangeridae; genus Trichosurus; species Trichosurus vulpecula. Next base: position 277,294,420 of record NC_050578.1, on the reverse strand, counting down.
CCCCGTTCCGTGTGTCAGCTGGGCTTTCTGGTAACCCTGGGCCGTGGGTTACAGCCTCATCGCTTTTGTCTTTGTAGCTTGAGAAGTTAGCCCAGTGCCTGGCACATTTAATAATATATATAATACACATATGTAAATATATAATGCGTATATAATAAAATTATGATAATAACGATAACTAACATGTCCATGTGCCAGGCGCTATAATTATTATATTATTTGGGCCTCACAACAACCCTGGGAGGTGGCTATTATTATTTTGATTTTACAGATAAGGAAACTGAGGCAGAGGTCACACAGCTAGGTGGCTAAGCAGATCAAGGGCAAGGCCTCGAGTCTTTAGACCCCTCTTCCCGAGTCCGAACCCAACCTTAGGTACTTCCTACTGTGTGGGACGAGTGAAGACCTCTCATAAAAGGGAACAAATTAAATAAATAGAAATAAGTAGGATAGTGAGTCCCATCTCTCTACTTAGATATTTTCCCCTCCACAAGCTTAGCTAGTGACCGTAGGCCCCTGAGGTTAAGAATAGGTCCTGTGTATTTACCTAATGGCGAGAGGCCTGAAAGAAAGAAGGGTTGAGGTGAATAAGTCAGCAACCATAAAATTCTCTGAGGATAAGGATAAGACACAGGATACTCACCCCCTGTACATTGACCCCAAGATAAGAGAACCTCTGTTTGGGGAAGAATGGATGGAAAGCCGAAAAGCCAGGTGCAATATAGATGTGCAAGATTAGGTAACCAACAACTAATTCCTGCCTGTCACCGATAACCGAACTGTTTGTTTAATCATCATTGTCATTTAAGACAGATTTACTACCTTGAGATTGATAGTAGAATGAAACAAGGATGGTGGGAAGTTTATGACTGTGGCCTGCTTGTAAAAATAACCATACTGTTTGTTCCTTGCCATTGTCCCTGGGTAGATTTATCGCGTCTAGATTGTACCCTCAAAGCTTACGTCTGCAAGCTGAGAGGAAGGAGGTTGGGAGGGGGAATTGCGGTTAGGGACCTATATAAACACCCCAATTTTCTGTGTCCAGTGCGCTCTGACACTGAGAGGACCCCCAGTCCTCTCAATGTCCGGGTTGCCCTTTCCTGCAGGATCGTAATAAATTTTCCTTTCTACTTTCACCTTGAGATGCCTCTGTTGTTAATTTTTGGATTCATAAAATCCATCCCACACACTACTGTGTGACCCAGGGCGAGTCACTTAACGCTGCTTGCCTCGGTTTCCTCATCTGTAAAATACAACGGAGAAGACAATGGCAAACTGCTCCAGTATCCCCCCCCACCCCCGCCAAGGGGGCCACAAACAGTTGGTGTGACACGTTGCTAGTAAGGTCTGAGCAAGAACTCAAGTCTTCTGACTCCAGGCCCAGAGCACTACCCACTGCACCACCCATCTGCTCCTGCTTAGTAGATAATTAACAAATGGCTGTTGACTGATGGGCTGCACCTCGCTTTCTTCTATATGTTGTGCTTAAATCTGAGGGCCTGAGCTTCCTTGGCTGCCACTTAACACTGCTAAACCAGACTGAGTTTGCGGCCACTGGAACGGTCAGATCTTCTTCAGAGGAATTGCTTAAACTAATCCCAACTCCCACATCTAGGGCTCACTAGGGAAGTGGAGTTTCCTCCTTCCTCCTCTCTGCTCCTCCCTCCTCCTCCCAACTCACCCCCACCCCCAACTGGTGCCCCTCCCTCCTCCTCCCCTCCGGGGCTAGGTGAAGCTATCCGGCCATAGGCGGTTGACTGCTCCTGCCTCGCCTCCCGTGGGGGAGGTGGGGGCACTAGCTCCTCCTTCACGCCTTCCCCAGCAGCGCCCCCCTCCCCTTCCCCCACCTCACTCCGGGGCTGGAGTGAGTGCCAGAGTCCCGGGAGGCGGAGGCGAGATTCGAGGTAGATCCTGGTGCCAACTGGCCAGTCCAGCGCCTTGAGCAGCGCAGCACGGACCATGGGCCTCTGAGAGCCGGCCTGGCGGGCCAGCTGCGGGCAGCTGGGCACAGCTGCAGGGCAGCTCCATGCAGGGGTCCGAGCCATGAGCAGCGGCCGCTCCGAGTTCAGCATCGATGATGCCTTTGAGCTGTCCCTGGAGGAGGGGGGGCCGGGGCCTGGGGGCACCCCCCCGCGCTTTGGGGCGCTGCACTTTGAGCGCAAAGGCCGAGGAGACGCGGAAGAAGAGAGCGAGAAGCAGTCTCGTCTCAAGTACCAGGTGAGAGAACACCGTCTCCCTTCCCTCTCCATCCACGCGCCAGCCCCTGCCCAGCCCCCCAGGTTCTCAGTGCCTCAGTGGCCTTACCTAGAAAATGGGGAAATCGCACTGGACCCTCGCCAAGGCCCCTTCCAGCTTTGCATCCCAGGATCTTACTGGGCCCCTATCTGGCCCGAAGCCTTAAGACTTCAGACTGGAAGAAACTCTAGAAATCAAGCCCCCCGCCCCGCCCCGCCCCGCCCTCCCACCTTACAGATAGGGGAGAGACGAGAGCCTACACTAGGCCCTCGCGCCCTGGGGAGCCGGAGCTTCTCAGCCAGGGCGCCTTTCCTTCCACAAGCACACACCGCGCCCCCAGACCCAAGTCCTCCCCCCGGGGCCCCTGCAGGCACCCTCCCCTCGCTGGGCAGGCACCTCCCAGCCTCGGCTTTCTGAGCCACCCACCTCGGAACTGGTTTCGGTTTCTGTGAATCATCAAACTTGTTAGGCTGGTGAGCAGCTGTCAGAGGACAATCAGGGCTGCCTCAAGGCTGGTAGAGGGGAGGGGGGCTGGAGGAGGAAGTGGGAGAGTCTCAGGGAATCCCCCCCCCCATGCCCCAACAATCAGCTGTTTTATTTTGGAGCAGAACTTGGAGAATGACGAGGACGGTGCCCGGATCCCCTCAGATCCTGATGGAGCAATGAAGCTCAGGTGAGACCAGCCCCCCAGCCCCTCCCTCCCTCCCTGAGCTCCTGGCCTGCCCAGGGAACCCCGTGCTCAGTGTAGCCTCTCCCAGCAGGGACCCTGGCCGATCCTCCACCAGAAGCTCTCAGTGGTCCTTCAGTACCATCAGCAACAGTACCCAGCGCTCCTATCGGGCTTGCTGCAGGTGAGGGGCAGGGCCCCCCCCCCTCCACGGAGGCGGGTCTCCATCCCTGCCCAGCTGGCCAGGGACAAGCCCCCAACCTGCCTCATCCTCCCCTCCCTCCCAGATGCCCTCTCCAGCCCCGGCCCCATCCTTATCTAACACTCCCTCCCATCAGGGCACTGGGCTTGGAATCCAGAAACTGGTCTTAACTCTGACCAGGACTTGCTCCGTGATTGTAACCTGTCTGGGTCTCAGTTTCCCCCTCCATAAAATGGGGATAAGATGATTGATAGCTCTTCAAAATGTTATACAGATGTGATCTGTGATCTTTACTGCCATCAATATCATTATTTTTGATTTCTTGTCTGGCCTCAGCTGGACGCAGCACCCTCTGATCCAGAAGAATCGCCGGGTGGTTCTGGCCTCCTTCTTGCTGTTGTTGCTGGGCCTCAGTAAGTGTCTGGCTTCCTGGCCTGCCCCCTCCCATCTGAGGTTCCTGTCCCTAGGGGCCAGATGGGGTCACAAGCCCTGTCTGCCTTCCCGTTATGAGTTGGGGGAGTGAGGGGTGGAGCTGGGGTCTGGGAGGGAGGGAGGGAGGAAATTATACTTCAGGAAAGAAGTTGGACAGGGCCACCTCTAGGCTTCCTTCCAAATCCGAGGTCTAATTCTAGTCTTTAAAGTCCATCAGTTGACTTCATGTCCAAGAAAGTGCAGGGACAGTTTAGGGATCTGAGGAGTGCCTGGCCTCTGGAGAAAATCAGGGGAGAGGCTGGAAGAAGCCCTGAGTGTAGAGGAGATACCTGTGTCCTCCTGGAGCTCCCACACCCACCCAAATCTCTAATTGCTGACATTAATGGCAAAACTGCGTGAGCCAGGGCAATTGCTTTCCCTCTCTGGGCTTGTTTCTTCGTCTTCTAAAATGGTACCATATACCAAGCACTAAGCTAGATGTTGGGCCTCCAAAGGCAGCAATGAAACCCTGCTCAGTCCCCAAGAAGCTGGCATCCTACCAGGGGAAAGAACCACACAGATGAGTAAATACAAAAGGAACATGGAGCACCTTTGGTGCATTTGGCGGAGGCGGGGGCCAGAAAGTAGTGGGTTTGGAGGCAGAAAAGATTCTCTACTTAATATCTGGGTGACCTCATCTTTAAAATGAGGGGAGTGGACTGGCTGGTCCCTAAGGTTGCACTAAATGTGGGAAGAATCCTGGGGAAGAATCAGGAGGGGCCTTCAAAAGGTCTTGAAGGAAGGGGGGAGGGGTTCCCAGAGGGATTTCGAAGTTAAAGCCAGTGATCATTAGATACTCTCTGACCTAATACTCCCATTCCCCCCTACCTGCCTTCTGACCTTCCGAGTGAAGTACTCATCCTCATCGGGGTAGGACTCGAGGTGAACCCTTCTCCAGGTGAGAGCATTCACTTAGCCCTAGTCTCCCTCTCAGGAATTTAGGAGGTGCATGAGGGATGGGGTGGAGAAAAGAGGGGGCCATTCCTGGACCTTGGGGGTAGGATCAGCCCAGCCTCCAGCCCACCACCTGCACATCCAGCCTCCCTGTCTTTGCTTCGTTCGAGCCTTGGCCCAGGCACCATCCCCAGGGCCTGGGATCGAGTCCAGCCTGTCCACCTCTCCCCCTGCAGGTGTCTCCAGTGCCATCTTCTTTGTCCCTGGCTTCCTGTTGCTCATCCCTGGAGGTGCACCCCAGGCCTGGTGGGGGAGGGGGAAGGGAGGCCCCCCCACTTCCCGGGGCATGGGGCGGGGGGCAGATGCTGAAGGACGAGGTGATGACAGGCCCCTTCCCTTTCAGTATACCACGTCATCTTCATTTACTTTGCCGTCAAGGGCCACCGAGGCTTCCAGTTTTTCTACTTGCCTTACTTTGAGAAATGAACCCTGAGCCTGCATCTGGGATGGAGCTCCCCCTCTGCCCCACTGCTGCCTCAGCAGCCCGGAAATGGACACAGCTGGCCGGATACTTGGAGGCCGGACAGCTCCAGGCTGGGCGGGAGGAAGAGGATGGGGAAGGGGGCCTGGCTGGGAGCGGTAATGACAAAGATGGCTCCTCCAGAGAGCATCCCCTTCCCCCTCCTAGGGTTTAGCGCTGAAAGGGACCCCCAAAGCCAGCCAGGCCAGTGCCCCACTCTCCCTAAGTGGGGAGCAATCGTGCCTTGCCCAGAGACAGCCGCTAGCCAGCAGCAGAGTCCGGATTTCCCAGAGACAGCCGACTAGCCAACAGCGGAATCTGGATTCGAACCTAGGCCCTCTGCCTCATGACCACTACAAGGTGCCTCTGACCCTGCCAGATGGGAGAGCTGGAGCCAACGGGGAGACGTTGCTCCTTGCCTGGCCCTCTGTGGCCTGGCCTGCCCCAGGACCCCTGAAGGTCAGAACTGGAGGTTTTCTCAGGAAGTTTACTGCCCCCACTTCTGCCCCATCCCTCCTCTATCTGTGCCCTCCTCCCTCCCGGGGCCTCCCTGCCTCAGGGGCCAGGCTTTCCTCAGCCCCACCTCTGCCCAATGCTGCCTCTAATCCTGGTGCCTTTAACTTATTAGGAGGCCCCTGAGACCATCCTCACGTTTAGGGTCTTCTGTCCCAATAAAATGTCATTTAATTCTGGCTGGGAGAGTGGGTTCCTTCCTCTTTACCTCCGTCACTCCCCCTGCTTCTGTCCCTGCCTTGCATCCCCCAATTTAACCCTTTGTAGTAGGTCACATAAATAGCATTTTTATGGTTGTTCAGATGAGAAAAGTGACCGAGAAGAGTTCAGGCACTTGCCCAAGATGCCAAAGCTTCTACTGTCTGGAGGAGGCCTGCAGACTTGGCTCCCTTACCACCCACAGGGCTGGCCTTCCTCTTTTTAGACTTTCTATTGGCTTTCTTTTATTTTTGTATCGACTTCATTTCCAAATAAGTCCCACCTCCCTTGCCTAGGGAGCTGTCTCTTATCACAAAGAATGAAAAAGAGAGGGAGGGGTGGAGGAAGCAGCTTTATAAAATTCACTGACATATCAACCAAGTCTGATAGCATATACAGTATTCCACACCTGTAGTCCCCCACCCCTGTAAAGAGCCCTCTTTAAAAAAAGAAAGAAAGGGAAAAAGGAGGGTTTGGTTTTTTTTTTTTACATTCTATTGCTGACACTTCATTGACGCCCTCTCTCCCCAAATAGATCTCTCACTTGTAACAAAGTATAACAAGAAAACAACATAGTAGCCGATGTATGCCTCATTCCCCTCTTGGAGTCTACCACCTCTGCCAAAAGGCCTGGAGACCTGCTTTACATCAGATGGGTCAAGGCCATGACCACAGTTCTTGAACTCTGCCTCCCTTTACAGAACTGGGGTCCCTCGGTTCTATGTTCTTGGCTCCGTGTCACCTGATGCAAATCTTTGGATTGTTCTTCCTCCTTCCTTGCAGAATATCCCATCCCATTCCATTCCATGCCCTGGTTTGGTCCCTTGGCCCTCCCAGCTCTCCCCTTCCCACCCCCCCCACCCCCCCGCTTCCTTAGATGCTAGATTAGCAAGTCAAGGAGGAATGTCCTAGACAGGCTCTGGAAAGGCCATTTGCCTCTTTCCTTCCTGCTAATATCCCAAGTCACAGAATCACAAAGTTGGAAGTGACTTGGGAGGCAGCTGGCGTGACTCATGACCCAAAGGAACAGCTGGAAGTGGTCCCCAAATTCTGCTTGAAGACCCCCAAGGAGAGGAACCCCTCCCCCTTCAAAGCAAGGCCAAGACCTCTTTGGGAAGTTCTTCCCGATATCCTGACCTAATGGCCTTCGGCAGCTTCTCCCCATTCACTGCTCCCTGTCCTGTCCTTTGGGGGCCCAGCAGCACAAGCCTGATCTCTCCTCCACATAGCCCTTCAAACACTAGAAGCCAGCTCATAGCCCCCCTGAATCTTCTCTGCTCCAAGCTAAGCACTGCTGGTTCCTTCCAGTAGGGTGATTGTCCACACTCTCTTCTGGCCCTTTTCTTCTTGACCTGTGGTACCCAGAACTGGACACAGCATGCCTCGAGCTCCCCCAGAGTGTGGCCATATGGGGTAGAGGGAGTCTCTTAGTCTCCCCACCTTTGCCTGTGAAGGTCAGAGCCTTGTCAGGTGCACCCTGAGCTTCTGACTCTGGTCCCCAGGGTCTGGATTCCTCACGCTGCAGGACTGAGATCAGTGGGAGAGAGCTTGGCACCCATCCCTCTGGGTAACCCCTTTTCCTACTAAGAACAGCGCCCTTCGACATTTGCACAGGACTTTATGTATGTAGTTATTTCAATCGATTCTCATAGCAGCCCTGTTACTACGTCCCTATTTCATAGGTGAAGAAACTGAGGCTCAGAGGGTTCAAATGACTTGTCCAAGGTCACACAGCTCATCACTTGTCAGAGGCAGGATCTGTAGGGTGACTGGATGGCCCAGTAGGTAGGGGGTTCCTAATTTGTATCAGGAAGATGAGGTCAAATCCCACCTCCTACACTGACTAGATATGCAGATACTAGGTAAGCAATTAAAGTAACCTCTCCTGCTCTCAGTTTCATCATCTGTCTAATGCGGCAGTAACGTGGCCAACACACTTGGCAGACCTTAAAGCGCTGCATGAGGACGAGTTCTTAGGAACCCGGGTCTGCCCAAGCCCGCTGCAATGTCAGGGCGGGAGGTGACTGCCAGCCCTGGCCGGCCAAGCCCTGTCCAGTGTTTTAGTGCCTGGAGCAGAGGAGATGCCGCTGAGGGCCCCTCCTCTCAAGTCCTGGGGTCCTGCACCTTGCGGGCAGCACGAGTGGGAGCCGGATTTGGAAGCCAAGGAGAAAGTAAAAGCTGGTTCAGTGAAAAAGAAGGTTGCAAAGCTGGTGGAGGCCCATGCTTGCTCCCCCGCCAGCCCGGGCAGAACAGCCCTCAGGGGGTCACACTTCCCACTTTCCCTGAAGGTGGCCTACATCTGTACCAGAAGCTACCTCTCAGACCATTGGCCTTAGGACCCCACCTCTCGGCACTCTCCTTCCCTCCCCACCTGGGGCACTTTATCAGCGCTGGCTCTTTCCCCAAGGAATCTGGGCTCCCTAGAGAGAGAACCTTTTCAGGGTAGCAGCCCTTGCTTCTTCCTCTTGGCCCCAGGGTGGTAGCTGGGCTGATGCTTCAGATGCCCTGGGGCCAAGGGCACCCAGAGAGATTGACGTGGAGCTGGGAATTGGAGGCCAGTGTCCCGGTTCACAGCCTGGTACTGGCTCCCCCAGGGGCCACCAGAGCCATCCCAGAATGTGGGCCATGCTAAGAAACTGGCACCTGCCCAGTCTCTCTGGCTCCTGCTGATCCAGAGGCCTCTTTCTCTGCCTCTTCTTGGGACAGATGGAGGACAAAAGGCAGGGCAAGCAGATGAATGGTGCTGTGGGCCTGAGCCAAGCAGGAGGAGTGAAGTCAGAGCAGTCTGGGCAGGAGGGGCACCAAGGGAGATGAACCAATGAGAAGGAAGTCCCAGGGCCTGGGGCAGCCAGTTAAGGCATCTGGTCAATTCCTAGGGGCTCTGACAACACCCCTCCTGTCCCCGTCCCTGCCCTTCCTATGGCTATGTCCCTAGCTGGCCCCACTTTGCCTTCTCTCTGCATTCACGCAGACAATTCAGCAAGTACCAGCTAGTGCCAGTGTACCCAGCCCATGGTGGGCTGAGGTCAGGGAGGCAGGATAAGGGGTCAAAACCCACCCTTGCTCCTTGTGGAGAACAGACACACAGCTAGAGGCTCTGGGACAGTGAGTGGCCTACTGTGAGGTTGGACCCTGAGACACAAAAGGAGCTGTGTGGGCCAGGGTGCGTTAAGGAGGGCTTCCTGGAGGAGGCAAGGCTTACACTGGGCAGGAAGGATGTGCAGTGAATAATCTTGGACTTGCAGTCAGGGGACTGGATTCAAATCCCAGCTCTGTCATTAACTGTGTGGCTGTGAGCAGCTCATCTTCCTCCAGCTAGAAGGCCTCAGAGGCTGGAAACAGAGGCCCAGGAGACAAAGCATTTTGCCCAAGGTCACACAGTGGTCAGTGTCAGAAGTAGGATTTGAACTCAGGTCCTCTTTCTAGATGTCAGGAGGGGCTGAAGAGATGAGGCCAGGGGCCAGTGTGCATGGAGCTAAGTGCTCCCCCCTTCCTTCCCCTGGGACTCAGTTTTCCCATCTGTAGACCTGAGGAGAGGGCTGAACCAGGTGGCCTCTCTAAGGCCTCATGCAGCTCTGTGTCTCTGGAGGAGAGTGGACAGGGATGGCCCAGTGGCATGAGTGCTTGGCCCGGCCCGGGGGAGCTGCCTGTGCAAAGAGAATGCCAGCAAATGAAGGGGAAAACATCAGGGCACACAGGGACGTCAGAAGCAGGCCACCCACACAGACAACATCACCAGCGGAAAGAACGCAGAGCCATCTGTCCTCTGGGGCACTGGCAGGGCCCAGGGTCCAGGGACCTTCAGCCTAGCGGGCGGACAGCATCATCACGAACTCTGGGGAGAAGGCAGACGTGACAGCAGCTTGGCCAGGGGCCATTGGGGTGGAGCAGAGCATTATGGGGGCATGGGGGGGGGGGGGCCAGTGCTCTGTTCTCACCGTCAAAGTCCACGTGCCCATCTCTGTTGAGATCGACCTCTCGAAGGATCTCTTCCAGCTCAGCCCCCACCAGAGGCTCCCCTAGCAGTGAAGGGGCAGCAGCCCGCAGTTCAGCCACAGTGATCCGGCCATCCCTGTCTGCATCGAACTAAGGGAAAACCCAGCGAAGGGGCTCAGCCCCCACCCTCGGCCAGCTCATCCTCAGACCCTGGCCCTGCCCATGCAGGGCTCTGCCAGGAGCTCCAGCCACTATAGAATCCTCTGCCCATCCTTCCCAGGCAGGACTGGGCCTTTCTCCTTCCCTTCCCTAGCCCCGTGGTCTCCAGCCACCACACACACATGTGCACAGAACACTACATACACACCACCCTCCTCCATACACACATACACACCACACATACACATACACACACATACTACATGCACACCACCCTCCTCCATATACACACACCACACACATATATACATACATACACACACATACTACATACACACCACCCTCCTCCATACACACATACACACATACTACATACACACCACCCTCCTCCATACACACACACCACACACACACATACACATACACACACATACTACATACACACCACCCTCCTCCATACACACACACCACACACGCACATACATATACACACATACTACAAACACACCACCCTCCTCCATACACACACACACCACACACACACATACATACACACACATACTACAAACACACCACCCTCCTCCATACACACACACACCACGCACACATATACATACACCCACATATACATTCACACCACCCTCCTCCATATACACATACCACATACACATATACATACACACACCACCCTCCTCCATATACACACACACATACACACATCACACTACACACACACCACTTTCCTCCACATACACACACACATACAGACATACTACACTACACACACACCTCCATATACACACACCCCACACACATACCACACACATGTACACACACACACACACACACTCCTCCCTACCTCTCGGAAAGCGATGCGAAGTTCCCGGATGCCCAACATGTGTGCCGTCTCCTCTCGGAGCTTTGGCCCTATCAGCTCCACAAATTCTTCAAAGTCCACACAGCCGCCCACTGCAGGACCCAGGGAGGAGTTTTAGGGTGGCAGCCTGGGATGCTCTGTGCTCAGGCATGTCTCTAACAGGTGTCCTGGGGGGCACTCACCCTAGATGAGGGGCTTTAGGATTTAGGCTCACTCCCTTGGAGCAGGGTTGTAAAGAAATTATTTGTTAACCTTGGATGGCTTTGCTGCCCCACCCCCCACTCCCCCTCCACCCACCTTACTGGAAGGCCCTGGATCAGACATCCAGGAAATCGAGCCCACCATTGGCCCCAGGCTCCATTCTCCCAGGGGCTCAGAAGGTTCACTCCATCACTCCACAGCATGAAAGCTCAATCAGGAAAACCTCTACTAACTCGAAGACCCAGAGGATCTTCCCTCTCCCAGGAGGCCAAATTATCTGATTGACCAAAACCATCCACTGCCTCTTCTACTACCAATTCTTACAGTGTGGATGGAGATCTCATGGGGTCCAAGGAATGCTCCCTACCTACAGGTGCCACCCAAAGCTCTCTGCCCTGGGCTCTCTGCCCTTCCCCTTCCACATTCTCTCACTGGGCACTCTCAGCAACCATGGGGTCAATTATCATCCCTAGGCAGAAGCCAGGGTCTGACCACGTCACCCTCCCAATCAAGAAGTCCCAACCAGATCAAACCTAAATCCTTTGTTTGGCTTTTAAAGCCCTTCTCAAGCTGGCCCCTCGAAACCTTTTCAGTCTCCTGACACTCTAGTTGCATCCAAATACTCAGTGATATGACTATATCGGCTGCCTTGCTGTTCTCCACACATGACATTCAATCTCCTGTCTCTGTGACTTTGTCTGGGCTGTGCCCCGTATACGTGATGCTGCACTCCCTCTCCTCTCCTGCTTAGTTTTCCTAGCTTCCTCTGAGATTCTCCCCAAACACGACCTTCTCTAAGAGACTCTTCCTGGTCCTCCCTGCTTAGTGCCTTCTCCTCCCAGATGACCTTCAATATGCTCTGCATCTATTATGTGTAAGGCAGCAGAGAACAATGGAGGCAAGAGATTAGAACTCTCATCCTGGCCCTGCTGTCTTCTGTCTCTGTGACCTCAGGCAAACCTCTTTCCTCCTCTGGGTCTCAGTTTCCTCATATGTAAAATGAGGGAGTTGGACTAGATGATCTCTGACATCCCTTTTGGCCCCAGTCTTATGATGGTATTGAAAACCAAAACCAAAACCTTTCCAAGGATGGACCAGGGTCATCTGCATCCAGCCCTGCTGATCTCCTGCATCTCCACCCACAGCCCTGCCCTAGATAGCTCCAGCCTGGCGAGATCCCCTAGGTCAGCCATCTCCTCAAAGAATGGCTGAATCAGACAGGGCGCCCTCTAGAGGCCGCTTGCCCTTCTTGCCTCCATGGGTGTCTGCAATCTGGTCAGCTGCCATCAGTTGACCCCGCCGGGAGGCTTGGCCTTCAGGCTCATAAGCCAGGAAGCAGCACTTGTCTGCTTGGGTCTTCTTATAAAAATGAACTAAAATGATGAAGATCCACGTCACAAGACTAGTCTTATCTGAACCAAGGAGTGGCCTCGAGCATCCTGGAGAGAGTTTTGTCCATTAGTATTCAAACATATAGCAGGCAACTTTGGGTTGGCCAAAGGTTTACTACAGATCTCTATTTGTGTGGAAAGGACTTCCTTCAAACCCCACGGGAGCACCTCATTCCAAGCCTGGGCTGCCCATCTCCTACAATGGGAGCATCTCTAAGAACGTCAGGGATGAGAGAGCTCTTAGAACATGAAAAATCAGAGCTGGGAGGCACCTTAGAACATAGAACATAAAACAAGGAAAATCAGAGCTGACAGGGCCTTTAGAACATGGAATATCAGAGCTGGGAAGGCCTTTAGATCATAGGGCAATGTCAAAGTTGGGAGGGACTTCAGGTCATGGAATATCAGAATTGAAGGGAATCTTAGTACGTAAAACATAGAATTTCACCTTGGGAGGAATCTTGGAAAAGAGGACATGGAATGCCATATCTTAGAGATCATCTCCATCTCTCCTGGTAGCCTTTCAGTTCCTACTTTCCAGAGTGAAAAATTTTCCCACCCGCACCCCCCTCGATGGGACCTTGATGGTAACTTCTAACCCTCCCCCTACAGGCTCTGCCTGACTCCATCCCACTCCATGGGTCTCCAGCTCTCCTTTGGGTGCCTGCTGCTGGCACCACCCCACCGCACCTTCTGTACCCACAGCACCCAGCTTGTGCTATCCCCACTTCCCAGGCCTTGGCCCTATAAGCATGCACACACACACATGCACCCACACCTACACACACACACACACACACACACACAGACTTAAGTGCACACCACCCTCCCCCTACCCCACCCCCAGGGATTCTTGGACACTGACTTCTCATCTTGACATGCTGCGAGATCTCAATGAGCTCCATCTCTGTGGGCATGTACCCCAGCGTCCGCATGCAGGGCCCCAGCTCACGGTAGCCGAGATAGCCGTCTTGGTCAGTGTCAAACTCATTGAAGGCCTCGAGCAGCTCTGTCCAGGCCGAATGGTGTGGTGGAGGAAGATGGGAAGGCCAGAGCTCAGCACCCCTACCTCACAGGCTGCTGCTTCCTCATCTTCCCCGTCACCCATCTCCACCAGCTCCCAGGGCTCCCCAGCTCCCTGCTCATCTCTCTGCTCCCTCTTGGCACCAACGGGCCCTTCTCCCCTCTCTCTGCCTCAGGCCTCAGTTTCCACAGTGGCTTACCATCCAGCTCCTCAGGGCCCAGTTCCCGATCCTGCAAGAAGAAAGATCAAATAAAGTCCTCGTTTCTAAAATGTATAGAGAACTGAGTCAAATTTACAAGAATACAAGTCATTCCCCAATTGATAAATGGTCAAAGGATATGAACAGGCAGTTTTCAGAGGAAGAAAGCTATCTATAGCCATATGAAAAAATGCTCTAAATCACTATTGATTAGAGATATGTAAATTAAAACAACTCTGAGGTACCACATCACACCTATCAAAGTGGCTAATATGACAGAAAAGGAAAATGATAAATATTGGAGAAGATGTGGGAAAATTGGAACACTAATGCATTATTGGTGGAGTTGTGAACTGATCCAATCATTCTGGAGAGCAATTTGGAACTATGCCCAAAGGGCTATAAAAATGTGCATATCCTTTGACCCAGCAGTCACTTTGAGGTTCGTGTCCCAAAGAGATCATAAAAATGGGAAAGGGACCCATACGTATAAAAATATTTATAGCAGCTCTTTTTGTGGTAGCCAAGAATTGGAAATTGAGGGGATGCCCATCAATTGGGGAATGGTTGAACAAGTTGTGGTATATGAATGTAATGGAATACTATTGTTCCACAAGAAATAAGGAGCAGGTGGACTTCAGAAAAACCTAGAAAGACTTAGATGAACTGATACTGAGTGAAGTGAGCAGAACCAGGAGAACACTGTATACAGTAACAGCCACAGTGTGCAATGACCGATTTTGATAGACTTAGCCCTTCTCAGCGATGCAAGGACCTAAAACAATTCCAAAGGACTCATGACAGAAAATGCCATCCACATCCAGAGAAAGAACTCTGGAGTTGGAATGCAGAGCGAAGCAGACTGTTTTCTTTTTTGTTTTGTTTTTTCTTTCTCATGGTTGCCCCCATTCATTCTAATTCTTCTATACAACATGACTAATGTGAATATACGGTTTAATAGGAATGTATACGTAGAGACTGTGTTGGATTGTATGCAGTCTTGGGGAGGAGGGAGAGGAGGGAGGGGGAAAAATTGAAAACTTATGGAAGTGAATATTGAAAACTAAAAATGAATAATTTAGCTTAAAAAAATAAAGAAGAGAGCTCAGAGAAAACCTGGGCTGCCCAAAGGCTCCAGTCCCTCCATCCAAGCCCTCTCCCTAGCTCCTGGCTAGGGGTGCTTGTCTCTCTGGTCTGGGAAGGTACCACCTGCCCCTGTGAGATGGAAAGAGCCCTGGGCTGGGAGGCAGATCTGAGTTCCTAGGCTGCCACTCACTCATATGGAACCGCTCCTGCTCCGGGCCTCAGTTTCCTCATCTGTGAAATGAGGAGGTTGAACTAAGGTCTCTCCCAGTTCTAATAATCCATTTTAAACACATCCACACATTTGTTGGTGTTTTACAAAGAAACACCTCATCGGTTAGCTCCTAGGAGATTTTGGCAGCCCCAGAAGGAGGCAGCTGGCAGGGAAAGAACTGTCACATGACAGAGATAGCCAAGCCCAGGACAAGAGTCCACTCTGCCTGCAGCTCCTGGGCCATGCATGAGCCACATATAGAGGACAGAAACAGTCTTATCTAAGCACCCTATTTCCCTCGGTGCCCAGCACCAAGCCCTGATCAGAACAGGTACAAGATACATATCCATAAGATCAATTGCCCAGCTCTTCCTCCCCACTTCCCCAGCCCTGGGCCCCCATCCACTCTCAGGGACCTGACATGGAGAGGTTATTCCAATGCGTGTATTGTGGAGGGGAGGAATTGGGGTCCCTGCCCCACATCCCCTCCTGTACCAAGCTAGGGGCTCCCCAGGAGTGGAGCCCAGGGAGTGGGGTCCTTGCTGTTCATCATTGGCCCCAGACTGTCCCCTGGGAGACTGGACTCCTATCCCTGGAATCCCAGCACCCAGGGCCTCACCTTGCCAAAGACACTGTTCAGCAGGGGCCAGTAAGCCTTGTGGGCAGGGTCGTGTTGAGAATCGCCCCGGTGCCGATGGGACAGCCTTCGGTGGCCAGGAGCCAGGCCAGGCTGGGAGCCTTCCCCAGGCCCAGCCTCTCCTTTAGCTTCATGGCCCCTGCCAGAGGGCTTCTCCTCTCCAGCCTTCTCCCCAGAATCACTGCCTCTGCCTTTCTGGGATTCCCTGCGCCCTTCCTCTTTCTTGCTTCTCCGAATGCTCTGGTCTTTCAGGAGCCCTCCTTCAGACTTGGCCCTGATAGTCTCCCCTGAGGGAGGCTTCTCAGGACCCCAACCCTGGTTATTGCCTTCCTTCTTGTATTTGCTCCCATACTTAGCAGCCATGCAGGGCACAGCCAAGAAGGAATAGTGTAATTAAGTTCACATTTGGTCCTCAAGGATCCAGAAAATCAGCTTAGTTCCATGCCCTTCCCCCCTCCCCACCCCGAACAGCAGGGCTAGGGTCAGGTCACAGACTGGGGATTAAGGTAAGTAAGAAGGACTTGGTCCAGGCTGATTATCCAATGGGGCCTCAACCTCCCTGCCCCCATTCAGGGGCCACTGAGGTCCCCAGTCCAGGGTCCCTGGACCCCTCTGTGCCCAAAGGAGATCATCGTAGAAACAGGACAGTGTATGCACACAGGTGGGCAGCTCAAGGTGTTGGGCCCAGATCCACCACCACAGCCACCGCCCGCTCCTCCACTCCTGATGGCTGTCTAGTGGCTCACTGGGGCACAGCACTTTCTCAGCCTCCAGAGTAACCATTTGTTGGAAATCTCAAACTTCCCAGTTTGAAGCCAGCCAGGTCCAAGGATTTAGGTAAAGTTGGAGTTAACTTTGGAAGCCATTGAGCATTTTACAGAGGAAGAAACGAGCCCCAAGAGGGGGCCCCAAAAGGTCACACAGGCAGCAGAGACTTGAACCCAGGTCCTCTGATGCCATATCTAGCCATTTCCTGTCTCTGAGGGTCAGAGTCCAAATTGTAAAAGGGGGCGAAACAGTCAATCAGTCGCATAGAAATGGGAGGTATTATTATAATATTAACCTATCATTTGACTGGTAGGTGTACTCCATCATGCCACACAACACCGAGGAATGCTTCGAGAAACACCTCGGCTCAGATCTGAGACTACTGTATGTCATGAATTGCAGCGTTTTTACTGTACACACAAAGTTTTCTGCTCTGACAGAAACATAATAGTTTAATTACAGAAAATAAAGACATAATGTTTTCCTACAGTCATTCCTCAGCATGTAAATATATCAATTGAGTCTATCTTTGGATTGGATTGTGTTAGAATGTTTGATTTTAACAATTGCTGTTGCCTCTTTCTTTGTTTAATTGCAGCAAGTAAAGACAAAAGCCCTTTAATAATATCTCTCCACCATCGCCTGTTGTGTGTGTACATAAGTGTGAACATCGATTTTTTAAAATTTAGCACAAACAAATGTAATTTCATACACTAAAGCTAGTATTTATTTGAGAACTTATTGGCAATTTTTTTTTATATTTTAGGACAAAAACATTTTTTTCAGTCATGGATAAGTGGCCAAATTTAGACGGAAAACAACGTGGCAGAGTTTTTGCTACCAGATTGTAGAACACCTAAATTGACAAGAAAAAGAAAATATCTCAAACTACGTGGCTTTCAAGAGGGTGAAATTTAAAGAGATTATTGAAATTGGAAGATGAAGTTGTTACACTTTTGACTGAGCAGAAATCCGATTTTGCTAATTTTTTCACAATGACTTATGGCTTTCAGAACTCTGTTATTCGTTGCATATTTTTGAAAACTCGATGATTTAAACATGTCTTTTCAAGAAAAAAAATGTAACAGGTTTAAGTTAAAAGATAAAATTGAAAGTTTTACTTTAAAAGTTACCATATAGAAGAATAGGGTGGAAATGGTTCTTTAGAAATGTTTATGGCTACAGATGATTTTATAATTGAAAATAATTGAAACTGAAAACTTGAAATAACCTTCCCAAAGATTTAATTGTAAGAGTTATAATAGATCATCTGAAGTACCTGGAGACAGTTTCAGAAATACTTCCCTTCCAGTTTTGATTCTAAAAAACTAAGTTGGTTCCAAAATCATCGTCGGTTGAAATCCAAAATGCCAGTCGTCTGCCATTAGAAGTTCAAGAAGAATTTGCCATGTTATCAAGTAATACAGGTTCAAAACTTGAGTTTCTTTTAAAAAAATCATTAAATGAATTTTGGCTTGGGATTAGGACGGAACTTCCAACAATTTCTGAAATGGCCGTAAACATAGTTCTGTCATTTTGTACTGTGTATTTATGCCAAGTGGCATTCTCAGCACTGATGATTATAAAATCGAAATATTGATCAACTCTGAAAAATGTTGAAGATGCCCTGTGTCCTGCAGCATCAAATATTCCCACAAGATTTAATTCTTTCTGTAAAAATAAACAAGCAAGTCCATCTCATTAGTATGCAGATTTGCTTTTGTCTTTAATAAATGGCAATATTTTATGTATACCAAAGAATTGTTGTAAATTAAATTTCCTTATGATTTATTATCAGCAAATGTTTGATTTTTATACCCATTTTATACATCTATATACCTGGGGTTGCATAAAAATTTCTTGGGCAAAAAAGGATCGAAAGTGGAAAAAGTTTAAGAAGCACGGTCTAGGTAAACTACAAACCCCAAACCTGTCAGTGAGTCAAGCATGGCAGAATGAGTGGAAGCTTAGAGCTTGGTCAAGACGGCAAGGTCATCCTCTGCATCCCGGGCCATTGCCATCATCCTGACTTTTGTCCTGCCGCTGGACTTCGATGACTCAGAAAGAAAGTGAGGCTGCCAACTTCGCGCAGCTGTGCCTCACAAATCCAATTCACCTGGAAGTCAAGACATTGCCCCATGATGACACTGGTCCTCTAAAAACGAAGGATGAACAACGACAGAGTCAATAAGGGGCCACTGAGGAGCCATGAACAAGGAATATGACAAGAGGAATGTGCCTTTGTCAGCCAGTCATCTATCAATTATTAAGTGCCTACTGTGTGCCAGGCACTCTGCTAAGAGCAGAGGATCCAAAGGAAAAGGAGAGAGAGAAAGGAGAGAGAGAAAGAGAGAGAGAGAGAGAGAGAGCACCAACCCCTGCCCTGGAGGAGCTGCCAGTCAAATGGGACAGACAACATGCAAACCCCTACACACAAACAGGCTAGAGACGGGGTACATTGAAGAAGGGTAACAGGAGAGCACTAGGACTGGGGAGGACTGAGAAAGGAGTCTTGTGGAAGGAGGGACCTTCCCTGGGACTTGTGTTCCATGCACTGGGGCAGCCAGTGGCATCTCTTGCAGTTGGGAAGTTGGGCATGCTTGGGGGGGGGGTGTAGTTGTGGGGTAAAGGAATAGGTTGCCACATGTGTGGTTTTTTAGGTTTTCTGACACTGTTCTCTCTAGGCTCTCCTCCTGCATCCCAGGTGGCTCCTTCTTAGCTTCCTTTACTGGAGCTTCATTCACGGTGTGCCCACTAACGGTGATGGAGGGTCTCCCAAGACTCCATCCTGGGTCCTCCTCTTTTCTCCCTCCTCCCTTAAGGATCTCATGGGCTCCCATAGTGTCCATTAGCATTTCTGCTAACTTATCTCAAATCCGCTTGTCCAGCCTAACCTCTAAACCTCATATCTCCAGCTGCCTTTCCAACATCATGAACTGGGTGTCCCATAGACAACTTAAACTCAACATGTCCAAAACTGAACTCATATCCCCACCCCCAAACTCTCCTCTCCTCCTGACTTCCCTAGAACTACTGAGGGTGGTCACCATACCAGCCTCCCAGTCACCCGCTCCTGACTTGGGCAACAAGCTCGACTCTTCACTCTCATCCCCCACATCCAATCAGTAGCCATGTCCTATCATTTCTCAGATCCCCTTTCTTTCTGATGCTGCTGCCACTCTGGTGTAGTCAGTGAGCCATTAAACCTTTACAAAGTGCCTACTATGCGCCAAGCACTGCACTAAGTGCTGAGGGTAAAAAAGAGGCAACGAACAGTGCCTACCCTCAGGGATCTCACACCCGAATGGGAGAGACAGTGAGCAAACAAATATGTTCATGTACAAACACACTCCACACAGGATAAACAGGAAATAAGGGAGGGAAGGCACTAGAATTAAGAGGCATTGGGAAGGGCTTCCTTTCGAAGATGAGATTTTAGTTGGGACTAGAAGGAAGCCAGGCAAGCCACGAGGTAGAGATGAGCAGGGAGAGGCTTCCTGGCGTGAGGGACAGTCTGAGAAAATGCCCGGAGCTGAGAGATGGAGAGGAACAGCGTCACTGGCTTCAAAGACTGCTCAGAGCAGGGACCTCAGCACCTCACGCCTTGAGTCCTGCATCGACTGCCCACTCCAGGCCATCGTCCACTCAGCTGCTAAGTGATCTCCCCAAAACTTGGCTCTGACCAACCCACTCCCCTAGTCGCTGACCTCCAGGGACTCCTGATCACCTCTGTGGTCAAATATAAAATCCTCTGTTTAGTGTTCAAAGCCCTTCGGAACCTGGCCCCTTCCTCCCTTTCCCTCCACACATTCTGCCCTGGACCTCCTGGCTCTTCCTCACAAACCGCATCCCATCTCTGAATGCCCAGGGTTTCCCTGACTAAACCCAAGCCCTGGCACTTGCTTCCCCTTCATCTCCCCTTTCCAGGTTCCCTGGCTTCCTTCAAGTCCCAGCTAAAGCTGCCCGGTCTGCAAGAAATGTTTCCCAGTCCTTCTGAACCCCGCCCCCCACTTTATCCTGGGAGAGATCAGGAGGTCAGCATCATTGGGACAAATGTACATGGTTGTTTGCATGTTGCTCCCCATTAGACTGTGAGCTCCTTGAGGAGAGGGACTGTCTTTTGCCTTTTTTTGTATGCCTGGCACTTAGCACAGTGCCTAGTACATAGTGGGTGCTTAATTTTTGTTGCTGTGTTTGTCCTTCATTCTTGAAGAGGAACATAACATCAGGAAAATGATGACATGACTCACAGTTGACTTTGATTTAAGTGAAGGAGGGCTGTGCCTGGTCACCAGCCTCACTTTCTTCTCTAGAGACATTTGGGTCCAGTAGCCTGATATTCAATTGGATGACTGGAGACAGCCCAGGATACAATGGGAGACCCTCGTCCTGCTAGGCTAAGGCCTTTTCATGTACTCACTTTGAGTGAGGTTAACGCTCATTCAGTGAATAGGCCTCTTTAAGAAGTGAGTCAAGGGATGGCCCCTTTAATTAGAAAAAAAGAAGAAGAAATCAAGCTGTGAGGGGAAGACCTTCAGGGTTGCTGTTACAAAGAGAAACAATTACCACTGACATTTACTCTAAGGCAGGAGGGCTCAAAATAGAGCCATTAAGTGGAGCTTACTGTGGTCCAATCTATGAGCTTCAGAGTGAAGGAAGAAAAAGAAAGAAAGAAAGAGAGACAGAGAGAGAGAAAGAAAGAGAGAAAGAAAGAAAGAGGGAAAGAAAAAAGAAAGAAAGGAAAAAAGAAAAAAGAAAGAAAGAAGGAAGGAAGGAAAGAAAGGAAGGAAGAAAGAAAGGAAGAAAGGAATGAAGGAAGAAAGGAAGGAAGGAAGGAAGAAAGGAAGAAAGGAAGAAAGGAAGGAAGAAAGGAAGAAAGAAAGGAAGAAAGGAATGAAGGAAGAAAGGAATGAAGGAAGAAAGGAAGGAAGGAAGGAAAGAAAGGAAGAAAGAAAGAGAAAGAAAGGAAGGAGGAAGGAAGGAAGGAAGACAAAGAGAAAAAGAAAGACAAAGAGAGAAAGACAGAAAGTGAGAAAAAAGGGAAAGGGAAGGGAATCTAGTCAGTAAACCATGCTAGTAGATTGACCACTGCTTTTAATGGCCCCAGGCAACTCTCTGAAACAACAAATCTTTTAAACACCTATATTCTTAATCTTTATCAAAGTATTTGCCTTCTACAGGAGGGGTGTGAGGAGGGAGGGTGGGAGAGAATAGGGAATTCTAAATTGTAAAAAAAAAAAAAAAAGGTTAAAAATTGTTTTTACATGTAACTGGAAGAAAATAAAATATATTTTTAAAAAGACATCTTTTTGTGGAGCTATTAGACTAAGAAGCAGGGAACACCATCCACTGTCTCTGGAGGCTGAGACATTGGAGACAATTAAATTTATGGGATTCAAATTGTGGGTCACCCCAAGGGCATTCAAGGAGCGTGTGGTGAGTCTCAGTAGGAAGCAGCATATCATGGACCTACAGTCATGGAGGTAAAGTTGCCTAAAGGAGAGATGTAGGTAGGACCAGAGCTAGGGAGTGACCAAGGACCAGGCTCAGTATGCCCTTGGTGTCTAATCAATGTCAACACCTGTCCACCAGACAAGCCGGAGGGTGTGGCCAACAGTCCTGCGGCATAGAAGGATGTTTGGGGGAGATCCGAAGTCAGTGAGGTCACAGCTTCATCCAAGACACCAAGTGTGATGGCAGGAAAAAAACTTCCTACCACTGAGAGTTATCCCAAAGTGGAATGGACTGCCTCTGGAGGTTGCGAGTTCCCTGCCTTGGAGGCTGGAGGAGAGTTTCAGAGACTTCCTGCTCAGATATGAGTTGGCCTCAATACCCTCTGGGGTCCCTTCCGGGTCTGAGCATCAGTGATGCTGGAGATTAATCCAATGCTAATATGATAGCCCCTTTGGGATACTCCCACTACATTGTGAGCCTCCTGAGGGTTGGGACTGTCTTTTGGTATTTCCAAAGCTTAGCACAGTGCCTGGCACTTAGTAGGTGCTTAATAAATGCTTACTAAGAGACAATGGAATGACTGCTTCCAACTTGCCCTTGGTGTCTCGGGCTGAATCCCCAGGCGCTGGCTTCTGCTTTCCCCAGGCTCCAGGGCCCTAATGGGTGGGCAAGATTTGGAGATTACAAGAGGAACAAAAGGCTTGAGATCATTTAGAATAGAGTCAGGCTCTGTGCGTTGAACAACCAGGCAGATTGTCAAGAGCCTTGAATGCCAATCTAAGGGATGCTTGGGGCAGAGATGCCTAAGGGGTCTGAGGTCCTTCAGGCCTATTATAAGCTACACGATGAATGAGGGAGGTCACTCAGTTCTGCCTGGCCCCGCCTTCCACCTCTGAATTCATCCCAGTGATGCTGACCTCCTGGTCTCTCTCTATGGGAGAGAAGAGAATGATGTTCTCCTAGGGTGGGGAGGATGGGTCAGAGGCAGAGCGACCACAGGCCCAGGGGCCTGGGCGGGGGGAGGGGTGGTAGCAGCCTGACTCCAGAACACTGCCCAGCAGGGACTGGGGTTAGAGTTTCTCCAGGAGAAGAGCTCTATGAATGTTTAATGGGCCTGCTTGGCTTGGGTTACCTCTCCCACCACAGAAGTGCATGGGGCGACCGTCCACTACACCCAGAGCCCAACCCTAGACAGACAGACTGGCAGACGGGCAGTCACACCCCTTAGGCCTTTGCTGCCTGGCCAGGGGAACCGGGAGCAGACGAAGAGAAGCCCGGCTGTGTGTTGGGGCAGCAATCTGCCCTGTCCTCATCTCTGCCCCCGTGGCCACTCTCCACTGTCTGGTAAGCCTATCCAGCCTCTGAACCCCCAGCCACGGCCTCCTCCAGGCCCTGGGTCACCTGAGGGAGAGAAGGGGGCCTCCTCTCTGGGGAGGGGTCTCCCGTGGCGGACCCTACAACTTTTTAACAGAGAGCTCCCAGTAGGTGAGTGTCCCCACCCCACTCCCTCCCAGACAGCAGCCCAGAGACCACAAGGAGGCTGGAGGCATAAACAAGGGATGATGGGATCTAGTGTCAGAGGGGACCATAGAGGCTGTTGGGGCTCATTGTCTTATTCTACAGAGGAGGAAACTGAGGTCCAGAAAGGGGAAGGGGTTTGCCCAAGGTCTCCCAGCTGAGTCAGGAGGAGAGCCGCAGCTCCAAACTAGGGGCTACTTACCATGTTGCCTCTTGGGCCTAGAGGAAACTCATTGTCCCAAGGAGAACCAATCTGGGCTCCTGGAAAAGAGAATTCTAGTGTCTGCAAGAGGCCTTAGAAGTCATGAAGCCCATTTCACAGAGAGGGTAAGCTGATGTTTAGGAAGGAAAGAGAGAGGGAAAGAAGAAAAGGAGGGAAGAAGGAAGGAAGGAAGAAAGGAAGGAAGGAGAGAGAGAGGAAAGAAGGAGGGAGGGAGAAAGGAAGGGAGAAAAGGAAGGAAGGAAGGAAGGAAGGAAGGAAGGAAGGAAGGAAGGAAGGAAGGAAGGAAGGAAGGAAGGAAGGAAGGAAGGAAGAAAAGCAAGGAAGAAAGAAGGAAGGAAGAAAAGAAAGGAAGGAGGAAGTGTGAGAAACGTGGTTTTGGGGATCACTAGACTTCCTAGGCAGGGCCAAAGTCCTGAAGAAGAACCCTGTGATAATCCCTAGGGAAGGCTGTACAGACCACAGGACTCCCAGAGGAAGACCAAGTGGTAGGCATCCCTTAATCTGTGGGGATCACAGGGCCTCCTAGGGGTCAGACCCTAAGGAAGACCCAAGTGATGGCCCCTTAGGATAGCAGTAAGATCACAAGACTCCTGAGACAGGGCCGGAAGTCCCATGTGATGTCCCCTTAAGAAGGCCATGCAGACCACAGGGTTCCCCAAGGGAATCCAGAGTGGTAGCCCTCTTAACACCACAGTGGGGATCACAGGACACCCCAAGACAAGATCCAGGAGTAAGCCTGGCGAGCTTCCGCTGCCTGTTGCTTCCCTTCACTTGACCTTAGGAAAACCCATGTGATTTGCCCATTCACACCCAAAGAATTCAGGACCAGAGTGGGCAGAGGAAGGCATTTTATTACGCTGCCCAGGAGAGCGTAATATATAGTGCTCTCGGGAACACTCACACTGATACAGCTGCAGGAGCAGGGGTAACCATTCCCTCCACTCCTGCTAGAGTCATGGTTAGTTTACAATCTTTGTTTTTTTACATAGTTTTCCTAGGTTATACAGTTTATATAAATAGGATAATAAGGATACAGAAGCAAAAGTGAAGTTAATTAGATTTTCCTTGTCTTAGTTTAGGATTAAACTATATTATTTTACTTCCCCTACTTTCCCTCTTTAACATATGCAAATGATGCAAATCAGTAGGCCTGGATTCTTGACCCAGACCAGACCCTAGATAAGCTTGAACTGGTTCAAGTGGGTTTGGCCTCTCTAATTCCCCAGACTGCCTTCTCAAAAAGTATGCACATGCATACAAGCCTCTGACCTCTCACCTGACCGACCTTGAGGCCTGGTCTCTGCTAAAGCTGGGGTGGAGAGGGGGGGAAGCACACCTTTAGTTCTGTGGAAACAAAACTCCTTCTCCCATTTCTTACAGAAGGAAGGAGGGAAGGAAGGAAGGAAGGAAGGAAGGAAGGAAGGAAAGAAGGGAGGAAGGAAGGTGGGAAGGGAGGGAAGGGAGGAAGGAGGGAAGGGAGGGAAGGGAGGAAGGAAGGCCTCAAGGATGAGGCCTGTTGGCTCTGCAGCTGCCTTTCCTGGCTCCTCCAGAACCTCCTGGGCAGGGATACCTTCCCGCATCCTCATCCTTCTTGGGACACTATCACCTGTGCAGGCACTGACCTACTCCCTAGCTCCACCCAGTCTCCTCTCTCACCTGAAGCTGGGTCTGTGAGGGAGCCCAGGAGAAGGCCCAGCTATCTAATCCATAGTGCTGTGCCTGGGAGTCACCAAGACCTGAGTTCAAATCTCGCCTCAGATACTTGCTAGCTGGGCCAGTCCCTCCACCTCCTGGGCCTCAGTTACCTCATTTATAAATGAGAGAGTTGGATTGGCTGGACTTTAAGATCCTCTAATGCTGAACCTCAGATGCCCCTAACCTAGGCACCATGCTAGACACCAGAAATACAGAGACAAAAATCAACCACCTCCTGCCTTCAGGGAGTCTCCATTCTATCTGGGAAACATATACACATAAAAGGAAGTGCGAGGCTATGTGGGGGGGCTCAGGGCAGCTGGCCAGATCGGGAAAGGCCCCATGGTGGATGTACAATCATCCTCATCTTATACATGAGGAAACTGATCCCCAGAGAGGGTGGTGTACCCAAGGTTACAAAGATACCTGAGGCAGGATTTGAATCCAGATCTTCGGGCTCCAAGCCCAGCACTCTTCACCTCATGGCACAGCCCCTCCAAAGGCTGGGAAGGATCCAGAAGCCAGAAAGGACAGGGTCTTCCTAGGACAGTAGAATGAAACACCTTTAACAGTTGGGTCAGGTGTCTGGAAGAAACTGGGCAGGATTGCCAGGGATTCAGACCACTTTCTGCCTGCCCAGGCTCTGGGGCTGAGGTCCTGCCCTGGGGCACAGGCACTGAGCTCCTCCCTCCCTGCCCAGAGCTAGTGCCAAGGTCTCACCTTGTACACAGCTGTGCCGCGCCCCACGCCCCATCCAAAGCCCCTGGTTCTCCCTTCTCTCCTCTCCCTCTGTCCTGCAGGTCCATCAGCCTGGCCCCCCAGCAATGGAAGAAGGCAGTGCCAGGCTGGCTCCACCCTGGAGGACAAGATCCGAGTTGGATGATGACTATTATCCCCAAGGAGGTTGGGACACAGCCTTCCTGGTCACACTTCTGCTGGTGGGGCTGCCAGCCAACGGGGTCATGGCGTGGCTTGCTGGCTCCCAGGCCCGGCACAGGGCTGGCAAACGTCTGGCCCTCTTCCTGCTCAGCCTGGCCATCTCAGACTTCCTCTTCTTAGTGGCCACTGCCTTCCAGATCATGGAGATTCGACTTCAGGGACACTGGCCCCTTGGAACAGCTGCCTGCCGCTTCTATTACTTCCTCTGGGGGATCTCGTACTCCTCAGGCCTCTTCCTGCTGGCCGTCCTCAGCCTCGACCGCTGCCTGATGGCCTTGTTCCCTCGGTGGTATCCTTGCCATCGGCCATCCCGCCTACCACTCTGGCTGTGTTCAGGGGCCTGGGTGCTGGCCACCCTGTTCAGTGTGCCCTGGCTCATCTTTCCTGAAGCCAACGTGTGGTGGTATGACCTCATCATCTGCCTTGACTTCTGGGACACTGAGGAGCTACCCTTGAGGGTCCTGGAGATCCTCGGTGGGCTGCTGCCCTTCCTCCTCCTCCTGGGCTCTCATGTGCTCACCCAGATCCAAGCTTGCCGACTCCGTCGGCAGCAGCCACAGGATGGTGGAGCCACACCCCACCTGGCCGGCTTCTCCCGAGTGGCTTCCACCATCCTGTCTGCCTACATTGTCCTCCGACTGCCCTACCAGCTGGCCCAGCTGCTCTATCTGGCCTACCTGTGGGACTTCTACCCTGGCTACTTCCTCTGGGAGGCGCTGGTCTACTCGGATTACCTGCTCGTGCTCAACAGCTGCCTGAGCCCCTTCCTCTGTGTCTTGGCCAGCGCCAACATAGGCGCCCTCCTCCATTCCATGCTCTCCTCCTTTGCAGCTGCTCTGGCTGAGGAGCAATTCAGGGGAGCCATGCCTGCAGCCTCACCACCGGCTCAACCAGAGCCTGCAGTCCCGCTCCAG
Organism: Trichosurus vulpecula; assembly: GCF_011100635.1. Taxonomy (NCBI): domain Eukaryota; kingdom Metazoa; phylum Chordata; class Mammalia; order Diprotodontia; family Phalangeridae; genus Trichosurus; species Trichosurus vulpecula. The sequence continues at coordinate 277,267,488 of NC_050578.1, read as the reverse complement.
CCCCAGATGAACCCCACGGCCCAGGTCCAGGTGAACCCTACCGCTCAACCCCAGCCAAACCTGACGGATCAACCTCAGGCCAACCCTACAGCTTGGTCCTCTGACTCAGTCCTCAGTCCCCCTACCTCAACCTCTGACCCCTGTGAAGGACCCACAGGACAGCCCACACCAGTTCCCCCAGAAGAGCCAGCCATGTCCCCTGCCCCTCAGGAAGACAGCCCTGGGGATGCTACTCCAGAGACATCCCCCACCCATGGCACCTCTTAAGAGAAGGAGCACAGGCTGGGATGAGGGAGGCAGACAAGGGTGCCCCACCACAGGGAGCCTGGAGAACCAACCACTCCTAACCAGTGGGCTGAGAGCCAGAACAGAGAAAGGAGTCAAGGGAAAATCCCTTTTATTCACCTGAGCTGGAGAAGGTGACCCCTCATGCCAGAGGGAATGAAAGCCAAAAATCTCAACAATGGAACCAGCTCCTCTTCTTTCCGTCTACCCATCTAATAGCTCCCCACTGGCCCACTGACCTGAGGACTCAGAGTTAGCTGTGAAGGATGGGCCACTGGCTCCCTCCAACCCTTGTAGCAGGACCCTAAGCTGGTCCTCCCCTGCCCACTCTGGCCCCCACCTGGGGAAGTAGCAGCTTCCTCAAATCATGCATTCCTATCCACCTCCCTCTCCTCCCTCAAAATGCCAAGAAGAGAGTGGAAATTCTAGAATTGTGGAGGGCCCCTAACCTCTTCAGCCTCTCCTCAAAGTGGCCTCCACTGGCAGACTTTCATGACTCCCTCTGAGGGAAGGGAGAAGCCCAGTCTATGGTCCCTTGTAGGTGGCAATGAGCCTGATCTGAATCCCGCCAAAGATAAACCAGGAGGTGGCAGGAGGACTCAACTTCCCTGGGCAATTCTCCAGAGGGTTCTTTTCCATTTCACTAAATCTTCCCTGCTGGTCGTGTGGTTTGACTTACCAGACACTGATTTGTGCCCAACTTCTCAGGAAACCCCCTACTGGGCAAAGTAACCCTGTGGATACCTCAGGTCACAGGGTGCCCATCTCTGCTGGACTGCCCGCCTTCACCTCCAGCCTTTCATCCTTTGCCTCCTGAATCTCAGTGATGGAAGGCCCCTTCCCGGGGGCATCTAGTCCAACCAAGGCTTAACCAGGAGCGTCTCTGTGACATCCCTGCCAGCCTCTGCTCACAGACCTCCAAGGAGCGGGAACTCCCCCCTTCCAAGACTTCTCTGCCCACTCTCTTCTTTACGGAAGCTGACTTCCTCTCTTCTGTCTTCTGCTCATTCATCGCTTTGGGTCTTGCTCTCAAGGACCAAGGTAACCAGAAGAAGGCTCATCTTTCTTCCACATGAAAGTGAGCACGCTGCAAGTCTTATGTTCCACATTGCCATCAAGCAAGCCTCATATGGAATGACCTCAAGGTCTGTCAATACAATTGGACAAATATTTACTAAGTGCTAACTGCATACAAGCCTTTTAACCAACCTGGATGCTCACTTGGCCAGCAACGGCTTTGCTAAAATATGCTACCCAAAGTGGAATATAGCTCTGCAAATGTGGGCAGCATAGGGCAGATGGAAGGCAGGGTAAAATGCCATTCGTTCTCTTGGCTGCCGTGTCATGCTGTGGACTCACCTTGATCTTGTGGTCCACTCAAACCTCCAGATCTTTTTTCAGACAAACTGTTTTCTAAACACACTTTTCTCATCTTGCTCTTGCGAATCTTATATCTGGAACCCAAGTGTAAGACTTTACATCCGAATTCCATCTTATTTAGTTCAGCCAAACATTCTAACCAGTTGAAATTGTTTGGGACCCTTGTGGGGTCTTTTTGGATCCAGTATGTTTGCTCTCCTTCCTTGCAAATTTGACAAGAGTGCCTTCTCTGCCAGGCAGCATAGTGTAGCAGACAGAACGATTTCAGAGTCAGGATGAACCTGGGTTCAAGTCTTGCCTCTGATACAAACTGGCTGTGTGACCCTGGGTAACTCATTTAACCTCTCAGTGCTCTGGTTCAGGGCCTCTGCCTCTCTTAGCACTTTAACTAAGTTGTCGGGGTATTGCCGGTCTGCTTTTGGTCACTGATGGAGGGAGTTTCCTCACCAGGAGTTCCTATATCCATGAGTCCGGACCAAAAGAAAAATGTCATCTATCTATATTCTATTTCATCTGAGTAATTGATAAAAGGGAGTGGACAGTCCAGGGACAGGTGGAGATCTCCTTTCAAGTTGACAGGGACCACAGACTATTCAGCCAGTATTGAAACCACAGGAGCGCATTTTTGTCTAACCCATGTCTTCCCATGCCATACAGGCTGCCCGAGTCCTCTTCTTAATACACATCTCTGCCCACGTTACCCACCCCACCCCCACTCAAAGATCTTTGGTGACTCCCAGATAAAGTTCAATCTCCTTAGGCAAGGCTCCCCACCCTTATGTCCCATGGTCTCTCAACATGAACCCTATGTACCAGTCTAGCTAGATGACTATTCTTTTCTACGTTTTCTTGATGTCTATTCAAAAGTATATTAATCTGCTTTGGGAGGTGATGAGTTCTATGTAACTACAGGTCTTCAGATAGATCTCTTCCCCTACCAGGAGAAAGGGGGACAAGTTGATAGAAACATCCAGAATGCCTGAGTCCCTGACTGATACCAGAAGAATTCTGCCAGCCCCTGTGGACAGCTTTATCTGTGTGGCTTCTCATAACTGATGGATTCAAGGGCCCCTGGGGTCCCTTTATTTGGAGTTTCTTTCTTGCATTAGAATGGTGGATCTGTAAGATGTTCTACCTCCCTGCATCTACCTCAGCATAAAACCATATAGACCCTAACTTCTGGAGCCACGCTGAATCAGTTGGTGGTTATATATGTATCTGATATACATATATATACACATATATATATATAAAATATGTATGAGAATATGTGTTATATATTTGTATATATACATATGTATATTTGTGTATATGTGTGTCAACACACACATATACATACACATATATGGATATATTCCTTAGAACCCCAACAAAGATAGGATCCAAAGACAGCAGTGGGACAGAAGCACATCTCCCTGTATTTTTGGGGTTCTTACACTGGTAACAAACCCAGTAGTTAGATTAGACTTGAGCATGGCCACATTTTATTCCTGGTGATCCAAAATGGGACTAGAGCACAGAGGCTGGATGGGGGTCGCCTGTTGGGGAGGTTGCTAAGGATCAGTTGAACTCTAGGTCCTCTGAGGACCCTTCCAGGGCTGAAGCTTGATCCTTCTACGTTGTTTACCCTGCGCCCCACTCACCTACAGAGAGTCCTACATGGCATTTGAGGTGTGGCTTTCCCCCTTCCCATGACCCAGCCAGCCATCTGTCTTTGGAAATCCCGGAGATCTGCATTCCTCTCCTATGCCAGGTGATGCTCCCTTGGCATTATACCTGCTTATTTCTCCTATTGACCTGGGTGCTCCCTGAGGGCAAGGGTTGAATTTTAGGTATTCCTGTTTCCTCTCCCCCTGCCCAGCATCTGTCTAGCCCTACCCAGAGGAGACAAGAGATAAATGGTCACTACCTGACTGACATCACCAGCCCAATGGAACACACCAAGCTGCAGGCTGGGTTCTGCTATGAGTGAGGTGGGCACTGGGCTGGGTGCTTCTCGGAAAGACAGAACAGAAGACCCCAGATAGAAGACCCCCAGGTAGCAAGACTACCCGCAGCCCAAACCATGCAGTGGGTCAAGACTACATGTGGCTCCCACCTCTACTGGATCCTGCCCCCCTCCTCCAGGTACCCCATCCCCACTGCTGCCCCAACATGTCCCAGCTCCCTTGGTATCTCCCTGGCCTCCAAAATGATCTTCTACACCCCCAAAGCCCACAACCCCCAGTCCTTCAGGGTGTGGTTCTCTGGGGCTTATAAAACTGATTTACACACTCAGTGGTGAGTGACTAATACCAGCACAATGTAGTTGTCCCACTAAGGGTACTTGCATTTTAAAAGCAGATATCCCAGGAGGCAGCAAGGAATGACTCATTAATGGCAGAATTTCAGGCCCCTTATAAAGGACTTGGGGTGCTTCAGTTGGGGACCCATCTTGTTCTGGCCCCCAAGTCTTCCCTTTTACTATCCCCAAGGCCAAGTGGAGCCACCCCGAATAATGTTCCAGTTCTTTGGGTTGGCATTCAAAGTCCTCCCACACATCTGACCAGGGGCCCCCTCCCTCCACCAGCTCTCTGCCCATTCCCATGACTGAATTTTTGCCATGCCTGGCTCTCTTCCAACTTCCCCAACCCAATGTTCCCATCGTTGGGGGCCCGGCTCCCACTGGAAGCATCATCATCACTGATAAGTACCAGCCCAGGGAGGAGACTATTACAATAGTCTTTGTACCCAATTTCCAGAGGCACCCAAGGCCACATAGCTGGTGAATGTCAGAGTTCATAGTTGACTGGAACTGTCTGGATTCTAGGCCTAGGATTCCTGGCTCAGATAAAACTGGGAAGGGCAACATGGTATCCAATGATGCTCCGACCCAGACCTTGAGTGTTAAACAACCTAGCCCTTCCCATAGCAACTTCTCAACTAGCCAGTGAACTCCTCCTCCTCCTCCTCCTCCTCCAGAGGTGGGGAGGGGCTTTACCTCTGAGGTCTGTTGTATTTTCCAATGTGCCTAGGCCAGTCTGGACACATTACTGGTGCTCAATAAATGCTTACACATGCTGGACAGAATGAAGATGCTTGGAAAACTTTCTTTTATTTGTTCTGGGATAAAAAGGATCATAAATCCTGGGCATTCTTCCGAGAGTCCTTGGAAGGCGCATAGGTGCTACCAGCCTGGATCCCAGAGGAGTCCCTCTGAAACACAGGGTTCTCAGGGAAGTGGACCCCCTCTAGTCCTTTCTCACCCCCTGGGCCCTGAGGCTGACACAGGACTGACTCCTTTGATGCCTACCCACCACAAATTACCATGAGGCAGCTGGCTCAGAACAAAATTGACTTTTACTTCATATCTGAGTATCACAGGACATGGAGTGTCCCAGCTGGGAGGGCCCTTGGAACGTGGAGTGTCTAAGCTGGGAGGGCTTTCAGAACATAGAACAGGGAATGTTCCAGCTCTGTGAGAACGCAGAACACAGTAGACAATGCTGGCTCCTACCACATGACCATCAGCTGAAGGCATAGAGGCTATTTAGTCCAGACAAGAACAGACTCAGGGTGAGCACGGACCATCCCATCCAGCTGCCCCAAGCATCTGTAGGGCTGGTCTAACAAAGAGGGCTTTGCTTTGTTCTGCTTGGCCCCAAAGGCCAGAACTAGGAACAGGGTAGGAAGAAGTTACAAAAAAGGGGCAGATTTGAACTTGATGTCAGGGAGAAACGTCTCACCTAGGAAAGCTGCTCCAAGTGGAATGGGCTTGGGCTCCCCACTGTGGGAGGTCTTCAGGGGAGGCCAAGTGGCTCATTCTAGGGGATTTCTGTACCAATAGGGATTGCATTCAGTACCCCTCGAAGAGCCTTTCCAGCTCTGAATTTCAGGGATTCTCTCGTTGAGTCTTTCTAGCTCTTGGAGTCATTGGAAATGAGGGGAAGTTCCAGGGAGGTGGCTGACCTGCCTTGGGCCCTTCCTTCTCCCAGCCCATTCTAAGCTCTAGAGCAGGCTGACATGCCCATGGAGGGATCTCCCTAATTCTAGTCTTCCTCTATCTTCAATCTATCTCTCTGCCCTCCATTTCCAACACAAATGCCAACTAATATTCCTTAAGCCATGCTTTTATCATGACTTTGGCCAAACCACTCTCCGTGACTGTTTCTTCATTCGTGAAATGAAGGCACTGAACTCCACAGCCTTCTAGCTCTAAATCTATGATCCCCAACATCATGCCATCCCCTTTCAAGGATCTTCATCTAACTCCTCAACGTGGGTCTCTCTTACTAGATTTCATCTTCCACTGTTCCCCAACTTTCAGACTCTGCTACAGCCAGGCTGGGCTCCTCAGGGAACCTCCCCTTCTGCCTCCCAAATCTCTGCTAGGTTTCATTCACATTGTTTCATGCATCAAGCTTTCATTCATATTGGTGTTTCCCCATCTTCCATGCCATACTCTCTCTTGTACTCACTGCTGTCCTTCAGAACCCACCTAGAATCCCATGTCTTCTGGGAAGCCTCAGCATTCTTCACTTTGTTTTGTTACTATTTTAATTTTTTAATTTTAATTTTCAGGTCCAAATTCTCTCTCTCCCTCCACCCCTTCTCTGACCTATTGAAAAGTCAAGAAATAGGGAGGGAGGGAAGAAAATCTGGAACTCAAAATTATGTAGAACTGAATGTTGTAAACTAAAAATAAAAAATAAAAATAAAAAAAACCTTAATTTTCAGGAAAAAAGTCAAGAAATACAATGCCCATTATACATATAAAGTCAATGCAAAACATATTTCCACATTAGCCATGTTGCAGGAGAAAAACAAGCAAGAAAAATTAAAGAAAGTGGGGAAAAATCTGCACTCAGGATTCATTAGTTCATTCTCTGGGGGGAATAACATTTTTCATCAAGAGTCCTTTGAAATTGACGTAACTCATTGTCTGGATCAGAATAGCTAAGTCTTTCACAGGTGATCATTGTTACTATGTTGCAATGAACTGGTTCTGCTCATTTCACTTTGCATCAGTTCATGTAAGTCTTCCCAGGTTTTTCTGAACCCATCCCCTCATCATTTCTTATAGCATAACAGTATTCCATCACAATCATATACCATAACTTGTTCAGCTATTCCCCAACTGATGAGCATTTCTTCAATTTCCAATTCTTTGTCACCCCAAAAAGAACTGCTTTAAATATTTTTGTACATGTGGGTCTTTTTCCTTTTTCTTTGATCTCTTTGAGATACAGACCTAGTAGTGCTATTGCTGGATCAAAAGATATGCATAGTTTTATAGCCCTTTGGTCTTAGTTCCAAATTACTCTCCACAATGGTTAGATCAGTACACAACTCCACCAATGGGAATTAGTGTCCCAATTTTCCCACATCCGCTCCAACAATTTCTGTCATATTAGTCAATCTGATAGGTATGAGGTGGTATTTGAGAGTTGTTTTAATTTACAATTCTCTAATGGATAGTGAGATAGAGCATTTTTTATATGACTATAGATAGCTTTGATTTCTTCTGAAAATTGCCTGTTGATATCCTTTGACCATTTATCAATAGGGAATGACTTGTATTCTTACAAATTTGACTCAGCTCTCTATATATTTGAGAGATGAAAGCCTCATCATTTTGGGGGGGGACAGGGCAATTGGGGTTAAGTGACTTGCCCAAGGTCACACAGCTAGTACATGTGTCAAATGTCTAAGGTCAGATTTGAACTCAGGTCCTCCTGACTCCAGGGCTAGTGCTCTACTCACTGCACCACCTAGCTGCCCCAAGCCTCATCATTCTTAATGATTATAACATAGATGACACAGCTGTCTAGCATATCAATACAATTAGCAATAAAACTCATCATGATATTTCATCAATATCTCAAGGCTCCATGATCCTACCACTGATGCAGATTACAACCCCTAAATGACGTGGAAGCTGGGTCTTTGAATGTTGATGGAGATAAACCTGTGGGACTTCAGCCAACACATTAACCATCACTGGACCCTCCTGGGGAGCCTTCCCAGTTCTCCAGAGCCTGTGCTGGTAACACCTTCCATAACCCAGGGCCAGGCTTTGGAGGGAGGGGAGCTTGAGTGAAAGCTCTCCAAAGGTATCAATGATCTCTTAATTGCCAAATCTTCCAAGCCCTTGATAATCTAGCTCCCTGCTCCTTTCCAGGTTTCTTACACATTTCAAGTCCCTCCCTATTATGCACTCTTTGATCCAGTGATGCTGGCCTGGCTGTTCTGCAAACCAGACACTCCATCTCCCAACTGCACTAGGAGCATTTTCTCCAGGGCGGAGGGGAGGGTTCAGAGGCTCCCATGCCTAGAATGTTCTCCTTCCTCATCTCCCCCTTCAGCTTCACTGGCTTCCTCCAAGTCACAGCTAAAATCTTACTTTCCCCAATCCCTCTTAATTCTCAGTTTTTCCCTCTGTTGATTATTTCCTGTTTGGTTTTCATATGGCATATTTGTACATACTTGTCTCTTTCATTAGATGGTGAGCTCCTGGAGGACAGGGACTGACTTTGTCCTCTCTTTGTATCACTAGTGCTTTGCACAATGCCTGGGACATATTTGTTGAATGACCAAATGAATGAATGAATAATGAAGGCTAACAAGCAGGCTAAATAGAACTTATTCTGGGTCCGTTTGTTGTAGCTGAGGGTTTAGCTTAAAAAGCCCAAGGTGTCCTGATGCATCCAGTACCACCTCCAGTCATTCCGATCTGTATCTGGCCACTGGACCCAGATGGCTCTGGAGGAGAGAATGAGGCTGGTGACTTTGCACAGATCTTCCTCACTTAAATCCATTTCACTTGCATGTCATGGCATCACCTCCTGATGTCATGGTCCTCCTCGAGAGCAAAGGAAACTACAGTCTGTGAGTAGAAAATAGGAGCTCCCCCACTGGGAACCCAACTGGAACTGGCCAATTGGGCAACACAGGGTCCATTTGACAGAGAGTGGGAAGGAATGCCGAGTACCCTGCCTAGACACCACAGCTGGGGTGCCTTAGCTCTCAAATTCCACCCCTCTTCTCTTCCTCAGCCCAACTGATGGAGCTCTGAATTTTCTTGGGGAGGGGAACATGAGAAGAGAAGTGGGGGTGAGGATTCTTCTAGACCCTCTCAGTGGGGCCAGCTTCCACTCTACCCACCCATCTGAGTTCACATACTTCCATTCTATTCCCTACTTACCTTTCCCAGGACAGAGTCAGCAGAAATGGGGGGGGGCGGGAATTTATGAATGTTATAAATAATAACTTTCTTTTTTAGACACTCTCCTCAGACATACTTTGGAAATGGGAAGACCTGGGTTCAAGTTTTGGTCGGGCCACTGGGCCCCTGGCGGTGGGGGTGGAGTGCTTTTGTTCGGGGCATCAGTTTCCATTCTGTGGACCTTTCCACCTCCCACACCCCTGCACTGGGAGTCCGAATCCTAGAGTAGCAGTCATGTCTCATCCTACCTCACTGTGTGAGCTTAGCCAAGTCTTCTCCCTTCCTGGGGCCTTGGTTTCCCCAGCTGTAAACTGGAGGAAGGGATGTGATTTGAAGGTAGTCTCTACGATTCGTCCCAGCTCTGTGAATCCGATCCACCTTAGATTATGCTCAAGATCCAGAGCTGGAAAGAACTTAAGGTGCCATCTAGTACAAACACTTTGTTTTACAAATGAGGAAACTAAGGATCAGAGCAGGACGCAGACTTGCTCGCGGTCCCAAAGCAGAACTAGAGTTTGAACGCAGGTCTTCTGGATCCAAATAATGTGTCCCGCGCCCTGGGCCTAAGCGCAGCTGGGAGCAGCTTCATCTGGGTAGGAATGCGCATAGAGGGCCCCCAGCAAATTATCGGATGTGGGAGGAGCTCTGGTCCCACCCTCAGCTCCCTTCGCCCTCCTTCTCTCCTTCCCCGGAGCCCTCTCCTTTCCAGCCCCTCTCCCCCTCCTTCAGATCACCCACTGTCGGACCCTTTAGGAGCCATTCCAGGGGACTGTGGTGAGGAGGGGAGTGCGGAGTGAGAGAAGAACCCCAGACCCCCGCAGCCCCGTCTTTCTCAGGGCTGCTTCTCTGGTCAGTTCTCGCCCTCCAGGATCCCCACCCTACTCCTTCTCCCCGAGGCCCCCGGTCCCCAGTCTGGCTACTGCCTGCGGCGTACGTCCCCGATACCAGCCCCTCCTCCTCCCCCCTCTTCCCCCTCCCGCCCTCCCTCAGCTCCTCCCCCCCGCCCAGGCAAGCCCTGTCCCCAAGCGGCTGCCTTCAGACTCCTCCTCCTTCTCCTCCTCCCGCTCCTTCCAGGGACCCCCAGCCTCCCGTCCCCAGTCCGGCTATTGCCTCTGGCACCCCTCCCCCAGATTCCAGCCCCTCCTTCTACACCCCCAACTTTCCCACGGCTCCTCCCCCCCCCCGCCCAAGTCCTCTCGCCCAGCAGCCGCCCCCAGACCCCTCCTCCACCATCTAGGTCCCGCCCCCGTCCCGCCTCTGCCCCGCCCCTCCGCCCCTCCGTTCCACTCCCTCTCCCCCTCCCCGCCACGGGCATCCTCGGTCACTTCCTGATTCCCGCTTCCTGCTTCCCAGAGTTGGGGATCCAGAGCCGCCGCCGGATTCGGTCCCGCTGCCCCGCGCTAGCGGCGCCCACCCGCCCGCCGGTGAGCAGAGGCGGGGCGGGGGAGGGGGCGCGGCCACCCAAGGCAGCCCCTCCTCCCCCCATGCTCTGGGACCCCGGGACCTTCCAGGAGCCGGCCTGGGACTTGGGGTACAGGGAAGCTTGGGGCGGGGGAGGGGACCCCCTCCTGCACCCCTCTAGCCAGCAGCGCTCCCCATCTCTGCCGATCTATTTTCCGGCACCCCCCCTTTCCACTGCAGCTGCTTCGGCCCTGGCCTAGTTCCTCTGGAGGAGGGGAAGGGGGGACCTCCAGCCCCCCCAGGCCGGGCAGAGAAGGAGCCTCACTCATCTAGCTGGGACCAGGCCTGGGAGAGGGGCGCCCCTCCGAGTAGACAGACTGTGCACTGTGGGAGGGGATGATCGGGAGCCTGGGTCAGGGAGCCTCTGGGGACTGGAAGAAGGTGATTTAAGGACAGCCCTATTTTCCAAGGCCTGGGAGGAGATTTCTGGAACATCTCCCCCCATCCTCCCCCACTCCCATCCCTGCAGATGGGAAGGCTTCCCAAAGTCCCCCAGGAAGCCACAGGGAGCCTTCAGTTTCTCTAGCAGAACAGATTTTTCTGTCACCTAGTAGGGAAGGAGGCAGGAGGGGCATTGTTCCCATTTCACAGGTAGGAAAACTGAGGCCCAGAGAGAGAAAGAGACACGGCCAAAGTCAAACTGAGCCAAAGTCAAAGCCAGTGCTAGAAGCCCAGCATTCTGAAGAATGCCTGCACAAGGTGGTAAACCAGGTGGGCTGGATTCCAGACCTGGCTCTGCCATTTACCACCTGGGTGAATTTGGGTAGGTCCGTTTTCCTTCCCAGCCTCAGTTTTCCCAACTGTAAAATGAAGGGGTTGGACTCAATGAGCCATAAGGTCCCTTAAGGCAGTCTCTAAAGTGCCCAGGGAAGCCCTCTCATGGCCAGGCAGGGAGTGAGGGGGCACCTGCGGGGTGGGGGGAGGGGGCAGGGTTCATTTCTGCTTTTCTCTTGCCAGAGATGTCCTTCCGCAAAGTGGTCAGACAGAGCAAGTTCCGGCATGTCTTCGGGCAGCCGGTCAAGAACGAGCAGTGCTATGAAGATATCCGGGTGTCCCGGGTCACCTGGGACAGCACCTTCTGTGCAGTGAACCCCAAGTTCCTGGCGATCATCGTCGAGGCCAGTGGTGGAGGGGCCTTCATGGTGCTGCCCCTGAGCAAGGTGCAGGCATGGGCAGGGCCACAGCCCCCTGGGGTTATTTATTAGGTCCATACTCTGTGCCAGGCACAGGCAAAGAGGAAAGTCCCTGCCCTCAAGGAGATTGCATTCTTCAGGGGGGGCCGATGCATGGAGCAGGGAACATTACAGTCAGGGGTATCAAAAGAGCCTTGTATTGGAGGTTGTCTGCTCAAAGAGCAGAGGTGAGGAGTGAGTGCATTCCAGGCCAGAGGGACAGCCATTGCAAAAGCATCTGGAAAGGGGGATAGATAGCCTGTAGTCATTAGGCCAGGTGGACTGACTGGAATGTAGAGTGTGGGAGGGGGAGTCATGTAAAATCAGTCTAGAAGAAGAGGTTATCATCTGATGGTGAAGGGCCGTTGACGCCAGACAAGAGTTTCCATTTGCTCCTGGAAGTAATAGGGAGCCCCTGGAGATAATAGGGTGGGGGAGTGCTCTGGTTACTCAGACCCGTCTGTGTTTTGGGAGAATCACTTTAGTAGCTGAGGAAGAGAGGAAAAACAAGCAGGGAGATCAGCTAGTTGTGTTTGAGGCATTCCATTCATTCCAAGCCTGTATCATTGGACTGGCCCCGAGTTAGGCCTGGCCCAGAACAGAGACTTGTGCAGGGGAGAGGTCCTGACAGTCTGAGCTAGGGATGGTGGGGGCTGTGCGAGGGTCCAGAGGGGGAGGGGAGGGGAATGGTGACAGCTGATTGGATGCATCAGGGGGTGAGGGCAAGTGCAGAGGTCATGAACCCCTGGGACTAGAGAGATTGGGGGTACCCCTCGCAGAATTAAGGCAGTTTGGTGGCCCGGGGGATAGAGCACTGGGCCTGGAACCAGGAAGACCTGAAATCAGATTTGGCCTCGGCCACTAGCTATGTGACCCTGGGCAAGTCACTTCGCCCTGTTCACCTCAGTTTCCTCATCTGTAAAAATGCACTGGAGAAGGAAATGGCAAATCACTCCTGCATCTCTGCCAAGAAAATCCCGAAAGGCTCACAAGGAGTCAGATGTGACTGAGAATGACTGGACAACAGCAAAATTAGGGATGTCCGTCCTATGTCTGAGACTCCATTTTCCCTGTCTCTCTGGAGAGGAGACTAACCATCCCCTGTGTTTGCTCCTGTCGCTTATCTTGACCTTGAAAAAGAAGTGGGGAGGCAAGGCCTGCATTGTGAGTCCCACCATAGAGACAAGGAAGTGAAGGCCCGAGCTCTAAATTAGTTTGCGCAAGGTCACCCAGATTGTAAGATCCAGAGTGGAAAATTACTTTTGGGTTTGGAGTTGGAGGCCTTGGGATGGGATTGAGCTCCGGGCCTCGCCCCGAGTGGGGCCTTGGGCCCGTCCCTACCTCGTCTTGGGGCTCGTCATCACAGGAGGTGGCTGAGCTCTCTCTAAGGCTCCCCGAGTCTAAAGCCTCTGCTCCTGGGACGTGTGGGGGCCCCCTGACTTTCTCTTTCCTCTCCACCCTGCTCCGTGCCTACAGACGGGGCGCATTGACAAATCATACCCCACGGTATGTGGGCACACTGGACCTGTCCTCGACATCGACTGGTGTCCGCACAACGATGAGGTCATCGCCAGTGGTTCTGAGGACTGCACGGTCATGGTGAGGAGCTAGGGACTTACCCTTGGCTAGCCGTGGGGAGAGGGGAGGGCCCTTCCTCTGGTGGTCTCCCATTAACACCTGTCGGCCCACAGGTCTGGCAGATCCCAGAGAACGGCCTGGTGGCTCCCCTGACAGAACCGGTGGTTGTCCTAGAAGGCCACTCCAAGAGAGTGGGCATTGTGACCTGGCACCCAACCGCCCGGAACGTTCTCCTCAGCGCAGGTCTGACCCCCCTCCCCAGGCTGCCTGTCAGCTGTTTAAGTTACCCTTGAAAGTTTCCCCAAGTAGTCACAGATAAACCTCACAGCACCCCTGTGAGGGAGGGGCAGCTAGGTGGACTAGGACTCAGTGAGATCTGAGTTCAAATCCTCTCTTAAAGGGCTTATTTAACTGGGCAAGTCACACAATCTCTTGGCCTCAGCTTCTTCATCTGCAAAATGAGGGTGGGGAGGGGTTTGTAAAGCCCACAGGCAGAGAGGCCTGGGCGTACCATGTCCTGGCCTTCTCTGTGCCTCAGATTCTACCCCTTTGTAAACAGAGGCCTGGGCTCCATGGCCCCATGGTACCCCCCGGTTCTGCACCAGTGCTCCTCTAACCCAGTTAGCTGCTCCTAGCTTGTTAGCATTAGCAGCTCCCTTAATTAGAAGGGTTGTGCAGCACTGGGAAGAATTCATCGATATTACCCCATTTGCCAGGTAGGATAAGTGAGGGCCCAGAAGAGAGCAGTTTCCTCAAAGCCTCACAGCAAGTCCGTGGTAGAGCCAGACAGAATTCAAACCCGTGCCTTTTACGCGAGGTGGTAGGCAGGGGTCTGGGCACAGGGTGGGAACTGATGGGCCGGGATGGTGGTTCCGCAGGCTGCGACAACGTGGTACTCATCTGGAATGTGGGCACGGCGGAGGAGCTGTACCGCCTGGATGCCCTGCACCCCGACCTCATCTACAACATCTCCTGGAACCGCAACGGAAGCCTCTTCTGTTCCGCCTGTAAGGACAAGAGTGTGCGCATCATCGACCCTCGCCGCGGCACTCTGGTGGCGGTATGTGCGGCCCCTCCCCCGGCCCATTGTGAGGAAGTCTGGGCACCATCCTGGAGTCCAGTGAGGGAGAGATTGGAAGCTGGGGTCCTCCCAGGGGCGGGGAGGTGGTGCAAGAGGCAAATGCTGAGGCCTGGCCGACAATGGTGGACAGGAGTCAGGGTGCTGGGAGATCAGTCCTGGGTCCCCAGGGCCTGTGGGAGCGGGCATACACCCAGGGGAGTCATGGGGTGGGCTCTGATAGATGGGTGGGACGGGGCTCAGAAGCTCTTTGCTAATAAAGATGGCCAGGCTCTGTGTCTACAGGAACGAGAGAAGGCCCATGAGGGAGCCCGGCCCATGCGGGCCATTTTCCTGGGCAATGGCAAGGTGTTTACCACAGGCTTCAGCCGGATGAGTGAGCGGCAGCTGGCGCTCTGGGACCCGGTAAGCTGAGTCCAGCAGGGTCTTCTCAAGAGACAGCTAGAGAGCTGAAAGCAAGGTGGGAAGCAGGGGCTGGATGCTCACCTGAGGGTGCTTAAGTACATGGGCAGGAACCCTACCCTAATTCCTGAAGAATGTAGGACTGAGAACCCTAACATCGTGGAATGCCGGGGGAACAGGAAACGTGGGATATCAACTGGCAAGAGGCATTACAACATAGGACGTGGACTTTCAGAGAACAATCAGACCCTAGAACACAATGTCAGAGCTTTGAGGGACCTAGAACATGGAATGCCATGGGTGGGAAGGACCACAGAGCATAGAACCAAAATTGTCAGAGCCTGACTGTAGAGGTTGACTTCATGTTCCATGACCCCTGGAAGGACAGGGGTGACAGAGGACAGGGATCTAGGCCCCCACCACCCACTAATGCCCCCTCTCCCATGGCAGGAGAACCTGGAGGAGCCCATGGCTCTGCAGGAGCTAGACTCAAGCAATGGGGCCCTGCTTCCCTTCTATGACCCTGATACCAACGTCATCTACGTCTGTGGCAAGGTGGGCATGGGCAGAAGTGGGCACATATTGGAGTAGGGGAAAGGGCATTGGACTTGCACAGGACCCTGACATTCCTCGGCACCCACCTATTCTCAGGGGGACTCAAGCATCCGCTACTTTGAGATCACAGCTGAGCCCCCCTATATCCACTTCCTGAACACCTTTACTAGCAAGGAGCCTCAGCGGGGAATGGGGCGCATGCCCAAGAGAGGCCTGGATGTGAGCAAGTGTGAGATCGCTAGGTGAGAGGGGATGGGTGCTTTGTGAACCCCAACTGGGCTGGGCTGGGTGGGTGGCAAGCCTTGACCTAGGCTCACACACCTTCTCCCCTACTCAGGTTCTACAAGCTCCATGAACGGAAGTGTGAACCCATCATCATGACTGTGCCCAGAAAGGTGAGTGGGGCCTCTCCCTCTGGGCCTGTGCCACCACCATCTCCACCTAATTCCCAGGCTCTTGAGCACCCATAGTTCTGTCTCCTGCCCTTTTCCACCCTCCAGCCCCATCTCCAGGCTGATGGTGTTGGGACCAGGCGGTAACCAGCACGGGGAGGCCTGGGGAAAGGAAATAGGAAGGTTCATTCTGGAGTAGAAGACTGGGGAGAGATAGGGTAGCTGTGCCCAAGGGCTCGGGGAGATGGAATCAGTGTGCCAGCTTTGGGACGTCAAGGAGGGTGGCCCTGTGTCCCTGGAAGTCCAACTTGTCCTTCTTGGCCTTGGAGGAATGAGGAGAAGGTGCAGGGAACTGGATTTCTGCTTGATTGAACTTGACAGACACAGAATTTCAGAGTTGGGTGACCTTGGGCAGCACCCAGGCCAAAAGAATCCTCCCTGCCAGTGACCCGCCTCCCCCCAGCAGTCCCTCCCTGCCAGGGCAGCTCTCACTGGCAGCCAGTTTATCTTGACCTTGGGCCTAAATCTGCCCCCTTGTGACTTCTGCTATTACCCCTGGGGCCAAGGAGAACAAACCTAATCCTTCTTCCCCATGATGGCCCTTCTGACACCAGAATGCAGAGCTCATGTTCCCCAGGCCTTCTCTCCTCCGGGCTAGACATCCATGCTCAGTCCCTTGCCGTCCGGCCATCCTCATGTGACATGGGCCTCACCAGCCTGGACACTCTCCAGCTCACCACAATGGCCTCGCTGGGGCCCCCAGGGATGGTCTCCCTGGGGCAGAATGTCAGAGCTGTCCCTGGGTGGAACGGCCACACTGCCCCCAGAGGGAGAGATCCCCCTTCCTGGGAAGTCTTCCCAGAGGTCAGATGACTCGCTTGCTCTGTGGTGATGTCACAAGGTTCCTTCCATTTACTGACTGGACTAGATGCCCCTACATCCCTTACAGCCCTGAGAGTGTGGGATCCCCTGGGCTAGGCCCCAAGGGATAGTAGTATTTGGCATGTAGGGGGTAATTGTGCTAAGATGAGGGACTAGCATGTAGGCAAAGGTGCCCAGGTCAGACAGCCCCTGATTCACTGCAGAATCTTTGAAGAACCAAGACTTCTCTGGGTGGCAGTAAAGTAGCAGACATCCGGGGAGTCCTGGCCAAGCCATTTAGACTTTGTCCTGTCCTCCCTGGGGAGTTGCCCTGGCGTGCTCAAGGTGAACGTCTGAAGTCTTGGCCTGAGGGTGGAGACCAGAGGCAGGGAGGTTCCCTCAGAAGTCCAGGGGAGGGCTGGCAGGGCCTGAGCACCAGGAAAGAGGTCAGAGGGAAGGCTGCTGCCCCACAAGAAGTGACCAGGCTTGGCCAGTCCTTAGCGAGATTCTGGAGCCCTGAGCCTCAATGACCAGAGGATGGACAGGGAGTCTGGGGACACGTGAAGGCCAAAGTGCCAACAGGGACTGACCACTGGAAGTTCCTTAGGGAGTGAGAGTCCCGTGTTCAGTTCTGAAGCCTCAGGCTGGCTCCTTATCTGTAACCTGGGGCCCAGGCTCCCTAGAGCTCTGAGGACCTTTCCACCCTGCCGTTCTGGAAGAGGGAGAGGGCCATCCTTCCTCCTCCACCTTTGCCTAGCAGAGGCTCTCCCTGCCCCCACAGTCAGACCTATTTCAGGATGACCTGTACCCAGACACAGCAGGGCCCGAGGCAGCCCTGGAAGCTGAAGAGTGGGTGAGTGGGCAGGATGCCGAGCCCCTCCTCATCTCCCTGCGTGAAGCCTATGTGCCCAGCAAACAGAGGGACCTCAAGGTCAGCCGAAAAAATGTCCTGCATGACAGTCGGGCGGCCTCGGCTCCTGTGCCCGGAGCTTCCACACCTGCCTCCACCACCACCCCGGTCAGCACCCCAAGCAGCAGTGGCACCAGCAGCAGCAGCAGCAGCAGTGGCCTTGCAGGGGCTGGGGTACGTACCTGCCTGCCAGCTTGGCTTAGGGCTGCTTGGCAGCATGGCCCAGCCCTAGGGGCCTAGGAGAAGGAAAGGAAATAGGGTGGAAAACAGCCACCCTGCCTCTCTTCCAGGCTTGGGGAAAGGGCAGAGACAGGGTGTAGAGGGCCTCAGACTTGATGGCTGCCAGGTAGGCAGGGCTCTGGGGCTAGCATTACCTCCCCCCTGACCTCCCCAGGCAGCCCTGCCTGGGCCTTACTGGTCCCCTTGTTCCGTTGCAGGACTCTGGGAAGCTGGAAGAGGTGACCCGTGAGTTGCGGCTGCTCCGGACCTTGGTGAAGGAACAGGGCGAGCGCATTGCCCGTCTTGAAGAACAGCTGGGCCGCATGGAGAATGGGGATGTGTAGTGCCCAGCCCCTGCCTGCCGGAGCCAACCCATCCCTCCCTTGCCCCAGATCCTGCCGCTAACTCAGCCGGCCAGGGAGCAGGAAGCTCCGGCCTGGACCACTTTTATACTTGCTATCAAGAATGATTTTTTTTTATATACTAGGCAAGAACTTCCCACACCTCCAAGGGACCATCTTCCCTTTCCCACAGACTCCACCACACCTAGCTCTCCTGCCCTCAGCTACCCTGGTGGAAGTTGTGGGCCTGACTATATTTTCATTCCAAATAAAAACCTCTTTCTAAGATCCTGGCCTGGCCTCCCCCTTTGCTGTTGGGGGCTGGGGCGGAGGGGAAGTGGGGGGAGATGGGCAAGGCGCCTGACTACCAGGAAAGGAAACGCATCTCTGTGCCCCTCGGCCCTCCAATACTGGGCCTGTTCCATTGCCTCTGCTGCCAAAACAACCTCCCTCTAAGCCTGCTCCCTCCTCGATAAGGGGGCTCTGCCTGCTCTAAGTCCGGGATCCCAAGGGTTAATGGATCTGGGGTCATTGTCCCCACTCTCTAAGCTGCAATCTCTCCCTATCCATCGGCCCATTCCCTCTGCTCACAAACATGCTCATGTTTCTTTGCATCCATTATTCCAAACTCTGCATTTATCTGACCATACCTCTTCCCTTTGTGGTGAACTCGCAGAGACACTTTTCTACACTCCCCAACTCACATCCTTCCCTCCTGAACGCCTAAACTCTGCACCTTTGCCCTCTTGGGTGCGTCCTCTAGGCTTGGGGGACACTGCCCTGTCCTGGGCCTTGTCCTGCCTTTCTAAGCTCCCCTCAGTCTTTGGGGGGATCTTCATCCATGCCTCAGTAACCAGGGGGTCCCTTGGGCCTTCTGCTCCCCTCCCCCCAGCCTGCCTCATCAGTCCCCCAGGGCTTCACAGATCATCTCTGCTGATGATTCCCAGACCTTTTCACCAGCTGCATCTTGGGCATCCTGTTGGCAGCACCCCCAATTGAACATGTCCATAACAGAATTCCTTACCCTTCCCCCAACATTCCCCTCAGCCCCTCCCTCCCACTCTCTCCTCTCTGAGCTGTTGGGTGGTCCTCATCCCTCCCACCCTTGCCTCGGCTCTGGGCACTTCACACCTGGACTCTTGTGACATCTCTGCCCATCCCCCACTTGAGTGATTTTTCCTGAATTCTGTATCTGACCACGTCACCCTCCTCAATGAACAAACTCCAGTGCTTCCCTATTCCCTCCAGGATCAGACGAAAAACTCTTCTCTGAAGTCCTTCCTGCTTTCCCCAGCACTCCACACTGACCTGGTGTTTTATGACTTGGTGTTACAGATGCTTCACCTCCCACCTCCTGCCTTGGCACTGGCTGTCCACCTTCACCTCGGCCTCCTGGCTTCCTCTAAGGCCTTCCTGGCCTCCACTTCCTGCATTATCCAACCCCCAACTTTTCCCACTGGGATTCCAGATATCTTAAACGCAAGTAGTGTTGGCTTTATCTCATTAGAACGTGAGCTCCCTGCATAATTTTGTATGCCCAGAATTTAGGAAATGTTTAATAAATGGCAGGCCTCGCTCCCTGTCCCAAGCCCTCGGGCCCCCAGGCCTTTGGTTAGGAAAAGATCCCTCGATTCAGGCAAGTGCGCAGGGTTCAAGACACTGGCCAAGAGAAGGGTGCCAGAGAGCCCCACCTCCCCAGCCTGATGTGTGTGGCCTCCCCCAGTTCTTTCCCAGCACTGGGCCCCTGCCTGCTTCACGGAGGGGGTGGGCAGAAGACAGGAAGCCGGAAGCCCCAATCTAACCCAGGTCACGGTCCCTACCTCCTTCACCCAGTCTGCCCACCCCAGTCTGTTTCATAGCCAGAGCTACAGTCAGCAGTGCCGGGGCCCAGTTCACAGACCCAAGGGCCAGATGGTGAGTGAGGGGAACACTGGGGAAGGGGAAGTGGGCATGGATACTCCAAGGACCAAGGCTGGGGTAGCTATACCTACCCCGGCCCTCCATCCCAGGGCCAGCCAATTCCAGAGACCAACTAGGCCAGGCATCGCTGCGCCTTCTGTGGGCTCTGCCTATGATGCCCATCTCCTAGGACTTAACCCAACCTTGGACTTCATGGTTGTTGGGAACTCCCAGCAACTGCCCTGCAGCTTAGAGTGTTAGCAAGCTGTCCGGGGCAATCACCCAAGGTCACACAGCCAGCAAGGGCCACAAGCAGGCTTGAACCCCAATTCTCCTGGTTCTCAGACCAGACTCAGGGTATCTCTCCACAAGGCCAGGTGCCTCTCCCACAGCCTGGGATCCTAGGATGCCAGAGCTGGGCCCAGATGGCTCAGAGGGGATGGAGGGAGGCCAGAGCAGAGAGGCAGAGGCCAGAGGTCCCAGAGCCTGGCCCCATCCCTCTGTTCTTCCAGAGCTGATTGAGGGAGGGGAAGTGAGGGGCCAGAAATGGAGGCTTTCAGCTCTCTGCTCAAGCCTCTACATAGCAGCCTCCACCTGCTTTGTTCCAACCGCAAGCTTCCTCTGACAGAGAAGGCCGGGGCAGTAGCAGCAGCTGTGGAGGCCTCAGTCACATGCCTATGGGTGCCCCCACCCCCCAGCTGGCTGTGGGGAGGAAGGGAGGGAGGGGAGAGCAGGCCAAGCAGATAGCTCAGAGAAAGGCCCCCAGGGCTCCAGGGCAGCCACCCCATGACTCCTTCTCTGGGGAGCCCTCCAAAGGGAAGGGCCAGGCCATCGATGCCAGTTTGCATCCCTTGGCCTAGGGCTGGACTCCAGGCTTGGAGAAGAGGGGTTGGCTCCTGGATCACATTCTAGTCCAGAAATGACCCCCCCCCCTCTCTCTGCCACTGGCCCATTTACAGATGAAGAAACAGAGTGGACTTGCCCTGTTATGGAGCTAGCAAGGGCCAGAGCTGGGGACTGAAATCTGGGTCTTCCAATCCAGGGATCTTCTGAGCTGAGTTCCAGGAACAGGGTGGGAGGAGGGGACCAGGCTCCCCTAGATACTTCAGGAGCCTCCACCCAGACACCCCAAAGTCATATAACACTTTGGAAACCTCTGTCCAAGGTACTTTTCCACCTTATCTCAGCCTCACAAGACCCCTGGGTGTTAATATCATTCCCATGCTACAGATGAGAAAGCCTCTACTGAGGCTAGGTTTAGGTTCTCGATCAGCCTCACACAGCAAGTCAGTGGTAGGGATGGGGCTGTAAGTCTAGACCTCTGAGTTCATCTGGGCAGCCTCCTGGCCTGGCCCAAGGAAGCCAGGCCCTTTAGGTTCTGAGTCTCAAGACTGCTGCCTTTCCCCTGCTGCTTTCCCTGGCAGATGCCCTTCTCTACCTCTTCCCCTCCTCCTTCTCTCTAGGCACTGTCCAGGCTCATGGGCCTGGTGGCCCTGGTAGCTCTGCCAGGGGCGCTGGGCTCCGAGGAAAGCAGCTCCCACAGCTCGGTCACTGTGTGCCTGCTGGTGCTACTGCTGCTGATCCTGATGGCAGGCTTGGCCCTGGCCTGGTATCACCTTAGCCAGGAATCAGGGGGCTACTACCACCCAACCCGCCTGGGCACCTCCCTGTGGAGCCGAGCCCGCCGGCTGCTGCAGGCCACGGGGGTGGCCCGGTGGCTCGGAGGGTCAGCCGTTGAAGAGCTGCAGGACAGTATGGAAAAGCAGGAAGAGGAAGAGGAGGAGGAGGAGGAGGAGGAGAACAAGGAGGAGGACCAGGAGGAGGAGGACCAGGAGAAGGACCTAGAACCAGAGCAGGAGAGAGAGAAGCAGCCTGGCCAGGACAAGAATGATGTGCCCAGGAGCTCAGAGGGTCCAGAGGCAGCACAGGGGGAAGTCTGCCTCCAGCAGGGGCCTGAGCCCACCCATTCTGGAGGCCGAGCCGAGGCCCTGCTGAGCGACCTCCATGCCTTTTCAGGGAGTGCAGCCTGGGAGGATGGGGCAGGGACAGAGGGGGGTCACGGCCTCAGTGTTACCGCGCTGTAGGCATAGGGGGCCCTGCTTTTGCCTCCCTCCTGCCCACTTCTGCCACCAAAGCCACCAGGGGATAAATAGGGCCTCCCCAGCCTCCCAGGAGCCCCGCTCAGCCCAGCCTGCCCACGTCCTCAGTACTCCACAGTCTGGTCCAAAGGTCCTTGAAGGCATGATTGCTACATGTCTCACCACATCAATCCGTGGTGGCACAGACCCCCAGAACTGTGTGCCACACAGCAATGCCCATCTCTCTCTGCACTGTCCCCCGCTGCCCCAGACCAAGACCACTAAGCCCTTCCCATCCTTGTAGATGTGTGGGTAAAAGAACCAGGATGCCCACGCCAGGTCCAGGATGGGGGAACAGCCCCTTCTGAAATAAAGACTCCTACACTGGATTCCTCTGTGCTTTTCTAGATGACCCCACCCCCAAGCCCTTCTCCTCTCCTGGACCTTCTCCTGAGCAGACCTCAGACATCCACCCCTTGTTTGAGGGCTCCCCATGAGCCAAGGAGCTCCTGCTGAGCCCCTTCACAAGAAAGAAAGAGGGCCAGCTAGTGCCACAATTCAAATATTTAATCTCCTAAAAGACACAGCACAAGCAGCTGAGGGCCTGGGAGGTAGGCACTCAGTGCTCCCTGAGGCTGCAGCCTGGTACTCCCGGTAGCAGTCAGTTCCCATGATTCTGTGCAAAAGGTGCCCTCCTCCCAGTCCCCAAGGGCACTTTGCTCATCCTGGCCCAAGGGGCCTACAGCACTTCCAGGCCAATGCCAAGAAATCCTTCTTCCAAGAGGTAAAGGGGCGATTTGGGTTGAGTCCAAGGAAGGCAAAAGGACAGCCAAGGACAGCCAACATCATCCCCTCTCTAGCGTCCAGAGCGGCCCCGACCTTTCTTGGCTTTCTTGCCAGTGGGAGTCCGGATGGGAAGAGGGGCCGAGCTGACTGGAGGTGGAGGTGGGGGTGGGGGTGGGGGTAGCTCCATGGACTCTGTTGGGCCGGTGCTAGGTCGGAACCCTTCGAAGGGTGAGAATTTCAGGGGGCTGAGGGAGAAACCAAGACTCAGTCACTATCAGAGGCCCTGGTCTTTATCGCCCTACTCCAGCCCAAGCCCAGGGACAACCCTCCCCTCCCTCCACTCCAGCTGGCCTGCACTTGGCCAATCAAGGTCCAGTATACCTGATGGGGGTCCGAGGACTGCTATTGAGGCGTCGAGGGGACCGCAGCTTGGGCTGGAACGAGAAGCCTTCCTTGATGCCCTCCAGGACAGAGGGGGCCACGTAGGTGAAGCCCTGGCAGATGGCAGCAGGAGATGAATTACTCCTTCCCTGCTCCCAGCACCACTAGACCTCCCTTGTCCCTCAATCCACCCCAAACACCGATGGGGGCTCCTCACCAAGAAAGCCTGGTTGGCACTTTCACTGAGGGCTGAGTCATCAGGGCTGTCCACAGGCGTCTGCTTCGTGAATCGTGTGTCAAACTGGCTCACGTCCTCCTCAGACTGCTGCAGGGGGTGAAGGAAAGGCCAGCTGGGGTCAGGCTTCCATGGAGGGAGCTCGGGGGATCCCCTCTACACACACACACACACACACACACACACACACACACACACACACACACTCACCAAGCAGGGCCGGAAGGGGGGTTCTACTTGTCGGGCCAACAGGTCTTCCCAATTGATATGGCGGAAGAAAGGGTGTTTCTGTGGAAAGAGCAGCTCCCCATGAAGGTCAACTCCCCAATCCTGGACACGAGCCCCACCCCTTAGCCCCCTAATAGGGCTCAATCCCAGCCCCTGGTGGAGTGCCAGTGTGCTAGCCCCCCAGTTCCAGGCCACTCCACCAAGATGTATGAAGCACCTACTATGTGCAAGACAAAGGAAAAAAAAATGAAATAGACCCTGCCCTGAAGAAGCTTGTATTCTCCTCTGCACATGTCGGGGTGGGGGTGGTGGAGTGGAAAACAGTACTAAGAAGTAGGGGGATCTAAGGGGAAAGGCTCGAAGGAGGGGGCACCTGAGCTGGGATTTTAGGTAGAGATTAGGAGACATCAGTTGTAGGAAGAGTGGACAACCTGGCAAAGGCCCAGAGGTGGGAAAGAGCATATCCCGGGCAGACACCAGCCAGCAGGACAGTTTGTCTAGAGTGCAGCATACATGGAAAGCATCAACAGGAAATACATCTGGGAACAGAAAGCCAGACTGCACACTCACAGTGCGCAATTTTCACACTGAGAAGTTTGGATTTTCTCTTTGCAGCAATCATGAGCTGCTGACGATATCGGAGGGGGTAGGGGGCCACAATCAGCCCTGCTCTAGCGATCTCAATGTGGTGCCTGGGTGAGCAGAGCTGCTCCAGTTCTAACCCTCTCCATGCCAGCTGACCCACCTGCACGTCCGCTGCATCCCCAGGTCCACCCCCAAGTCGCTGGCTAGGGTTTCTCTTCAGAAACTAGGGAAGGCAGAGAAAAGGAGAGAAAGGGGGTGAGGGGCAGCATGGCAGCCCTTGGGAGAATCGGAGGCCAGCAGAGGTGGGACGGACGTCAGTGGCCCCTGAACCGACCTGTACCTGAACAGGTACCCCACCGCAATCTCCCTGACAAGGTTAGATCAAAGGCCTCCCAGGACGGCTGATCCTAAGGAAATGCACAGCCAAGCTCCCCGAACAAGACGGAGAGCCCCACCCTCTGGGGCTCCCGGGCTGGCTGAGGGTTTTTCTGCTCTGGAAGCAGCCTTCCACTTTCGGGCTCTGCCCCTTCCTGGCTGGTGGAAAGCTGACATTTCTATGAGAACGCCAGGTTGGCAAAGCATTTTCTTTACATAGCTATCTCACATAAGTCTCAAGATCCTTACAGGGGTCATGCCACGGCCATGATTGTACCTATTTTACACATGCAGAAACTGAGGCTCTGAGAGGTTCAGGGCCATTTGTCTCAGGGCTGGGAGCTATCCCAGGTCTTCCCAACTCTAGGACCAATGTTAGATGCCCTCCAGCAGCAGGCCTCCAGAGAACTTCCCTGTCTTTGATCCTCCCTTTCTGGAAGTGGATAGGGTCTTGGGAGTCTGAAAGTCCTGAGTTCAGATCCAGCCTCAGACCCTTATGCTGTAACTGTGATTCTAGGAAGGGACCAGGGCAGGAAGCTGGAGGAGGGAGAAGCAAAATGAAGAGCCTGGGCACAGCCGGGCCCCACCTTCTTGAGGAGGTCCCGAGCATCTGGAGTGAGGTAGGGTGGTAGCGCCAGCTTCGCCCTGAGGATCTTGTCAATCGTTTTTTTTCGATTCTCTGCGGTGAAGGGAGGCTGGAAAAGGCAGACAATGAACAGAGACACTTGCTGCTGCCCTCCCTGTGCCCCCCCCCCCTGCTCTTCCCTCCATGCCCACCCGCCCTCCTGAGAAGGGGGGAACTTGCCGTTCCTGTGAGCATGTCATACATCAGGGCTCCCAGGCTCCACCAGTCCACTGCCCGGTTGTGGCCACTGCGTGTGAGGATCTCGGGGGCCCTGGAGTGGAAAAGCCAGCCATCAGGCTCCTGCCCTCTGACCCTTTACCCTGTCCCACCCTGCCCTCCCTTGGGCCCTCGATCCTCACATGTACTCAATGGTGCCACAGAATGTGTGAGTGACCGAACCCTCGTGAATAGACTCCTTACACAGGCCGAAATCTGTCAACTTGATATGGCCTAGGGAAGAGAGGACAGGAGTAGTCAGTCAACGAGCACTGATTAAGCATACCGTGGGCTGATGCTAGGGATGCAAAGACAAAAATGGGATGTCCCTGCCCTCATGTAGCTTCTGTTCTACTGCAGACCCAGCATGTGCCCAAAGAAGGAAACTGGGACAACACCACCAGCACACCACTCCTGGGATGGGAGGAAAAAGGGGCTTTAGCCATCTGGAGCCTCAAGGCTACATGGGTCCAATCCCCTCTTTAAGATTATCAGAAGGCCAGCAGCAGCTTGGTGGTTCTCTTCCAAGGGATGGCTCTCAGGAGATCCCAACCAAGACAAGTCACTGTTGGCAAACTGTGAGCTCTTTCAGTACACAGATTCAAATTTTGCTTTCTTTGCTCAGGGGTTGCTGAGCAATAATCAGAACTGCAAACCAAAGCAGCTCTAAAGCACCACCTTGGTTGGAGTCTGCTGCTGGTATTAGGGGGGCCCCTTGAGCCCTCTCCCAGGAGGAGCCTTTCCCTGGCTGTCCCATTCTTACACCCACACCTACATACCTGTACACACAGCCCTACAAACACACCTCCCTACACACCCACACCCACACCCACACCCCTTACCTTGGCTGCTCAACATGATGTTTTCGGGCTTAAGGTCCCGGTAGATGATGCCTTGGGAGTGGAGATGGCCCAGGGCCAGTGTGATCTCCCCCAGGTAGAAGCTGGAGAGACAAGAGAGGTCACAGGCCAGTGAGGGGGGGCCC
Source organism: Trichosurus vulpecula (assembly GCF_011100635.1). Lineage (NCBI taxonomy): Eukaryota > Metazoa > Chordata > Mammalia > Diprotodontia > Phalangeridae > Trichosurus > Trichosurus vulpecula. The sequence goes on along the minus strand of NC_050578.1, from coordinate 277,241,257 downwards.
AGGGCTCCCCCCACCCTGTGTGCCCAGCTGTGCACAGGAGGGACATCCAGGCACCCACCAGGCGGTGTCTTCCATGAAGATGCCCTCGCGCTCCAGCTGCATGAAGAGTTCTCCTCCTGGAACACAAACACACCTTGCTGTGTGACCCTGAGCCAGTCACTCCCACCTCTGAGCTTCAGTTTACTCATGCCAAAAGAGCATGGTCATCCCCACTGGCCTTGTTTTTTCAGGGCTGTTATGAATATAGAAACAAACACTTAGGGCAAAGCCTGTGCTCTGAGCTCATGACTGCAGCAGTAAGGGGATGGTGGGGATGAGGAAAGGCAGGCACCACCCTGGTGGCCACACCTTGAGGGCACTGCAGGATGAGCTAGAACCCTACCACTGGGGCACTCCAGGATGAGCTATGACCCTACCATTGGGGTGCTCCAGAATGAGCTAGAACCCCACCACTGGCGCACTGCAGGATGAGCTAGAACCCCACCACTGGGATGCCCCCAGGATGCGCTAGAACCCCACCACTGAGGCACTCCAGGATGAGCCAGAACCCCACCACTGGCACACTGCAGGACGAGCTAGAACCCCACCACTGGGGCACTCCAGGATGAGCTAGAACTTTACCACTGAGGCACTCCAGAATGAGATAGAGCTTGCCGCCAGTCTGGAAGGCATATACCAGTTCCACGATGAAAGGGTGCCTCACGGCCTCCAGGATGCTCCGTTCAGCCCGTGTGTGGGCTGTGTCCTTAGCGTTGCGCATAATTTTCGCCTGCCAGGATTGTGGAGAGGGGAAGGAGAGATGGAGGGTCAGACCCTGTTGGGAGCAGCCTCCTCCACTGGACTCCCAGCTGGGCCAGGCTGATGGGCTGGCTCAGAGCCCCCGACCCAATCCCACACATGCTCACAAGGCTCCAGCTCTTCCCGGCTGCAGGACCTTAAACAAGTGCCCTCACTCTCTCCAAGTCCAGCTGCCTCTTTTCCTTTGCTCAAGGGAAAAGTGCTTCTATCACCCCAACCCTGGGAGGCTGGCTGGGTTTCTCCCAGCCTCAGTTTCCCTCTCTGTGAAAAGGGGAGGTTGGTTCATAGATGTAGGTAGGCCTGGAAGGGACTGTGGAGGCCAACTAGTCATACCTTCTCATTTTACAGATGAAGAAACTGAGTCTGAGGGTAGTAAAGTGGCATTAGGGCTGGGAAGGTGACCATGTTGAGGTCCCCTCCCCCTAGCTCTGACTCACCCGCTCCCAAAGGCCCACCCTAGCCAGTCAGCTGCCTCCACTCCCAAGGATGGCACTCACTTTTCTCAGCACTTTCATGGCAAATATTTTCCCCGCATTGGTGCCTTGTACCTTCCGGACCTGGAATACCTGGAAGAGCAGGGTAGGTTGTGGGCTTGGAAGCACGTGCCACTTGTCAGGGACCCCAGCTTCCTGGGACTGTAGGAGGGGGCTTCGCCCATGGGAAAAGACATGGACAGCCAGCACCCTAAGGCATGGGTGTTGGAGGGGCCCTGGCTGCCTGCTGGGAAGGGGCCCTACTGTCGAGGGAGGCGCCTCTTACCCAGGGGCTACCCCCATACCTTGCCATAGCCTCCTTTGCCCAGGACTCGGAGGAGCTCGAAAGAGTGGGGGCCAATGCGTTCGGGTCCAGGGTTCACACAGGTCTCTGACAATTCCACCTCTTCATAGTGCCCCACGGGCCTGTGGGCATACTGTCAGAAGAACAAAACCTCCAGGCCGCCCACCTGCCCTCCAGCAACCCAGGAAAACCCACCCCACGCCCCCCACCACCACCTCCCCTTCCCCAGCCCAGCCTCAGTCTCTGCCCTACTCACTCCAAACCGGCTGTCCTCAAATCCAGATCAACATCCTAGGAGAGAAATTCAAGGTCAGTGTCCTGGTTCTGCCAGCCCCATCTATCCCTGACCCCAGACCCCCAGACTGTAGCCTCAGTCCTGTCTCCTCCTGGAAAACAGAGCTGGGAGCAAGGCACTAGGAAGGTAGAAACTGAGAAGCAGGTTGGCATCACGGGTAGCCTGCCAGACCTGGGACATTCAAATCCAACCTCCACCATTTACTAGCTGTGTCACCCTGAGCAAGTCTATGGGCCTCAGTTTCCTCATTAGTAAAATTAGATGATTGGACTCTTCCTCTCAGCTCTAAATCAAGGGTCCCATAACCTCATAAGAAGGTTCAGAGGGACCCAAGTCCAACAAAGGACTGGAATAAGAGACACTATCCAAGGTACTGGGCAAGGGAGGTAGAGAGAGGCAGAAAGGAGTAAGTGATAAAAGACCTCGGCAAGGTGGAGAAGCTGGCCGAGGCATGGGCTCCATTCAGGCCAGGCTAGGGTTAGGCTGCAGGGTGAAGGTGGGGCTGGGGGGGGGGGGTGAGATAACTCAGAGAAGAGAGGGCTATAGATAGGGCGGGGTGGTGGGGGCCGCGGGATAGCATCTGTGGACTAGGAAGGGAACCCCCAGATGAAGGGGGTCATCCACACAGGAGGCTGGGAAAGATGCTAGAGAGGGAGCAGGGCACTGAAGGGAACCAACCTCTAATGGGTCTGGAGAAAGATGGAGGAAGGGAGGGGGAGCCTCATTTGTGGACCCAGGGAGGGAGGCAGGGAAGACACCATCAGAGAGGACCCAGAACCACAGGACACCGGCTGAAGGGGAACTTAGAACAGATAAAGCAGACTATCAGTCAGACAGGCAGACACTGAGTGTCTGAGCATACCCCTCAGAATGTTGAGGGTCAGAGCAGGGACCTCAGAATTGAGAATGTTACATGTCACAGCAAAGATCTGTCCCCTGAGAACGGTCAGAGCAGAGAGGGGTCCCATTTATTTAGAACGTAGAGTGTCAAAGGAGGGACCTTAGAATTTAGAATGTGTCAGAGTGTCAGAGGGGGACCTCAGAATGTTAAGTATCAAAGTGGGGGAAGGACTTCAGAATTTAGAATGTTGAGTATCGGAGGAGGGGGAACCTCTGAACAGGGGAGTGTCAGAACAGAGAGCCCTCATCAGGGAGGAACTTTAGAATTTAGAACGTAGAGTGTCAGAGCAGAGAGACCTCAGAACGTGGAGTAACCAATGAGGGAGGGACCTTAGAAAGCAGAACTCTGCGGGTCAGACCAGAGGGACCCGAGAACGCGGACTGTCAAACGCAAACTCCGCTCCCTCCCCCCAGGACTGCGGACGCAGAGGGTCGGTCCAGGCAGAGAGCGAACAGGGAGCATCTCGAGTCCGGCGCCCTCACTTTACAGACGGGTAAACTGAGGCCCAGAGAAGTGCTGGTGGGCGCCTTACCGCGGGGCTGAGCTCCGGCTCGCCGTCGCCCTCGCTGCCCTCTTCTGTCTCCAGGTCGATATCGAACACAGCCGCCATGGCGGCCCCGGCCCGGGCGCCGGCACCCGCGTCCCGCGTCCCCCCGCCCGCTGGGTCCGGCTGAGAGCGTGCGTCTATGCGTGAGGGCGTCACGGTCACCCCGAGCCGGGCCGGCTCCGCCACCTCCCACCGCCTACACGGCCCGGAAGGGAGGTGGCGTCCTTCCCGGGGGCTTGTGGGAGGTACAGTTCGGCCCGGCCCCGTGGGCTGGGCGGGGGTGGGGGGGTCACCCTTCCCTCCCTCCCTCCAAACAGATCACTCTTCTGATCGCATCAGTTCGGAGTAATTGAGTTCTTTTCAGTTCAGTTTAGTTTACTCCAGTTCGATTCGATTCACTTCCGTTTGGTTCAGTCCTCTCGAGTTCAGTTCAGCTCTTCGCTCTCTGCCGGGGGCGGGCCGGGGAGGTCCTCCCTGGGTGAGTTCACCCGACGAGGGTGTGGACCGGCTCATTCCATCCTAGTCAGAGCTCGGGATCGCGGAGGGTCTGGGCTCGGGGGAGGGCAGCCTCCCAAGTCCGTCAGTGTCAGTCGATCTACGCGGATGTGATTAAGGCCCTGGGCTGCGGCGACGGGGAGGGGGCGGGGGGGCCCGCAGCAAGCCCCTCCGGCCCTCCCGGAATGCTGCCGAGGAGCGGCCAGGCTTGGGCCAAGTGTCAGTGTTCGCGCACCACTGACTTCTTCACGTTGCGCCACTTGAATTGGTAATTAACTTAGGAAATTCTGAGATTACGAAATAGGGGCGGGCACGCCCGGTTCTTTGGGTACTCGCTGGGAAAGCCCACGATGGCAGCGGGAGGTGGGGAGGCCATCACATGCTGACAACCTCGGAGGGTACGGACAAGCGCGCGCGTTTAGGGGTTCGGGAGGGAGAAGGGGGGCAGCGGGAGGAAGAGGCGGGGGAGGGGGAGGGAGCCACTCCCCCAAACTAGGAGCATTGAGCTTCGGGGGTCCGTGGAGATGGAGGAGGGCCTCGAAGCACTAGGCCTCTTCCTAGGGTTTTTGGGGCGAAAGGGACTGACCCCTATTTCTGCCACCTTGACTTCATCCACATGCCCACATCACCCCAAAGCTGCCAGCACTTTTCGATGTTCTGCTGGTCTGTCTGGAATTCGAGGACGATTCACCTCTGGGCGGACCACAAATCCTGAGGGCAGCGCCCCACGGCTCCCGCTGATTCAGCACGTATTACCAGGATGTGAATCTTGGTTACTATAGAAGATACAGTTTGTAATTAGGCTGCTTTGGTCTTTGGAAGGCCCCTTTGCAATCTTATTTCCTCTTATACTCCCCCTTCTACTGGCTACTTAAAAACTTACTGTACTGACTAGAAGGGGAGGGGAGAGGGGGGACAGAACAAGATACAATTTTAATACACCGTCATTGTACCGAAAGTACTTTGTAGACCTAAGGCGCTACATGTATCATTTTCAGTACTGTTGTTAAGTCCTGTCTAACTCTCCGTGACCCTGTTTGGGGTTTTCTCAGCAAAGATACTGAAGTGGTTTGCCTTCTCCTTCTCCAGATCATTTTACAGATGAGGAAACTGAGGCAAACAGGGTTGGGTGACTTGCCCAGGGTCACACAGCTAGTGTCTGAAGCCAAATTAGAATTCAGATCTTCCTGACTGCAGGCCTGGTGCTCTATGCACTGTCCTGTGGGGATACAAATAAAAAAGCAGAGACAGTCCTTGACCTCAACCATCTTATTATAGTCTAAGAGGAGGAAAGGAGGGCATGGTGGTCCAGGGCACTTTGTTTTGAAAGTTATAAAGATGCTTAGTCAGGGCTCCAGGGGAGCAGAGCAGAGAGACACATCCTTCCATAGAGAAGAAAGCAAAGCAAAACATGGCTGTAGTCAGCTTAGAAATGGTAGGCCACATTGGGGACAGCTAGGTGGCCCAGTGAGTAGAGCACCGCCCCTGGAGTCAGGAGGATCTGAGTTCAAATCCGGCCTCAGACACTTGACACATGTACTAGCTGTGTGACCTTGGGCAAGTCACTTAACCCCAATTGCCCTGCCAAAAAGCAAAAAAAAAAAAAAAAAAAAAAGAAATGGTGGGCCACAGGAGGCATTATTCACCAAATCTGGCAAGGAACTGGGCTAGAAGTCAGGCTATGGAAATAATCCAGCCCCTCTCTCCTACCCTTTCAGCTAGGAATCCTGCTTCCTGGCCATTAGGCATTAGCTCTCTCTTCTCATCTTGTTATCTCTCATCTACTTTGGGACACCCTCTCTTCCTTCACCCCTGTCTCATATGAGCCTCTGTTCTTACCAGGGCTAACCCCTCTACCTGTTTGGTGGGTCCCATTCCATACCCTCTCCTCAGACAGATTGCTCCCTTCATCATCCCCGGTCTATCACATCAGTCTCTCCCTGACCACCAGCTCTTTCTCTACTGCCTACAAACATGCCCATGTCTCTCCATCTTCAAAAAGCTGTCACTTGGTCCTTCCATCCCCTATGACTATTGTCCTATATCTCTTCTCTCCTTTGGGGCTAAACTCCTTGAAGAGCTGTCTACAATAGGTGCCTCCACTTTTTCTCCTCTTCTTTTTTTAGCCCCCTACATTCTGTCTTCCAACCTGTCAATCCATGGAAACTCCAGAGTCACAAATGTCTCTTAGTAGGTGCTTAATAAATGTTTATTGCCTATTACTAGAGTTGGAGGTCCAGAGCTGAAAAGGCTAAGTTCCCCTCTAAGGCTTAAGATACACTTTTGTCCCCAGCATAGAGACAGCTGCAGTATCACTGAGACAATGTTGTTTACTAACTCTTAGAGTGAGCCTTGAAGCACCTCCCTGGGCCACCAGATGGCACTCATCTCTCTGTCCCAGCTGGCTTCCACTGAGCATGCGCAGGTAACCTCCAGCCCTCTCAAGATTTGGGGGTATGTAATCGTTTCAATAATAACTCATAATCCTCTCTTGGCTCATGTCCCAACCCACTTGGACCCCACTCTCCTTTTCCCTCCTGAGCATGACTCCCAAAGCATTTAATCAGTATAGGAGTCAAGAAGAGCTGAGTTCAAATCCTGTCATAAACTTATTAGCCTCAGTTTCCTCATCTACAAAATAGAGCCGGGACTCCATGATTTTGTAAAGTGCAGCACTATTAACCTGCCAGCAGCAGGAGCGCCCCCAGCTGGTAAAGGCTGAATGATCAACACCCCACCCTCTTCTGCATCCGACCTCTTGGGTCTTGTGGAAGATGGGGAGACAGACCCAATCCAAGGCCTTTGCAGAGAACTGCAGTCTCAGAGTCAGAAGGGACTTGAACTCCCAAGTTACCGCAATGGCCTCATCCCATCTCCCTCTTCATATGGAGCCTCTCCTGCTTGACTAGGGGCCAAGCAGAGCCCACCAACCTGCTGTCCAGCAGGACCTTGGGGTCTCCCCCATGCTCCATGCCTCTGTCCAACGTCCTGCAGCCAGAAAAAACAAAAGACAGGGCCGGCAAGGTCAATGCCACACAGTTCTGTGCAAATAGATATTTGTTGATTAATATCTTTTGTTTTCGCATTGCCTAAGTTTCTCCCCCAAATCCCTCCCTGCTCCCAGTGAGCCATCTCTTATAACAATTTTCTCACAGAGAGGAAGAAGAGAAAAAAAAATTGGCAAAACCAATCAACATATAGGAAAAAAAGAATATTATATGCAATATTCCACTTCCAGGGAGCAAAGGAGTGGGGGGAAGTGTCTATTCCTAACTCTTCTTTGAGGCGAAGCTCATTCTTCATTGTTTCCTAATGTTGGTTTCAGTTGTTTTGTGGTGGTTGTTTTTTCCACTTCCATGTTATCATTTAGTGTGTCTCTGGTTTTCCTGGCTCTGTTTACTTTTCTCTGCATCGGTTTATGTAAGTCTTCCCATGCTTCTCTGTATTGACTCATTGTTCATCGTTTCTTGCAATACAGCCATATTCTACTACATTTGTGTGCTAGAGTTGGTTTTCAAAGTAAATGGGCATCAACTTTGTTTCCAAGTCTCTGCCACCACAAAAAAAAGTCCTGCTATAAATCTCTAGGTGTCTATGGAGCCCTTCTTTCTGTTAATGACCACCACAATTGAGCATGACCCTGACAGGGCCTGGGCATTCATGGTTTTCTCCTCTTCACTTCCATCTTCCAAGAGCTATGAAAATGCTGGGCTATGGAAGGCAGGGACAATGACAAGCCCTATATGTTACCTCCGTAAGCCATGGCCCAGGACTTCTCACTCTGAGTCTGTACAGCCTGGTTCTATCCCAACTCTTTCTCAAAAGTCACGCTCTTTGGCTCATTCTGCTTTCTCCATGGTTTCTCTAGGCACCTCAGAATATAGTTCCTTAATAATCTAAGTCTCCACAGACACAGGTCAAAGGGCCCCATCTCCTGGGAGAGTACCCAGCTCACAGTGGCCCCACAAAAAATGAGAATACTTCAAAGGGTGCAGAGTAGCCCATAACCAATCCATAGAATTCTCTTCTCCTGTTTGGTGACTCCCACCTTCCCCCAGGATCTACAGTCCTCCATACTCATAAAACCATCCTGTGCTCACACACACACACACACACACACACACACACACACACACACACCTTGAGAGAAACAAAAAATGTAGACGAAACTGTTAAGGTCACCAGTGGTAACTCCCAGTTCACAATGGATAAATGATCAAAGGATACTAACAACTGCTGAAAGAAAAACACAAATGATTAATAATCACTTTAAAATGGTGTATTGGTAATTAAGGTGGGACTTTTTTTTTAACTGTTTCCTCTTTTAGAAATGCTAAAGTAATCAAATGCCTTTGATTAAGCCTTACTAGGTACAAAGCCCCAAGCTGACACCCTTTTGCTAACTAGGTGCTAAACCCCAGGCTTACATCCTTTTGCTGATTAGGTGTGAATCCTTCGGGCCCTGAACAGGGTATGAAAACTCAAAGGTTACCATTTTGTCTGGGGCTCACTTATGGAGGAGTGTTGTTGTGGAGACTCTGGGCAGCCGTTGTCAGGAGCCCCCCAGCTTTGAAGAAACCCAGATGTTTTGTTTGGGGCTCTCAGTCATTGGAAGAGTGGCTGGTGACTCTGGGCAAGCTGTTGCAACTGCCCCCCCGCAGCCTTGCCAACCCAGATGCTGGTTTTTATATGTATGTTTGATTAAAGATTGTTAACCCCTTAAACGTTGCTTTCCTTAGTAAAGCAGATCAAAGAACCTGTGCTGGCAGCTCTTGTGGCTGGTCTTGTTGGGTCTTACACCCCACAGTAGCTGCTAGCTGAATTCTTGTTAAAAATGGTCAGCCACAATAAAAATCAGAAATGAAAATTCATCTAACTTTGAAGTACCTCCTTGTACCCATCACAGTGGCCAAAAAATAACTTAGTACTGATGAGGTTGTGGTGCAATAGTTGGCTTTTTCCTTATGTGTATTATATATATCAAACAGAAACGGGGGAGTGGGGCAGACATTGAATTGTTCATGAGGGTCTCTGCTGTTGGCGTATTGACTTAGTTTCAAAATGTAATATGATCTATATTTTATTATATTTTTACTTATATTGTTGAACATTTCCCAATTGCATTTTAATCAGTAACTCTGAAGTGTTGTGAGCCACACACAGCATGCCGCCTGCCTGCCTGCCTGTTTGACCCATCTGGTGTAACGGGAAAGGGCTTCATGTATAGGGTAGCTGGGTGGTGCCAGACCTGGAGTCAGGTAGAATCTTCTTCCTGAGTTCAAATCTGGCCTCAGACACTTACTAGCTGTGGGACCCTGGATAAGTCACTTCACTGTGTTTGCCTCAGTTTCCTCCTCCGTAAATGAGCTGGAGAAGGAAATGGCAAACCACTCCATTATCTCTGCTAAGAAAACCCTAAATGGGGTGTGGAGGAAAGATTGAAGAAGGGAGAGGCCTGAAGCAGAAGGACAGATTAGACTATGACAATGGTCCAGGCAAGTGGTAAGGATTTAAACTAAGCTCTGGGTGTGACGGTAACAAGATACACCTCCCAGATTGAGCTTGTCACCTCTAATCTCATCTTTGTTGTTCTGTCGCCTACGACTCTTCGGGATCCTGTCAGGGGTTAGGGTTGGGTTAGGGCTAGCTCCACTTAGTTTCAAGGACAATAAGATGCCTCTGCGCAGGGTAGCTCCCGGTCTCCCCCCTCACTCCCAATCTTTCCTGCTTCCTTTTGTTTTCTCCTCCCATTATGTTGTAAGCGCCTTAAAAAGCGAGGACTCTTTATTAATTGTACCCCGAGAGCTTAGCGCCAGGGTACACAGTAGGCACTTAATAAATGTTTGATGGATTGAATGACTGGATTGGTTGTACTGCTCCACCGCTCCCCAGCTACTCAGATCACCAGCCTCAGATCTCCCGACCCCTCCCACATATCATCCCCAAACCAGTGAAGGAATGTTATCCCTCCCTAACTAACCTTCACCCCACCCACTCCCCGCCCCGGAAGAAGAAAGTGGGCTGGGGCTGTAGAGAATGCTCTTTGAGACGCTGAGAATCAAAACCCGAAGACCTTCACAGCGACTTTATTTACCAGGCACTTTTCTCCGAGTGTTACAGCGAGAGAATTTAAAAAACAAAAACAAACACGGTGGCGCAGGCGCAGTGGCCGGCCCGGTCCCTGGCCCGCTTGTGTGCTCCCTAGGTGACTTCTCTGCTGGGAGTGTTGCCAAGGAAGGGGTGACGTCATGGAGACAAGTCCAGAGGAGACGATTGCTTAAAGGGGCGCCTCCGAATTTTCTGCGAACCTAGGACTAGAGGGGCAGGCAGCAAGCAGTGCCCTCCAGTGTGGTGGGGACTTCGATGAGCCCAGGGAGGGTCACTCCAGGGAAGGGGAGAGGGCAGAGTCCTGAGCTAGCAGTCCCAGCTACGTCCCTAGTTAGCTTTGCCCTGTCCTTCTCTGGACCTCAGTTTCCCCATCTGCAAAATGAGAGGGTTGGATTAGATGCTCTGCGGGGTCTATTCCGGCTGAGTCCAACGGAGCTCCTCTGTGCCCAGCCTGAGACCTGGGCTAGCCCCTTCCCCTCTGAGTCTCCTTGTCTAGCGAGGGGGTTGCTTGGACCGTACTTCGAGCGGAGGACTTTGGGCTCTCTTAGAGCGACCCGTGGACTAGAACGGGTTGGTAGAAGTAGTAGGGCCTCTGGGTCTCAACAGCCATAAGCCGGTTTTTAGTGGGAAGGGGGACCCCTAGGAGCTGAGATGGTCCCAGTGGGCAGCCAAGTCATTAACACTAGGCTTGAAAATAAGACTTTTAAAAAGATGGAACACCTGACCTAAGGGCAGACAGACTGTGGGAGAGGCTAGTTAGTGCTCCTAAAGCTATAGATTTCTAGGCTGGCTAAATCAGGCAGGTCCCCCAAGAGTACCTACTCCCAGACTTGTTGACACAGAGGCTGAGGTCTGGCTAAGGGAAGAAGGAAGCAACTCTGGGTTTCTGAGTTTAGCCACTGACAGCTGTGGGGTTTCTCCCAAGCACAGCCAGTGACTAGGGGGCCATTGCCACCCTCTGCCCAGGTTCCCCTCTGTTAGAGGTCCATCTCTGCTAGGGGAAGGGCAATGTCGCATGAAAGGAACGATTCCTGTCCACCATCCCTCCCGGGGCCCAGTTAGAATTGTAGATGCAGAAGGCTGTCCTAGATCACTGCTGTTTTGGAGAATGGGAGGGAGAGGAGGAGGGGAGAAGAGTGACGTCTGATCTGGTCTTCGGGTTGTGAGGGGGCATTCATTCCAGCCAGCGGGGAGGAAAGAGGAAAAAGCCGCCTCAGGTTGGACAGGCCGACATTGCCTCCCATTGTGCGCCTCAGGCCCCAGGAAAGATTCTGGGTCGGGGGGGGGGCGCGGGGGGGCGGGAAGGAAGGGCCTAGAGGACCTGAAAGGTGGAGTATGTTGATGGTGCAGTGGGTGAGGGGGCGGGCCAGACCAAGAGGCTGCTGGGAGACCGTGGATGGATGTAGTAAGGAGGTCTGGGTTCAAGGCCTGCCTCTTAGATCCCCGGGATCTTGGGCAGATCCCCTGGTAGAGCCCTTGAGGGGGAAATAGGAGGGGTGGGGGATGGATCTGGAAGCTGCCTTCCAAACTTTCATCTAGAAGGCAAAGATAGGGTTCAGCTTGGCCACGGACCACTCTACTTATCCGCGCCAAGCTAAACATAGGAAGGAGCGCAATTCTCTCCCTTCGCCCTCGTTCTTCATCGCAGCGCCTCGGGCTTCCCGACCCTCAATATCCTTTCTTGGAGCGCTGCCTACTTTTTCTTCGACAGATTCTCCGGGGGCCCCACCCCTGCCCTTCACAGCCAATGCCAGACCCTTTGGAGAGCCCCACCTCCTTCCCAGGACTGATAGATTTCCTGGGGCCCCACACCCTTCCTCTCGGGTCTGGGACTGCCCAACCTGGGACTCCACCCTGTCTTCCTTCCCAGCTAACGACGGCCTTGCCCTAGGGCCCCTCCCCCTGCCCCTACTGCTATTTGAAATGAGACAAGAAATGGGCTACGGGATAGTTTGGGGAGTCGATGCCCAGGCCCTGGCAGAGCCCTAGCAGGCGCTGTCGGGCCTCAGTGGGGCTGCTGCCCGCGCAGGCTATACTGCAGTAAGGCTCCTCGTACTCTCCAGGTACCAGCTCCTCCTCCAGCAGGTTGAGGCGGATGAGGCCCCGCTCGTGCAGGGCCTGGAGAGCCTCCCGGCTGGCCGTGGAGCTCAGCGCCTGCAGGTGCTGGGATACCACACACATGACCCCCACCAAGTAGGCCCGGGCTCTGGGCTGGGCAGGCAGGGCGGGCGGGATGCCACAGGCCACCATGGCGGCCGCCAGCAGCAGGTCGACCCCATACAACTCCTGGATCCAGTCGCGCAGGTAGAAGCCACCCATGCGGGGATTGATCTCGATCAGCCGAGGCCCCGAAGCGGTCAGCTTCATCTCAACGTTGAAGACGCCGTCCAGCAGCCCACAGCCCAGGCAGCACTGGTAGGCAGCCTGGATCAGCTGGGCTTCCCGCTCCGGCGCCAGTCCCGTGGGCATGCAGGCTGCGGTCTCCGTGAAGCCCGGGAGGCGGGTGGGGCCATTGTCGGAGACGAAAGCTCCCAACAGCCTCCCGGAAAATATCACCACGTCTACATCGTGCTCTGTGCCTGCAACGAACTCCATCAGTAACATGGCATTGCCCCAGCCCAGCCCGATGCCCGGGTGGTCAGCCTCCCCCTGTAGGTCCTGGGAGATCTTAGCAAAGTGGGCCCGACACTGAGAGGCATCCTCGACCAGCCGCACACCCACCGCCCCCGCTCCGAACTCCAGCTTCATGACTCCGGGAAGGGGCACCAGCCGAGCAGCACGCTCCACATCCTCGGGGACCTCCAACGGGCAGCAGGGCACCGCATAGAGGGAAGGGGCGGGCCAGCGCGGGCTGCGGAAGCGCAGCAGGTGAGACTGCGTCTGGCTCTTCTGCTTTGCCAGGCTCATGGCAGCTGCGGGGCAGCCCCGGAGGCCCAGCTCCTTGCAGAGCAAGGCTGTCAGCACCAGGCAGTCGTCCCAGTAAGAGAGGCAGCCATCCAGCTGCAGGCCGCGGGCCCGAACCAGATCTGCCAGGTGGCGGGCATTCTCTTCATCCCGACGGTGCTGGGTCACGTCAAAGTGGATGAAGGTCTGGACCAGTTGAGAGGCAAAATGGTTGGGATCCGACTCCACCAGGTGCAGCTGTGAGAACAGCGGATGGAGAGCGTGGCCTCCCCTGCCAGACCAGCCCTCTCTCATCCCTTCCCTGCTCACCAGCCCAAAGGGCAGGGGTCTCAGCCTGGAATTTTGTACCTCCCTGTGCAGTACATAGAGCCCTGGGCCTGGGGTCAGGAAGACCTGAGCTCAAGTCCAGCCTCAGCGGTGCGACCTTGGGCAAGTCACTTAACCGCTGCTTGCCTTAGTTTTCTCATCTGTAATATAGGGATAATAATAGCACCTACCTCCCTGGGTTGTGGTGAGGACCAAATGAGATAATATTTGTAAAGCACTTAGCACGGTGCCTGGCACATAGTAGGCCCTTAATAAATGCTTGGTTCCTTCCTTCTTTCCCTCCTTTCTTCCTTCCTGGAAGCCATGACACACAAGGATTGTTTGGAGGAACTGGGCGTATGGAGGATGAAGAAGAGAAGGCTTGGGTGGGTGAGGAGGAAGGACTGCCGGCTTTGAGGATGTGAAGGATCAGCCGTAGTAAAGTGGCTTAGGCTCGCCCAGTCCGGCCTCGGAGAGCTGAACTGGGAGCTATTGGGAGGGGCAGCAGGGAGGTAGATTTGGGCTCAGAGATGCCTGAGGGCAGTGGACTGCTGCAGGAAGTCGTGGGTTCCCCAGCACTGGAGGTCTGCCAGCAGACACTGGAGGAGCCCTCGGGAGATGTAGAGGAAAGTCCTGTTCAGTAGGGGTTAGACTCAGAGGCCTCGAGGTTACCTCTCACTCTGATGCCCTGGGATTTGAGCACTCTCTTTCTTTCATCGTCATCCTCCTCCCCAAAGGCCCAGCTAAAGTCCCTCTTCCACCAGCGTGTGGAGGCTTCTCCTTCAGAAGCAAAGCTGCTTCCCTAACCTGACCAGGAGTTCCCTAGGGTAGGCGCTCCGGCAGGTCTGCCAGCTGCGGCCACCTCCAATGCTTCTAGAAAAGGAGAGCGTTAGAACGGAGTTCTGGGATTTGTCGATGGATAAATGACGGGGGAGGAGTCAAATCATCCTTGGGGCCACGCAAAACCAGCTGCCCCAGATGTCAAACTGCATGGGAAGCCGCGTGGACTGTTCCCTTTCTCTTGGCCCCGCCCACAGCGAATCAGCCACGCCCAGTGCCCAGGGTCCACCTCCCTCCTTTGTCCCACCAATACAGACCCTGGCTTCGGCACCTGCCTACGCTCCAGTCTCCCCCTCCTTGGGCTCCCTACCTGGAAATACCCTGGCTCTGGCCACGCCCCCACGCTCAGGCCTTCCATCCATTGGCTCGGCACCTGCGTGGGCTCCGCCCCCTCACCTTGAGCCCGTACTCCCGGGCCGCCTCCCACACGAACTTCTTGCTGAAGCCGCCGGCACCCACCACCAGCAGGTGCTTGCCCTCCATGAGGTGGCGCGCCGAGCGCCGAAGCATGGTCTCCACCAAGGGCCCCGCGGCAGCCCACTGGGAACGCAGGCCCCGCCGAGCCCATTGTCCCTCCAGGAGCCCGCAGGCCTCCAGGCACAGACAGCTGTTGAGCTCCAGGAGCACAGGGCTCAGTGAGCCCCCGGGGCCTACGGGAGTCAGCGCCAAGTCCACACCTGCTGGGGCAAGAAGAAGCCGGAGCTCAGCGGGGCGGGGCCACCCTGTATGGCCCCCAGCCCCGGAGGTCCTGGCCCGTGGCAGCTCCTGGAGCAACCCAATGTGGAGCGCAGAGGCCTGGGACACCTCTGTCCTAGCCCTGAGGGCCTAGAGGTCACCTGGGGCTGTCGGGAGTCCAATGCACCCTTCCCATTGCTTATACCAGTAGATGCAGAGGCCTGCCCCCCTCCAAGGCCCGTTTGGGGTCCAGCAGACTCCACTTCGCCCCCTCCCCTAAGGGTTCCAGGCCCGGACCTCTGGGAAAGGGACTGGAACCACCTTCATTGGGCCATAGGCCCTCCCCAAAGTTGCTGCCTGGAAACAGGCCGCCAGGGGCTCAATGGTTAGGGGAACGGAGGTGGGGCTGAAATTCCCATTTTGTCCAAATTCTGCGTCTAGAGCCACCCTCTTTCTGTAGCTCTGGCCCAGATCCCAAAGGCCCGGGCCTCACCGAGCACGTCTGTCTGAGCCTGGCGCCCACCCCGCTGCTCAGGGCTGAGCGAGGCCTCAAACTCCAGCACTGCCCCCAGAGCCCCTTCAGCCGCCTCCCGCACGCGGCGCCGCAGCGCTTCCACAGTGGACGGCTCCCTCAACCCGCATGCGGCCAGAGCAGTGTCCAGGCTCTGCGTCAGGGCGACCTGGTGCCGCAGGGGTTGCTCCGGACGGCCCACGCTGCACACCATCTGGGGACCAGGCAGGGTGGATGGTCAGCCCGCTTTCCTCATTCCCCAAAAGTGACTGCCTTCTCCCAATGTCCACCCTCAGCCTGGGAGCTGGAGCTCCTGGGTCCAGAGAGGCTATAGGTGCACTCCCCTCATTTTTTCTCCATTCCTGCCCTCAGAAACCTTCACTGGCTTCCCATTGCCCAGCTGATAAATCCTTCACCTGGCATTCAAAGCCTGCCAGTCTGGTCCCAACCTCCCTTCCTAACTTTCTCCTTACTGTGTCCTTCCCTAAGTGAACTCTGTGGCCACACCAACCTCTATTCTGTCCGCAGCACATGGGGCAGGTCACTGGACCAGACTCCACTTCCCATTGGTAAAATGAGGAAGTTGGCCCAAATAACAGTTCTGTTCCAAATCATGTGCTCTCTCCTGAAAGGCTTTCCTTTAGGCCTCTGCTATCCACCTAGCTGGATTCTACCCATTCTTCCAGGCCCACCTCCTTTCAGAAGCCCATACCCACACTCACAAATTTAGGGGGCACTCATATTTACAGAGGGGTAACAAGCAGAGAGCCTCTTGTCACAAGAGTAGTGTGGAGCAGAAATGAAGCCAAGTGCTCTGGGGTTAGGGGATCTGGGTTCAAATCCTGCCTTTGAGGCTCACCTCCAGAAGCTTCCTCCTGTCCCCCTCTACCCTCCAGCTGCCCTGCATGACTTAGACTTGGGGGGTACTCCTCTGGACAGGAATGAGCAATCAGCCACAGGCTGATCCTCAGGTCCTCTGAGAGGCTGGGGAATCCTGGGGTCCCTCTGTATCCCCAATGGGGGTCCCCTTCCTTACCTGGCTCATCAGAGGCCGATCACCCTGAGTTCTGCATACCACAACACAGGCTCGAATGGCCAGCTCTGGCAGAAATGAGAATAAGGCTTATAAATGATATGGCCGTAAAGTCCCTTACAGACTTCTCCTCTGATGCCCGCGATGGCCGAGGAGCCCCACCATGCAACTGTTTTATTCTATTTGGACCTGGGATTTTTGTTGTTGTTTTGTTTGGGTACATAGAACTCCTGGTGTGGGTTCTCCTTCCTTCAAGGTGAACTGGCCACTCACTGGCAGCTTAGTCTTAATCATTGCTTGAGACCAGCAATGATTTCTGTAAGTTCCTTGGCTGGTATGTGCCAGAGGCTCTGAGGTCTTTCTGAGTCCAAGGCTAGCCCTCCATCTACTCACTACATGGCCTCTCCAGCAAGTGGTGGCCCCATTTTGCAGATGAGGAAACTGAGGCTCTCAGAGGTATAGTGACCTATGACCATACCTGCTAGTCAAGCATCTGAGGTGGGATTTGAACCTAGCACTCTATCAACCACAGCACAATTGTTCACAGTCCTGGGGTTGAGGAAAATCCCCACAGATGAGGAAAATGAAGCCCAGGACTACAAAGCTAGAAAGAGGGAGGTCTTCCGAGTCTGTGGCCAGGGCCTCTCCAGCTGTATGGAAGCCGGCTGGTGGGAGACAGCGTAGGAGTGAGGCCCAGGGACTGAGGAGGGAAGGAGCCCTGCTGGGCCCAGGCCCAGCTCCCTCTGGAAGGGGCTCTTACCTGGTTGGGGAGTGAGGCTCCCGGGATCGTCAGGATGCAGGGTCCGGGCTGGAGGACACACAGCCTCCACCAGGACACTCTCCTCTTCCTCCAGCTTCTCCAACAGGGCCAGCACTGCTCGGACCACTGCCCCCGCTTCTGACCTTGGATGCAGGCTCATGGCCTGGGACCCACGCCAGCGCCAGCCCGAAGGCTTTACTGCCACCTAAGGAGGCAGTTGGGCATTTGGGAGGGGCCTAGACCTCTTGCCCTGCCCTTCCCGTCTCCCTTCATCTCTCCCTCAGAGTGGAGCCCTGGCCTACCTCTCATCCCACCCCCAAACTGAAATCCAAACCCAACAATAGCAATGCCAACTGGCACCAGAGCAGGAAGGGACCTCAGAAGCCATGTAGCCCAACCCTTCATTTTTACAGATAAGGAAACTGAGTCTCAGAGAAGTTAGGTGACTTGCCCAAGGTCCCATAGGTAAGTGGTAGAGTCAGGATATGAACCCAGATCTTGGGGTTCCTCTGCACCACAGCATGTTAGCTGTGTCAGTTTACTTGAGCCTCTCGGTAACCATGGGAGATGGACTCAACTGAGGCTCAGGGGTTTGTGATCTGCCTAAGGTCCTCCAGCCAACAAATAGAAGTGGTAAGATTAGAACTTGGGTCACGCTGACTTCCCATCTAGCATTGTCTCCACTGTGCCGTACTGCCTTCCCCATATGGGGAAGATTGCTACTAAGTGGCGTCATCCCATAGATTTCTCTGCCAATCGCTGGAGCTCCTGGGCACTGGAAGGTTTACAAACCGCCACCCTCCTAAGAACCCTGGGTGTCCCATTTCTGCATTTTCAGGTCCCTGAGCTCACTGGTGTCATTTAAATCTTTCGGAACATTTTAGGTTCATAGTCTTTTCTCTAATCCTTGGACACATATAGGACAGAGGGGTCAGAGGCTCATCAACTTAGGACTGGGAAAGACCTCTGAGGCCATGGAGACCTACCCTTCCATGTTACAGGTGAGGGAACTGAGGCCCCCAAAGGTTGAATGACTTTTCATGCCTCAAATGCTCCCCCTGCTCACTTTCTGCAGAATCTTTGCTGGTCTTCCCCGCCCCCCACCACACCCTCCACCCTTGGAGTTGACCTCTCATTTATTCTGTGTACATCTTGTACACGTGTAATTTTGTGTATGGTGTCTCCCCGTTACACTGGGAGCTCCTTGAGGGTGAGGACCATGTTTTCTCCTTTCTTCTTGTCCCCAGTATTTAGCGGAGTGCCTGGCACCCAGCAGGCACTTAATGCATATTTGTGGTTTGACTGGTTTGCCCAAGGTCACTCCTCTAGTTAGGGGACAAAGCCAGGTCTCTTGACTCTTGACTCAAGGCTGTTTCTACCATACATTCTCTCCACCACCATCCCCAAGACTAGTTCTCCTTTCTCACCCAATCCCCAGAGTCCTTGGTACCTGGTGGGCATCTCCCAGGGCTCCAAGGTGGAGAAAGGCCTCCACTTCCTCTTCCACCAGCCCCTCCTGCCCCTCCTTGTCACTGAGCTCCACCTGCCGCAGGCTCTGGGTCCAAGCCTGGACCTGCAGCTGCTGGGGGGGCTTGTATGTCAAGGCCAGAGTGGCAGGCACAGACACCTTGTCCCCCTGGGCCAGAAGCTGCCTGGTAAGTAGTCGGTCCTCCAGAAGGCGGGCTAGCTCTGCTGAGCTCCCTGTGGGGCAGCCCAGGTCTCTGCTCAGCTCTGCCACCTCCCGGCCTCGGCCAGCCCTTGGTCCCAACTCCCCTAGGAAGTAGGTGACCCGCCGTGGTGGGGCAAACTCCTCCAGGAAGGTAAGGCCCCCTGGATGGAATGTCACAGCCTTGGAGACCAGCAGGGCTGATTCCCCTGGTTTTCCAGCCATGGGCACTTTGGTCAGCCAGGATGGAGACAGACACAACAGCATGTTTCCTGGGAGTAGAGGAGAGGGAGAAATAATGGTGGGGAGAGGGAGGGGTTGGGGGAGAGGGGCCAGGATCATAGATTCAGATGGAAAAGACATTCGAGATTATCTAGGCCAACTCATTTGTTTTATAGACAGAAAACTGAGACTTATTCAAGTCAAATGGTAAATTAACACAGATGCCTTCTTTCCATTAGCACCCGTGCATCCTGTCTGTATCTCGTCCTGGAGGGCAGGGACTGGTTTTTGCCTTTCTTTATGTCCCCAGCACTTAGTACACTGTCTGGCATATAGTGGGTGTTTAATAAGTCCTTGTGGACTGGCTGGCAGAACTAGGATTTGGATCCAGACTCGCCTCTGAACCCCAGGCTTTGGGGAGGGAAAGGGCATGTCAGCTGCCCCCCGCCCGCTGCCCCACAGCACAACAACGGTCTCTTTCCACAGTGCCCCCTCAGGAATGCCTCCCCATTCTCTACCATCACCAGTGTGGCCCACCCCCAGGGGAGGAATCTCCAGCTGTCTGGTCAGAAATGGCTAGCAGCTGCCTGGCTCGGGTATTTTGGGACATGGCTGGGGCCTGGCTCTGCCTGCCCTTTCTATAGGTCAGCTCCACCATGTGGGGAGTGGGGGGAGGGAAGAAAAGGGCTGGGGGCAGGGACCTGAGAGAAGAAAGGCTCCTCAAAGAGCTCCCTGGCCTGAGCTAGCCTCTAGTCCCCCAGCCATTACTTACCTGGGCTCTGGGCACCCCCCTCCAGCAGCACAGAGAAGAAGGAACTCGGGGAGCCCAGAACACACATGGTCACCTCCACCCCTGGGCAGCCTCGGGAGAGAAGAAGAGAATGCCACTGTCTGGTTGCTCCTCTCCTGTCGCCAGTCCCCTGCCACCCAAGCCAGCCTTCCAACCCAGCCTCTTTTGCTGTGATGCACCCACCAGTTCTGTCTGCTCTCTCTTCCCTCTTCCTGAGAGAACAGTGGCACATAAGCCACTACAGGAAGTGGGCAGGGGAGGACTCTTCCTCCTACAAGGAAAAGGGGCAGAACCAGCTCCCCCAGCTCCAGTTCTGTGGGCACTGCCCCTGCTCTTGCTGCCTGGCTCTCTGCATCATGCTCTGTCTCTCCGCCCCCCCCCACCCCCAGCCATGTGTCTGTTCCTATTTCTGTGTGTAGGGCCCTAGGCCTCCCTTTCTCAGAGCCAGGACCTGGGCTGATGGTAGCTTTCCCTGTCCCCTGGGCACACCTAGTTTGGGAGGCTCACCTGGGTGAGGCTCTAGGCTACGGTCCACAGTCTCAGGCAGGCCTGCCTGCTGCAGGCAGCTTTGTAACATGTTGTAGTAGAAGGTCGTCCAAGCCCGGGCAGTGCCCTCTTCGGGGGAGCTCTTACAAGTCAGGTTCACATCCTGGTGCCAGGAGCCCAAGAGGGGTCCTGTTGGGGGCAGCTCTGGGCTTCCATGCTGCTCCCCATCCCCTTCTTCTTCTGGGTCCTTGGAGGCCACAGGGCGGGCCAGTTCTGGGCACAGCTGATCTAGGGAAAGCTTCATGGGGAGAGGTTCAGGTTGGGCAGGAGGGGGAAGGGAGAGGCAGAATGGGGGATTCGACGACAGGACAGACTTTGGGGGACCCTAAGGGGGTGCTGACCAGGATGCCTGGCCAGCTGTGGTGAGGGGAAGGGGTGACCCTGGGGTTCCAGAAGTGGGGACTGGATGATGAAATTAAGCCTTTGAACATTTAGGCACCTACTATGTGCAGAGCCTGAGCTGAGGCTGAGGGGCACATGAAGCCAACCTCATTACTTTGTAGAAAAGGTAACTAGGGCCCAGAGAGGGGAAGGGACTCACCCACACAGGTGGTGAGAGGGTGCAAGAAGAAAGGGCCCTTTATCTTTCATCCTGAGGGGGTGAGTAGACCTCCCAAGGGGAAAGGGAAGGGGAAAAGCAGAATGTCTAAGACCATTGTTGGCTCCCACCAAAGAAAGATGGGCAGCTACAAAGTACTTTGGAGAAAGGCTATTCCTACTCAATTTTGTGTTTTTTGTTAAATTTGGGAAATCTTTTACACCAAACTCAGAGAGGAAGCTTGGGTGGCTAGAGGCCTAGACTTAGAGCCAGGAAGACCTTGGCTCGTATCCCACCACCAACATTTGCGCGCCAAAGGAGCTGGGACAGATGCCTTGCCAAGGTGAGCCTCAGGTCATCCCCTGGATCAGTATGCTCTAGGCTGTTAAACTGGGAGTCCTGGCCCTTCTAGCTCTGCCCCTCTAGCTGGGGGACCTCGGACAAGCCACTTCACTTCTCTGGGCTTCCATTTCCTCCATAGAAAATGAGGATGTTGGACCCAGTGACTTCTGAGGCTCCTCCAAGGTCTAGTTCTATGGTCCTGTGGTGAGGGGCAGGTCTGAGATGACATTGCAAAGCGCTTCACAGCAAGTATCTCATTCAGCTTTGTGAGGTGGTGTTACCCTCATTTTACAAATGGGGAAACTGAGGGAAAGTGACTTGCCCAGGTCACTGAGCTAGGATGTGTCAATGGCAGGATTTGACACTTGAAGCCAGATCTTTCCAACACCAAGTCCAGCACTCTTTTCCCCTCCACTGAGCACATTGAATAGGACACAGTCCCTGCTTGCAGCCTATGGTACAGACAAGCCTGAATCGGGAGTGTTGTGCTTGGCCCCAGAGGGCAGAACGTGCTGGAAGATAGTTCGTGGGACAGTCAAAGGCAGACTCGATGGCAGGAAACTCCTTAACAATGGAATATCGTCCAAAAGGACTGCTTCTTCAGGTAATGAGTTCCCCATCCCTGGAAGTCTGCAGGCAAAGGCTGGATGGCTACTTGCCAAAGGTGCTGTTGTAAGTCTCTTTGTTCAGCAATGAACCGGACTAAGAGGTTCTCCCAACTTGGAAATCTTGTGTTTCTGTGAGTCAGGAGACTGGCCCCTCCTCTCCCCCAGCTCTCGCTCACAATTTGTGTGACCAAATGCTCTCCCCTGCTCTAGGCTTCACGTGACAAATGGGAACATCATGCCCTGCCCTGTCCCTCTTACAAGTGGCAGGAGGTTAATGGGAGAAAATGGACCAAATGCTCTTCAGATGAGAGCCACGTTGGCCCTCTACTTCCCTCTCATTTCTATTGGGAGACATCATCTTGAGGGCTCTGGTGGAGGGAGAAATCCTGGAGCCAAGCCCCAGCCGAGGGAGTCCTCGGAGGGGGCCCTCGGAGCCTGGGACCACCTTCTGGGCCTTAGATGCTTGGGACCTGAGGGAGGGGGCCGGGGAGGAAGGAGGGGACAGAGTGAACTCACCATCTTGTAGACGAAGAGGCTGAGTGAGAAAGAGAGGGCTGGGAAAAAGAGAATTTCAGTAAGGCGTGGGTAGCCCCTGGAACTCCCGAGGGGCAGGAAAGAGCCCCTCCCCCATTCCGGTCTTCTCCTGCCCCCACCCCCACCTCGATTCCTCTCTCCCTGCCTGGCCCTGGGGCTCTGAAGGGTCAAGGTCCGGATCAGACCCCAGACAGGAGAGGCTGGGGACAGCTGAGCCCCAACCCGTGTACATGGCTGAGAATGACTATTGCTTGCTGGTGAGGACGACATGGCCTCTCCTGTCACTACAGCTAAGCAGCCAGGGGCTGTGGAGGAGAGGGTGGATGTGACCCGGAAAGACGGTCAGCATAGCCATGGGAAAGCAGCTGCCAAGGGACCTGGGATGGCATTGCATGACCCATCATGGACCCAACTCAGACCACACCACCCAAGGACCCCCAGATACTGAAGCCCTGGCAGTTCTCTTTGCCCAGATGCCAGACCCGGGGCCACAGAGCTGGCACAGGGTTCTTGAATGCCAGGACTGCTGCCCAGCACTGGGGCCACCTCCTGGTAAAGCCTGAGGGGAATTTTTCAAGGCTGAACTAAGCCTGGGAAATACCTTTGCAAAGGGAAGAGGGGCATCTAGGGGTTTGAACAACAAATGTGACCTCTGGATAACACAGGAGAAGGTGACTGAGCTGGGATTGGGGACTTCTGGGTCCCCTGCTTGGCAGAATCATAGACCTAACCCAGGCTGGCTCAGAGTGCCTCAGTTATCGCTCTGAGTTCGGGAACTGGAGAACCAGAGCGCGTGGGGAAGGGCTTCTGGACAGGGGCCAGGCTGCCTCCTCCAAGGGAATCTAGCCTTGCTTTCTGGGCCCCAGGAAGGCAGAGCTTCCCCACCTCCCAGCCCCTGGGCCCTGTCTCGCCCCAGCTGAACCTCCCACCTCCACCGCTCCCACCCCCTTCCCTCCTCGCCAGCCCCTAGGAGCGCCCACTCCCCAGCCCCGCGCAAGCAGGGGGTGCCGGGGGTACCTGGGTGAGCAGGGGGGCGGCACGGCTCGCTGGCCTGCGCTGGCCTGGGCTGGCCTGGGCTTGATACCAATGTCCGGGGATTAAAGGCGCCCGGGCTTTATATAGCCCTAGCGCGGGGCATGCCCAGTGCCAGGAAGGGCGGGGAGGGCTTAGGCCCCGCGGGGCTAGAAAGCTGGCGGGCGGGGCGGATGGGGGGAGCGGGGGAGGCGCTCCCGAGGGACCCAGGTGCGGGCACGCGGGATGGGGCGAGAAGCGCCCAGCAGAGAGTATAGACACCCCTGTCCCGATCCCCCCACCCCACCCCCACACCCCGGATTCTCCTGGCGCTGAGGCAATGGAACAGCGGGTGGGGGCACCGAGACAGAGCGGAGCGCACGGAGAGAGACGCGCAGGGACTACAGCTTGGAGACAAACCCCCGTCCTTGACTTTGATTGCCAGACGGGGACTCGCACAGAGATTGAGAAAAAGTTAGAGAAAGACATAAACAAGGGCAAGAAAGGAAGGGAGAGACACAGAAAAACAGGAGAGACAGAGACAGAAAGAAGAGGGGAGACAGAAACGTACAGCAAAAGGGCGAAACAAAGGCACCAAGAGACAGGAAGAAAGGAGAGACAGAGAGAGACAGAGACAGAGAGAGATAGAGACAGAGACAGAGAGAGACGGGGGAAGGAGGGGGGGGGGGAGAGAGAGAGAGAGAGACAGAGATATATAGAGAGACAGAGAGAGAGAGAGAGAGAGAGACAGACAGAGAGACAGAGAGAGACAGAGACAGAGAGATAGAGAGAGAGAGACAGAGAGACAGAAAGACAGAGAGACAAAGAGAGACAGAGACAGAGAGAGATAGAGGGAGAGAAACAGAGAGAGAGAAACAGAGACACTGAGACAGAGGAGAGAGTGAGAGACAGTGAGGGGGGAGGGAGGGAGAGAGAAAGAGAGAGAGAGAGAGAGACACACACACAAAGATATATAGAGAGACAGAGAGAGACAGAGATGGGGGGAGGGGGGGAGAGACAGAGAGACAGAAAAAGAGAGAGACAGAGACAGAGAGAGACAGAGACAGAAAGAGACAGAGAGAAACAGAGAGAGACAGAGACAGAGAGAGAGAGAGACAGAGATAGAGAGAAACAGAGACAGAGACAGAGAGACAGAAAGACAGAGAGACAAAGAGAGACAGAGACAGAGAGAGATAGAGGGAGAGAAACAGAGAGAGAGAAACAGAGACACTGAGACAGAGGAGAGAGTGAGAGACAGTGAGGGGGGAGGGAGGGAGAGAGAAACAAAGAGAGAGACAGAGGCAGAGAGACAGAGAGAGAGAGACACAGGGGGGCGGAGGGAGGGAGGGAGAAACAGAGATAGAGAGGGAGAGAGAGAGAGAAAGAGAGAGAGAGAGAAGGGGGGAGGGAGGGAGAGACAGAGAGAGGGAGAGAGAGGGAGAGAGAGAGAGAGAGAGGGGAAGGGAAGGGAAGGGAAGGGAAGGGAAGGGAAGGGAAGGGAAGGGAAGGGAAGGGAAGGGAAGGGAAGGGAAGGGAAGGGAAGGGAAGGGAAGGGAAG
The DNA here is from genome assembly GCF_011100635.1 of Trichosurus vulpecula. NCBI lineage: Eukaryota > Metazoa > Chordata > Mammalia > Diprotodontia > Phalangeridae > Trichosurus > Trichosurus vulpecula. The sequence continues at coordinate 277,216,492 of NC_050578.1, read as the reverse complement.
GGAAGGGAAGGGAAGGGAAGAGAAGAGAAGAGAAGAGAAGAGAAGAGAAGAGAAGAGAAGAGAAGAGAAGAGAAGAGAAGAGAAGAGAAGAGAAGAGAAGAGAAGAGGACAGGGGGGAAAATGCAGAGATGCAAGTCAGAAAGAAAAAAAGAAACACACAGAGAAAAACAGTGACAGGAAATCAGAGACATACCCAAATAGAGACAACAGGAGGGAAGAGGAGAGAAAGGGAGAGGGAGGAGGGAGAGACGAATCTGACACACACTGATCTGTGGAGGGACCAAGCCAAGGGACCAAGGGAGAGCAAGAGACTGGTACAGATCCACCCTCCCCTCATCCTCCTTCATCACACCCCCCCCCCCCCCAAAGAGGGATTCATACAGACAAGGCCACTTAAACAGAGACACATTGTTCAAGACAAGCAGTCACACAGCCCCAGAGACAAGGCAGGCTCCCACTCCCCATGGACACAGCTATGGAAACCAAGTTCTGGCCAGAGGCCCACAGAGGCAACTCAGGGAGCCTGGCACCAACATGGTCACACAGCCAGGGCTAGAGCCCACGCTTTCTGCATCCCAGGCCTCTTTCAGAAAGCTCTGTATGTGGTCCCGGTGGAAACACCCCCCCCCACTCCCAAACTCCCCCCACACATATCAGCCCTCTCAAAGGTGTCCAGTACTCATGGCTTTCATTAGACAACATGACCAGCTGCTGAAGCCTGAGCAGGGAGGACCACCCACAGCCCTGGCAAAGTCAGTGCAGAAGCTTCAAGCTGGGTGATAAAGAGTGAGCACCCAGAGGCCAGTCCCAGGGCTCCCCAGAGAACTGCTTTTGTGTGTTTTCCCAAAAATAGGGCATGGAGGCTGAGATCTGAAAGCAGGGCCCCTGCTTCCCTGCGTCCCCCAACCTGCTGCTGGCTCTCCCACCCTCCACTCCTCTAGGGCTTGATTTTGGGGTCCAGCAGGATGCAGCCCAGGGTGCAAGGTGGGCTCTTTCAATTTTCTTTCACCCTGAGCTTCTTCACAAAAATAGACACACCCAGGAATGCTCCCCAATACTGACACAGTGGGTGCCCACCTCCTGGAGGGCCTCAAGCAGGGGATGGATCACCACTGGGCAGGGCTGATTTAGGAAAAATCTAGTTTAGGGGTCAGAGTTAGATCAGGTAGGTGCCAAGGTCCTTCCCAGTGAGGGCAGCTCTGTAAACCAAGGCAAGGTCAGGCCAATTGATTCTTCCTAGCCACCCATCACAGCTCTCTCAAAATAGCAGAGGAAAGGGGGAGAGATCTTAAGGTGAGCCTGAAACAGGCAGTGTGGCGCAGTGAAGGTTCAGTGTTAGGGATCAGAGGACCCAGATTCAAATCTCACTTTGATCAGTGACTGCTTATTCTATGAGCCTTTGTTTTCTGAAAAATGGGAGAGGGAGCTAGATGGGCTCTGAGCTCTCTTCCAGCTCTGTTATCCTGTGAATGCAAAGGCAGCTTGGGGCAATGGAACCTGTGGCCCTCTGAGACACTCCTGCCCTGGCCAGGACTAGAATTAGAGTTGAGATTCACATTCAAATCTTGACCCTGCTACTTAATACATGTGTGACTTGGCATATCTCTTCTGTTCCCTGGGCCTTGGTTCCCTCATCTGTAAAATGTTGGATTAGATCATTCCTTAGCTTTCTTTGCATTTCTGAATCTTATGGTCCCCATTCCCAGACTCACTGGTCCCTGTCTCTGGCATACCAGAGAGCCCCCAGCTCCAGTCAGTCAAGAAGAATTCTTGACCAGTGGCTCCCTGCCAAACACTTTGCACCACTTCCAAAGTTGCCATGCAGAAGGCCAAGGAGACCTCCTTAGGTCAACCGCTCCTCCTGGCCCAGGCCCTGGTTGTGGTGCTGCCCTCAGAAGCCAGATACTGACAGAGAATTCATTCTGTCTCAGAACTGGAGCCAACCTCATCTCAGAGGGCAGCTAGACCAACCTCCAGCCCAATGGATCAGGAATGCCCAGAAAGATGCCATCAGTACATGGGGAACCTACTCTCTACCCAGGCAGCCCATTCTATTCTTGGGCACCTCTATCAAGAAGTTTTTCTCACCTCAAGCCTGAAGTCAGGAAGACCTGAGTTCAAATCTAGCCTCAGACACTTGCAAGCTGTGTGACCCTGGGCAAGTCACTTTGCCCTGTTGGCCTCGGTTTCCTCATCTGTAAAATGAGTTGGATAAGGGAAATGGTGAACCCCTCCAGTCTCTCTTCCAAGAAAACCCCAAATGGGGCTGGGGAAGGGAACTCAGAGACCATCAAGTCCAATCTCCTCATTTTATAGATGGGGAAACTGAGGCACAGGGACTTTTAGTAACTTGACCAGTGTCACACAGCTGGTAAGTGTCCAAGGCAGAATTTGAACCCACATCTTCCTGACTCTAAACCCAAACTTTCAGGGCCAGTTGGGTGACACAGAGGATAGAGCCTTGAACTTGGAGTTAGAAAGACTTGACTTCAAATTCAGCTTCAGACACTGGATGTGTATGAACCTATGTGACTCTTCTCTGGGGCTCAGTTTCCTCCTCTGTAAAAAAAGGAATAATAACGGCACCTGCCTCGCAGGCAGTTGTAAAGATAAAATAGGATATTTGCTTTGCAAAACTGTGAAGCATTATGTAAATGCAAATTGTTAGTATATTATGAAATATTATATTCAGATTATATCATTATTATTATCTACTATACCACTTTGGCTTTCCCAGGTTAGTTTATCCAGCTCATACCTGACCAGGAGTCCCTGCTATGAGGATCCAAGTTGTCCTCAAGCCACCACCTTTTAAAGACCTTCAGTGATAGGGAAGAAGGTCAGCCTTTCAACTCTTGAGTGCCTCAAATTGTCAAAGAGCTCTCCTTTAGATTGAGCAGAAGTTTGCCTTGAGAGCTGAGACTAGCATTCAACTGGCTGCCACCTCCTCCAAGAAGTCTGCTTTGATTCCTCCCAAGTGGTAGTGACCTTCCCTGCCCCTGCATCCCCCTTTCCCCCTTACCCATTTCTGTTGGTAATCTGGAACAGGATTAGCCTGTAATACTGTGCCTCTGAGTTATGTCTGTGTCTGTGTCTGTGTCTGTGTCTGTGTCTATGTCTACGTCTATGTCTATGTCTATGTCTACGTCTATGTCTATGTCAGGGAGACAAATCCTACTTCTGACACTTATAGGCCATATGAATGAACAGGGACAAGTCTCTCCTCTGGATCCCAATCATGTCATCTGAAGATGAGGGGAATGGACTTAATGCTCTCTGAGGTCCCTTTCAGCTCTGGACCTAGGATCCTACAAAAGCAGGGACCTGGTGCCTTCTGGGTAGCTGAGGTCAAGGGTTGGTTGGCTCCAAGGCACATAGATACATGAGTGGTGTTTGTTGAATTGCTTTCTGACTCTATTTGAAAGCAAGAACCCTATCGAGGAAGCCCCACTGCTCCTCAGGGTGCATTTTGAGGCTGTCCACTGTGGCTCTCCAGAATGCAAATGGCTTGGTCTGGCATCCAGAATCCCAGTGTTCCACGGGATTCTGGACAGAAGGGACCTTCAAGAAGCTCAAGTCTGACCCAGATTTGAACAAGAATTCTCATAGCTGCAGAATCCCCTCTGGTGGGCCTAGAGTCATTGTCTGGAACCTAGGAGATGGTGGTAGGCCCCTTGGCAGGCAGCTCAGATGGAGAGCAGCGTCTCCTGACATTCAACTGAAATCAGAGTCCCTTTGCATCTTCTCCCATGATCTGTTCCCTGGGGCCAAGCAGAACTAGGCAAATCCCTTTTCCATCCATGGACAAGAGTGCCTTCCCTTGATTCTTCTTGTCTGCCACTGATACATCCCCACACAGGGGATGGTTGGAGCCCTACCATTCTGGTCATCCTCCTGCAGACACCTCCAGCTTCCAACATCCTCCCCAGAATGTGGCCCCCAGACTGAAGCACGATACTCCAGATGGAATCTGACCATGGCCAAAGACAGCCCCGTCCCCTCCTCCTCCCCCAGCCCTACCTCTCAGAGCAGCAGCTGATTGCACTGGTTTTCCAGCTGCCATATGTCATTGCTGAGTCACACTGAGCTTGCTGTGTGCTGCCTAAAATGGAACACAACACTCCAAAGGCCTAAGAAGCAACTGCTGTGTCTGAAGCCAGTGGGCATGTGCTCACTTCAAGAGGGCAGTAGAGACCATGGGGCACTTCAAGGCCAATGATGGGGAAGGACCGTGCTAAGTTCACTAGTTTCTTTGCAGCTTGTCAGTGCCCCCTCTGAATTGTGACATCTTGGGACACAGCACAGGTCACAACGGCCTAGTTAGAGCTCTTCCTGATTCCTCCTCATCAGTGCCTAAAGTGTGGAGCCCTTATTAGATGCAGGGGGTCCAACCGTTCCCCTGCCCTTCTTCCCACAAGCCAGGCTTTTACCTCCAAGGCCCACACCCTAGGCCTGCCCAACCCTGCCCAGCCCAGTCCAGGGAGGGGAGTGTGTTTTCAGAGAGTGCTGGGGATCCAGACTTGTTTGCATTGTGGGAAGTGAGGAAATCTGATCAAGGGCCGGGGCTCTGTGCTTGCCCAGCCTCACCCTTCCTGCTCTGGCTCTGGCCAGTGCCCAGCTCCGCAGCAGCCCCTGTGTTGTGCAGAAGCCGGGGAGGCAAAACCTGGCAAGACACCGAGCCCTGGGCACCAGAATCTGAGGGAGTCCCAGCTCAGTTGTCTGACCCGCTTAGACAAGTCACTCTCTCTGGATCCATTTCCCCACTCATCAATGGGGGGCACTTCCTGCAGCCTGGCTGGCCTGGGAGTGGTGAGGGGACAGGGTAGTAGAGATGACAAGGAACAGGGGTCTCAAGGGAACCAGGCTCATTGCCTTGGCAACAACCAGTACCCTGGCAACAGTGAAGACTCAAGGAACCCTAATGAGCCCCAGTGCACCCAGGTAGCAATAGGGAGTGAGAGCCCAGGGAAGGTTTCCATGATGCTGGTGGAAGCTCATAGTCTAGGGGCTGGGGGAGAGGGAGAGAGGAGGCTACAGGTGGGCATTAACCTGGGCCCACCAGGCAGAGCCTTTGGGCCTCATGCAGGCCCTGAGCTTTCAAGCAGCTCTGATGGGGCATGTGGAGGAGTGGGGAGCCTTTGGGCCTGTCTCCTTTGTCTCTCACACACTGGGCCTCTGTTCAACCTTGGCTTCCTGGCAAGGGGACGCATGGGAGGCCCAAGCAGAGGCCCCCTCCCCCTCCTCTCAGCCAGGCCTAGTGGGAGGAGGGGGGCAGTTTAGGGGCCTCCATCTAGAGCCAGCAGAGATGGAAGGTGTCAGCCTCATTGGTGGGGAGGAGCACCCTGAGCAGGGGATGTGGTCCTGCCTTACTGAGTCACTAGCTTAATCTCTTTGGTTTACAAAAGCCCAGAGAGGTTGAGACACCTAGCTGAAATCACACAGCCAGCCTGTCAGAGGCTGGCCTGGGACCCAGGTCTCCTTCCTCCAAGTCCAGAGCGATGTCAACTTCATTAAATGAGTGTTGGCTCCAGAAATGGGGGAGGGGGCAGGCCCCCAATAATAACCACAAAACCAGCAGTAAGTTTCTAATAGTGTCCGTTTACACAGTGTTGGAGAAAAGCCCTCTCCTCTCTATCTGTCCATCCATCCAGCCATCAGTCTGTCCCCTTTCTCATTTAGCCTCACAAAGACCCCTACGGCAAGCATGCAGGCATTCTTAACCTCATTTTACAGCCAAGGAAATGTGCTGATAGAACCTAGGCACCCTGGGGGGAGAGGGAGGGCTCCTTGGAGAGGAAGGAACCCCTTTCTCCAAGCTTTCAAGAAAGTTCTGAAGCACAAGAGAGAAAATTTGTGCCCCCTTCACAGAACCTCCCCCAAGTCCCAACTACAGAGGATTTCTGAGACCGCTCCATTCCATTTGGGAGGTTCTGGAGGAGAAAAAGACCATGCCACCCAATCGATTCCCTTGACCCAGCCTTTATTAAGCACCTACAATGTGTCCGAAAGGCCTCATGTGGCCCAATCCTGGGAGCCTTTGCCCTCCCATGTCAGGGGCTGATCTGGTCCAACCCTCTACTTGCAGAGAAGGGGAAACTGAGACCAGGAGTGGAGAAGGGACCTGTCCCACATCACCCAGTGATTCGAGGCCAGAGTGATGACCCCTGGCTGTCTGTGGAGTGCTCAAGGTCAGAACCCCAGAATTAAGTTCAGCTCAACCCACTTTTCCTGCTGGAGCCTTTGAGCCAAATTCTGGGCCAGGTCCCCACAGGTGTTGAGAGATGCAAACACAGGTTGGCTCTAGCAGAAAGATGCTGGTTGGTGTATTCTGGAGGGGCCATGAGGAGAGTGGAGTAACTGGGGTCTGACCCTTTCTGGCCAGGATTGGCCTCCCCAGCCTGCCCCCTGGGCCAGCAAAGACAGCCCCTAGGCTGTAGACACGACTCTAAGAGCCATGAATGGGGATCCAAAGCCTGGGTGGGGGAGGGATGCAGGGAGACTCTCTCCCCAAGAGGGAAGTGGAATTCAGATCCATGACCTCCCCAGATTTATCATGTCCTAGATACAGGAATGGAAGAGACCTAGACCAGGCCCAACACAGTCACTTTAGGAGAGGGAGGGGCGTGGCCAAGGCTAGAGGAGTTAGGATTCAAACCCAGGTCCTCCAAAGCTTCCCAGGGAGTCCTTTCTCTCCCAGCGCCCCAGGGAGGCCTCTCAGAATCTCGTGTCCAGAAAGGAGGAGGAGGCCCGGTGGGGCCTCGAGGGGCCCTCTGTCTGGGGGCCCCGGGATCGAGTCAGCATCCCGTGGAAAGTCTTGCCCCGGGTCTGTGGCTTCTTCCGGGCACGTGGCTCCTCTGGGGGGTGCACCACAATGCGGGGGACCTCCTGGCCTGGTGGCTTGGCTGCAGCCAGCTGCTGGGCCTCAAAAATGGCCGGAGCCCCAGGCAGGCGGTCTTGGGGCCTCAGCCGTAGCTCAGGGGAAGTCTTCTGGAGCTTGGCTAGCTGAGTGAGACTCTCTCGCTGCAGATCTCGCTCCGAGACAGCCACTCCATGAACCTGTGGGGACAGCTTGCTGAGGGGCACTGGGTGAGAGGAGGGCCCAGCGGGCTGGGAATGCAGGAGACAGCTCCGCCTCTGGGGACCGGGGCTCAGAGCTACCACCCACCTGGGCCATGAACAGCTCTTCCTGCAGCTGGGCTGGCGGGATGGAACGCAGTGTCTCCAGTGTCTCCAGCAGCCCAGGGCAGGCCTTGCGCTGCTCAGCTGTGCCCAGGGCCAGGCGGACGAGGGTCAGCCCCACCCGGAACAGGACCTTCACCCCTGGAGAGATAGGGTACCTCAGAGGGAGCCTCCCACCCATGGCCTCAGAGGGCAGTTCATCTGCCCCTGAACAGGAAGCCCTTCTCCATCATGGCTATCCAGTGAGGGGGAGCTCATGACCTCCCCCAGAAGCCCATTCCACTTCGGGGTAGCTTAAGTCCTTAAGAAGTCTCTGCTCACATCTTGACTGTCATTTTTAGTACTTGCAAACAGCTCCCATGTCCTCCAAGGCTTCCTCCTCCTCTCCAGTCCAAGCACCTCCGGTTCCTTCCACCAGTCCTCACATGTCATGGACTCCAGGCCCATCCTGGGTGCCCTCCTCTGGACACTCCAGTTTGCCAGAGGCCTTCCTAAACTGTGACCGACAGAACTGAACACAACACCTTGAACTTGCTCTGATGGAGACAGAATGTGGAGGGACTTTGACCCGCTTCTGCTTCTCAGTGCAGCCCAAGGTCACATTCACTTTTGTGACTGCCATTTGATGACATGTTAAGCTTGTGGTGCACTAAGACCCCCCCAGACCCTTTCCAGACAAACTGCTGCCTGACTACACCTCCCTGTCTGGTGCTTGGGTGGTTACATGTTTGGACCCAAGTGACAGACTTTATATTTATCCCTGCTCAACTTCGTCATGTTGGATTCGGACCATCATTCTTGCCTGCTGACATCTCTTTTTTGGATCCTGGCCATCACCCGACACACTAGCTCCTCCTCCCAGCTTCATGTAATCCACAAATGTGATGCCCCTGATATCAATGCTTTTCTGGAAGTCACTGACAAATGTGCCAAATAATACGAGGCTGGGAACAGATCTCTGGGGCATGCCACTGGAGACCTCCCTTCAAGCCTGGCCCCACCTCATCCTTCTGACCTCATCACCAACCTACCGGCCATGTCCTAGCTATGGTGCCTCAGTTTCCTCTGCATCCACCATGCGCATTCCTGCCTCCCTGCCCTTGCCCGTGCTTCTTGCCTAGCATGCTTTCCCATTTTTTCTAGAGCCCCACGCATCCATCCTTTGAGAGCCAACCTGAGAGCTCCCTCCTTCAGGAAGCCTTCCTCGACTACCCCCAATTCCTGCCAAAGGTCATTGTCAGGGGTAAGGCCAAGTAGATGATAGCCCAGGGCAGGCTGACTCCAGAGAGGGATCCGGAGAGGTACCTGGCTTCCTCCAAGTCTGGGCTCCATGACACATGGGTCAGGACTGAGAAAGTAGGGATGTCACAGTGGAAGGGCCTGGGAGCCAGGAAGCCCGAGTCCTTCTTTAGACTCTTGCCTGGCCAAGCCTCCTTTCCACTCTCTGGGCCTCAGAAGAGCGCCCCCCCCCCACCCCCACCGACTTGCACCCTCTTTCAGCTCCCTTTCATCAGTCAATCAATAAGTACTTATTAAGCACCTACTGTGTGCCAGGCTTTGTGCGAAGCCTGGAGGATACAAAGAAAGGCAGAAGACAGTCAGCACCTGCCCTCCAGGAGCTCCCAGTCTAGTGGGAGAGACCACAGGCCGATAACTACACAAAAGCAAGCAATAACATTTACATTTCATGTGCTCCCCCCAACAGAACCATGAGGACGGAAAGTATTCTTTTTTGCTCCTTATGTCCTCAGGGCCCAGCACAGGCCCAGCACTGGAAAGATGCTCAGTGAATGGAATGATGAGGCTGAGGAAACTGGAGCCCAGAACACTAGGGGAGGGGAAAGGAGGGGAGGGAGAGGTGGAGGGGAGGGAGGAGGAAGGAGAGAGGGAGAAAGGGGAGGAAGGAGGGAGAGGAGGAGGGAAGGGAAGGAAGAGATGGGAGGAAGGGGAGGAGGAGAAGGAGGAGGGAGAGGAGAGGGAAAGGAGGAAGAGGAGGGGTCCTGCCACAAGGACAGACTCTTCACCATCTCAGGTTGGACTTGCTCCTCTGCCTCACTGACCACATCTTGGATTGGGCAGGGATCGGAGCAGAGCGTCCTGCTGGCCTCTCAAATTTGGTACATCCCTCCCTAATGCTCCTCTGAACCTGCCCCTACTCTCACCTTCTCTGGTTACTGGCATCCTCCTCCTCCTCCTCCTCTAGGTTCCTCCATCCCAAAGTGTCTGAGCCACCTTGGACCCGCCCCTCCTCCTCAGCCCTCCCATCTCCAGTCTGGTCCCAAGCTTAGTCCCTCTCCCTCCCCAATATCTCTCCCTGGGTCCCTTCTCTCCAGCTCAGTTCAAGCCCTCAGTGCTTCTCACCAGGCTCCCTGCCTCTGTCCCTCTCAGCCCTGACCAAATCACTGCTCCCCTCCTAAGGCCAACCTTGCTCCCTGTTTCCATTCAGCTAAAATCCCCGCTTGGAACCTGGCCTTCAGGCTCTCCACATGGCGTCCTCTGACCTTTTCAGCCTCATTCTTATGGTCACATTTCTTCAACCCAGCTGGCTTCCCAGCCTGGTCTTGATCATGAACTGGGCCTGGGCTTGGGTCAGAAATTCAGAATCTGGGCCCCAGCTGGGCCTCTTCCTACCTGGGTCAGACAAATGGCTCCCCGATTATGACTCTGTTTCCCCCTCTGTGCAATGAAGCCATTGAGCCAGATGACCTCAAAGGCCCCTTTCTGGCTCTAAATCTAGGCTCTCCTTGCCTCTACTTCCCTGCTCCCTCCTGCATTAGATTAGAAGCCCCTGGAGGGTAAGGATGCCATCCTGCATCCTTTTGTAAACTTCGTCTGTCACTCAGGACTTGTTCAAATCAATTGCTCGGACCACTCCTCCTGGCCAGTGCATGCCTTAGTCCTGAGGACATCGCCTTAGAGCTGGGAAGGCCCTTAAAAGCATCCCTGGCTTTCTACGGGTTTCCCACAGGTCTGGACAGCTGAGCCAGCAGGTGGGAAGGCCTGGGCAGGGAGGAGGGCAGAGCTGCTGAGCCTCTGAGCCATGCCTCAGTCAGACCACCCCAGAGAACCGAGCCCAGCCACATGTGAAGAGGACATGGCCACACTGGAAGGCCAAGGGCACTGGGAATGGGGGCCCTGGAAGAGAAAAGGCTCTGGACCACCTGGGCTGGCCTTACCCGGAGGAGGGATTAGCCTTGTTCTGCTCAGCCGGGCAGAACCAGGAGCCCTGGGTAGAAGGTGGGGAGGGGCAGACTGAGGATCAGTGGGTCGGCTGTCACTGTCCTAAGGTAGAATGGACTGCCTGCCTGGAAAGAGAAAGCTCCCCATCCCTGGAGGGAGGGAGCTCCCCGTCCCTAGAGGTCTTTAGTGAAGGCTGGGTGGGGTCCTTTGTTCTGAGCACCCACTGGGAGAGGCCACCGTGCTTTGTCCCATTTAGATCCACTCACCTTCGCTGAAGAAGGCATCCCAGATGCGCAGAACGGTGGCAAAGGGCAGGGAGCGGGCAAAGAGACAGAGGAACCACTCGGGCAGGTAGAGCAGGGGCCCCACGCCCTGCTGCTGTAGGTGCTTATGGATCCGGGGACACAGCTTGCCCAGCAGGGCTGAGAACACCTCAGCATCCAGCCGGATGGCTTCCTTAAGGCAGCCCAAGAAAGGATGTTGAGCTTCAGGGCTGCATCCTCCCCTCTCCCCCAACACACACCCCTTTCCCCTCCCCCTTCACCAAAGAGGTCTGTCCTCAGTCCTATCGAGGACACTCCCCCATTGTACCTCCTCTAGTTCAGAGCCCAAAGGGGCCCCTGGGAGTTGGGGGTCACTCACCATGCGGGGCCCATAGTAGCCTGGCAGGTAGAAGTCACAGATCTGCACCAAACACCAGAAAGCCTCCTGTGGAGGCAGGAGGTGAGGTAGGGAGGGGCAGAAATATGAAGGAAAATAGGGGCCTTCCCCAGAGGAACAAAGAAAGCTGGATCCTGGGACCCCTTCCCAAGATCATTTCTGGTGGAGAGGCTTATTCTTTTGGTGTGTGGCAGGGGGAATGAGCTTCCTGGGGCCTGGGGTGGGGGGCATAGCTCATGGAGAGGGGTGAATGATGAGCTTGGGGGAGGGGCTCATCAGAGCTGAAAGATAGGCTCACTGGGGGATGGGAACCGATCAGGACTGGGGGGATAGAAGCTCGTTAGGGCTGGGGGATGGGCTCACTGGGGGATGGGAGCTCATCAGGAGCATCATCACTGCGGGGAAGGGCTCATTCAGTGGGGAGGGTAGATGATAGGCTGACTTGGGGGGCTCATTAGGGCTGGGGGGATGGCTTTACTGCTCAGGGCAGGCAGAGAGGGAGGAAGGGAGGCTCCCTAGAGTCAAAGGCTCACCTCAGGGGGCATCTGCATGAGCAGCACAGCAGCCACGGGTCCCTGGGCCTGGCAGTAGCCCTGTTCAGGCCGGTACAGGGTATAGGCCTTAAGCACATTCAGAAGCCCTTGCTGCCTGCGTCAGGAGACCCCATTAGGGACCCAGCCCAGACCTCGTAGGCCCATCCTTTATGATCCCAAGGCCAGCTCACTCCTGGGAGGACCACCAGCTCTGACCCTTTATGTGCCCCAACCAGAAACGCTGTGGGCCAAGCCAGCACCAGGAAGGACAAAGCAAGCCTCTAAAGAACCAGGATTTAGTCTTGGTTCCACAACCCCATCCTCTGTGCCTTGTGACTATGGGCAGTCCTTGCCTCCATCTATAAAATGGGCGTGGGACTGGCCAGCCTCTGGGATCCCTCCCTACTAGGGCAGATGTCACCTAGCCTAAAGCCCCACCCTGCCCCAGCTCCACCCCCACCCCCACCCCAGCACACCAGTCCTGGCAAGGTCAGGCTGTCAGGGCTCAAGCCTCTCTTACCCATGACCCTGGGGGGACAGGAACATTTCATGTAGGGGGAATTGGCGATGCAAGTCTCTCCCAATCGCCTCCAGCCACTGAGGGTCTCCCGGGGCTGAGACCAGTTCCTGGGGTTAACCAAGGACAGGCAAATGGGGGGAAAGGCTGAACCAGAGCTGGGACCGAAGCACTGGGGCAGAAGTGAGGTAACAGAGGGTTTGGACCTGCCCTCCCCCACTTGTGGGGCTCCTGAGGAATCCTGGGAGAGGCTCCGGACCCCGATTCTGGACTCAGCTTCTCCTAGGAGGTTGGATGAGGGGAATGGGGGGGACCTGAGGAAGAGTTGCTTCCCTGAGTGAATTCGGGCTCCCCTTCTTCACCTGCGCTGCTCTCCCCTAGGGCCTTGTTAACTCTGGGTCGGTGGGCCCCTGAGGAGGAGGAGTGGGAGATAAAGGGGAGCAGGGGACCCCCTGCACCCTCACCTGGTAGGTGTTGGGGTTTTGGGCCTGTCGGCCTTGGGCCCCACAGAGCAGAGGCCAGCAGCGGGCACGAAGGGCAGTTGGGATCCCTTTCCGGCACTGGATCTTCACCTATAGGTGATGGTACCACCATCTATCTAGATGTCTCCTTCCCCCTCCCCAGGGGGCCTGATTCAGCCTCTCCATTGCCTCTCCCACCCACAGGAGCTTCAGGCCCAAACCCTGGGTGGGGGTAGCTGGGCACTGGACACACATCTAGCTCTGTGAATAGAGAGGACCGGACCCCCACCCCCCAAAATATCTTGGCTCTTCTAGAGTACACATCTGTCTTCTCTTGGGTGAAATTCCCATCTCCAGAAGGCCCCGGTTAGAACGAACACATCCCCTGGCACTGTCTATTCACTCAGGCTGATTTCTGCAAAGCTGGATATTAGCATTCTCTGTATCTTGACTGGCAGCTCTCTGAGCTCAGAGACCCTATCTAACCCAGCATAGGGCTCTGAACACAGTAGGTGCTTTTAAGGCGAAAAGGCCTTAATCAAGCTCTAGAAACAGATGGATGATCCCGCTTGGGATAAAGGACTTCCAGACAGTAAGGGTTAGCAGAGACAGAGCCCCTGAGGGGAGGAGACTTGCCAGCTGGGACTGTTTACTGAATGGAACTGGGCAGTGGCCACCACCTCCAACCCCAAGGATAGGGCCCAGCCTTCCTCACCAGCCCAAGTCCTGCCCTCATACTGGGGAATTCAATACCCATTTGGATGGTCCTTGAAATAGCACCCCCCCACCCCCACCACACTCATCAGCCTTCTCATCTCTCAGCTCCAGAGACTCTACTGGCATTGCCCTTTAGGCTTTTACCCTTGCCAAGCCCCACTCTCTTCTTGCTGTAAATTCCAGCCTGGGTTACACACACACACACACACACACACACACACACACACACACACACACACACACGCCTTCTCCATTCTTCCTTGTGAAAGCCTCTGAAGGAAGTTGCACAGCCCTGCTGCTGCCTGGGTCCGATTCAGTTCATCTTCGGTCCCCTGGGCTGGGCTCTCACTGTTGCAAGGTAATCCTTTCATTTTGTCCTGACTGACGACCCACACAAGCTTCTCTTCTTTCCTTCAGTCCCCTGCACCCAGGGCTCCCAGTCTTTTTTGGCCCCAGGAGCCCTTGGCTTTCAGGAAAACTTCCCGAATCTCCAATCCCACTGTCTCTCCTTTCACTCTCCTCAAGCCCTCACAATCCAGCTTCTGACCTTCTCATTCCACGGAAACTGCCCTCCCCAAAGTGACCAATGATCCCTTAACTGCCCAATCCAGGGGCCTTTTTTCCATCCTCATTCTCCTTGGCCTCTCTGCAGCCTCTGGCACTGTTGATCATTATCTCCTCCTTGGTCCTCTCTTCTCTCTAGGTTTTTGGGACACCTGCTTCCCCCATCTCTCTCTCTGACCTCTCCTCTTCTCTGTCTCCTTTGCTGGATCCTCCTCCAGATCACGTCCTCTAACCACGCCCCTGAGTCCCTCTGGCCTCTGTCCCGGGCCCTCTTCTCTTCACCCTCTAGACTGCTTCACTTGGGGATCTCCTCAGCTCTATGTAATGATTCCCAAATCTACCCATCCTTCCCAATCTCTCTGCTGACCTCTAGTCTCCCAACTCCAGCTGTTCTTCAGGCCTCTTGAACTGGATATCTGGTAGACCTCTTAAACTTGACATGTCCAAAACAGAACACCGGCCTGGGAGTTCCGATACCAATGAAATCCTGGGTCCCTGGCCCTCTGCCTATTCCCAGGGCCCAGCTTTCCCTCAAGTTCCCCACTTGGGGCCCTCACCTTCTTGGCCCGCCTGGACATGGTCTTCTCCCAGTGAGATGTCATCTCTACCCACTTCATTTCTCGTTGCCGGATCAGCTCCAGTGGGGGCTGCCCTGGGCTAAGGGGGTCAGATAGGACAGGGGCCCGCAATGGTCATTGTCATCCCCCTTCCATCTGCAGACAGGCCCCTGTCCCATGGCTGGGGGAGGGGTACAGTTAACCTGAGTCTTTCTTGTTGTCACAGCGATGGGAAGGATGTGGCTTGGAGTGTGGTCGGAAGAGGGAGGGGGTATGGCCTAGTTCCCCCTCCCTGCTGGGCCAGCTCAGAACAGAAGCCAAGAGAGCTCAGGACTGGGTGGCCAAAGGCTGAGCGACTGGCAGCAGGGGGAGCTGGGGGCAGGGGCTTGGAAGCTGGGCCACTCCAGGCCTGACCATGCCCATCTCCCTGAGTCTCCCTGGCCTATGGACTTTGCCAAGCACAGAGAAGGGGCCATGTTCTCTGCTCCTGAGTGGCATGGCTTTCCCCCCAAGACCCCTTCACCTGTCTCACCACGGGGCCCAGCACACATGCCCACCCCTAAGCCCATCTCCCTTAAATCTCCAGCCCCTCTCCTGCCATCTCTCTATGCCCTCACTGTTCCCAATGACCTCTGCCACTCTCCCCAAAGAGAGAGGCCTAGTGATTGCCCATTTTACAGATTGGGGAACTGAAGCCCAGAGAATTCCTTTCCTCTCTCTAATCCTTGGCCGCCTCCTTACCAGGAAGACCTTCCCACTCTAAAGCGAGGGTCCTTCCAGTCTCTAGCCCCTCTCCCTTCCCAGCTCCCCACCCATCCACCCATCTTCTGTCTTATCTAGACCTTCTCCCCACCCCTCCCCGTTAACCCTAACCCAGGAGGCTCTGCACTCTGGGTCAAGAGAAACAATTTACTGAATTACATGTAACCTGACCTCGCCTGGATCCCCAGGGTGTCCCCTTCCCCAGACCCGTGACTGAGCTAGGCTTCAGTCCTCCTACTGCCCAGCTCACCCTGCCTCTGAGGGCTTGGCACTGCCCCCAATGAAGCCATAGCGGTCAGCCCTGCGGTAGGGTCCTGGCCCATTGAGCTCTGAGTCTGAGCCAAGGGAGCTGGAGTCATCCTGGATATCAGGGGCCTGGGCCAGGTCCTCCCCCAGGGCGGCAGCCATGGATGGCTTGCCCAGCTCCTGCAAAGAATCAGAAGTCAGCATCCCCGTGTGCCTGACACCAGGAGGTCGCAGGTAGCCCCTCAGGCCAGGCTCAGCCCAGCCGCACCCATCATCCTCATCACCCCCAGGCCAGACCTGGGCTCCCCCTCCTCGGGTTACACCTGACTCACCTCAGACAGCTGCTGCTTTGCTCAACCTCTCGCCTCACCTCTGGGGCGCTGGTGCTCTCTCACTTCCTCCCCAGAATCATTTCCTCCTTAGCCCCAGATGGAGCTGGGGAGCCCCTGGGGTGGGGGTGGGGAGCCCACTCTGCCCCTGGCTCCTTCCTGCCCTGACCCAGCCTCCTGCCCCCTCACCTGCCTTTGCCTCCTGACCCCCAGGGACGGCTGGGCTCTCCCCCTTCCCCATCACCCTGATACGCAGAGAGCCCTCCCTGCCCCCCATCTTGTCTAGGCTGCTTCTGCATCACTTGGGACAGGCAGGCTCTCTCCTCCCTCCTCACATAAGGCAGTACTAGGTTTGCAGTCAGAGGCCCGCCCCCTCCCCACCCCCACCGACTCTCTGGAACTCAGTTTCTCCCTCTATAGTTCTGAATCTGACAATCTCATGCCACGCCCCACCCCACCCCAGCCCAGGATGGACCACGGGTGGGCTTCCTCGGACTTCCAGCTCCCACGTGGGGGCTCATCCTGCGTGCCGGCCCACAGCCAAGGCGGGAGGGGGAGGGCGGGGGGCAGAGAGGGTGCCACTGTCCAGGGTCCTGGAGAGCCCGAGGAGAGCTGCCAGCACAGCGGAGGGCCTGCCACGACGGAAGGAGGGGATGGCCTTGTTCTGGGGGCTCATGTGGAGGCCGCACATCCCCTGGGGTGTCCCCTGCTGGGAGGACCCCGCCCCCGGCCTCCTTTCCTTCCAGCTCCACTTCCCTGCTCTTCCGTTGACGCCCCGCCCCTGCCCCCGGGGTCAGCAGCAGCACAGCGCTTTGAGCTTTGTCAAGAGTGCTGACAGCCCTATTTTACAGTCGGGGAAACGGAGGTCGCCAGAGAGTGAGAGAGTTGCCAGGGGTCGGGCGCAGCAGGGAAAGGGTCTGCAGGCGTATTCGAACCCTAAACTCGCTGGATCAGAGTCCAGCGCCGTGAGCAAAGCGCCACCTCGCGGCGCGTTTCCCTCTTCTTTCTCCGCCTCCCATAGGCCCCGCCCCTCTTCCGCCCCAGGCCCTGCTCTCTCGCCCCCCGCCCTCTCCTGCTCCAGTTCGCTCTTCACTTCCTGCTCCCGCCCCTGCTCTCGGCCTCTTTTCCGGCCCTAGCTGCAGGCCCGCCCTATCCCTCCTCCTGCTTCTTTTCCTCCTCCTATCGGGGCCGGCTCTGGGCTCATCGGTCCCGCCCCTCCCCTCCTCCTATCCAGGCCGCCGGCTTGCTCGCCGGTCCCACCCCCGTCTCCTCCTCCTCCTATGGGGCCGTCCTCTCGCTCGCCGGTCCCACCCCCGTCTCCTCCTCCTCCTATGGGGCCGTCCTCTCGCTCACCGGTCCCACCCCCGTCTCCTCCTCCTCCCATAGGGGCCGCCCTCTCGCTCACTGGTCCCGCCCCCTCCGTCCGCCGTAGCCGCAGCTGCTCCCCTCCCGCCCCGCGGGCGGCGCTGTGGCGCTGTGGCGCGCGGCTCGGGGCGGGGCCTGGGCGGGGGCTGAGGCCGCGAGCGGAGGGCGGAGGGCGCGGCGGCGGAGGCGGCGTGAGCGGGCGGCGGGAGCGGCGGCGGCGGCGGCAGGGACGGGCCGGAGGGACGGAGCCGGGGCCCTCGGGGCGGCGCCGCCATGTCCGACAGCGAGAAGCTCAACCTGGACTCCATCATCGGGCGGCTGCTGGAAGGTATCGGGCGGGGGCCGGAGGCCCGGGCGGGGGCGGGGGGAGGGGGCGGCCGGAAGCGGGGCCGGGGCCTCGCCGGAAGTGCCGGCGGGAGGGGGCTGGGGGGGCTGCGGGGGCGGGGGTCCCCGGGCCGGCTCTGAGGCCTGTGTCCAGTGCAGGGCTCCCGACCCGGCAAGAACGTGCAGCTGACGGAGAACGAGATCCGCGGCCTGTGCCTCAAGTCTCGGGAGATCTTCCTGAGCCAGCCCATTCTCCTGGAGCTCGAGGCGCCCCTCAAGATCTGCGGTGAGACCACCGGGGACCCTGGCCCCTCAAGCGGCGAACTTCGGGACAGAATCTGAACCCAGGCCCTGGGCCTCCGGGAGCCCCCCCGGATAGTGCTGATTGGAGTGGGTTAAAGCTTCCCAAAAGGGCTGGGGGAGGGGCAGGAAATACCGAGCAGGCTGGACACGGCCTCTACAAAGACCTGGAGGTGGGAGATGAGTCTGGGCCGGTGCTTCCCTGGAGGTGGGGAGTCAGGGAAAGGCCCTGAGCGGTGCAGGTTGGGGGGAGCGCCTCCCACCTCAGGCAGCAGCGACCCCTCCCTCCTCAGCTTCTCATCCAGGCCCTTTTGGGGTTTGGTCCAAGTCTCTGCTGAACTTTGCATCCCCCACCCCCCCACACCCCTAGTAGAGCTTAACAGGACAGGGCCAGTGATTGGCTGGAGGGGGGGGCACCCACCACACCCTCAGAGTCCAGGAGAGTTGCCTTCGTGGGAGGGGGTTGGATGGAGCCAGCCTGCCCCCCCCCCCAAGCTCAGAAGCTAGCCTTGCCTCCCTCCCAGGTCTGCCCTTGGGTGGGGGGCTTCGGTGCACAGGCTGTCTGTATAGGGGGTTGGGGGTCTTTGGCCCTTCCCAATCACGGACTCCTCTCCCAGCGCAGGCGACATCCACGGCCAGTACTATGACCTGCTCAGGTTGTTTGAGTATGGGGGCTTTCCCCCCGAGAGTAACTACCTCTTCCTGGGGGACTATGTGGACCGGGGCAAGCAGTCTCTGGAGACCATCTGCTTGCTGCTGGCCTACAAGATCAAATACCCAGAGAACTTTTTCCTTCTCCGAGGGAACCACGAGTGCGCCAGCATCAACCGGATCTACGGCTTCTACGATGAGTGTGAGTGGGGGGGTGATGCGCCTCCCCCCTCCTGGCCGCTCTTCTCGTCCGGAAACTTGGGGGACAAGGGCAGAGTGGGACTGGATCCGGGCCCTGCCTGTCCTCACAGAGCCCCCTTGCCCCCACAGGCAAGAGACGCTACAACATAAAGCTGTGGAAAACCTTCACAGACTGTTTCAACTGCCTGCCCATCGCAGCCATTGTGGACGAGAAGATTTTTTGCTGTCATGGAGGTGAGGCTCAGGGTGAGGGTGTCTGTGACCCCGGGTCTACCTGCCCACTTCCTCCAGAGGGTAGGAGGGTCTCAAGCCTTAGGGCCAAGCACTGGTGACCCCAGCCTGGGCACTGCCCTTCCCGGGTCACCAGATGGGTCGGGGTTGAGGGGCTTAGAGGAGGCTGCCTTCCCCAGGATTGTCCCCAGACCTGCAGTCCATGGAGCAGATCCGGCGCATCATGAGGCCCACAGACGTGCCAGACCAAGGGCTGCTGTGTGACCTCCTGTGGTCAGACCCTGACAAAGACGTGCAGGGCTGGGGGGAGAATGACCGAGGCGTGTCCTTTACTTTTGGAGCTGAGGTGGTGGCCAAGTTCCTTCACAAGCATGACCTGGACCTCATCTGCCGAGCACACCAGGTCAGGGATTGGGGCTGGGGGGCAGGACAGCTTGGCCTGGCCCAGAGGGAGGAGTGCTGACCAGGCTTCCCTTTGGCCCAGGTGGTAGAAGATGGTTATGAGTTCTTTGCCAAGCGGCAGCTGGTGACCCTCTTCTCTGCCCCCAACTACTGTGGCGAGTTTGACAATGCAGGTGCCATGATGAGTGTGGATGAAACCCTTATGTGCTCTTTCCAGGTGGGTGAGCCCCGGGCCAGAAGGGAGGGGAATTTCCAGGACCAGCCCCCCCAGGGCAGCCCCTCTGACCAGCCCCATCCTCTCTACAGATCCTTAAACCAGCCGACAAGAACAAAGGCAAATACGGGCAGTTCAGTGGCCTGAATCCTGGCGGCCGCCCCATCACCCCACCCCGCAACTCCGCCAAGGCCAAGAAGTAGCCGTCATGGGCATGACTGATTGTACAGAAATCCTGGCTCCTCTTGGGGTCTCGGACACCCAAGGGGGCCTCTAGTTGCAGGGAGCACCAAACCTTGGTGTAATTTTCTTTTATAAAACAAAGTCGAATAGAGTCTAATTCCCTCTAGCCCTGACCTGTTCTCCCCCCATCCCCCCCACCCGGGGAGCTGGGGAGGGAAGAGGGAGGCCCCTTGGAGCAGGGAAGAAAGCTTGAGTCCCATCTGGGCTCAGCTGCTCTGCCTCTCGGGCCAGAAGGTTGTGGGGACATCAGGCTCTGTGCCCTCATCTGGTCTTTTTTGAATAAATGTCAAAGCTGGATTCTCACTGGCCCATGAGCCTGCCTTTTGTCCAGTAATGATACATGTGTGCTTCAGAATTAAGAGTCTTTATTGAGGGAAGAGGTCTGGCCAGAGCCAGCCCAGCTGTAGGTCCCCCCCAGGGCCCAGGGTGGAAGCAGCCAAGTTCTCTGCCATCGAGACTGCCACCCTCCCCAAACAGTTCAGGCCTTTTCCAGCTCAGAGCAGGCAGGCAGAGGAGCAAACTCGCCACTTTGCTCCTGAGAAGGTGGCACAGCAATTGGTGTCCCCAAGAGCTGAGATTCAGCCCTCCCCATCACTGTCTTCTGCTAGTACTGGGTTGGGCTCAGAGGGGGGCTCTGTCGGGGACAATACTGAGCCAAAGAACAGGGAACGGAACTAGGAACAGGGAGAAAAGCAACACTGAGTACAGGCTGCGCACCAAGCTGGGCAACCCTGCCTCCCCACACCTCCCTTGTGTTCACCTTTTTTAGGGGAGGGGTCCCAGGCACCACATTGGGCTCTGCCTCCTCTTCCTCCAACACAGGGGAAGGGGTCTGGGGGGCCACTGCTGCCCCTTCACACACAGTAGTTTCCATGGCAATCATGTAAGAGTCAATGTCATCATTGGCAAAGTCATCCAGGTGTGTTGTGCTGAGAGAGGAAGACCCAGAGCTGGGGATGGGGAGAGTGGGCTGAAAGGCACCCCAGGTCTTAACTGAACACAGGGTGAGTGTGGAAGAGGACAGGTCCTAGAGGCAGGAGGCCCAACCAGGGCTAGGCCATAGGAAACTGTCCTGTGTCCACAAGTCTTGCCACCACCAAGGAGGAGAGGGAGAAGCCAGATTGGAAAGGCAAGAGGAGGGGGAGGGAAATGCCAAGGAGAGCCTCACCTGTGAGCCCCCTGTCCTTCGAGACTAGGCTCCTGAGAGCAGAGGTCAGGCTCAGAGAGTGTAGCCAGGACAAAATGACCATCCAGCAGCGAATCCTCGATGGTGAAGATGGCTGGCCTGGTGGGGACAGACCAGAACCACCCTTGGCCACTTGGCAAGAGCAGGAGGGGGCAGGGGGAATCTATCTCCCACCGTCTCTCCCTGACCTCTGGGGGGTTCCCGCCCAGGAGCAGGGCCCAATCCTGGCCTGTCTGACAGATCGGGGAAGAGTCCAAAATACCTGCCAGGAAGATCAAAGTGGATGTTGAGGGGCAGATTAGCAGACTCCGCAAAACTCAGGAGACCCTGGAAGAGCAGATCCAGACGTCAGAGCGGGGCAGGTTCGGGGAAGCTCGGGGGTCCGACGGGTGGCAGGGGAGCAGGGCCTCACCCGGAACTCCTTGAGGCAGAAGGTGATGGACGCTCCCTCCTGGGCCTGCAGCTGCTGGAATTCGTCCTCACTCAGACTCATCTCCGTCATCATGGCCTTGGCAGCATCTCGGAGGAGAAAGCGAGCCTCTGTCCCAGCCCCCCCAACTCTCCCCGGGAGAGGCCCGCTTCCCCTGCCCCTCTTCCCGAGCCCCCTCCTCACCTGTGTCCTCCTCCAGGTAGCTCCGGAAGACCACCCGGCGGCCCCGGCTCACACCCAGCGTCACCTCTGAGAGCGCTGGGGAGAAGGGCGCCACGGCCTCCACCAACACCCTGCCCAGAGCACACGGGCGAGGCCACTCAGCCAAGCCCACTCGTGGCGGGTCAGAGGGACTGCCCGGCAGGAATGGCTGACCCATTTCACAGATGGGAAAGGTGGCCCAAAGGGGGAAGTCATTCATCCTCTGCCTGACCCACCCCCACCCCGCCCACGGGGGAGGGAGGGGGTGTCTGCAGCTACCTGTGCCTCAGGTGTGTGCTGCGCCCCCCGCCCCCCACCGTGAGCACCCGCGTACGTCTGTGACCCCCGCACCCCGCCCCCAGCTCACCGGGCTGGGGCGCGCAGCACGTGCGGACACTGGGCCGGGTCAAAGATGGCCTGGAGGGACTCGCACTCCTGGAAGGACAGGTTGTGGGTCTTGGTCACACCTGGGGAGGGTACAGGCACGCAGTGGGGCGTGAGTGGGCAGCGGGGCCACGGCACCCCACCCGGCCCCGCCCCTTCGAGGCCCCGCCCCCACCGTGCTTGCAGTGCAGCTGGATGACCAGGCGGTTGCTCTGGGAGCTCAGGGCGATGCAGCAGCGCTCCACCGTCTTCTCCAGCGCCACCAGCGAGCGGAACACGGACAGGAAGGACTGGCGGGGGGGCACGGCGCGGCCATCAGCGCGGCGGCGGGCGCGCCCCCGCCCCCCACCTCCGCGCCCCCACCCGGGTCCGGCCTCATGCCCCCACCTTCATGAGGACCTTGCAGCGCGGTGGCTGCGCCTGCGGGGGCCGGGCCGCCTGGTAGTGCTGGAAGAAGAGCGGGGCGAAGAGGAAACACGCGAAGGCGGAGCGCGACGCGTTCACCGTGCGCAGCGACAGCTGGGGGTGGAGGTCAGGGGTCAGGGGTCAGCGCGCCCACCCGTTCCCCCCTCCTCGCGGGCGCGCCCCCTCACCCCGTCCTCCAGCGGCTCCAGGTACAGCTCATCTCCGATGCGCGACAGCGAGTGCGCGGCCTTGCCCAGCACTGCGGGAGGGGAGGGGGGTCAGAGGGCGGAGGCCGTGGCTTCCGACTCCAACCCCGGCCCTAGCCCCGCACTCACCCCGCACATTTCCCCCCGTCACGAGGCACTTCATGTTGCCGGGCCGGCCCTCCCCCGCCGTCCGACCTCCGCCAGCCCGGCCCCAGCACCGCGGGCCCGCTCCCTTCCCGCGCGCTGGGCCTCGGTGCCGGCCCCGGCCCGCCTGGCCTTTTCATTGGATCGTGCGCCGCCGACGCAAGGCGCCTCCGTCACGTGGGCGAGAAGCCAACCTATCCTCGCACCGCCCTGAGTCACGTGACAGAAGGCCCCCCCCCCCCGCGTGTCATGTGAGAAAACAGTCCTGCCTCGGTCGCTGGCCCTCGTCACGTGACCTCAGCATTCGGGCTCCGGGAGACGTAGCGACGCACCTCCCGCTAGGGGGTGTGGCCTTCGGAAAGCCCCGCCTCTAGGAGGCGGGCCGTGCGCAGACGCCTCTATTCTCTCTGGAGTTTTACCCCCACTCTTTCAAAAGCCAGAACCCCAGTCTTGGGCCCGTTGTGCAGATTCAGAGAGGATCTAAAGAGATTCAGAGGATCTAAACCGGGGACAGTCTTAGAGAGATGGAGTAAGAGAGAAGGCCAAGGACAGGGAGGGAAGCCTTCTTGAAGAAGGTGGAACTTTATCAGGGAAGCCAGGAAGCAGACATGAGGAGGGAGAGTGGACCAGACGTGGGGGCAGGCCAGAGAAAACGCCTGGAGCCCAGAGATGAGAGTCTTGTTAAAGGAACAGCTGGGAGACTTGGGGTGGGGGGGGGGTCATTGACTGCCGAGGATGTTGTCCGGGAGTGAGGTGTAAGGGGACTGGAAAGGGAGGAGGTGGCTGGTCATGACGGGCTATGAACGCCAAACAGAGTTTGTATTTGATCCTGGAGGTGATAGGGAGCCCCTGGGTTTTCTTGAGTAGGGGGTGACGTGATCAGACATGAGCTTTAGAATGATCCACTTAGGAGCCAAGTAGGATAGATTAGAGTGCTTGATGGATGTGATGGTCCCGCCACACTGGTCTTCCTGCTCCTCCCCCAGAACTCTCCACCCCCGGTCCACGTGCCTTTGCACTGGCTGTCCCCCATGCCTGAAAGACGCTCCTTCCTCACCTCAATTCGCTCAAAGGCCGCCTTCCGCACGGGGCACTTTCCCTGATCCCCCCAGCTGCTAGCATCTAACACCCTCCCCACGTTGTCTTACGTCTATTGTGTGGTCCCAGTTGCAGGGGTGTGCCCTGCTTAGACTTTTACGGAGACAAGGAGAGGCAATGTTGAGTCCCTTTTCTTATACTTGAAGCATTCCACACCTAGGAAATGATTCTGAGGCTTCAGTAAATCAACCGAACATGAAAAAGCCAGCCCAGCGGAGACAATGACCTTGCCCCCAGGGCACAGACTTCATCAGTTCCTGGTCCCAACTCCCCATTTTGCATAAGACCCAACAGGAAATTTGGGAAATGTAACTGGCCGGTCTCATAAATTCTGGTGAGAACCCAGCTCTGAACCAGGAAGAAGTGTGGCACGGCACCTCTCCCCAATCTGGGAGCCACAAACCTCGCAGTGGAAGCTCTGAGGCTTCTGTCAGTCTCCAGATAAGGGTCTCTACTCGATTTGAAAGAGCCCAGTATCACTCAGCCAAGCTTGAGCTGGAGACAGTGGAGGCTGGGGCTGCCACTGGACCGGCACTCTCCTGGGCAGACCTTCCCAGCCCTGCCTGGTAGCAGATGGACTCCTCCAGCGCAGGCACTACACCCTTCACTGAAATGCCCTGTCCTACAGGGATCCTGTCCATCACTGTGCCTAGTCCTCAAAGGCTGTGTAGGCCCTTCCACTCTGGAGTTGTGAGCTGCCTTAGCAACATGTCTTCCCTACACAAGCATCTATCTGCACTGCCTTTGTCTGTGATCACTCTGCCATAAGGAAGCACACTAGTGGGGGCTTGTGAACTGCAACATTAGTAGTCACCCTTAGAATCAAAGAGAAAAAGGGGGAAGGAAGCCCCAGCCCCACCCCTTGTCTAGCAGTAGCAGATCTCCAACTACCCTACAGCACGGTGATCATCAGAACAATCTGGTCCTCGGTGAGAAATAGAGAAGTCGTTGAAGGAACAGGTTAGGTGCATGATACACACAGTATTCTAACTGAAAGGCCTAAAGGTCCCAGCTACTGGGGCAGGAACTCACCGTTAAATAAAAGCTGCTGGGAAAACTGGAAAGTAGCCTTGCATTAGCTAGATACAGACCAGCATCTCACACCACACACTAAGAAACTCCAAATAGGTATGTAATATAGACATAAAGGGTGACATCACAGAGAAGCATAGAAGAAATTTAGGGTTAGATCTCTGGATAGGGGAAGAGTTCATGAACAAAGAAAAGCTAGGGAGGCTCACAGGAGCTAAAAGGGATAATTCGGATTACATAAATTTGAAAAGTTTGGCACAATCAAAAATCTTTGCAGCGAATTTCTCTGATAAAGATCTCATCTTTAAGGTATATAGATCTGAGCCAAATTAAAAAGAATCATTCTCATTGATAAATAGAGTAGATGGAGCACTGGGCTTGGAATCAGGAAGACTCATCTTCCGGAGTTCAAATCCAGCCTCAGACACTTACTAGCTGGGTGACCCTGGTTGAGTCACTTCACCGTGTTTGCCTCCATTTTCTTATCTTTAAAATGAGCTAGAGAAGGAAATGGCAAACTACTCTTGTGTCTCTGTCAAGAAAAGCCCGAAAGGGATCAGGGATAGTCAGACACAACTCAACGACAACGACAACAAGTTATTTTCAGAAAAAAAGAAATCCAAGCTCTCGATAAATGGCCATTTAAAATAATGCTCTAAATCACTAATAATTAGAGAAATGCAAATTATAATTTAAAACACTCTGAGATACCACCTCATACTCAACAGTTTGGCTAAGTTGACCAAAAAAATAAAAGGAAAATGACAAATGCTGGTTAAAAGCAGGTAGTTGGTGTTGTGACCCATCAGTCTAGAGAGCAATTTGGAACTCCAAAACCATGCCTGCTCTGTGACCTAGCAATGCCGACACTAGGGAGGGCTACATCGCAAAGAGATCAGTGAGAGAGGAAAAGGACCCACACGTACAAGAATGTTTCTAGCAGCTCTTGTGGTGGCAAAGAATTGGAAATTGAGGGGACGCCCATCCATTGGGGAATGGCTGAACAAGCTGTGGTGTATGATTGTGGTGGGATAGTATTGTGCTGTAAGAAATGAAGGGAATGAATTCAGAAAAACCTGGGCAGACTTGCATGAACTGATGCAGAGAGAGTGAACAGACCAAGGAGAATAACTACACAGTAACAACCGTGTTATGAAGATAACCAACTTTGAAAGACACTAAGAACTCTGATCAGTTCCAGAGGACTCATGAGGAAACATGCTATCCACCACCAGATGGGCAACTGATGGACTCTGAGGGAAAATTAAAGCATATTTTCTTTCCTGCCTTCCTTTTTTCCTTTGGTTGGAACATGGCTAACGAGGGAATTTATTTTGCATGACTTTGTATTTATAATGGGTTTTGCCTTTTCAAGTGGGTGGGAGAGGGAAGAGAGCTCATTCAAAACTGAAAATAAAATAAAATTTAATTAGAAAAAAATACACTTGTTACTTTAAAAAAAAATTAGTCACCAATTGAATTACTCCTAGAATCAAAGGTAGCAGTCACCCCCTCCAGAGAATTAGCCTGCCCTGTGAGTGCTAAGAGGGGGAGCTACATTATGTAGCTTGATGTACTTGACATTTACTAGTTTACTGGGCAAGTCACTTCACCCTGCTTGCCTCAGTTTCCTCATCTGTCAAATGAGCTGGAGAAGGAAATGGCAAATTGCTCCAGTGTCTTTGCCAAGAAAACCCCAAATGGGGTCAGGAAGAGTCAGCCATGACTGAAAAACAACAGAATAATAAATTTTGGGGACTTTGATTATCTCTTTGTATCTCCAGCACCTAGGATAGTACCTGGCACACAACAGTTGCTTAACAAATGCTTGGTTGGTTATGATCAAAGAGGGTATTTCAGAATCAAAGATCATAGAGGCGATAGAGTTTGGAGAGATGGTGAGGTCCAAGGGGAGAGCGGCCTGTTTTTCCTCCTTCAGTTTATTCCTGCCATG
Organism: Trichosurus vulpecula; assembly: GCF_011100635.1. Taxonomy (NCBI): domain Eukaryota; kingdom Metazoa; phylum Chordata; class Mammalia; order Diprotodontia; family Phalangeridae; genus Trichosurus; species Trichosurus vulpecula. Next base: position 277,189,816 of record NC_050578.1, on the reverse strand, counting down.
GCCTTTTCACTGTGGGACAGTATTTCCTGGTCCCTTCCTCACCTTTCAGAGAGAACAAAGGCATTCATCTCTCTCTAAGGTAGTGTGCTTAGAGATCCTTCCAGAAAAGCTGGCCCTAAGAGGATATGCTGTGGAGGTGACCATGAGAACTCTCATTTTTGGACTTTGCCTGGCCTCTGCTGAGTCACCACCCCCAGGCCCAGCATGACCTGACACCTCATGGTCTGGGAAGCCCAACAAAGGGGACTTTTAAGCTGATGCTGATGCTGCCCCCCCCCCTCCCCCTGCTCCCAAGGACTTTCCACACAGCCTCTGGGCACCCTGTTCTGGGAATGGCTCTTGTCTACATTGCTGATGAATGATCTGAGAAGCTTGCTCACCAAGAATGTTTTCTCTTTAGTCTCAGCAACTCACAATGACTATCTATGACTAGCATGTGGAGGGGCTGCCATTGACCTGAGTAGGGGGAAAATACACACTCCAATGGGACATTGATCTGCAAGAGGAGAGAATTAACTCCATGCTGACCCCACAGGGAAAACTCCAAGTTTTCAGATGGCAGGCCACTGATGATGGCAGGATGCTGAAGATGGCAGGCCAATGATGATGGCAGGATGCTGAAGATGGCAGGCCAATGATGATGGCAGGACACTGACGATGACAGGATACTGATGATGGCAGGACGCTGATGATGACAGGCTAATGATGATGGCAGGATACTGATGATGGCAGGACACTGATGATGGCAGGACACTGACGATGGCAGGCCAATGATGATGGCAGGACACTGACGATGACAGGATACTGACAATGACAGGCCACTGACAATGGCAGGACACTGATGATGACAGGCCACTGACGATGACAGGCCACTGATGATGGCAGGACGCTGATGATGACAGGCTAATGATGATGGCAGGATACTGACGATGGCAGGCCACTGACAATGGCAGGACACTGATGATGACAGGCCAATGACGATGACAACATACTGACGATGGCAGGCCAATGACGATGGCAGAACACTGATGATGACAGGCCACTGACGATGGCAGGACACTGATGATGACAGGCTAATGATGATGGCAGGATACTGATGATGGCAGGCCAGTGATGATGGCAGGCCAGTGATGATGGCAGGACGCTGATGATGACAGGCTAATGATGATGGCAGGACACTGACAATAGCAGGACACTGATGATGGCAGGCTAATGATGATGGCAGGATACTGACAATGACAGGCCACTGACGATGGCAGGACACTGACGATGGCAGGACACTGACGATGGCAGGATACTGATGATGGCAGGCCAGTGATGATGGCAGAACACTGACGATGGCAGGCCACTAATGAGCTCCTTGGCCTTGGAAAGTCACTTGGTTTCCATCCAATTCAACCATTTATTAATATATGGCACCTGCTATGTCCAAGTGACTTACAAAGGAAGAGATTACCCCAATGCTCGATAAGGTTCTCCTCTCCAGCTCTGACATCTGACATTTTAGAGTCTCTCCCATTTTTGACATTCTATCTCCAAATTTGGGGATTGGAAGGGATCTCAGCAGCCATCTGGTCCAACCTATACCCAAAAGGAATCTCCACTAAGACATATCCACGGGTATGCTCATAAATATTTAATAGCCACCTGTCTGGAAAGGTATGACACACTTTTTAGTTTAATCTACATTGTTAATATTTTCTCCATCACTTTCTTAAGTCTAGGCAACTAATGAAACAACCAGTTAAGCCCCAGTTTGTAGTGTTTGCTCATTTCTGAGGGGTAAATGCTCACACTTGAAATTTAACAACCAATTCAAGAGCCAATAAGTAGCCTCTCCCTAAAGACCTCCAATGAGGAGGAAGCGGTCCCTGCTGCTGGGGACAGCACATATTATTTCTTTAAGTATCAAGTCTAAAGTGGCCTCTTTGTGTCTTCCCTACACTGCTCCTAATTCTGCCTCCTGGGGCCCTCTGCCACACCAGAGCCCCTCCAATCCACCCAGAGAGCTGTCTTCTTTTCTCCACACTTAGCCATCCCTGTGTCTTTCACTCAGTCCTCCCGTGACAGAGACTCATGGTCCTTCACCATTCTGGGTGCCTTCTCCTGGCTGCTCCCCAACTTCTTTATGAAAATATTTCTCAAACTGTGGTACCCAGAATTGAACATGAGCCTTTTCTGATGCAAGATGGCGATCACTTTTGGGCTGCCCCACCCAACTGCTGTGAAACACGCTATAATCTTCCGATTGTTGTCCTACACACTGCTTAACCTAACTGTGACTTCCCTCTTTCAGGTACTTGAGATTTTTTGAGCCTGAGTGTAAGACTCGGCATTTACCCCTGTTGAATGTCATCTGAATAGATTTAGCTTATTGCTCTGGCCTGTAAATCTTTTTTGAGTCCTGACTCTGTCTGTGTACTTGTGAAGGTCCCTCCAGGGTCCGACAGTCTGTTGTTTTGTGATTTTAGAAGATCCCGAGACAGGTCACGCCAATGGGAGGGACTTCAGTGCTCTGGAGGGCATGGGGGCTGGGGTTTGATGGGGGATGGGGCGACATGGGCTTTTCCAAGGCAATGGATCAGGAATGCTGTTCAGCTCAGAAAGGCACTGGTGGGTCATGGAAGTCTGAGGTTCTGGCTGAAGAGGAGGCACATGGACTTACCCACTGAAACCTGGATCACCACTGCTATGAGGGCCTCCTTGGAGCTGGAAAGAGGTAAGTTTAGGACAAATTAAAGGCAGCTCTACTTCCCACAGTGGGGGAGGAAACTGATGGAACTCATTATCCCAAGATGTGGTCCAGGCTGGAAATAGAAATAGTTTCACAAAAGGTTTAGATAAATCCATGGATGACAGCCCCATTAATGAGTTAGTGAGGGAACCACGAGGTTGGGGCCCACGCCTCCCAGGGGAGGGCAACCTTGGCCTCACCCAGCCCAGCCCTCAGTGATGGCCAAACGCTCCCTTCTGCTAGCGGCCTCACTTGATGCTCGGAGGGAAGCAGGGCACACAGATTCTCTTCATTTTACACATAAGGGAGATGAGTTTCAGAGAGAGGAAGTACCTAGCACAGCCAGCATAACCTCTGCACGACAGATTTCAGGGCTCTCGCTCAGACTTCCAGACTCTACTCAAGTCCACCAGAAAGGACTTGGGGTGATGAAAATAATAACTGAAATGCATGTGGTGCACTGAAATGTGGACAGCATCATCCCAGGGGAGCTCATGGAGTCACAAAGGCCCGTGAAGTAGGAAATGCAAGTTTTATTGATGAGGAAACAGGCTCAGAAAAAAATGAGTGTCAAAGGCAGAATTTGAACTGGGGTCTTTCTAATTCTAAGCATCTTATGGGCTAAAGCCGGCCTGGTTTCCAGGGGCAACTCTGTCTTTCTACATTTACCTCATTCCTGCTTTGGGCAATGTTGGGGGACAAAGAAGGGGCTTGGGCAAAGATCTGGCTGGGGCTATCCCCTACAAGGCCAGAAGAGGGCGATAGACACCACCGCTAGTTCTGGATCCCTCAGTTTGGCACCCAGCACAAGCATCCATCCCTGGTTCAAGGCACCCAGTCATTGATGAGGAAGGTTCTGCTGTGTGGCCAGACCTAGGGCAAGTTCTTCGATGAGGAGGGCATAAAATCCCCCCGCCCCGGGTAGAAAGATAAAAGCGTGCGGGTCCATGTGTTCATTGTTTCATTCAACGCCGTCAAATATCAGCAGGAACCCGATCTCCCTCCCAAACAGTCTAGCATTGAGAATGTAAAAAGATCCCACACAAACACAGGTAATAAACAGAGAGCTTGGCATCCGATGAGAAGGAGGGTTTGTAACCAGCTCATCTCGGAGGGCCCTGCTGACTCCAAATCTCACAGGGATCTCCAAAGCCCTCTGTGGACAAAGTGGGTGTAAGGTAGACCCCGAACACTGGGGTCCCTGCCCGAGAGTCTCCTCCCACATGAGTTCAGCCCCTGATGTGAGGAGAATGCAGAAACAGGGGAGTTTTAGGAACCAGATCCCTGGGCTCTGGGGAGGGCAGAATGGAGACTCGTTTCCAGCTTGTCCCTCTCTTCCTCGGCTGCCATCCTGCCTCTCTGATTACCCCCAGCTTCAGCCCTGCTTCCTACAGGAAGCTCTCCCTGATACTCTAGCCCTTAGGGACTTCTCCCTCTAAACTCCTCAGGGCTCGCCTTGCTACCATCTGGTGATGTGTTCCATGATTCCATAAGCTGCTCAAGGGCTGGGACCACACTTCCTCTTGCAGCCCGAGCCTTCAGTGGCTCTAGTAGAGACTGGGTGATGGGTCGATTTTCTGTCTCTTCCCCTTTCAGGATGCTGCTGCCCCCTCCATAACCTCAGGAAGCCTGTACCTGGGGCCCCTGGCCCCTAAGGAGGCCCAGGCAATGTGCAGGTTGGCAGGAGAAGCCTGGGGAGGGAGGGAAGGAGGAGAGGATCGGGTGGCAGCCAATGACTCAGCACTTGAGGATAAGGATCTCCCACCCCCGGGAAAGGTAACCCCCACCCCCTACCAGGGGAGATGGAGTCATAAAGCCTGGGGGGTAGGCTGGCTGGGCAGAGGAGAATGGATTTGGACCTGGCACAGGTGGCAGGGGGAAGGGGGGTGTTCCTACATTCCTGCGTTCAGGACCCACCCAACCAAAGAGATGGAGTCCAAGAGAGAAGGGAAAGAGGGAGGAGGAAGTCTTCCATCTCAGATTCTTTTGCTAAGCTGGGGAGAGGTCGGGGAGGGCCTAGGTTGGTCCAGGTGTTTGTGTCAGGGCCAGGGGGGACACCGGGCAGGGCCAGGCAGGGCAGAAGGTGAGCTAAGCTGCCTGCCCCCTGGGGTTTCCGGTGACATCACAGTCAGCCCAGGGCAAGGCAGGGCTGGCAGCCCTCGGCTGCTGGCTCCTTCCCTCCTTGGGAAAAGGGAAAGTGTGTCAGGGCTGGCAGCCGCAGGAGCACATTCCTGATGGGTTTCCTTCCCCTCCCAGCCTCCCCACCCTCCTGCCCTCAGCTGCCTCAGTCACTACCGGCACGCCACCACAAATGCCAACAGTCTCATGAGCTGGAACCTCCAGGGCGGGAAAATGTCAGCCAGGGGGAGGGGTAGCTGAGGGAGCACCCCTGCAGCAGCATCTCCAGGCTCCTCTGGGTTTGGGCCCTGGACACATGGGTCTTTTAAGAGATAACCTCCTCACCTCAGCTGCTGCCCTGGAAACCCCAGTCTGTCAGGGATGGGCAAGACCTTAAACCACCTCACCAAGAATCCTTCCTTCCCTCACCAAGGACAGCTGCCCTCAGCCCTCCTCACACACCACCCTGTTCTGCACTTGTTATAGGACCCTCAACTGAGGCACTGGTAGGGGCCAGCGAACCCCTCCCAGCAACCAGATTAGGACCCTGAGACCTAGGGAATGGACACCCAAGGAAGTGACCCCAGGCTCCTTGACTCCAAATCGGATCCATGCCTCATTTCTCATTAGCTCTGCTCATATCTTGTTCTAATCCAGGGACACCTCCAGGTATCTGAGAGGCTGTATCAGGAGACCCAGACCCGGAGCATGGCTCTTTGAGGACTGAGCTGGTTCCCAAGGCACAAGACAGAGTGGGGTCTTGTGACATCCTCAGAGGCTGTCAGGGGAGGAGATGCAGACCCTGGGGACAGGGCAGGAAGAAGCCTGATAGGCAGGCAGGGGCGGAGATGAGAGGGGGGGAGGGACAGTGTCCATATGGTCCTCAGATGAAGCTATAGACCACACCTGGGCAAAAAAGGGGAACTAAGTGAGTTCAAGAAACAGACGGCACCTTATTTGCCATAATTACCAAGATTTACTGGGCCTCTCCCTTTCTCTCTTCTTTCTCCCTGTCTCTCTCCCTCTTCTTTTCCTCTCCTCTCTGTTGCTCTCTCTTCTCCCCTCCCTCTCCTTCTCTTTCTTCTCTCTCTCCTCCTTGTCTTTCCTATTTCTCTCTTCTCCTTTTCTTTCTCTCTCCCTCCTCACTTTGTCTCCTCTCTCTCTCTCCCTCTCCTTGTCTTTCCCTGTCTCTCTTCTCCTTTTCTTTCTCTCTCCTTCCTCTCTGTCTCCTCTTTCTCTCTCCCTCTCCTTGTCTTTCCCTCTCTTCTCCCTTTCTTTCTGTTCTTCCTCTCTGTCTCTCTCCTCCTTATCTTTCCCTCTCCCTCTCCTTCTCTCTATTTCTCTACTCTCAGACCCAAAACAGTAAGCTAACCATTTCTTGTCTTGTCTTAATGATAATTTCATCTTTCAAAAGACGGCAGAACCAATAACAGGAACTTCACTCCACATCTGCTTCTTGCCAAAGAGGAAGAATTGGCTACTGGACAGAAATGATGAGAACCTTCCGAGGAGGAGAGGAAACCTGAGCGTGGGCTGACATGAATAAGATGCCCTAGGTTATGGGAGAGCAGATTTCCAAGGCCTCAGGGAAAGGGTAGGGAGGATCCCATGGCCTAAAAATCTACATGGGAAGTTAGCCAAGGAGGAATGGGAAGCTCCCAACAATGAAATTCTGGAGACACAAAGGGAAAGTTCTGATGAGGAAAAGAAATTGTGGACAAAGATTGATGTGGATGCACAGGGAACTCACGGACCATCTTGGATTTTCAGCAGCTTCATATGACAGATGGAAGCAAGAACAAGTATGAGAAGAAAAGAGAAATAAATACATCATGGCACAGGGTGGCAAGAATAGTGTCAGAAGTATTAAGGGTGAAAACAAACTGGGGCTTGGGAAGAAACCAAGGCTAATGAAAAAGAGGTTTTTAAGGCATATTGGCAGAAGAAGAAGAGAAAGAATGGATACAGCCACAAAGAGAGAAGGCTCAGGGGTGACAGGAAGTGAGAGCCGATAGAGCTGTTCAAGTTGAGTTTCTTTGCTTTCTGTTTTCTCTACAAAGAAGAATGATCTTTGGCCCAGGACAGACAAGATAAAAATGGCTTCTAGAGCATGGAGTAAGGAGACAGGAGGAGAGCTCCCAGCTCCCCCGGGACATTCACATCCCCGGCTCTGATGAACCACACCCTCCAGCTGTCAGAGGACCAGGAGATATCCCTGAAAGATACTGGAGAACAGGAGATGTTAGAGAAAAAACCTGATGGTCCAGCTGTCTTCTGCCCTGACCAGGGCACACCTGGAGGCCTGGCTTTCATTCTGGGAACCAACATCTTAGGAAGAATATTGATCTAATGGACAGTTTTGAGAAGACAGAAACCTGGATGGGGAAGAGCCTCAAGATTATGCCACATGAAGATGGACCAGAGGAAATGAGAACGTCTGACCTGGAGGAAAAGAAAGACAGGCAAGGGTTGGGCTGCTTCTGTTGGGCCCTAGAGGGCAGAAGTTAGTTGGTTGGTTGGTTGGTTGGTTGTGGTCCTTCGTTCTCGAAGAAGACCAAAATGACATCACTTTGCTTGAGTCAAGATTCGATGTGTCTGACTGTGGCTGATCAGACCAATATGAGCTTGGAATGCTCTACCACAGGTTGGACACAAATAGTCCATGTGAATGTTTGGGGTGGATATTCTAAATTTGTACATCCTGGTTTTGCTTTGAGCTGTTTCAATTCTGCTTTTCTCATAGAGCACAGTACCTTCTCTGATATGGGAACACCATGCTGAACAGTCCTGTGCCAAAGTCTCCCATGTCACACAATCAATTCCAAAGTTCTCCAGCAAGATCTTGAGAGTATCCTTGTATCACTTCTTCTGACCTCCATGTGAGCACCTGCCTTGTGTGTTCTCCATAAAATAGTCTTTTTGGCAAGAGTACATTTGGCATTCAAACAACATGACCAGCCCATCGGCATTGCACTCCGAAGCAGAGTTTGAATGCTTGGCAGTTTAGTTTGAGTAAGGACCTCAGTGTCTGGTATCTTACTCTGCTAGGCGATCTTCAGAATCTTCCTAAGACAATTCAAATGGAAGCAATTCAGTTTCCTGGCCTGGCTCTGGTAGACTGTCCAGGTTTCCCAGGCATACAGCAATGAGGTCAGCACCACGGCTCTGTAGACCTTCTGTCTGGCAGTCAGTCTAATACCTCTTCTCTCCCACACTTCCCTTCGGAGCCTCCGAAACACTGAGCTAGCTCTGGCAATGCATGCGTCAACCTCATTATCAATGTACACTACCAAGGTGAATGAACTTATTCACATGATTCAAAACGTCTCCATTTGCTGTAAGTAGAATCAGTAAAAATGGACCAATGCGGGCCAATGAAAGGAAACCAGAGCTGTCCCAAAGTCCCAAGAATGGGCTGTTGCCTCAGAAAGCTCCCTTGTACCAGAAGTCCACATGCAAAGTCTGGATGACTATTTAGAAATGTAACAGAAAGTACATTCATTTAATGGAATATTATTACTGTGCTATAAGAAATGATATATGTGATGCATATAAAGAAGCATGGAAAGATCTATATGAACTGATGCAGAATGAAGTCAGCAGAACCAAGAAAATCATGCAATAATTACAATAGAAATGGAAAGAACCACAACTCCCCACCCCCGCCAAAAAATCAAAAGTTAAATATAACAAAATGATAAAAACACCGTAGGACTTACATGAAGAGATCAGAAAAGATGCCCCCCAAGCCACCTTTGCACGGAGATCTCCAGAGCTTACACATTATACAAGTTTTCAGTCTTTTTCAATCAGTGGTGCTGATTTTTTTCTTCCTTAAGAATACTCTTTGTTTTATAGGATAGCTCTCTGGGAAGGGGAAGGGATCCTTGGAATAATGTGATGATGTAAGAAAAAGAAGACATCAATAAAAACATTTCTTAAAAAGGAAGAAGTGTAACAGAAGGAGTTTGGAAATGGTCCTTCAGGTTGCGTCCAACTGAGAGATTCTGTGATTTTGTGTGACTGTTACAGGCATGTCTCCATGAAGACAGGAACTTGGGTGGGGGCGAGGGGAGACTCTGCAAGGAGGTGTGCTCGGAGTTACTGTAAAAGGCATGGGTCATCAGATAGCTTGGCCCAATAAACAGACGGGCATCCTCAACACTTCCTCCTCCCTCTCCCTCCATGTCCAATCAATTTTTAAGTCTTAGAGATTCTGTCTCTACAATATTTCTTGCATTCATCCCCTTCTCTCCACTCACACAGCCAATACTCTAGAACATGTTTCACACGAATCATTGTATTGCTACTTCTTTAAAAAAATAAGTTCTTATCAATATCTTCTATTTCTTCCATTATCATAGTAACATCACAGATTCTCCTCCCTTTCCCTCCCAGAGAGCCATCCCATAGAACAAAGAGTATTTTTTAAACAGGAAGATGGATACATTGAAAAAGTCTGAAAACTTGTGCAATGTGTGAGCAACCCCTCTGGGACCTCCCGCCTCCATGAAGGGCTGGATGGGATGCTTTTCTCCTCTCTCTTCAGTTCTGCTGGATCTTTATCACTTTATTACATCCACTTCTGATTTTTGGTGTGTGGGTGTTCTTTCCCTTTCCAGTGTTATAGTCACTGTGTATACTGTTTTCTCGGGTCTGCTGACTTCACTCTGTATCAGTTCAGAGAGATCTTGCAATAGCTTTTTGACTGGTCTTTCTTCTCTAATCCATGTTCCACACAGCCACCCAAGGGATAGAAGCACAGTCTGACCACATCACAGCCCTGTTCAAAAACCTCACAGAGTTTCCTCTTGTCTTGAGAATAAGATGCAGAGTCCTTTGACATTTAATGCCCTTCACAATCTAGCACCATCTAATTTTTGGACACATTCATCGCCTGCATAGACTCTAGATTCTGGTCAAATTGGCCTCTTTGCCAAGCCCTTTAATCTCCTATCTCCACACCTATGCCCAGGCCCTTCCCCATACCTGGCATATCTTCCTCCTCAAGACCACCTCACAGAGTCCTTTGCTTCCTTCCCTCCTGTGTGAGGCCTCTCCCAGGGCCCCAGTTGTGGGGTTTTCCTTTGGACACACTGTTTTTATTTATATGTCTACTTTCCCCCTCTGTTGGAATGTAAGCTTTTTGAAAGCAAGGCACTTCATTCTGATCTCTGCCCCTCTAACACCCAACACCTCGCACAGAGTAGGCATGAAATCAGTGCTTGCTGAACGAATGAATCTTCCTTCAGCACCTATTACAGGACTCTCACTAAATGTTTGTTGACCAAGTTTGTTGGTGTTAGAAATGCCCTTGCCTCAATGATGCCATGACCCGAGGCTTCCTTCTCTAAATGGGCTTCTGGACAAATGTCAAGGTGAAGGGAGCTGAAGGCAGGACTCAGGCCATTTGCACCCAGGGCTCCTAGCTCTTAGCCCAGAGTTCTGCAGACTTTGTATCCAATAATCATAGCTAGCATTTATAGAGCGCTTTTTTTAAAGGTTTGCAAAGAGCTTTAGAAATATCTCATCTGAACCTCACCACGAAGCTGCAAGGCAAGTGGTGTTATCAATATCCGCATTTTACAGATGAGGCAGGTAGAGGTTAAGTGACTTGGCCAGGGTCACACTGCTAGTGAATGTCTGAGACCAGATTTGAATTTGGGTCTTCTTGTCCCTAGAGCTCTATCAGCTGTAGGATATGATGCCTCTTGGTCTATTTTAGGCATTCCCAGGGGCATCTTTGGGGGCCTGCTGCCTCAGGAAATGGCAAATCTTCAGCAAAAAAGGGGGTGTATTTGAAGTTGGCCTTTGTTTTCATTTCTCCTCCTTCCCCATCCTCCTGGTGTGAAGAGTCCTTCCCTGCATCTTCCCCAGGGACTAACTCTCGTCCTATGTTCTCAGCAAATCATCAACAGATTCCAACTGGTGTCAGAGAAAACCCCCTCCTTGGACATGTAAACATTAAGGGGGGATTTTGAGGGCATGTGAACCTGGCAATACCCATAAGAATAACACCTTAATGGAGGAGTTTCAAGCACTGTGTTGGACTGTTTGGGCACAGATTTCTGGTTGTTGGGCTCTAGTGTCAGCCCTCAGATCATACCAGGTAGGCAGTGAACACTTCTGCCAATTCTAAAGACCAACCCTGCTCCCAAACATCTGTCAGATAAAGTCTGGGGGCTTGATGACGACCTAAGGCCTCCTTCAGCTCTGACTTGGGAGCATTCCTCTGGGGCCATCACTGCTATGAGTGGAAAATGACCAAGGGGTTTTTGGTTTACCACGGTGGCGGGGGGTGGGGGGGGTGGGAAATGGGGGTCAATACTGGACAACTCTAATGGGAGGAAGAGGGAGGAGCTTCTGCTCTGGCTGTCAGAACAATGACTATTGGAGTATGGGAAGATATCTTCTGCAGAGGGGCCAGCGCCATCAGAGAAGGGGACCCCCACGAAGATGCAGACACAGAGAATCCCAGGGTGGGAGGAGTAGGCTGCCCCTAGAGATGAAACCCTGCTCCAACATACCCTACAGGCTTTCTTGCCAACCCCCCCACCCCACCCCAATCAATTATGAAAGTAAGTTGATACTAATACTATCACTATCTGCAGTCTCCCTGCCCCACTCTGTAGACCTACCCCAAGAGACCAAGGAGAGAAGGAAGAAAAACAGTTTTAAAAAATGCCTGGGCATTTCCACATGTTATTCCATTGGCTCCTTCTGGGGGGAGGGGAAAGAAATATGTATTTATTGAGCACCTACTACATGCCTGGTACTGTCTCAAGTGCTTTACAAACATTATCTCATTCGGTGCTTTTATTGTCCCGTTTGACAGATGATAAACCTACGACTGAGAAAGGTCCATTGACTTGCCTCCCAGGGTCACATAGCAAATCAGTGCCTGTGGCTGGATTTGAACTCAAGTCTTTCTGACTCCAGGCCCAGCGCTCCCCTAATAATAATAGTAATAGATAGCATTGTAAAGGCTTTATAATTCCTATCTAATTTTATCCTCACAACAGCCCTAGGGGGTAGGTATTTTTATTATCCCCATATTACAAATGAGGAAACTAAAGTAGAAAGAGGTTAAGTGACTTTTCCAGGGTCACTCAGCTAATCAGTATCTGAGGCAGGCTTTGAATTCAGGGCTTCCTGACTCCAAGTCCACTGCTCTGTGCTACCTGGCTTCCAACAGCCCTGCAGTCAGAGAATCCTAGACTTAGGGCCAAAAGGGATCCTGTAGTTCATTCTGGTCTCATTTTACAGATGAGGAAACTGAGGCCCAAAGAGAGTGAGGGACTGTCTTGATTTTTCTCTTCATATCCCCGAATGCTCAGGGCAATGAGGTAGCTCTGGAAGGGAGTCTCTTCTTCCTGAGTTCAAATCCTGCCTCAAACTGTAGCTGTGTGTAGCTGTGTGACCCTGGGCAGGTCACTTCACCTTGTTTGCCTCAGTTTTCTCATCTGTAAAATGAACGTTAGAAGGAAATGGCAAACCACTCTGGTACCTTTGCCAAGAAAACCCCAAATGGGGTCCCGGAGAGTTGAACACGACTGAATAACAAATCCCCAAATGCTTAGAACCATGCTTGGCACACAGTGAGAGCTTATTAGGCGCTTTTTCCTTCTTTCGTTTGCACTCATTCATTGGCCAAGATCACATGGGTAGCTCTGATTTGGATAGGGATGAGATATTACGACCATCAGTTTACAGGCACGGAAATAGAAGCCAGAAGGAATGAATGGACCAGCCGAAGGGGACAAAAGGTGCCCAAAGGCCAAGATTCTGAGCTCCTCGCTCCCACCCAACCCTGTGCTCTTTCCACAGAGTCCCCAGCCTGGGCGGGGAGGGGGGGGTGGGGGGGTAGGGGTGGACTGGGGCCAAAATGTGCCCTCGAAGCAGCTTGGCAAATTGGGCTGTGAAAGTAATGTAGGAGGTAATTAAGATGAATTCCAGTGAGTTGGAGGGGAGAGCCTGGGAAGCCTGCCTCTTGTGTAGGGACCCAGAGAGCCCAGCCCAACTCAAGGCCAATGCTGGCTTAGCTGCCACCAGGAGGGAGTCAGCCTGGTAGCGTCCAATTTTAAGCAATCATTTTTGTTAACTAGGAGTTCAGCTCAGTTGCTTTGCTAAAGAAATTCAAATGTCAAAGTGCAAATGTAGCAACTTTTAAAATTGTGAAATCTTCGAAAATCATTCTTTAATTTTTCCCCCTCTCCACTCCAGTGTCTTGGAGCAAAGCCCCATGACCCCACCCTAGTTATAGAATGGGTTTTTTCACTGCTGCACATACCTTCATCTCCCCAACACAAAAACAGGGGGCCTTCCTGCCCTCCATCCTCTCTATCATCACCAGAGAATGCTCCCTCCTTTTCACTCAGCTTGTCTGCATTCCATCCTACCCCCCAAGGCCAGTCCAAATTCCTCCTCCCCTGTGACGCCATCCATGACCACCCCAGACCACAGAGATATTGTCTTTCTCTAAGACTTAATCCCTGAACCGTCATACACTTGGCCCTGGACACACACTGCCTGGCACAACTCTCCCCGACTAGACTAGGAAGCTCCTGCAGGTAGGGACCTTACCCTGGGAAGACCAGGAAGCATTCAGGGAGTAAGGAGAAAAGCACATATGTGAACCAGGGTACGAAGTGGTGGAAGAGTTGGGCTGGGCGATGCTATGTACAAGCTTGGGCCTTCGAAGAGCCCCCAAATGTTGAGACCGCCACATGAGACCGCCTGTGCCCTGGCCAAGGGAGGAGAGATGTGCACACACATGACCTCCAAGTCCTTTCCAGGGTGATGTCCCACAGTCCTGGGGACCCCTGTGGAGGGAAAATGCCATTACCCCTTCCCAGGATCCTCCCTTTGTTTCACTACTCCTTTTTCTCTCTTCTCCCTCTGCCCTATATGCCTCCTCGTCTTCCCCCCCTCTTCTTTTGATCATCTCCTCTCTCTCTCCCTCCCTCTCTCCCTTCCCCCTCTCCTATCTCATTTTCTCTTTCTCTTCCCTCTCCTTTCTCTCCCTCTTTCTCTCTCCTCCTCTCCTTTCTCTCTTCTCTCTCTTTTCCTCTTTCTCCCTATCTGTATCTCTGTCTCCTCTTCTTGTCCCCTCTTCTTGCTCTCATTCTCTCTCCTCCCTCTCCCTCTCCCTCCTATTCCCCTTTTCTTTCTTCCCTCTTTCTCCCTTTCTTCCTCTTTCTCCTTCCCTTTCTCACCACCCCCCTCCTCTCCTCTTCTGGGGCTGCTTTCTCCCTGACTCGGCAAGGTGCTTTATAAGGTGCTGAGGGGGCTCAGGCAAATCCAAACCACATTGTCTGCAAACTCCCAGCACAAGAAGAAAGCCTGCAAACTCAGCGAAGGAGGGGGGCCCAGTGAGCAGAGCTGAGAAGGTCCTCTTCTTTCCCTCTTCCTCCACCTCCACCTTACGGGCAGCTCCCAGGCCCCGGGGCCCTTAGTGTCCATGGGCCCTCCTGGCATTTGTCTCCTCAGCCCCAGCAAGGACAACAGGGGGCTGCCCAGGGTGGCTGACAATGTCAGACGGGGTCGGAAGGGTGGGAACCGGGGGCTCTTTGCATTCTCCCTCAAGACAAGTTTCATCACAACAGCTAATTGGTGGCCCTGGAAAGCTCGATGCCCCCAGCCCCAAGCCAGCCTTTTCTCTCCTTGTTTAGAAAAAAGAGAGTAAAAAATCCAACAACAAAGTCTGTCCCACTCCAGTGAGGTAATTGAAAACAAACTTTCCCCCCTCCCCAGCTCTTACCCTGCAAAAAGGGAAGAAGGGTCCTGGGAAAGCAGCAGTGGTCTGCAAATAGCTCCCCTCCACAGCTTAGGCTGGGCTGGACATGGGGAGTTGGGGGGCTTCTGGCCTCCGACCCCTTTGGTGGGCCCTGGCTCCTCTGGGAGGAGATTGGCTGACTCTATTCCTGAGAGGGGGTCCTCTTTCCCTGAGTCGGTGTCCAGCTGCTGCTCTGCTATCCCACACTCCCCCCACCCCCCACTCAGAACAAAACAATTTCATAGGCCCTAGCTGTGAGGCAGTGCTGTCTTAAGAACCAAATGACCCTCTGTGGCAGCAAGAGTTTGTTAAGCCCCTCCTAGGTGCCAGGTTCTGTGCTTCCAAAGGCTCTGAGGAGCCCTGGGACTAGCTGGGGGCTTTTCCTGTGTTCTCCTTTTGGTAGGCTTTGGAAAGAGGGGGACAGGAAGAAGGAGAGAGACAGAGACAGAGAGGGAGAGACACAGAGAAACAGAGACACAGAGAGACACAAAGACAGAGACTGACAGAGAAAAAGAGGGAGAGACAGAGACAGAGAGACTGACAGAGACAGAGGCATCCTGGGAGAAAGTCCAGAGAAGGACTTTGGGCTCATTGGTCCCTTAGGTTTCCAGCTCATCCCATCTCCTGCCTACAGAAGGAAGGGAGATGGCGGTGAAAGCAACTCCTCCTCTCCTCCCAAACAATACCCCCAAACCCCAAAGGAAGGAGAACGCCAAATCTCTCTATCCTTTATAGGGAAGCATTTCCTCAACGGGGAAATCCTTTCAGTCCGTCTGTCCTCCGGTGTTGAATGGGGAAGAGTTCCCGCTGAGTCACCCACAGAAACCTCTTGTGTTGAAACTGGTCCTGTGCCTCGTGCTGATTAATGAATTACAAATCTCCCTGCCCCCCCCCCACCCCCACTCAGGCTGACATTAAGAACAAGAATGACAAACTTTGTGAACTTGCGGGGGAAAGGCCAGCGCCAAGTGCTCTCGTCTCTGAGCTGGTGCCCTGGCACGCCGTGCCGTGCCCTCTCTGAGAGGGGGAAGAGGTGGGGTCCTAAGCCACTTAGTCACCTGTTGCACTGAAGGCCCCAGCCCGAGCTTGGAGAATGGGGAAAGCGGCCGGGACAATGGGGAGGCGCGGGGACTAGAGAGAAGGTGGGGGGTGCTGCCCAGTCAAAGGGAGGCATGAAAAACCCCGTCACTTGTTAGGAGCCCAGCTCACTGGCACCGGGGGGATGTGTCCCTACATTGATTTGGGGGGAAGCAGTCAGAGATGAAGGCACGGGCTAGGGACGGGGCAGAGGGAGGATATGGGCAGTGATGGGGGCTAGCTCACAGGCGCTTTAAGGTGGAGACGGGCCGCGGGGCAGGGGGTCCAGCAGACAGCAAACGCTTTAGGGAGCCCAAGCGAGAAAGCGACCTACTCAGCACCCCCTCCCTTCTCTTCTTCCCTAGTGTTTGCAGACTGTCTATTGCCCTCCCTCCTCCAACTCCCCCTCCCCCCGGAGGCCCAGGGTGGTACCGCAGCCTCGCCTCACCTCACCCACCCACCGCCCCCCCCCACTCGATGCTGTGGGAGAGAGAGAAGCCCTCCCCTCCCTCCCTCTCCCCCCTCCTCCCCCCACCCCCGGGGAGGGCCGCTACAATTTGTGGTTACAGCCTTACACGTCAGAAAAGAAAAAAAAAAAGTTTGCAGAATGTCCCACACCGAAAAAAAAAATCCGAAACCCAGAGAAAAAAACCTGCGAGTGGGCTTGGCGGATGGGATTAGTAAGGCTTCGCCAGAGCCGCGGCTCTCCCTCCCACTCCGCCAGCCTCCGGGAGAGGAGCCGCGCCCGGCCCCTGCCCGGCCCCCGGCCCCATGGACCTCCGAGCAGGTAGGAAGGAGCCGGGCCCCCCCATCTCCTCCGCCACCGCCACCCCCGCCCTCGCCTCGAGATCCGCTTTCCCGTCTTCCCCCCGGGGGACTCCGAGGCCGGGGCCAAGCCCCCCACCTCCTCTGCTCCCCCCTCCGCCTCGAGATCCGCTCCCCTTCCCTCCACCCGGGGGACCCCGAGGCTGGGGCTGGCCTCCGGGAGCTGCCCCCCATCAGCTCCGGTGGGGACCGTGGCATTCCGAGAGTCCGCGTCTCGGCCGGGCGGGGAGGTGGGAAGAGGGAGAGAGCCCGGGACAGACGGACGGACGGACGGCGGACGGAGGACGGCCAGGGGGCGGGCGGGCGGGCGGACGGACGGACAGACGGACAGAATCGGAGGGAAGGAGCAGCCGCCCGCACAAAGGACAGAGGAGCCGAGCCCGAGGAAAGGGAGCCCGCGGTAGACACGCAGAGAGCCTCGGACCGAGCAGGAGGAGCCCGAGCGAGCCCAGGGCGGGGAGAGACCCAGACCGAGAGCCAGGCAGAGACAGAGACAGAGACGGGCGACCGAGACCGAGAACCAGGCAGAGACAGAGACATAGAGAAAGGACTCGCAAGAGACGCGAGCGAGGGAGCGAGCGAGCGGGAGGGAGAGACCAGGGGAGAGGAGGGAAGAGGGGGAGTTGGAGAGAGGAAGAGGGAGGGGAAGGGGAGAGGGGGGAGCCCGAGACAAGGCCGGAGGGAGGGAGGGAAGAGAGGGGGAGGCCAACACCTCGCTCGGACTCCGCCGCTCTCCCTCTCCCCCCCGCCGCCGCCGCCGCTGCGCCCACCCTGGAGAGCCGGGCTGGGCTTGGCTGGGCCGGGCCGGGCCGCTAGGACTCGGCGCCTCTTCTCTGGGCCAGGGCGCGCGCGGAGCTGGGCACAGCCCCGGCCGGACCCCACGATGCTCCCCGTGGCCGGGGAGCCGGCAGGTAAGGGGGAGCCGGGCCGGGCCGGGTCGAGCCGGTCAAGCTAAGGGGGCCAGAGCGGATGCTGACTGAGAGGGCTGCCCGGCGATCCCCGCCCCCGGCCCAAGCCGGCCCAGGCGGACTCAGGCCGGCCCGGCCCGGCCCAGCCCCGTCTTGGCCTGGGAGTGATTAGTGGAGGGGGCGGGGGGCGGCCCAGCCGGACCCGGGCAGGAAAAAGCCCGTCACGGGCTGGGGGAGCGGCCGGCGGGAGACTTTCCGCTTTGCGGCCAAGGGAGTTAGTTAGTCCTGAGCCCCGGGGGAGGGCAGGGGAGGAGAGGGGAGGGAACCGCTCCGTCTCGGCCGCGCCTGGAGGTGGGAACTAGCCACGGGAGGGGGAAAGGGCATCTCTCGGCTCAGAGACTCAGTCTGTACCCCTGACCCCGCCCCCGCCGCTGGGAAGGGAGAAGCTCCCAGGAGTAAGGGGGTGGGGGTGGGGGCGGGGCCGGGGGCTTAGGGGCCACACAGGGGGAAGGAGGCGCCGCGGGGGGAGGGGGGCGGGAAGAACAAGGTCACTGCTTAGGGGTTCGCTTGGAGAAAGTAGGACCTTCATGAGCCCCCCCCCACCTCATTTCCCCATCCTCGAGAACTCCTCTAAACCCCACTCCAGGGACGCCCAAAAAACTTTCCCCAAGAACTCCCCCGTCAATGCACATAAGTAGGTCCCTGACCTTCCCCCCTCCCCCCAGCCTTGGTGCCTCCCACACTGTTAGCCACCACCCCGGCTCCTGAGTGCTGTTCTCCTCCCTGCCTGTAGACCCCCGAGTGAGTCCCCAACTTCCCCAGGTCAGACAACCTCTCACCTTCTCCCCGCGCCGCCCCCCCGCCCCCCGCCAGCACACCATCACTGACTAATTCCCACAGAAGCCCCTCCCCTTCGCTGGGCCCCCTCCCTCCCAGCCCCAAGAGTCCCTCCGAAGCCGGCCTCCCTTCTCCTACCGACTAGTGGGAAAGGGAAGGTGAAAGGGGAGTGAATAGCTGGGGCTAGCCGTCGGCTAGAAGCCAGGGGCCAGCTGGGCCACCCACAGACGGGAGGCTAGGAGCCACCCAGAAATGATGCACGGCAGGCATCGCCCTTGGCCGTGCCCCCCGACAGCCGGCCGTCAAGCCTCCCAAGCCTGTACTACAGCCAGCCGTCAGAGCTAACAATGGAGGTGTACACCGAGTCCCAAGTGTTGGCGGACGAAGGCCAGCCTGCCCTAGCCACCCCGGGCCGTCCCCACCAATGGCCTTCCTCTTGGGCCTAGCTCAGTGGCTCGGGCTGACTGACGGTCCACGCGGTGGAGCTGAGCCTTCCACCCCGCCCCTAATTCTTGCCATTCACGAGCCGCTCTCCCACACGCCAGCTTCCTCTCCATTCACTGCTCCTTCCTCTGCATAATCCCACTGTGCTATTCACACTTTCCCTCTCCCCCTCTTCATTCTGGTTTCCCACCCTTATCATTGAGATGGCACCGCCTTTGAACTCTCCGGGGCACTGCCTCGGCCCGAGTCCTTTCCGAGGGAGCCTACTCCCGAGGCTGAACCACACCTCCACACCTCCACATAGGCAGGTCTCACAACTGCTAGCTACTTAGTGCAGACAGAAAATGGCCTTGTTAATTCCCTCTCCGCTACTTGTGTTCCTGGGCCACGGACTTGTCCACCTTCTTCCTTGTGGGCCCCAGATTCCCCTCTGAATCGTAGACCCATCGACCTCTTTACTCAAGGTCAAGGGAAAAGAAGGTAAAGAATGAGAGCTTCAGGGGAGGGATGTGGGGGAGAGAAGATCTCTGAGGCGAAGGAGAGGAGAGAGAGGTAAGGCAGCGTCAGAAGGAAGGGGCAGGGACAGGGGCTGCTGCCAGTCTGGGGACGAGTCACACAGAGGTGTCAGATAGAGGGGCATGATGGCTGTGATTGGAATCAGATGGTCTGCGTTTGAGTCTGACTCTTCTGTTCACTAGGGAGATCGCAGGGTCTCTCCGGGTCTCAGTTTCTCCCTCTGTAAAATGAGGGGGTGGGGACTAGGTAATCCTTTCCATCCTTTTTCCTGCTCTCCATGAATTAGGAACAGCCACATTCTTAAAAGAGCCTTCCTCGGCCACCCCAGGTCACTTGGCTGTGCCCAACACTTGTCTGGGAGTCCCCAAATAAGGTCCTTTCCTTGGAGCCCAAATTTTTAACGGGTGCAAAGGAATCCTCCAGCCCACCCTAAATGCTTTGTGTTGGAGGCCTCTTGATGTCTCATTTCAGATCAGCAGCTCTATCCTGCAGATCCCTGATGGTGCAGAGGCCCCAATCAGGGCTTTTCTCCCCGTCCCTAACCTCCATGGCCTGTCGGGGCCTCCAAGCCCCCCCCAACCTCAGACACACTGGGTGAGGTCAGGCTGAGGGCTTCAGGCCAGGGACTGTGGGGGCTGCTGGCCCATGACTTGTGTACACGTGTGTGCTTGCGTGTGCAATCGTGTGGGGTGGCCGTGCGCTTGCGTGGGCTGTGTGGATGTGTGGATGTGCTCGGGGCCCTCCATTCCCAGGGCCCAGCGATCTGGATGGAATTAGGGGCCTGGCCCGGTGGGGGCCAGGGTGGGGATTGAGGGAGGGGGTGCTCCAGCAGGAAACCTGAGCTGGCTCATTAGCTCCTCACGTGCTCAGCTGGATTTATAAACATAGCAAGGAGACGGGATGTAAACAATCAGGCAGAGGCAGCCAGAGACAGGGCTGGGGAGGGGAACCAGAGTTGGGGGAGGGGAGGGGGGCTCTTGGGCCATAGCACCCCACAGAGATGGCCAAGGCCCCCTCTGATCCCAGAGAGCAGGGGCTTCTCCCACCCACCCCCTTCACAGAGGGACAGGATCGGGGTGCTTGGCAGAGGGCTCCAGGGCCAACTGCTAGACTCTAGGCTCCATCACACCGGTAGTAGGAAGACCAGGGGGCGGGCTGCAGAAAGGTTCTGTTCTCAGGCTTCCCGGCTTTCTAGCCCTCGCCTGCACACCACAGGTGTTCTCGGCCCCTCCTAACATCCATCTTCCTGCCTTTGGGATGGAGAGAAGGGGTCATGTTCAGACCCCATCCCCAGAACTAGAGGAGGTGGGGGAGGGCCAAGCCTTCCTTCCCATTCCCCTTCCTTCTCTCCCTCTAGATTCCCAAGCTTCTCTTCCTCCCCCCCCCACCCCCTCGCCAGCAGTGACACAGTTACCTCAGAACTGAAATATTCCTGGAAACACCGGCCTCGTCTGGTTAATTTCATGAGCCGTTTTCTGCCCAGATGAGAAGGTTCTTGTTTATTCAAAGGCATCTCCCCTTGTGTGTGGGGCCAGTTCCCTGAGGGATGCCCCATGGGGCCTGGGTCAGCTGGGCCCCCAAGATCCTGAGGAGTAGCACAATCACCACCTTGAGGTTGGGGGACCCTGGAGACAGGGTTCCATGTGTGAGTGCGGCCTGAGGGCTGTCACCCTTTTAGGACAGCAAACCCAGCTCCAGAGGGGGCTGGAGTAACAGGGAAGGGTGAAGGCCTGTGCTTTTCAGCCTTCAAATAAGGAAATGCTGGAAATCTGGGCCAATCCTCTCACTTTACAAATAAAGAAACTGAGACCTGAGAAGTGGCATGACTTAGCCAAGGCCACAATGTTGGTTAGGAGCTGAGTCAGATTGTAGGCCCAGCCTTCTGACTCCAAGCCCCAAGTTCTTTGTGCTGTTTCCTAACATATAAGCAATTGAAACACACTGCCTCAGGAAACAGTAGGGAGGCCCATCCGGGCAGGTTGGAATGCCTCTTGGGAATACTATAGAGGGATGAGCCCCAAGGTCCCTTCCAGCTGTGGAATTTAGGAGAGAAAAGATGTGGATGGCAGCTGCAAGAACTAGGAGCAGTCAGAAGCAAAGAGGAAAATGTGAGCAGGGCCCATGCTCCAGTCTGCATAAGCAGGGTCACTCCCCCAGAGGCCCCTGCCTGTAGACAAGGTCCTGAGATTGTCACTGGGCTCTCTACCTCACAGTGCGCACCACCCCCCATAGCAGCTACACCCTGACTCCTCCTCTGAGGGCATAGAAGCCCCAGCCAACCCACCTCACCCACACCGGGGATCACAGCCAAGGGCTTTGACCCTCGCTGCAAAGCCTGGGGAGAAGTGACTCCATCTCCACACACTGACAGGCTCCCACAGGCAGGGCAGTTATTGGCTATGCAAGTATTGCTACTGACATTTCAAAAAGGGGAAAACTGAAACTAAGAGGAAGAGAAGTGACTTATCCAAGGTCTCGAAAATTTTAAGAGGCAGAGGACCCTGAGAGGAAAGCCTTCCGGAAGCACACCCTGGCCACTTCTATCCCGAGTCTCTACATACAGCCCAGCCTAACCTGAAGCCTGCCTCAAACCCAGCTCAGCCAACGCTGCCCACAGCTCCATACTTGGCACTGACCCAGTCCTAACCACAAACCCACCCAAGGGGTGAGCCCTAAACCCGACCCAGCCACTGACTCTGATCCCCTTCCGTCCTTCTCTTAACCCTAAACCTTAAAAGAAATCTGAGCCTCTCCCAGCTCTAACCTTACCCACTCCTAAGCCCGACCCAACCACCAGCTTCAAAATCATTTCAACACCAACCCTAAACCCCAACCAAACCTAATCCAGTCCGAACACATGAGAGCCCTACTCATCTTGGGCTACTTCACCCTTGTTCTTGGATATGACTCAGCCCAATAAAAATAGGTTAGTCGATCATGTGTCCTGACTAGAGTATGCTCCTAGGAAACCCAGCCTTATCCCCCAGAGCCTCCAAACCTTCCAGAGAACACCAAGGACTTGGGCCAGTGTCACCATTGGTCTCCACCCTGACAAACACTGGGGAGCACCTCTGACTCAGACCTACTGGGCACCCCGATTCGGAATGGGCTCCAATGTGCCTGGTGACGTCCTTCAACCCACCCCACTCCGTAACCTATATGCCAGCCAGGTTCCAGAACAGAGCCCATGATTCCCACAAGGGTTCCACAACTACATCCCACTTCCTATAACCCGATTTCCCCATCTGTAGCCAAAGCTTTGGCATCCAAAAGCCAAAAGCACAATCCATTGGGCTGCTTTCACTTTCTCTCTTGAGCTTAGGTCTCCTTACCAGCTGGGCTCCCTTACTCAGCCCCAGAGCAGAACTGTGAGCCTCCAAGGCCAAGGCCACAAAACCAGACTTTCCCTCCCACTCTCAAGACCAAATTCACATGCTTTTTCCACATGGTACAGGTAGGGAAACTGAGAAACAGACAGGGTCCAGACAATGATGAGGACAGAAATGGAGTCCAGGACCTCTGACTTCCAGACTGCAGAGATAAGAGACCGTCCTTCATTCTCACCCTAGGGTCTACCCCCTCTCATCTGTGTTAATGCAGAGACACTGATGCACAGGCCAAATACATTTTTGAGCTAACACACTGTCATGAGGTCACAAACCAAAGTCAGGAACACAAATGTTCACACACACACACACACACACACACACACACACACACACACACACACACACCCTCGCACGCGCAGGCACACACACACTGAATTGGGCCAGAAACCCTTCCCATGCTCCATCCCTCTCTGTCTCCCGTCTGGTACCTCCTCCCCTTCCCAGCCAGAAGTGGGGACAGACACCTGAGGGGCTGCCAGCTGCCTCCCCCGCCACCGCCCCACTTCAGGCTCTGTCTCAGTCCCTCTCTTGCCCACAGGGGACTCGTGGGGGATGCTGGCTTGTCTGTGCACCGTGCTCTGGCACCTTCCTGCAGTTCCAGCCCTCAACCGAACAGGGGATCCAGGGCCTGGCCCCTCCATCCAGAAAACCTATGACCTCACTCGATACCTGGAACACCAACTGCGCAGCCTGGCTGGGACCTATGTGAGTATCTGGGGGAACCCTGGCCCTGGCAGGGGGAAGAGAAGATGGGGAGGGTTTCTCTAGTCCCCAGCATCCTCTCTCCTGGCCTTTCTCCTTCTCCCGTTGGCTTCCCCCTCCCTTCCCCATTCCCGGCCCCAGGACTAGGCATGTGGGCAGGACTGCCCCACTGGCTGCCAGCCCAGCTGCCCGCCCTCCTCCCCCTGGGGGCTGGGGAAGTCTCTTCTGTTTACACCGTGTTGTGGTGTCTCTCGCACGGGTGGGGCCCGGGGTGGGGGCGGCCCCCACCTCACACGCCTGTGTCCTGGCTCGCCCCGGCCTCTGAACACGGGGCCCCTGCAGTCTAGACCTCCCCTCTGTCTGACCTCCCCCATCCCAGCTGGGCCTCTTGGGGGGGGTCACATGGTGGGGGGACCAGTAGGTAACCCAGATCATTGGTGGGTATCCCAGGAATTCTTTTGGAGGAGGCCATTGGAGGGGCCTGAGGAGAAGGTGGTGCTGTAGGGAACTGGCCCCCTTTCCCCTTGTTCCTCCCCCACACCCCAACCCCTGCTCCAGAGCCAGGGAAGGGAAAGGGAGGAGGGCGGAGGGGGAGCTGGCTCAGGCCCCAGGATACACCGAGGAAATTAGTTTGTCTCTGAGCTTGTCAGCGTGTGAACCTCCCCCCTGGGCCCTTGCCTGTCCCAAGCCTCGCCCCCCTCCTCAGCTCTCCCAGCTGAACACTGATTCTCCACCCCCTTCCTCTGGCCTCCTGGGCCCCTGGACCTACCCTGCAGTTGGCAAATGCTCGGGTCACATCCCATCCCTCCTGAGCCCCCACCCCACCCCTCTCTCCCTCCCCCTCCCCTGGCACTCAATTGGGGAGTTGGTAAAAGGTGCTCTGCCCCCTCCCTGTTCTGCTGGAAGGGCCAGACACATAGGAGGTAAGGGGAGCCGGGGGCCCTCATGGGCTCGTTCCCTTCTATCTTCCTTCCAACAGGCCCTCCTAGCCTCTCCTGAAAACCCTTTGCTTGATCTGCTGCCCCTTCTGCTCCTATTTCTCTCCTCCCTTTGGCTGCCAAGCTTCTCAGAGGAGTGGTCTGCACCCCCTGTCTCTGCTTCCTCTCCACCCACTCGCTCCTTAACCCCCTGCGATCTGACTTCCCCTTTCCTGACTCCATTCTCTCGGAGGTCAGCCAGGAGCTCCTTCTTGCCCAGGCAGTGCTCTTTCTCAGATTCCGTCTGCCTCGTCCCTGCGTGTGCCACACAGGCCCCTTCTGGAAGCTTCTCCGTGGCTCGGGCACTCTCCTGGGCCTTCTCCCTCTCCTACTGCTCCTCCTGTGGCTTTCGATGGTTGATCTTCCTTCCTCTCCACATCTGTGGGCTTTTCCCCAAGACTCAGCCAATCATTCAACAAATACTTACTAAGCATCTACCATGTGCAAACCCCTCTGCTTTCTGTTCTGTGCACACGCCTCCCCGGAGAGCCCCCCATTGCTCATGCTTTGACTATGGCCTCGATGTGGAGGATATGGAGGGGCCCTCCCCTCCCTAGCAGCACAGGAAGTGCCTCATACTAGCCCAGGGTCACAGGGGGCAGGCAGCTGGGGGGCATCCCCTCTGAGAGCTGGCCCTACCGCCCTCTCCCTCCCACAGCTGAACTACCTGGGCCCCCCTTTCAACGAGCCTGACTTCAACCCACCCAGGCTGAGCACTGAGGCCCTGCCCAGTGCCACGGTGGACTTTGACGTGTGGCGGAGTCTCAACGACCACCTGCGGCTGGCTCAGAACTACCAGGCCTACAGCCACCTGCTCTGCTATCTGAGGGGCCTGGACCGCCACGCGGCCACAGCCGAGCTACGCCGAAGCCTGGCCCACTTCTGCACCAGCCTGCAGGGCCTGCTGGGCAGCATCGCTGGGGTCATGGCTGCCCTGGGTTACCCGCTGCCCCCACAAGGGGCCGAACCTGCCTGGGCCCCCAGCCCTTCCCACAGTGACTTCCTCCAGAAGATGGATGACTTCTGGCTGCTGAAGGAGCTGCAGACCTGGCTCTGGCGCTCGGCCAAAGACTTCAACTGGCTCAAGAAAAAGATGCACTCCTCAGCTTCGGCGGTCACTCTGCGCCTGGAGGCCCCTGCTTCTGACCTCTGACCTCTGACCACCCTTCTCTGCCTTTGCAATGAGCTTCCTGCCATCCTAGGAGGGACCACCCAGGGGCTCCCCCTGTTCTCACAGAGAGTGATGCAATAAAGCCCCCCTCAGGGAGCCCAGGGCCAGGCAGGGGAGTGTATGGTCCTCAGTCTCTGGGCTCCCCACCTTCCCAACCTGGCTGCCAGGAAGTGGCAGTCAGACAAGGAAAGGTGGAGCTCACTGCAGGAAGTGCCTTGCGGGGTGAAGCCTCTTGGCTGGCCCTACTCCCCTATCTCCTCACTTTAAGCCACCCCACCCTTCCAATTCGGTGGGGGGGTGGGGGGGTAGGGGAATGTGGTGATCCGGAGACCAAAGCAGGAAGAGGCAGGAATTCATAAAAAGAATCAGTGGGACAAGGCAGGCCCCTGGGGATACCGTCTCACCAAAAGCCAAGGTGATGCCAAACACATCGAGCGTCAATAACCTCGCCTCACGTCTCTCCTTAACATCACAGTGGCTCC
The DNA here is from genome assembly GCF_011100635.1 of Trichosurus vulpecula. Taxonomy (NCBI): domain Eukaryota; kingdom Metazoa; phylum Chordata; class Mammalia; order Diprotodontia; family Phalangeridae; genus Trichosurus; species Trichosurus vulpecula. The sequence continues at coordinate 277,163,861 of NC_050578.1, read as the reverse complement.
CCCACCCAAGGGCACCCTGCTCAGCCCCAGTGGGACAGCCACAGTCACCGGATTTCCTAAAAGTTTACATTGTTGAGGACGGTAGCATTTTGGGGATGAGGAGGGGGCGGCTCCCTTAGGGCCTGCCCCCCCAGCCCCATCCACTCACGACTCTGTTTGTTTGTATTAATATTTATTTATTTGGAGACGTTATTTATTAGATGGTATTTATTGCAGAATTTCTATTCTTGTATTAACAAATAAAAGGCTTTCCCCAGAACCTTCCTCTGCTCCCTGCCTCACCTCATCTCCCCTTTGCCCCAACTGTCCCCTCCTCTTCATTCCTGGTTCAGTCGTTTCTGATTTTTAGTAACTTTATTTGGGGTTTTCTTGGCAGAGATTCTGCAGAGGTTTGCCATTTCCTCCTCCAGCTCATTGTATAGATGAGGAAATGGAGGCAAAGAGGGTTAAGTGACTTGCCCAGGGTCATACAGCTAGAAAGTGTCTGAGGCCAGATTTGAACTCAGGAAGATGAATCTTGCTGTCTCCAGACCTGGTGCCGTGTGCACCATGGAGCCCCCTAGCTGCCCTCTTGGTCCTCTAAGTGTTGGAAACCATCCAGGGCTCAAGAAACTTGGGGTGGCAAGGGATGGGAAGAAGAAAAATCATGAGATGAGGTTTGGGAACTTTTGGGAGAGTGGGGCTAGAATCTCCTTCCTCTGTCCATGCGATTAAATGCATCTTAATTTTAATTAAGCCTCACCTTGGTGCCAGTTGAGATCGAAGACTTTAGGTAAAGTAGTCCCCGCCCCCCCCCGCCATGTAACTTACAAGGGACAAGACACAGACAAAAGACATGACATGACATGACAACAGAGGTGGCGATCTGGGAGGGCTTCAGGGAGGAGGTGGCCAAGGGGGCCGCTCTGGCCTGGAGAACAACAGAAGGGCACAGAGGGAGAGGAGCCCAGGAGAAACAGAAAAAAAACTGAAGCAAAACCTAATTTGCCACCTTTGACCTTAAAAAAAGTCTCCTCGTTTTTCTGCATCTCTGCACCGAGGGACTCAGACTAGATGGCGATACCTCCCAGCTCTAACACTAAGATCCCATAGAATAAGATGATGCCAGATGAGGGAGATATCTGGATTCCAGACAAAGGAGTCTGAATTTTCTTCCGGAGGGAGCCACAAGGGATTTGGAAGCAGAGCAGTGGAGTGAGTAAACCTATGAGCATCAGGAGGATTCTTCTGGCAGTTGTAGACAGGATGGCTCAAGGCACAGATGGAGATGGGAAGACACCATCCAGACAGATGGTCATGAGGGCCCTAGACCAACGTGGTAGCCATGAGGAAAAAGTGCCAGGGATGCATGGAAAAAGAATTGGCAAGTCTTGGTTCTAGACAGGAAATGTGGGGGGTGGGAGGTGGGGAGAAATGGGACTGAAGAGGAGAAGCAGGCCGAGGGCAAGGCTGAATCCAGTTTGGGCCATGGCGAGGTGGGGGTAGCAGGGGGACATCCGAGGGGAGGTGTCCCCTGGGCAGGAGGAGATACACATCTCCAGCTCAGAGAGAAGTCAAGCAGAGAGCTTGAGGTTGGGGAGACATCTGTACAGAGGCGGTAGTTGATGATAAGAAAGGAGATGAGACTGCCAAGGGTAAAAAAAGGATGTAGAAGCAGAAGGGAAGAGGGCCAAGGACAAAACTTTGGGGAACACCCATCTACAGGGATCGGGAAGAGGAGGAGGAGCCAGCAACGGAGACTGAAAAGTAGTTACCACGGAGGAGAAAAACCAAGGGAATGTGGTGTCTCTGAAACCAAGGGTGGAGAAGAGAGCCCAAAGGAGGAAGAGAGGGTCAACACTCAGAGGGGCTTTTGAGAGGGCAAAGAGAATAAGCTTTGCCAAAAAGATGAGGTCACAAAATGGAGAACTGAGTGCAGACAGTTGGGAAGAGGGTAGAGAAAGAATGTAGACAGGCACCAGGGGAAGACAAAGGAGGTCAGTCGTGGAGGAGAAACTGGCCATAGCACCCAATTTTACCTCCTTGTGTCTCCTACGATCTGCTTCTGCAGGGTTTGGGACCTGACCATTCATGGCCTCCATGGCTTGTGAACCTGGCTAGAGGCTAGAGGCAAGAAAAGTGGGGAAGGAGCGCTGGTGTCTGGGGCTAAGCCCCCGATGGGCCTCAGGTCTCTCCTTCTCATGTTCATGTACAGAGACGGAGCAGCTGAACTCAGTGGTGGAGGCGTGTTCTAGATCACGCCCTATATCCTCACAGCACAGGGCATTTTTTCAAAGCACTTTCACATCTGTTATCACATGTCATCCTGGTAACTGCCCCTGCCAGGTAGTCTAGGCAGACATTAGCATGCTTTTCTTACGAGACCAAAAAAGGAGAAGCGATTTGCCTATCATCGTACAGCAAGTTAAGAAGCAGATCTAGAAAGGTAAGAGTAAGAAAGGTAAGTGGGGGAGGGAAATGCTGATGAAGCTGGGGTCAGAAGCCCACCTTCGCACTCTGACTTCTCCCCTCATTCATCCTGGGCTGCTCTCCAGAGTTTTAATGAGCTCTGAATGGCCCCTTCTCAGTCCTCAACCTCTGTGACCTCACTGTCCATCACTTCTCTTCCCAGACATTCCTCCCTCTCTAGGTTTCTGTACCACTCTCCTGGTTCACCCCTTACTTCTCTGACCACCCTTTCTGGCCTCTTTGAAGTATCTCCCTCTAGGTGATGTCTCCTGGTCATAGGTGTCCCCCAATCCTCTCTCCTGGACCCTCTTCTCTTCTTTTATTCTAGAGCCATTCATGAACTCATCACCTCCCATGGATTCACTGATCTCCCTAAAGATGAGTCTCAGACCTATATATCCACCCCCACTCTCCCTCCCAAGGTCCAATCCCACTTCACCAACTGCCTCGATCTTGGACTTCTCCCACTGCATGTCCTGCAAGCATCTCAAACTCATGTCAATATGTCCAAATCATAACTAATTCTCTTTCCTCTGAAGTCCTCTTCCTCATCCCCACTTTCCTATCACTCTCAAGGCTACCACCATCTCCCTCCTCATCCAGGCTTAGAGCCTTGCAGTTGTCCTCACTCCTGTTACTCTCTCACCCCATGTATCAATCTGGTGTCAAAGCTAATCCTTTCTACCTTCCTAACATCTCAGACATACAGGACTTCTCCCCACCTATGCAGCCAGCCTTGGATAGGCCTTCATCAGCTCTTCCCTAGACCACTGCAAGAGCCTCCTGATTGCTCTCTGCCTCTAGGTACTTCCCCCTCCAATCCAGCCTCTGCCTGGCTCCCAGAGTGAGCATCCTACAATGCAGGCAGGGGCATGCCATGCCGCTCTCCTATTCAGTAAATTCTAGAGGTTCCCTATTCCCCACAGGATCCACTATAGAAGCCTGCTTGGCATCTAAAGACCTTCCCAACCTGTCCCCTGTCTTTCTTTCCAGACTTCTCAACACTTAGGCCCCTTCTGCAAACCTTAGTACCTGATGTCCTGGCTTCTGGCTCTTCCTCACACACAACACCCATCCATGTGCACTGCACTGAAATTCTCCCCCTCCTCACCTCTGGGCCCAAACTTCCCTGGCTTCCTTCACAATAGCCCATATCCCACCTTCTGGATTCCCCAGCCCACTTCACCTCTAATGCCCCCTGGAGACTGCCCTCTGCCACACCTGCCATTTGCCTTGTACATATCTTGTGTGTACAGATTTCTATGCTGTCTCTCCCGTTAGACTGTGCGTACCTCAAGAGCAGGAACTGGGTTTTTGCCTTTCTTTGTATCCTTAATATTTAGCACTGTGCCAGGCATATAGTAAGTGCTTAATAAATGCTTGTTGACTACTGACCTCAGACAAGTCACTTCCCTTTCTCTAGGACTCAGTTTCTCCATCTGCAAAATGAGAGGGCTGGATTAAATGACCTATGGTCTCCCTTCCGACTATATGCATATAGTCCCATGACTTCTGAGGCCCCTTCCTTCTTTAAATCTTTGATTCCATGATGAACTTAACTTCTAGGTTTTGTTCCATTGGACCATATTAGCAGGTGTGGTGCCAGGCTCAGATGGCAGGGTCAACTGTAGACAGGAAAGGTATGGGCTAGCAAAAGAGAAGGAACAGCTTCTTTTGTACACAGTTGGTGTACAAATGTACAGTTTGTAGAACTGAACTCTCAACCTGACCTTGAACTCCATTCTCAAACTATCATCCTTGCCTCATCTTAAGCCCTACCCTGGGTGTAAGCCAAGGAGAATTAGGGGAGAGTAAGCATGGGAGTATATGAATACTACTTGGGCAGACCCCTGAAAAATTAGAGCACTCTACTGGGTGTCACACTCTACTTGGTGTCACGGCTGCCCTGGGTTTACCTGCTGCCCTCACCTCAGACCCCGCTCCTTCCCACAGTGACTTCCTCTAGGGATGAGGGAGCTCCAGACTGCTAGAGGCAGGAGAAAGGCCAGTTTGGGATAAAAATAAGTCCCTAAATATTCCTCTGCTGTCTTAGCTGACCCCTACATCCAATCAGTCTCTAGTCCTGTGGAGTCTTCCTTCTAATGTCTTTGATGCACCTCCTCTTTTCCCTTCTCACAGCCCTGGCCTGGCCTCCTTTTAGCTTCTACTGGCACAGTTTTCATCTTCCAGAAAGCTGGAAAGTTGTGTTCTTCCAGCCTCTGGGCTGGCTGGGCTGCAGCCATCCTACACCTGATCCCAAGTAATACCAAAACAAGATTTTCATCCCTCCCCAAGGGGGTTGGCACAACCTGGAATGGCTCCCCACTGCCTACAGGATCAAGTCCCAAGTCCTCAGCTTGGCATTCGGAGGCCCTTGACCATCTGGTACCAACCTCCTTTTCCAGCCTTATCTCCTTAACACGGATCCTCCATGGTAACCACTCCACCCCAAAAAAGCCTTCCTCATTCCTTCCACTAGTCCTTGTCTGTCTGCCTTCCACCTGCCCCTTTCCTTGTCCTCTTCTCTGACTAGGCCAGCCCATGGCTATTTCTCCTTTAGCTTGGAGGAGTCTGGACTGTCTTCCATATGCTGCATCACACGCTGCTTGGCACAATTATTTACTCTCGAGTGCTGAGAAAGGGAAAGGCTAAGAAATTATGGTTAAGCCTGACCATGGGCCTATGCTTCTATGTGCTGAGCTCAGCACAGGAGGGTCAAGTGAAGTTTTTCAAGAACCTGGGAGACCTGTTTACTTCTGGGCAGGAAGGAATCAGTCACTAGATGCAGACCATGGCCGGAGGGGGGGGTGCGATGAGGGTGTGGTGGAGAAAATGAGCCGAAGAGAAATGAACACTCCAGCCCTCTGGTCCTTGAGGTATCCATCCTGTACTTCTCAGTGTGTTGTCCCCATGTGGTCTGAATGTGAGTCTTCTTCCTCTGGGCCTACCCAGACCCTGAATGCTGAGCATTCTCTCTCGATAGACACTCCTCCCTGGTTTTTCTTTCCTTGTTCTCCTTCTACCCGCCTGAGTGATCCTCAATGTCTCTGGCTCAGTCATAATCCAGGGCCTCCCACCAGCTCCAGGAGTTCTTCAAAGCTCTGCCCTTTCCAGTTCCCATGCACATAATTGGCATCTCCGTGCCAACGATGTCCAGAGCTGTTTGCAGCCCTGAGGTCACTCTCTCGGCTTATAATCCTGCACCTCCAGCTGCTTCTTGGATACAAGGCAGGTTGGAAAGCACTGGATCTGGAGTCAAATTTTACTCGGGTCACCTACTGTCAATGTGACCTTAGACCAGTCATTTACCTCTGTGAGCCTGAAAATGAGGGGGGTTAGTCCAGACAGCACCCGAGGCACGCTACCCGGGGAGGAGGAAGGGGAACATTAACGGCTGAAAAATGTTATAATTGTGCCCAAGGCTGGCCATATTAGACCTTTCAATCCAATAAATGTTTACTAGGTGACTGATGTACAAGGTGAAAGGTCGTGGGTAAAGAGCTAGCCTTGGAGTGTGGTCTTAGCAGCTCCTTGGCTATGGGACCCCGGGGAGCCTCTTTATCCCTCAGCAGCCCAAGCAACCTTCTAGGAGCAGAAGAGCAGACAAGCTGGGAGTCTCACATGAGTCCTTGACCACCCCCCAAAAGAAAAGTACAAGGGACTGGAGATCCAAGGATCAAAGAATGAAAATCAGTGCCTGCCCTCAAGGAGCATATAGTCTTTCCAAGGGCAGCGTTAAATAAATTAAATAGAGTCTAACCTGAGGAGGAAGAGAGAAACTCATTTCCTGTAAAAATGAGTGACATAAAAGGGGTAGAGATGACAGGATCAAAGAATTTTATAGTGAGAAGGTCTTTAGGAATCACCCAGCCCTCCCTCCTTACAGAGGCAGATACTGAGGCCCAGAGAGGCCTGCTGTGACTTGCCCAAGATCTTAGGGCTTCTACACAGCCGAGCCAGGAGTAGAAGAGGGCTACTTGGGGAGGCAGCTCTTCTACTTTCTCTCACTCATACTGATCAGGGGATCTGATTGCTAGATTTTCCTCTCCAATGCTTGGAAAAGCAATGAGAACCCCGAGGGCATTACAGGGGATCTCTAAAAGGCAGGTAGGAGTAGCTGGGCCATGGTGGGGGGCACACTTGGCATGCTTCACAATCTCCATGAGATCTGGCCCTGACCACTTCCTAGGCCTAGACCAGGGGAGGCTGAGGGGCCTGCTGGCCTTACCCTCTCATTCTGGGCCTCAAGCTCTGCCCTGGTAGGGGGAGAAGGCAGAGTCCCATGAGCTTTCCCTGGTCTATGAGGCAAGGGTCAGAGAGTGACTCAGGCCCGCTGGGCTGGGATGCTGGTGCTTACCATCCCCCTAGGCCACCTTTCTTTCCAGCCTTTGTCCCCTCAGCTCTCCCGCTCTTTGACTCAGCCTGGTCCCCCAACTTCCTGGCAGAGAACAAAGACTTTTACAGACTGGAAAGGGGGTAACCAGAGGACATTGGAGACGGGGCATGGCCTCAGCTGTTACAGCCACTGGCCAAATCAATTCACTGGGGACAACCCCAGGTCCCACACAACTTGTTCTCTAGGCCCTCTATCAGAGGAAGCAGGCCACTGGGAGGGAAGGAGTTAACAAGGGCTCTCCTATCAGCTGGACCATGCCTGACACCTGGCGGCCAAGGTGAGGAATGGTCAGAAGGGCTCCGAACTCTCCTTGGTTCAGGCAGGTCAGGCAGGAAGGTAGGAGAACCCTGCTAAAGAGGAGATTTTGGGGAAGGCGATAGCCTGGAAGGAGCATTCTACCGAGGGCCTTCCTGCCCAGGCCTGGCCCCTGGCCTCTAGAGTCGGGCATTGTCAATACAGACCCATTAGGACTGAGGCAGAGGGAGAGCCTGGGGGAGGGAGGCTCTTGGGGAGGGGAGAAGAGCAGGCCCAGGGTGGGTGGGAGTGAGTGTTAGAAGTCTCACTGTCCAAGATTTCTGGGGCTAGCTTCTGAGAGCCCAGGGTGGGTGGTCGGGCCTGCCGAGGGAGGGGAAAGGAGGAGAACCCCCAGTCCTTTTCATTCCTTCCATACTCCCTCTGCTCTAGCTGTTTGGCTTTTCCCAAAGCCAGAGTGGGGCCCTAAGGAGGGGTGGGGGAGAGATGCATGCGCAGTGGCAGGGGGCCCCCACCCTACTGCATTGTCTGGGTTAAGCCCGGTCTGATCCCCCCTTCCCCTGAACCAGGTGGGGCTGAGAGCTCAGAGGGATGTGAGGCTCCCCGCCTCTGTCTTCTCTTCTCTCCTGGCAGACCAGGGCTCTAGACTCAGCGAGTGCCCCGGGCCCCAGCCCCAAGCCCAGAGCCTTTGCAGAAGGTGCAGGGGAAGCAAAGGACAGCTTCCATAGCCTCCAGGTGTCAAAGCTGATTCAAGGTCTTTAGGGACCTCAGAGGAGACATCAAGTGGAAGGTGGGATTCAGCATTCTAACTGCCCCCCACCAAAGTCTGGGCAGAGAGACACTGAGATGAGGCAAGAGGGTGACGGGGGGGACTCTGGCCTCAACCACCAGGAGACAGGTACAGCCTGGTGAGCCATATGGACAGGGCAGTGATTATCAGGAGGATGCTTCTCCTCCTCCAAAGTTCTCCTGCAGAGCCCCTCCTGTGGTGCCGAGGTGAGGGCCCCAGCCCTGCAGGCCCTCCCCAGCTGCAACTGTTCCCAGGCCTGAGCCAGGCTGTGTTGTGCCTGTCCACCCCCCCACCCCCAGCCCTCTCCCTGCGCCCTCCCACTTTGTTTGGCCACCAGGTGAGGGTGGTGCCATCTCTGGAAAGAAGGAAGGATTTCCACCTGTACTAGATCCTTGCTCTGTGGCCTTGGGAGCAAGCACCTAACCTCACCATTGGTAAAACTGGATTAGTAACAGCCCCTGCCTCACAGAGCTGTTGTGAGGATCTCAAGAGATGATGAATGTTAAGGTCTTGCATCAATGTCAGCCACTATTACTACTGCCAGATTAGATCCCACTGCTAGGCCAGCAAAGTGGGTTGGCAAAGGCCTCTGGGAGATCTGGCTACTTCTCAGGCCCAAAATGAGGCCAAAACAAGCCCAGGACAGAGAAATTGGGCCTAGAGCTTCCTTGGGCTCTGGCAGGAGCTGAGGTCCCAAGGGAGACCCCTAAGTTTCTGGCTTATTGGAGCCAGTTGATGCTAGTGAGGCGGCAGCAGCCAAAATCTCCCCAAGGGACACTGGCAGAGCTCTGGTGAGTTTATGTTCAAGGCTAGGCCTTCTGAGTGGGTCTAGATGCCAGAGGCATCAGAGAGAAAGGAGGGGATAGGCCCAGGCGGGATCAAGAGCTGCTGTGGCCGCCCATCGGCACACCCCATTTCACGCTCCCTGGGCGGTGGCAGGGGCCCCACGGCTATCAGCTTTCAGGGGTGGGAGGGGCCTGGAATGGGGAAGGGGCTGACCCACCCATGCTTCCCCATTTCCTCCGGGCACTGTGGGCTGAAGAAGGTGGTGACAGCAGCAGCCTGAACCCCAGGAAGCCCCAAGCTCCTGGGCACATGGCCAGGTTTGGACTTCCCTTGAGGAAAGGGGGTGCTCCAGCCTGGGGGATGGCATTCCAGGCATAACCCTTTATTCTCAGCTGGGCCATTCACCTGGGCCCACCTTCACTGCCTGCTTCTAGGGAGGGAGGGGTCCCTGTGCCCCCTGGTTAGGCCCAAGCTCAGATGACCCCCCCTTTTCCTTGAGTGTCAGGCTCCACCCAACCCAGAGGGGGTAGTTAGAGAAGGTTTAGCCCAGACAACAAGGCAGGGATTGCTCCCCCATGCTGCACAATCCCCTGAAACCCCCACCTCTTCCCTATCCTCCCTTGGGGCCCCCAGTAGGGAGAGTCAGCCACAACCAGAAAAGCAGAGACCATACCTTGGCACTCCCCTCACCTTAATGTTCAATCCTTGACACCAGACTAGCTTTGACTGGAAAGAGAATGGAGGTCTTGTTAGTATCTCTCACCTTCAGCTCAAGGTCTATCCTTCAGACTCAGACCCTGGGCCAAGGCACTACTTGGGACAGAGGGTGTGGACAGGAGTGAGCTGTCCCAAGCAATGAGATGGGATTCTAGGAGGTTATTAAGGTGTCACTGACCCCAGGACCTCCTAATGCCAACAAGCACAGTCCATCCTAGGCTCAGAGGATGCCAGTAATGATGGCCTGGAGCCTCCCAATGAACTGCTCAAGGTGCTCAGGGCCAACCCCGAGACCTGCCCTCAATGCCAAAGACACTGTTCTATGGCCCAAGCCACCATCTGGACAAGGCAGGGCAGCCAAGAAGCTAGTAAGGGGAAGGCCCTCATCGATAACGAAGGCCAGGGAACCCCAGGACTAAAAGGCAGCCACTGCTTGGAGCAACCTGCCCCTTCAAACCCTGGCTGCCCGCTCTGCCTCATTCCTCCCAGCTCTCCGGTTAGGCAGCAGGAACATCCTCACACTGACCACTCCCCACCTGGCTGTTCTCCGTTAGACCCGAGGCCAGCCCCAGCCTGCTCTCTGTGCAGGTAAGTCACCAAGTGCCCAGAGGCACGAAGGGCAGCGGCGGCCAGCACCGCCACCAACCCTTGTTCCTTCGTTTTCCCCAGTCTTGCTTCATCTGACCTCCGTCATACCGCGTGAGGCCAGCAGGGCAGGGAGCGGTCACCCCATTTTACAGACCAGGAAGGACCCCTCCAAGGCATGGATCGCCTCGGGCTACTTTGCCAAGGGTGAGCCGCTCTTCCTGCCTCCCCCCCCCCCACCTCCCGCCCGACCAGAAAACCTCAGGCGAAGCCGGGGGTGTGGAGGGTGGGGGTCGCCTGGTCTCTCCCCCCAGCCCCTTAGCTCCATGGAACAAGGAGAGGAATGCGCCAGCTTGGATCCTTCGGTCACAGGGATTAAGGGGACGAAGACCGCATCTGCCCGGGGGCGGGGCTGGCACGGACCTCGTCCAGCGGGGCCGGCCGGCCCGACCCGGACAGCCTAGGGCTCGGGGTTCAGACCCGTCTCTCCCTCCCGGGCTCAACCACGGCCCCGCCCCCTGGGCCTGCGCCGCGTTCCATTGGCCGCCGCCAGGCTCCCGCCCCGCATCTGCGGCGCGCCATTGGTCGGACCCTGTTGGCATGTTTGGGGGCGGGGGCGGGGGGCGGCCCCTGCCTGGAAGCAGCTGGACTTCCTCCCTCTAGCCGCCTGTCTGGGTCATCGCGTCTGTCCGTCCCTGGCCCCGTCCTCCGCCCAGCAGCTGTCTCTCCCCTCGCCTCTCGCCCCCCTGGGTGGCTGCCATGGGCCGGAAGAGGAGGCTCATCACCGACTCCTTCCCCAAAGTGAAGAGGAGGAAGGGCGGGCCGGGGCCTGGCAAAGAGGACCGGGCGCCGGAGCCAGGGTTGCGAGGTGGGGGCAGGGGGCTAAGGACAGCAGGGGCAAGAGGGGAGAGGGATGCGGGCCAGGGGGAACGGGGGAAGGGGACAGATGTCAGGGGACAGGGCGCCCGAGCCAGGGCTGCGAGGTGGGGGCGGAGGAGGTAGGGGGTAGGGGGCTGAGGATAGTAGGGACAAGAGGGGAGAGGGATGCGGGCCAGGGAGAAGGGGAGAGATGGCGAGGAGACAGGGCGCCCGAGCCAGGGCTAAGAAATAGGAGGGGAGGGGGGAGAGGGCAGCGGGAGTGGGGGCTGGAGCCGGGGAAGGGGCACAGGTCTCGGAGCAGTGGGACAGAGGGCAGGGATCTAAAGAGATAGGAGCTGGGAGTGAAGGACAGCCTCTCTTTTTAGAGGAAGAGCCAGGGGAGGAGCCACTTGCAGCCCACCGGGACAAAACCCATTTAGAGATACTGAGGCAGTTTGACCTGAACAGGCACTTCGGACCCTGCACAGGTAAGAGCTTCCAGAAGCCCTGTCTGGCCCTTCCCTGGCACAGGGATGTCCTGATGCCCTGAAGCACCCACCTCTCTGGGGGTGCCCTCAAGGCTGGGCCACAGGAGGCAGTGAGTCTCCCCTTTCTCCCGAGCTGTGCCCCATTTCCAGGTGTCTCTGGCCTGGAGTACCAGCTTGTATCCTCTCTCCTTGGTAGGAATCACTCGACTCCAGCGATGGGAAAGAGCAGAGAAGCTGGGCCTAGACCCTCCCCATGAGGTGCTCAAGGTGCTGTGGGCCCACCCTGAAGATCCCCAATATCAGTGCAGGTGAGAACGACTCTGGAGTGGGTGCTACTGCGAATCAGGGTGCCAGGGTTCAGGAAAGAAGAGTTCAAACTTTGAGCAGTCACTCCTCCCCGCAGTGTCTGCCCCTCCCTGAAAGGCAGAAACCTTCCCTAGTCGAGAGGTGATAGCAGAGTCAGAAAGAAGCTTCCTAATAAGATCTCCTGGTGGCTGGTCTCCCAGGACACTGATGGCCACTTTGCCTGGAGTGGGGGACAAGGGGAAAGGGAAAGAGCATCTCCCCATTTTGCTCCATTTCCCCCCCAGACTGACCCTGCAAAGCCTGAGCCATAGGGGCTGGGTCACTAGGCTGCAGGGCAGCTCCCTCTCCAGCCTGGGCCCATCACTACCACTTCCTTTCTGCAGCCTCTGGCACCTGTACCCCATCTAAAGGAGTCAGTCATGAAGTCATGCCCAGTGCATCCCTGCCGCTCTCCCAGGGGCTTCCGAATGGACAGGGGACCCCACTGCTGTTTCTTCAAACAACCCTGTGCTGGAGGGCGTGGAGGCTGGGGTGGCAAGAATCTCCCTGAGGAGAGGGAGAAGCCAGAACCTCAGGACTCCAAGTTGGGGGGACTCCTCTGACTTGCCAGCAGCCATAGTGACCTCTACAAGCAAGCTCAGCCAACCAGCTGAGGCTGGCTCATCAGGAGGCTTTTTAAAAAGCCAGCAGGTAGTCTTCCTATCCCCCAAGTACCTCTTCACATCTGGCACATCCATCTCTGACCTGGGTCCCCGAAAAAGGGCGGTATAGACCACAGGAGGTCTACAGGGCAAAGGGGGGGGGCAACTGGGTGCCTAAGAAGCAGATCATGGGCTGAGCCTGCCAGGTGGGTGGGGCTTCAATGAGATGTACTAATAAAAGATAACAACTCTGGCAGCCTGCCTTCCTTAATGTGACCGCCACCTCTTTTGGCTCCTTCCTGGACAAGGGTACCCTGATGCCCTGAAGAGTCAATCGTGCTTTGTAACCAGCCTCCTACAGGTGCCCAGCAGGTGCCCAGCCAGGCTCTGGTTCTGGCCACCCCTATCACCACCTTCAGAAGGGTAAGCCACTCCTGGAAAACAGCCAGCCCTTAACCCATGAGCCAGACTGGCTTTGGGTGCCCTCTAGCGGCTCTTGCTTCTCCACTGAGCCAATGGAAGCCTGGTTGTGTTCTACAGCTCCTCTAAAGGTCAGGCCTAGCCAGGGGTGATGGTCCGCACCTGTAATCTCTGTTACTGGCTGCGGGCTCCCTAGAGCTCCAGAGATCAGGTGTCTGCACTAAGGCCAGCACCAGTACAGCGAGCCCCTGGGAGCAGGGGACCACAGGCTCCCTAGGGAGGGATGAACGAGACCAGGGGCAAATGGAACAGGTCAAAGTTTCCACATTCTTAGCAGTGGGATCTTTTTGGTGAGTGTTTCCTATACCTCAAACCTGGCCAAGATGGAGGGAGACCAGTCCCCCAATAAAGAAAAGATTGGGCCTCTACTCTCCTAGACTCGTAGGGTTGGTATCCAATGCACTCTCTCCCCAGACAAGCACTCGCCGATAACATAACTCTAGTGTCCTGACCTAATCCAATCTCTGTGGGGAAAGAAGACTCCCAGGGACAGAGGCTCATTGTTGGGGATCCCAAAGTCCCTTCTGAGGTTCTTGAGATCTCCAGACTTTGGAAGAAGCAGAGATTGAAGCAGGATGGCAGGGAGGAGAGGGTCAGGGTGTGTAGGGAAGCGCTGGAGTTTGCAGGGGCTGCTCCAGGATGACACATGAGTAAACTGGAAAGGCTCAGGCAATGCCAGGGAGAGGAGAATCAGCAGTGCCCCCCAGAAGAAGAGTCAGAGGAAGTCAAGAGGCCCAAAGGGAGAGTAATATAAGGACTAATCATTTCTTGCATTTGCATATGGTTCTTACACTTTTTTCACTCACACTTCGGAAACTTACTTTTTCATCTGATGTCAAAAAAATCCTGTAAGGGCTGGTACTATTAGTTCATCTCACAGATGAGCAAACTGAGGCCCAGAGAGGTTACTTAGGTTGTTATTTAATTCACCCACCATTTGAAGTGCCTGTGTTGTGTATGAATGGCAGCAATAGCCCTGGAGTCAGGAAGCCTTGGCTCCCGGCAGACCTGACACACAATTTTGTCTGCTAGCGGAGGGGCGCCAATCTGCATGGGAGGAGAGAGTCCAACCCACCCCACAGCACAGCCAACAGTTCTTCCAACTTCTGCTCAAGGAGGGAGAGCCTGCCGCCACTCCAGGCAGGGATGGCCCTCATTAGCAAGAAGCTTTTCATTACACCAAGACATCACTGCGAAAATGGCTGGAAAATGGCCTGGAATCGAGATGGCTCAGGGCCAAATGGCATCTCTTGGCATTCGCTTTTGAGAAGTTTTCAACAGGGCAGCTGTGTACTTAATGCCCAACTTTACATAAATCTTCCTTTGGGGACCCAGGAAGGAAGATGCTATCTGCCTCCAGAGAGAGAACTGACAAAAGTGCATATAGTGTGAGTTTACACACACACACACACACACACACACACACATGCACATGCATGCACACACATGCACACACACGCACACACGTACACACACACCCCTACCTTTGTGTCTAATGGCAGCCATTTCTAGGGTGGAAAGAAAAATATCAAAAATGCCCAGCAGAGAATGGAAGAAAAGGTAGAAGGAGGCAGAGAAAGGAGAGAAGCTTTGGGAATGCGAGCAGCACTCACCGCAGAGCTTGTCAAACAAAAGTGAATAGTGTGAAATGTAAATTCATGGTTTTATAGTGAGTCTTCTTTTTAGGTTGTGCTGTGTACATGGAAATGTTCTTTTCTTGTCTTTATGTATTTAAATTCAAAATGAATTTGAAAAGTTTTAAAAAGAAAAAAAATTTTCCTTTGGAGCTGTCAGTTGGTTTATACTCATAAATTAAAACTTGCCTGCGACTAAGAGCTTTATCCCTGAATCTGACCAGGAGAGTTCACGTCACAGAAACAGCCACTATTTTGGAAAGAGCGCTGTACCTGGAGTCTGAGAACGGAAGGCAACATCTTTCTGTGGATGTGTTATTGGGCAGAAGGTCACAAACCTTCCTTGGTGTCATTTACCCGGATAAAAACCATTTCTGTTTCTGACACTGAACCATGGGAAAATGCCAAGGCCTTGAGGGCCCATTCTGAGTAACTGAGGCTGCAGCACCCGTGGAGGTGACGGTCACACCTCTTCTCCACGTCATGGCTGAGGATGCCACGTTGGAAGCAGGCCAGCGGCCGTGGTCAGCAGAGGACTAGAGGATCTCTGTGGTCTTTGGAGGCAGTTATGGCCAGGCCTGGAGTCAGGAAGACCTGCCTGTGCTCCAATCCCAGTTCAGAGGCTTACTTGTCACGGGACCCTGAGCAAGGTGCTTCGATGAGGTTTGTCTCATTTTCCTCAACTGTAAAATGCAAGCAGTGATAACACCTACCCCCCAGGGTTGTGTGAGGATCTAATGAGAAGATATCTGTAAAGTACTTAGCACCACACCTGGCACATAGTAGGTGCTTAGTAAATACTTGTTTTCTTCCCTCCTTCTAGTTCTAAATCCTGTAAAATACCATTGAGTCTAAATCTGCCTGTCTGCAATTCCTCACTTACTACAGGCTAAGAGTAAATTTGCTTTTGGTTCCCATATCGGATTCTGGACCCATATCAAAAGGCTGCCTGTCCCTTCCACATAGCCCGCTGCCTTGCCATGCCTTTCTCATTTTTTAAACCCAAATATAACAATGATGCCCATTATGATGGGATGTGAGAAATACCACAAAAGAAGAATAGACAGCACTTTGGGGGTGAGAGGCTGGAGTCAGAGATGACTCCTGGGCCTCAAACTTGGGTGAACAGGAGAAAGATGGCACCGACAATGAAACATGGGAAAGCTGGGATGGAGGTGTTGGTTCTAGAAGGGCAGATGATGAGATCAGTTTTGAAGAGGCTGAGTCTGGAGGGGCAAGAGAATATCAAGGCAGATTTGTCACTTAATCAAATATGCAAAGAGGGATCTGGACATGTTGACCTGTAGAGATCTTCAAGCAGGAACAGAATGACCACTTATCTAGGATTCTTTCATATAGAAGTTGGTCTAGATGACCACTGAGGTCCCTTCCAACCCTCAAATTCTATGATTCTTCAAGTCTATGACACCTTCCTCCTTCATCTTACTTGTTCATCATCACCCTGCGGAGAAAAGGCTTGCCATCCCCACAACTACCAATATTAACTGCTGACCAACTGAACCCAAGAGCCCCAGGAATAGTGTCCCTTCCCCCCTTTCCTGACCACAACCACTGGCCTGTTTCCAACATGGCATCTTTAGCCACCATGCCAGATGGAGAAGAGGCTTGGCCACCACCTCCACAGGTGCTACAGCCTCACTTGCTGAAGAATGGGAAAAGAAAGGTCCTGCCAACAAAGGCCTTGACATTCTCAAATGGTTCAGATCAATGTAAAGCACCCGTAGGATGATTCGTGGCCATCTGCTTTGGACTCTACCTCACCACTGGGCTTTTCACTTGATGACTCCTGTATGAGTCATCTCTCCCATGAGGAAGTGAGCTCTTTGAGAGAAAAGCCTGTCTTACTTTCTCACTTTATCTCCAACACTCAGCTCATAGGACACACTTAAGAAATCCCTTTTTATTCATTCATTCAAAGGTCAAAATGGTCACTGAATAAATGGGGCCCCTGGGTGTTCTTTGCACCAGTCTATTCTGTTTTGGCAATATTCCCAGCTTTGACACACTTCAGAATGACGACAAAAATAAAAGCCAATCAGGACCCAACATCTTAGAAGATATTTTCAGTTAACTCAACCATTCATTAGTTCCAACCAACCTGGGACTAGCTACAACTTTGCTAACACATAATCAGATAATGTTCAAGCGAAAAGAGATCTTAGAATACCATTTGGAAGTTAAGTGCAAACAATGATAGCTGAACCTTGAGAATGGACGGGTCCTAGGTTCTCTCAGGAAGAAACAGGAGAAAGGAACAGGGGGTGCATGACTAAGCTTTGGGGAACTTCTGAAATCAAAGTGATTAGAAGGAAGAGAAGACACAGAGAAGAGAATGAAGGAAGAGTCAGAGTGGTCGGGAAACCAGGATAGAGCAGTGCTTCACACACAGCAGGTGCTTAATAAGTGTTTGCACTGAACTGAATACAGTCATAACATGGTGATCAATAGAGGAGTTTCGAGAGTACTTGGCACATACCCAGAAAATACTTAATAAATGATTTTTTCACTCACTCATTCAGCAAGGATAGCAATGTCAAATTCTCCAAAGATAGACGATGAGGATGGTGAAGCGGGAAGGCTCACCCCTGGGTGGCCCAAATCTCTGCTTCCCAGATCTTCTGTCACTACTCAGACACTCTCTTCCTAGGACCCAGCACTACCATCACCTCAGCCAATATGACCATAGTGACGTATTAAAACCTGAATGGATGATATTGATACAGTATTGACCCAGGCATGGAAACACCTCACTAAATTTCCTCTTTATTACAAGGGAGAGTCCATAGGTAAGGGGGGCGGCAGGAAGAAATGTGGCATAGAAAACCCCAAAATTCTCAGTAAAACTTTGAAAAAATGACATCCTTGGAATCTCATTTCCACCAAGCTCACTCCAATGCCACTTTTCCCGGTCCTCCTGCAAGGGCCTCCCCTCAAAAACATTTGCCTTATATTTCTCATATATGCTTCTAATATAGTAATTTATGGACATGTTGCTTCCTTGAACAGAAGGTTAGCTCCCTGAGGGCTCCCAGAATGACACCTAGCCCACAGCAGGCCCTCCTGTTTCCAAACCCAGCCTCAGACACTTATGAGTTATCTGGCCACAGGCTCGGACCACTTTACCACTTTCTGCCTCAGTTTCCACATCTGTAAAATCTTAAAGTGCCATATATAAATGCTGCCCCTTGTTCAATACTTGTTGGTTGATTTGGGAGGATGTCACCCAAATTACTGGCTCCAAGGGTGTCTTCAATTTTGTGGTCTCCTCTCATTCTGTCCTTGACTAACACCCTACTTGAATGATTCCTGGCGACACAGAGGTATGCCAAGGTCTCATGTCACATCCCTAACAGCCCAGCCAAACTCTGGACATGGACTGTTTGCCTGCTTTCCCAGGACTGGAGAGTTATCACAAGGTTGGCTGCAGGGTGTTGCAGAAGGCTGGGTCAGTGAAGGGACTGCCCACGTCGCTGACATCTCAGATCCTTGAGGTCTTGAGGTATCCCATCTCACCAGACTCTCCTCCAAAAGGATCCCACATAAATCTGTGGGATATATCAACATTCCGGGACCTGGGAAACACCTACTTTCTCCTTGACAGGCCAACAAGTGGCTTAAAGGCTTAAGGGAATAATCTACTGGGAAACGAAGGTAAACAAAGCAAAGCAACCTGCGGCAGGCTCCTCGAGGAAGCAGGAAGCAGGCAGCAGGCCAGCTCCTGGTGCTCTGGCTGCCAAGTGAAGGGCTTCTCCTGGCGGGAGGTAACTTGGTCAGGGGCTACTTCCAGGCATGGCAGAATTCCCCAGCCCCTCCTGGAGGCTGCTTCTTGGTCCTGGGCCCCCATGTCAGTCCCTGCCCCCTAATCTCCTGCAGGGTAACCCAGGCCCTGGGCCCTGAGGCTCCTGAACAGCCTCCTCTGATGGCCCCAGCTGCTTCTCTGACCTGACCTGGCAGTGACCTCCTCCCCCGCAGGAGTTCCTCTCCCCAGGAGCATCTCACTAGGCCCCTGCTCCAGTCTGACTGGTCCATCAGTTCTATTGGAGACATATATACCTGTAGGCTATTGGGGCTGGCTCAACTTCACAGGGTTGTTGTGAGGATTGAAGGAGGTAGCACACGTAGAAGACTTTCTTTTTCTGAAGCAGAGGGGTGGCACAGTGGAGAGAGCAATGAACCTGAGTTCAAATTCAGCCTCAGATGCTTACTGACTGGGGGACCCCGCCAAGGCACTTCACCATCACCTCCCTCAGTTTCCTGATCTGTAAAGTGAGGCTAAGAGCGCCTTCTTCCCAGGTTTTAGTGAGGATCAGATGAAATATTTGTAGAGTCCTCACCGCCCTTAAAGCCTTCTTGAAATCCTGCCATAACAATGACGATGAGGGCCGTACCCACTTCTGGTGGAGCTGGGCTTCTTCTTCCCCCACCATTCTAGCTCCGCATCAGACCAGGGATCTGCAGGCCCAACACCCTTGTTTCAAAAGCATTTTATCTTTTCTGAGGCCTGACTTAACCAGGGGCAGAGCTGGAGGAACCCAAAGCCTCTGAATCAGGCCAGGGTCTCCTCCACCATGCCCCTTCCTTCCCTCTCTGGTCATGTGTCTGTCATGGAGTCAGACAGGAAGTCTCTTAAATGGCTCAAAGAAGACTTTCCTCTCCTCTGGTGTATGACTATCTCCAGGTTTTCCCAGTCCTTCCGTCAGTCTGTCTCTCGCTCTGAGTCTCTGTCCTCACATTTAGGTGCCTCAGTCCTATGGGCTATAGGCCCAGCTGTGATCATCCGAAGCCCAGGCAGGGGGTGTGCCCCGACCTGGGGCCATGATGATCACAGGACAGCAGCTACCACTGGTACTCACTCCCTGGAGGGAGGGAGGGGGAATGGAAGAGATGACTGAGCAGGGACTGAAACAGAGGGTGAGGCTGAGGCAGGCTGGCAGGTGGGGTGGGGCGGTGCCCACTCCATGGCTGCCTACAGCACCTCCACCTCAGCCGGCAGCTGCTATACCAGCTCCTGCCCACATGGCTGCTCCTGCTGTAGCTGGGCCATGCCACGTAGGCCACATTCCATGCCAACATCCATTTTGTTCAATTAAAGGTAAAGACAAGTCAACCTTCACCACCAACCAGGCTACCTCTGCCCATTCTCCAAGGTACATCTGTCTACTGACCCTAAGGAATGCCATTGTGTTAGTGTAACTCCCTCCCCTGAAATGTCTATCCTGGCATAAGAAATGGTTTAAGGCTGGCAGAGGGCAAAGGAATCCCAAGGGGATGGGGTAGGTGGAGGACTGATTATGCACATGGTGAGGAAACTTGGAGAAGGAAAGTATTTGGATCTGGGAAACAGTGTCACAGACTGTGGGAAAGGAGGGGCAGGCAGGCTTCCATAGTCACTGAGAGGCTGACACAATGGTAGAAAAGAGGATCCCAAGTCCTTGGTGGAACCAGAAGCAAAGAGGAGGCAACACCCTCTCCTTGTATTAGAAGGTGCCATGTGGCAGGGCTGGATTGCCTGGAGAGACAGGCAGCTGCCCTTCTGGTCAGGCCAGGCAGGCCCAGCTCTCTGCCTTCTAGGCCATCTGTAGGCAGATCACACAGGAGGGGTGAACCCTCCCCCCCAGCCCTCAGAGACAATTTCTTTCACCTACCCCTCAGAAACATCTCTGGCTTGAACTAGGCCATTGCTTGAGGCATGGCCCCCATCACAGCCAACCCCTCAGTTCTGCCTCAGAGTCTTAATGGAGCTGTTATTAGGGGTACCAGTGGCTGTGGTAGGACCTTGCTGGCCACAAGATGCTTGCCTGAGATGGATCTGCAAGAGGCAGGAAATCCTATAGGATGGCCTCCTCCAATGGCCCTGCCCTTACTTGGAATACACCTTGGCTGGACCTGTCAAGAGCCTGATTGAGCCCAAGGTGACAAACTGACACATTATTGACATCCACTTCTGGGAAGGCTGAAAACACAGGCCACAAGCTCAGTAGTTACTCATGGACGGGAGTCATAAGACCTTAGGTGGAGCTCCAGCTGACACTCAGAAGCTGTGTGACCATTGGCAAAGTCACAGCTGCCCTGAGCTTCAATTTCCTCCTCTTCAAAACAAAGGGAATAATACTCTACCTAGCTCACAGTAAGCTTTAACTGGTTTATAAGTGTGAGGAAGTCAAAGCTGGGGGAGGAGGACTTAGCTTTCATCTATCCTGGGCCTCTGGAGACACCAGATGGCCTCACTTTGATGGCTCACTCTCCCTGTGGGGACTTTGCTCCCTGGGGACAGATGCCATGGAGTGCCCTAATCCAAGGAAAGAGGCTGCCAGGCGCTACGCTCGCCAGGGCTTCTGGCCCTTGCTGCCCTCCAGGAATGATGCTGAGACGCCCCTCTAGGGGCAGACCTAGAAGTTGGTCCTGCCCCACAGCCTCCCTCCTGGAGCCTCTGTGTCCTCCTTTCTCCACCATCAAGGGGCCACTCCAGGCCACGGGGGAGCCAAGCAGACCCACAAAGCAACCAGAACTGGCAGCCCATGCAGGGCCCATCATTGGATCTAGAGGGCAGTAACCACTCTGAGGTAGACTGCCTGCCCTGTCCTTTCATTTATGTGACTGTCCTGATTCTACCTCTTCTTCCTTTGGTTCCATTTTCTTGGCTTTACATCAACTCATGCCAGTTTTCCCATGTGTACCTAAGGTCCTCATGTTCATTTTCTCTGCAGTACAATGCACCAATGTTTGGCACATTGTGAGGCCATTCCCCAGTTAATAGGCATCCATTGTAGAATGTTTGTCATTACCTCCTTTCTCCTTAATCATGCAGGGTCTCCATAGGAACAGCAATAGCATTTAAATCTTCTCTGTATTGCCAACACTTGGCACAGTGCCAAGTTTACAGTGGGTCCTTAATAAATATTAGTTGAGCAAACTAATGATGAAAGCCCTCCCTCTCATAACTATCTTGTAGTAATTTTGTATATATTAATGAGAAACTCCAAAGAAGAAGTGGACAGGATGTCTTTGAGGAACTATATGACAGAAAGAGAAGACGGGCTGGTCACCTGGTGAGAGCAAAGGATGATAGGTGGACAGCCAGACTTCTGCCCTGTCGAGGAAAGGCACCCAGCATATTGGGTAGATACCCTCTGGCCACCAATGAGAAGTCATGGACAGAAAGTACATGAGATGGACAGGCTTATATGGGTTGGGATCTGTACCTTTGGAGGGACAGTGATGCTACCACAGATAAACTGCTCTAACAATCAATTAAAAATCATTATAAACTGCTCACTATGTTGTATGGCATTGTGTTAGATGATGCGGATACACAAATATGTCTTCAAGGAGTTTACACGGGCGTGAGGGAAGAAACAACATCCATCCATGGGTATATAGAGTATCTTTCCACAGGTATATACAGTATCTTTCCACAGGTATATAGAGTATCCATCCATCCATGGGTATATACAGTATCTTTCCATGGGTATATACAGTATCTTTCCACAGGTATATAGAGTATCCATCCATCCATGGGTATATACAGTATCTTTCCACAGGTATATACAGTATCTTTCCACAGGTATATAGAGTATCCTTCCATCCATGGGTATATACAGTATCTTTCCATGGGTATATACAGTATCTTTCCACAGGCATATACAGTATCCATCCATCTATTGGTATATACAACATCCATGTAAAGCAGATACAAAGTCACCTCCAAGGCTACCCCATCAGATACCTTGTATCTGCTTTGTATGGGGGGGGGGGGAGGATAGGGGGGGTGGGGAAATCAGGAAGTTTCATGGAGAAGGTGGAGTCTGGTTCCAAGACATGGGAGTGAAACCTAGAGATGGGAGGTGGAGAACTGTGTATGATGAAGAGCCACAGCAGCTTAGCTGGCCAGTGAAGCGCACGGGAGAGGTATAATGTGTGGTTAGACTGCAACAGTGGGATGGGGCCAGGTTGTAAAGTGCTTTAAAAGCCAAACAGAGGAGCTCTATTCTAGAGGTAATAGGGAGCCATGGGAGTTTACTGAGTAGAGGAGTGGCAGGTTCTTTGGTTGCTGTGTGGAGGATTAAAGGGAAGAACACGGCAATGGTCCAGGGGAGAGGCGCTATGGGCCTGAGCCAGGGCACTCACTGGCTGTCTGATGGAAATGAGGGCACTGTCATGGAAGAAGATCTGGAGGCTGGGGGGGAGGGGCGTGGGGGGGGCAGGGCAGGAGTTAAGGATAACATCAAGGTTGAGCACCAGGGAAAGGCATAATGGCTACTGTGATCCACTCATTTCCTCAACAACTAAACTGTATAGACCTCTCAGTCAATCTAAGGTACTGTTCTTGTTCCAAAGGGCACCCAAAGCATTCTGTGGCTGTGTGTAGAGACAGAAACCACACCCTTGACTTGCCTTCCAATTTACAATCCTCTTCTAACGTGTTATTCGGGATGCAAAATGCCCCAGGCTGGAACAGTGGCAAGACCTAGTCTCCAGGAAGCTGGGCCTTGACTTCCCTTTTGCACAGGGAACAGATGACTGCTCCTTCTTGTTCCTGGATGTCCTCAGAAGAGGAATGAAAGTATCCCTGATTTAAAAAAAAAGTGGGGAAAGAGTAACACTTTATATAAAGTAGAGCCTCATGTGAGCATAGAAAGCCACATAAAAATGCTTTTTCATTCATTTGTTTATTCCTTTGTTCATGAGAAAATCCAGGAAGCAGAGAAGGTAAGCACAGCACAGGGGAGGAAATTCAAGCAAAGAGAGGCTGAAACAGCCATGAAATTGTCATCAGAGAATCCCACAGACCATTTGGACAGAAGCAGGAAAGAGATGAGAAGTTTAAGAACCATTACAAACCTGGCCCAGAGCTAGGAAACAGTAGCAAGACAGAACTTCCATTTTCTGTGTGTCTGCTTTGAGCTCTCCACCAAAATCAGAGGGACAGCACATCCTTTCCTTAGCTGCCTTAATTCAAAAGGTACAAGAGCCAACAAAAAGGAATTCTACTCTGGATCTCATTCTCCCCAACAAACAGGAGAACAAATAATGGGGACCATGAAGTAAAACAACTGCTCCTTGGAGTTCCTGACAGAGAAGGACAAGGAGGCTGGGCAGAATCTCATATATGCCCTAAATATGGGGTGAGTAGATTTCAAAGGGTTCAGAGAAAGGAGAAGTTAGCCTCTGTTGACTTCGATTCTACAGAGGGAGTCAGCCCAGGGAGGGCAAGAAGTTTTTGAGGATAAAATTCTAAAGGAACAAAGAGAGAGAACTGAGGAAGAAGGAAAAATGGAGTAGGCCCAGGGGTGGGGAGCCTGCTGCCTCAAGGCTACATGTGGTTCCCCACCCCTGGAAGAGCATGACAATCCTCTACAGATGATTCTACAACCAGCTTAGATTTGAAAAAAAAAATACAAGCACAGAAGATGGAAATAAAAGAAGGTAACAGAAAAAAAAAAACATGGGGTGGCCCTATAAGAATATTGTCAGAAATTCTAAAGCGAAGGTGAGCTAAGGATAGAGAAGAAAACTGAGCCCAAGAGGGGCAGTTGTTCTTGAGCGACATTAGGGGTAAGAGGAGACTCATAGAAAGGGTAGGTGGGGCTGCCACTAAGTGTGAGCAGGAGAAAAATGAGTTACAGGAGAAAGCAGAGTTACTCATTTTGCTCTTGTATTCTCTACCCTGGAGAATGATCTCGGGACAGGGAAAGGTCAGAGTAAAAGTATACAGTAGGGAGTTGATACCCAGTAAAATCCAAGGCCATTGGGCAGCTTGGGCTGGGTTCATGTCACCAAGCTCAGGTGAACTCTCTCTTTGGGTACTGAAAGAACTGGTGGGTGGTGTTACTGAGAAAAGCCTTTCAGATCTTTAGTTGGGGAAGCATCTATAACCCAAAAAGCAACAGAAGAGATTTTTTAAAAGAGGCGACATTTAAGCAACACAAATAAAAAGCTTTTACACAAGCAAAATTAGTGCAACTGTATTAAGTGAGAATAAATCAAATATCTGAAAAACTCTGAAATCTAGGATATTACCTACATCAAGTCCTACTCTGATGCTACATTGTGGTCTGGAGGTGATCCTGGGTCTTACGTTCTTTGGGAAGTTTGGCCATGTTGGAAAAGCTCTGATTATAGTCCCAGCAAGAGACTGTATTGGCTCTCTGAGGACCAGCCTAAGGAGAGACTCGCTGCCAATAAGCTGGCAATGACCTCAGCCCTGGCAACCCATGAGAAAGAAAGCTACAAGTGGCCTTCTATTCTATCCTTCTGCAGTGACGTGACCAAGGGGCAGAAAGCGATAAGCCTAACCCAGTTTTTAGAGTGGCTCTAACAAGAACTCACCTGCTGGGCCTCTGGATGTAAGGTCACCATCCAGTGATCACAGTGTACATCTGCTGATAAACCACAAGACCCCAAGGGAAGATGCAGTTAAGTGAGAAGACAGCTCACAGATTCTCCTTGAAGAGGAAAATAAAGGAGCTGGTGGAATTGGAAAATGGTGCATCACAAAACAACAAGAAAAATCATTTCATGGCAAACTGGAGCATCTTGAATGGTGGTCATGATGAGCACTTGCAGAAATACTATGATAACAATAACTGTAGTTTGATGCCAACATATGTTGCTGAAGAAGAGCATGTATAGAAAACTGAAAGACTCCAAATTCAGTTAACATATACCTTGATATGCAATTACTTGGATGTCAAGTGGCATTGGTGAGGGGTGAAGCCAAGACAGAGGAGGAAATTGAGCATTTCTGCTGAGCTCCCCCAACTGAACACTCTAAACAGTTTAAAAGGGAAAACGTGACATCAAATTTGGAGTGGGATAACCAAAAAGACACAGTTTCTCATTTTCCCAGCCCAGGACAGCTTAGGAGAACTGAGAGAGAAGTCCACCTGTGGACAATGGGGTGGGAATTGGCTGGGAATATGCAGTACTGGCTGTGAAGCGTAGAGGCACTGACAGCAGCAGCATCAGCAATAGCAGTGGTGGCATGAAGAGTGGTAAGGGAACCAAACTCCTGGTCAGAAAGATAATTCAGAGACCCTTGTACTAACACTGGGCATAAGCCTGGGCACCACTTGGCAGGTCTTTTACCCATTATCCAGTTCTGGGACACAGGGGCAGAGAAGAGTGATTATGGCTTGTGGTTTTGAGGGAGCAGAGGCCTTACCTGGGTAAGGACCAGAGTACAGACCAAGAGGGAGTGACCAGAACTCTCTCTGTATCACACCACCTTGGAAGAACCAAAAACATACATGCCCCCAGATTTAGCAATAGAAGTTCTGGCTACCCATTCCCCTCAGAGGTGAGCAGAGCTCAACTTTAACATAAAGTCCAAAGCCAAGAAATACTCTGAAAAGACAAGCAAGCAACAAGAAAAGAAACTGACCACAAATATCTTCGATGGAGACAGGGAAACTCAAGACTGACTTAAAAACATCTATAAGCAAAGCCTCAAAGAAAAATATAGGTTGACACAGGCCCAACAAAAATTCCTAGAAGTGCTTTAAAGGAAGAGATTTCTTTAAAAAGGGTGAAAATAGTGATTTTTTAAAATCAAAAGCAATTGAGGAAAAATTGGGAAAAGAAAGCAACGCAAGAAAATTTTGAAAAAAAAATTAACAGCTTGGGAAAAGGGAAACAAAACCTCACTGAAAAAAATAACTCCTTAAAAATTTGAACTGGTCAAGTGGAAGCTAGTGACTCCATGAGACATCGAGAAACAGAGTAAAAAAATTTAAAAAAAAGTAGAACTTGTGAAATATCTCAGCAGAAAAACAACTAACTTGGAAAATAAATCAAGGAAAGATAGTTTAAGAATTATTCAACTACCCTGAAAGCCAAGATCAAATAAAAAGCCTGTACATCATAGTTCAAGCAATTATAAAGGAGAACTGCCCAGATATCCTAGAACTAAAGGGTAAGGCAGGAACTAAAAGAATTCACTGTACTTCCCAGGAATGTTATAGCCAAATTATGAGAGAAAATACTGGAAGCAAACGGAAAGAAACCATTCCAGTGCCATGAAGCCACAGTCAGGACCACACAACATTCAACATCTATAACTATAAAGGGGCATATAATCCTACAGGGAGGGAAAATGTACCTCTAATGAAATGGAAAGATTTTCAAGCAGATGAAAAGACCAGAGCTAAATAGAAAATTAGACATTTAAACACAAGACTCAAGAGAAGCATAAAAAGAAAAAACATGAAACAGAAGTAATAAGAGACTTCATAAGTTGAAACCATTTACGTTCCAATATGGTAAGATGATACACATAACTCCTAAGAACTTGATCATTGTTAGGACAGTTATAAGGAGTCCACATGGACAGAGAACATGAATGTGAATCTATTATGTTGTGACGAGCCTGAAAAAAGAATAGAAGGGTGATAACATGGGATGCACTGGGAAAGGGGGGAAGGGAGAGGAAAAATGGGGAAAATGATTTCACATAAAAGAGGCACACAAAGAACAGTTTTTTACAGTGGAGAGGAAAATGAAGGGAGAGAGCAGGCAACACTTGAACCTTACTCTCATCTGAACTCGTTCAAAGAGGAAAACATATGTGTGTGTGTGTGTATGTGTATGTATACACATACACACACACACACACAGTTGGTTATAAAAATTAATCTTATCCAATAGGGAAGTAGGAGGGAAAGAAACTAAGAGAAAAGGAGGGGATAAATTAAGGGAGGCAGTGATCAAAAGCTAAACAAATTTTTGAGGGGAGATAGGGTCAAAAAAGAGAAAAATAAACAGAAGAGGATGGAAGGAAAAACAATCATAACTATGAGTGCAAATGCTAGATTCTGGATAGCAGAATGGATTGGAAACTAGAACCTAAAAATATGTTGTTTACAAGAGATGCACTTGAAACAGAAAGAAACACAGAGAGTTAAAATAAGGGGCTGCAGCAGAATGTATTAGCTTCAGCTTGAAGTTAAAAAGACAAGAGTAGCAATCATGATCTCAGACAAAGATAAAACAAAAATAGACCTAATCAATCAATCAATAAACATATTAAGCTCCTACTATGTGTTTGGCAATATGCTAAGTGCTAGAGATACAAAGAGAAGCAAAAGACAACCCTGTCTTCAGGGATTTATAATCTAATGGGAAAGATAACATGCGGATATAGATAAAGCAGCTATTGAAACAGCCCAGGTGTGAGGTAATGAGGGTCTGCACAGGGTGGGGTGGGGGGGGTGGCAGAGTTAAAGGAGAGAAAGTGGAGTATTTGAGAGATGCTACAAAGGTGAAATTGACAGGCCTTGGCAATAGCGTGGATATGGGGGATGAGATACTGAGGAGTCCAGGATAACTCCGAGATTGGGAGCCTGAAGGAATGGTAAGATAGTGTTGCTCACTACAGTAACAGGGATGGTAGGAGAAGAGGAAGGTTTAGGGGGAAAGATAACAAATTCTGTTTTGTCCATATTGAGTTTAAGATGTCTTTTGGACAACTAATTCGAGGTGTCTGAAAGGCAGTTGGAGAAGTGAGATTGGAGGTCAGCAGAGAGAGTGAGGCAGGAATGGTAGATTTAAGAATCATCAGCATAGAAATGGTGATTAAATCCACGGGAGCTGATGAGATCACCAAGTGAAGAAGTATTAATTAAAAGAGATTGAGAAACCATTTTTTGCTAAAAGGCACAATAGACAAGAAGTAATAATAATACTGAACATATATGGACCAAATGGCATAGTATCCAAATTCTTAAAGGAAAAATTAAATGAGTTACAGGACGAAATAGTAAAATATACCTCTGGAGGACCTCAAATTGCCCCTCTGGGCACTAGATAAATTTAAGCATTAAGTAAACAAGAAAGAAGCTAAGGAGATGAATAGAATTTTAGAAAAATTAAGGATGACAGATCTCAAGAATATTGAATGGGTAATAAAAAGGAGCACACCTTTTTTCTCAGCTGTACATGGCCCTTTTACAAAAATTAACCATGTATTAGGACATAAAAACCTCATAAAAATGCTGAAAGTCAGAAATATTAAATATATCCTTTTTAGACCATAATGCCATAAAATACATTCAATAAGGGCCCTTTGAAGCAAAGATTAAAAATTAGTCGGAAACTAAATAATTAAATCCTAAAGAATGAGTTGGTCAAAGAATAAATCATAGAAACAATCACTAATTCTATTAAAGATAATGATAACAATGAGACAATCTACCAACATGTGTGGGGTGCAGCCAAAACAGTACTCAGGGGAAAATTTATATGCTTACGTCAGTGAAAGAGCAAATCAACAAATTGGGCATGCAACTAAAAAAAAAAAAACAAATTAAAAATCTCCAATTAAAGACCAAATTAGAAATACTGAAAATCAAAAGGAGATATTAATAAAATCAAAAATTTAAAAACAACAACACCGAACTAATAAATGAAACTAGGAATTGGTTTTATGAAAGAAAAAAACCAAAATAAACCATTTGCTAACTTGTTTAAAAGAAAGAAGAAAACTAAATTACCAGCTTCAAAAATAAAAAGATGAAATTAAAGCAATTATTAGGAGCCATTTTGCCCCAACTATATGCCAATAAAACTGACAATCTAAATGAAATGGATGAGTATGTACAAAAACATAAATTATCCAAATTGGTAGAAGAAGAAATAGAATACTTTTAAAAACACTGTGTTACAAAAAGAAATTGAACAAGACATATATGAGCTTCCTGAGGAAAAAAAAAATTGTAGGATTGAATGGATTTACAAGCAAATTCTATGAAACATTTAAAGAATAATTAACTCTAACTCTATATAAACTGTTTAGAAAAATTGGAAAAGAAGGAGTCCTACCAAATTCCTTCTGTCATACAAATATGGTTTTGATACCAAAACCAGGGAGAACAAAAACAGAGAAAGAAAGCTATGGAAAATTAAAGAAAATAATTTCCCTAATGAATACTAATGCAAAACTTTAAAATAAAATACTAGCAAGGAAATTATAGCCATGTATCACAAAGATAATACAATATGACCCAGATGAATTTATACCAGGAATGCAGAGTTGGTTCAATATTAGGAAAACTATAAGCATAATTAACCATACCAGTAACAAAAACTACAAAAATCATATGATCATATCAATAGATGCAGAAAAAAGCTTTTGACGAAATACAACTTCCATTCTTACAAAGCACAAGAATAGATGGAGCTTTTCTTAAAATGATAAGTCATATCTATCTAAAACCAAGAGCAAGCATTATCTGTAACATGAATAAACTAGAATGCTTCCCAATAAGATCAAGGTGAACAAGGATGTTCATTATCTCCATTACTATTCAATACTGTACTAGAAATTGTACTAGCTATAGCAATGACCAAAAAAGGAAACTGAATAAGCATAGGTAACAAGGAAACAAAACTATAACTATATATGTATATATATGTGTGTGTATATATATATATATATATGTGTGTATATATATATATACACACATATATATAAATCTAGAAAGTCAACTAAAAACCTAACTGAAACAATTAAAAACTTGAGCAAAATTGTAAGATATAAACTAAACCCATATAAATCATCTGCCTTTCTGTATAATTAAAAATAAAGCCTGGCAGGAAGAAACAGAAAGAGAAATTACATTTAAAATAACTGTAGCCAATATAGAATACCTACCAAGAGACACATGCAGGAACTAAATGAACACAATTCAAAAACACTCTTTACATAAATTAAGACAAATTTAAACAACTTAAAAATATTAATAGCTCATGGTAAGCCAAGCCAATATAATAAAAACAGTAATACCACCTAAATTAATTTACTCATTCAGTGCCATACAAGTCAAACTACCAAGGATTCTTTTATATAGCTAGAAAAAATAATAACAAAATTCGTCTAGAGGAACAAAATGTTGAGAATACCAAAGGAACCAATGAAAAAAAAAAAGTGAAGCAAGGCAGTCCAGCAGTACCAGTTCTCAGACTATACTACGAAGGTGTAGTCACCAAAACAATCTGGTACTGGATAAGAGACAAAGAAGTCAATCAATAGAACATACTAGCTACACAATTCACCAAAGTAAATGACTGCAGTAACCTAATGTTTGATAAACCCAAAGATTCAAGCTCATTATTTGGACAAGAGTTCATTATTTGACAAAAACTACTGGGAAGAAAAAAAAACTGAAACACACCCTGGCAGAAAGTAGGCAGAGACTGATATCTCACACTATTTACCAAGGTAAGCCCAAAATGGTTACGTGATTTAGACATAAAGGATTATATCATAAGCAAATTAAGGGAACATGGGAAAAATTATTTGTCAGATCTATGGATAAGGGAAGTTCATGACCAAACAAGAGAGAGGATTACAGGTGGTAAATGGATAATTTTGATTACACTAAGTTTAAAAGGTTTTACACAAACAAAATGAATGCAGCCAAAATTAGAGGGAAAGCAGGAAACTGGGGGGAAATTTTTACAGCAAGTTTCTCTGATAAAGGTCTTATTTCTTAAGTATGTAGGGAAATGAGTTAAATTTATAAAAATAAGAGCCATTCCCCAATTGATAAATGGTCAAGGGATATGAACAGTTTTCAGAAGAAAAAAAAATCAAAGCCATCAAGTCATATAAAAATGGTGTAAATCACTAATAATTAGAGAAATGCAAATTAAAACAACTCTGAGACGCCTCCTCATATCAGATTGGTTAACATGTCTGAAGAGGCAAATAACAAATGCTGGAGGGGGTGCAGAAAAATAGGCATGCACCATTGGTAGAGTTGTGAATTAGTCCAACCATTTTGAAGAACAATTTGGAACTGTGTCCAAAGGACTATAATATAAAACTGTGTATAACCTTTGAAATAGCAATACCATTACTAGATCTGTACCCCAAAAAGATAAAAGGAAAAGGATTTTTGTACAAAAGTGTGTAAAGCCACTCTTTTTGTGGTGGCAAACAATTGGAAACTGAAGGGATGCCCATCAATTGGGTAATGGCTAAACAAGTTGTGGCATATGATTGTGATGGAATACCATTGTGCTATAAGAAATGATGAGCAGAATGGTTTCAGAAAAACCTGAAAAGACTAATAAGAACTGATGCAAAGTGAAATGAGAAGAAATAGGAGAAGACGGTACAAACTAACAACAATACTGTAATGACAGCTACTTGTGAAAGACTTATCTTCTCTCCTCCATACAATGATCCACAACAGTTCCAAAGGACTCGTGATGAAAAATGTTCTCTACCTCCAGAGAGAGAACTGATGATCTGAGTGCATATTGGTGCATACAACTAGTAGGCCTATACCACAAAGAAATCAAGGAAAAAGGAAAACTACCCATATGTATATAAAATATTCATAGAAGTTCTTTTTGCAGTGGCAAAGAACTGAAAACTAATGCCCATCAACTGAGGGGCAGTTGAACAAATTAAGATATATAAATGTAATGGAACATAATTGTTCCTAAGAAATTATGAAAGGGATGGTTCTGGAAAAACCTAAGAAGACTTGATGAACTGATGCATGCAGAAGTGAGCAGAACCACAAGAAGGATGTATACGCTAACAACAGCAGCATAAAGACAAAACAACTTTGAAAGACATAAGGACTCACATCAATGCGATGACCAGCCAGCACTCCAGGGGACTAGCCTACTCCTAACAGAGAGGTAGGTGATGGACTCAAGATGCAGAAGGAGAGATGGATACTTTGGAGCCTGTCGATACAGACATTTGCTTTGCTTGATTAGGCATATTTGTCGCAAGGGTTTTCCCTTGCTCTCTTTTTTTTCCTATGGTGGGGGGCAATATAGGGAGGTGGTGGTAAAAAAAAAAGTGAATAGAGCCACTGAAAAATCTTTTTAAAAATGCACAGAAGAAAACAAAAAAGGATGAAAGGAATCACAGGCAGGTAAGTCAGCTTTGAAAGCTACACATTGAAATTATCTGTGTTTTTAAAAAGCAAGCTGTATATAATAGATATCCACAATTCCCTGCACAATTTTCTTCTTCTGTTATGCCCACTTTACTTGGTGTTTCCCAAGTTCATAAAAATAAAGATAAATCTGCTCCAACATTACCAGTTGTGTCTTCTCCAGCCTGATGGCAGTTATGTACAGAGGGAACTTGGCAGTGTGGGGCATCACAAGCAGAAAAGTTTTTGCAGGGATATTTGTGTTACATCCTCCTTCTGCAGCTTTCCCAAGTAAGCCAGGGCTCCAGCCCAAAAGGAATGCTGTACAGAGGGAGCAACAAGCAGTTTAACTGGAATGTAGGAAGCACGAGGGAGAATTGTGTGAATTTGTCTCTCTGAGCTTCAATTTCCCATCTGTAAAATGGGCATGATAACACCCATCTCACAGAGACTTAGGTCTCTCTCCTAGAATCCAGCATTAGGTGCCAGGTGGTGGGGTTCTTAGCTGCTCCTTCTCTCTCCCATCTGGGCATCAATTCAGAGCGATCAGTCACCCGGGGCAGGGCAGTAGAACAGAAAGAATCCTAGACCTGAAGGCCAAGGCTATGTTTCGACTCCCAG
Organism: Trichosurus vulpecula; assembly: GCF_011100635.1. NCBI lineage: Eukaryota > Metazoa > Chordata > Mammalia > Diprotodontia > Phalangeridae > Trichosurus > Trichosurus vulpecula. The sequence goes on along the minus strand of NC_050578.1, from coordinate 277,130,941 downwards.
GTCTGATTCTTGCTGGCCCTGGGACTTTGAACAATCAATCCACGGAACAAGCATTTGCTAAGTGCCTACTCTGTGCCCACCAGGGTGCCAGGTGTGGGGGATACAAAGATGAAATGGTCCCTGCCTGCAAGAAACTTACATTCTGCTTACAGATACACAATATGTAAATCTATACTTACCAGGGGCCTGGCCAATGAAGCTCCATTCACTCTTGGCCAGGCCCCTGTCACACAGAGAAGACAGATTCCAGGCAATTTGGAGCATATGTGGGCAAATACAAGGGGAGTCAGGACAGGCCTCCTGTCAGAGGCAGCCCTTGAGCTGAGCCTGGAAGGGACCTAGGGATCCCAAGAGGCAGAAATGAGAAAGAGGAGGTTCCCAGCAGGGGAGCCACCTGTGCCAAGGCATTGGAGTCAGGAGTGCATGGGGGTCCAGCTTAGCTGGGCCACTGCATGAAGAGGGGTTAGAACGTGAGCTCATGCTCTTGGTGTCTCAGTTTCCTTCTCTTCAAACTGGAGATGATCTTTCATCATCTACCTCATGGGGTTGTTGTGGGGATCCAACGACATCCTGTATGTAAAGCACTTCATAACTGTCAGATGCTATTATTATTAGGCTTAGGTTTTTGATTTCAGCCAAACCCTTCCCTCTCTGTGGGCCTGCCTTCTCATCTGTGAAATGAGGAGTCCTAGGCCTTGCACAGCTTCCTTTACAAGGCTGTGGTGAGGACCAAATAAGATCTAGAAACTGTTTCCTCAGCAAGTGCTAGTAACAGTCCCCCGGGGCCTTGGGCAGCCACTTCCTGTGACTTCAGACTCCTCCCTTGTCAAGTTAGAGCTCCTACCGGCACAGCCTATCTGCACCGGACCAAGGTAAGCTTGAAAGCGATCACAGCTGGTTCTAACTAACCTTGAGGCTGGAACACACTTCCTTCCTTTCAATGGTGAGAAGGCACACGTCCGAGGTAGACTAGTCTCTCTGTCTCTCTATATATGCATGTGTGGGTGTACGTGTGTATGTGTGTGTATGTGTGTGTGTATTACAGCTGCTGTAACTGACCATGTTGTACAATGGGGGAAGGTGGAGAAGTGCTTGATGCCTTGGTAAAACATATTTTTTAAAAAATGAAGTTACTATTCATGGTGAGGATAAGTCCTGCCCCCACCTAGGCCACAGTTGTCCCAAGGATCATGATTCCATGGTGGATTCTCCCTCCATTTAGGAGGATGATAGCTCTTTGAGAACTAGACAATGTACTTCCAACATCTGCTATGCCAGAACATTCGCATCTTTTGTGGCCAGACTGTAACAGGATTCTCTGTCATTGGCTGGGCTGGTCCTCCAATGACAGTCATTTCCAGCTTGCTAGAACTTGAAAGCTACTGGACTGTGAGATCATAGACCAAGAGCTGGAAGGGCCCTTAGAGGTCAAGTCCAACACCCTTTTATGAAGAGGAAACAGGCCTAAGAAGGTGCAATGACTCACCTCAAGTCACACTAGTAATGAATGTTAGAATCAAAATGTGAACCCAGCATCTCTGCCTCCAGGTACAGGCTCTTTCTACTGTGCTGTATGCATGGTCAATTCAGGGTCTCCTCTCTGCAGCAATAAAGGAAAGCTTTTCATCAGAGAAAGGCTTTGGTGGAGTTTTCTGTGAAATCTAATCCAGTCCAATAATGTTACTGTAAGGAAAAACGACTTTGAAAGACTTAAGAACTCTTATCAAAGTGATGACCATCCATGTCCCCATGAGGAGGCATGTTACCTGCCTACGGACAGGGAGGTGATGGATTCAAGGTGCTGACCTAGACATTTTAATTGAGGGTGTGTTTGGAGGGGAGTGGGGCTGGGGACAGTTATGCCAAGAGGAGAAGACAAGGTAAAAAAATTAAAAAGGGCCACAGTATTTTTAAATGCACAAAAGAATTAGAAAGCATATTCCAACAATATGTTGTTTACAAGATATGCACTTGAAACAAAGATTCACACAGAGATAAAAATAATAGGCCTGTTTATAAAATATGAAAACTAAGCAAAATCGATTATGCTTTAGCTGAAGAAGGACTTAAGAACTCAGATCGATCTAGTGACCAACCAGGTTTCCAGAGACACCATCATGAAGTGTGTTACCCGCCTCCTGACAAAGATGTGAGAGACAGGGTGCAAAATATGACACACGTTTTTTAGATGGCCAATGTGTAAGAATTTCTTTTACTTGACTTTTTCTCACATCTGACTCTTTGTTACCCCATTTGAAGTTTTCTTGGCAAAAATACTGGAGTGGTTTGCCATTTCCTTCTCCAACTCATTTTACAGATGAGGAAACTGAGGCAAATAGGGTTAAGTCACTTGCCCAGGATCACACAGCTAGGAAGTATCAGACTGGATTTGAAATCAGGAAGATGAGTCTTCCTGACCCAGGTGCTCTGTGCACTATGGCGCCACCTAGCTGGCCTACATGTTTGACTATGCACATGTGTTATTTTGCTTTTCTTTTTAAATGGGGGAAATAGTAAGTGATTACTTACCCTGAGGAAGTGGGAGAAAGAAAATTAGTGTTTTAATTGACAAAAATAAAAAATAAAATGAGAGGTACATTAAAAAACAAAATAAATCCACAGAAGAGAACAGAAGGGTGTTGAAAAGAAAGCAGACAAGCAGGACACCTTTGAGAGTAAAACACTAAATTTATTATGTACTTTTAAAAAAGCAAGCGGCATGGGTTAGAAACTGTCAGTCAATCAGTCGATAAGCATTTATTAAATGCCTATTATGTGCTAAGCACTGTGCTACCATCTGGGGATACAAAAAGGGGCAAACAACAGTTCCTGCCCTCAAGGAGCTTACAGTCTAATGGCCGAGGAAAGAAGAAGGCAAATACACACAAACAGGTTCTATACAGGATCACTAGGAAATAATTCACAAGGAGAAGATGCTAGAATTAAGAGGCATTGGAGAAGGCTTCCGGTGGAAGGCGGAATTCACAGTTTCATATATAACCCTCTTGTATGGTCTCCTTTGTGTATGGAAATACTCAGTTTGGGGGTTTGTTAAATTAGGATTTTTAAAAGACAATAATTTCAAAAAAAACTATGGGCTTTCCAGTCCAGGCAAGCCTTGGAAAAATAGACTATTGTGGAACATTTTATACCATTTTATATCATTTCTAATTTCAACCAGACCCAGAGCCTGAATTAATGAATAACTGGAAGAAGATCCAGGACCTGGGCTTCTTCTGTAAAGTTTGCTCAAGAAATACTCTTACCTCTGTCAACGGGGCCAGATCAGACTGACCTAAGGACATTCTATTCCCTGTTAGCCATTGAAGGATGAGACCCTAACCCCAAGAAAGACTACCTCGCTTAATATTCTACTGGTATATGTTATGTTATGGAATATGTTATGGTATATGTTATGGAATGTTAATGAGACACAGAGATGCTGGGCTGTAGTTTTAACATTCTTTACAACCTTATTCCATTAAGGGAAATCCTTGTCTTGTGGTTAAACATACATGGGGATCATAAATTTGAGTAACATGCTGAATTGTGATTGTTCTAAAAAAAATATAAAACCTGTTCATGTTTCTGTCCAAGTCAGTCAGACTCTGTCTGGCTAAATCCATGATCATGTCTGTCTGCTATGTTTAAAGTGAATGAATGGATAAATAAATAAGTAATATGAATTTTTCTATCACCTAGCTCTGTTGTTTCCTTCAACCAAATTTTCAGGTTTAACACTATCAAAGATAGTTTAATGTGATAAAAGTGTGGTTTCATGATAAAGAATGTGTCAAAATCTTGTGAATGTAATACCAAACAGTATAAAACAAGTGACTGCAACACGAACACGGTTTCGGTTAACGGTTTCGGTTTTTAATGTAAAAAGTTGCGAGGTTTATTGGATAAGTCAATACATTTAATTATTTTACTATGTCCCAAGTATTTTGAACCCCTGGGCAGCTAGGTGGCACAATAGAAAGAGTGCCAGGCCTGCAGTCTAGAAGCCTCATCTTCCTGAGTTCAAATCCGGCCTCAGATACTTACTAGCTGTGTGACCCTGGGCAAGTCACTTAACCCTGTTTGCCTCAGTTTCCTCATCTGTAACATGAGATAAAGAAGAAAATGGCAAACCATTCCAGTATCTTTGCCAAGAAAACCCTAAATGGGATCTTGAAGAATCAGGCACAACTAAAAATGACTGAACAGCCACAAATTTCAAACCCCACCATAGATTCTAAGAGGGAAGAAGCCAAAGAAAGCACTATAGAAGCAAAGCAGTACAGGAAAACAGGATTTGAGAGTCTAGAGATAGATAACCAATAAAGCAGTTATTAAGCAGTGTGTGCAGGCACTTGCTGAGACACCTGGGTTTGAATCCTTGGTCTATGTGACCCAGGGTGAGTCACTTCCCCTTTCTGAGCCTCAGTTTTACCATCTGTAAAATGAAGATCATAACAGTACTCCCTCCCAGAGTTGTTTTGAGGATCAAATGAGATAATATGTGAAAAATGTTTTGCAAACCTTAAAGTGCTATGTTTTAATTACTGCTTATGCTCCCCACTTTAAGAGATGCTGTCAGTAAAGCTTTATGGTAGAAAATTGTGATGAATCTGGAGTCCCAGGACTTGGGTTCAAATCCCAAAAAAAGACCTCAGCTGTCTCCACCTGTGATCTTGGACTTTAAGGTCTCCAGGCTTTGGTTGCTTTAATTTAATTGAAAATGTTTCTTCATCTTTAAAAGTGTATGTATGTGTGTGAGTGTGTGAGTGTGTGTGTGTGTGCACGCGCGCTTGTGTGTAGAATGTGTGTGTGTGTGGGGGGCAGGTTATGCCATCTAAGGTCCCTTTCAGGCCTTAAAAATCATGATCTTATGACCTTAGACTTCATTTAGACTGACCTCTCATATTAAAGATGAAGCCAAGACCTATGAAAAGGTAGTTACTCTGACTGAATGAGTACAAATGTATTTATTATCGCTGTGTACCAGTCATTGTTCTAAGCAAAGGGGGTAGAAATACAAGCAAGCAAGCAAGCACGACAGCGCCTGCCCTCAAGGAGCTAAAAGAAACTACTAAAAGGGAGAGACATGAATTGCTAGAATTGGAAAAGGGAGAAAAGGGAGAAAGGGAAAAGCAATGGCACAGCAGAGAGATGGCTAAAAAGTGGTGATCTCGGCCTTTGACAAGGACTACGTCAAGTGAAAGTTTACCAAACACAGCCCAGGGTCATGGGATAGGAATCCAAATTTCAGGAGGTGAAGGAGGCTGGAGCTGCAGGGACACAGTAGGGAGATTGGAGAAAAAATGGCATGAACTCTGCCAATAGGAATCACTAGATTGAAGGCAGAAGGCCTAGGTTCGAATCCCAGCTCTACCACTTATTACCTGTGAGACTTTCGTCAAGTCAGTCTCCATGTCTGACTCAAATGGCCATTAAGATAATTTCCAGTTGCCACTACTGTTGTTATTAATAATAATCATTATGAGGAGGCAGAGTGAAATAAGAGGATAAAGAAGGCAGAAAGACTAGGCTGGGTTTAAGTCCACAGTTCTGACACTATTTGGTTGTATGTCTCTGGCCAAGGCACTTAGCTTCTCAGGCAAGTCTCTAAGAATCTATGTTGCAGAGAAGGTGCTGCCCTGCATTGGTGGAGGGAGTTTCCTCCTCTGCTAATGAAATCCCAGGGCCGACAATCATAATCATAATGCAGCTGACATTTCTTGGAGCACGACAAAGGTCCTCACACAGGTCCTTACCTCATTTACTCCTCACAGAGGAGGCAACCAGGCCCAGGAATGCTAGCTCTGGGCCCTCTGGTCTGGGCAATGGGCTTGGGCACGCTCACTTGCCCGCTCGCCTGGGCGCTAACCCTCCGGCCCACATGGGGCGCTGTGGCGGCCGCAACACCAACCATCCCTGGAAGGGACCCTTGGGTCGGCTCGGGTTTGCGCCACCGCTGCCACCTCGTGCTCCTCCTCCCCAGCCTCTGAGGAGAGCCTAGCTGGCTGTTCGCTCGCTCGCTCTCGACTCAGCCTCTCCTCGAAGGCCCCGCGACCCTGGACGGGCCTAGTCCAAGCCCAGTCTCCACAGCACCTCAGCGGGGCTGCTGTGGTAACGAGGCGGGCGCCCTTTGCGCCTGCGCCTGCGCCTTCCCTGAGGAGGATCAGGAGCATGCTGGGAAATGAAGTTTGTGGGACTGTCCGCCTCGCGGTTCCGACACAAGATGGCGCTCGCGGGCTGCGGAAGGCGCGGGGGTGGGGGTGGGGGGGCAAAGGCTGGGCAGGGGGTGGGGCTTAACGGAGCCCTGCCCATCCTGGGCGGAGCTTCGGGCTCGTTGCCGCCAAGAACAGAAGAGCAGGACTGAGGCGGAGAGAAGTACCTGGTCACTGGGTGTTGGGATAGACCCTGTTACGAAACAAATGCATCACTGTCCCCATTTTACAGGGGGGAGAAACCGAGTCCCGGGGAAGTTAGCGACGCGCCCAGGATCGCGGGGGACCCTAAGGAGGTCACGAACGGCGCATTATTATCTCAGTTTTACAGCAGGGGAAGAACTGGCTTGCCTCTGGAAATCCGTGGGTTCGTGGAGTGCCAGCCCTTGAACCCACCTCCTGGCTCCTGATCTCATGCTTCCCCCAACCCCCCTCCAGCGTGCAGAGAGGTAAACTGAGGCTGGGTCACAGGACAAAGCTCGCGTCTCCGAGAGCTGTCCCGGAGTGCAACGGCCCTCCTGGAGAGGTGGTGGACGCCCAGATGACAGGCCACGGCTATCCTGGTAGGCAGCACTTGTCAGGGTGGGTAGGCCTAGAGGCTCACGGAGATCTCTCCCAGCCTGGGCTTTTAGAGAGGTTTTGGGGTTTTAGTGGGGTGCAGAGGCAAGACGGAGCTTCAGTGGCAGACGAAAGAGACTCGAATTTGGCGACACAGGGATGGGGGAGGAGGAGCGGGTTTGGGGGGAAGCTACTGCTTTCACTTGGAATAGTTGGGGTGCCCCAACACATCCAGGAAGAGAGACAGGGAGGGGCAGAGAGACTTTGGAGTCAGCACTGAAAGTGGGATGAGATCGCTGAGGGACTGAGTATAGACGGGTGAGCCAAGGCTGGAGCTGTCACAGGACATCAAGAAGGGCTGTCGCAAGCCTAGAGAAGGGAGGGGTTTGTAGGGTCAGATACTACGACAAGAGAGCCACTCGCTTCTCTCTCCTCCTCTACCTGGAGGCCTGTTCCTTGAAGATCCCTGACCTCCCCGGGTACTCTGTACTGTCCCCAGGATGCCCCCCGCCACACACACACACACACCTAGGCTTCATCCTTAGCACTTCTCCCTGTTCCCATCAAAAGGGACACCACCACGTTCCACCCTCCAGGGCTCAATTTTCTCCTAGAGCCCAATGGGCAGTGAAGGGTTAATTAGAAAAAACCATGGGTGAGCCGGCTAACTCGGACTTATATTTGCTTTCCTTACACCTCAGGTAGAGAATAGTGCAAATAGCCCAATTTTGCAGGGGACAAAACAGACTTTGTGAGGCTGAGGGACCATCCCTGGTCATGAAGGTAAGGCAGTCTCCAGAGCAGGGGCGCAAATCCAGGCCTTTCGGCTCCCAGTCCAGTGATCTTCCCACACTTCTCTACCTCCCAGGTGACATCAGGCCTTAAGCTATTAACGTCTTTCTCTTCAATGCCTGGTCCTGGTGTGGAGGTGATCCTGAGTTTACCAGGCTGTGCCTGCTGAGGAAGGGTGCCAAGTACGAGATCAACAGTGGGCTGTGCTTGATACCTGAAGACCTGCCTGAGGGTACCTGGGACACACTCATTGCCCCCCAGAGGATAGCATTCCCCTTTTTTGCCATAGCAGGTCATAGAGCCCATCTGCTAAGGCTTGGCGGGGTTCAAAATGTGCCCTATTTGGGGGGTACCACAGAGTGTATCAAGGAAGTTTGGAAGTGCAGAACTGGAGTGAGAGGTCCTTAGAAAGTCCTCGACAAATGCAATTCAGAGGAGCCCAGAGCTAGAGCTGCAAGAAACCTCAGAGGCCACCTAGGCCAATCCCCTCATCTCACAAAAGAAACTGCCACCCAGGGAGCTGAAGCATCACACAGGTGTCACACAGCAGCTGTCAGCATTTGAATCCAAGCCCTCTGATTCCACATACAAGTATGACCCTTTCCATTATATTGGGCTTCCTTGTTAAATAAAACCTGTGAGCCGTTTTCATTATTGCTTGTAATCATTAACCAGAGGAGCTCTATGTGCTTTGTAAAGTCTCCCACAGATTGGAATTGTCCAATTCTGATAAAAGAGGATTTGAAGACTACAGGCTGTGCTTAAAAGAACACATGCATGCTCTCAGCCACCAGTTTCAATGTGCATTTCTCCTGAAAGCCCTAAAGGAGGGATCCTGTTAGAGAGGAGACTTTCAGGCCTTCCTGGGCCCTCAGCTCAGGCAAGTCACTTACCCATTCCGGAACCTTGGCTTCCTCAGGTGTAAAATAACCAATAACGGTGTGATTATCATAGGATCATAAACCTAGAGCTGGAAGAGACCTTGGAGACCATCTAACCCAAGCTCCTCATTTTACAGATGGGGAAACTGAGGCCCAGAGAGAGGAAGTAGGTTTCCCAAGGTGTTACCCTGATAGATAACCAGGATTTGAACCCAGCTCCTTGGACTCCAAATCAAGGCTCTTCCCACTGTGGCACACAGTTTGCTGCAAAGGCCCTTTTGACTCCTTTTTTGGAAAATGGATAAAATGCCATCCCTGTCCTAAAGGAATGAAAGAGAATATTGGCCTTTGGGTCTGTCACCCATAACCCAGGGTATGTGAAAGACCGCCCCCCAACACTTCATCCATATTTATTATTTCCCGATCTGCCTGTGTTGTGTCTCCCAATAGAATATAAGCTCTTGGAGGGCAAGACCTGTTGTGTTTTTGGTTTTGTATCCTCCCTGAACCTAGCATGTTGCCTGGTACCCAGTAAGCACTTAATAAATGCTTGACAAATGAGTGAACGAGGCCATTGAAAATGCAAGTGGAGATCAGGAGGAGCCCAGAAAAACCAACCTACCAAAACCCACAGGAGTGAGGGAAAATACAGCCTTGAGGCCACATGTGGCCTTCTAGGTCCTTGGGTGTTGCCTTTTGACCAAGTCCAAGTTTGATAGAACAGATCCTTTTAAGGGGATTTGTTCTGTGAAGTTTGGATTCAGTCAGAGAGCTGCACTTGAGGACCGAGAGGGCCACATGTGGCCTTGAGGCCATCAGTTCCCCACCCCTGGCCCAGAATCATCCAAAAAATTAAGATTTCACTTGTAAACCAAATATAAACATTTGATTATGAAACATTATACCATAAAATGAAAAATAATTTAATATGAAACCTCATTTTTTTATTCCTAAATAAAAAGCCATATAATTAAAAGAACATAGAAAATACTGGCTAGCTAATGAGGAATGGGGGAGGGGAGGAATATGTATGTGTGCACATGCGTGTGCTAGCCTGTATGTGGAAAAGAAGCTCTGGCTTCCCTTGGTCCACTGTCTGGTGACCCAAGTCACAGCAGCCCAGAGATGGTGAGGAGGCTGGAAAGTCCAAAGAGACAGCACCCCAGCTGACCTCGACAGGCTTCTCCTTCTGCCTTTGAACTACCTGCCCCTCCAAGGATGCAGAGTCCACAGCCTCAGGCCTCAGCAAGGGACTCGAGTCACTTGTGAAGGGTGGGCCTGAAGCAGACAGCCACAGCTGGGCTCTGTATGACCTTGGCCTTGGGTGTCCAAGCCCTGAAATGCCTCCATCTGGTAGTAACAGAAAATGTCCTTTGTCCTTCTGGGGTGCTCCTTTGGGGGCTAGGAGATGAGGCCCCTGACCCTTGGAGATTCTGACAGATGACCCTGGCTAAATCCTGGGGAGCCACAGCTTGTGGAGGAGGGGGTGACTTACTCCCCCTAGGAAGGAGGGAAAACCACAGACCCCTAGAGGCCTGGGGGCCAGGGCGGGTGGTCTTGGGGTCTAAGGTTGGATCTTTGACATCTGAACTGCAGACAAAAAAACTCCAGAATCTTGTCTTGTCCTCCCTTAGCCTAGAGCAGGGGTGGGCAACCTGAGGCCTCAAGGCCACCTGTGGCCTTCTAGATTGTTGGGTGAGGCCTTTTGATTGAGTCCAAGTTTTATAGAACAAATCCTTTTATTAAGGGGTGAAGTTTGGATTCTGTCAAAGGGCTGTACTTGAAGACCTAGAAGACCACAGGTGGCCTCAAGGCTCCAGGTTCCCCACCCCTGGCCTAGATGAACAGTGGAGAAAAGCCTGAGGCCTAGGCCCTGGGGGAGATGTCAGTGTACTATCAGTGGGGGTGATGATTGAAGGGCAGGGGCAAAGGTGGTAAAGTGGGAGGAGGAAACAGTGTGAGGTGGGGGGGGTTGGTTTCGAGGTCCCTCTGGTTGGTGACCTCATCCTGGTGTCTAGTACAAGGGCTCAGGGCCCTCCCTCTTCTCCGCTGCTATCCACACTGGCCTGTCGCATCATCCTCCGAGCCCTGGGCTTAGGTAGGTCCACAGGCTCCCCCTGGCCCTGGTTCTGGAAGGCCCGGCTCCGGCTGGCCACGAGAGCTGCACTGTGCAAGGCAGCCACGGACTTTCGGGAGAACAGGGCAGGCCGTGGTTCCCTTGAAGCCTGGGAGAGAGCCTCACCTGAGGACTCATTTGGAGAAGAGGAGAAGACCTGGAAGGATGTAGGGAGAGAAGGGGAACAGGCTCAGGCCCCATGTCATTCCTCCCCCAGGCTGCCTTCATCTTGGCATGGCTCCAACCAGGCCAGGCCCAGCCTCCTCACCTCCCAGAAGCCCATCCTGCCCCTTCCCGATTCCCCTTCTTTGTTCACAGAGCCCCTTGGCCTCCCATCAGAAGTCCCAACAAGCCTGTCTCACGTCCTCAAGCCCCTCAGGCCACACTGATCTTTGACCTTGGTAATGAGAATCTGGCCCAGTTGCCTAGCTATGGACTCAAGTGGCTTCACGTGGGTGTCTGGTGCTGGCAGCACCTTACCTTTGTACCCCCAGCTCCAGAAACAAAGGGGGGACACCCTTGGCAAAGCCTTTTGGTCCCAACCTATGATTCCATTGGCCCAGAGACCTCCCAGGGAGAAACCTCCCTCTCCTGACACAGACATTTGCTCTCTACCTGAGCATTAGACACTGTGGCTTACACAGGGTGACTTGACCGAGGCTGCCTCGTTATTCACCACACCTTGATGCCTCTAGCTGGAGGACTGGCTGAATGATAGCCCCGGTATCTGGGAGGCACCCCACTATCCTCACCTCTGGCAGATCACTGCTCTCGGGGTGACTCCCCAGGTCTGGGGGCTCCAGCAGACTGATGGACCTCATGATCCCACGGAGATCCATGCGGAGCCGGGGTCTCAGGTCCCCGAGGCCAGGTGCCTCTCTCAGCATTCCCTGTTGCTTGTCCCCTTCTTCTGCCTTCCAGTCCCCACTGCCCCCTGGCTCCAGGGAAGGTGAGGGAGGTGACCAGGAGGCATCTTGAGCCAGAGGCTCCTCCGGCGAGGTCCTACCGCCAGCCTTCTGCTCCCAGATGTGGCTCTGGCGGCTAGAAGGAAGACAACGCAGTGACCAGGCCATCCCTTCCTCACTCTCCAGCTGCCCCCTGGACCACCCCAGCTGTTGATACCTGGCTGTGAGAATGCCTTGGTAGGTGTGCAGCTGCCGAAGGAAGCCAGGGTTAGGCCGGGCAATGGGGCGCAGCTCTTGCACGTGCCGGAGGGCTTGCTCCAGGCCCCAGTTGTACTGTTTCATGGCATAGGCCATGACAGTGGCAGCTGAGCGGCTCACCCCCATCTTGCAGTGTACCAGCACACGGGAGCCTTGGGTTCTGTGCAAGGAGGAATCCCCTTGGTCAGCCACCCCTAGTCTGGCCTGACTGCCTGGCTTCTGGGGACACTGACCCTGTCCTGCCCACAGATCAGAGGCCAGAAAGTTGTGCAGGAGCAGCAGGCCATGCTGCTGACCCTACACAGTGGAAGGATGTTGGTGCTGAGAAAGGAGGGGCACCATGGAAGGGACAGGGAGGACCAGAGGAGGCTGGGGCAGGGAGAGGAGTGTGAATGCCTGGCTGGGGCCAGGCTAGCAGAAGCTAGATTGGGAGGGTCTGGGGAGGAGGGAGCCTGACCCACCGGGCAGCCTCAATGAAGCGATGAGTTTCCTTCCAGTGAGGCAAGAGCTGTTCTGTCTCCTCATCCCAGAGCCGGACATTGTGATATGTAAAGAGATCCGGGAAGAAATTGTCGATCTCTCTGGCCACATTCAGGATGTGGCTGACCCTGCCAAGGAAAAGCCAGGCCATGTTGAGCTAGGCCCGAGGGAGCCTGGGCCAGGCCAGGGCAGGCCCAAGGCCCGGCTAGGCCAGGCCTGATGGGACAGTTCCCCTGGAGGGTGCAGAGCTCGGCTGGAAAACATCCATTTTCTGTTGAAAATGCTCATGAGAAGATTCAGCATGGCAAAGACATCAGAAACAAAGGGCGTCAATCAAACCTTAACAGACAAGTCAAGGGAAACCACTGTTTGCAGTGCTAAGTGAGCCAGCCTGGGAGGTAGAGCCCCAAGCTCCAGCCACTGATGGCAGGTTCTCGTGCCAGGGCCAGGTGGGACCTCTGGGGCCACTGGGTCCAACCCCCTCGTTTCACAAAGGGAGAAACCAAGGACTTGGGTAAGGAAGGAATTGCCCAAGGTCATGCACATAGTGTGTGTCAGAGGCAGAATTGGAGCCCAGGTCCCCTGGCACCCGAGCCAGTGTTCTTTCCTTTGGGCCACACTGTGTGACCTTGGTCAAGTGCCTTCCCTTTCCCGGGCCTCTCTGGGGTCTCCTCCAGCTCCAACACTACATTGCTCATTCTGAAAGAGATGCTGGCGTTTTTTTAGAAAGTCACCTCTAGGGTGGCATTTTTGTTCACTCTGCTCTGTAACTGGTGCCAACTAGGGGCTGCAAGGAGGCCTTTTACCGGCAAAGAGGTGACTAGTGGCTAGGTTCCAGCTGGGAAAGCGCTGCCTTCTTTGGAGAGGAGCCATCGAGGGAAATCTTTTTCTGGTAGAAAAAGGCGGTGTCAGGGGCCATGACCCTGGGGTCAGCAGAGTGCCTGGGAATTGTGAACTCTGCTGTTCTTCCTTCACCTTGGGGACAGAAATGAGACAGGATGGCAGGAGACCCGAGAAGACATCGAGGCCAGCCCTTTAATTAGCCTCAGCCTCGGCAATATGGAAGATGGAAGAGGAGGAGGTTTCAGGCCTGGGCTCTGGGGGGGAGGAGGCAGGGAGAGGGAATTCAGGCCTCAGTTTCCCTCTCTGTAAATTGAGGGCATCAGTCCAGATGACTGCCAAGGTGCTGCACAGCTCTTCAGTCCTTACTGGTTTCTCTGCAGTTCATCCAGGTTGGCTGCATTCCACTCAGAGCCCTGTGGAAAAGGAAGTGGTGGGTGGCTGCCTCCCTCCCCATCTCCCCACCCAACCCCAGCATCCTTCACCAGTCCCAGTCCATGGCAAGCTTACCAGGTACAGGTGGGGGAAGATGTGCGAGGCCCGATCTCGCTGGGCCATGAGCACCAACATCTGGTTGTCGATGAAATCTCGATACTGCTGAAGGGGGCACCCCAGGCGGCCCTCAAGGGCCTGGCGAATCTGGGGAAGGGGTCCAAGGGAGAGACAAGACACTGTAGGTGGTTACGTAAGGGTACCCTGCCCACTACCTGGACCTGTCCAGGATGGGAGCAGCATGGGGGGCCCATGGTTAGGGAGAGTCCAACAGGACTCAAGCTACCAACCAGCTCCACAGGGGCCCAGGGCAAAGGCCAAGACCGAGAGACACAGCAGGGAACGCTTCCTTGTTGGGGCAGGAGTGGGGCTGAGGCCTTTGGGTAAAGGGGTCTGAGGGAAGTTGTTACCAGAAAGTTCCCCAGATGGCGGCAGGCCGTCTCTGGCTCCCCCCTACCTCTTTGGAGGTGACACTTTCCAGGTCACTGGTGTCCAGCACGTGCCACAGCTCGGCCCGGATGTGGTGTTCCATACGTTCTTGTTCAGAGTGCCTAAGGGTGGGGTCCATCAGACTGCTGTCCCTTCAACCCCTGCCCACTGGCCTTCAGCCCTGGGACACCACTGCCTCTCACCCCACTCGTCCTCACCTCCCAAGCCCCACATCAACCCTTCACCCCATCTTCCTCCCTGCCCCAAGACCACTGACCCACTAGAGTCTGCATTGGGCGGCTGAGACCGGAGGGACTCCAGATCGGCCATGGCCATCCACTCATTGAGGCAGCTCTGGTCCGAGGTGATTCGGTCCTGGTAGTAGCCAGTCCAGGCAAGAGCACTGCCTCCGGGTACCAAGCCATTGCCCAGAGCCATCTCACAGGCCTGGTGCAGCACCTGCAGGGTGGCCCTGAGTGGGAGAAACAGCACAGGCAGGGAGTCACTCAGCATTGTGAAGCGCCTGCTATGTGCCAGGCACTTCCCTACTCTGGGGATACAAAGAAAGGCAGGAGGCAGTCCCTGCCCTCAGGGAGTTACAGTCTAACCAAGACAAAAAGCAAACAACTATGTACAAAGAAGCCATTCAGGATAAACAGGAAAGGTGCCAGAATGGAGGGGGCATGGGGAAGGCTTCCATAGAAAGGGGGACTTGAAGGAAGCCGGGGAGGTCAGTGGTCAGAGCCTTGCAGCCAGGGGGACAGGGAGAAGGCCAGAGCAGGGAGATGGAAGGGTTCATCTGTGGAAGAGCCCCCGGAGGCCGGGGCACTGGATCCGAGCATATGTGAGTCGGGGGGGGGGGAGTGAGAAGACAGGAAAGAGAAGAGGGGGCCAGGCCACGAGGGGCTTTGAATGACATACAGAGCATTTGGTATTTGATGCTGGGGGCCTCAGGGAGCCCTGGCATTTACTGAGTAGGAGGGGACATGAGTGGAGGCAGGCAGAGACCCCAGCAGCCATTGCAATAGTCTGGGGATGGACATCTCTGGGCTTTTGTGACGCACTCCAGGGAATTTCCAAGGAAGCTGTGGTAGCTCTGAGGCCATTAGACCATGCCTCCCCAGCCCCGCCCCTGCCCCACCTCTTGCCCATCTCCCCACTTGCCTCTAACCTCCCCATCCCCCACTTCTCATTCTCACCACATGGTCTGTATAGAGATAGGCTTGAAGATTCTCGTTTGACCCCCAGATGTCACTGTGAAGCCCCTAGAGGAGGAGGGCAGAGATCAAGCCCTCAGGATTGGACAGTGCCAGCTGGGAGATTCCCAGGCCCCCAGGGCCAGAGGGACCTAAATGGTCAAAGTTCTTCCTCTCCCCTCACTCATCCTCACCTCCCAAGACCCACACGGTTCCTTCGCCCCACCTTCCTCAGTAAAATCAGGGGGTTGGGTTAGGTCACCTCTTCTATTTCTTACAAGTGTACAAGTATGAGTCATGCATTATATACACGGACGTACATTCCTCAAAGGTTTCAGACTTTCTACAGAGCCACCTTCCACTCCATGATTTCACCTGCTCTTATCACAACTGCCCTCTGAGATGGGCAGGGTAGGTGGTTATCTACATTGGACAGTTGGGGAAACTGAGGTCTAGAGAACTCCAGGGCTTTTCCCATAAGACCTCAGCACCCAGATCCCAAAGCACAGATAGTCCAAGCTGCTTTCTTCCCCTCCCTCTAATATCAAGGTGCTTCTTCTCACCCATCACCATCCAGGTAAACTTGCGTGTCACTCCAGAGGGGTAGGACCAGGCCCAAGGTGCAGCTGGGGGAACTGGAGGGGCAGAAGAAAAGGTAGATGGGTTCTGCTTGCCCTTCATGTCTGCCCAGCCTCCCCACTTCCAGCAGCGCCCCTACCTGCTCTGGGAGAGGTCCACCCCCAGGAGGACAGTCTCATCCTGGCTCAGTAGCTCCGAAGTGGACACCACAAGCAGGTACCTGAGCCATTGAGGCCGAGCGGTCTCCAATTGTACTGCCTGGGGGGGTGGGGGGTGGGGGGGAAGCACATGATTCAGAGATACCAGCCCACATGCAATCTCTAAACACATGTCCTGAGGATGGGAGGTGGAGGTAGAGTGGAGGTGGGGGAGGAGCTAGACTTAATGGAACTTCCAGATACAGGCAACTGTCTCTATCAGTGCATATAGGTACCCTCTCTGTATTTAGTCTTAGAGTCACCTGGGACACTAAGTGAAGTGACTTGCCCAGGGTCATACCGCCAGCCTGTGTCAGAGGCAAGACTCCAGCTCTCTATGCCTCTCAAACACATCAATTCACCATTATATGACCTTCCCGTCATCCCCCTCTCCCAGTTCAGTAATGGAAGCATTTCCTGCACTCACACTGAGGACAGGGTGGGTGGGGTAGGAGGGAGTGGTGCATTCGATGGTGTGATGCCAGCTCTCATACAGCACTCTTTCTCAGTGGGTGCATAAGACAGACACTGATAACAAGACAATTAGACAGAATGTGGCAAGCACTAAGAGAAGGGCCATCCTGCTGGGAAATGAGAGACTTCCCAGAGGAGATGACATTTGAGCCAGGCCTTCCGAGATGGGGAGAATTTTAAAAGTGGGGAGAGCTTTCCCAAGGCATAGACCAGGCTCCGTGGGACAATCAAAGGACCAGGAATCATGGCTCTGGCGCTGGAAGATACCCCAGAGACCATCTAGGAAACAGACCCAGGGATATTATGGGACTTACAGAGGTGGATCCTAGGTTTGGAGATGGCAGGAATCTGAAAAGCCATCCAGTCTAACTCTTTTGCTTTACAAATGGGGAAACTGAGGCCCAGGGATATTATGGGACTTACAGAGGAGGGATCCTAGATTTGAAGATGGCAGGAATCTGAAAGGCCATCCAGTCTGTTTTATTTTACAAATGGGGAAACCAAGGCCCAGGAAGGTTAAGGGTCTTGCTCCGGATCACACTGGTATAAGCATTGAGACAGGATTTGAACCCAGGTTCTCTGGAACAGAATTCTGGCTAGAAAAGTAAGCTAGGTTAGCTGGTCTAGGACCCTGAATGCCCAGCTGAATTTTCTTAAAATTGGCAGTTAGTGAAGGGGTTGTTAGAAATGGTGCTGCGGGGAGGCTGGTCGGACTGGAGACAAGATGAGCTGGGGAGAGCTATTGAACTATGGAGAAGACAGAAGAGATGGAATGGAAGGAACAAGGCCTACGGAAGAGCCAGGCCTGACGGGACTTAGTGCCCGGCTGGCCGAGGGCGAGGGAGAGAGAAAAACAAAGTGCCTGAGGTTTGGAATGTCAGGGACGGGGAGCAAGTCAGTGGAGAGATCCCAGAATCAGAAGGAGCGGATGTCGGCGGGAAGATGCTGAGTTCAGTTTGAGACATGATGGTGTCAGGGCATCCTGGTAGAGATGGCTCTGAGCTAGGCGGGGTGACAGGGGGAGGTCGGGGTCCTCCTCCTGGGGTGAGAGCTGAAGCCCTGCAAGGAGATGGACTTGCCCAAGGGAGAGAGTATGGAAGAGGGATGAGGACACAGCCCTTGGGGGAGGCAGGAGAAGGGGAGACAGAGAAGGCACAATCAGAGAAATCAGAGAAGAATCAGGAAAACGGTATCTTTCCCTTCCCTCTCCCTCAGGCCCTGCCTCTTACCAGCTGGATGTTGTCCTGGGCCCTCAGCAGCCCCACCATGAGGTGCAGGTGCCTCCTTTGCACTTGATTCCCAGACCTCGAGGACTCCTGAGTCCCCTGGCTGTTGCCATCAGGCTGGTCTGAGGGAGGCTCCTCATCTCCTGGGTCATTCTCATCATCTGACCTGTGCTGCTCTGCAGTGTTGGGCTCCCCTCTGTCTTGGAGCCCCAGGACCGCTCCACAGAGCACCGCAAAGCTCTGCCTGGCCAAGAACAGAGCATCACTGGAGGCAGATTCCTTACTCTCTGAAGATCTCACAGCACTTAAGCCTGCCATCATGTTTCCCTTAGGAAGGCCATCTTACCCTCCCTTCCTACCCACTGAGCCAAGGAATTGGAGAAAGAGACAGACTGGGTCCTATAATGGGGCAAAGAACCTAAGCATCCCACAACTCAGCCACTGTTCCTCTGTTGCCTTCTGTTCTCACCAAAGGCCCCCAGCTAGCCAGGAGAGACAAAGCTGGGGTGACCCATGCGTGGGTTGTGGGGAAGGGGGCTTCCTCACCTGCGCTGCAGCTGGCTCCTTCTGCTCAGCCCTTCATCCTGCCAGGGAAGCAGCCCCATGGGGGCAGTGTGAGGGGCTTTGTGGGTCCCTCCCTCCCTCTCCCTGGCCTGCAAGGCCTAACAGGTTGCTCCTTCTTGGGATCCAGGCCCAGAGCAGTGGGGCCAGGCCTTCTACCAATGCAGAGGATCCGAAGCTAAAGTTGGAAGGATCTTAGAGACCATTTGAACCAACCCCTTCTTTTTCCTGGGCCCACACGGCCCTGGAAGCCCCCCTCCCAAACCCCTCCACCCATGTGTGGGGGATGGGAGAGGTTAGGGTTCTGATCTCTCTTCAACCCCCACTCCCACCCTAAGCTGCAGTGGCCAGGGAAGAGGGATTCCTGCCTCCAAACGGCGCACCAATGGCTCCCTAGCCACCTCTGAAGGCTCCCAGGAGTTGTGCCCCCTGGCCAGGCCACCAGCTGTCTGCAGGACGGGTACTGTGAGGGCATCTCCAGGGGCCACTTCTCAAGCGGACTAGGGAGGGTCCAGGGGCCCTGCCAGACCTCTGCTTGGCTGGGGGTGCTGGGGGAGATGGGCACTGCCCGGTGCCCGGTCCAACAGGCCCAACGGGAGAGAGGGAGGACTGTCTGCGTGGGCAGGGACGGGACAGAGGCGGACTCACCGCGGGGCCCACGGGGGTGGAGTGGCCGCTGCCCGAGGGGGATCGGCTCACTGTGACCAGGGCCATGCACGCGCACGCGGCTGGACGGAGGGCTCCAAGCGCAGCCCCCTCCCACAGACCCGATCCGACCCGACCGAACCAGCCCAGCCCAGGCCTGGCCAGGCCAGACCAGACCAGGAAGGAGAGTAAGGAGCAGAGCCGGGCCGAGCCACCTCGGCCTGGCACCTCCTTGGGGGCGGCCCTTAAAGGGCCAGCCGTCCCGCCCGCTCTCTCTCCCTGAGCTCTCAACGCAGCCAGCGCCGGAGCCGCCCCTCCCCTCCTGCTCGGGCGCCTTCTGAGCAAGGCCCCGCCCCCTGAGGCGGGGCCACTCGAAGCCAGCCTCCGCCCTCCCCTTGCCAGGTGATTGGGGCCTGGGCGCTGGGCGGGGGCTGGCAGGTTCGACTCCTTAGGGAGCTCTGAGCTGCTGCACGCGCAGGTTGGGACGGAGCCCAGTGCCGACCGCCCAGTGACGATAGGCGGGCCCCTGCCTCAGCTTCCCCACCTCGGACACTGATGGCAGCTGGGGGCTATGGAAAGGGAGGGTTTTGGAGGCCGAGAACCTGGGCTTCCAACCCTGGCCACTGACTAGGTGCCCGCTGACCCTGGGCAAGTGGCAAGCTCTCTGGGTCCGTTTCCTCATCTGGAAACTGAGGGCATTCACCCTCGGTGGCCTCTGAGGTGCCTCCCAGCTATACATCTAGGAAGCCCTCATTGCACTTTGATGGAAGCCCCAGGGATGTGGGAGTTAGGCTGGCCAGCCCAGTGCTCCTCTCCTGAACTGAGTTAGAACGCAGAGTTAGGAGCTGCTCACAGTTAGGGCCTGACCCCAGGGTCTCTGGAGGTTCATGGCTTTCCATGGCTTTTAATAATTCAGCTGCGCCTGTTTGTATGCCGGGCTCCTGGAGGGCTGGGGCCGGGGCACTTGAAAGCTTGTGCACCACCACCCTGGCCCCGCACACAGTTGGCACTTGTGAATAGGGGAGAGAAGAGGAAGGCAAAGGGGAGAGGGAGGAAAGCTGGCAAGTCTGATGACATCCAGCAAACATCTTGGGCTGGCGAGGCGGGTCAGGAGCTGCAGTAAATAACTGGAATATCTCTCTATTCTCAGGAGGGACATTAGGGAGGGGATCATGGAGAACAGGAGGCCTCCCAACCCTCACCAGGGTCCCACTGAGCAGAGCTGAGCCACAGGCTGGTTTCTAATTTATTTCCATCTCCCATCTCCATATTGGGCAACCCCTGACCCCTGACCCCTCCCCCCAGCTGGTCAGCAGTTTATAAATAAATAAATTATAAAAGCCAGAGTGAGGCCTGGCCTGGGCAGTGTCCCTCCATCCTGATTGGGCAGTTCAGTGGTCAGTGAGGGAGAGCCGCAGAATTCGCTGAAGCTCCTCCTCTTCCTGCTGACCCCTCCTCTCTCTCTCCTCCTGCTCCCGGGAGGACAGTTCCAGGGCCAGGCGCAGCTGCTCGTCAAAGCTGGGGGGGCTCAGGGAAGAAGGGGTCAGGCGAGGGGACCCCAGGCCCCCAGGTCCTGAAGGTGGCAGCAGGCTCTCCTGGAGGGCCCTGCCAAGGTGCAGAGAAGAGCCAATGCTAACAGGGATGGGTAACACAGGAATCCCTCCCTGCCTCCCTGCAGCCAGGGGGTTCCAGGGCCCGGAAGCAGAGAAGAGGCAGGGTCTTGGGGTCTCTACACCTACTGCCTTCCTGAGCCAACCCAGGGGACACTGAGCTGGGAAGGGGGAAAGCGGAGGTAGATCTAGAGAAAGATTGGCAGCTGCCCAGATGGCGCCAAAGAAGACCCTTTATAAATATTCTGTGTTCCACTTTTAATGCCCAAACTCCTCAGATTCCCCAGCACTAAGGGATTGATAGGGGGCTAAGTCAAGCGCCTGTGTTGCAGAGATGGCCCCAAGTCCCTAGTGAACAATAACTCTCATAAGGGGGAGAGATAATCTACCTTTACCCCAAGGGCACAAATGTCTGGTCCCACCCCTGGTCCCCAAAGCTCTCTAGACAGCCTC
This sequence comes from Trichosurus vulpecula, assembly GCF_011100635.1. NCBI lineage: Eukaryota > Metazoa > Chordata > Mammalia > Diprotodontia > Phalangeridae > Trichosurus > Trichosurus vulpecula. The sequence goes on along the minus strand of NC_050578.1, from coordinate 277,110,034 downwards.
AGCCCACCCCTTCCCTACCATCCTCCTTCCCCCAGGCTCCCCAATCTGAGAGACAGAGAGATGACCATGAGAGGCTAAGGGGCAGTGTGGGCGCTCCCCCCGCCCTGGCACTGCCCCACAACATTCCACCCAGGAGAGTTAGAGGCCCCCTATGGTGCTGGCAGGGGCAATGAGGGGGCAGAAAAAACCCTCAGGAATGGAAGGAGGTGGGGGCTCACCGCTCCAGCTGCAACTGTTCTTCATAGGCAGGTGGGGGAGAGTGGAGGTCTGGGCCTGGCCGGGTGTTGGTCAGAGCTTCCCAGATAGTCACCTGAAAGGGAAGGGAAAGGGAAGGGAAGGGAAGGGAAAGGAAGGGAAGGGAAGAGAAGAGAAGAGAAGGGAAGGGAAGAGAAAGGCAAAGGGAAGAGAAAGGAAGAGAAAGGGAAAGGGAAGGGAAGAGAAGGGAAGAGAAAGGCAAAGGGAAGAGAAAGGAAGAGAAAGGGAAAGGGAAGGGAAGAGAAGGGAAGGGAAGAGAAAGGCAAAGGGAAGAGAAAGGAAGAGAAAGGCAAAGGGAAGGGGAAGGGAAAGGGAAAGGGAAGGGAAGAGAAAGGAAAAGGGAAGTGGAAGGAAAGGGAGGGGAAGGGAAGGGAAGAGAAAGGAAGGGAAGAGAAAGGGAAAGGGAAGAGAAAAGGAAAGGGAAAGGGAAGGGAAGGGAGGGGAAGGAAAGGGATGGGAAGGGGAAAGGGGGAAGGGGGAAGGGGAAGGAGAAGGGAAAAGGGAAGGGGAAGGGAAAAGAAAAGAGGAAAGGGGAAAGGGGAAGAGGGAAGGGGATGGAGAAGGGAAAGGGGGAAAGGGAAGGGAATGGTTCTTGATCAGGGATCTGCCTCCTGCCTCACTCTGACCGCACATCCAAGACCCTCCATCCCACCCACATCCTGGGTCCCTGAGTGCTGGGATGGACAGACTTTGGGCTGGCCCCCATGCTTACCCGCCTCCAGGCCCTGGGAACAGAAAGAATCCCTTAGCTGCTGTCCACAGCACCCCTCCTGCCCCCTCCAGTCTACAGAGATCCCCACCATGCCTTTCTCCACTTGGGTGCCAGGCCCCACCCTGTCTTTTACCTGCTCTGTCTCCGTCCCAGCCTCTAGCAGGCTCTGCTGGATGGCAAACTGCAGGAGATCATCATCTTCGTCCCTCAGGGGCTCATTGTGCCCAGCACCCAGCACACTGTACCCCTCGGGTACCTCAAACACAGCCGGGTCCACCTCACAGGGAAAGGGGCTCCCTGGGGAAGGGAGAAGCCTGAATCTCAATCCTCGCCACTCTCTTGGCCACCTGATGGGGTCCTCCCCACCAGGTATCCTCCCCTTCTCCCTCCCAGGCTATACCAGCAGCATGGCAGGTGGATTCTGTGGACCTGGGGCTGGGAGATGGCACCCACACAGAGCTCAGTGGTTCATCACATCCACATAGGTTGCTGAAGGTGATCCGGGCGTTGAGCACGTGGAATAAGGGGATCTCTGAGGGAACAGCAGGGCCAGGGCCTGAGCCAACAGAAGCCCAGCCCCGTCACCCCTGAGGCCTGCCCCCAGCCACCTTAACACCCCTGCCCATGGTTCACTCCCCACTCCCCTCACCCCACGAAGCTCACCCCAGCCCCATTACCACCTGCTGCAGCACTCCTAGGCCCCTGCCCCCCAGGCCTAGGTGTGGACACAAACCTCATTTTGCAGGTATATTTTCCTCAGTCTCCTCCACCCCCTCCAACTAAACCTCTCCCTCTGAGATCACCTCCTATCTACTCTGTCTCCATCTTGGATTTGTCATTTACATGCAGTGCCTCCATTAGGATGTTTGCGGGCTGCCATGTTTGCCAGCTCCTGAAACCTTTTCTGAGCCCCTGCCCGTGACCTTGCATCCATTTTGTGTGTAGCTTTTATATGCCCATCTATGTACATGTTGTCTCCCCTAGATAGACCAAAGTCTTTGCAAGCAGGAACAGTTTCCCTTTGTCTCTGCATCCCCAAGCCCTTGTAAAATGCCAGGCAAAGAGTAGGTGCTTAATAATTGATTGATGGACCATCTCACACAGGTAAGTGACAGTAACTAGGGTGGTCAGAGCTCCCACATAGACAGAAATCCTATTCCCTGCAGCCCTTCCCACCCCACCTTTCTACATCCCTCCTCACCAATCTTGACAGGGAAGCCTGGTGGGAGGCGCAAGGTGATGAAGTCCCGAAGTTTGGCAAAGTGGGCATTGCTAATGGCCATGAGGTCGATGATGGGTGTCACCTGGTCACCCAGAGACAGGGGGTGATCCTCGCTCAGCCAGAGGGTGGCTTTGAACCTGCCAGAACAGCCTTGGCCTATCAGACCTGCCCAGACCCTGCACCCTAGACCCCAGCCAGTTCCAGATTTCAGGGGAGCTGCAGGGTCCTTCCCAGATTGGCCAGGGCCACTGACCCAGCCAGGCTTGGCCCCCAGCCCTATTCTCTTGTCTCAGGGCTTCTGTCCTCCACAGAGTCCGGCACCAGGCTGGGCCTAGAGCAGTACTCAGGACAGACTTGTGGAACTGGGGTCCATACAAAGGGGAAGGGGGAGAGAGTCTAGGGCCATGGAAGGACAAGCCTACCGTTGCACTTTGCTGGACATCTCAATGGGGCGGCCGATGTTCCGTGCCTCCAGGCTGAAGTTGGGGTCAAAGTACTCCTCCGGGGAGATGGCCGTGGGGTTGGTGGGACTGGCTGACTGCAGCACAGGGGCCTGCCCCAACCCACCCACCCCAGGAAAGGCACTCAGCCTTTGCAAAACCCCTCCCCCAGCCTCATGCTCACCACCCAACCCTCTGGGCCCAAATGCCTACATGCCCACCAGAACTCCTCAGCACTGAGCCCGGCTTCCCTGACCACCCACAGACCATGGCACCACGGGCTTGGCCAGCCCTCACTCACCCCATTGTGGGCTGAATGCTGCTGGGCCATCCCCAGGAAGGACTGGAAGGGTGTCTTCCCCCCTGAATGAACAGAAAAGCCTACGAGAGAAACCTTACCTCTTCCCCCCTGCCCAACCTCTCCCTCCCTCCAGCCAGGGCCCTCTGCTCCAGCATGGGATTGGTGGGTGGGCAACAGGAAATGCCATGGAGCTTTCCCAACCAGTAGAATCGAAACTTACTGAAGGCAAGGACTCAGTGTCTGGTATATACAGCAGCTGCTCAATAAATGCATGCCGAGTGACCCAGTGACTGACACGATGGGGATGTGGGCAGGCATATGATGCCACCTGGATTCCCATATGAAACCAAGTATCCAGTTGAACTTTTGAAAACAAGTTTGTGTGATTTCCTGCCAGTTTCATTCCCTCAGCAGAAGAGGCGGACAGAAGGACCACGAGGGGGCGCACAGCACTGTGCCTGGACTCAGGAAGACCCGAGTTCAAATCCAGAGGAGCTTTGGGACCGTAGGCAAGTTGCATAAATGCTGCTTGCCGCCACTTCCTCATGTGTCAAATGGATATAACCACAGCCCTTATCTCCCGGGGTTGTGAGGATCAGTGAGATATTTGTAAAGTGCTTAGAGGGGTGCCTGGTACACAGTAGGCCCTCCATTACGATCGCTGTGACTCATCATTAGCACCATTCATCAGATCAGGCAAGTGAGGCGTCCAGCAAGGAAGGGCCTCAGCCAACATCCCACTCTGTATCAGTGGCAGAGGAGCCTGAGAGCCCCAGCCCAAGGTTCTTCCTGCTCTAGGGAGGCAGCGGGCAGGTGGGCACACCTGGCTTTACCTTTGGTCCTGGCCTTGTCCTGATCAGAGAGATGTTCCGTCCGGGTCCTGGTCACGAGCTCCACATTGTTGGCACTGTATACCTGGGAGGGGGAAGGGAAGAGGAGAAACAGACTTTGACATCCTCAAGGGCTGAGGGGGCCGGGGCAGCCCTCCCCCCCACATCTTCCTCTCCATTTCTGGGCCATGGGAAGTCAAAGCCACTCCTGGGGTGACCACATGAAGGAGATAGGAGGCAGGACATGGCAGTCACTCCCACGGAAGGCTGGGCCTTGGGGCTCAGCACCCATTAGAGTCACAGATTTAGAGTTGGAGAAGGCCTCATCTAGTCCTACTCTGATTTTACAGATATGGGTGGGAGATTAAGTGACTTGCCCACTTGCCCCCTATCCATCATCTCAGGGGTGCTCACACCAGCCCTGACAGGAAGATGGGGCCAGGAATTTTACTTCAGGAAGGCCACAGTCTCCCCAGGGTCACATTGGGTATCAGCAACAGCACTGGCATGAAGCTGCCTGGTGTCAGCTTGGGGATTAGGGTGGTGGGGTGGGTCAGAGTTGAAAGGGCAGGGCTCTGGCCAGATCTCTCCCATCCCCCCCCCACCCCTGGGGCCCCTCTCTGGCCAGATCTGCCCCCAACCCCCCCACCCCAGGGACTCTCCTTGGCCAGATCTGCCCCCATTCCCCCACCCCTGGGGCCCCTCTCTGGCCAGATCTGTACCCCACCCCCACCCCGGGGCCCCTCTTTGGCCAAATCTGCCCTCATCCCCCCACCTCTGGGGCTCCTCTCTGGTCAGATCTGTCCCCACCCCCCATGTCTCTCTCCACTCCCTGCCTTGGCCTCATAGCCGCTGACAACTTCCAGCTTCTCTGACCGCCAGCCCCAGATCCCACATTTGTTCCTGTAAGAGACCAAAGTATTTCAGTGGAGATTCTCTCCCCAGACCCTCAAACCCATTCTTCCTCCATTCCGTTCTCCTTTCCACTTTCCAATAGAAACAATGTTATAGGTGAGGTTTCCAGGCTACCCCAGCTTGTTTGGGCTAGCCTTGAGCTCATCGCTTATAATACTAGAAGATATTCTATGGAGAAATGAATTTAGGCCAGAATGTAGGAGGCCAGGAGCATGCCCATCCCTAAGCACCCACCCCTCTCTCCTGGGCCTCAGCCATAGATAGCTACAAGGGCAGCAGCTGGACTCTACTGGCAGAAGGGGACATGGAGCAGGCCAGGGAACACTGCTGCCCTTTTGCTTGCCCTCTGCCAGCCCTGGCCAGCTCTATGCCATCCCAAGATGGGACACCTAGAGCTGGAAGCAACCTCAGGGCCATCAGATGGGGAAACTGAGGCCCTGGCATGTAAAGTGGAGGGTTGAACACTGAGAGCTGGAAGGGAATGGAGGGGCCCCCTTGCTCAACCCCTCTACTTTCCAGTTATCCCTTTTAGCTCACCAATCTTTTTTTTTAAGTCACCTTTTTATAGCACTTTCTAGTTAGAAAAATTCACAACCCTGTAAGTTAGGCAAGGCAAGGTTTTTTGGTTTTGGGGGGATTTTTATCCTCATTTTACTGATGAGGGAGCTGAGGCAGAGAAAAGTAAAGTCCCTCAGACAGGGTAACCCAGCTCATGTCAAAACCAGGCCTCCTGACACCACTGCCCACAGGCAGCTAAGCTGGGCACTCCCCAATGGCCCGGGAGTCCCTCCCTCCTCCCCTCTCTCCTAGTTTTGGGCTGACCTCTCAAAGGCAACATTTCGGGTATCCAGGTGAGTGGACACGATGGGTGAGGTGAGCCGGCTTGCCACGTGTTCCTCACTAGGCTGCATGGCCGCCAGCAGGGCCTCAGGCTCGTGCAGGGCCAGCGCCAGGGTCTCCGTGCGTACCACCTGCTGGTCATGGTCCACTTCCATCACCAGGGCGCCGGCCTCTGGAGGGGGCTTGAGTCAGTGACCTGGGCCAGTGATCCCAGCCTAGGCTCCAAGATGAGAGGGTAGGGGAAGGGAGCCCAGTCCACCCTGGGACCAGATACCAGGTCTGAATTGTCTACCTCAGTCTCGCCTTTTCTCTCACCCTGGCCCTTGAAGATATAGCTCCGCCGGCCCCGCTGCCAAGTCATATGCTCGAAGCCCAGGAGGCTGGTGTCCACACGAAGGCTCTGGCCACGCTTCCACACGCGGTATACATCACTTGGGCACATCTTTGATACGAGGGGCACTGTGGGCATGGGGTCAGGGGCTGGAGAGGGCCCAGCTTGGCAAGTGGCACATGTGCTTTGGGGAGATTCCTGCTCCCAACTCAGTGCCCCCCTCCCCCAGTCTCCACTTACCCCAGCTGGTGAATTCCCACTTCATCTCTACATAGAAATCAGGTGCCTGGGATAGACAGAAGGCACCCACCTGTTAGGCTTTGATTCCCTGAGGCTGGGAGGCAGATGAGGGCGGCTCAGAGGAGGTGACTTCCCAGCCCCTGCTCCAGAATCCAGAGCTGACCCCAGCAGAAAACTGGGAAGCAGCAGAAGACCCCGACCCCCTCCCACCAAGCTGCCCCACCCCTCCACTCCATGGTTCTCCACCTTGCCCCATCCAGGAAGTATCCAGCCCCTTCTCATCCTGTGGAGCAGTGGGGCACAGCAGGACAAGCTTGAAGTCAGGAGCGACCCAGGTCCCCATCCTACTTCATATGCTTTGGGCAAGGGGCAATTTCTATGGGCCTCAGTGTCCCCAGATATAAAATGGGAAAACAATCTTTGCACTATGGGGTGCACAGGGCTATAAGGAAAGTGCTTTGTAAACTCTTGAGCCTATAGAAATGGGGGTGCAGGTATGTATGTATGTATGTATGTATGTGTGTGTGCAATTAATGATCTCTCTCTTCTCCCAGCAAAACCTGCTCTCAGGGAAGAGTCCGATCAGGACCAGACACCTATAAACTCTGTGGCTTTAGGGGATTTAACTTTTCTCTGAACCTCAGTTTCCCCATCTGTAAAATGGGGAAATGAGCCTTGCCTGGCCTCCCTCTCAGGATTGCTGCTATGAGAAAAGGATCTTGTTACTGTCCATGCTTGCAATAGCACCCCAGGCATACACACTCCCCCTCCAGCCCAACTCCCCTGCGTCTATCCAGCTTGCACCCCTGTACCTGGCAAAGTTTATTGAGGAGTTCAGGGATGCCTGCCAACCTCTGGGTGGCCCGTTGGTAATCCCGGTATTGCAACACCAGCTGGACTATCTCAGGATCCCCAGTACTGACAGCCTCCTGAAGGACTACATGGCAGGCCCATCACCTGGACATCTGCCACCTCCCCCCAAAGCACCATCCCCACCCTCATCTGGCCCATGCTGCCCGTGGCCTTCCCAGCCACCCAACCATCCATTCCTGATGTCCTGAGTGAAGGCTCCTAGGCTGGATGTGACAAGGGCCGTGGAGAGACAGGAAGGGCCAGGGAGGGGAGAGGGGGGCTATGAGGAAGGAAAAAAAGTCATTGGAATCCAAGCTGTGCCTTGAAGGTCTCAAGGGACAGACAATGGGAAGGAGAAAGTCCCTGACGGGGACAGTGATTGCCAGAATTGCCAAACTGGAAGTACCCTCAAAGCACCTGGTTTAATTTCTTCATCTTAGAGGACAAAGCAGGCCTAGGGGAGGGGAAGTGGTTTGTCTAATGCCAGAAGGCAACTGGGTGGAAGAGCAGGGTGAGAAGCTGGGTCTACTGACTATCAGGCCGGTATTCACAAGATCATGGTTTCAGAGCTGGAAGGGACCTCAGAGGTCATGCCCAACACCCTCATTTTACAGCTGAGGAATCTGAGACCCAGAGAGGTCAAGTCACTCCTCACACAGCTAGCAAGTATCTAAGAATTCAAACCCACACCTTCCTGACTCCAAGGCCAACCCACTGCCTCACTTGACTGGGGGTGGGGGGCTGGGGATGGTGAGAATTGGAGAGGTCAGCTGGGTCAGGCTGGGAAGGCCGCTTGGGGCACATGGCAGCCTAGCCCCCCGCCTTCCTAAGTGGCTTCCCCATCAGGTACCTGCCCAGCCCTGGCGGTTCTCCTTGCCCACGTTGGCATTGTGCCGGAGCAGTACTCGGACTGACTCCAAGTTCCCCAGGGACACGGCCAGCTCCAGCGGGGTCCGACCCCGAGGATCTACTAACTCGATGTCGTGCTGCAGAGAGGGAGGCAGTGCCTTGGGGAGGAGGAGGCCCAGCGAGAGGCTGGCAGAGCCGGGGGACAGGGGGGATAGCACAGTGGGGCCAGCAAGCCCAGCAGAGGAAGTCAAAAGCCTAACCTAGTAATCATGGAGCCTGGCTGGCTGCAGAGAGGGGGAGGGTACAGGGTAGCCTGGTACCAAAGCCGGACCTGGAATCGGGAGGAATGGGATGACGAGCTGGGCTCTGTGGTGCTGATGGTGACCGAGGGTAGAGGGGCCTGCAGGTGGCCGGCCCCAGGGATGGAAAGTTTGAAGATGGGCTCCAGAGCCTTGCACTGGCGTCTCCGGCCAGACCTTTGGGTCCCGTTGTCAGCGGGCTGGGAGGAGGGGTGGGGTGGGGTGAACCACGAATTCCTGGAGTCGGGGTGGGCGAGATCAGGGGTGGGGGGGCCGGGGGCACCCTGGGCTGGAGGGGGCGGTCAGGGCCCGGCGGGCCTCCCTCACCTGGCGGCTGTGCAGCGCGGCCTCCAGCTCCCGGTGCCGGTTGGCCCAGACGAGCCGGTGGAGCGGGTAGGTCGGGCCGGGGCCGGCCATGCTCGGCCTCAGAGCCACGGCCTCCGCCTCCGCCGCCGCCTCCGCCGCATCCCCGGCGGGGCCGCCGGGTGGGCGGGCGGGCGGAGCCAGACGGGGCGGGGGCGCGGCTGGGCGGCCCTGACCCTGACCCCGACCCCGGACGGGCTGGGGGCCCGGGGAGCGGAGCCCCCGCGGCAGCTCCGCAGCCCCCGGCCCCCGCAGCCGCAGCGGCCCCTCGGCCCCGCCCCGGCCCCCGCAGCCGCAGCGGCCCCGCAGAGACAACGCGGCGGTGGCTGTCAGGGCGGGCGCAGGGAAGGAGGGAGGAGGGGGAGGGGCCGAAGGGAGGCGGGAAGGGGCGGGGGCCCCCGGGCCCCCCTCCCCCTCGTCCTGCTCCTGTCCGCCGCCGGGGGGCGAGCTCTGCCGCGGGTTCCCCCGACTGTCAGTCTAGCCTTCGGGCCTTCGCTGGGGGAAGTGTGGGGTGCGGGGTGGGGGGAGAGAGAAGCGGGGCTCCCCAAGTCCCCTGGCTTGGGGGTCCGTCCACCAGAGGCTGCTCCCGTCCCACCCAGGAGCCCCGCCCCGGGAGTCCTTGGAGGCAGCCGGCGCCAGGACTGGGTCGGGGCTCTCGGGGAGCCGGAAGATTGAGGGGTTCCTCGCTGCGCTGCGCCCCCTCCTGCCTCCAGCAGGCGGCGGCATTAGCCTTCTCCTGGTCCCCCAGATCTGGGGGAGGAGAAGGAAGGACTAAGGCCGTGTGGCTGTGCCCGCCCCCGCCCAGCGCCTAGCGCCCAGCGAGGCTCACTCAGCTGCCTCTGGGAAGGGCCAGCCTGGAGCTGGAGCCCAGGCGACCCTCGCTTCCCTCCCCCCAGAGATGCCTTAGAGTCCCAGAAGCGTCCTCAGCCTGGGCCTGGGCCACGGCTGGGGCAAGGACCCAGGAGGTGGACAGCGACTGAGCAAGGACCCGGGACTGCTGGGGTGGGGCCGGGGGGGTGGGGCCGGGGTCGGAGCTCGGGCTGGGGTGGAAGCCCCGGACATCGGAAGTATCATCTGCACGGGCTGGGCCATGGTTTTTGGGAGATGGAGGGTGAGCATAAGAGCTGAGCACGGAGGCCACAGAAAGACCGTTTTTGCAAAGAAGGCCCTTTGCCGCTCAGCCCAAGAGGAAGGAGATTGTCGAAATCAGCGCCTGCGAGCAGCCCGCACCGGAACCTGGGCCCAGCGTCAGTCCTGGCTCCCAAGACAGGGGCCTGGTCTCCTCCTTGAGGAGAAATCCTGCTCGACTTTGACAGCTCTGTCACCCTGGGCATGCCACTCCCCGCTCTCATCTGCCGAATGAGGGGATTGGACTTGGTGACCTCCAGTTCCAGGTATATGCCCCCAGGATCCAAGGACCAGGGTCAGGCTGCCTGGCCAAGCCTAGCACATGGCCCTTGGGTCACAGTCGGAAGGGCCTTGGGCCTTGCTGTGGTTCAATTCATCACCTGCTCTATACTAACTAGGCCCTGGGCTGCAAAGATGGAAAAGGACACTGTCCTTGCCCTGGGGAGTTTCGGACCCGATGCAAACGAGGAAGATGCCACGAAGAATGGAAGAATGCTTAGGTGCACAGCAGAGGGTAGACAGAGGCCTGAGCAGTCTGAGGACAGGAGTCTCTCCTAGCTAGGGATGACACAAAGGGCAGCCTGGAGGAAGCTGGTCCTTCCATGTGCTCATGGGGGGGACAGCCCTGGCTTTCCCCCGTGGGCCACTCAAAGCCTGTCACAAACAGGTTCCATCCCACCTTTCCAGCCTCAGCCCTCATTCCTCCTTCTTCCACACTCCACCATCCAGTCAGACCTGCCTTCTCTGAGCTCCCTGGCTCGTCTGCACATGGCCTTTACACTGGCTGTCCCCCATGCCCGGAATGCACTCCCCCCGAGCTCCACAGCCTGTTGGAATCCCGTTATCCTTCAAGGCTCAGCTCCTGCCGCCTCTTCCATGAGGCTTGTCCTGATTTCCCCCTCCTCCAGAGCCCTTAGTGCCTCCCCACAAATTACTTTGAATTGATTTCACATATATCTTACATAGATGTGCTGGTTTCCCCGATGGAATGTAAGCATTCCAGGGAAGGAATGTTTCCTTTTTCCTCCATATTTCTGATTCCTGGTACGTGATTGGTGCTTAATAAGTGTTGATTAGGGCTTCACAGAATGGGGCTTTGGAAAGAACACTGGATTGGGAGAAGACTTGGATTCAAACTCTGGTTCCAAGACTCAGTTGTCTCATCTATAAACAAAGGAGTCCCTGTCACCTCTCGGTCTGTGAGCTGATGACTGAGTGATTGATTAGGGCACACTGCTCACTTTCCCCACCCACAACCCCCTAGATGGAGGGGCTGAACAAGGCTAGATCAGGAGGGTCAGGAGAGTAGAGTGGGGGGAGGGTCATCTAGTCCTACTCCTAACCAAAAGGTACCCCTTCCCCCACCACAGGCCCCTCCAGGGGAGTGGAGACTCCTGAACACTTGCTGCTGTGCTCCCCAGGAATCCCTCTCAGCTGTCAACAAAATCTCCCTGCACTCACACTGGGTGCAGGGCCCTGGAGGTACAAAGGGGCCTGTGATATGGGAGTGTGTGTGTGGGTTTGCAAGATGCAGCAAGTCTGTGTGCGAGTGTGTGCGCGCGCACACTTCTTCCCATTCATGGCCAAACTTCTCCTCTCCCCCTTCAACTTTGGACAGTCCTCCTTGTGAGAGGCTCTCCCTTAGAGGGAACTGAAATTCGAATCTTCTGTAAACAAGTTCTAGGTCAGCCAGAGCCTGGGGATAGGTCTAGTCCTTCTGCATGAAGGCAGCAGTTAGGTTCCACAATCACATAGCAAATACCTCCTGAGTGGGCTTGAAAGGGACTCAGCCACCTCGCACAACCCGAGCTTCAGAACCTAAAACCTGGGGGTGGCTGGGAGCAGGAGCCTTGCTTGGGGAGGCAGCTGGGCACAAAGCACCTTGTACCTGTTTTTTATAGACTTATTTGTCTATAAGGTCTCTCCGCCATCGAATGGAAGCTAAGAGAGGACAGACAGCTCCAGTTCACTTTTGTCTTTGATCTCCAGTGTCTAGCCTATAGTAGGCACTTAATCAATGCTTCTTGGCTGATTGAAAGAGTGTGGGACTGGGAGTTGGGGGCCCACATTTGAATCTGACCTCTGACACTCTGTGACAGTGGCAAGTCACCACCTCTTTGAATCTTTCTGAAACCTGCAAAATGAAGAGGTTTGACTACAGGAAACGTGGGATAGTGGAAATGCGGCTGGACTTAGCATGAGAAGATTCTGGGTTCTAATCTTGTCTCAGCAATTTGTGTTATCTTAGAAGCCACTAGGTGGCGCCACAGTGGATAGAACACTGGGCCTGGAGTCAGGAAGACCTGAGTTCAAATTCAGCCTCAGATACTGACTGTGTGACCCTGGCCAAGTCACTTAGCCTCTGTTTGCCTCAATTTCCTCAGCTGTAAAATGGGGATAATCATAGTACCTATGTCACAAAGTTGTGAGGATCAGATGAGATAATTGTGAAGTGCCTGGCACATAGTAGGTGCTTAATAAATGCTTCTCTCTTTTGTTATCATTTCAGTTTTGTCATTTGTGAAATGAGGTTAGACTGGGTGACCTCCAAGTTTTCTTTCAGTCCTAAACCTAAGAGCCTATGACTAAGGGATATTTCAGGTCACCTCTGGCTCCAAATCTGTATTCTGATGTATGAGGGGCCTGTGTGTGACCCTGTGCATGACCCTGTGCTCAGTGATGGGTATAAAAGGCAAAGACAAAAATGATGCAGGTTCTCCTCCCAAGTGGCTTCCAGCTCTTCTCTCACAAACGTGTTCCCTTCAGTCCTCTCAATCCAGCTCTCGTCTTCCTTCCCTCCTGCTACTCCCTAAAGCGGTGGTTGGATTCTTCCCCACCCTTTCCTGTGTGATATGCTAGGAGTCACCATGACCCAATGTAGTTATTGAATGAGAAACAACTCAGTAGTTGACTAGGTATGAAGGGAAGTTTGCTCAGCTTAATTTAAGTCTCCATCACTGTCTCTGGGACTTATATGTACCCATGGAGTTAGAATTGGGAATTCCACTGAGTAGCAAGGAAGCAGGGAGCATTCTAGAGAAACCTCTGACAAGGAAGTCCTTGGGGGGCTTGCCTCAGCCAACCTTCCTCCCACTTTGGCTGAAGAAGGATCTTGGGAGCTTTGAGGGTCTGGAGGATGCTGGACTTCCTGTTTTCCTCTCAGCATCTATAGCTGACAGAAGAGTCTCTGCCCTGGGAGAAAAGGACAGATTGGATGTAGATTCAAGCTCAGTAAAGAGCCCAGCAGGAGAAAAACCCAAAGATGGAAAACCAAAAAACTACACCGTACTCAAAGCAAACATCTTGGGAACTCCCGCAAACAGCACCTCGAGGAGCGATGGACTGCCCTTTTACCAAATGTGCTTCTGAATCCTGAGCCCACTTTCCCTTCGACTTCGTATGAGCCGGTGAGAGAGTGCAGCATTTACTTTAAGGGAAGAGGAAGATTTTATACCAACCACACCATAACAGTAAATACCTTTTTTAAAAAAGCTAATTATGTCTGACTACTTTATGTCAACTGAGAGTCAAGAGGGGGAAGCACACTGGTGTGGGGTTGTGATTACAGCGAAAAGACAACCTGCTCCTCTGCCAACACCTTAGATAAGCCTAAGGGGAGGGACAGCTGGGTGGCGAAGTGAGTAGAGCACTGGCCCTGGAGTCAGGAGGACCTGAGTTCAAATCTGACCTCAGACACTTGACACACCTACTAGCTGTGTGACCTTGGGCAAGTCACTTAATTTCAATTGCTCTGCCTTCCCCCCTCCAAAAAAAAAAAAAAGAAGCCTAAGAAGAGACCATGTTCTGAGGAATTGATTCATCGGTGTATGTGGGAATTGGGATAGTTGTTCCATGCCATCCTTGGAAAACTCTGAATGGTTTATATTCCCTCCCTCTACTCCACTCCCTTACCTCCCACTCATTTCTTGACCCCGTTCAAGTTGGCTTACCCCGATATCCACCAGTCAATGAACAAATATTTATTAGGCACCTACCTGTGCAGTGGGGATACGAGGAAAAAGTTTGATGGTCTCTGCCCTCAAGGAGCTTAGGTTCTACATGATGGTGCTTTGTCAAAGGTTTGATAGCTTTTTTGGACACAGCTCCACTGGCCCTGCTTTAGTGCACTAATGTACTTTCGCAAAGCACTTAACCACAGCGCCTGGCACACAGTAGGTGCTTGATTGCTGCTGCTGCTGCTGTTTGTCCTTCGTTTTCAAAGAGGACCAGTGACATCATGGGGTGATATCTTGACTGCACATGAATTGGATTTAAGTGAGGAAGAGTTGCACAAAGTCACCAGCCTCACTCTCTCTTCCAGCACTATTGAAATCCAGCGGCAGGACAAAAATCAAGATGACTGGAGATGGCCTGTGGATGCAGTGGATGACCTTGGCGTCTTTGACGTCTGACCAGGCTCTGAGCGCTCCACAGCATCTGCTTCAGCTGCCTTTATGGCTGCTGGAACAAGTTGTTTTCCTCTGCCTATTCCACCAAGGAGGTCTTCACATGCTTGGGGCAGACACCCCTCCCCCCCAACTCACTGTCAGTTACCTTCAACCTGGTTTAGCCCATCTGTTAAGACAGTTTATTGGGGTGCGGCCACCATACATGCTGCAGCTTCTTGGAGCCCCAGGTGAGAGTCAAGTGCCAGGTAGACGCCAAAGGTGGATAAGCAGCCCCAAGAAGGGCTCGGCAGCCCTCCCATCAGTGGGGCTCTTCCTCCCTAAACGCTCCATATGCCCCCACATGACTGACTGGTTCACTTTCCTCATTTTACAGATTCGACAAACATTTATTAGGCCTCTACCATGTGCCATGACCTCATTAGTTACTGAGCATATATATATAAACAGAAATGAAACAGCCCCTGCCTTCAAGATTCATCATATATCTGAGTAAACCTGATACAAGTCGTAGCCAAGAAAGTCTGATTTAACATGTATCTAAGTGAACAAATTCAAAATGTATGCAAAGTAGGACAAAGTCATTTCAAACGGGAGAGAATGTTCCTGATGCCTGAGCTGTGCTTTGGAAGAAGACGGGATTCCTATTAAGGGGAGGGGAGGAGAGAGCATGCCAGGAAGGAGGGATGGAGTATTGAGGAAGGCAGACCAGCAGGCAGGATTATCCGTAGAGCTGAGCTCTCGAAGAGCACTCCTGAAGGGGAGCTGGCCAGTGGGTCAGGCAGCAGTTGGCGGAATGGGCTGCATCTCTGTTAGATGGCAGATGCTTAGTAACCATTTGTAGGATGAAGCTATGAGCCATAAGCAAGAAAGAGGGGGATGAGAAAGGGCAGAGGGCCCTCCCTTCATCTCTGAGGACAGGACTTACAACCATCTCAGGGGAAGGACCTCCCATTCTCCAGAGCTCAAGAAACGCCCAAGAGCACCACACAGGAGCTAGCTGCTAGGTAAGTAGGAAAAGAGGATGGAATGATAATCCCTGCCCTCAGTGAGTTGACAGTCTCCTAAGCAAGCAGGGCCAGGGCTCTGGAGAAGGTTCTGCAGGGCTCAGCAATGAGGAAGTTGGCCAATAAGCCACTTGGGGGGAGGAAGAGGAGGGAAGCTCCAGCCTAGGGATTTTCCCTGGGTCTCATGATCCCCGAGTTCAAAGCTTGTGTGTGAACACTGCCCAACCAGGTGTCCTTTGAGGTTGGCAGAGCCACAGAGGCCTGGGAAAGTCCCCCCAGGGCCTTCATTCTCTCTCAAGGGGCCCAACCTTAGCACTTCTGAGAGAATGTCCAGCCTGTTCTGAACATGGCAGCCAGGAGCAGGCTTCCAGGTCCTGAGGATGGAGCCTGTGGCAACTTTGTAGGGCCCTGGTCACGGAGTAGGCCTCAATGATGGTTGGCAGCCTTTATTACCAGTGTCGTGTGCAAAAACCGAGGTGCTTGACCACCAAGGGCAGGAGTGAGAGCTGCCTGGGCCAGACTTCCCATGCTAATTAGGCAGCACACAGAGCATTTGCTAGGCTTATAAAATTAGGACAAATTAGATGACTCTACCTCCTGGTCTGGCCTAAGGGCAGGCTGGAACAGGGTTCAGACACCAAGATTTTATGAGGGCATGATTTTGAGCTCAAAGGTACCTAAGAGATCATCTGGTTCAACTCATTTTATAAAGTATAGAGAGGGGAGGAGCGAATTGAGGGAATGAGGACAGCAAGAGGTCAAGTGTGGGAAGTCAGTTAACTACAGGGACTCCAACTGGCCACTCGATTCTTGAGCCGGCTCAGTCCCCTTTCTCGTCAGCTATGGGTCGAATCCAAATTCAGTCCTTCGAGAAATCTTGGGAATTCGGGACTGTTTGAGCCTGGCCCCATGTGGCTGGGAAGCTGGACCACCCCCACCCGCTGCTTAGAAACCCTTTACCAAGGACCTGGGTTATGCTGACCAGAAACCAGGCTGATGCAAAGACCTATGCCGGGAGCTTTCTCATGATTAGACATTTCAGGCAACCCCACGTGTCTTATCTGCGAACTGGCCTGTCCTGAGCCATCAGTCGTTCCCTTGTTCCTTTGATTGTTTACTGACACTGGGGGGAGGGGACCACTTCTTTTTCTGATTTCAGGGAACTGCACCTGTTTGCTCTCCGCTTTCCACCTCAGAAAGTCCCTAACCTTTCCTCCAATTAGAAATCAGGTAACCTAATGTTGTATTGTTTTCTGTCAATTCGCCTCGTTTGACTGTTTTTAGTATATAAAAGTCTGTCTCCTCCTGGACTAGGGGTCCAAGCCCAAGCTGAGGAGGTCTAGTCCCTGGATGTTGGGCCATTGGCATGCATTGCTTAATAAATCGATACACTCGAAACACCGAGCCTGCTTCCTCAGTCATTTCATCTTTCACCTGCCGCAGGACACGTCTGCTCAAGGCCAGTCAACCCAAGTCGTTCTCTGCCTCCAAACTCTAGGCTCTTTTCCTGGTACCATGTCACACATTTTACAGCTGATCAAACTGAGGCAAGAGAAGTGAAGCCGCTTGCCCATGGAGCCAGCTTACACCTGTGGAGCTAGGAGTTGAACCCAGAACCTACAACCATGCCACCATGGTCACTGGATCCCTACTTTCTGGGCATCTCCTTCCTGAGTAAAGGGCAGATGAGGGAAAAGACAAGTCTTCTGGGTATGGGGAGCGGGCCAGGGATGCGGAGCAGCCTGGGGGGAGATGGCGATAGGCAGCCTGGCACCCAGCAGGCCCGGCCCTTCAGCAGCGGGTCCTCTTGACGTCGCGAGCACCAGCAGCCTGAGTTGAGGACACATTGGGTACCACAGAGGAGTCACTCCTGAGCTTCCCACTCAGCCCCCATCAGGAAAACATCAGACACACACAAGTCACAAAGACTATGCAGACAGGCATCATTTTTTTTTTATAAAAACTCGATCTTTTTTTCTCACTCTTTAAAATCACATTCAAAAATCGGCAAAGAAACGCACACGGAGTGTTGGTGGGTGGGGAGATGGGCGCAATGGCAGTGGGGGTGTCACACACAGACCCAGCCCCGGGTGGGTGGGGGGCACATTACACACTGCGCAGCGGTGGCGGCGGTGGCAGCAGGACGGGTAGGAGGGAGGCTGGGAAACATGCGGTGGGCACCCAAGGCAGGGCCATGGGCACTGCCAGCCCCTGGGGAGACAGTGACAAAGTAACACCTGCCCCAACCTGGGCAAGGCCATGGGCCCCACTGGGCACCAGGGCTCTTGCTGCCTCGATCCTAAATCCTGCAGGGGGGACGGTCAGAACCGGCTTTTTCTGGTCAGAAACTTGTGCTCACCAGTGAAACGTGTGGCTAAGCCTGAGATCTGCTCCCCAAGACAAGCATGAGGCCTAGTCCATTTGGCACAATCTGGGAAAGCTTCCAAGGCCCCTGCCAAGCAGGGTGGAGGCATCAGTGGGGCAGGAGCTGGGGAGGGGGAAGTTGATACCATGGTAGTGCTTGGCAGAGACTGGTTAATCTTGCTCAGCCACATGGCTCCTCCAGTTCAGGCCGGAGCCTGCCTTCCTGAATGGTGCCAGAGTGGGGAGTTGGCACATGAAAGCTGATGCCCTCGGCAGAGGTGGCAAGCCAGGAGAGGACACATGGTGATCCCATGGGCAAGGAAAGGGGAAGTGGGACAAAGGCAGATCCCCTGACTTTTGTGGGGGCACTCAGGCAGCAGTCCTATCAGGGCACTGTGGTGGAGAGCTTCAGGTAGGACCCCGATCCTGCGAGCTCCCATGACCGAAGCCCTGAGTGGCACAGTTAGGGGGCACCTTGACCTGCCAGCTCTCCTAGCAGATACAACTGTGGGGACGTGATGGCTGGGGCAGTGCGGGCACACACACAGCTAAGTCTGCTGGGGTGCCCAGGTGGCATCTGAGAGCATATGGCCTTGTCCACTCCACAGGAAAAGAGGCCTGTCCGTGGGGGACGGGACGGGGGAGAGCTGGGCTGTCTTCTCCCTCTCCAGGAAAGGGGGTAAGGCCTTTCTCCAGATCAAACCCTGCCTGGTCCCTGCTAGAAAGTCACAGAAACGGCCACCTCACGGTCCCAGGGATGAAGTCAGAGCAGTGGTACCAGATGGCCTTGGTAAGAGGAGGTGTGGGGACAAGCAGACCCCTTCCACAGGGCCAGGCAGGGCCACAGGAAATCACAATAATTATAAAATAAAACCTTTTCCGCTTGGCGGGAAAACAATAATAAAAATTCCACAAAATAAATTAGAGGTTTATAAAAGGTTGGGCTGGGGCAGGTGGCCAGGCGGGGCAGGGGTCAGAGGCCATTGGCGCTGCCCCGCTGCGTCAGCGGCATCTTGCTCAGCTCCACCACGGGCGATCGAGGCTTATTCTTCATCTTGGGGACCCGCTGCACCAGCTGCTGCGCCTCTCGGCAGGCATCCCGCAGCTCCTTCTTCCACTGAGCCAGCTCCGGGTCGCTCTGCTCCCCACCCCAACCCGAGTCAGCGAGGGTGCCCAAGGCAGGGAGACCCCCATGCAAGCATCTTGTCCCAAGCCCAACCCCTGCTTTGTGTGGTCTGTGGAGCCACAGGAATGCACCGCCCCCTCCCCATTCCTTTGGGCTCAGAACCAGGCCAGGAGGCCAAGTCAGTCCAGGCAGGCTGTCCAACGCCAGCCCCTTGGCCTGGCCCCTTCCCCAACTCACATCACACTGGAGGATGAACTGTTTGCCACCTCGGATCTTGAGCAGGATGCACTTCCTCTCTTTGATCTGGGTCTCTTCCACAGACTGAATCTCCTCCATGGTCAGAAGGCTCTGCTGCAGAGGCCCCGGAGAGGGAACGGTGAGGCTGGTGGGCAGGGGGGCACAGAGGACTGCAGCCAGCCCGACTCTGCCCGGCCCTCCTCCTTCCTTACCGGCGCCTCGCCCTCGGCCCGCCACTCAAGCCGATTGGGAAACAGGTAGAAGTAACGCCGCTGCCACTGGGTGAGGAAGGGATTGCCCATCTTGGACATGTAGCCGTGCATGATGCAGTCTTTGCCAAGGGCGTAATCTAGGGGTGTGAGAGAGGGAGGGGTGGCAGAGCCGGTACCCCTGGACCAGTCTCCCCAGGTTGGGGGGCCTGGGGGTGGGGCAGGGACTCACCATCTTCATGACCCAGCTGCTTGTTCTTGGCTTTCTTTCGGGCCTCTAGCCGGTCAGTCTCAGAGTTTACCGTGTCAAAGACCGTCTCAGCCACTTCTTGCTGCCACCGCTCGGAGATCGTGAGGGGGAAGTTTCGATAGAGCTCCTGGTCACTGTCCAGCAGCTACATGAGAAAGGGCAGATCACACGTCACAGGCTCACGTCGGCTCCATACAGGCACGTTCACTGGCTCCCTAAGGAGGCAGTGGCTGAGGTGTCCCTGAGCTTGGCGCCTCCAGGCCAATCTCATACCTTGATTCCTTTTGTGTCCTCCTCATCAAAAGAGCCGATATCGAAGGCGTCAGCAGCATTCACTTCGCCTCGTGGTGGGATCAGGGGAGGTGGGTACTGTCACAAGGAGACCAGGCTGTGCAGGGTGGGCTGGGACACCCAGCCATTCCCACTGGAGTGCTCAGCCCCTGCCCGTCCCCAGCCCCTGCCCATCCCCAGCCTTTACCTTCTGCAGTAAAACCATTTGCCAGTCCACGCTCTTAAAGAAAGGGTCCTCCTTCACCTCCTGAGCCCTATTGGTGATTAGGGGAAGAGGTGGGAGGACCTTTAGAACTCTGCCCCTTTGACGCCTCTCTTCTGTCTCCAGGCGCTAGCCCCTGCCCCAGCAGAGCAGAGGAAGCCCAGCGCACTCACTTACCCTCGACCAAGGCAGCCCAGCCTCCGGTTGACATCCCTCTGAAGCAGCCCTTCCAGAAGGGAGCGTAATTCTGGTGAAAAGGACTCTGGCAGCTCCACAGCCTGCAAGGAAAGAGGGGCAGGAGGCCAAGGGGGTCCTCAACAGATCAGCCCCCATGGTCCCTCCGGTGCCTTTGCAGGATGCCCAGGCACAGCTGTACAGGGCACACCCCCAGGGCCTGGCTCAGCCGCTGTGGCCCATAGGACCCCAGGAAGGTCTCTATGGGGCTGACCTTCCCCAAATGATTGGGCACTTATTCTGTCTGCGCTAATGTGTGTGAAGAGGTTGTCTCTCTGTGTCCCCAGGGCCCAAACCAGGCCCTGGCACACAGGAGATGCTCAGTAAATGTGCTATGACTAAGTGACCAGGAACACTGGGAAATCAAACCCCAGGGCCCTAATCAAACAGGCATCTTTCCATCTTCTTTGGCAGTTGAGTGGGAGAGCAGGGACAACTGGGGGCCACAGGACTGTGGCCTGAACAGTGGGAAGGGGCTCAGCCTGGAACCTGGCACGGCGACCCAGCCTGGCCCACAGAGACACCGCCGCCCCGTCGGGGCTCCGGGCTCAGACTCCTTCGAGGGTCACAGAGACAGCCACTCGCCACCCCCAGGGATGCACAGCCTCTCGCCCACCCTTCCTGCACTCACCATCGTTAGTGTCATGCGGTCGATCTCATGTTTGTCCTTGGTCTTGTGCTGGCGGAAGGGGCTGTGCCTGGACAGGGAAGGTGGCCAGCCACACTCAGGTTAGCAGGCTACTGCATCCCTCCCCACATCTGTCCATCCCTCTACCCTCTAGGCCAGCAGGCCCCCCCACCCCATCTCCCCGAGGCAGCTGCAGCTCCAGTCAGTGACAGATTCCTGGGCCTTTCCCACAGAGAGCCAGGACCTGAACCTAGCACTGTCCTGGCCACCGTGCCCTTGAGCCTCGGCTCCTCCATCTGTAGAACTAGCAGGTGGGTCCCTTCCATGAACTCCAAGGCCACGTCTGCTCCCTGCCTCAGCTGGGGGGCCCCAGGACACAGAGGCAGGAGACTGGTGGCCTTCCCCACTGCTGCTTCCTCCTAGTTGTTCTCTCTGGCTCCCAGACTACCCAGGAGGATCTCAGGTCACACATGGCCTGAGGGTCCCTTCCTGTTCTCAGAGTCAATGATCCTATGAACCCCAAGGCCACATTTGCCTCAGGACATGGAGGCAGAGAAGCTGGAGGCCACCCTCCTTGCCTACTCCTCCCAGCTTTTTTCCCTTGGCTCCCAGACTGCTCTGGAGGATCGCAGGTCCCACAGTACAGTCGGGGGCAGAGGCAGGACCCAGGGGACCATGGCCTCTTCCTCGCTGACCACTTACCCTCTCAGTAGTTTGAAGAGCATGCAGCCCAGAGAGAACCAGTCAGCACTGCTGTCATAGGCCACCCCCTTCTGCAGGACCTCGGGCGCCATGTAGCCATGGGTGCCCCTGGGGGGACACAGGACCCAGTGTGAGAGCCCAGGCTGGGCTGGAGGAAGGGGAGGAGGGGCCCAGCCACAGCCTGGGGGTGGAGCCTGGGGTGTGGAGGGGGCCCCATACTCACACGCTGGCATGAGGCTTCTTCTTGGAGAAGTCACAAGCCAGGCCCAGGTCCGAAATGCGCACATGACCAAACTCATCCAACAGAATGTTAGCGGGCTGTAGGTGGGACACACACATAACTTTTGATGGGCTGGGCAGCAGGAAACCAGGAAGGGGGCTGGGGTGCCGGGAGAAACATGGGCCAGGGCTGATGCCCGCATGCCAAGGTCATTGGTGGGGGCCAAGTGAGAGGCTTAGGAGCACCAGAAGCTCACGCTGAGGTAGCCGGGACGAGAGGGACAGTGCTGGCTTGGACAGGGAGGAGGAGGAAGGGAAGGGAGCCTGCCATGGTCACATGGGGTGGGGGGCATGTGGGGTGGAAGGGCTCCCCCCACCTTCAAGTCTCGGTAAACCACGAATCGACTGTGCATGTGCTCCAGGCCCAGGATGATCTCGGCGGCGTAGAAGCGCATGTCTGACTCCGAGAAGACTCCGTGCTGGGACAGATGGTAGTGCAGGTCCCCGCCTAGGGAAGGCCAGAACACAGAGAGGCTGGAGCCTGGGGCCCAGGCAGTCAGGCCCAAGGGGAGGCCCTGGGAGGGAAGGCTCACCATTCATGAGGTCCAGGATAAAACTGAGCTTGTCTGGAGTGTGGAACGCATAGGACATGCAGACAATGAAGGGGCAGTCCTGGGGAGGCAGAGAAGAGGGTGAGAGGTGGCCTCTCGGCCCCGAGACAAAGGGTCCGGGGAGGGCCCAGCCCGAGCCCAGCTCACCCCAGTGCTGACAAGGGACAGCATGATCCGCTCGTTCAGGGCCAGCGTCTCCCCTTGCTTCATCTTGATGCGCTTCTTATCCAGACACTTCATGGCGTACCTGGGAGGTGGAGGGGCCCGGTCAAGCTGGACCAGAGTCAGAGGCACCTCCCCCCTCTCCCCTCTCCCAGCTGCACGCCAGTCAGTCCGTGCACTTACATCTTGCCTGTGTCGGCTTTCCGGCAGCCGTAGACCTCCCCAAAGCCGCCTCGGCCAATGATTCGGTGCACGCTGAAGTCGTTCATGGTCAGCTGACAGAATGGGGGAGCAGGGCCGCAGTGAGTGTAGCCCATGGGGCCCTGTGCCCCCCACCAGTTGAAGTGCCAACACCCTGGAGGCCAAGGGGTCTACACCCCCGACATTCTGTCTGGCGTCTCTTTCTTCCCTTTGCTCTCCTGGGACTGCCAGAGCCAGGCTAGAACCCTGTCTCCTCCCAATGGAAGGACAAGAGCAACGGGTACCCCTGGGCTCTAGGCAATGGCTCTGGAGACAGAAGACATGAGTTCCAATCCTGCCTCTGACAAGAACTACCTGTCTGACCTTGGCCAAGTCCCTTTCTTTTCTCTGGGTCTCAGTGCCCTCATCTGTGAAATGAGGGGGTTGGCTTGACCCCTTGCAGCTCTAGAGCTAGGATCCCATGACCCGTGAAAAAGGCCCACGAGGCACGCATGACCACAGGCTTCTGGCTCTCAGCACCTACTCACATGGATGTTAAGCTCCACATTCTTCCACTGGCAAAACCGAGTGAACTTCTCACTGAAACAGAGAGGGTGGCCATGGCCACAGTGAGCCCGGCTGCTGGCCCAGCCTGGTCTACCTCCCACTGCCCCGCACAGGGGAGAAAAGGATCCAGCCCTCCTGGCAAGAGAAGGCGGCCTCTCGTCTCAGCAGGGAGACATGGCGGGCCAGGGTGGCAGGGCCGGCATGGTTCCTGGGCCCCGGTTGGTATAGCTAACAGGTAGGGGGCCAACCCTTTTCTGCGGTGTCTGCTGCCCAGAGGCATCCTGGGGAGGGGGCAAGGGTGAAGGGACTCAGCTGCCTTTCTTCATTCTCATTTATATAACCCAGGCCTGTGACCACTAGCCTGTCAATGACTGTGGCCTGAGCACAGCCCAGTGAAGACATGCTGGACGCCGTGGCTTCCTCCTAAGGTCTGAAGGGCTCACAGGCTTGTCATGAATACAAGCCTCCCAGCCATAGAAGTGCCTGGGCAGATCTGGCAAAACTCAGACAAGAGGAAGCCACACTGCCTACCTCCAGGGGGCCCCCAGAGGCCCAGGCACTCACTCTCTGCTGCCCAGGCTCTGATCTCCGCCCAGTCTTTCCTTCTCTTCCTGCCCTCTCCTAGACTCCTACCATTCCCTCTGTCTTCTCCCCTTTCAACCTTCAAACTTACCTCTCAATGAATTTGTGGAACACATCGTCCCGAAGTCTCTGGCAGATCTCCTCAATGTATGGCTAAAGAAAAAGGCCCCAAGACTTAGGGCCTCATGATGGGACCCAAGCCCCAGGCCTTAAGGCCACCCAAGATACTTGCTGGGGTGTGGCAGGGTGGTATCTATCTAAGGCTCAGCCTGGGACTGCCCACCTCTAACCACACTGTGTAAAAGGATATGAACCAACCTGATGGACAAGCAGGAGAGGGGTGGGAGAGGGGGGAGAGAACATACAGGACCTACCTGGAACAGGTCAGGGGGTACCTGCTTCTTTAGGAGCCGACTCTGTACATGCTCAGTGGCACTCTTTGAGAAAGGCTAAGAAAGGGAGATGGGTGACCGTCAGTTTTGAGTCTGAGAGAGGCCTGGCCCCCCTCCCTTCCTCCAGCTCAAAGCCCACCCCTTCCCAGTGAGGAGAGATTCTGGGTCGGCCTGGCCGAAGGCAACAAAGAGCTTTCTCCCGCCAAGCCATTGCAAGCGTGTGGTAGAGGGTCAAGAGGTTGGCTGGGCACTCACATGTGAGCAGGACAGCAGCTCCTTCATGATGTATGAATCAAAGATCTCCCGGCTTTTGATGGCACGATCCTCCTCGGAGTCTAACTTCTCATATTTCTTGATCTGACCAACAAATCCCCCAGAGTCATAGGGGGTCCCTGCTCCAACATCAGCCCATGCAAAATTCCCTCTGTGACTTTCTTTGACACTGATATCCGTATTGTTCTTTGGGGTCTGAACTCATCAGTGGCCACAGCCTCCCATGTATCATGGGGAAGGCTTTCTGCCAGGTGGAATGAACACAGCAGGCAGGTCAGCATCCAAGAGGTCCAGGAGGCACTGTCTGACACAGCAAGGACCCCACCTCCAACCTCAAAGGTCTGGCAAAAAGGAGGAATTGGCTGTCTGCTGGGGTCAGGCTCCCACCTACCTCATCATAGAATTCCACTAGCGGCTTGGCCTCCTCCGTGTGGTTCAGGCAGAAGTCTCTGAAGAGCAGGTAACCTGAGAGTACAGGTAAGAAAAGGCACAGGTGAGAAAGATTCTCCACCTACTGGGAGTCAGGGGTGTGTGTATGGGGGGGCATATGTGTAAGGTATGTATATGTGCATGGTGAGTGTGAGTGTGTAATGTGTGAGGTATATATGAACTGTGTGTGTGTGTGTGTGTGTGTGTATGGTATAAGTGTGAGGTATGCATACGTGCATGGTGTGAGTGTATAACGTATGTGGTATATATGAACTGTGTGTGTGTGTGTGCGCATGTCGTATGTATAGTATATATGAGGTATGTGCATGGTGTATGTGTGAGTGTGTAATGCATGTGGTATATATGAAATGTGTGTGTGCGCATGTGAGGTATGTCCATGTGTGTGGTACGTGTGGTATGGGGCTACGTGTGAGGGGTGTGTGTGTGAGTCACAGATCGGAGAAGGCCTTCTAGCTGAACTCTCCTACTTTCAGATGAGTAAACCGAGGCCCACAGACAGGACCCCAGTGGAGAACAGGGCCAGATCCAAGTCTATTCCTGGTACCAGCCCATGAAACCATCCACGCCGTTCTTACCACCCCTACTCCCTACCCCCATCCCATGGACATGCTGGAGGGGCCCTTCACCTGGAAACCAGCCTTGTGGCCCTCTCTGCCAGCCACCGTGGGCTGGAAGGGGAGGCTGGGGGGCCCCCCGAAGCCAGCCACAAGCACTTGGGAAGGGAATGAGGGACAGAGGGTGAAGGAAGCTGAGAAGGGAACTGAAGCCCAGGGCTGGGCAGCCAGAACATGGCCTCGGGTCCTCGTCTCCCTCGGCTCTTGCCCTGGTCCACCCCCCTGCCACCTCACTAGGGCTCGCTTCAGCTTCCCTGGCTCAGAGGCAGAGGGAACAATCATTCTCCCTGAGGAGCGTGCCTCAAGGGAGGCTGGCCCAGGCATGGCTAGGGCCAAGGATTCCTTGACCTCTGCCATCGGTCCCGACTTCTACCTCCTGTCCATTGGCCACTGCTGACCAGACTCTTCAAGGAAGACAAGCACTACCCACGCTCCCCTTTTTGAGACTCCCAACTGTCTATAACATCAGGTCGAGATGAACCCCACCACCATGGAAGGGGCACAGGTGCCGGCTGGTTCTCCTGGACTCTACTCCATCTGTTCCCAGGGAGTGGCAGGGAGGGAAGGAGAGACTCAGTCAAAGTTGTCTGGGAGGGTCAGGTCTGGGGATAGGTCTCGGGAGCTGGGGGAGGAGGCCCTCCAGATCTCAAGCAATCCGTGGCCCCTGCCTACAATGACGGGACAGGCCTTAAAGGCCGGAGACAAGGCAGCAGGAGCAGGGAGCCTAATGGAGAAGCAGAACAGCTGGCCAGCAGCGGCCATCAGCAGCCAGCAGCCTGGGCCCCCTCCACAGGAAGGGCCCCACCCCTTCCTGTCAGTCCCACCAACGGGCCTTAGCACATCTGCAGCCTTGGCCAAGGGGAAGCTGCAACTCAGAAAAACAAAAACCCCAAAGGAGGAACTTCCCAGCCGCCAGCAGAGAGGCAGCCCCAAGGCCTGTCCCAGCAGGGTTCCCTGGGCCAGGCTGGGCTCTGCAGACAGAATCCCAGCTGCTCTTGGAGCCCACGGGACACAAGGCCTCAACAGGGCCACTGTGGCTACTGGGGGGGGAACCAAGAGCCAGGCTAATAGCACCCCCCTCCTGCCACACACCCTCACTCACCAAGCTTCTGAGAGAAAATCTTCTCAAAGGTCACCTCCCCTCGGTCTTCGAGATACTTCTGCATGACGCTTCGGATGCTGTCGGGACACAGGGGAGATAGCAGCCTACAAAGGGGCAGCTGGCAGCCCCCTGCCCGCCTGCTGGGAGGCTGGCTGGGTAGGGGCAAGGGCATCAGCTCCCCCTCCACCCTAGCACAGCCAAATACACCAAAGGCCCCCTCCGAGGCCCACAGGAGAAGAATGGACGTGACAACAGTACAGGAAGACTGGCAGATGAGTTGTGTGTATTGTTCATTGATCCTCCAAACAATTTTCCAGGAGACTACGCCCTGTTTTTGCCTCTTTTTGTATCCCTAGCCCTTGGCATAGCACCTGGCACTCAGGAGGTGAATAATGTCAGCTAACTGACGACACTCTCCCATGAGAACATGAGTTCAAGAACAGGGACTGTGCTTTTGCCCTTCTCTGTATCTCCAGGGCGTGGCACCAGGCATACAGTGGCGCTTAATAAATGCTTGCTGACTGACAACCCTGTGAAGTAGGTACTGTACACATTATTAACTCCATTTTACGGGCAAGAAAGCTAAGGTAAAAAGGTTTAGTAAGTTGCCCAAGGTGATCCAGTTAGGAGGGGCTAGAGGGAGGATTAGAACCCGGCTCTTACCCAATTCCAAATAAATCTACTACGTACAAGGCACTGGATTCTACAATGGCAAAAACACAGTCGTTTCCCTGGGGAGTCTGCATTCTCATGGGGGAGACCACATAGAAACAGTGCAGTACATTCAGACACATACAGAGCTGACGGAAGGTCATTGTGGAGGGGAAGGCCTTGGTAGTGGTGGTGATGGGGAGGTGGGTGAAGGATCTGGAGCCAGTTCCTTCCCCAGACTGGCTGGGTGACTGCTGGGGGCAAAGCCCTGGCCTGGCTGGCCCGGGGGAGGGAGTTCAAGGCACACGGCCCAGATCGAGCACGTCTGGGGGCCTGGCCAATGGAAGCCCCTGCCTGTGCCCCTCAGGGAGCAGAGGCGAATTCCAAACTCCATGGCAGTGGCACCCAGCTAGAGAGCTCTGGGCGATGGCAGACTCAGAGAAGCCTTCACAAAGATGATGCAGGGGACCTTTTTGAGAGTCGGGCTCAGCCACGCAGAAAGCAGAGGGGAGTCAGTACCAAAAGCTAAGGTGAGTCCCTTTTACGGAGGTCCTGGACAGCACTAAACACTGACGTGGGTCAGGGAAGAACACGACGGCTGAGAATCCAATCATTGCAGTCGACTGGGCATGAGGCAGAACATGAGTCAGGGACCAGTGGGGATAGAAAGTAAGGAATGGAGAAGAAAAGACATGGGAGGAAAAAAGGAGCAGCAGGCCTTGGGGGGCTGATGGAGGGTGGGAGGCGACCCCACCAGCAGGACATCCTTCAGTCAGTTAAGGAGTGGGTCTGAGGGCCTGAGGATACCCTGGGCTCCAGAGCCTCAGAGATGGAATTTGAGCAGGATACCCCAAGCCCCAGGCAAGCTGAAGCCCTCACCATTCCACATTTGGACAGCTCCAACATTACACTCACCATCCCAAGCTCCTCTGAGACAGTTTCTACCTGTGGTGGCTTTGACTAGAATTCCAAACCCTTTGCCTTCTAAGAATCAACCACATCAGACTAAACTGTAAGCACCTTGAGGGCAAGAGCCATGCTCCTCTCCCCAGTGCCTTGGACACAACAATTGTTGGCACCAAACTAGAATGGCTGTACTCTTTTAACTGGGATAGCTGCTGCACTGGACAAACCTAGGAGGAGTCCAGTGCCACCCCAACACCAGAACTAGAAAGCTCTTGGCCACACCTTCCCGAGGTCCCTCAAATGATCACCCTTAGCTTGGAAAATGGCATCACCCCATGAGATTACAGCCAACAGGGAAGGGCAGGCTGAGAGAGAAGGAAAGCGTGGAGCCTGGGTTCTCATCCCAAGGCTGCCATGTTGGCAGCCCAGACATAGCGAGTCACAGCTTAACAGTCCAGCTCAGACCTTTCCTCCTCCTCCACCCCCATCCTGATCCCAACAGGCAACAGAAGGAAGAAGCTCTGGTGAGCACAAAGGCCCTCTGACGGCCATTGCCAAGGTGGGGGCCCTGGCCCTCACCCCTGAAACCAGAAGGTCTCCAACACTAGCCCCCACAACGGTGACACCTGGCAGGAGGGGGGTTGGCAAGGAGACCACAGAATCCCTCCTGTCCTTGGATCCCAGCTCCCATCACCTCTGGAGGGGCTGAGGACCTACCAACCACACACGTCACGCTTGGTGTGACCTCCAGGATCAGACACATAAACTTCTTCACAGGTAATATGAGAAGACATGTTCTTTACAGAAGTGGAGGGTCAGGGGAGTGGAACACTGCCTCAAATGGCACAATGGATAGAGCCCAGGCCAGATGTCAGGAGGACTTCAGTTCAAATCCGGCCTCAGATACTTCCTGGTTGTGTGACCCTGGACAAGCCACTTCACCCTGTCTGCCTCAGTTTCCTCATCTGTAAGATGAGCTGGAGAAGGAAGTAGCAAACCCCTCCACTATCTCTGCCAAGAAAACCCCAAACGGGGTCATGGAAAGTTAGACATGATTGGAACAACTCAGCAACAGCAGCAACAAAAAGCCCTTTGGGAGAAAGAAGGTATTATCATGGCAAATGCAGAAAATGTTTAAAAGACAGTCATGTGATGGATGGACTGGAAAGGAGTGAGATACGGGGGGGAAGAGCCGACTAGTCCAGGCAATGGGTCTACGAGCAGGGCAGGGTCGTGGGTTGGGGAGCAGGGAGGCTGTCTGTTCCCAGCCTGGCTCTCCCCTGCACTCCCCCCCAGTCTCCTTCCACCTCACTGCCTCATGCTATATGTTGGCACGCCCAGCCCACCCACTCCACACTCCGTCTCCAGTCCTCTCACTACCCATCCCTCGTTAATAAATTCTGCCTTCATAGATCCAGTCCGATTGCTTGGACGATCCGATTAAGGCATTCACAACCCAGCTCCTTCCTTGCTTTTTCTTTCTTTTTTAAATTACTTTTTCAATGAGCAACTTTGGAATGATCTCGGTCTCCTCCGTCACAAACTCTCTTCCCCCAGTGGGCCACACTCCCCTCTCCTCCACCTGTGCCCAGAAGCCAGGCACTGTCTCTTCCTCCCCAGATTTCTCGGGGCATCACCTGTATTCATGTATATTTCTGATCCCACAGTACAAGACTAGAAGCTATTTGAGGAAGGGATGGAGTGACCTTTCATCCTTCTCTACCCCTTGCCTCAGCACAGAGCTTTACAGGTACCACAGTTAGGCCTTCATAAAAGGTGGCTGAATCTGGACTGCTCGATTTCTCTTCCAGACTTGGAAACCATAAGAGCTGTGAGCCCTGGCCAAGCAAGGCCTGAGAGAAGGTAGAGGTGGCCTACGTGAGGCCTAGCCTAAGGCCCAGCCCCCACATGCCTATATCCCCCCTCCCTCATTTTACTTTGCAAAGCCTCCCTCTTCTCTGGGCCTTCACAACACTGCTGCCCCTTCTCAGTTTCCTGGCCTGCCTGTGGGTATCTCCCAAGGCTCTGCCCTGGGCCTTCCTCTTTCCCCTCTCTACACCCTTTCTCACTTGGAGATGGTACCCATTCACATGGATTCAATGCTTCCAACACCAGTTCCTCTCCTGAGCTGCAGTCCCAGAGTGCTGACACCCTATTGGACATGTCAGATGAGGTGTCCCACAGGCCTCTCTAAGCTCCCCGTCTTCCCCCAAGCTATGCTCTTCTTGGCTCTCTTGACTGTGTCAGGGGCTCCCCCATCCTTCAAGGCACTAGGGTTCAGCCTGGCCTCTGTCCTGCACCAGGTGCCCACTCACATGGCCCCACCCCCATCCTGCAGCCCAGCTCTGAAGTCCCTTCCTCGCTCCGCTCTTCAGCCCAGACAAGCCCAGGTCTGATACAATCCCTCCTCACCTCAGCCTCTGGGAATCCTGAACTTCTTTCCAGACTCAGTCCCCACTGCCAGCTACTTTCTCTGTAGGTGCCTACTGAGCCACACTGTGTCTCCTTGGATAGAAAATAAACTCCTTGAGGGCAGGGACATTTTTACCTTTGTGCCCTTAGAACCTAGAACAGTATGGGGCACACAGTAGGCACTTGAATTCTTAGTGTGGGGGGCAGGAACTAGGGCGGGGGGTGGGGTAGGGTGGGATTAAGTGGTCCTAAGGAATCCCAGCATTTTAAAGGTGGCCCCTAAACCAATCTTTCTTGGATATTCAAGAGTTGTTCTTCTTTCTGCTCCTGGGCCTGAGCTGCCTAGAAAGGCTCTCTGAGGGCCCTCCCTATGCCCTTCCCCCAGCTTCAGATACTTCCCCATGTTTCACCATACCCTTCTGGGGTATGAGGACATCTGATGCAAGGCGGGGGGAGGGGGAAGAATGGAAACACTTTGCATGATGGCGCATGTACAATCTATAGCAAACTGCTTGCCTTCTTAAGGAAGGGGAAAGGGAGGCAGGAAGGGAGGGGGAGAGACAATGTAGAGCTCAAAGTTAAAAAAAATATGTTTAAAATGTTTTACATGAAATTAAGAAAAAACATACTGGGGAGGGGAGGTGTGAAACCAGTGAAACAGAGAGAAGATTTAGGAAATAATGACCTTCCCCACAAATTCCCCAGAAAGCACACAGTCTAACCTACATTCTGGCATATCACCACCACACCCAAGCATGCTGGGGCCCTTTGGCAACCTGGGAAAAGACTAATTTGGTTAAAACTCCCATCAGCCCTGTCAGCAGAACGGCTACCACCACCTCTAGTGAGGAGACAGGTGGCCTTCCAATGGAGGCTGGGGCAGGACTTCTCAAAGGGCAAGTGAAGGGGCCTTTGTCATTTTTTGCCCCTGCACCACTGGACAGAGGCAGGGTCAGGAGCCCCCCCCCCAGAGCCCAGGATGAAACTTCTCCCCTTCCATAAAATGATCCCCAAGGCACCTTTCAGCTCTAAATGACCCCGTGGGGTCTGTCCTGCCAGAATTGTAGGACACAGAAAGAACTACCCAGAGCTTAGAACGCTGCCCTGGATGGGAAAAGTCTACTTCCTCTCTCCCCAGCCCAGTGTGTGGTTGAAGTGACTGGGGGAGGAGGGGGCAGGGGAACCATTGTGGGTTGGAGGGGAGGGAAGGGAGAGGAAGAACAAGCACTTCCTGTCCCCTGTCTCAAAGAGGAAAAGAAGGCCTTCCTATTGCAGAAGCAGGTGGCCGTAGGGCTTAGGGCTTCAGGGTCTGGCAACTGAGAAGGGGCCCCGGTAAGCTAGAAGCCTTCCCAGTAAGATCAGGGGTGAAGCAAGGATCTTCATTATTCCCATTACTATTCAAAACTGTCCTAGAAATGCTATGTATAGCAATAAGACAAGAAACAAAATGGAGGGAATGAACATTAGCAAAGAGGAAAAAACAAACCTATCGCTTTTTGCAAATGATATGATGGTTCACTTAGAGAACCCTAGAGAGTCAACTAAAAAAATGACTGAAACAATCAGCAACTTTGGTAAAATTGCAGGACACATAAAATAAACCCACATCAATCATCAGCATTTCTGCACATTACCAACAAAACCCAGCAGGAAGAGATAGAAAGAGAAATTCCACTTAAAATAACTGCAGATGGCACAATAGATTTGGGGGTCTACCTGCCAAGACACACACAGGGACAAGACGAACACAATTACAAAGCACTCCTCACACAAATAAAGACAGATATAAAGTAACTGGAGAAATAATCATTGCTCATGGATAGGCCAAGCCAACATAATAAAAATGACACTGCATAAATTAATTTACTTATTCAATGCCACACCAATCAAACTGCCAAAGGATTACTTTACAGAGATAGAAAAAAAATCATAAAATTCATCTGAAGCAACAAATGGTCAAGAATAAATGAGCCAACTTTTTTAAAATGGGAAGGAAGGGGGCCTGACACCACCAGATCTCAAACTATACTGCGGCCTAGTAGTCATCAAAACAGTCTGCTTCAGTAGAAACGGAGAAGTTGATCAATGGAATGGGTGAGGTGCCCCAGAAGCAAATGAGCACAGTAGCCTGGTGTCTGATAAACTCAAAGAACCCAGCCACTGAAGCAAGAACTCACTATTTGACAAAAACTATTGGGAAAACTGGGCAGCAGTCTGGGAGAAACTATATAGACCAGCCTTTCCCATCATATACCAAGATAAGCCCCAAATGGATGCATGATTTAGACATAAAGAGTGATATAAGTAAATCAGAGCAGTGTGTAAGAGGCTGCCTGTTGTATCTATGAAAAGGGTTCAAGAAAGAGGTTCGAAGGAGGTAAAATGGATCATTTTGATTATACAAAATTAAAAAGTTTTTGTACCAAAAAACCCAATGCAGCCAAAATAGAAGAAAAGCAGGAAACTTGAGGGAAATAAACAACTTTACAGCAAGTTTCTCTGAAAAAGGTCTCATTTCTAAGATGTAAAAGGAACTGAGTCAAATTTCCAAGAAAAAGGGTCACTCTCTAATTGATAAATGATCCAAGGACATGAATAGTTTTCAGAAGAAGAAAGCCAACAATCAATATCTATATTAAAAAAATGCTCTAAATCAGAGGTGTCGAACTTGCAGCTCAATGGCCATATAAGTAAAACTCTTGAGTGAGGCAGGAAACAGATTAAAACATAACTGGGGAACACTTAACAAAGAAATAAAAATATACTACATAAATAATATGATTTGGTTTTCTAAGTCAATATGCCACAGTAGGGATCAGATCTGCTACTACTGTTTTAAATCACTAATAGATAGAGAAACGCACATGAGAACAACTCTGAGGAACTACCTCACACCCATCAGATCGGCTAAGGTGACAAATGAGCATGACAGATGTTGGAGAAGCTAGAGGAAAGCAGGCACACTGATGCACTGTTGGTGCTGTGAACGACTCCAGCCATCCTGGAACGACATTTGGAACCATGGCCAAAAAGCCATTAAACCGCGCACACCCTTTGTCCCAGCAATACCACTACCAGGGCCATACCCCAGAGACCAAAGAACAACACTATCTATGGCAGCCCTTTTTGTGGTGGCAAAAAACTGGAAACTGAGGTGATGCTCATTGATTGGGGAATAGCTAAACAAGCTATGGTCCAAGATTGGGACGGGTGACGATTGTGCTACGAGAAACGATGAGGGGGAGGCGTTCAGAAAAACCTGCAACAATGTGTATGAACGGATACAAAGTGAAGTGAGCAGAACCAGGATAATGTCCACAACACACCACAAAGCTCTGAAAGGCCTAGTAACTGATCAACCCCAAAGGACTCAGGAAGGAACATGCCATCCACCTCCCGATGAGAGTCCAGATGGACTCAGATGACAGAGGAACACATGCTTTTCCTTTTTTTTTTGGATATGGCTAACGTAGGAATTTGTTTTGCATGATTATACATATTTGTAATTGTCTTCTCCTTCTCGGTGTGGGGGAGGGGGAGGGACAAAATTCGGAACTGAAAATAAAGGGGCGGTATCCTAATTGTTTCTGGCCATCTGACCTAAAAGGATGAGAGCTGGCTGTGGTGTAAAAGTGCAGCAAACAGACCCTCTTCTCAGCTTTGGGCGCAAGAATCCAAATTCATGATTTGCCATTCCCCTCCCGAAGACTGCAGCTCAGTACGTGCAGCAAGCCCCAGGGTGCCATGGTGCCTGGCTCTGATGTCCACTGGGCTGGGGGGCAGCCGGCTCCCAGCAGCCCTCCAGGCCAGGCTCCCTGAGTCTCCTTCAGGCTTCTTCCATCCAGGGTGACTCTCTACCTCAAGGGATTCTGCCTGAAGAGCTGGAGAAAGGCCAAGGAGCTTCACAGCTGCTGCCTTCATCCAGGGTCCCTCCTGGGAAGCGCTCCTTTGTGGAAGGCTGGGGAGTTCCTGGGCACCGCCTCCTCAGCAGCGCCACATCTTCTGGGGCCTCTTATTAATATTTCTCGATGATCTGCTGCCCCAAGGCACTGAAGAGGCCCTGAAGGAATCCCCAAGGGGCCTTCCTCAGCTGGGCAGGAAGCGAAAGGAGGGAGAATGGCCCCAGCCCTGCATAGAGCCTCAGTCAGATGATCCCTGAGACTCCGGGGAAGACTGTCTTGTTCTGTCCCCTTCTCCAGGATGACCCCATGCTCCTCTAAGGCCTCCCAAGCACCCTGGAGCCCAGTCATCCCTATTTTGGAGATGAGGGGGTTTGGAGCAAAAGGGGCCTTGGGGATCACCTCGTCCAAGCATCTCATTTTCCAGATGCACCTCCAAATCTACGCCCCTCCTGGGGAGCTGTGCTTCCTGGGTCCGGGCTGTACTAGGACTTTCATGTGAGAAAACTCCATTTGTGGAAAGAGGCGATTCCTTACTATGTGAAAGACCCTCAGGCATCAAAGCCAGACAGGTGCCATTATCAGGGCTTCAGAATTCAGCTGCACCCCATTCATCTCATGTTTGGGCAGCGTGGGCTGAAAATAGAGGAACAGTAACACACGAATGTAGCCAATCTATCTGGACAGTGAAGGAAAGGCAGCCCTCTCCCTGGCTACAGCAGACCAAGATGCCAGGGCACAGTGGGGCTGGTGTCCTCCCCATCCAGGGCATAGTGAGGCCTGGTGGCCTGCCCTGGATCCGCCAAGAGCCATACCCACTCCACCTGTAGCCTTGGCCTCCAGAACTGTCTCCCTGCTCAGCCACCCAGAGTCAGCCATGGGGAAGCACTGGCTGAGAAAGGGGAGACTCAAGGTTGCCCACTTTAAACCTCTCCTCTTCTAGATGAGGCCTGGAGAACCAGCTGGTCTGGCCTCAGTTTACAAATACAGAAACTGAGGTTGAGAGCCAAAAGGGACCTGAGAGATCTAGAGACAAGTAAGCAGAAAATGAGAGGGGGCTGCCAAAAGCCATCCAAAAGCCCCGGTTTTACAGAAAAGGAAAAAGAGCCTGAAAGAGGGAGTAAAAAGGGACTGATACACGTCACCCAACCCAACCTCCTTAGAGAGAGATGACAGGCCTGAAAGACTCCTGGGAGGGAAACTGAGGCACGGCACCACAGGGATCTGAACTCTGGTCCAAGGCTGTTTCCACTGCCCCCACCCACCCCTTCCCTTCTCTCTGGGGCCTCTGACCCCTCACATGGAGCCTGGCTTGTTGTACCAAAGCAGCACTTGCTCTCCTCTGCTCCCTCCTTCTCCTCTGTCTGTCTTCTCCCCTTTCTGTCTCTGTCTCTCTCCCTTCTCTGTCCCTCTTGTCTCCTCCCCCTTCTGTCTCTGTATCTCTTCTCTCTCCTGTTTCTCCCTCTCTCCCTCCTCTGTTTCTCTGCCCCTCTCGTACCCTCCCCCTTCTGTCTCTGTGTCTCTTCTCTCTCCTGTCTGTTTCTCCCTCTCTCCTCTCTCTCCTCTCATTGTCTCTCTCCCTCCTCTGTTTCTCTGCCCTCGCCCTTCTCTGTCTTGCAATTCCTGTTCCAATCAACGTCTTGAAAGCAAGACTCTGATGATGCACCAGCTGCTCCCCACTGCCCTGGGAACCCCGTCTGCTGTGGGGCTGCAGTGCCTCCTCCCAGGCGATGCCCTGCTGGAACCTTCCCCAGTACAGGCCCTCGGTCAAGTGAAGCACAGCTCTGACCACATCAGGTGTGTCCCTCATTCAGCACCCGGGGCTCCCTAGTACTTCTAGACCAAACACAATGCCCTTCACAACCAGCAGGCCCCCACCTGCCTGCGCAGCCTCTTCCCACGCTCCTCTCCTTCCCAGTCAAACAGGGCCCTCCACGCCCCATCGTTCCCTGCACTGCCTTCATGAGAGAATCCCCTCTCTCTTCTTCTCTAACTCTCAGGCCTCCAAGCCTCCTTCAACCAACCAACTAGCATTTATTAAGTGCTTCCATGCGCCAAGCATTGTGGCCACAAAGCCAAAATGAAAGAGAGTTCCTGCTCTCAGGGAGCCTATATTCTCATGTGGAAGACAGCACAAACATAAATACAGACACACATATATAGACACAAAGTCATGCTTAGGAAGAGAAGGCACCAACAGCTACAGGACAAGAGCACGCTAGGTGTGGGGTGCAAAGGTATGGAGGAAAGACGTAGGGAAGGCGAAAGCATAAGATGCAGAAGGTTGAACAGGCCAGGCTGGCAAACAGAGGAGCCTACATTTGCTGCCACTGGGGTCTTTGGCACTTTGGGCCACCGGGTGGAGAGAGGAGAAGGAGAAGAGGCCAGGGGAGAAATGAAAGATCAGATGCAGAACACGTCGTGGAGATCACGAGGGAGGCAAATGCGGCCAGCTGCCCTGTCAGTGAGGTTTGGGGGGGCAAACACCCAGCTTTTGTTTGGGGTACAGCTCTGGGTGTGCCAAGAGGCAGGGTGGCCTAATGGACACTGAAGGGCTTCCGTTCACATTCTCCCCAGGACACGTTGGCTGGGTGACCCTGGATAAGTGGCTTAGCCTCTCTGTGCAGCAGCAGAGAAGGTATCAAATCTGATGTGGAAAGTCCCAAATCTAGGCACTCTCCCTAGTCTCCGTACCCCAGGGCCTAGCAAAGTGCCTGGTACACAGGAGGCATTTAATAAATGTTCACTAACTGACAAGGATTTCAGCCAGGCTTGGAAGCCCAGGAGCCTGCCAGGCATCCTCGACTCCCTGCAGGGGGGGAGCCATGACACCAACTTCCTAGAACTATGGGCTACGAAAAGCCCCCATCCAGCGACCAAGTGGACCCCCCCACAGGGCTTCACGGCCCGCCAGTGCCACCCCCAGTGGGAAGGAGAACCTCCCAGGGAGGTTCCAGGGGCTCCTGACTCAGGCAGGGAAGAAGCAATGACTGGAAACATCTAGGCTTCTGCTGAAGGAGCCTGAGGTGAGGGTGAAGCTGGGAAATGCCCCAGCAGGGGCAAGGGGACCCCTCCCCCAAAAAGGAGAGAGGCATTAGTTTGGGAGGCAGTGAAGAGTTAGCAGGAGAGAAGCAATTGAGGGAAGAGAGGGACAGGAAATACAGAAAAGGTCAGCAAGAAGGAAATAAATGGGAGGAGAGATCAGGAAGTGCCCAAGATGAAGGAAGGCCACAGAAGGCCCCGACTTCTGCCCGTCGTGGCCAATGGCATGAACAACGTCCCAATCAACATCAGCAGGGAAGGGAAGGGAAGGGAAGGGAGCAGCAGCCCGAGGGCTCTTCAGCTCCAGAGCTGGGGGGTCTAATTAAGGGGGTTGCTGACAAGAATGGGAAAGCTGAGGATCCTGAGGAAGAGGAGGAGCTGCTGGCTGGGTCACCAGAGTCTGAGACAGGTGACAGAGATGATCCTCTGCCAGGCCCCTGGGATGCCAGGCTGCTCCGATCTGAGCTACTCCCTCGGCCCCATCCAACAGTAATGGATGGAGAGCAGACCTCCTTCCTGTGGCCTTTCCCTCTGCCTCCTGAAGGCACCTCTCTGGATCCATGACCCCTCCTTGTCCAGCGGCCTTTCTGCCCATGTCTCTAGCACTTCGTACCTGCCTAGTACATAGGTGTGAGCCTAAGGAGCTACCAGGGAGAATGCAGCTTGGCTTCTTAAAGAGGCCTATTCACTGAATGGGCATTACCTCACTCAAAGTGAGAACCTGAAAAGGCCTTAGCCTGAAAGGGCCAGGGTCTCCCAATGCATCCTGGGTCATCTCCAGTCATCCTGTTGAACATCAGGCCACTGGACCCAGATGGCTCTAAAGGAGAAAGTGAGGCTGGTGACCTTGTACAGCCCTCCCTCACTCAAATCAAAGTCATGTCATCATCTCCCTGATGTCATGGTCCTCTTCAAGAACGAAAGACAAACACAACAACAACCACCCATGCCAAGACGGGGCAAAGGATTCCATCACTTATGCCCCTGTTTCAGGGCAGGCCCAGAGATCTGGGATCCCAGGGCAAGCTGTCCCATCCAAGGGAAGAAAGGAGGACAGCCAGCTTTGCTGTCAGGATGGGGGACACAACCCTGCCTGCCAGCTACACAAGCCCCGGAGGCCAGAGAATCTGATGGAAAGGGCCTTGAACCCTGGAAGAGCAGGAGACTGGAACTCTGCCACTACCTGTGTGCTCCTGGGAGGGGCTTTGCTCCCCTGAGCCTTAGTTTTTCTCATCTGTAAAACAGGTGCAAGACGATCGATAAGCATTTCCCAAAGTACTAGTCTGTCTCTCTCACATGGCTGTTTTAGGGATGAGATGAGATGAGAGGCACAGAAGAAATATCCAGGAGAAGTTGTTACTGTCCCAGAATCCCAGGCCCAGAGCAGGACTGGGTCTCAAAGATCCTCAAGGCCAGTCTCCCCTTGTACCAATGGGGAAGGCAAAGCCCAGGGAGGGGAAGCGGTGGCCTCAGCCTCCATCATCCCACATGCCCTGAGCCTCAATCATCTCAATGGAGACATTAATAGGAGCATGGCTTTAAAGCTGGACGGGACACGGGGCCATCAAGCCCTGCCTCATTTCACAGAGGAGGAGGAAGTTGAGACACAGTTAAGGGAAGTGACTTGCCCAAGGCCATGCAGGTGACAAGAGCCAGGCTCTCCCATAGCAGGAGGCCTTGCTTATTCCCATCCCAGAGAAGGGAAGCCAGAAGGGGGAGCGAGCAGCCCCTCAGGCTCCTGACACCTGAGCAGCATCCAGTCAGATCTCAGTGGATCCTGGGTCCCCTGGGATCCCCACCCAGAGAACTCCACGTGTCGAGGGCTCCCCAACTCAACACAGCTACAGGTCCCCAGCTTCCTCCTTCCCCAGCATGGCAATTTCTGAACTTGCTGGGCCCCATCTCATCCTTGCTCCCTGGGCAGCCCCGTGCTCACAGTAAGCCCCAGTTCCTGTTTTGAGAAATCTGATCGCCAGAATCAGAAAAGAAAGGGGCCCCCAAGGGAGGGCCTTTATGAGCAGCAGGCAAATTCCCCTCTCTTGTCCCTCATGCTCAGTCAATCTGAAACCCAGTGAGTGGAGATGCCCTGAGAGCAGAGGACAGCGTACCCCAGCACAATGACGGGCACCACGGGCCAGCCTCGGGGGCTCACTGCTCAGCACTGGCTGACTCAGGCACCCACGACTCTCGCTTTGACCCAGCCAGCCTGCTCAAGGGTCCAGGCAAAACACAGTCACACCCAGAGTGAGCTCATGCCTCAGAATCCTGACCCAGGCACAAGCCATGTGCACACAGGACACCCCCCTCCAGGGAACCCGCTGGGCCTGACACCCCATTATCTGGGATGTGCTCTCAAAGGGCCAGGCCAAGCTCTCAGTTTGCAAATGACAGCAGGGACCCATCACCCCTCGGGCACCTGTGTCCCAGCTGCTACATGGAATTATCAGGCGATAGCTGTCCTATTGTAAACATGGCCCAGGAGGGAGGGCGAGGCAGGCCTTGGGCCTTTCCAGGTACCCCTGGGTAGCCAGACCAGAGGAGGTATATGGGAAGGCCTGACGTCATGGGTGTTTCTCCCAAGTGTAACAAACAGATGGCATCTGGGTCCACACTAATGCATTTATACACTCCCTGCTGGCACCCAAGTGCAAGGGTTTCTCCCTCCAGCAGTCTGGGGGCTGAGGGAGACAACCATCATGTTTACATTGGCCACATCCCATCCCCTCATCCCATCTGGGCCCTCACCCCCATCCCCTAAAGATTCCCCTTTCTTGGGCTTTCACCTCTGGTTGAAAGACAGACAAACCCTCCTCAAACCCAACTCCAAAGGTATGGTGGAAAATACCTTGGGAAGGCCACTAAATGTGTGCCTTCTCCCCTTAATGTCATCCCTCAGTACAGGTACTGGTTGAAATTCCATCTCTGACCAAAGGTTAGTGGGGAAAGTAGAAGCAGGAATTAGGAGAAAGTCCTAGTCAATGACCTGAGTTGGTATGATTGAGGAGGGCAGGAGAAGCAAAGGAAGACAGGGGAAACTGAAGCCGCTCAGAGCCAGGCCAACAGAAAACTCTCCTGATTAGAAGGGAAGCTCCTTGAGGGCAGGAACTGGTTTTATTTTTGTCTTTGTATCACCAATGTTTATCACAGTGCCTAACACAGAGTAAGTTCTTAATAAATGCTGATAGTAAAAGGGTAGAGAGTGGGTTAAAGAGAGGGGTCTAAGAAGGAGAAATCAAACAGTTATAGTAGAGAAAGAGAAAAAAGGGTGACGAGCAGAGAGAGTAAGCATGGGGGGGGGGGTGTCGGGGTTAGACTGTGTGGGAGGGGATGAGACATAAAGAGCAGATTGTAAGGGCAGGTGGGGGGTTAGGTGAGTCTATGGGGTGAAATACAGAGCTGAGAATGGGTGAGGGTTGCTAGGCAATAAGTTTGAAGTGGACACAGGGGAGGTGAGAGGAGTAAAGGATGAGGCCTGAGAGTCAGCATGGACTGGTAATACACCGGGCAGCGCAGAATGGACAGTACGGGGTGGTGGAAGGGGTGGCCGGCATGAAGAAGGGCAAGGAGAAGGAAACAAGAGTGGGGGCTGAGGCCACTGGGGTGCTCAGGATGACAGTCATGGAGGGAGAGAGAGAGAGGGAGAGGTCTGAGGGTTGTCCCAAGTTTAGGGCAGGAATCAGTCTTAAGCTTGGGGGCTGGAATTAAGGTTAGGCTCAGTTTCAGGCTGTGGAAGTTTCAGGGTCAGTTCCAGGGTTGGTTTCTGAGTTGGTTTTGTGTAGGGTGGGTTTAAGGCAGGGTCAGTTTCAGGCAAGGTCAGGCTCAGTGGGTTTCGGGGAGGATCAGTTTCAGGGTCAGCCTCAGATTAGGTGGGTTTGGGGAAGGGTCGGTGTCAGGGTAGGTTTCAGGCAGGGTCAGTTTCTGGGTGGGTTTCGGGGAGGATCAGTTTCAGGGTCAGCCTCAGATTAGGTGGGTTTGGGGAAGGGTCGGTGTCAGGGTAGGTTTCAGGCAGGGTCAGTTTCTGGGTGGGTTTGGGGCAGGGTCAGTCTCGGGGGGGATCTCAGGGCAGATCTCTGGGCGGGTTTCGGCGCGGAGGGTTTCGGGGGGGTGGGCTTCGGGGCGCGCCCGGGCCCGGGCCTGGGCCTCTCACCTGGGCTCGGGCAGCAGGATCTTCTTGCTGGCCCGCGCGGCCGGCGTGGCCTTGCTCTTCTCCATGGCCATCAGGTAGCTCACGTCGGCCAGCACGGCCTCCAGGTCCGCCATCTTGTAGCCCCCTTCGCCGCCCTGGCCGCCTTGGCCGCCGCCGCCCTGGTGCTCGTGGACCTCCGCGCCCCGCACGGCGAGGCCCTCAGCCCGCCGCGGCCCGGCCCGGCCTCCCCGGCCCCGGCCTCGGCCCCGGCCCCGGCCCCGGCCCCGGCCTACACGCGGCGGCGCCGCCCCATGACGCCCGCGCCCGCTGCTCCGCCTCCTCCGGCTCCCGCTCCGGCCCCGCCGCGGCCCCGGCTGCTGCCCCGGCCCCGCTCCGGCTCCGGCCCCGGGCCCCGCCTGCGCAGCCGAGCACCAGCCGCCCGTCAGGCCCGGCCGCCGCAGCAGCCACGGGGCGAGGGGGGGCGGCGACTTGGGGGGGGGGGCCCGGCCCGCGCCAAGACCAAGGAGCGCACCGAGGAGGAGCTGCGCCCCCTGCCGGCCGAGGTCGTGCGCCGCCGCGGCCCCCCGCTGGGCGCCGCCGCGCCCCCTGCCGGCGGGGTCCGCGGCGTCCGCACCGGGGCGGCTGTGGAGGGGCGGGGGCGCGCAGAGCCGGAGTTGCGCCCCCTACCGACAGAGATAGGTCTGACTCGCATCGCCCGCTACAGGCTAAACCCCGCCCCGGCCCTCCGCCCCCCGCATGGCGCCCTGCCCCGCAGCGCCCCCTACAGTGCCTTGGCCCCTCCCCCCAGCTCCCTCTTCAGGCAAGCCCCGCCCCCAGAACACCTCTTCTTCAGAGCCCTGGCCCCGCCCACGTAGGCTCGTCCAATGATGCCCGGGGTGGGGTTGGGGCGGGGTCTCCAGAGTGCCTTCTGGTTGCAGATATGCCCTCCACAGGTCAGGGGCTGGCCACCAGACCCCACCCCCCTCTCAGGGACCCTCGCCCCTCAGCATCTCCCACCTTGGTCCGCACTGCCCAGTGTCCACCTGCCCCGCGGCCGGGTCAATCAGCTTTCACTCCCCCCGCCCCCTTGCCCCTCACCCTCCATGATACACACACCTCCCCCATTCTGACTTCGAAGCTCCGAGACCCTGACGCTGTCTGTCTGAGCCGTGTCACTGGAACTTAGCCCTGCCTGGCACATAGTAGGCACTTCGCAGACGTTCCTTGGCTATTGAAAGCCTGCGCTTGCCCTCGTGTGGCCCCCCCTCCACTTCCCTCCCCGACCTGACCCGTTAGTGGGCTTGGCCCAGGATCTCCCTATCTTGTCCTGACCCCACAACGTTACCCAAACCTGAATCAGGACACCCCTTCACCCGTAGCCCTGACATCCTCCGACCACCCCCCCATTACGTGCCCTGGGGCTCCAGACCCCCTGCCTCCCCCCCCCCCCCCCCCCCCCCCCGCCTTAGCCACCTCCCCTGCCGTGATGCCCACTGACCCACTGGCCTGCCCTTAGCACGGCCTGGCCCCAATCCATCTCGTTTCGTTTCCGCTAAGCTTGGTTTAAGTCACCCTATGCTGAATCAGAAATACATAGAAGGAGAACAGCTTGCCCTCAAGGAGCTTCTGTTCTCTTAGGGAAGCTAGACCATGTGTGCAGGCAAGTATACTATACATAGGGATTGAGGGGGAGAAGGGGGTCCCAGGATCCCTGTAACTTGTCACCTTGTGGCTCAGTAGACAAGGATATCACATCTAAATTGGAACAGACACCTGACGAATGTTTAGAGACAGTCTAAAAAACTCTGCATCTCAGCACTTTCTTCCCCCAATCAGTCAAGTCAACAAGCAGGCCTACTGTGTGCCTGGCACTAGGCTGAGCAGCTGGGATTCAGAGAAAGGCAGAAGACAGTCTCTGCTCTCAAGGAACTCATTCCCAGACTGTGGGGAGACA
This sequence comes from Trichosurus vulpecula, assembly GCF_011100635.1. Classification (NCBI taxonomy): domain Eukaryota; kingdom Metazoa; phylum Chordata; class Mammalia; order Diprotodontia; family Phalangeridae; genus Trichosurus; species Trichosurus vulpecula. The sequence goes on along the minus strand of NC_050578.1, from coordinate 277,066,659 downwards.
ACCAGGAATAAACCAGAGATAAGAGTAGTGGGATAATGATTAGTAGTACTACAGACAGACCTCCGAGGGTGCCACCTGAGATCTAAAGCTAGTTGGCCTTTTTCTGTGTGTTTTGAGTTGCCATGGCAAAGGCCTCCCAGCTATTGTCAGACCTGCTGTGATGGGCAGCTTTGGCACAACCTGGTCCTGAGTCTCACAGAGCCAATGGGGATGTTATCTTAAGCCTTTCTAGTGTGGAACAACCTTCTTTAGCTCATGTTCTGTTCCTGTTGCCTCCAGAGTCACCTCCAAACCATGCCACAGTAGGGCTTGGTAGAAACTTAAACTTGTTTGTTCAACTATCAGACACTAGACACTGGGTATACAAAGGAGATGATATGTATAAAAATATAAAATAACTACCGAGTAGATTTTCTCAGCTGGAGGGTGAGGTGGGGTGGCCAAGGGATCCAGGTAGGCTTAATGTAAAAAGTTGTGCTTGAGCTGAGCCTTGAAGAGAACTAGAGATTGTATGAGAGAGTGGTGACGAGGGGGAGCATTCCAGGCATGGAAGCCAGCCCATGTAAAGGAACAGGCAGGAAAGAACATCATTCATGAAGAATAGAAAGACAGCCTGTTTGTCTGGATTGAAGAATATGGAAAGGTAGGTTAAAATGAGACTGTGAGGAGTTTGAATTTGGTCTTAAAAGTACTCAGGATCCACTCTGATGTAAGCTCATCAACAAGCATGCGTGCTAGGTACTGGGGATACAAAAAAGGTCCCCCATTAATAGAGTTTTACTATTTCCTCCTATAACTTATATAACTTTTCCTTCAAAATTTGGGTTCTTCAAAAAACAAACCCCCAAAAAAAGAATTTGAATTCTTTGCTATTTAGTGCCTATGTGTTCAGTATTGTTATAATTCACTGTCTCTGGTAACTTTTAGCAAAATGTAGTTTCTTTGATTATTTCTTTAGATCTATGTAATTAGATAGATTATTAGATATTATCTATTATATAATATTATTAATATATTATGTATTAGGTAGATTTAGAATATCTACTTACTTTTTATGAGATCATAACTGCGACCTTTGCCTTTTTTTTACTTTGACCAAAGCATAGTAGATTCTGCCCTAGCCTCTAATTTTAAATCTGTGTATGTCTTTTTGTTTCAAGTGTGTTTCCTGTAAACAATATATTGTTGGATTCTGGTTTCTAATCCGTTCTGCTTATCCTCTTCTATTTTATGTGTGAGTTCATCCCATTCACATTTGCAATTACAATTGCTAACTGTATTTCACTCTATCCTATTTTCTTCTTTTTCTTCTTTTCTTTTTCCTGTCCTCTCGTTAAAAGTCTGTTTTGCTATCTTAATCTACCCTCCTTATTATCCCCCCAATTTCTGCTAACCCCTTCCACTCTTACCCAATAGTGTGTATAAAAATAATCATATATGTATATGTGTTTGTATCTATACTTCTCTCTCTCTCTCTCCCTCTCTCTCTCTATCAGATCAGTTGAGAATGACTTTCAGCCATAGCCCACTCCCCCATTCCCATTTTCCCCTCCATTGTAAAAACTCTTCTTTGTATGCCTCTTTTATGTGAGATAATTTCTCCATTCTTCCTCTCCCTTCCCCTTTCTCCCAGTTCATTCTTCTTTCTCACCTTTCCATTCTTCTTTTGAAGAATAGACTCAACCTATACCCTCTGTCAAAGTAGACTCCTAATGGCCCTACTAATGATGAACTTCTTGGAGGTTACATGTAGGAATGTAAATTAAGTCCCTTATGATTTTTCACTCATCTTTACCTTTTTATACCTCGCTTGAGTCTTCTGTTTGAATGTCAAATTTTCTATTCAGCTCTGGTCTTTTCATTAGGAATGCTTGAAAGTTCTCTATTTCATTAAATATCCCTTTTTTCCTCTGAAAAATGATGCTCAATTTTGCTGGGTAGGTTATTCTTTGTTACAATCCAAGTTCCTTTGCCTTCTGGAATATTATGTTCCAAGTCCTCTACTTCTTTAACTTGGAAGCTGCTAAATCTTGTGTGATCCTGGCTGTGGCTTTATGATATTTGAATTGTTTCTTTCTGGCTGCTTTCAGTATTTTCTCTTTGAACTGGGAGCCCTTGAGTCTGGCTATAACGTTCCTGGCAGTTTTCATTTGGGGATTTCTTTCAGGAGGTTAACAGTGAACTCTTTCAACTTCTACTTTGCCCTCTAGTGATATCTGAGCAGTTTCCCTTTGTAATGTCTGAGTGACTAGGAGGAAAGCAATCCCTTCCACAGTAATAAGAAAATTTGGGAGAGGGAAGGGTTTGAAGGGAGGTCAGCTCTAGGGGGAAAGATAGTGAGTCCAGTTTTGGACATGGACATTTGAGATGCCTGTGGGACATCTTGCCTGAAATTTCTAATAGGCAGCTGGAGAGTAGAGAAGCTAGGGCTGGGTGTGAAGATATGAGATCATCTAGCTAGAGATGATCATTGAGTCCAGGGATGCTGAAAACAGATTTATGAAGCAAGAGTTTTTAACCTTTGTGTGTCCTGGACCCCTTGGGCAGTAAGTCTCATGAACCTTTCTTAGAATGTTTTTAAAAGAATAAAGCAAAATGGATAGGATTGCAAAGGAAACCAATTAGACTGAAATACTGTTATCAAAATTCACCAACCTCAGGTTTAGAACTCTTTAGTTAGAAGTTACTGAAAATGGAGATGTAATTTTTTTTCCATCCAAAATCATGAATCCCCTGAAATCTGTCCATCAATCCCCGAATCCCAAGTTCAGAACTCCTGGTCTGGCAGAAGAGAAGAGAGCCAAGATGTTAGAGTAGGGAGAAGGAGATGGATAAGAGAGGTTTGAAGAGGCAGAATTAAGGAGATTTGGCAACTGATGGGATGAGAGAGAGGGAAGAATTGAGGATGACGCTGACGTAGGAAACCCAAATGGCTAGAGAGTGTTACCCTCACCAGATAAAAGGAAGTTTGGGTGATATGGAAGGAAAAAGATAATGTACTGGACATGTTGAGTTCGAGATGCCTGTGGAACACACAGTTTGAAATGACCAACAGACAGTTGGTGATGCTGACCTAGGACTGGGTGTGTGTGTGTGTGTGTGTGTGTGTGTGTGTGTGTGTGTGTGTGTGTGTGTATGGCGGGGTGGTAATATATAAGAATCGTCTGCATGGAGGTGATGATTGAGCCTGGTAGGAGCTGATGGGAGCTGAGAGAGAAGAGAGGCAGACCTTGAGGCAAACCCTCAGTTAGGAGGCATGATTTCAATGGTGATGTGGCAAAGGGGACTGGGGGGAGAAGGAAGTGAGAGAGAGCAATGTCGGGAAAACCCGAGAGAAGAGAAGATCCAAGAGCAGAGAATAACCAACACCATGAAGGCTACAGAGAGGTCCACAAGAGGGAAGGATGAGGAGCACCCATCTGTTTTTTTTTTTGTTTTTTTGTTTTTTGTTTTGGTTTTTGGTTTTTTGGGGGGCGGGCAGGGCAATTGGGATTAAGTGACTTGCCCAAGGTCACACAGCTAGTACATGTGACAAGTGTCTGAGGCCGCATTTGAACTCAGGTCCTCCTGACTCCAGGGCCGGTGCTCTACTGACTGCTCCACCTAGCTGCCCCGGCCATCTGTTTTAGAAGAGATTGTTTTAGAAGAGATTGTTAAGGTCAAAAGCTGGTGGACAAAGGTTTGAGAAGTGAGAGGGAGGAAGGTGGAGACAAGGAGAGTAAGATCACTTCCTCTAGGCTTTGGCTGTGAAATGGAGAGTGTTTGTCAAGTTTGGGGGAGTCCTAGGTCTGTTTTTAGGCATCAAGGAAGGAGCTGGCAGATGGGGGAAAGGGGTAGCATTGGGGACAGTCTGTTAGAGGAAGTGGGAAGGGATGGGAGAGACCAAGGACACACATATAGATAATGAGGCTGGGGAAGAGAATGTTTAAAACAGCATTATGGAATCATGCGCATAAAGATGGGAAAGAGTGTAGAGAGAGAAAAGAAGGGGGCCAGGACTGAGTCTTGGGAACACCCTTAGTCAGAGGACCTGGCAAAGGAGACTGAGGAGGAGCAGCCAGACTGGTGGGAGGTCGAAAGGAAGCAAAGGCTCCTGAAAAGCACAGTATCTGGGAGAAGAGAGTGGTCATCAACAATGCAAAAGCTATAAAGAGGTTAGAAGTCAGCAAGCATTTATTAGGTGCCTCCTTAGTGCCAGGCACCAGTGCTAAGTGCTGGGGATACAGAGAAAGGCAAAAGGCAAGCCCTGCCCTCAAGGAGCTTCCAGTCTAACTCTGGAGGATGTGCAAACAATAGTGTACAGACGTGCTCTAGACAGAATCAATTGGTGATAAGGAACAGAGGGACTGCATTAGCATCAAAAGGGAAATCTTGTAGAAGGGGGAGATTTTACCTGGGACTTGAAAGAAACAAGGAAAGCCAGGAGATAGGGAGGGAGAGCATTCCAGGCTTGGGAGACGGCTGGAGAAAAAGCAGGGAGAATGGCCTGTCTTTGAGGAACAGCCAGGAGGCAAGTGTCACTACATCACACAGTATGGGGCAGCGGGGTAAAATAGAAGAAGACTGGAAAGCTAGGAGGAGGTCAGGCTATGGGGGCTCTGAATGCCAGAGCATTTCCCATTTGAAACTCAAGAGGAGAAAGTCAGGATGAGAACCAAGGAAAAAGCCAGTGAGTCTGGCAATTAAAAGATCATTAGTGACTTTGGAGAGAGCAGCTTCAGCTGAGCCAAAAGGTCAGATTACAAGGGATTGAGAAGCCAGTGGGAAGACAGGATGGAGTCGATGAAGGGAGACTGTTTTTTCAGAAGTTGGGCTATGAAAGGAAGAGGGCTGCAGAGCTGAGTGGATGATAGGATCAAGTGAGAGTGGTTTTTGTTTTTGTTTTTAAAGGATAGCCTTTGCTGTGTCCATAGGCAAGGCTAACATTTATATGGAGCCCACTCTATGGCAGGCACTTTATAAATATTATAGTATCTCATTTGAGCCTTGCAACCACCCTGGGAGGTAGATGCTGTGATTACCCCTGTTTTACAGATGTGGAAACTAAGGCAGTCAAAAGTAAGGTGACCTAGGGTCATACAGCTAGGAAGCGCTAGGCCAGATTCGAACTCAGGTCTTCCTCATTTGAGGCCTGAACCTCTATGTACTATGCCACTTAGCTACCCCTAATGAACTAATAGGTAGGGAGATACTGAAGTCTCAAGAGAAGGAGGGAATAATTGTGGGGGGAATCTGTGTGAACAGATAGCAATGTAAAAGTGAGCGATTTGCCTGGGTGAGTAGAGCTAGCATCAAGAAGCTTTGAGACAGAGAAGAAGAGAGAAGACCCCATTGAACAGCCTGTGTTTTCTCAAAGTAGGAGTTGGGGTCACCGCTGAGGGGGTGGGATGAAGAAGGGAGATATGGGAGGCTCAAAGGATCATTTGCATGAGACTCTCCTTATTGGTGGAAATAGATTGCTTAATTCCCCATGTAAGGAGCTGGCCAAGTTGGAGAGGAGAGCCTGGTCTTCTGGCTTCCAACCTGAGAGAAAAGACAGAGGTTCCAACTGCCCCTCCCTGGTATTATCCCCAACTTTAACCCTGTCCCTATTTCCAGCTTGCTACACCAGAGCCTGGGGGGGAGGGGCAGGGGGCGGGATTTCCCCTGTAGGTGAGACATGAGGCTTTCTCTTGGTTGAGCTGGGTTATCCTGCTGCCAAAGGGAGAGTGCCTTCACTCTGTGCTGTCCCGTATATACTCTCATATATATACTTCCTCTGATTTCTGTTTGCTATTTGATTGGATAAATGGATTTATTTGCTGTTTGTGGAGCTACCATTTGGTGGGAATGGAGTCAAGCCTTGGATACATAGTTTAGAGTCCTCCATGAAGGGATAGCGATCAGGAGCACAGCTTGAACCAAAAAATTATTTCCCCAGACTAATTATTTAAGGGAGCAAATAGATATAGTTCTAGCCCAGTACTCCCTCTCTTTGAGGAGAACACAGTAGCCATCCTCCGGCCCCAACCTCCTGCTTCCTCTCTTGGTAGAAATCAAAGTCTTCCTTGGAGGAGGTGGGGGAAGGAGACTTTAGAGATACCTCTTCTTGCCTCCTGGGAGAAAAATCTAGACAGACCTTTGTGGACACACATAACCCATACAACATGGGCACAAAGCCCCAAACCACACCCACATCTCGTACAGAAGAAAAGATTTGGAATAACCACTGTGGGTAGCTCCACAGTGAATCAACTAGGGAGGAGTAAAAGGAACACTTTGATGCTGTGAGCATAGAAGCTGAGGTTACATGACATGAATTTGAAGTGAACTCGGCTTGAATGGGCGCCTTCTTTTTTTATTTAATATTTTAGTTTTCAACATTGATTTCCACAAGATTTTGAATTACAAATTTTCTCTCCATTTCTACCCCCCCCATTCCAAGATGGCATATATTCTGATTGCCTGGTTCCCCAGTCAGCCCTCCCCTCTTTCACCTCACTCCCTGCCCCCATCCCCTTTCCCCTTACTTTCCTGTAGGGCAGGATAGATTTCTCTGCCCCATTCCCTATATATCTTGTTTCCCAGCTGCATGCAAAAAACAATTTTTTTTAATTTTTTTAAGCTTCTGCTTTTAAAACTTTAAGTTCCAAATTCTCTCCTCTCTTCCCTTCCCACCCACCCTCCCTAGGAAGGCAAGCAATTCAATATAGATCACACATATATCATTATGTAAAACACTTCCACAATAATCATGTTGTGAAAGACTAACTATATTTCCCTCCATCCTGTCCTGTCCTCCTTTATTCAGTTTTCTCCCTTGACCCTGTCCCTTTTCAAAGATGTTTGCTTTTGATTACCTCCTCCCCCTATCTGCCCTCCTTTCTATCATCCCCCCTTTTTTATCCCCTTCCCATTACTTTCCTGTGGAGTAAGATACCCAATTGAGTGTGTATGTTATTCCCTCCTCAAGTTGGATCCAATGAGAGTATGATTCACTCATTCCCCTTTACCTGCCCCCTCTTCCCTTCCAACAGAACTGCTTTTTCTTGCCACTTTCAGGTGAGATAATTTACCTCATTCTATCTCTCCCTTTCTTCCTCTCTCAATATGTTCCTGTCTCACCCCTTAAATTTATTTCATTTCTTTTTTAGATATCATCCCTTCATATTCAACTCATCCTGTGCCCTTTGTCTATATTGCCTTCAACTCCCCTAATACTGAGAAAGGTCTCATGCATCACACATATCATCTTTCCATGTACGAATGTAAACATAACAACTCAACTTTAGTAAGTCCCTTATGAATTCTTTCTTGTTTACGCTTTTCATGCTTCTCTTGATTCTTGTATTTGAAAGTCAAATTTTCTATTCAACTCTGGTCTTTTCACTGAGAAAGCTTGAAAGTCCTCTGTTTTATTGAAAATCCACATTTTGCCTTGGAGCATTATACTCAGTTTTGCTCGGTAGGTGATTCTTGGTTTGAATCCTAGCTCCTTTGACCTCTGGAATACCATATTCCAAGCCCTTTGATCCCTTAATGTAGAAGCTGCTAGATCTTGTATTATCCTGATTGTGTTTCCACAATACTCAAATCGTTTCTTTCTGGCTGCTTGCAGTATTTTCTCCTTGACCTGGAAACTCTGAAATTTGGTTACAATATTCCTAGGAGTTTTCTTTTTGGGATCTTTTTCAAGAGGCAATTGGTGGATTCTTTCAATTTCTATTTTGCCCTCAGGGCAGTTTTCCTTGATAATTTCTTGAAAGATGGTGTCTAGGCTCTTTTTTTGATTGTGGCTTTCAGGTAGTCCAATAATTTTTAAATTATCTGTCCTATATCTATTCTCCAGGTCAGTGGTTTTTCCAATGAGATATTTCACACTGTCTTCCATTTTTTCATTCCTTTGGTTCCGTTTTATAATATCTTGATTTCTTATAAAGTCACTAGCTTCCACTTGCTCCAATCTAATTTTTTTTTATAAATTTCTTTATTTATTTTTAGTTTACCACACACGGTTCTACATAGTTTTGAGTTCCAGTTTTTCTCCCCTCCCTCCCCCCTCCCTCCCCAAGATGACATGGAGTCTCATATAACTGTCATGTATAACTTCGCATTGAATTAATTTATGCACTAGTCAAGTCGTGGAGAAGAATTTTGACCAATGGAATGAATCATGAGAAAGAAGAAACAGAACCAAAAAAAAAAACCCCAAAAACAAAAACAAAAGAGAAGCAAAAAAGGCGAGCATGTAGTGTGCCTCAGTCTGTATTCAAACTTCGCAGTTCTTTGTCTCAATGAAGATAGCATTCTCCATCGTGAGTCCCCTGGAGTTGTCCTTGCCCCTTAGGTTGCTGAGAAAAGCGCAGTATGTCAGGGTTGGTCCTCACGGAATCCGTATATCTGTGGCTGTGCACAACATTCTCCTGGCTCTGCTCCACTCACTCAGCATTATGTCGTGTAGGTTTTTCCAGGTTGTTATGAAGTCTGCATCATCCCCATTTCTTATGGCACAATAGTATTCCATCACCTTCATATACCACAGCTTGTTCAGCCATTCCCCAATTGATGGACATCCCTTTGATTTCCAATTCTTGGCTACCACAAAGAGAGCTGCTGTAAATATTTTTGTACATATGGGTCCTTTTCCCGCTTGTGTGATTTCTTTGGGATACAACCCTAGAAGTGGTATTGCTGGGTCAAAGGGTATGAACATTTCTATAGCCCTTTGGGCATAGTTCCAAACTGCTCTCCAAAATGGCTGGATCAGCTCACAACTCCACCAGCAATGCAACAATGTTCCAATTTCCCCACATCCTTTCCAGCATTTATCATTTTCCTGTTTTGTTATTTTAGCCAATCTGACAGGAGAGATGTGGTATCTAAGAGTTGTTTTGATTTGCATTTCTCTAATCAGTAGTGATCCAGAGCATTTTTCCATATGCCTGTAGATAGCTTTAATTTCTTCCTCTGAAAACTGCCTGTTCATATCCTTTGACCATTTCTCAATTGGGGAATGGCTTGTATTCCTATATATTTGGCTCAGCTCCCTGTATATTTTAGAGATGAGGCCTTTATCAGAGATACTAGTTGCAAAGATTTTCTCCCAATTTTCTGCTTCCCTCCTAATTCTTGTTGCATTGGCTTTTTTTGTACAAAAACATTTCAATTTGACATAATCAAAATTATCCATTTTGCATTTTGTAATGCTCTCTATCTCTTGTTGGGTCATGAATTCTTTACTTTTCCATAAATCTGATAAGTAAACTATTCCTTGCTTTCCCAATAAGATCAGGGGTGAAACAAGGATGTCCATTATCACCCCTATTATTCAATTTGGTACTCGAAACATTAGCTGTAGCAATAAGAGAAGAAAAAGAAATTGAAGGAATTAGAATAGGAAAAGAAGAAACTAAATTATCACTTTTTGCAGATGACATGATGATTTACATAGAGAATCCTAGAGAATCAAGTAAAAAACTACTTGAAATAATAAACAACTTTAGCAAAGTTGCAGGATATAAAATAAACCCACATAAATCCTCAGCATTCCTATACATTACTGACAAAGCCCAATAGCAAGAGATAGAAAGAAAAATTCCATTCAAAGTTACTGAAGGCACTATAAAATATTTGGGAGTCTATTTGCCAAGACAAACCCAGGGCCTATATGAACATAACTATGAAACACTTTTCACGCGAATAAAATCAGATCTAAATAAATGGAGAAATATCAGTTGCTTATGGTTAGGCCGAGCTAATATAATAAAAATGACAATTTTACCTAAATTAATCTATCTATTCAGTGCCATACCAATCGAACTACCAAAAAAATTTTTTACTGAGCTGGACAAAATAATAACAAAATTCATTTGGAAAAACAAGAGGTCTAGAGTATCTAGGATATTAATGAAAAGACATGCTAGAGATGGTGGCTTAGCCACACCAGATATTAAACTGTACTACACAGCAGCAGTCATCAAAACTGCCTGGTACTGGTTAAGAAACAGGGGTGTGGATCAGTGGAATAGGATAGGTACACAAGTAGGTGAAATCAACAAGTTTAGCAATCTACTCTTTGATAAACCCAAAGAGGCCAGCTTCTGGGCTAATAATTCACTATTTCACAAAAACTGTTGGGAAAATTGGAAAATGGTAGGGCAGAAACTGGGCATAGACCAATATCTTACACCATATACCAAAATAAAGTCAAAATGGGTTCATGATTTAGGAGTAAAAGTTGATACTCCAATCTAATTTTTAAGGTGGTATTTTCTTCAGTGGTCTTTTGGACCTCCTTTTCCATTTGGCTAATTCTCCCTTTCATGGCATTCTTCTCCTCATTTGCTTTTTGGAGCTCCTTTGCCATTTTGGTTAGTCTCTTTTTAAGGTGTTATTTTCTTAAGTATTTTTTTAGGTCTCCTTTGGCAAGTCATTGACTTGTTTTTCATGGTTTTCTTTCATCACTTTCATTTATCTGCCCAATTTTTCCTCTACTTCTCTTACTTGCTTTTCTAAATCTTTTTTGAGCTCTTCCATGGCCTGAGCCCTATTCATATCTTTCTTGGAGGCTTTTGATGTAGGCTCTTTGACTTTGTTGACTTCTTCTGGCTGTATGTTTTGATTTTCTTTGTCACCAAAAAAAGGAATCTAGAGTCTGAGTTTGAGTCTGAGTTCGTTTTCGCTGCTTGTTCATGTTCCCAGTCAACTACTTGACCCTTGAGATTTTTGGCAGTGTATGACTGCTTGTAGAGTAGAGAGTACTTTGCCCCAAACTTTAGGGTCCAAGCACTGCTGTTTTCAGAGCTCCACTGTCACCCCAGGCTCTGTCACAGCAGTGCTCCTCCTCCCCCAAGAACTGCCTACCGGGACCGCAATCCAGATCCAAGCAGGAAACAGCAAGAGAATCAGCCTTTGTGCCCACAAAGTGCTCCTTGCACTCCTGCTGTGATCAGCTGCTAGATTCCTCCCATCGTGTGAGCCAGGGACTCAGGAAGCAGCTGACATTGGAGCTCTTGAAGCAGCCTCAGGAGCTTCCCACTGCTGCACCACCTCCTCCACCCCCAGAACTGGCAGCTGGACTGCTCTGAACTCGATCCCGCAGTTTCCCTCTAACCTGCTCTTTGGTGTTTGTGGGTTGAGAAGTCTGGTAACTACCACAGCTCACTGTTTCATGGCCCCAAGGCCTGTTCCAACTGGCTGATTCCGGGTCTGGTCTGTCCCTGCGCGGCCCATGCTGGGCTGCCCTCTGCTCTCAGCACCCTGCGATAGACCCTTCCCGGCAACCATCCAGGCTCTCCTGGGCTGGAGACCTGTTTCCCTCTGCTATTTTGTGGGTTCCGCAGCTCTAGAATTTGTTCAGAGCCATTTTTTTATAGGTGTTTGGAGAGATTTGGGGGAGAGCTTAAGCAAGTCCCTGCTTTCCAGCAGCCATCTTAGCTATGCCCCCTGGGCGCCATCTTCTAATTTCATTCAGGCCCTCATGAGTTGAGGAGAGGAGGCAAAGCATGAGATGTGACGGGATGGCAGGATGAGTGGGAGAGAGAAGATGGTGGAATGTGGAGCTGGTTGGAGTCGGGATTGGGAAGGGAAGAAAGGGGATCCTGAGCAGGGATGGTGGCAAATAGGTTTGGGAAGAGTAAGGAACAGGGAGATGTGGGATGATGGGAGGTGAGAGTTGGATCAAAGAATTTCAGAATTCTTGATAAAAGGAATGGAATGTAGGGGTGAGAGGATCATCGATTTCGAGCTAGAAAGACCTTCAGGTCTCTCCCAACCTCCAAGTTTTGCTGATAAGGACCTGAGGTTCAGAGAAGTTAGTTGACTTGGCCAAGGTCATCCAGGTAGTAAGTAACAGAGCCATCATTTGAACCCAGGTGTCTGATGCCAAATCCAGCACTCTTCCTACTGGACCACACTGCCTCTTGATCTATGAAGACTAAAGGTGTGCCTGTCCCTGTGTGTAGGGGAGGTGGAGTAAAGGAGTACATGGGAATGGACGAGACTATGGAACTGGGAGGCCCAGATTTTAGAGGTCACATTAACATGCATGTAAATACCCAGATCCTTTTCAGGTAGACATGTGTCTTAATTACACCTTCAGCATCTTGTATTTTTTAAATTGATATTCTGAACCCACTTATTCCTAATTAATTTCACCATAATAGATTTTGCCCAGTGCTCTAGAATGCTGAGGGCAGCTAGGTGGCACAGTGGATAGAGCACGGGGCCTGAAGTCAGGAACACTCATCTTTCTGAGTTCAAATCTTATTTGACAGTTATTATCAGATGCTTATTAGCTGTGTGATCCTGGAAAAGTCACTTAACCCTGTTTGCCTCAGGTCCCCATCTATAAAATGAGCTGAAGTAGGAAATGACAAACTGCTCCAGTATGTTTGCCAAGAAAACCCCAAACGGGGTCCCAAAGAGTCAGACACAACTGAACAACAACATCAGGAACACTGAGATCTTACTAGAACCTTGTGTGTCATCCAAAATGGTGTCATCTGCAGAAAGGATAAGCACATCCTCTATACCAGGCCCACAGTCAGCTTACAGTCCTCATGTGCTTGTGGCATGCCTACCTACAAAGGATGTTTTCCCCTACATTTTCTGGGCTGCCCCAAATCCTTTGGCATGCTGCAAGCAGCCTGAGGGCCGTAAGCGCCCACTGTCTGCAGGTCGTGCAGGCCTGATACGTACTTTTGTCAGACTCGTCGATAAATGTTAAATGGCCCAGAGCCAAGGACAGATGCTTCTGTATGACACCGGAGACCACCAAGTTGACATCAAACTGTTAAAGCTTTTTGGTTCTTACCCATTAGCCAGTTATGAATCCATCCAATGGAATTATCGTCTAACTCATAGCGCTATAAGAATCACATAAGAGACTGTCCTGTGCTTTCCTAAAATCTTAGGAAAATCTGCAACATTCACCTTATATTAGGCTGGGAGCCTGGCCAGAGAAGGAAAGGAGGACAGGCTGACCTGATCCATTTTTTAGGAAGTCACCCCGTTCTCTGTGAATACCTCTGTTTTCTAGGTCTTCATCACACATCTTTCAGGAATACTGAACCAAGGTCAAGTTCATTAGCCTCTTGACAGTAGATTCCACAACTCATCTGTTCTTTAAGATGGGGCCAGCATTTGCCCTTGCCAATCCCTGAGAACCTCTCCTGTTCTCCACACTTCTCCAAAGACCCTCCATCAAAGTCCATTGGAGAGGAGGAGAAGGCTTCCTATGTGCCATGGAGAGAGCCCCCTTGAGACTGAAGAACATGAATTTGGGGCGGGCCTAGTTGGCCATTTGGTTTTCAGCAGCATCTGTTTTCTCCATTCGAGTGACCTCTTAATCACCAAATCCAGTGGCCTCTTCTCAGTCCTCATCCTTCTTGACCTCTCTGCAGCCTTTGATCCTGCTGATCCCTCTCTTCTCCTTGGTAACTTTTTCCCTAGGTTTTCAGGACATTACTCTCTCCTGGTTCTCCTCCTACCTCCCCGATTGCTCCTTCTCAGCCTCCTGTGCTAGATCTTCCTCCAGAGCTCACCTTCTAACCATGAGTGTCCCTCAGGGCTCTGTCCTGGGCCCTCTTCTCCTCTCCCTCTATATTACTTCACTTGGGGATCTCATCAGCTCCCATGGATTCATTTATCATTTGTTTGTAGAGAATTCTCATATCTATTTATCCAATTCTAACTTCTCTCCTAATTTCCAGGCTCCAATTTCTAACTGTCTATTGGGTATGTCAAACTGTCTGTCTATCTTAAACTCAGCAAGTTCAAAACTGAACTCAAAACTTATCTGGTACTGGCTAAGAAATAGAAAGGTGGATCAGCGGAACAGAATAGACATACAATACACAGCAATAAATGATGATAGTAACCTTGTGTTTGACGAATGTAAAAATTTAAGCTTTTTGGATGAGAATTCACTATTTGATAAAAATTATTGGGAAAGCTGGAAAGCAGTCTGGAAGAAATTGACTATAGGCCAAAATCTTATACCATTTGCCAAAATAAGGTCAAAATGGATACATGACCAAGATATAAAAGAAGATATCATAAGAAAATTAGAAGAACATGGAATATATTACCTACCAGACTTATAGATAAGAAAAGAATTTAGAATAAACAAGAATAAAAATATAATATATAATAAAAATAATAAAATAAATAATAAATTAATGAAAATAACAAATAAAATATAATAAAAAGAATAAACATGAGATAATAATCTATAACATTATAATATAATAAAAGAGATGAAGAGAATTGTGAGATATAAAATAAATAATTTTGATTACATTAAATTAAAAAGGTTTTGTACAAATAAAACCAATGTAGTCAAGATCAGAAGGAAAGAAGAAAATTGGGGGGAAATTTTATAAACAGTTTCTTGGATAAAGATCTCATATCTCAAATATATAGAGAACTTTGTCAAATTTGTAAGTGTATGACTCATTCCCCAGTTGATAGTCAAAGGATATGAATGTGCAGTTTTTCTGTGAAGAAATCAAAACCACATATAGTCATATGAAAGTGTTCTAAATCATTATTTATTAAAGAAATGCAAATTAGAACAACTTTGAGATATCATCACATATGTATCATATTGGCTAAAATGATAGAAGAGGAAAATAACAAATGCTGGAGTAGATGTTGAAAAATTGGGACAGAACTGTGAACTGATCCAACCATTTTGAGAGTCATCTGGGATTACACTTAGAGTCATAAAATTATGTATACCCTTTGACCCAACAATACCACCTTTAGGTCTGTCTCCCAAGGTGATCAGGGGGAAAAGAAATAGGTGTTCTACAGTGTTGATGGCAACTTTCTTTGTGGTGGCAAAGAACTGGAAATTGAGGGGATGCCCATCAACTGGGGAATGGCTGAACAAGTCATGGTATATGATTGTGAGGGAACACTACTGTGCTGTAAGAAATGATGAGCTGGTTGGCTTTAGAAAAACATGGAAAGACTTGCATGAAGTAATGAAGAGTGAAGTGAGCAGAACCAAGAGAATGTTGTATATAGTAGCAGCGATGTTGTTAGAAGAATAATTGTGAACAACCAAGTTATTCTGAGTACATGAATTCTCTCAGATCAGCTACATAGGACCCATGAAGTGAGATGCCACACACCTCCAGAGAAGGGACTATAGAGGTGTGCATAGTATGGTTTTACATATGTACATGTATGTAGTACGTTATATATCTATATATCTGTGTCAAACGGTGGTCTTCTCTAGTGCGGGGTGGGGAAGAAGAGAGATGTTAGAATTGAAATGTAACAAAAATAAATTTAATTAAAAAAAACTGAACTCATGATCTTTCCCCTCAAGCCCTACCTTCTTCTGACCTCCCCCAAGTCTCCCGAGTCTCCCAGCCCTGAATTTTGCCTTTGTGATGCCTTTCCTCTAGACCCTCTTGTTTCCTCTGGCACCGCTCTGATCTGGGCCCTCTGCACCTCATGGGCTGCAGGTTGGTCTGCTTGTGTCAAGATTCTCTTTGCTTACATCTACCCTCCGCTCTGCTGATCTTCCCCGAGCACAGGTCTGACCGTGCCACCTCCCTGGCTCACTTTCTCTTCCCTCAAGGATCAAATAAAGTTCTCCGCTGGCCTTTTAAAACCTTTCATAACCTGGCAACCTGGAGGCCACACGTGGCTTTCTAGGTCCTTGGGTTCTGCCTTTTGACTGAATCCAAGTCTTACAGAACAAATCTTTTTATTAAGGGGATTTGTTCTGTGAAGTCTAGATTCAGTCAAAGGGCCTCCTCACTTGAGGACCTAGAGGGCCACAAGTGGCCTTGAGGCCTCAGGTTCCCCACCCCTTGGCTTTCCTGTGTTTCCAGTCATCTTATCCCCTACACGTACTTTTCAATCCAGTGACACCGGCCTCCAGGCTCTCCTGGCACATAATAACTCTGTCCCAGCTCTGAGCATTTCCAGTATCCATTCGCTATTCCTGGAGCTCTCTCCTTCCTCATGCCTATCTTGTGGCTTCTCTGGCATCCTTCAGTCCCAGCTAAAATCCCACTTTTCCTGGTCCTTCTTAATGTCAGTGCCTTCTCTGTCAGATTATCTCCAATTTATCCTGTATAATATGGCTTATTTGTGCATAGCTGTTTGCATGTTGTCTCTGCCATTAGAGTGTGATTTCCTCAAGAGCAGGGACTGTATTTTCTTTTGGTGTCTGGTTTTTGTTTTTGTTTTTTTCCCTATGGCCAGCACTTAGCATAGAGCCTTACACATAATAGGTGCTTAATAAATGCTTGTTGACTGACTGACTAGAGAGGGCTGGGGTGGGTAGTAGGGATGCTTCAGGGTTGAGGACATGGACCATAGAAGGCCTGGGATCAAGGAATTCAAACACAGAGAATAGCACCTTGCTGAACTGGGAACTTGTGGGGTCAAGGCAACAAAGAGAGGAAATGAGGCCAGAACAGAGTGATGGTACTAGAATGATGTGGATAGATGGAGATGTCAGGAGACACAGTGGTTAGAAGGTAGGCAAGGTTGGGAGAAGGGAGACAGAAAGGTTCAAAGAAACTAGCTTGTTGTAGGAGAGGGAAATTTTAAGGATCAGGACCTTCAGATAAGGAGGCTAAGATCCAAGGTAGATCCCCTCCTCTGGAGCTTAAGTGGAGATGGAGGTCTGGCAAGGTGTGGAGCCTGAGGGGCTGGGTCCCCAAGGTGTTTGAGGGAGAATGGGGGGGGAACACTGAAATTGAAGTAGGAGAGAATTGGTTGGCCGTAGCCAGCTCCCAGGCCCCTTGAGAAAGGCTGGAATATGATGGGAGGGGGGACCAGACATAATGACAGCCAGGAGCTGCCTGGCTCCTCTGAATGGCAGCCATGAATTGAAAGGAAGAATGGCTGCTAAGTGATGATGCAGAAGGAGGCTTCGCAGTGGGGCTTTCTGCTGATCATCGAGTCATTCTTTCTGCTGTTCTTAGGGCATGAATTTTGTGAGAAGGTTTGTTTGTCTGCTGTGTGAGAACAAACTGGGTCAATATGGACAAGAGAGTGGCAGAATGGAGGGCAGAGTGGAAGGGGGGCAAAGAAGCTGAAGACTGGAGAGGAGTAGGGCTAACCTGAGGTGGGATAACAATTTGGGGGGAGGCTCCTGCTTAATCTGTGGGAGTTCTGAATCATAGGGATTAGAGAAACAGGAGGTAGGACTTTGCCAGCCAGGGGGCAGTGGGGTCATCTGGCACTGTAGCATCTAGCCTGTAGCCTTAATGGACACTAGGTTTTAATAAAAATGTTGGTGTAAAGGAGCCTTTGGTGATGGAGCTTTTCTCATTGCTCCCCCCTCAACCAGGTCCCTGAGATGCTCCTCCTCTCCACCCTGTCCTCATCTTACTCTAATCCCAAAGACCCTCCACCTGGGTGCCATCATGAGATAACTCTGGAGACCCACTGCGTGGCTCCTTGACCTCACTGCAGCCCACTGTTAGGAGCCTTAACTACCCCCCATCTCTCCCCACCCCTGGCCCCCCGCCATGCATCCAAGATTTCCACCTCACCCTGATCCAGCTTGGCCAGCACTCCTCCCCCATCCCTGACACACCCCGGCCTGGGCCCTTGGATTCATCTCACGTTATTTGTTAGGGTCCCTTAAACTCACACTTCCCTGATCCCTGGTCTCACCCTGACTATGCCAGCTTCAGTTCTTCTGTCTGCCCCTCAAACTCCACTTGACCTTGACTCATACTGCCCCCCTTCATTCTTCTTGGCTAGTTTAGAGCCCTGGGCCCCACCTGATACTTCTCTCCAACCCTCCTCTGGAGTAGGCAAATACCTGCTCTGGTATGTCACTGGTTAAGTCACTTCACTCTTGGCTACAGCAGCATCAGCTGTACAATTTCCTGCTCTCATGCCTCATGGGACCCTGCATTCTCTGCGGCTATGTTGGTAGAGCTCAGGCAGGTTCCTCCATGCAGGAAAGGCTACAAACATGGGCCTGATGACAACTGCATCTATTTTCTTTGGTAGGGAGTAAATGGAATTTTTTATTACTATGAAAAAAATAAATTGTGAGTTCCCAATGAGTCTATTTTCTAAGAAGCAGATTCTGAAAGTAGAGAGACTGGTCACTTGGTGAGGAATCTTTGACCATGGCATCCCATGAAACCAAGGAAAATGGAAAATGGCCCTCAGTCCCATACTACCCTCTTGTATTTCTGCAGTGATGTTGGTAGAGAAGTAGAAAGGGCAGCAGAATCCTGCAGTTTTCGGACCTTATCAAAAGGAATCCAGCTGTTGGTATTCTAAATGGGAGGTCCTTGTCCTGAGCGAATCATATCAATATTGACATTCTCTATAAACAGAAGGAGAATAAAGGAAGTGTTGATTTAATGGCAGGATGGCTAGCTGGTTCTCCTTGGAAAGGCAAATAGAGGAGATGGCAGAATTGGCCTGATTGTGTGTTCAGAGATAACAAGAGATATCATTTCATGGGCCACTTGATCATGTCATGGTGCAGTGCTCACAATAAGTATTCACAAAAACAAAACAAAACAAAACAAAACAAAACACTAGGAATATGCTTGTAACTTAGGTACCAATAATCTGTTGTGGAGGAGGAGGTGAAGAAATTCCATAAGGAACTTACTGATAGCCTCCAAATTAACATATATGTTGATACTCGGTGACTTCAATGCAAAGGCAGATGTATGTGAGGATGGCACAAAATATATTGGAAAATATGGCTCAGGAGTAAGAAATGAAGAGACCAAGCATGTGGAGACCACACAAAAGCCTTCCATTTACGAACCATTAGTACCCTGGAAAAGAGGCATGGAACAGAGTGAGCCCCAAATATCAGACAGGAAAGGATGGTTACCAATGGTACCTGCCATCCTGAATGAATCCCGGCTTGTCATTCATGTAGAAGTGACTTAACCGATGACATACAATGGTAAGTTTAGAGCAGTGTATTGGTAATTAAGGTGGGACTTTTTTTTTTTTTACTGTTTTAGAATGCTAAATAGATTAAGTGTCTTTGATCGAGCCTTACCAGGTGCAAAGCCCCAAGCCCAAACCCCTAATTACTAGGTGCTAAGCCAATGTGGGTGTGAAGCCCTCAGGGTCCTAAAGGGAGTTGCTAAGACCAGAGCCAATGGTACATGCCTAAGTTCTGGTCAATCAGATGACATTCTAGTCAATGGGGTGATGTTTAATGACTGTATAAAAAGAGAGAAAAGAATTGTTTGTTTGGGGCTCTTAGCCACTGGAAGAGTGTTGTGGGACTCTGGGCAGCTGCTCTAAGAGCCTCCCAGCCCATGAATCCAGATGTTGATGGTTTCTTGGTAACTATGAATTGTGATTTGGTCTGTTTATAATGTATGTTTGTAATTTGTTTGTATTTGCTCTGAAGTTCAGGTTGCTGGCTTTTCCTCCTGAACTACATGAGTTATATTTGTATGTGTGATTAAAGTAAGATTGTTAACCCCTTAACATTACTTTCCTTAGTAAAGCAGATCAAAAGAACCCATGCTGGCAGCATCTTTGTTGTTAGTCTTATTGGGTCTTACATTCCTATGGTAGCTGCTAGCTGAATTGTTGCTACAAGCAGAAATTTGCCTACTCTAGAGGAGGGTAGGGGAGAAGTACAAGGTGAGGCCCAGGGCCCTAAACTAGCCAAGAAGATGAAGTTCGCGCTTCTAGGATGGGGTGTTTATGAGTCAAGGTCTAGTGGAATTGGAAGTGTGGATGGAAGAAATGAAGCTGGCCTGGTCAAGGTGAGACCAGGGATCAGGGAAGGGTGAGTTTAAGGGATCCTGATGACATGGAGGAGTGCAGGGGCCGGACTTGTTAGAGCAAAGTAAAAAACATCAAATTAGAAGAGTTAATTCCCAATGACCTATTAAAATAAGCCATTGAGGTTAAGAATAGGGAATGACTAAAAAGAACAGACATGTACACAGACGTACACCATTTCCTAAGGAAATTTAAGCAATGTAAATAGATTGCCTGGGCCGCTTAAAGGAAGGGAGTGAGGCACCTCAAGGCCATCTCAGTGGAACCATGAATTGGTCTAGCTCTTCCAGGAAGCAATTTGAAACCATGCCCGAAGTTTCTCCAATGTGCCTACTCTTTGACCCAGTGATGCTGCTACCTGTACCCTCAGTGTGATTGAAGAAAGAGGACAAGAACCTGTGTGTACAAAAATAGAACTGTACACTGAAGGGTTGACCATCAGTTTGGGAATGGCTGAACACATGATAGTATGTGAATGTGATGGAATCTTCATGTGTCGAAAGAAATGATGAAAGGAACACTTCCAGAGAAGGACTTGTATGGATGTTGATGCAGAACCAGAATGATATGTGTGATAACAAGATAAATGTAAAGACAAACACCTCTGATTGATGCCATGACCAACCACAATGCCAGGGAACCTAGAACAATATATCCTGTCCTCTCCTGAAAGAGAAGTGATGTATTCAGAACTGACTTGCTCAATTAGTTTTTGCTTGACCGTGCCTATTTGGTGCAAGGGTTTTGTTTTACCTTTTTTTTCTTTAATGAGACAAAAGAAGGCAGGTGGAGGAGAGAAAATAAATGCTTGCTAATTGAAAAAATAATTTAAGTTAAATAAATCCAACGCAAAAAGGAAGAGAACTGCAAAAGACCAGAAAACACTCAGCCAGTGAAGGCTTGATCTCCTCACTAAGCTAAGAGACTTGGAAAGGCAACACCAGTTCAGAATGTCAACTCATTTATAAACTCTTTGGGGTGAAGATGGTAGAAAATCCAGTGGGCTCATGGTGAGAGCTCACAGCCTGTCCTGGTCCCTCCTGTGAAGGAACTGTAACTGACCAATTCCTTGGGAGAAACCTCAGGGTTATACAAATGTCAGGACATAAGATGAGCTACACAGACAGTGTAAGGTCATTGAAGTTAGAGCTGGAAGGGACCTGAGAATTCAGGGAGTCCAGCCCTTTCTTTTACGGATGGATAAACTGAGGCCCAGAGAGAGAGGAAGCAATTTTCCCAGAGTCACACAATTGCTGTCAGAGTCAGGATTCAAACACAAAGTTCTGTGCTCACAATTCTACCAGGTCTCATAATGGAAATCCATTAAAAAGGTGCAACGTGCCCTAGAGAGTCAGTCAATCAACATTTATTAAGCACCTATGGTGTACACTGTCCTAACCACGAGGGAACTTAGAGAAGAAGTGGCTTCTACCTGGGGCCAGGAAGGAAGGCTTTTTTTTTTTAAGCTTTCAACATTCACTTTTATGAGATTTTGAGCTCCAATTTCTTTTCTCCTTCCCCACTCCTTCGTCTCTCCCCTGCCCAAGATGGCATGCAATCTGATATAGGCTATACATGTACAATCATATTAAACATATTTCCACATCAGTCATGTCATGAAAGAAGAATCATAACACAAGGGAAAAGCCACGAGAAAGAAAAAATGAACAAAAAAAGAAAATAGTCTGCTTTGATGTGCATTCGGACTGCACAGACTGGACGTGGATAGCTAAGGAAGGCTTCTTGTGAGCCGTGATGTTTGAGTGAGCCATGAGGGAATGGGACATTTCTGAAGGGCAGAGGAAGGATTCCCCCTCCACTAAAGACCACCTCCAGTGCCTCATCAAGGTGGGGAGCTGACCCTGCATTTTCCAATATGAGGGCAGTGAAACCTGGGTTCTTACAGCTGTCAAGTCAATATAAC
The DNA here is from genome assembly GCF_011100635.1 of Trichosurus vulpecula. NCBI lineage: Eukaryota > Metazoa > Chordata > Mammalia > Diprotodontia > Phalangeridae > Trichosurus > Trichosurus vulpecula. The sequence goes on along the minus strand of NC_050578.1, from coordinate 277,044,992 downwards.
TCCTTTCAGGTCAGTCCAGCAACCATTTGTTAAGCACTTGTCAGGTGTTGTTCTAGGCTGCCTGCCCTTGAGGGCCTTTCATTCTACTGGAGGAGAGAGGGAGCCACATGAACACAGATAAATTAAAAAAATTAATACAGGGTAAACACAAAGTAGCTTTAGAAGGATGAAATAGCCTCTGGAAGGAATCAGGGAAGACCTCCTGGCAGTGGTGGCATTTGAGCTGAGCCTTGAACAGAACTATAGATTCCAGCCTGCAAACGTGAGAAAGGAAAGCATCCTAGGCAAGGCAGGGGAACTGTGCAAGGCAGGAGGTGCAATGTAGGGGCTGGGGAAATAGGCCACTTGGGCTGGAAAGAAGAGTGTGTGAAAGGGAATAACATGAAAGACCCCTGGAAAGATAAGGTGGAGCCAAACTGTGATGGGTTTTCAGTGTCAGACAAAGAAGCTCATATTTTTTCCCCAGAGGCAGCCCCTGAAGCTTCTTGACTCAGGAAACTCCACAGTCAGATCTGAGCTTTAGAAATATCAACATGGCGGTTACATGGGTTGGAGAAGGGAGAGACTGGAGGCAGGGAGACAAATTAAGAGACTTTTGCAGTGGCTTAGGTAAGAGACAGTGAGGGTCTGAACCAGGGTAGTATCTGTGTGAGTGGGGGAAGGGAATAGGCGTGAAGGAGGTCAAGGCAAAACCAATAAAACCCATGGACTGCTCCTCAGACCTGGGGGTTGGGGGGGAAGAGTCTCCGAGGACTCCTAGGTCACACATCTGGATCACTGGAGAAGGTGGTGCCTCTGGCAGAAACAGCCAGGTTAGGAGGAAGGCTGGGATTCGGGAGAAGAGAACAAGTTTGATTCTGGACACATGGAGTTTGAGAGGTCTTTGGGACATCTGGATATAATAATAATAAAACCTGTGAGCTTGTCAATCTGGGATTTCCCTCCAGTTGTGGAGATCACAGCCGGTCCACAGCTGCCCGTGTCTTCCCACAGTTCACCACAAGGGGAGCACTCTGCGTGTTGGAGACCGTCCTGTTTCTCCAAAATCTTGAGGGAATGAGTGACAAGCTCTAGGAGACCCGTCTTCCCTGCCTCTACTCAGGTGACCAGCCTATCCTCTCCCTCTGCCACTCAGTCCTTGGGTGTTCACCTTTACTCCTGTTCTTCAGCGTGTTCTAGCCCCCTTCCGTCCTCCCCCACCCCAACCCCCATGGGCCGCTCATCTTTGGTTCTTCAGAGACAGCGGGTCCTATGTCACACGGACATACGTAACACTCGTAAAATACCGAGAATGCCCATTTCCGCAGAGCTCAGAGCTTTGCAGATCACTTTGTACAAACAGTCTCAGTGGAGCTGCACAGTGATCTGGGGAGGGGATCCTATTACATCCATTTTGCAGATGAGTCACCTGAGTTACCAAGTGGTTAAGTCACTCATGTGGCATCTGCGAAGTCCCAATATCCAGGAGGCAGTTTGTGATTTGTTGGCTCGGTCCCCTTTGGTCCTACTAAGTTCATGTCAAGGTTCATCCTGACTGCTGGGTGAGTCATTCTTCTTTAGGGCTGCCTGGGGATGGGGTAGGGCAGTGGGTTCCCCTTTCTGGGATGTCTTCAAGCAGAGGTTCAACAAGCGCTTGGGGGGGGGAGTCCCGTTAAATTGGCAATTCCTTTACAAGGAAGGGTTGGACTGGATGGTGCTGAGGCTCCTTCCAATAATCAGGCTATAGGATTCTATGATGCCTTGGGGAAGCTACAAAGTAATGTTGTATTTAGAGCTTTCAGTGAATTAATCTTCTGTTTTTCTTGGAGTCGAGACAGCTCATTTAAAATGTCACACAATAAATATTGGTTACAAGGGCTGTATTTTTCTTTTTTTAATGGGAGGAAGGAGGCAGGAAGGAAAGTAAATAGATTTTTATTCATTGAAAAAATTCATTTAAAAAAATTACACCTTAACAATTCAACCCCTGTACCTTTTGAAATATCACTGTACATGCAGAATGACCAAGAGCACCTCCTAATGAGGCCAAATTCAGGACAGAGTCCTGGGTCGGGAGCAGGGAAGGAATGAATTGCAAGCAACTGTCTCTCCAAGGGGCATCCCAGGGGACCCTGGGTCAGAAGCCCATACAGGAGCAAGCAAAAGGCACTGAATTAGAAAATTAATTAATTAATTATATTCAGCTTACATTATATTTACTCATCCATCCAGGCCAGCTAGCTAACATGGTGCCTGGGGTTAGCATCGAGACAACAGTGGGTGTGGCCACATGGCTGGGCCTTTCTGAGCCAAATGGGTGATGTACACTGAATAAATCGAGAAATTAGATCTATTTTTTCAGGTCCACGGGCCAGATGTTGGATAGGGATGAGGACTGGACCTGTGATCTCCTTGGTATGGGGAACTCTAAAGGGAGTGAACTCCCTCTACCAATGCAGGTCTGGAACTTCTCTACGTGTTATAGTCAGAGAGTTGTTAAGGGCTTTGCCCAAACCACACTCTGTGTGTGTGTGTGTGTGTATGTGTGTGTTTGTGTGTTGGGAGGGTACTCACTCTGTATATACCTCACTGTAATATCAATTAAGTTGGGACTTTTTTACTGTTTTAGAATGATAAATTAATTAAGTGTCTTTGATTGAGCCTTACTAGGTGCAAAGCCCCAGGCCCAAACCCCTACCTACTAGGTGCTAAGTCTATGTGGACATGAAGTCCTCAGGGTCCTAAGGGAAGTTGCTAAGACCAGAGCCAATGGTAGGAGCCTAAGTTCTGGTCGCTCAGATGATGTTTGATGACAGCCAAAGAGTGTATAAGAAGAGAGAACAGAGCTATTTGCTTGAGGCTCTCACTCCTGGAGAGGTGTTGGTGCAGGACTCTGGACAGCTACTCTAAGATCAAAGTCAACTGCGAGTCACATCATCATCTCTGTGATGTCATGGTCCTCTTTGAAAATGAAGGAGAAACACAACAACACAACCTAATCCAATCCAATCCAGTAAACACTTATTTTTTTTATTTTTAACTTTCTTTTTAAATTTTGAGTTTCAGATTCTCTCCCACCCTCCCACCACTCCTCACTCACTGAGAAGGCAAACAATATATCAGTTATACACGTGATATCATGCAAAGCGTATTTCTCTATTTGCCATTTTGCAAAATAAGGCAAAAAAGTGAGAAAATTATGCTTCAATTTGCCCTCAGGGCTCATGAATTCCATTTTTCCTCTGGTGGGGGACAGACAGCATTTTTCCATCACGAGTCCTTTAGAATCGCCTTGGATCATTTTATTGACCAGAGCAGCCAAGTCTGTCACAGCTGCTCACCATTACAACACGGCCATTATTGTGCACGGTGATCGTCTGCTTCTGCTCGCTGCACTTTGCATCAGTTCATATAAGCTTCCCCAGGTTTTTCTGAAACCATCCCCCTCATCATTTCTTACAGCACAGTAGTATTGCATCACCATCATAAACCACAACTTGTTCAGCCATTCCCCAATGGATGGGCATCCCCTGGATTTCTAGTTCTTTGCCACCATGAAAAAGAGTTGCTATAAATGTTTTGGTACATAGAGGTTCTTTTCCTTTTTCTTTGATCTCTTTGGGCTACACCTGGTAGTGGTATTGCTGGATCAAAGGGTATGCACAGTTTTATAGCCTTTGGGGCATAGTTCCAAATTGTTCTCCAGAATGTTTGGATCAGTTCACAACTTCACCAACAATGCATTAGTACCTATTTTCTCTCATCCCTTCTAACATTTGTCATTTCTGAGGTGGTACCTCAGAGTTGTTTTAATTTGACATTCTCTTATCGATGGGGCAGGGAGGTGGCACGGTGGATAGAGGGGTGGGCCTGGAGTCAGGAAGACAGACTCAAATTCAAATCTAGCCTCAGATACTTACTAGCTGTGTGACTCTGGGCAAGTCACCTAACCCTGTTGGACTCCGTTTCCTCATCTGTCAAATGAGCTGGAGAAGGAAATGGCAAATTGCTCTGGGATCTCTGCTGAGAAAATCCCAAACGGGATCACAAAGGGTGGGGCACAAATGAAACCACTGAACAACAGTAACAAAGACCAGTAGTGACTTAGAACACTTTTTTCTTCTTCTGAAAACTACCTGCTCATATCTTTTGACCATTTATGGCTCTTATAAATTTGACCCAGTTCTTTTTATATTTGAGAAATTCGACCTTTATCAGAGAGACTAGCAGTGCAATTTTAAATATTACTTGATTGTCTGTGGTACCTTTTAGCAAAATAGAGTTTCTCTGAGTACCTAGTTCAGTTAGGTCTAGCTTTGCTCTTGCTATGTCTGAGATCACGACTGCCACCCCTGCCCTCTTCGCTTCAGCTGAAGCTTAATGGACTCTGCTCTCACCTTTCACTTCAACTCTGTGCTTGTCCTTCTGTCCCAGGTATGTCTCTTGTAAACAACACATTGTTGGACTCTGGTTTCCAATGCATT